>NC_133617.1:312328508-313687258 GCF_048593235.1 Sminthopsis crassicaudata | reverse complement strand
CTCCCCTCAAACTATTTCAGAAATTCAGTCTTTGAAGTATTGCTGGAAGTAAAGCATATTGCTAACAAAAGATAATCTCAAAGATTGCCAGAAAAAGTTTGTTTTGGTTGGGTGCAGGCACTGGAAGAGGCTGAACTCGGTGCAGAGCACAGAAGATAGCTCAAGCTAAGCAGATTGGGGGCAGGGTGTGGTCTCTGTGAGTGGGAAATCTGCAGGGAGGACTGTATGACAGGGTCGGCTAATCTGTGAGTAGATCAATAGAGAAGTTATAAAACTTCCAATATAAACACAGAGGGAGTATACTCCAAAACTTGGAATTACAAGGGACCTTGTCACACCCATCCAACACTGGGAGTGACTCAGCAAGATCCTAGCCCAGCCAATACCCACTTCACTGTCACTTCATGTTGAGGAAGCTCAGTAATCCCTCAAAAACAGACTGCAAATTTTGTTGTTGTTGTTAAAATGAGTAAAATGGCAAGGTATAGATAGTTTCTATACTGGAAGAGAAAAAATTTCAAACCCTAAGGAGACTAAAAATAGATGAAATCCCAAAGGGGGTTATCATCTGGTCCCCAACACACAAGGCTCTCATAGAAAAAAAGAATCTTAAAAGAGAACTAGGAGAAGAATGGAGAAAGGAAAGGAAAGCTTTGCAAGAGGGTCTGGATAAAGCACATAACTCATTAAAAGATAGAATGGAAAAAGAAAACAACTCCCAGAAAAAAACACAATATGGGAATTGGAAAAGGTAAACAACTGCCAGGAAAACAGAATTTGTGAATTATAAAAAGAAAATAACCCCTTAAAAATGGTGAAATGGAAAATAATTCCATAGAACAAAATGATTCCTTTAAAAACTCAATTTACAAATACAAAAAAGAAATAACAAAGTAAATGCAGTGAGTAATTCATTAAAAACCAGAACTGAATAAAGGGAAATGAATGACTCAAGGAGACATCAAGAATTAGTCAAGCAAAACCAAAAAAAGAAAAAAAAATAGAAACAATATTAAATATCTACTTGGGAAAACAATGGAGTTGAAAAACAGATCTAGAGGAAAAAACCTAAAAACCATGGGAAAAAAAAAATGAACAAAAGACCCTAGACATTATTTTTCAGGAAATCATCAAAAAGAACTACCCAGATGTCATAGAATCAGAAGGTAAAATACCAATGCAAAGAATTCATTGATCACATGCTGAAAGAGATCAGACCAAGATAAAAATACTACAAGCAGCTAGAAAAAAAAAAAAAAAAAAAAAAAAAAAAAAAAAAAAAAAACAATTCAAATACTGAGGAGCCACAGTAAGGATTATTTAGGATCTAATAGCATCCATGTTAAAGGACCGAAGGGCCTGGTATCTGATATTCTGAAAGGCAAAGGAACTTGGATGCAGCCAAGAATAACTTACCCAGCCAAACTGAACATTTTCTTCCAGGGAGGAAGATGGACATTCAATGAAATAGGTGAATTCTTTTTATTTCTGATGAAAAAACCATAGCTAAACAAAAAATTTGACCTCCAAATATAGGACTCAAGAGAAGCAAAAAAAGGTAAAAATAACTCTTCAGAATTGTATTTCTGTTTTGGGTATACATAAAGAGTACATGTATAATTTGATTTTACTGTTACAAAAAAAAGGAACTAGAGGTGGAACTGAGATTGAACCAGAAAAAAGGAAAAGTGGAGGTAAAAAGAAGGAAACTATATCTCATGAAAAGACAAAGGAAACCTATTATATCTGAGTGAGGGAAGGGAGGAGGATGAACATAGTGTGAATCTTACTCTCATCAGATTTGGCTCAAAGAGAAAATATTAGACATAATTAATTTATAGAGAAACTTTCCCCACCTCATTGAAAAGTGGGAGGGGAAAAGAGAAAAGGTAAGAGGAGGCTAAATAGAAAAGAAAACATAAATAGTACTGGAAAGATTTTAAAAAGTGGAATGGACTCTAAGGAGGAGAAAAGGATTCTAAAGAGGGAGGGATGCGTAAGGCAGTTTGTGCTCATAAGTTTAATACTGGGGAAGGGGATAAGGAGGAAAGGGAAGAGAAAAGCATAATCTATGGATAATAAGATGTCAGGAAATACAGAATTAGTAGTTTTAACCATAAATGTGAATGAGGTAAACTCACCCATAAAGTGGAGGTGTATAGCAGACTGGATTAAAAGCCAGAATCCTACAATATGTTGTTTACAGGAAACACATTTGAAGCAGGGTGATACCTACAGAGTAAAGGTAAAAGGTTGGAGCAGAATCTTCTATGCTTCAGGTGAAGTCAAAAAAAAGGGGGTGGAGGGTAGCCATCCTGATCTCAGATAAAACAAAAGAAAAATAGATATAATTAAAAGAGATAAGGAAAGAAACTATATCCTGCTAAAAGTGTAACATAGATAATGAAGCAATATTTATACTAAACATATATGCACCAAGTGGTATAGCATCAAAATTCCTAAAGAAGTTAATAGAGCTGCAAGAAGAAATAGACAGCAAAACTATAATAGTGACAGATCTCAACCTTGCCTTCTCAGAAATATATAAATCAAACCACAAAATAAATAAGAAAGAAGTTAAAGAGGTAAATAGAACACTAGAAAAGTTGGGTATGATAGATCTTTGGAAAAAAACTGCATGGAGAGAGAAAGGAGTAGACTTTCTTCTCGAGAGTTTGTGGAACCTATGCAAACATTGACCATATATTAGGACATAAAGAACTCAAATTGAAATGCAGAAAGGCAGATATATTAAATTTATCCTTTTCAGATCACCGTGCAATAAAAACTATATTCAATAAAAAGCCAGGGGAAAATAGCCCAAAAAGTAATTGGAAACTAAATAATCTCATCCTAAAGAATGAATGAATGAAACAGCAAATCATAGATCCAATTAATAAGTTCACCCAAGAGAATGACAATAATGAGACAACAAACCAAAATTTGTGGGATGCAGTCAAAGTGGTAATAAGAAGGAATTTTATATCTCTAGAGCCTCACATGCATAAAGTGTCCCCTCTTTATTGCTTGTAGGGTGATATTGCTTGGTAGATCTTATAAGAAAACATTAGAGCAAATAATTTTTTAAGTTCCTATGTTTCTCTATAATGAAGTTTATCCTGTGCATGTCTATATATGCGTTCATTTATTAACCAAAATAACTAAATAAACATTTTAGCTACATTTTATTTTAGCTGTATTGTTCTCTTTCCCTAATGTGTGAAAAATAGAAAACTGATGGTGTGAAAATGACTAGTATAATGTATATTTGTAAGATGTGAAGGCAATTAAATATACATGATTAAAATTATGCACAAATAAAAAAGGTCACTTTATCATTAAGGTGTTAATTTTTCTAAGTATTAAAAAAACTTTATCATATTCTTATTATAATTAATTGCCCTAAAATGTGTTAAGTAATGTTTAATTTGGAAATAGGCTTATTCATTTTATAACTTATACTAGCTCAGAAATCGATTCCTTTCATGAATTCAATGAGGGAGGTATTAAAATTTTTTTAATTGAGTAAGTAAGATAAGAGAACAAATTTGTTCTCATTGCATTCATGAAAGGAACTTAGAATATAAAAAAAAAAAAAAATGGAAGTATCAATAGGTTTGGACTCAGAGCCCAGGAATTCGTATTCTACTTTCATTACTTTCTACCTCTATGATGTTGAATGAATATTTTAGCCTTCCTAGGCTCCAGTGTATCCCTATAACTATAGAGTTTTACATTTCCATTTGGAAGAAAAGCAACAATCAATTCTAACCTCATCATTTTACAAATGATGAAAGGAAATGTAAGAAAATAAGGCAGTTTGCTAAAGGACACAAGCAATAATTGTCCCATGTGCAGTATTTGATTCCATATGCTTTTATTAAATAGTTTGGATAGTTCCCCCCACATTATAGTGCTTTTTATCTTTCAAATTAGGAAGGTAATTGGATATCTTCCTTATAGATTGATATTTATGAGTTACAACATATCAAATAAAAAAAAAGTAAAACTAAGAAAACAAGAAGGCACCTGAATAAAACATGGAAAGAAGGAAGGAAAAAAAGGAAGGAAGCAAAGATGGAAGGAAGGAAGGAAGAAACAATGGAAGGAAGGAAGGAAGGAAGGAAGGAAGGAAGGAAGGAAGGAAGGAAGGAAGGAAAGAAGGAAGGAAGGAAAAAAGAAAGGAAGGAAAGAAGGAAGAAAGGAAGAAAGGAAGGAAAGAAGGAAGGAATGATTAAGATAAATACAATATTTTTAGTATTTTAATAAAATAGTCTGTTCCTACTACTTTACAAAAATTATTCTCCCCCAAATTTTCTGAAGACCTATTTTCTCTTAGTTACTGTTCTTCAATTTTATGAAGAGATATTATATAGCACATAATGAGCACTACAATAAATATTCATTCAA
This sequence comes from Sminthopsis crassicaudata, assembly GCF_048593235.1. Taxonomy (NCBI): domain Eukaryota; kingdom Metazoa; phylum Chordata; class Mammalia; order Dasyuromorphia; family Dasyuridae; genus Sminthopsis; species Sminthopsis crassicaudata. The sequence goes on along the minus strand of NC_133617.1, from coordinate 313,682,848 downwards.
ATAGTCAATTAATCATAATCAATCCAATCTTTCATATATATTTTGAAAAGAGATAATGTATTAGAAAGCTGATTTTTAAAAATAATTAGACTTGTTCCAATTACCTTATGTAATGATGATAATGTGTATGTGTGTGGCACACACATATATGCGCATGCATCCATATACATATGTGTTCATATGTGCATGAGTATATATGTATATGTGTCTAAAAATAATAATTAAAATTATTTGAGCTGATAAAATGATCAAGAGAAATAATATGAAACAGGGTTCATATTAAAGCTTTGGGGGAACCCCACATTAATGAGTATAATCTAGATGAATATTCAGCTAAGAAATAGAAAAGGAATAGGAAGAAAAGTACGAAAGAATAGTGTCACAAACACAGAGAGAGAAAAGAGTACTATAGAGAAGTGGGTTATCAGAAGTATCAAAGAATGCTGAGAGATGCTTCAGTTGTAATTAAAAAATGATTATTTATATTGGGCAATGCAGCATTAGTTAAATGACAAAGCTGAAAACTAATTGAAAAGAATTAAGAAGAGACAGAAAGGAAAGAAAGTGGAAACACCAATTGTGCAAAACCTCAAAGAGTTTAGCAAAAAAAATAGATATATATTGTTGATAGGAATGAATGAAGCAAATGCGTAACTTTTGAGAATGGGAAAAAGAGAGAAATATTATAAGTGATGGAGAATTATCTACTAGACAGCTAGGAATTAAAGATTAGTGAGAAGTACCCTTAAGAAAAGGTGAATACCAATAAAACAGATGGAATAAAATGGTTTTATTTATGTAAGTATAAAAGTTTATCTTGGCAAAGAGAAGGGTTGTTTCTGGAGAACAATTTGGAAGGACTATGAAACTGCATACATTCTGATCAAGCAGTGACTCTACTGGGCCTCATAAAGAACATAAAAGAGGAAAAAGGACAAAATGTAAAAAAAAAAAAAAAAAAGAAAAAGAAAAAACATTTACAGTAGATTTTTGGGGGATGCACAAGAATTGGAATTTGAGTGCATTCCCATCAATTATGGAATAGCTGAATAAGTTATAGTAGATAGCAAGATTATGTTATCATCTCTTATATTAGACTTGACTCTTCACATAGCTATCCAAGACAATTACACACATTGTATAGAATACTCCATCTGCAACCAGAGGGAGAACTATAGATACTAAATGCTGGTTGAAGCATATTATTTTCACATTTTTATTTTGTTTCTTTACTTGCTTGATTATTTTTTCTCATTTTTTTCTTTTGTTCTGATTTTTCTTTCATAACATGACTGATATAGAAATATGTTTAAAATGATTGTACAGGTATAACCAATATTAGATTGCTTGTTGTTTTGATAAGGATGAAAGTTAGAAAAGGGAGAAAAATTCAGAAGCTCACGATCTTACAAAAATCGGTGTTGAAAACTATCTTTACATTTATTTGGAAAAGTAACATAATATTGTAGGAAAAAAGGAAAGTCTGATACTTCATACAAAAAAAGAGTGAAGGAAGATGCAGTTGTAGAAATAATCTGATTGATGTGAAATTGAAAAGAGAAGTAAAGATGTAGTTTTGTTTTCAGAGAAATGTAAAGATTAGATTGTCTCCTGATAGGATGGTGAGAGAGCATGATTGTGAGAAGTTTGAAAAAAAAGTAAATTTTTTTTGGCATTTTAAAAAAATTTTATAATTACAATATTTTTTGACAGTACATATGCAGAGGTATTTTTTTTACAACATTATCCCTTGTACTCCCTTCTGTTCTGAATGTTTCCCCTCTTTCCCTGCCCCGCTCCCCTAGATGGCAGGCACTCCCATACATATTAAATATCTTATAGTATATCCTAGATACAATATACATATATATATATATATATATATATATATATATATATATATATATGCAGAACCGAATTTTCTTCTTGTTGTTGCAAAGGAAGAATTGTATTCAGAAGGTAAAAATAATCTGGGAAGAAAAACAAAACATAATACTCACAGTTTACACTCATTTCCCAGTGTTTCTTTTCTGGGCGTAGCTGATTTTGTCCATCATTGATCAATTGGAATTGGATTAGCTCTTCTCTATGTTGAAGATATCCACTTCCATCAGAATATATCCTCATACAGTATCATTGCTGAAGTGTATAATGATCTCCTAGTTCTACTCATTTCACTCAGCATCATTTGATGTAAGTCTCCCCAAGCCTCTCTGTATTCCTCCTGTTGGTCATTTGTTATAGAACAATAATATTCCATAACATTCATATACCATAATTTACCCAACCATTCTCCAATTGATGGACATCCATTCATTTTCCAGTTTCTAGCCAATACAAAAAGGGCTGCCACAAACATTTTGGCACATACAGGTCCCTTTCCCTATTTTAGTATTTCCTTGGGATATGAGCCCAGTAGTAGCACTGCTGGATCAAAGGGTATGCATATTTTGATAACTTTTTGGGCATAATTCCAGATTGCTCTCCAGAATGGTTGGATTCTTTTACAACTCCACCAACAATGCATCAGTATCCCAGTTTTCCCATAGCCCCTTCAACATTCATCATTATTTCTTCCTGACATCTTAGCCAATCTGACAGGTGTGCAGTGGTATCTCAGAGTTGTCTTAATTTGCATCTCTCTGATTAATAGTGATTTGGAACACTCTTCCATAAGAGTGGAAATAGTTTTAATTTCATCATCTGAAAATTTCTGTTCACATCCTTTGACCATTTATCAATTGGAGAATGGCTTGATTTCTTATAAATTAAAGTCAATTCTCTATATTTTGGAGATGAGGCCTTTATCAGAAACTTTAACTGTAAAAATGTTTTCCCAATTTGTTACTTCCCTTCTAATCTTATTTGCATTAGTTTTGTTAGTACAAAAGCTTTTTAATTTGATGTAATCAAAATTTTCTATTTTGTGATCAATAATGATCTCTAGTTCTCCTTTGAAAACAAATTCCTTCCTCTGCCACAAGTTTGAGAGATAAACTATCCTATGTTCATCTAATTTATTTATGATCTCGTTCTTTATGCCTAAATCTTGGACCCATTTTGATCTTATCTTAGGTATGTGATGTTAATTGTGGGTCCATGCCTAGTTTCTGCCATACAAAATTACAGTTTTCCCAGCAGTTTTTATCAAATAATCAATTGTTATCCCAAAAGTTAGGATCTTTGGGTTTGTCAAACACTAGATTGCTATTTTTATTCACTATGTTGCCCTGTGAACCTAAGCTATTCCACTGATCAACTAGTCTATTCCTTAGCCAATACCAAATGATTTTGGTGACTGTTGCTTTATAATATACTTCTGGATCAGGTACTGGTGACTGTTGCTTTATAATATACTTCTGGATCAGGTACAACTAGACCACCTTCATTTATTTTTTTTTCATTACTTCCTTTGAAATTCTTGAAATTTTGTTGTTCCATATGAATTCTGTTGTTATTTTTTCTATGTCATTAAAATAGTTTCTTGGGAGTCTTTTTGGTATAACACTAAATAAATAGATTAGTTTAGGGAGTACTGACATCTTAATTATATTTGCTTGGCCTATCAAAGAGCACTCAATGTCTTTCCAATTATTTAAATCTGACTTTAATTTTGTGGCAAGTGTTTTGTAATTTTGCTCATATAATTCCTGACTTTCTTTTGGTAGATATATTCCCAAATATTTTGTACTATTGATAGTTATTTTGAATGGAATTTCTCTTTGTATATCTTGCTGTTGGATTGCGTTGGTAATGTATAAAAATGCTGAGTATTTATGTGGATTTATTTTGTATCCTGCAACTTTGCTAAAGTTCTGAATTATTTCTAATAGTTTTTTAGCAGAGTTTTTGGGATTCTCTAAGTATAGCTTCATGTCATCTGCAAAGAGTTTGATTTCCTCGTTTCCTACTCTAATTCCTTGAATCTCTTTCTTGGCTCTTATTGCCAAGGCTAGACTTTCTAGTACTATATTTAATAGTAATGATGATAGTGGGCAATCTTGTTTTACTCCTGATCTTACAGGGAAAGGTTCCAGTTTATCACCATTACATATGATGTTTACTGATGGTTTTAAATGTATGCTCAGTATTTTAAGGAAGAGTCCATTTATTCCTATTCTCTCAAGCATTTTTAGTAGGAATGATGTTGGATTTTATCAAATGCTTTTTCGGCATCTATTATTAATATGATTATTAATATGGTCAATTATACTAATAGTTTTCCTAATATTAAACCAGCACTGTGTTCCTGCTCTAAATCCTACTTGATCATAATTTATTATCCTGCAGATGATTTTATGAAGTCTTTTTGCTAATATCTTATTTAAGATTTTAGCATCAATGTTCATTAAGGAGATTGGTCTATAGTATTCTTTCTCAATTTTCAATCTATCTGGTTTAGGTATCAGTACCATGTCTGTGTCATAAAAGGAATTTAGTAGGACTCCTTCAATCCCTATTTTTTCAAATAGTTTATATAGCATTGGAGTTAGTTGTTCTTTAAATGTTTGGTAGAATTCACATGTAAATCCATCTGGTCCTGGGGATTTTTTCTTAGGGAGTTGGTTAATAACTTGTTCTATTTCTTTTTCTGAAATGGGACTAATTAGATTACTTACTTCTTCTGTTAATCTGGGCAAGCTATATTTTTGAAGGTATTCTTCCATTTCATTTAAGTTGTCAAATTTATTGGCATAAAGTTGAGCAAAGTAGCTCCTAACTATTGTTCTAATTTCCTCTTCATTAGTGGTGAGTTTTCCCTTTTCATTTTCAAGACTAACAATTTGCTTTTTCTCTTTCTTTTTTTTAATCAGATTTACTAAGGGTTTGTCTATTTTATTGGTTTTTTTCATAGAACCAAATCTTAATTTTATTAATTAATTCAATAGTTTTTGTTTTGTTTTGTTTTGTTTTTACTTTTGATTTTATTATTATTATTCTCACCTTTTATTTTTAGAATTTCAAGTTTTGTGTCTGTCTGGGGGTTTTTAATTTGTTACTTTTCTAGCAATTTTAGTTGTAAGCCCAAATCATTGACCCTGTCTTTCTCTATTTTATGCAAGTAGGCCTCTAGAGACATAAAACTTCCCCTTATTACTGCTTTGCCCGTATCCCACACATTTTGATATGATGTCTCATTATTGTCATTTTCTTTGGGGAAGTTATTAATTATGTCTATGATTTGCTCTTTTACCCAATCATTCTTTAGTATAAGATTATTTAGTTTCCAATTATTTTTTGGTCTACTTTCCCCTGCCTTTTTATTAAATGTAATTTTGATTGCATTGTGGTCTGAAAAGGATGCATTTAGTATTTATGCCTTACTGCATTTGATTTTGAGGTTTTTATGTCCTACTATATGATCAATTTTTGTATAGGTTCCATGAACTGCTGAGAAGAAAGTATACTCCTTTCTGTCTCCATTTAGCTTTCGCCAAAGATCTGTCATATCAAACTTTTCTAGCATTCTATTTACCTCTTTAACTTCTTTCTTATTTATTTTGTGGTTTGATTTATCTAATTCCGAGAGTGCAAGGTTGAGATCTCCCACTATAGTTTTGCTGTCTATTTCTTTTTGCAGCTCTCTTTCTCTTTTAAGAATGTAGATACTGTACCACTTGGTGCGTATATGTTTAATATTGATACTCCTTCATTATCTATGCTACCCTTTAGCAGGATATAATGCCATTCCTTATCTCTTTTAATTAGATCAATTTTTGTTTTTGCTTGATCTGATATGAGGATGGCTATCCCTGCTTTTTTGCCTTCACCTGAAGCATAGTAGATTCTCCTCCACTCTTTTACTTTTAGTTTGAATGTATCACCCTGTTTCAGGTTTGTTTCCTGTAAACAACATAGAGTAGGATTCTGACTTTTAATCCAGTCTGCTAATTGTTTCCTCTTTATGAGGGAGTTTACCCCATTCACATTTATGGTTAGAATGACTAATTCTACATTGCTTACCATCCTGTTAACCCCTTCTAATGCTTTTCTCCTTTCCTTCCCTCTTATCCACCTACCCAGTATTAAATTTGTGAACACCACTTGCTTTTCACAGCCCTCCCTTTTTAGTATCCCCCCTCACCTTAAAGTTCCTCTCCCTATTTTACTCCTTTTTATCACAATTTCTGTATTGCGTTCCCTTAGCTTACTCCTTCCCTCTCACTTTTCAATGAAGTAGAAGAAGTTTCACCATTAATCGAATATGTCTATTGATACACACTACATTTATCTCCCTCCTTTCTTTCTCCCAGATATAATAGGTTACCTTTGCCTCTTCATAAGATGTAGTACCACCACTTTACCCTTTTTTATGATATAATTTCCTTTCCACCTCTAGTTTCTAGGACAAATTATACATGTGTTCTTTACATATCTTTATGGCAGAAATATAGTTCTCAAGATTTCTTTTTACCTTTTTAGAAATCTTTTGAGTTCTGTATTTGAAGATCAAACATTTTGTGTAGGTCTGGTTTTTTCATCAAAAATAGATGGAATTCATTTATTTCTTTAAATGTCCATTTTCTTCCCTGGAAAATGATGCTCATTTTTGCTGGGTAAGTTATTCTTGCCTGCATACCAAGTTCCTTAGCCTTTCAGAATATCATGTTCCAGGCTCTTCTTTTAATGCGGTGCTGCTAGATCCTGGTTTATCCTTATTGTGGCTCCTCCATGTCTGAATTGCTTTTTTCTAGAGCTTGCAGTATTTTTTCCTTTTTCTAATGGTTCTTGAACAATATATTTCTTGGCATTTTGTTTTTAGAGTCCCTTTCAGTAGGTGATTGATGAATTTTTTCAATGTCTATTTTACCCTCTGTTTCCAAATTTCCTGGAAAATAATGTCCAGGCTCTTTTTTCCTCACATTTTTCAGGGAGTCTGATTATTGTCAAATTGTCTTTCCTGCATCTGTTTTCCAGGTCTATTGTCTTTCCAATAGACTTTTCAAGGTACTTGACATTCTTTTCAATTGTTTCATTTTTCTGGTTTTGCTTGACTACATCTTAGTTTCTCCTTGAGTCATTCATTTCTACTTGTTTGAATCTAATTTTCAATGATGTATTTTCTTTCCTCACTTTTTTAAAATATATTTTTGTAATTGTCCAATTGAGTTTTTAAGTGAGTTTTTTTCTTCTATGGAATGTTTTTCCATTTCATGCATTTTATTTTTTTAGAGAGCTGTTTTCTTTTTCCAACTCACTAATTTTATTTCTCAATGATTTGATCTCTTTATCCATTCTGCATGACTTCCCCAGGCTCTCTTGCCATGCTTCCCTTTCCTTTTCTTCCTTTTCCCATTTTTCTTCTAGCTCTCTTGTGAGAGCCTTTTCTATTTCCTCTGAGAGTCTTTTGCATTGAGGAGCAGCTCATATCCCCTTTAGGGGATTTCTCTGGAGACAATGTGCCTTTGGTCTCCTCAGTATTTGAAGTCTGCTCTCTCTCCATACAGAATCTGTCAATGGTTAAAGCCCTTTCAAATTTTTTGTTCATTTTGTCAGAGGATGAGTCATAGAAAACAAATTGACAAGAAAAGCAATTGGTCTGTTTTGGGAGGAGATGGGGCTGGATGTTGTTACCTAGCTTCCTCTAGATTGAGGGAGACAGCAGCGAGGCATTAACAGGACAGTAATGGCTGTGCTGAGTCTGTGCTGAGTCACTCTGGGTGGGGGTGAGGGTGGGGGTGGCTGGGTCCCAAGACATGCTAGCTTTCTGGGGTTTTATTCTTGACCTCCAGTGTACCCTTTCCGCTGCTCCTGGCTTGCTGCCAAGATGGAACATCCACAGTGGGGAAAAAGTTTTTTTCATAGAAACAGCAGAGATAGCATACCTCCCCCCACTGGTCTGAGCTGTGTAACCTGCCTGTCTTGCTCTCACTGCCTGTGCTCAGTCTGTACCCAGTCTGTTCAACCCTCCCCTGAACAAACACAGACCATCTCTGGCGAATTTCAAGGATGTCTTCTGTTGGTGATTATCTGTGGGTTTCTTTTCCGGTCAAGCATTAACTCTGAGGCTTGTCATGAAGTAAGTCCTGAGAGAAAATGTGGAGCTCAAGCAGCTATCTGCCTCCAAGCCACCATCTTGGCCGGAAGTCCTCAAAAAATGAAATATTGGCAAAAATTCTTTGAAAGGTTTTAAGGAGTTTGTTGTCACATCAGTGGTGCATTTTTGTTTATAGATTTTAATATAAACTTTAGTAGACCTTTGTCAACAAGGTTTTGTGTGTGTGTGTGTGTGTGTGTGTGTGTGTGTGTGTGTGTGTGTTTGTGTTATGTAGATGCATGTGTGTGTGTCTCTCTCTGTGTGTATTTCCAGCTGCATTCAATAACATTTGAACAGGAATGAAGTTGAGCAATAAAATAAAGAGAAAAGAGAAGTAGAGTTGAAGATGTAGAGTTGAACTGGTTCACTCAAAAGTCAAGGTAGAGAAAATAATAGAGTAAGGACAGAGGTAATGGTCGGGTAAAGAACTGGAGCTTTTAGAAGATAAAGACAAATAGAGATAAAAGACATTAGTAGATATGGAATAACAATAGCATATGATCAAATAAAGAAATCTCAGAGTTCATGAACATGGATATGGAATAATTATGGGTGATAAGAGTTTGAACATATGAGTATGTACATGTAGTTCAGTAAAAGGGTAAGGAATTGGGAGTGTGATTAAGGGACTTAAATAACATCAAAATGTATGTTGAAGCTACATAATATGAGGAAAATAGTTGTAGGAGAAAATCGTGAGGCAAGTAATGAACTCATTAAAGAAGGGAGGAGAAAATCCTAGAGATTTGTAGACAAAAGTGTCTAGCACATAGTAAGTAGTTGATTAATATTTTATATTGTTTATCATAGTAAATTTATATAACTTTTAATCCATAATGTGAATCTAAAGGTAGGGAACAAAATAGAATATTATATTCCTTTCAATCTTGTATCTTTTTTACATAATTTAAATATGAATATACACAAATACATATAGACATATATGTATTCATATAATGATATTCATTGAGTCTTTTTTTATATATGTGGAAATCCATTTAATGATAGATAGAAAGATAAATAAATATATATACACACACACACACACACACACATATATATATATATATATATATATATATATGTATATATATAAATAGATGAAATCCTGGGCATTTTCACTTTACATGCTATTGATATATTGATATTATCATTTCTGGACAGTAATTTCTTAACTTTTCTCTATGTTCTATGTTGTAAATATTATGAACATCATCTATGCAATGTTTTCAAAATTGTGTGACTTGTATATGAGTGTGTTTATTCTTGACATAATTATCATCTCAGTTTATCATAGAAGATATTAGCAACTGAATTATGTTAAACACCAAAGACGGTATTTCCAATAATAGATGCTTTTTAGTTTACTATAGAAATTCTAATTGAGTTGTATTCAAAGCATGGTTCCTTTCACACACATTCACAGACACACACACACACACACACACACACACACACACACACACACACATACATACACACACCTGATTACACATTAAAACAATTTTGAAAATTTTTTAAAGTTTTGAATTCCAAATCTCTTTATTGCTTTCCTCTACCTCCTCTCCAAGACGTTAAGCAATCAAATATGAGTATTATATATGCAATCATGTAAAAAATGTCCATGGTTATTTTATATAAGAAGACTCAAGTAAAAGAGAAAGAAAGAAAGGAAAAAAAATAAATCACATTCTTCCATTGGTATTCAAATAATACCAGTTCTTTCTTTGGAGTTGGATACTATGCTTCATTAATAATTTTTTTAGAATTCTCTTGGATAATTATAATAAATCAATATGTTACTAAAACTGTTAGCTCTTTTCACTTGTGCAATGACTATTGTAGTAGAATAGAAAATATAAGAGATTGCTAAAAGCCCAAAACTTATTAAACTGTCTGTAAACATTAATAAGTAGTGATGTTTTGAATGTAAGAGTAATAACTAATAATTGAATTATAGAAATTTTGATATTCTCACAGTAAATGAAAACACAAGATGCAATGATATTTTATCTAAAAGGAAAGGCTTCATGCAAAGGATAGTGTTTGACCTAAATAATAATAGTGTTTGACCTGAATAATAAAAAGAAGGGATGCTGTGGTAGAAGAAAGGAGAATATTTCAGCAAGGAAGATAGCCAGTGGAAAGAAAGAAGGGTTATGAGAGTGTTACATGAAAAGAAAAGAAAGAACAATAGTTTGTTTGTTTAAACAAAACAGAATGAATAATGACAAATCATTCCCAAAAGATTGGTTTGTCCTAAACTTATTAATCTGAAAGGCAAGAAGAGTTGTGGACCCTTATACAGAATTAAAGAATATTTCAAGAAAATAAAGATCTGGGAGGGATATAAAAAAGTTCAATTTTTGGTTATATTAACTTCAATATATCTTTTACACATGCAGTTTGAAATGTCCAAAAGACAACCAAATGAAGTATGCCTGCAAGCTACCTCTTTTTTTTTTTAACAAAAATAGCTTGATCTATGATTTTTGGAGTGAACTTATAATACATTCTCTTAATTATCTTGGTACTCAAAGGCATATTTTTGTGATTTTACTAAATCAATATGGCTTGTTTTCTCACCTAATAACCTCTTTCTTCCATTACCTTGATATATTTCCCCAAACATTTGTCATATGATCACATCAAAAAAGAGTTGTCTTCAGAGGAACATATAATTCTTATATATTGCAAACTGTTTTTAACTCTTTGCACAAAATTGATTAAAAAAAAAAAAAAAAGAAAAAAGATAAATAAAATTGGTTGTGTGACCCTGGGCAAGTCATTTATTTAGCCCTAATTTCCTCAAACTCTCCCTGCCAAAAAAGATAAACAATACTTGTTTCTTCTCTTAAATATGTTAAACTTTGTATCTCAATATCTTTAATTCTCCCAAGAATAATAAGCAACTTTCACCATTAAGAATAGGAAGGGGGGCGGAGCCAAGATGGCAGAGAAGACACATGCGAATTTGTAAGGTCCCTTCTTCCCTCAATACTAATTAGTTAAATCAGCCTCAAAAATAACACTGGATTGATAAAAACCACAAGGATTAGAAGTACAAATTACCAGCTGAAGAGAATCTGGAATTTCAACAGAAAAGGTTGGTTCTGAGGGGGGGGGGAAAAAGATCAGCACAGATAGGGTTAGGTGCTAGCACATTGTGCCAAATGGGTTGGGGAGCACTCTGGGATCAGAGAAGCCACTGAGATTGAGGAACCTGGCATAGGCTGATAGCTCTGCTCTGCTTATAAAACAGCAGATCAGAAGAGAAATCAAGCCACTTTAAAATATAAAGTCAAATCCTAGAACCACCCCAATCCAGAAGTGACCTAACAGCATGGCTGTGAAGCTGCCTTCTGCTGTCCTGGGCTTCTCCTTGGAGTAGTCAAGAACCTGAGCAGCAGGGGGACATAGCCTGGGGCAGCCTATAATCCACAGAGTACGGGGCTAAGCCTGAGGTAGTGAAATTGTAGCAGTAGCAAAACTCCAACAGCAGCGGAACTCCCAGAGCAGCAGAACCTCCTCAGCAGGGACCATGTTTTCTGGGCAGACACTTCCAGTTTGAGTACAGGGGCTTTTTGCATCAGCTGCTAACATCCACGGCCTCAAGGGAGGTTTAGGTCAGGGTTTGTGATGCTTTCACTGTTCAGCCTTAAGCCTCAAGGCAATCACTAGGCCACACAGTGGGGTTCCTCACTGGGAAATCCTCCCAGCACAGCAGCCTTGCTAACCACCTCTGAGGCAATTCCCGGGAGGGGGGAGGGGAACTCTCTCCAAGATCTCTCAGCCCAGTCACAGGATTGCTGCATCCATCTAGTCTGGGAGTAAGCTGATAAATTTCTTAACCAATTTCTTAACCACCACAGAGTGTTAACAATGAGTAAGAAGCTGAGAACAATTGACACCTTCTATACAGAGACAGAGCAGAAATCCAACCCTGAGGAAGCTAACAGCAGAGAGTCTCCAGATAACACCCAAAAAGGGAATGGTACTTGCCCCTCATCACATAACTCTCTCTTAGAAGAGACTATTAAAAAGTTAAGAGAGTTTGAAGAAAAATGGGGAAAGGAAAGAGAAGCTATGATAAAGAATAACAATGTACTGAAATTTGAGTTAGAAAAAATAAAGAATTCACAGGAGGTACAGGGAAACAAAATTTGTGAATTGGAAAAGGTTAAAAAATCACAGGAAAGCAGGATTTCTGAATTGGAAAAGATGAAAAATTCCCAATAAAGTAGGATTTGTGATTTGGAAAAAGAAAATAACTCACTAAAAAAAATAATAATAATAGTGAAATGGAAAAAAATTCAACAGGGCAAAATAATTAATTTAAAAACTCAATTGGACATATACAAAAAGAAATAAAAAATGTGAATGAAGAATGTAACGTGCTGTTTTCTCCAGAAGCTGCTGATTGCTCTCTGGGAAGAGATCTGCTGTGTCAACTCAAATCTCTCAGACAGATTCTTCTTCCTGTAGAGAACCGTTGTCTCCAGACAGTTGTTGTTACCTCTCGTCCAGAGAAGTGATTTCCCTTCCTACAGAGAGCTGCCTCAAGTCTTGTCTAGAGCAAAGACTCCCCTTTCCTCCAGAGCTGCCCTCTTTTATCCTCCCAGAGAATGGGCATGGGATAATGCAAGGGCTTCTGGGAAAAATTACTTCAACCAATGAACTTGCTCCTCCTAAGCATGCAAGCTCTTCCCCAGGAATTCACAAGTCAAACTCCCAGGAAAGGCAAGAACTAGAAAATTGTTAAGTACCGACTTAGCACTTAGTAAAAAGCTAATATCTCATTATCTCATTAGCACTTAGTAAGAGTCTAAGAGAAGAAGATAACTCATTAAAAATCAGTACTGAACAAATAGAAGTGAATGATTCATTGAGAACCCAAGAATCAGTCAAACAAAACAAAACAAAAAAAAAAAACAAAAAAACAAAAACAAAAACAAAAACAAAAACAAAAACAAACAAAAAAAAAAAAAAAAGAAAAGAAAAGATGAAGAATAACATCAAATGTTTACTGGGAAAAATCTATAGACCTGGAAAATATATTTAGGAGAGATAATCTGAGGATCATTGGACTTCCCAAAAATTATGATGAAAAAAAGAGCTTTGATAATATTTTACAGGAAATCATCAAATAGAACTATCCAGAGATAATAGAAACAGAAGGGAAAATAGGCATTGAAAGAATTCATCGAACACCTTCTGAAAAAGACCTACGGAAAGAACTCCACGGAACATAGTGGCTAAACTGAAGAACTACCAAACAAAAGAAAAAATAATGCAAGCAGCTTGGAAAAACCAATTCAAATATCAAGATGCCACAATAAGGGTCAGACAAGATCTGGCTGCCTCCACATTAAAGGATCAAAGGGCCTGGAACCTGATATTACAAAAGGCAAAAGAACAAGGATTTGAACCATGAATAAACTACCCAGCTAAGTTTAGCATTTTCTATCATGGAAGAAGATAGTCATTTAATGAAACAGAGGAATTCCATTAGTTTCTAAGAAAAAAATAAAAATACAAAACAGACTTAAACAAAAAATTTGATCTACATCCACAAGACTCAAGAGAAGCAGAAAAAGGTAAAAACAACTCTTGAGAACTGTATCTCTGTTGTGGATATACGGAAAGTCCACATGGATAATTTGATATTATCTGATATAACATAAAAAAGGGAAGTAGTAAAGGGAAGGGGATAGTATCAGAAAAAGGGAAAAAAGAGATAAAAAGAGGGAAACTACATCCCAGGAGGAGGCATAGAAAATCTATCACATCTGAGGGAATTTAGGAGAGGGGGGAGAAACATTGTTTGAATCTTACTCTTATCAGAGTAGGTTGAAAGAGTAAATAATTGATATATTTGTTTTTCAGAGAATTCTCTCTCACCTCATTAAAAGGGGGGAGAGGAAAATGGAAAATGAAAAGGGGAATAAGGGAAAGGTACAAGAAAGGGAAGGGACTTAAAAGGATGGGGGAGGGATACTAAAAAGGGGGGTTTATAAATTCAATACTGAGGAAGGGGTTCAGGGGGGAAAAGGGGAAAAAAGCATAATCAGGGGATAATATGATGGCAGGAAATACAGAATTAGTAATTTTAACTGTAAATGTGAATGGGATGAACTCTCCCATTAAGCAGAGACGAATAGCAGACTGAATCAAAAGTCAGAAGCCTACAATATGTTGTTTACAGGAAACATGTTTAAAGCAGGGAGATACATACAGAGTAAAGGTAAAAGGTTGTTGAAGAATCTATTATGCTTCATGTGAAGCCAAAAAATCAGGGATGGCCATCATTACCTCAGATCAAGCAAAAGCAGAAATTGATCTTTTTTTTTTTTTTTTTTTTTTTTTTTCCATGAGGCTAGGGGTTAAGTGACTTGCCCAAGATCACAAAATCACAAAGCTAGGAAGGGTTAAGTGTCTGACACCAGATTTGAACTCATGTCTGCCTGAATTCAAGGCTGGTGCTCTATTCACTGCGCCACCTAGCTGCCCTAGAAATTGATCTAATTAAAAGAGATAAGGAAGGAAACTATATCCTGCTAAAAGGTAGCATAGACAATGAAGCCATATCAATACTAAACATATATGCACCAAGTGGTATAGCATCTATCTTACTAAAGGAAAAGTTAAGAGAGTTGCAAGAAGAAATATACAGCAAAACTATAATGGTGGGAAATCTCAATCTCACACTCTCAGAATTAGATAAATCAAACCACAAAACAAATAAGAAAGAAATTAAAGAGTTAAATAGAACATTAGAAAAACGAGGTATGATAGATCTTTGGAGAAAACTGAATGGTGATAGAAAGAAGTATACTTTCTTCTCAGGAGTTCATGGAACCTATACAAAAATTGACCATATATTGGGACATAAAGATCTCAAAATTAAATGCAGGAAGGCAGAAATAGTAATGCCTTCTTCTCAGATCACAATGCAATAAAAACTACATTCAACAAGATGTTAGGGGAAAATAGACCAAAAATATTTGGAAACTAAATAATCTCATCTTAAAGAGACATCATACCAATATTTATGAGATGCAGCTAAAGCAGTAATAAGGGGAAATTTTATATCTTTAGAAGCTTACTTGAATAAAATAGAGAAAGACAAGATTAATGAATTTGGGCCTGCAACTTAAAAAGCTAGAAAAAGATCAAAATAAAAACTCCCAACTAAAACTAAACTTGAAATTCTAAAATTAAAAGGAGAAATTAATAATATTGAAAGTAAAAAACTATTAAATTAATAAATAAAACCAAGAGTTGGTTTTATGAAAAAGCCAGTAAAATAGATAAACCTTTGGTAAATCTGATCAGAAAAAGGAAAGAGGAAAATCAAATTATTAGTCTTAAAAATGAAAAGGGGGATCTCTCCACCAATTAAGAGGAAATTAGAGAAATAATGAGTTACTTTGTGCAACTTTATGCCAATAAATTTGATAACTTAAGTGAAATGGATGACAACCTCAGAAAATGTATGATTCCTAGATTAACACAGGAAGAGGTAAACTGCTTAAATAGTCCCATTTCAGAAAAAGACATAGAACAAGCTATTAATCTACTCCCCACGAAAAAATCCCCAGGACCTGATGGATTTACATGTGAATTCTACCAAACATTTAAAGAACAATTAGCCCCAATGTTACATAAATTATTTGAAAATATAGGGGATGAAGAAGTCCTACTAAATTCCTTTTATGACACAGACATGGTATTAATACCTAAACCAGGTACATTGAAAACGGAGACAGAAAACTCTAGACCAATCTCCTTAATGAATATTGATGCTAAAATCTTAAATAAGATATTAGCAAAAAGACTTCAGAAAATCATTCCCAGGGATAAACACTATGATCTAGTAGGATTTATACCAAGAATGTAGGGCTGGTTTAATATGAGTATAATTGACCATATTAATAATCAAATTAATAAAAACCATATGATCATCTCAAAAGATGCAGAAAAAACATTTGATAAAATCCAACATCCATTCCTACTAAAAATGCTTGAGAGTATAGGAATAAATAGATTATTCCTTAAAATAGTCAGGAGCATATATTTGAGACCATTAGTAAGAATAATATGCAATGGAGATAAACTGAAACCTTTATCAGTAAGATCAGGAATCAAACAAGGTTGCCCACTATCACCATTGTATTAGAAATGCTAGCCTTGGCAATAAGAGCTGAGAAAGAGATTAAAGGAATAAGAGTAGGTAATGAGGAAATCAAACTGTCATTCTTTGCAGATAATATGATGGTATACTTAGAAAACCCCAGAGATTCTAATAAAAAGTTATTAGAAATAATTCACAACTTTAGCAAAGTTGCTGAATACAAAATAAAGCCACTTAAATCCTCAGCATTTTTATACATCTCCAATAAAATACAACAGCAAGAGATACAAAGAGAAATTCCATTCAAAACAACTGTCAAGAGTTTAAAATATTTGGAAATCCATCTACCAAAGAAAAGTCAGGAATTATATAAGAAATATTATAAAACACTTGCCACAAAAATAAAGTCAGATTTAAAGAATTGGAAAGACATTCAGTGCTCATGGATAAGCCGAGCAAATATAATAAAGATGACAACACTCCCCAAACTAATCTATTTATTCAGTGCTATACCAATCAGACTCCCAAGAAACTATTTTAATGACCAAGAAAAAATAACAACAAAATTCATATGGAAGAATAAAAGGTTGAGAATTGCAAGGGAACTAATGAAAACAAAGTCAGATGAATATGGTCTACATGTACCTGATCTAAAGCTATATTATAAAGCAGCAGTCACCAAAACCATTTGGTATTGGCTAAGAAATAGACTAGTCGATCACTGGAACAGATTAGGTACACAGGGCAAAATAGGGTACAAGTACAGCAATCTAGTATTTGACAAACCCAAAGATACCAACATTTGGATAAGAATTCATCATTTGAAAAAAACTGTTTTGGAAAACTGAAAATTAGTATGGCAGAAATTAGATATGGACCCACACTTAACATGATATACCAAGATAAGATCAAAATGGGTCCATGATTTAGGCATAAAGAATGAGATCATAAATAGATTAGAGGAACAGAGGATAGTCTACCTCTCAGACCTGTGGATGAGGAATGAATTTATGACCAAGGGAGAACTAGAGATCATTATTGATCACAAAATAGAAGATTTTTATTACATCAAATTAAAAAGCTTTTGTACAAACAAAACTAATGCAAACAAGATTAGAAGGGAAGTAACAAATTGAGAAAATATTTTTACAGTTAAAGGTTCTGAAAAAGGCCTCATTTCCAAAGTATATAGAGAACTGACTCTAATTAATAAGAAATCAAACCATTCTCCACTTGATAAATCGTCAAAACGATATGAACAGAGAATTTTCAGATGATGAAATTGAAACTATATCCACTCATATGAAAGAGTGTTCCAAATTACTACTCATTAGAAAAATTCAAATTAAGACAAGTCTGAGATACTACTACACTCCTGTCAGATTGGCTAAAGTGACAGGAACAACTAATGATGAATGTTGGAGGAGCTGTGGGAAAACTGGAACACTAATGCATTGTTGGTGGAGTTGTGAAAAATCCAACCATTCTGGAGAGCAATTTCGAACTGTGCCCAAAAAGTTATCAAACTGTGCATACCCTTTGATCCAGCTGTGCTACTACTAGGCTTATATCCCAAGGAAATACTAAGAAAGGAAAGTATGTGCCAAAATGTTTGTGGCACCTCTTTTTGTAGTGGCTAGAAACTGGAAAATGAATGAATGTCCATCAATTGGAGAATGGTTGGGTAAATTATGGTATATGAATATTATGGAATATTATTGTTCTGTCAGAAATGACCAGCAGGATGAATACAGAGAGGTTTGGAGAGACATACATGAACTGATGCTATGTGAAATGAGCAGAACCCGAAGATCACCTTACATTTCAACAACAATGCTGTATGAAGTTCTTCTGATGAAATAGATATCTTCAACATAAAGAAGATCCAACTCACTTCCAGTTGATCAATGATGGACAGAAACAGCTACACCCAGAGAAGAACACTAGGAATTGAATGTAAACTGTTTGCACTACTGTCTTTCTACCCAGGTTACTTATACCTTCAGAATCCAACTCTTATTGTGCAACAAGAAAATTGGATTTACACACAAATATTGTATCTAGGTTATATTGCAATACCCTTAATATGTATGGGATTGCCTGTCATCTAGGTGAGGGAGTAGAGGGAGGTAGGGGAAAATTTGGAAAAATGAATACAAGGGATAATGTTATTTAAAAATTTACTCATGCATATGTACTGTCAAAAAATATATAATTATAAAATTAATTTAAAAAAAAAAAGAATAGGAGGAGGAGAAGACAACTAGGTGGCATAGTTGATAGAGCCCTGAAGTCAGGAGGAGCTGAGTTCAAATCTGACCTCAGACATTTAACACTTCCTAGATGTGTGATCCTGGACAAGTAACTTAATCTCAGTTGCCTCAGGGGGAAAAAAAAAATGGTGGGAGTGGATTCTAGGAGTAGAAGAATTCATATTATGACCCAATGGTCCTACTTCCAACTTAGCCCTTACACCAAGTTTCTTCCATGGATGTAAATTCTTTGTGAAGAATCCATGGATGCCAAACAGCTCTCAAATTCACTTTCAAACAAAGGATTGCCTTGCCATCTTGGCTGAAGAAAGCCAAGAAACCATAAGAGAGAGACAAAAGACAACTTATACAAAGCAAATAATACTACCACCATTACTTTGACCTTCATTTTTCCTTTGACCTTGATGGAAACAGCTCAGGATCAAGATGTCAAAAGTTTTGGAATTAGTATTGTTCCTAGAATAATGCTCTAATTTATGTACTTGGCAAGCAATATATGTATAAATTAAACTTAGGTACTGTTCTTGTAGGAGCTAAAGTCACAGCTTCTTATAACAAAGAATAGTTCTTACCATCGAAAATTTTTGACTTATCAAAGCTTGTCATAAGAAATAGTTATGATTTAAACAATGGAAATTGTTTTAGAAGAAGGTAATATCTGTTTTACTGGTATACCTTAAGAACCATGCTACTTTTGATTTGACTTGCATCTGAAACCCTCTGATATTGCCTTCTCTATTAAAATATGAGTTCTTTGAAATCAGAGATTATTTTCTCTTTTTTTCTGTTTGCATTCTCAATGCTTAATTTATTGTTTTGTCTACAACAAATACTTAATGATTTATTTATTCTTACTTGAATATTTCTCTCTATTGAACAGCAGAGGTCTACTACTGTATGTAGAGAGTTTAGGGGTACTAATTTGACATACAAATATAATATTGCTTATGAGAAACATCACAGCAAATTTTGTTCAATGATACTATTATTATCAATAGCAAGTGAGACTAAAAACAGAAAGATTTAATATTGGCAAAAATATTTTCCACTCTCATAAAGGATATTTAGTATATAATCCAAATATAAAAGACATTCTTTATAGAAATTTGAGGTCCTCCAAATGTTTCTTTTGTGTCAGTATCATTTTGTTATATTAATTATATCAAACACCAGTAAAATATAATGTCCTCTTTATGTGAATAGAAATAGTTTAAAAATTCCTTCAAATGATATACTCAGGAAAAAAACAAACAAACAAACAAAAAAAAACCTGACAAATAATGCATTCTGCCTAGAGCAATAGGGTTATTTACATTTCCAGAATATTATGTGAGTTAATCAAAGAAAAGGATCAGGGCAGATAGACTATGACCTGGGTTCAAAATTATAAAAGCAATAAAATATATTTTATATAATTTGTCCCCTTGTAAAGCATATTCAGTTATGTCAAGTTCCTCCTAGGATACATTACTTTTACATTTATACATTGACCAACATTCGTTATGTGTTGTTTTTTTTTTAAATGGGAAGTAAAATCAACAGACACTTCAGCCTTGTATGACTATACATATAGACATACATATGTATACATACACATATGTATGTATATGTGTATGTGTGTTTGTATGTATGTATGTATACATGATCATCCATAACTTCAATAAAAGGGCACTTAGTATTTTTTTTTCCTTATGGCAAAGATTGTCACTTGGTTTATATATCTTTGAATTATATTTGTTAGCTCTTTCAGTTTTCACTATAGTTATGGAGAATGATGACCCTCATAAGGTCAAAGAAAAATTTTATGAAGATCTGGATACCCTTATTATTAATATGTCAAAAAAGGAGCTTTTAATTCTGGGTTACTTTAATGCTAAAATAGGCTCAGACTATTAAACATGCCAAGGAGTCCTTGGAAGAAATAACGTTGGAAACAGCAACAAAAAGGGTCACTTACTACAGAAGAGTTGTGCATCTCATGACCTTCTTATATCCAACACTGTATTTCATTTCCCTAAATGCAATAAAACGTCATGGTTGTACTCTTGTTCATTTCATAATCTAATTAGCATTTAATAGACTTTGTGATTGTAAGGAGAAAGACAAAGGATGTAAAAGTGACAAAGGCAATGTGAGAACCAGAGTGCTGGGCTAATCATTGCTTTATTCTTTCCAAGCTAAATATTTGATTTCAATAAAAGTGTTGAGCCCAAGGCAAAACAAGAGGTAAACAGAGGAAGGAGGAACAGTTTGTTTCTAACTCTGAGAAAAATTGAGCCAACACACAGTTGGCAACAATGGAGCAAAAAAAGTGTCAGGTTTAGAGATTCTGTGTAAAAACACTGAATTTGATAATCTGTGTTAGAACACTTGCAAATATCAAGACTGATTTGATGAAAATGATGGTGTTGGCTGTCTGATTATTCCAGGAAAAATTTCACAGGAATCTGTATACAACATTTGTAGATTTAGCCAAGACCTTTGTTATTGCCAGTCATAAGGGCTTATAAATAATGCCAAATTTGATCATCCAAAGAGATTCATCAGTATTGTACATAATTTTCATGACAGAATGTTTACCCAAGTTCTTTATAATAAACAATGCTTTCATGTTTTCCATGATATTTTAGCCATATTGTCATCAATGCTTTCAATGATCACAAAAAGCATCAAGGTCACAATGATGTTAAAATTAAAGTGGAGGGATCTTTTGATGTATGATTATTTTTTTATTTAAATATTAAATTTAAATATTATTTAAATATTGTTTGATTCTCTGATGTTTGTGCTAATTTGGTGCGTCATCATCAATGTCTATATGTGAAATCATTGGTTACACTAAATTGAGAAGGTTTGAATATTTTGGGTAATTTCACTTATCTTTCCATTATACTTTCCAGTGATAGACACATTGATAATGAGGATGACACACAAATTACCGGAGCTAGCCAGCTTAGTGTTTGGGAGAACCCAAAGAAAACATTGGGAAAGAATGAGTATTACAATAGCTGCCAACCTCAAGGTCTGTTGCAGGCGTAGCCCCTTTAAGATTCCTTGTCTGATCTATCTTTGGGACAAGATATTCCTAGGGGAAAAGATCCATATCTGAGCCAGTTTGAGCTGTACCCAGCCCCCAGTTGGTTTGGATTTTCATCCTCCTTTGATACAAGAACTGGTCAAACTAGTTTGGGCTTGTACCCCCCCACACACACACACTGGATCTGAGCTGGCTTGGATAAAGCCCACCAAAATTCTGGCTTTCAAAAAATTAACTTGAGCTCCGCTTCTTCAAGCAGATAAAAAAGAGCAAATCTAGAATCATCTTTGGTCGGAGATTTGAAAGATGCCAGCCAAAATGTTGGCATCAGAGACTCTCTATCCCTGCCGCTTTCGGCATATATCTTCCTCTATCTAATGCCTTTTACTAATCAGACCTTAACCTTGCTTCCAAACTTGGCAATAAACATCTTTTTACCCATCTAGGTTTTCAGCCTGTAAATTCATTTACAGGGGACTCTCACTGCCACTAGAGCTGACTTAACTTTGTATCCTTGCACTGAATCCTAAGGTTGCAGGGGAGCTCCATGTGACTCCCTGTACCCCGAATCCTGCCACTAGACCTCAATTAGTTGGGTTCAAGTTACCTCATCATTTTGAGGTTCCCTATTACCTCATCATTTTGGTTCCCTGACAAAGGACCTAGAAAACTAGACATAATTTGGGTACACCTATGACTTTAAAATTCTTCCTTAGAGGTTTGGAGAAGGCTGCTGAGACAAAAGACCTTCTTTTGCATCTCAAGGCATTTCTAATCCTTTTTTTCTTTTGCCAGAAAGCTGGCCCTTAGGCCAGGCCTCGGAATCAGGAGGAATCCTCTCTTTTTCTCCCTCCCCCAACCACCTAGCAGGTCTGAGGACCCCACCCCTCTGGGGAATCCTAGACCACCACTCCCTTGATCTTCTGGGGAGAAATCAGTGCTTGAACCCCTCTAGAACCCAACGGCAAGGTCAGGCTGGCCACTAGGAGAATGGTCACTGAATTGGGGTGTGCATGGAGATATGTCTCTGCCCAGGATGCTGCCTCCCTCCTGGAAAAGGGCAAGTGGTCAAGGCATTTCTCAAGAGGTTTTCACTGAAACACGCCCAACATAGCACTTTTCTATGACAGGGTGCAATTCAAAAAACCCGGGTCATAGTGGCCTTGAATTGTGAGAGCTTGGAGCTCTGAGGATCTTTTGACTTTGGGACACTGAAGTGCAAATGAATTCCTATTTTGGACAAATAGTTCTCCTGTGGCAGGAGAATATTTGTGGAGTCTGACAGAGATGTCTGATCAGATGGAGCTATAAAAAGGGAACATTCTCCACCTTATGTTAAAAGATAGGTAAGCTTCCCTCCTCCAAGCCTATAGAGTCTCTTTTAAGATGCAGAGACATAGTGGGTTTGAGAAAAGTGTCTCAAGCTTCAACACCTGAACTCTGAATAGATTAGCTAAATTCCTAACTCTCTCCACCCAACTCTGGCTAGTCTATTTTTAAAAAGTGTTTCTTTTCTCTCTCAAACTTTGGGACTGATTTTTTTATTTGCTAATCCATCCCTGCTAGAAACGTGTGAGTTTTGTGGAATTTGAATCTTAAAGGGTTTGAAGGGCAAAAGAAAGAGGAATGCAGGTTTGCATTAAGGAATGAGATGGTTTCAGAAAGGTATTTGTGAATGGGAAGGAAGAAGTGGGGGAGGGAGGAATTTGTCTCTCTTCAAAGGCAAAGATTCTACCCCCCACCCCCATCCCCATTGCTTTTGCTATTCTAGCAATGGAACCTCTAGGAATTAATCTGATAAAGGAAAACTAGGAGCTCAATTCTCTCTGATTGACACCTCCAAGTGATCACCATACCCTCTCACATTCTCTGTGGGATATGGGAGGAAGTGGGAGTTTTAAGAACAAGGATTAAGAAATTGGTTAGTTACTTGTGATTTTAAATTTTAACATGTTGTACTAATTTGTAAGTGACTGGTACTTGGCAATTTTGAACTGACAGGAAAGTTTTTTTTTTTTTTTTTTTTTTTTTTTTTTTTTTCCCTTAAAGCAGTCTTTAGAGCCTGCTAGAGTAAAGGCTATACACCCTTATCTGACTGAAACTCTAGCAGTAGAAAAAACAAAAAACAAACAAACAAACAAAAAAAACAAAAAACAAACATTTGATTATGGGAAAATAATTTGGCTATTGTCTTTGCATACTAGATTGTTTATTCTGAGTATAAGATCTTGGAATTTGTTTGAATATTGATGCATTTACTGTCAAAGAGGGATTTGCTAATTGCTATTAGGCAACCCTCAGAAAGAAAAATTTGTTTGGTTTGATTCTGGTTATATGTTATACAGTATGAATTTTACAGGTTTTGAAGGAAAAAGGATTGAGCAATTAAAGATTTGTAAGGTATGCTGCAAGAAGGAAAGAGGAAAGTTTTTAATGGAAGGATGGAAAAAAAAAAAAAGAAAAAAACTTTTTGAATGGGGGAAGGGTGACCATATAATATATACTTAACTGTCTTCCCCTCCTCCCCACCCAAAAGGTGTTTCCTGCCATTTTTTCAAACGGTAATTTAAAGAGAAAGACTCAAGTTTAGGTTAATTGATTGAATATTTGATTCTTGATACAAAATAGGTTTTATTGTTTGTGGAATATGGTCATAAATGTGGAAAGTTTAAGTGCTGTTTTAAGAACTTCTTGAATTCTTGTATGTGGTATTTTGACATTCTGTATAAGTTTAAAACCTATAAATTTAAAGATTATATTGGGTCATTCTGAAATTATTTAAAGAGCCTCTAAAATAATAGTTTTGGTTTTTTTTCCTGTTTTTTTTTTTTAAGTGTTTCTGCAAAAGGACAATATGCAATTTGGGATATTTTTCTATGTATTGGGTATTTTAAAAGCAAAATGCTCATTTATGAAAAATCCATTTGAATATGATAATTGCTTAAGTTGTAAAATTATTGAGACAAATTCCTACTGTTATTAACATAAGGTTATGATAAATATTTGTTTAGAATTTATCAGAAATCTGATGAATGGAATCTATTATTGGGAATGAAAATTTTCTTGAGCTTAAAGTTAATTAGTTAATGCTTTTTGGGAGTTTTAAAAGCTCCACACTCTTGCTGTTAGTGGGACAATTGATTGAGTTTTAACTGCTCATGTTATAGTTATGTTTTTGCATTTTTTCCTCATGTAATTGATTTCTATGATAAGAGCAATGGTCAATAGAATTGCTAATGCAATTCAATTATGTCATACCTTGCTATTTTCAGTTGTATTATATGCAATCATTGTATCTTAAATACTTGGGCAAATAAGTTTTTTTGCCTGGTCATTTATCTGCTACTGGATATTTGTGCTTTGTTTTTTTAAGGGTTTTAAATGATAAGAGGACAATTAACAAAAGTTTGTGAGACCTAATTGCTATTATAGCCTGACCTGTAAACTAACCTTTATTTGTTAGATTTATATTTTGTTCTAGATCTTGGGTCAAATTACAGATATTGACTTGCTTCTGGGTCCTAGATCAGCTTTGATCAGCTTTGATTGTCAGCACAGCAGACCCATCCCATGGAATGAGAACCTCCAACCATTTCTCAGCCTGCAGCAGTTTTAGAAGAGACCATGGAATAGACCCTGCTTCTAGTGAACTTTGGACTACTATGGAGGACTTTAGGAATGGTTGATGAATGACTTTTAAACCTTGTCTGGTTTATTTATTACTGTGCAATTATTGCTGTTTTCCTAAGACAGTGTGGGAGCATTTTCTCCTACTTCTCTTTAATAGATGGGCCATTAGCATTTTACCAACAGCCCACAGAGAGGATCTAATATATTTCCCCAGTTCCAAGTGTCACCATCTCTACCCTGGATGACACCCCACTTTTAATCTGTTCCCTAGATCTGTTTTCTCTATGCTTCAATTCTTGGATTCTCAGCTGGACTTCAGCCTGGAAAAATTGACGGAAGAATTGACTGGGACACCCCTTAGATACCATGTTGCCATCCCCCACACCCCAAGCCTCACCTCCTGGCATGAACCCCAAATTTGTATGACCCTTGTCAGCTCGAAACAGTTAAAGAGGAGTTCATCACCCTATTTCTATATGCATCGGGAGGTGACTGCTGGGGGGAACAAGACAAGGGGACCCTGCTACTCTGAAGATCCTTTGAGAAAATCTGCCTCAAATAGAGACCCTGCCTCAATTTTTTTTCTTAAAAGAAGTTAAGAGTTAACTGCTTGAGGGGAGTTATGTAACGAGCATAGCCCCTTTAAGATTCATTCTCTGATCTATCTTTGGGACAAGATATTCATAGGGGAAAAGATCCATATCTGAGGCAGTTTGAGCTGTACCCAGCTGCCAGTTGGTTTGGGTTTTCAGCCCCCTTTGATACAAGATCTGGTCAAACTAGTTTGGGCTTGTACCCAGCCCCCTCCACCGGATCTGAGCTGGCTTGGATAAGGCCTGACAAAGATTTGGCCTTGAAAGAATTAACTTGAGCTCCGCCCATTGCTTCTTCAAGCAGATAAAAATGAGCAAAGCTAGAATCATCTTTGGTCAAAGATTTGAAATATGCCAGCCAAGATATTGGCATCAGAGACTCTCTGTCTTCCCCCCGCCCCCTGGTCTTGGCGTATATCTTCCTCTATCTAATGCCTTTTACTAACCAGACCTTAACCTTGCTTCCAAACCCAGCAATAAACATCTTTTTACCCATCTAGGTTTTCGGCCTGTAAATTCATTTACAGGGGACTCTCACCCCTACTAGACCTGATTTAACTTTGTATCCTTGTGCGGAATCCTAAGGGGTTTGCAGAAGAGCTCCATGTGACACCCTGTACCCCGAATCCTGCCACTAGACCTTAATTAATCCTATTGAGGTATATACCTCCTCATTAGGTATTTACCTCATGATTTGGCTCAAGTTACCTCATCATTTTGAGATTTCCTATTACCTCATCAGGTCTACAGAGATATTGTGCTGATCTCATTGCTATATGTCTGTAAAATCTGGATACTATAGGAAACTGAATTGCTTTGACTTAATTTTCTCAGGAAGATTCTGAAGATCACTTGGCAGAATAAGATACTAAACATTGAGTTTTTTTTTTCTTTTTTTTTAAACATTAAAACACTACTTCAGAAAGTTTTAACTCTAATGCACTGGCCATATTGTTTCAATGTCAAACATACATTTGTCAAAAATGAAATTTTTTTAATAGAGAACTCACACAGACCAAATGTTTAGATGGTGGCCAGAAAAAGAAAAATAATTGTTTCTATAATTTGCTGTTTCACCCAGTCATTCTTTAAGATGAGATTATTCAGTTTCCAATTACTTTTTGGTCTATTTAGCCCTTACTTCTTACTGAATGTAGTTTTTATTGCATTGTGATCTGAGAAGAAGGCATTTATTATTTCTGCCTTCCTACATTTAATTTTGAGACTTTTATGTCCTAATATATGGTCAATTTTTGTATAGGTTACATGAACTGCTGAGAAGAAAGTATATTCCTTTCTATCCCCATTCAGTTTTCTCCAAAGGTCTATCATACCTAGTTTTTCTAATGTTCTATTTACTTTTCAAATTTTCTTTCTTATTTGTTTTGTGGTTTGATTTGTCTAAATCTGAGAGAGCACAGTGGAGATCTCCCACTATTATAGTTTTACTGTCTATTTCTTCTTGCAAATCTCTTAACTTTTGCTTTAGAAAGTTAGATGCTCTACCACTTGGTGCATATAGGTTTAGTATTGATATGGCTTCATTGTTTATGCTACCTTTCAGCTGGATATAGTTCCCTTCCTTATCTCTTTTAATTAGATCAACTTCTGCTTTTGCTTGATCTGAGATAAGGATGGCTACCCCTGGACCTGAAGCATAATAGATTCTGCTCTAATATTTAATGTGCAACATGAAAATTGCATTTACACACATATATTGTATCTAGGTTATACTGTAACACATGTAAAAAGTATGGGATTGCCTGTCATCTAGGGGAAGGAGTAGAAGGAGGGAGGGGATAATTTGGAAAAATTATTACAGGGGATAATGTTAAAAATATACTCATGCATATATACTGTCAAAAACAATTTTAATAAAGTGACTGTTTTCAATAAAAAAAGAAAAAAGAGAAATAAAGAAAAGAAAAAAGAAAGAAAGAAAGAAAGAAAGAAAGAAGGAACCAGAGTATCCTGTGAGTGCAAAAACAAGGGGACAATAATACTGGCTACTCTCACTTGTAGGAAAATGAAGATGTTGGTTTGGGGTTCCAGATCAGAGGAATTAAAGGGGTGGCTAAAATTAATATTTTTTCATTAAAAATTAAAATATACTGTCAAAAAAGAGACAATCCAACCACAGAAATCTATTATGGGAATAGGAAGACTGGAGTTCAACTTCAGAGGAGGACAGTGAAGTTAAAAAAAAAAAAAAAGCTTTTTTTTTTTTTTTTTTTTTTTTTAATAGCAAAGAGAAATATTAAATGACTACCTTCCCAGGAAGAATTTATAGAGGAACTCAGAAAAAAAATACAAGAAAAACAAAAATGTTATGAAAAAAGTTAACCGTCTAGAAAAGGAAATACAATCTTAAAGAAGGAAATAATACTTTGAAAATTAGAATTGGTAAGTGGAAGCCAGTGAAGCTATAAGAGACCAAGAAATAACAAAACAAGACATAAAGAATAAAAATATAAAACAGGATGTGAAACATTTTATAAGAAAAACAACAGATCTGTAAAAAGGTCAAGAAAAGAAAATAGTAAGTACAAATGGATTACCTGAAAGCTGTGGCAAAAGAAAAGAAAAAAAAGAAGAAGAAGAAGAAGAATCATGACAAAATAGTGCAAGAAATTATCAAAGAAAATTGTCCTGAAATGACAGAAGATGAAAGGAATGAAGAAATATAAAACATCAGGTAATCACAATCCTAAAGAGATCCTAGGAACATTATTGTCAAATATTAAAACCCCCAGATCCAAGAGAAAATTTTGCAAGAAACAAACAGATTTTTTTTAAAAATTCAAATACACTGTAGCTATAATTATAATAGAACAGGACTAGCTGCCCACTAGGTGGAATAGTGGATAGAGCACCAGCCCTGAAGTCAGGAGGACCTGAATTCAAATGTGACCTCAGACCACTTAACATTTTCTAGCTGCGTGATTCTCTGTACAAGTCACTTAATCCCAATTGCTTCAGAAAAAAATATAGATAGATAGATAGATAGATAGATAGATAGATAGATAGATAGATAGATAGATAGATAGATATAGATATAGATAGATAGATATAGATATATAGATATGTGTGTGATGCTGTTAGTGGCAGTGCAGAGTTGATGTGAGAATCCCCTCTTTAGTTGGAGGTACAGGTCCAATGTGAAAAGAATTCAGGAACCCAAAAAGTTTAAATGGCAAAAGGGAAGTTTGTTGGCACTGAGAAATCAGCTTTGCTAGGATGACAGACTTCTGAGTGGCAAGAGGTCCTGGCAGAGAAATAACAAAAGGTTATCACTGAGAAGAGAATGTCTTTACAATGGGCAAAAGAGTCCTGGTAGGTAGCTATGCCAAGAGGAGATATCCCTTGGCAAAGCACATTCCTTCTTTGAACTTCTGCAAAGATTTGGAGTTTAAAATTATACTTTATAACAGTGTGAGGCTAAGGCTTCCAGTTGAAAAGAGAGCCAATGTTCCCAGGCCTATATGCTTATCTTGGAGTTTCAAGCCACTCAATGTCAGGTGCAGATCTCCAATTGAATGAAATTACTTTGAAGGTCTTTTTCTTTTTCTTTTTTTTTTTTTCAAAGTCTGAAATTTTCTGAGGATCCAGGTCATCCCAAAAGATCAATGGGGGGGGGGAGAGTGGGGGGGGGATTTGCCCAAGATCTCCAATATAATGACAACACTTAATTTGTCTGGGGAGATATGTTTTTCCAGGAGGGCCTGAGATGCTAAATCTCCCTTCTTTTACAGATTAAAGTACACACAGTTTCAGAGTGATCCTTTTACAGATTAAAGGGGAAACAATTTCAGAGTTCAGCCCCATCATATATATATATATATATATATATATATATATATATATATATATATATATATATATATATATATATATATATATATGTATGTATATATGTATATATATATATATATATATATATATATATATATATATGTATGTATATATGTATATATATATATACATATATATATATGTATATATATACATATATGTATATATATACATATATATATTAATATACATACATATATATATATATAATTATATGTTATAATATATATTCTTGTATAGAAGGTCCTGGATCATATATACCAGCAAGCAAAAGAACTAAGCCTGTGATTTAAAAAAATCACATCCACAAAATTATCAATAATACTGAACAACAACAACAACAAAAGCATATTCATCTAACTTGTAGATTTTCAGTACTTTGTCTCAAACAAACCTGAACTTAACAGGAAACTTAATATATAAGAGGCAATATCAAAGATATATGCATCTGTATTTAACTGTAACCTGCTTAGGGGAGATGGGAGTATGAAAGGAGAAAAAATAATAATATAAAAAATTATGCAGCAGAGAACAAAAGAATAACCTACAAGGAAACCAATAATAGATGGGCATTCATGAATTTAATTTATTCTATTATAATATATGCTTTCTTGAAATGGAAATTTATTGTTATATATTTTAAATCCTTCCTGATGTTCTGCTGGTCATATGATAATGTTCTATTCAGGTTTATTTTGTTTTGCTTATTTTCCTTTTCTGTCTTTTTGTTTGTTTGTTTCTAGTCTTTTTTTTCCTTATTATTTTATATTCAGTGCAATAAGTTTAAAAAATAAATTAAATAAAGGAAAATACTTTCAAAGTCTCTTTTAATAACTTTGGAATTTATTGTGTGACATGGAAGACTCGGGTACAGGACTTTCTAGTATGCTTAACATTCATCAGAGAAAGTGTTATACAGTATAAGGAAAGAAAAATTAAAGTAGCTCAAAAGAAACCTGAGATATAAAAATTTAGTGAGGCTACTTTAAGTTCTTAAATGGACTATTTGTGCCTGAATTGTGGTAAAGCATTCTGGGCTCATATTAGCCTGATCAAGCAGAGTGACACATTATTATTTGACTGAGAGTGATGTCATTTTGTTTCTCTTGGAGAATGAAAGACATCTTTAATTTTCATCATCTTCTTGTTTTATTTCTTTGAATTCTTTAAATTTAATACATTTTTATAATAATGATGATATTTCATTACATTCATATACCAAAATTTGATTAAATAGGACATATCATAATTCTTTGTATTCATTATACTAGTTTATTTCTAGCAAAACCCTATTTTATCAAATTTATTCAAAATGATCTTAAGCCATTCTCCATTTAATGAACAATTATTTATTCTTTGCTACCTAAAAATAATTTGAATGACAATATCCATGAAAATTGTATTATACATAGAATCTTCCTGTTCTTAACATTCTGTGGTTAAAGGACAAGTAATAATATTTGATACAAGGGTATTTCTACCAGTGTAATCTCTACATAATAATGTTGTTGTTTTTCAGAATGATTATCCTGATTAACTTTTCCACCAGAGGTTTATTAGTGTTCTTGTCAACTTCAGCATCTTTAACATTGATCATTTTCAACTATTGTCATTTATGAAGTGAATTCAAAGATGCTTCCCCCCCCCAAGATCTATTTCACTTATAAATAATAATGTGGAGCAATCATTCATATGGTTATTAATACTAAACAAATCATTTTTAATTGTTAGCTCATAATATTTGATTAATTGAGATTTGGGGAAATGTAGCAGCTATTGATCATGTATTAATTTTAGCTAAATTTATATGTATATATGAAATTCAGGAACATTTGATGGTACAATTTCTTCCCAATGGTCGGTTACTATTATTGTTATTAGTAGTAGTAGTAGTAGTAACTGCATTGTTTTTGTAAAATGCATAGCTTTTCATTTTCATGTAATAGAAAATATTTTCCTTTACCATTTTTGTAAAAGTTATCATTATCCATATTTCTCTTTTTTAATTATGTAACTTCTTCTATTTAAGTTATGTTTTAATTTGCAACTTGTCATACATGGTATAAGATATCATTTTATTTATTGCCTATTTATTGCCAAACTACTTATTTATTTTTCCAGAAGTTCTTATAGTACATTAATTCTTCTCCAAGTAGTTCATTTTCAGAGATTATTAAGCCCCAGGCTAATGAGACTGATAGTGTCTGATTTTCACCAGTTTATTGTACTGATTTATCTTTCTGTAAAATCAAAACAAATTAACATACAAACAAAAACATCATGCCAAATAAAGTTTTATTTTCATTATTTTGTAATCCAATTTGTGAATTGAAATTACTATCATAACCTAGATTTTTTATCAATGCACTTGATTTTTTCGAGGTTTTTTTTCTTATTTCAAATGCAATGTGATTTTATTTTGTCCAGCTCCATAAAGCAACTACTTGACAGTTTGCTTGCTGTATTGATACATATAAAGGCTAATTTAAGTAATAACATCATCTTTTATTATTTCAGTATGGTCTAAATGTGAGCAATGAGCATTCTTCACATTATTCCAGATTTTCTTTTTTTCTATAGTGTTTTTTAATTGTATTTAGATAAGTTTCTCTTGGTAGTCTGAGGCATTTTATGTATTTTGTAGTTCTATTGAATTATATTTCTATTTCCATTATATTTTATGATTTCTTTTTCCTCTGTACTAATGCAATTACTTTTTGAATTTATTCTTTGTTCTTCTACTTTCCTTGAGTTATTAATTTTCATAATTAGTTTCTTCTGATGTCTACAAATAGGGATAATATTGACTTCACTGTGGTAGTGTTAGTCCCTTTGATTACTTTGTTTTGCTGTAAAATCTAGCTTTTTCAGAAATATGTAAATAATATATCCAGAAATAGATAATAGTATGGATAATAGCAATTGCTTATTCACTGATATATCTTTTGGAAATTGTCCTCTTATTTGTAAATAATGACAGATTTGGAATGTAGATGTACACTGTGTCATCACAGTAAAAATGATTCTTCTATAGCTATTCCCATTAAAGTTTTAAACTCAAATAAATGTATTCAGTCAAAGGAGTGTCTTACATCTGTTTAATTAATTACATTTTGTTTGCAATATAAGCAATAATGTTATTGGTATTCTTAATGGTTGGATTCTATTTATATAAATGTTATAGTGTCAACTTGAGTTCAATGAATGATTTTGAGAATATACTGGTAGGTTTTTTTATTGGATTGTCCTTTTGAATGTTGCATTGGTAATAATTAATCATATATTTTGTTTAGTGCAGCACAGCTCAATCTTACTTTAGTCCTGTTCTTATCAAGCCACACATCCACTTTTGTTACTTCTAATATTACTCTACCTTACACCTCAGGATTCTCCCATTCATATGTACTTTTCTAAATATGTGTGCACATGTATGTATATGTCCATGCATGTATTTATATGTACATCTATGCAGATACAAATGTGTATATGTGTTTATATTTGTATGAAAATATTACCAGTGACCTAACCTCAGCACACTGTACATTTGCTATCTTCCTACCATACTATCATATATATCACTCATATGTACATATGTGTATTTGTATATGTTTATTATGTGTAAATGAGTGTCTTTATGGATGTATTACACATGTGCGTTTTTTATGTTTTTACACACACATATAAACATGTAAAGCTCAGGAACTCAGGAGAAATATACTTAAGGCTCAGTATGATTGATTTAAACCTAAAACAAAGTGTTAACTCAGTAGAATTAAGATGATTCTCTAGTTTATATGTACTTAGTACTTAGTATAGTTCTACAAGTTGACAACTATTCTACAAGACTGTTATCTATGATGATGTACTTATAATAGAGAATTTAAACTGACGACAAAGGCACACACACACACACACACACACATTTAGCTAAGCTGTACAGATGATAGAGTGTTGGGAATGAAGAAAGGAAGACTCATCTTTTTGAGTTCAAAGATGGCCTCAAACAGCTGCTTTATGACTCTAAGAAGTTAGTTAATTATGCTTCTGTTTCTTTATCTGTAAAATGAGCAGGAGCAGGAAATAGTAAAATACTCTAGCATATCTGTCTGAAAAAAAACACACAAACACATACATGTGCATATGCATATACATACATACACACACACACACACACACACACACACATATATATATATATATATATATATATATATATATATATATATATATATATAAATTACACACACATGTACAGGCATGTGTATATGTGCATATATGCATAGATAGTTGTTTGTGTATTCTCAATCTATGACTTAGTCTTGAAACAACAATGAATTCTTGACATCTTTCTATCATAGAACCACACTTACTACCCTATACCTGCCACTTTCTGTCCTGTGCTCTGGAAGAGTAATCAAATAATCCCTCCCATCTATTTACCACATGCTCATAAAGGGGATATTTTTCTGTTGTCTTATGATTTCTGTCACAATATGTGACTTCCCGTACAAAAAAAAATGTTCTTCCTCAATTTTCCTATATGCATTATCTTTCTCTTTTAGAAAATTAGCCTTTAAATATAGCCCCTATATGTGTATATGTAGTAGTATGTGTACTTGCATATGTATAATCACCACTATATTGTTTTATATATGTATATATATATATATATATATATATATATATATATATATATATATATATATATATATACATATATATATATATATATATATATCAATTGAATTAGATTGCAACATATTATGTTTGTAAGTGAAGTAATAATAGAAATGGAAATATTTCTCCAAATATCTACAAAATTCATAAAATATTTGTCAAAGCAGAGAATAATCCTGAGGTATAGGGTAGAATAGCATCAGAAGTAGCAAAACTGAATACATGGCTTGACAAGATATTATTAAAGTAAAGTTGAGCTGTATTGTACTAAATAGAATACATGATTAATTAGTACTAAAGCAACATTTAAAAGGAAAGTCCAATTAAAAAAAATAAAATAAAACAACCAATATATTCCCAAAATCATTCATTGAACTCAGTTTCATTCTTTAACATTTATAGAAGAAGAATTCAAGAAATAAAGATCAAGTTAAATATCAGGAGGAATATTATGTTCTTATGTCAATATATTAAAATGAAACTACTGCCAAATCTAATTCATATTTTTGTCATATACCAATTATACTACTAAAGATGTATCTTACTTAACATAATAAAATAGTAAGTAAATTCTGGTTGAAACAGAAGACTAGAATATCATTTAAAATAATATGAAAATATAGAGATAAAAGGATAGAACTTCCATAACTCAAACTATATTATAAAGTCAAGAATATCAAAAGTATTTTGCATTAGTCAAAAAATAGAGAAGCAAATCAATGGAATAGATTAGAAAAAGGAAGATTAAAATAACAGAACTGAATAAGTGATTATTTGATTAGTTTGAAATTTTAAATTACTGAGAAAATTTAAATTAAATTAATAAAACCTGCTAGGAAAATTAGGAAATAGGGCAAAAATTAAGTAAAAATGAAAATTCAACTCCGTTTGATAATTTCAAAATGGTTATATAACCTTAATATTTGATATTATACTATACTAATTAGAAGACAATTAATTTTATGTTATTCTTAATAATAAATATAAAAGAAAAATTGTTAGCCAAATAAGATATAGAAGGAAGGTTAAGAGATAAAATGATTTGATTACATAAAATATGAAATTTAGGTCAAAAGGAAATTAATACAAAATATATGACAGAAATCAAATGGGAAAAATAATACCAAATTTTTCAAATGAGTTTTATTTTCAAATATACATAACAGCATATGCATATAAAGTATATAAATATTTGTATTTGTTAGTATAAGTACATGAAACAAAAAATGCCAATTCATAATAGATAAATAGTCCAAGTGTAGAGACCTAGATTTCTTATTCTCAAGAAATATAGGTAAATTTTAAATAAACATGTGACATAATGTTCCAAAGCACTAGTATGAAGAGAAAAAAAAAAAAAAAAAAAAAAAAAAAAACTCTGTTGATTTTTCTCTAATGCAATAAATTGAAAAAGATGGGAATAAAAAGTAATCAATTGGATATGCAACAGTTCTGGGATAGAGCCAAAAGGAAGAGTGCAGCCACAAAGCTATTCAAATTGTCTCAATTTCCCTGAAAAATCATATGAAAGTAAGCTCTGAACAAAGTCTGAAGTAACAAAGTCTACAAAGAGTTAGAATGAAACAATTTTATAGTTCAAAATAGGTTGGAAGGACTTCAAGAAAGGTAAGTGTCACTGGGGTGAAAGAGGTGAGATCCCCAACTCTGCCTGTGGCCAGGAAAGCCATGGGTAAGGTATTAATCACAGAAGATCAGAAACTGAGACCCTCAGTCCTGACTCAATAAAAAATAGAATAACAGATCAATTAGGCAGTCTGTAGTCCCACTCCAGAAAACCAATTGCCAGTCTAGGAAACCAGGCAACAGGAGGGACAAAATCAGGATATCTGCAGTGCTATGAGAAAGACCTTTTCTTAAAGGCAAGAATAAAAGCTACACAAGAAGCTTAGAAAAGTGCCTTCTGTACTTCAGGATCAGAGTTCAACTTTAAAAGTCACAAAATAGAGGGCAACAAAAAAGAGCAATTATCAGAAAAGAACACTAACAATAGAAAGCCACTGTGGTGACAGAGAAGACCAAAACACCAACTGAAATGCCCAAGTATAAAATCTCAAATTGTGATATGAATTGGTTTCAAGCCCAATGAATCTTCTTAGAAGAGTTCATCTGAGATTTTAAAAATCAAATAGGAAAGATAGAAGAAAATAGGAAAGAAGAAGAAAAATTGAGTAAAGAAACAAAAGATATGCAATGGTCAACAGCTTAAAAAAGGAAAACAATTACTTTAAAAATACAATTGGTCAAATGCAAAAAAAAAAAAAAAATCTTCTGAAGAAACAATACCTTAAAAAGTAGAATTATTTAAATGGAAAAATATATACAAAAGCTAACTGAACAAAATCATACATTAAAAACCAGACCTGGGAAAATGGAACCAATGACTATGAGATATCAAAAATCAATCAAATGAACTTTAAAAAAATGGGGGGGGGATGGAAGAAAATGTAAAATACCTTATTGGAAAATTAGCTGACTTGGAAAATAGATTAAGGAAAGACAATGAAAAATTATTGGAATATTTGGAGTCCAGGAACCAAAAGAAGAGCCTGGACAGCGTTCTTCAAGAGATCATCAAGGTAAACCACCCTGATATAATAAAACCAGAGGCCAAAACAGTCATGAATCTATTGATTACCTCAAAAAAAAAAAAAAAAAAAAAAAGATAGCACAAGGAAAACACCAAGAAATATTCTTGTGGAAATCCAGAAGTATAATTTCAAGGAAAAATATTCTGAAAGGCAAAGGACCTTGAATTATAACCACGAATCAAGTGAGATTATCACCTTTTAGAGGAGGAGATGTATTTTCAATGAGGTAGGGAAGTTTTAATCATTTCTATTGAAAAGACCAGAACTAAACAAAAAGTTAATCTACAAATATAAGACTCAAGAGAAGCATAAAAATGATAAGCAGGGAGAAATAAAAAGCATTATTTAAAGGTTAAACTTTACATCTTAACATGGGAAGATGATGTTCATAATTCTTGAAAATTGTATCTTTAATTATGGCACATAGCGAAGGCATAGATAGAGTATATGGGTATAAATTGACTCTGATGTAATAGATAATTTCGAAGAAAAAGACATTAATGGGTGGAAAAAGAAATTTATTGAAAGAAGAGAAAAGGGGAAGTATAATAGGTGAAAATTAGATTTTATTAAGTGGCAAACAAAAACCTATTATAATTGAGGGAAAGAAAGTAAGAGAATGAGCATTGTTTGAAGCTAAATCTCATCAGTTTCGGCTGAACAAGGCAATAACATACACATTCAGTTGTGCTTATAAATTTTTCTTCACCAATAGGGAGGTGGGAAGAGAAAAGGAAAAGAAAAGGGAGAGACTGAATAAAAGGGAGAGCAGAAATACTAATAAGCACTAACTTAACAAGGGTTAACAGAAGGGAGAAGAGTGATAGAAGAAAAGGCAGACTGAGAGGGGGGATTGTCAGAAGCAAAACATTAGTGAGAAGAGACATGGTGAAAAGAGAATAAAAAGTACAAATACATATACCTACAGAGAAGAAAATAGGATAAAGGGATATACACAACTGGTAATCATAACTATGAATGTGAAAGGGATGAACTCTCTTGTAAAATAGAAGTGGATAGCAGATAGAATTAATAACAAGCAATTAATAACAAGAATGTTTACAGGGAAAAATGATAGAGAGATAGACACAAAGTTAGGGCTAAATGCTGTAGCAAAATCTATTATCCTTTAACTGAAGCAAAAAAAAAAAGTGGGGACAGTAATTCTATTTTAGACTAAGCAAAAGGAAAAATAAATATAATTAAGAGATAAAAAGATACATTTGGTTAAAAGGTATCATAGACAATGAAGTAATATCAGTACTAAACATATATGTTCATATTTTTAAGTGTTACAGAAACAAATTTTTAGAAAAGTTAAGCCAGTTACAAGAAGAAATAGACAACAAAATTATACTAGTGGAAAGAGACCTAAATGTAACCCTTTTCAGAAATACATATTCTAAGCGGAAAATAATAATAAAAATTAATTAGGGAACTTATTTGAATCTTAGAAAACTTAGATATGATAGACATTTGGAGAAAATGGGGATAGAAAATAATATACATTTTTTTCTCGATGATACACAGGATCTACACAAGAAAGATCATTTATTAGGACATAAAAACCTCTCAATTCAAGACAGAAAAGCAGAAATAATAATTGCATCCTTTTTAGCTCATGTTGCAATAAAAAATTACACTCAGTAAAAGGAAAAATAGACTAAAAGCCAACTGGAAATTAAAAACTCCATTTATCCTTAAGTCCTCTAGTGTTTTTAAAAGAAATGGGTGCTGTGTTTAGTCTAAAAGTTATTTCTATTGAAATAATAATGTGATTTCTCTTGGTTTTATTATAGATATAGTCAATTATGCTGATAATTTTTTTTGTTATTGAACCAACCCTAAATTACTAATATATATATTTAGCTTGTCATAGTGTATTATGCTTGTCATAAATTGCTGCAATTTCTGTTAATGTGTTATTCAAAAATTTTGCCCAAACTCTGCCAATTTACTTAAAATGGATGCATATTTACAGAAATTGCCCAGATTAACAGAAAATAAAATAAAATATTTGACACCATTTAAGAAAAACAAATTAAACAAGCCTTCAGTGAATGCCCTAAGAAAAAAGTTCCAGTGTCAGATGGATTTATAAGTGAATTCTACCAAACATTTAATGAACAATTAATTCCAATACTATATGAAATATTTTGAAGAAGAGGTGAAGAAGTCCTTCACAAATTTTTTATGACATAAATATGGTTGTGATACTGAAAACAGGAAAAACCAAGACATAAAAATAAAATTATAGATCAGTATCCCCAATGATTATTGATGTAAAAAAAAAAAATAAATACAACATTAACAAAGAGATTACCACAATTTATCGCCAGGATAATCTATTATGACACAGTAGATGATATAATCTAATATTTAGAGAATCCTAAAGAATCAATCTAAAAATTCTTTGAAATAATTAGGAATTTTAGGGAAAGTTGCAGGATATAAAATAAACCCACACAAATCACTAGAATTTCTAAATGTGTTTTATATATATAAAGCTCAGCAGCAAGATAGAAAAATTCCATTTAAAATAACTGCATAAAAAAATAAAACATTTGGCGGAGCCAAGATGGCGGAGAAGAAACACACGACTCTGTGAACGTCCTTACTCCCTCACAACCAATTAGATAAATCAGCCTCAGAAATAGCGCTGGACTGATAGATACCACAAGGACTGGATGAAGGAGTCCTACCAAACTCCTTTTATGACACAGACATAGTACTGATACCTAAACCAGGTAGATCAAAAACTGAGAAAGAAAATTATAGACCAATTTCCTTAATGAATATTGATGCTAAAATCTTAAATAAGATATTAGCAAAAAGATTTCAGAAAATCATCTCCAGGATAATACACTATGATCAAGTAGGATTTATTCCAGGAATGCAGGGCTGGTTTAATGTTAGGAAAACTATTAATATAATTGACCATATTGATAATCAAATTAATAAGAACCATATGATCATCTCAATAGATGCAGAAAAAGAATTTGACAAAATCCAACATCCATTCCTACTAAAAACTCTTGAGAGTATAGGAATAAATGGACTATTCCTTAGAATAATCAGGAGCATATATTTAAGACCGTCAGAAAGCATAATATGCAATAGAAATAAACTACAACCTTTCCCAGTAAGATCAGGAGTGAAACAAGTTTGCCCACTATCACCTTTACTATTCAATATAGTACTAGAAACGCTAGCCTTGGCAATAAGAGCCAAGAAAGAGATTCAAGGAATTAGAGTAGGAAATGACGAAATCAAACTATCACTTTTTGCAGATGACATGATGGTATACTTAGAGAACCCCAAAGACTCTGCT
This sequence comes from Sminthopsis crassicaudata, assembly GCF_048593235.1. NCBI lineage: Eukaryota > Metazoa > Chordata > Mammalia > Dasyuromorphia > Dasyuridae > Sminthopsis > Sminthopsis crassicaudata. The sequence goes on along the minus strand of NC_133617.1, from coordinate 313,642,674 downwards.
AAAAAGCTATTAGAAGTAATTCAAAATTTCAGCAAAGTGGCAGGATACAAAATAAATCCACATAAATCCTCAGCACTTTTATATATCACTAACAAAATGCAACAGCAAGAGATACAAAGAGAAATTCCATTCCAAACAAATGTTGAGAGTATAAAGTATTTGGGAATCCATCTTCCAAAGAAAAGTCAGGAATTATATGAGAAAAATTACAAAACACTTGCCACAAAAATAACGTCAGATTTAAATAATTGGAAAGACATTCAGTGCTGTTGGATAGGCCGAGCGAATATAATAAAGATGACAAAACTCCCCAAACTAATCTATTTATTTAGTGCTATACCAATCAGACTCCCAAGAAACTATTTCAATGACCTAGAAAAAATAACAACAAAATTCATGCGGAAGAATAAAAGGTCGAGAATTGCAAGGGAACTAATTGGAAAAAACTCAGAGGAAGGTGGTCTATGTGTACCTGATCTAAAGCTATATTATATAGTAGCAGTCACCAAAACCATTTGGTATTGGCTAAGAAATAGACTGGTAGATCAGTGGAACAGATTAGATACAAAGGACAAAAAAGGGTACATCTATAGCAATCTAATCTTTGACAAATCCAAAGATACCAACATTAGGGATAAAAATTCATTATTTGGAAAAAACTGTTGGGAAAAATGGAAATTAATATGGCAGAAATTAAATATGGATCCCACACTTAACACCATATACCAAGATAAGATCAAAATGGGTCCATGATTTAGGCATAAAGAATGAAATCATAAACAGATTAGAGGAACAGAAGATAGTCTACCTCTCAGACCTGTGGAGCAGGAAGGAATTTATGACCAGAGGAGAACTAGAGATCATTATAAGTCACAAAATAGAAGATTTTGATTACATCAAACTAAAAAGTTTCTGTACAAATAATACTAATGCAAACAAGATTAGAAGGGAAGTAACAAATTGGGAAAATATTTTTAAAGTTAAAAGTTCTGACAAAGGTCTCATTTCCAAAATATATATAGAACTGACCCTAATTTATAAGAAACCGAACCATTCTCCAATTGATAAATGGTCAAAGGATATGAACAGACAATTTTCAGATGAAGAAATTGAAACTATATCCACTCACATGAAAGAGTGTTCCAAATCATTACTGATCAGAGAAATGCAAATTAAGACAACTCTGAGATACCACTACACACCTGTCAGATTGGCTAAGATGACAGGAACAAATAAGGATGAATGTTGGAGGGGATGTCGGAAAACTAGGACACTAATACATTTCTGGTGGAGTTGTGAAAGAATCCAGCCATTCTGGAGAGCAATTTGGAACTATGCCCCAAAAGTTATCAAACTGTGCATACCCTTTGACCCAGCAGTGCTACTACTGGGCTCATATCCCAAAGAAATACTAAAGAGCAGAAAGAGACATATATGTGCCAAAATGTTTGTGGCAGCTCTTTTTGTTGTAGCTAGAAACTGGAAGTTGAATGGATGTCCATCAGTTGGAGAATGGTTGGGTAAATTATGGTATATGAAGGTTATGGAATATTATTGCTCTGTAAGAAATGACCAGCAGGAGGAATACAGAGAGGCCTGGAGAGACTTACATCAACTGATGCTGAGTGAAATGAGCAGAACCAGAAGATTACTGTACACTTCAACAACAATACTGTATGAGGATATATTCTGATGGTAGTGGAAATCTTCAACATAAAGAAGAGCTAACTCACTTCCAGTTGATCAATGATGGACAGAGGTAGCTACACCCAGAGAAGAAAACACTGGAAGTGAATGTAAATTGTTAGCACTAATATCTGTCTGCCCAGGTTACATGTACCTTCAGAATCTAATGCTTATTGTGCAACAAGAAAATGGTATTTACACACATGTATTCTATCTACGTTATATTGTAACACATGTAAAATGCATGGGATTGCCTGTCATGGGGGGGAGGGAGTAGAGGGAGGGGGGGGATAATTTGGAAAAATGAATACAAGGGATAATATTATAAAAATATATATAATAAAAAAAATTGTTAAAAAAATAAAATAAAATAAAACATTTGTTTGTTCACCTAGAAAGACAAACCCAGAAACTAAAATAATACAATACCAAAAAAGCTTTTCACACAAATAAAATCAAATCTAAGCACTTGGACAAATATCTAATGCCTAGAGATAGGCTCAGTTAACGACATAAAAATGACAATTCTTAAATTAGTTTTCCTATTCAGTGTCATACAAATAAAACTGACAGAAATTATTTTATAGAGCTAGAAAAATAACAAAATAAATCCAGAAAAAGAAAACTTTAAAAAATCAAGGCAGTTAATAAAAAAAAAAAAATGCAAAGGTCTGTAGCATTGCAGTCCCATACTTAAAACTCTATTAAAAAGTAGCAGTCATCTATGTATACATATATTGTATTTAATTTATACTTTAATATATGTAACATGTATTTGTCAACCTGCCATCTGGTGGAGGAGGGTGGGGGAAGGAGGGGGAAAAATTGGAACAAAACACTTGGCAATTGTCACTGCTGTTAAATTACCCATTATATATATATATATATATAGTAAATAAAAAGCTATAATTAAAAACAAAACAAAAGAAAACCAACACCAAAAAAAACAAAGTAGCAGTCATTAAAATCATCTAGTTCTGGCTAAGAAACAGACTGGTGGATCAATGAAATAGGTTAAATGCACACACACACACACAAAAAAAAAAATCAATGACTAACATTAATCTACTGTTTCATAAATCAAGAAACTCCAGCTTCTAAAATAAGACCTTACTATTTGACAAAAATTATTTAAATCTTTAGAAAATAGTATTTCAGAAACTGATCTTATACCCCATACTAAAATAAAGTCAAAATGAGTACATGTAAAGGGTGAAAGATACCATAAGCAAAATAGGAGGTCAAAAGATAGTTTATCTATCAGATCTTTGGGAGAAGGGAGGAATTTACAAGCAAAGAAGAAATAGAGAAGATTATTAAATACAAAATGGATAATTTTGATTTCATTAAATTAAAAAAGGTTTGCACAGTGTTTTCCAGTTTTTCTAGCACAGCTTTGTCAGAGAGTAAGTTCTAGATACAATTTTGAGCTTATAAAACAGTAGATCACCATAGTCATTGTCTAATCTGCCTTGTGTACTTAGCCTATTCCACAGATCTACCATGCTATTTCTTAGCCAGCACCAAATAATTTTAATGATTGCTGCTTTATTATATAGTTTTAGGTATGGTATGGATAGGCCGCCATCCTTAGCTTTTTTTTTTTTTTTTTAATTCCCTTGATACGTTTGAACTTTTTTTTTTTTTTTTTTTGGCTAAATTTTGTTATTATTTTTTCTACTTCTCTCTATATGATATTTTTGGCATTGTGATTGATATGGCAATGAATAAGTATATTGATTTAGTTAGAAAGTTATTTTTACATAAACGGTGTAAACAAGAGCAATTGATATTTTATGATGTCTGTAGTTATTTCAAGTGGATTTTTTCTATCTCTTACTGCTGAGCTATATTTTACATATATACATGTATATGTATGTATATATATATATATGTATATATGTATATCTACATATATATGTATATATAGATAACTTTCTTTACACACACATATGAAAGGAGATAAAATAGGGAAATAGAGAGAGAAAGAGAGAGAGATAGAGAAGGTGATGATTTTTGCATGTTTTTTATATTGAAACTTTACTCATTGTTTCAACTAGTTTTTTAAAAGTTAATTTTCTAATATTCTCTTAAGTAATGATATCATTAGCAAAATGTGATAATTGTGTTTCCTCATTGCCTATTATAGTTTTCTCAATTTATTTTTCTTCTTTCATTGATAAAGCTAATTTTTAGTACAATATTGAAAAACAATAGTGATAGCAGACATATTTGTTTGTCCCCAATCTTACTGAAAATGTTTTAATCTTATTATAATTACACACAATTATTACTGATGTTTTAAATAGATACTTTTTTATAATTATAATGAAATCTCTATTTGTCCTTAAATTCTCTAGTATTTTTAATAGAAATGGGTGCTGTATTTGGTGTAAAAGTTATTTCTATTAAAAAAGATGTGACTTCCCTTAGTTTTGTTATAGATATTGTCAATTATACTTTGAGTTTTCCTGTTATTGAATCAGCACTGCAATACAAATATATATTTTCTCTTCTTATAATGTATTATGCTGCTCATAAATTGCTGTAATTTCTGTTAATGTCTTATTTAAAATTTTATCTTAAAATTTTCCATTAATATTTATGTCAAATTAGTCAGTAATTTTCTTTTTTTATTTTATAATTATAAAAATTTTGACAGTATATAGGCATAATTTTATAACATTATCCCTTGTATTCATTTTTCCAAATTATGCCCTCCCTCCCTCTAATCACTCCCCTAGATGACAGCCAATCCAATACTTTATACATGTGTTACATTATAACCTAGATACAATATATGTGTGTAAATCCAATTTTCGTGTTGCACATTAAATATTAGATTCTGAAGGTATAAGTAACCTGGGTAGATAGAGAGAAGTGCGAACAATTTACATTCATTTCCCAGTGTTCCTTCTCTGGCTGTAGTTGTTTCTGTCCATAATTGATCAACTGGAAGTGAGTTGGATCTTCTTGATGTTGAAGATATCCACTTCCATCAGAATACATCTTCAAACAGCATTGAAGTGTACAGCGATCTTCTGGTTCTATTCATTTCACTCAGCATCAGTTGATATAAGTCTCTCCAAGCCTCTCTGTATTCGTCCTGCTGGTCATTTCTTACAGAGCCATAATATTCCATAACCTTCATATACCATAATTTACCCAACCATTCTCCAATTGATGGACATCCATTCATCTTCCAGTTTCTAGCCACTATGAAAAGAGCTGCCACAAACATTTTGGCACATACAGGTACCTTTCTGCTCTTTAGTATTTCTTTGGGATATAAGCCTAGTAGTAGCACTGCTGGATCAAAGGGTATGCACAGTTTGATAACTTTTTTGGGCATAGTTCCAAATTGCTCTCAAGAATGGCTCGATTCTTTCACAACTCCAGCAACAATGTATTAGTGCCCAAGTTTTCCCACATCCCCTCTAACATTCATCATTATTTGTTCCTGTCATCTTAGCCAATCTGACAGGTGTGTAGTTGTATCCCAGAGTTGTCTTAATTTGCATTTCTCTAATCAGTAGTGATTTGGAACACTCTTTCATGTGAGTGGATATAGTTTCAATTTCTTCATCTGAGAATTGTCTGTTCATATCTTTTGACCATTTATCAATTGGAGAATGGTTTGTTTTCTTATAAATTAGAGTCAGTTCTCTATATATTTTAGAAATAAGGCCTTTATCAGAACCTTTAACTGTAAAAATATTTGCCCAATTTGTTACTTCCCTTCTGATCTTGTTTGCATTAGTTTTGTTTGTACAGAAACTTTTTAGTTTGATGTAATCAAAATCTTCTATTTTGTGACTTATAATGATCTCTAGTTCTCCTCTGGTCATAAATTCCTTCCTCCTCCACAGGTCTGAGAGGTAGACTATCCTCTGTTCCTCTAATCTATTTATGATCTCATTCTTTATGCCTAAATTATGGACCCCTTTTGATCTCATCTTGGTATGTGGTGTTAATTGTGGATTCATATCTAATTTCTGCCATACTAATTTCCAGTTTTCCCAACATTTTTTTTCAAATAATGCATTTTTATCCCTAATGTTGGTATCTTTGTGTTTGTCAAAGACTAGATTGCTATAGATGTACTGTTTTTTGTCCTTTGTACCTAATCTCTTCCACTGATCGACTGGTCTGTTTCTTAGGAATACCAAATGGTTTTGGTGACTGCTGCTATATAATGTAGTTTTAGATCAGGTACACTTAGACCACCTTCCTCTGAGTTTTTTTTTTTCACTAGATCCCTTGCAATTCTCGACCTTTTATTCTTCCATATGAATTTTGTTGTTATTTTTTCTAGGTCACTGAAATAGTTTCTTGGGAGTCTGATTGGTATAGCACTAAATAAATAGATTAGTTTGGGGAGTTTTGTCATCTTTATTATATTCGCTCGGCCTATCCAAGAGCACTGAATGTCTTTCCAATTATTTAAATCTGACTTTATTTTTGTGGCAAGTGTTTTGTAATTTTTCTCATATAATTCCTGACTTTTCTTTGGTAGATGGATTCCCAAATACTTTATACTCTCAACATTTGTTTGGAATGGAATTTCTCTTTGTATCTCTTGCTGTTGCATTTTGTTAGTGATATATAAAAGTGCTGAGGATTTATGTGGATTTATTTTGTATCCTGCCACTTTGCTAAAATTCTGAATTATTTCTAATAGCTTTTTAGCAGAGTCTTTGGGGTTCTCTAAGTATACCATCATGTGATCTGCAAAGAGTGATAGTTTGATTTCCTCATTTCCTACTCTAATTCCTTGAATCTCTTTCTTGGCTCTTATTGCCCAAGCTAGCGTTTCTAGTACTATATTGAATAGTAATGGTGATAGTGGGCAAACTTGTTTCACTCCTGATCTTACTGGGAAAGGTTGTAGTTTATCTCCATTACATATTATGTCTACTGACGGTCATAAATATATGCTCCTGACTATTCTAAGGAATAGTCCATTTATTCCTATACTCTCAAGCGTTTTTAGTAGGAATGGATGTTGGATTCCATCAAATGCTTTTTCTGCATCTATTGAGATGATCATATATGGTTTTTTATTAATGTGATTATCAATATAGTCAATTATACTAATAGTTTTCCTAATATTAAACCAGCCGTGCATTCCTGGTATCAATCCTACTTGATCATAGTGTATTATCCTAGGGATGATTTTCTGAAGTCTTTTTGCTAATATTTTATTTATGATTTTAGCATCAATATGCATTAAGGAAATTGGTCTATAGTTTTCTTTCTTAGTTTTCGATTTACCCGGTTTAGGTATCAGTACGATGTCTATTTCATAAAAGGCGGTTGGTAGGACTCCTTCATCCTCTATTTTTTCAAATAGTTTATATAACATTTGGGCTAATTGTTTTTCAAATGTTTGGTAGAATTTACATCTAAATCCATCTGGTCCTGGGGATTTGTTCCTGGGGAGTTGATTAATAGCTTGTTCTATTTCTTTTTCTGAAATGGGACTATTTAACCAATTTATCTCCTCCTCTATTAATCTAGGAAGCCTATATTTTGGAGCAAGTTATCCATTTCACTTAAGTTATCAAATTTATTGTAATAAACTTGGGCAAAGTAATTCCTTATTATTTCTCTAATTTCCTCTTCATTGGTGGAAAGATCCCCTTTTCATTTGTAAGACTAACAATTTGATTTTCCTCTTTCCTTTTTCTGATCAGATTTACCAAAAGTTTACCTATGTTATTAGCTTTTTCATAAAACCAACTTTGGTTTTATATATTAATTCAATAGTTTCTTTTACTTTCAATATTATTGATTTCTCGTTTTAATTTTTGTATTTCAAGTTTGATTTTTGGTTGGGGGTTTTTAATTTGGTCTTTTTCTAGCTTTTTAAGTTGCAGGCCCAAATTCATTTATCTTCTCTTTCTCTGTTTTGTTCAAATAAGCCTCTAAAGATATAAAATTTCCCCTTATTACTGCTTTAGCTGCATCCCACACATTTTGGTATGATGTCTCATCATTGTCATTATCTTGGGTGAAATTAATAATTGTTTCTATAATTTGCTGTTTCACCCAGTCATTCTTTAAGATGAGATTATTCAGTTTCCAAATACTTTTTGGTCTATTTACCCCTTACTTCTTACTGAATGTAGTTTTTATTGCATTAGGATCTGAGAAGAAGGCATTTGTTATTTCTGCCTTCCTGCATTTAATTTTGAGACTTTATGTCCTTATATATGGTCAATTTTCGTGTAGGTTCCATGAACTGCTGAGAAGAAAGTATATTCCTTTCTATTGTCATTCAGTTTTCTGCAAAGGTCTATCATACCTAGTTTTTCTGATATATTTACTTTCTTAATTTCTTTCTTATTTGTTTTGTGGTTTGATTTGTCTAACTCTGAGAGTGCAAGTATTATAATTTTGCTGTCTATTTCTTCTTGCAACTCTCTTAACTTTTCCTTTAGAAATTTAGATGCTATACTACTTGGTGAATATAGGTTTAGTATTGATATGGCTTAATTGTTTATGCTATCTTTTAGCAGGATATAGTTTCCTTCCTTATATCTTTTAATTAGATCACCTTCTGCTTTTGCTTGATCTGAGATAAGGATGGCTACCCCTGCTTTTTTGTCTTTACCTGAAGCATAATAGATTCTGCTCCATCCTTTTACCTTTAGTCTGTATGTATTTCCCTGCTTTAAGTGTGTTTCCTATAAACAACATATTGTAGGGTTTTGACTTTGATTCAATCTGCTATCCGTCTCCATTTGATGGGAGAGTTCATCCCATTCAGATTTACAGTTAAAATTACTAATTCTGTATTTCCTGCCATCATATTATCCCCAGATTATGCTTTTTTCCCTTGACCCCCCAAACCCCTTCCCCAATATTTAATTTATAGACCCCTCTTGTGATGCGCAGCCCTCCATTTTTGTATCCCTCCCACCTCCTTCCAAATCCATTGCCTTTTCTTTTACCCCTCCCTTATTCCCCTTTCCTTTTTTCCTTTTTCTCTCCCCCCTTTTAATGAGGTGAGGGAGAAATCTCTTAAAAATAATTATGTCAATTATTTACTCTTTGAGCCTACTCTGGTGAGAGTAAGATTCACACAATGTTTCACCCCCTCTCTAAATTCCCTCAGATGTGGTATATTTTTCTATGCCTGTTCCTGGGATGTAGTGGACCTCTTTTTATCACTCCTTCCCCTTTTTCTGATACTACCCCCTTCCCTGTACTACTCATCTTTTTTTTTTTTTTTTTTAATTTCAGTAAAATCAAATTATCCATGTGGACTTTCTATATATCCACAACAGAGATACAGTTCTCAAGAGTTATTTTTAGCTTTTTCTGTTTCTCTTCAGTCTTGTGAATGTACATCAAATTTTTTGTTTAAGTCTGTATTTTTTTTTTGTTTTTTTTTTAAACAAATGGAATTTCTCCATTTCATTAAATGACCATTGTCTTCCATGGAAAAAGATGCTAAATTTAGCTGAATAGTTTATTCTTGGTTGCAATCCTTGATCTTTTGCCTTTTGGAATATTAGGTTCCAGGCCCTTTGATCTTTTAATGTGGAGGCAGCCAGATTTTGAGTGACTCTTGATATTTGAATTGCTTTTTTCTAGCTTCTTGCAATATTTCTTTCCTTTGTTTGGTAGTTCTGAAGCTTAGCCACAATATTACGTGGAGTTCTTTTTTTAGGTTCTTTTTCAGAAGGTGTTCGATGAATACTTTCAATGCCTATTTTCCCTTCTGTTCCTATTATCTCTGGACAGTTCCCTTTGATAATTTCCTGTAAAATAGAATCTAGGCTCTTGTTTTGGTCATAGTTTTCAGGAAGTCCAATGATCCTCAGATTATCTCTCCTAGATCTACTTTCCAAGTCTATAGATTTTCCCAGTAAGTATTTGACGTCATTCTCCAGCTTTTCATTTTTTTTTTTTTTTTTTTTTATTGATTCTTGGATTCTCAATGAATCGTTCATTTCTATTTGTTCCATCCTGATTTCCAATGAGTTATTTTCTTCATTCACATTTTTTTGGTTCTTTTTGTATATGCCCAATTGAGTTTTTAAATGAATTATTTTGCTCTATTGATTTTTTTTCCATTTTCCTAATCTTTTTTTTAAAGAATTATTTTCTTTTTCCAATTCAGAAATCGTACTTTCTTGAGACTTTTTTATCTTTTCCAATTCAGAAATCCTACTTTCTTGAGAATTTTTATCTTTTCCAATTCAGAAATCCTACTTTCCATTGATTTTTTAACCTTTTCTAATTCACAAATTTTGTTTCCCTGAATCTCCTGTGAATTCTTTATTTTTTCCAACTCAAATTTCAGAATGTTGTTATTCTCTATCATAGCTTCTCTTTCCTTTCCCCATTTTTCTTCAAACTCTCTTAACTTTTTAATAGTCTCTTCTAGAAGAGAGTTATGTAATGGGGGGCAGGTATGTTCCCCTTTAGAGTGTCATCTGCTGACTCTCTGCTATTAATTTCCTCGGGGTTGGATACCCACTCTTTCTCTGTTTAGAAGGAATCAATGGTTCTCTTCAGCTTTTTACTCATGGTTAAAAGTCTTTTGGGGCCTGTTCTTGGGGTAAGAAGTTTATTTATTTATTTCTTTACCAACTTCCTCCCAGACTGGATGAGTGCAGCGGCTCCTGTGTCTGAGCTAAGTGATAGCTCTGGGAGAGAGTTCCCCTCCCCCTCCCTGGAAGTGCCCCAGAGGTGATTAGTAAGACTGCACTGTGAGGGTTGCCCAGTGAAGGACCCCGCTGTGTGTCCTAGTGACTTCCCTGAGGTTTAAGACTGAACAGTAAAGGCGACACAAGGCCCAGCCAATGCTTCCCATGGGGCGTGGATATCAGCAGCTCCTGTGAAAAGCTCCTGGGCTCAAACTGGAAGTGTCTGTCTAGAAACCGAGGTCCCTATTTCAAAGGTTCCATTTCTCTGGGACTTCTGTGGCTGGGTTCTATGGCCTCAGGCCAAGCCTGGCCCTATATGGATTAGATGTTGCCTCAGGCTATGTCCCTGCTTTTCAGGCTCTTAACTACCCCAAGGTTAAGCCGGGACAGCAGAAAGTGGCTGCACAGCCATGGAGAGATCTCTTAGATCACTTCTGGATTGTGGTGGTTCTAGTATCTGGCTTTATATTTTAAAGTGGCTTGATTTCTCTTCTGAGCTGCTATTTTATAAGCAGAGAAGAGCTAACAGCCTGTGCCAGAGTCCTCTATCTCAGTGCCTTCTCTGATCCCAGAGTTTTCCCCAGTCCGATTGGCAAAATGTGCTAGCACCTAACCCTGCCTGTGCTGGCCTTTTTTCTTCCTCCCCTTGGAACTGACCTTTTCTGTAGAAACTCCAGATTCTCTTCAGCTGGTACGTTGTGCTTCCAATCCTTGTGCTTTTTATCAGTCCAGTGTTATTTTTGAGGCTGATTTAACTAATTGGTAAAGAGGGAAGAAGGGAGCTTACAGATTCACGTGTATCTTCTCCGCCCCTAGTCTGTAATTTTCATTCTGTTTTAATTTTTCCTGGGTTAGATATCAGCATCATATTTGTGTTATAAAAACAATTTGGCAGGGCACTATCTTCACCTATTTTCCTAACGATTTGTATAGTATTAAAATTCATTTTTCTTTAAATGTTTGGTAAAATTCACTTGTAAACATATCTGACCCAGAATAATTTTTCTTAAAGATCTCATTCATGGCATGTTTAACTTATTTTTCTTAAATAGGTTATTTTATTTTCTCTTCTGTTAATGTGGGGCAATTTATATTTGTACATATGTACATATTCATCCATTTCAAATAGACTGTCAGATTTATTGGCACACAGTTTTTCAAAATAATACCTTATTATTCCTTTAATTTCTTCTTCATTTGTGGTAAATTCAATATTTTCATATTGGATTCTGAAAATTTGGTTTTCTTCATTTCTTTTTTTCTAATTATATTAACCAACATTTAACCCATTTTTTAATAAAATCAACTTTTAGTTTTATTTATTACTTCAATGATTACTTTAAATTTTATTACTCTCTTTTGATTTTCAGAATTTCTAATTTAGTATTCAATTTTAGCCTTTTTTATTTTTGCTAAATCTTTGTTTCATACCCAATTCATTGTTTTCCTATTTCTTTACCTTTATTCATGTATTTATTTAGAGATCGAAGATTTCCCCTAAGAATTGCTTTTGCTGCATCCCATAAGTTTTGATAAGTTGTGTCACTATTGCTATTAATGAAATGATCAATTATTCATATGATTTGTTGTTTAACCCATTCAATCTTTAGGATTACATTAATTATTGTCCAATTAAATTTTGATCTATTTTTCCATGATCCTTTATTTCACATAATTTTATTACTTCATTATATGAAAAATAAGAATTTAATATTTGTCTTTCTGTATTTGATTGTCTAATATTTATGTCCCAAACTATGTTCATTTGGAAAAGACACATTTCATTCTATCTAATTAACATTAATTTTTTTCATTCTGAGAGTAGGAAGTTTATAATAATTAGTAGCAGTACCAGTATTGCTGCTGCTGTCTACTACTGCCTGTACTACCATTCGTAATACTTCCATTGCTGATTCTTTACTTTTTCCATTGCCACTTATTTTGTATAACAATTTAAATTTTGTATAATATTTTATATTGAATAATAAAAGTAAGACATGAAAAGGATCCAAAAGGCTCTCATGACAAAGCTCCTCATTTAACAAAGGAGGAAATTTTGGCATAGATTAGTTACCTGACTTACTCAATCTTTCACAGTTACTAAATATAAAAGGCAGGATTTGAGTCTAGATCTACCTGATTCCATGTTCAATGTTAATAATTTCAGTAAGTTCCAAGGCTGGGGGCAGGTTAACAATGAAAGCAGCAATCAGAATCCTGTCAATAATATCCAAAATCTAGCATTTTCTCTGACATCTAACACTGATTTTATTGAATCAAAAAACAATTCTGCATAACAGAGTAATTTTAATTTTTTTATTTTTTAAGTTTTTCTTTTTCTTTAATAATTTTTTATTATATATTTTTTTATAATATTATCCCTTGTATTCATTTTTCCAAATTATCCCCCCCCTCTACTCCCTCCCCCCGATGACAGGCAATCCCATACATTTTACTTGTGTTACAATATGACCTAGATACAATACATGTGTGTAAATACCATTTTCTTGTTGCACAATAAGCATTAGATTCCGAAGGTATAAGTAACCTGGGTAGATAGACGGTAGTGCTAACAATTTACATTCACTTCCCAGTGTTCCTTCTCTGGGTGTAGTTGTTGCTGTCCATCATTGATCAACTGGAAGTGAGTTGGATCTTCTTTATGTTGAAGATTTCCACTTCCATCAAAATACATCCTCATACAGTATTGTTGTTGAAGTGTATAGTGATCTTCTGGTTCTGCTCATTTCACTCAGCAACAGTTGATTTAAGTCTCTCCAAGCCTCTCTGTATTCGTACTGCTAGTCATTTCTTACAGAGCAATAATATTACATAACCTTCATATACCATAATTTACCCAACCATTCTCCAATTAATGGACATCCATTCAACTTCCAGTTTCTAGCCACAACAAAAAGAGCTGCCCCAAACATTTTGGCACATACAGGTCCCTTTCCACTCTTTAGGATTTCTTTGGGATATAATCCCAATAACAGCAATGCTGGGTCAAAGGGTATGAACAGTTTGATAACTTTTTGGGCATAGTTTCAAATTGCTCTCCAGAATGGCTGGATTCTTTCACAACTCCACTAGCAATGTATTAGTGTCCCAGGTTTCCCACATCCTCTCCAACATTCATCCTTATTTGTTCCTGTCATCTTAGCCAATCTGACAGGTGTGTAGTGGTATCTCAGAGTTGTCTTAATTTGCATTTCTCTGATCAGTAATGATTTGGAACACTCTTTCATGTGAGTGGATATAGTTTCAATTTCTTCATCTGAAAATTGTCTGTTCATATCCTTTGACCATTTATCAATTGGAGAATGGTTCGGTTTCTTATAAATTAGGGTCAGTTCTATATATATTTTGGAAATGAGACCTTTGTCAGAACTTTTAACTTTAAAAATATTTTCCCAATTTGTTACTTCCCTTCTAATCTTGTTTGCATTAGTATTATTTGTACAGAAACTTTTTAGTTTGATGTAATCGAAATCTTCTATTTTGTGATCAATAATGATCTCTAGTTCTCCTCTGGTCATAAATTCCTTCCTCCTCCACAGGTCTGAGAGGTAGACTATCTTCTGTTCCTCTAATCTATTTATTATCTCCCTCTTTATGCCTAAATCATGGACCCATTTTGATCTTATCTTGGTATATGGTGTTAAGTGTGGATCCATATTTAATTTCTGCCATATTAATTTCCATTTTTCCCAACAGTTTTTTCCAAATAATGAATTTTTATCCCTAATATTGGTATCTTTGGATTTGTCAAAGATTAGATTGCTATAGATGTACCCTTTTTTGTCCTTTGTATCTAATCTCTTCCACTGATCGACTGGTCTGTTTCTTAGGAATACCAAATGTTTTTGGTGACTGCTGCTATATAATATACTTTTAGATCAGGTACACTTAGACCACCTTCCTCTGGGTTTTTTTTTTTCATTAGATCCCTTGCAATTCTCGACCTTTTATTCTTCCATATGAATTTTATTGTTATTTTTTCTAGGTCATTGAAATAGTTTCTTGGGAGTCTGATTGGTATAGCACTAAATAAATAGATTAGTTTGGGGAGTTTTGTCATCTTTATTATATTCGCTCGGCCTATCCAAGAGCACTGAATGTCTTTCCAATTATTTAAATCTGACGTTACTTTTGTGGCAAGTGTTTTGTAATTTTTCTCATATAATTCCTGACTTTTCTTTGGTAGATGGATTCCCAAATACTTTATACTCTCAACATTTGTTTGGAATGGAATTTCTCTTTGTATCTCTTGCTGTTGCATTTTGTTAGTGATATATAAAAATGCCGAGGATTTATGTGGATTTATTTTGTATCCTGCCACTTTGCTGAAATTTTGAATTATTTCTAATAGCTTTTTAGCAGAGTCTTTGGAGTTCTCTAAGTATACCATCATGTCATCTGCAAAAAGTGATAGTTTGATTTCGTCATTTCCTACTCTAATTCCTTGAATCTCTTTCTTGGCTCTTATTGCCGAGGCTAGCGTTTCTACTACTATATTGAATAGTAATGGTGATAGTGGGCAAACTTGTTTCACTCCTGATCTTACTGGGAAAGGTTGTAGTTTATTTCTATTGTATATTATGCTTACTGACGGTCTTAAATATATGCTCCTGATTATTCCAAGTAATAGTCCATTTATTCCTATACTCTCAAGAGTTTTTAGTAGGAATGGATGTTGGATTTTGTCAAATGCTTTTTCTGCATCTATTCAGATGATCATATGGTACTTATTAATTTTATTATTAATATGGTCAATTATATTAATAGTTTTCCTAATATTAAGCCAGCCCTGCATTCCTGTTATGAATCCTACTTGATCATAGTGTATTGTCCTAGGGATGATTTTCTGAAGTCTTTTTGCTAATATCTTATTTAAGATTTTAGTATCAATATTCATTAAGGAAATTGGTCTATAATTTTCTTTCTCAGTTTTCGCTCTACCTGGTTTAGGTATCAGTACCATGTCTGTGTCATAAAAGGAGTTTTGTAGGACTCCTTCATCCCCTATTTTTTCAAATAATTTATATAACATTGGGGCTAATTGTTCTTTAAATGTTTGATAGAATTCACATGTGAATCCATCTGGTCCTGGGGATTTTTTCCTGGGGAGTTGATTACTAGCTTGTTCTATTTCTTTTTCTGAAATGGCACTATTTAAGCAATTTATTTCCTCCTCTGTTAATCTAGGGAGCCTATATTTTTGGAGGAAGTCATCTACTTCAATTAAGTTATCAAATTTATTGGCATAAAGTTGGGCAAAGTAACTCCTTATTATTTCTCTAATTTCCTCTTCATTGGTGGAAAGATCCCCCTTTTCATTTGTAAGACTAACAATTTGATTTTCCTCTTTCTTTTTTCTGATCAGATTTACCAAAGGTTTATCTATTTTATTGGCTTTTTCATAAAACCAACTCTTGGTTTTATTTATTAATTCAATAGTTTTTTTTACTTTCAATATTATTGATTTCTCCTTTTAATTTTTGTATTTCAAGTTTAGTTTTTGTTTGGGGGTTTTTAATTTGGTCTTTTACTAGCCTTTTAAGTTGCAATCCCAATTCGTTAATCTTCTCTTTCTATATTTTCTTCAAATAAGCCTCTAAAGATATAAAATTTCCCCTTACTACTGCTTTAGCTGCATCCCACAGATATTGGTATGATATCTCATCATTGTCATTATCTTGGGTGAAATTATTAATTGTTTCTATAATTTGCTCTTTCACCCAGTCATTCTTTAAGATGAGATTATTCAGTTTTCAATTGCTTTTTGGTCTATTTATCCCTAACTTTTTACTGAATGTAGCTTTTATTGCATTTTGGTCTGAGAAGAAGGCATTTATTATTTCTGCCTTCCTACATTTAATTTTGAGATCTTTATGTCCTAATATATGGTCAATTTTTGTATAGGATCCATGAACTGCTGAGAATAAAGTATATTCCTTTCTATTGCCATTCAGTTTTCTCCAAAGTTCTATTATACCTAGTTTTTCTAATGTTCTATTTACTTTTTTAATTTCTTTCTTGTTTGTTTTGTGGTTTGATTTGTCTAAATCTGAGAGTGCTAGGTTGAGATCTCCAACTATTATGGTTTTACTGTCTATTTCTTCTTGCAACTCTCTTAACTTTTCTTTTAGAAAGTTAGATGCTATACCACTTGGTGCATATATGTTTAGTATCGATATGGCTTCATTATTTATGCTACCTTTCAGCAGTATATAGATTCCTTCCTTATTTCTTTTAATTAGATCAACTTCTGTTTTGCTTGATCTGAGATAAGGATGGCTACCCCTGTTTATTTGGCTTTACCTGAAGCAAAATACATTCTGCTCCAACCTTTTACCTTTACTCTGTATGTATCTCCCTGCTTTAAGTGTGTTTCCTATAAACAACATATTGTAGGGTTCAGATTTTTGATCCAATCTGCTATCTGTCTCCGTTTGATGGGATCGTTCATCCCATTCACATTTACAGTTAAAATTACTAATTCTGTATTTCCTGCCATCATATTATCCCTAGATTATGCTTTTTCCCTTGATCCCCCTGATCCCCCTCCCCAATATTTAATTTACAGACCTCCCTTGTGAAGCGCAACCCTCCCTTTTTTTTAGTATCCCTACCTCCCTCCAAGTCCCTTCACTTATTCTCCTTTTCCTTTTCCCTTTTCCTCTCCCCCCTTTTAATGAGGTGAAAGAAAATTCTTTGAAAAACAAATATGTTAATTATTTACTCTTTGAGCCTCTCCTGATGAGAGTAAGATTCACACAATGATTCTCCCCCTTACTAAATTCCCTCAGATAGGGTGTATTTTCTATGCCTCTTCCTGGGATGTAGTTTCCCTCTTTTTATCATTCCTTCCCCTTTTTCTGAAATGACCTCCTTCCCTTTACTACACCCCCCTTTTTTTCTTTTATATCAGTAAAATCAAATTATCCTTGAGTACTTTTTATATACCCACAACAGAGTTACAGTTCTCAAAGGTTCTGTGTACGTTTTTCTGTTTCTCTTCAGTCTTGTGGATGTAGATCAAATTTTTTGTTTAAGTCTGGTTTTTTTCTTAGAAACATATAGTATTCCTCTATTTTATTGAATGACCATCTTCTTCCATGGAAAAAGATGCTAAACTTAGCTGGGTAGTTCATTCTTGGTTGTAGTCCTTGATCTTTTGCGTTACGGAATATCAGGTTCCAGGCCCTTCTATCTTTTAATGTGGAGGCAGCCAGATCTTGAGTGACCCTTATTATGGCACCTTGGTATTTAAATTATTTTTTTCTAGCTGCTTGCAGGATTTTCTCCTTTGTGTAGTAATTCTGCAGCTTAGCCACTGTATTCTGTGATGTTCTTTTTAAGGGTCTATTTCAGAAGGAGTTCGATGAATTCTTTCCACATCTACTTTCCCTTCTGTTTCTATTATCTCTGGACAGTTCTCTTTGATATTTTCCTGTAAAATAGAATCTAGGCTCTTTTTTTGGTCATAGTTTTCGGGAAGTCCAATGATCCGCAGATTATCTCTACTAGATCTATTTTCCAGGTCTATAGATTTTCCCAGTAAGTATTTGACATTGTTCTCCAGCTTCTCATTTTTTTTTTTTGTTTGACTGATTCTTGTGTTCTCTGTGAATCATTCATTCCTATTTGTTCCATCCTGACTTTTAAGGAGTTCTTTTCTTCTTTCACAGTTTTTAGTTCTTTTTGTAAATGCCCAATTTCATTTTTAAATGAATTATTTTGCTCTATTTATTTTTTTTTCCATTTCCCTAATTTTTTTTGAGAATTATTTTCTTTTTCCAATTCAGAAATTCTATTTTCTTGAGACTTTTTTATCTTTTCCAATTCAGAAATCCTACTTTCCTGTGATTTTTTAACCTTTTCTAATTCATAAATTTTGTTTCCCTGCATCTCCTGTGAATTTTTTTATTTTTTCCAACTCCAACTTCAGGACGTTGTTATTCTCTATCATAGCTTCCCTTTCCTTTCCCCATTTTTTTTAAAACTCTCTTAACTTTTTAATAGTCTCTTCTAGGAGAGAGTTATGTGATGGGGGGACAGGAATCGTTCCCCTTTAGGTTGTTATCTGCTGAATCTTTGCTGTTAACTTCCTCGGGGTTGGATACCCGTTCTTTCTCTGTGTAGAAGGAATCTATGGTTTTTCTGGCTTTTTTGTTCATATTTAAAAAATCTTTTGGGGTCTGTCCCTGGGGTAGGAAATTATTTATTTACTTCTTTACCAGCTTCCTCCCAGACCGGATGGATGCAGCGGCTCTTGGGCCTGAGCTAAGATAGAGCTCTGGGAGAGAGTTCCCCACCCCCTCCCTGGAAGTGCCTCAGAGGTGACTAGCACTGCTGTGCCTTGAGGGCGTTGTGTTCTAGCGGCTTCCCTGACTTTTGAGATTGAAGTAAAGAAGGCACAAAGCCCAGCCTGTGCTTCCTGGTGGGGCGTGGATGTCTGCAGCAGGTGACGTGAAAAGCCCATGCGCTCAAACTGGAAGTGTCTGCCAGAAACCGTGGCCCCTAGTTCAAAGGTTCCACTTCTCTGCGACTTCTGGAGCTGAGTTCCACACCCTTCAGCTGAGCTAGGCAGTGTGTGTTGCCTTGGGCCCTATCTGCCCTTGTCAATCTCTTAACTAGTCTTAGGTGTGAGCTGAGGCCACACCCCCCAGTGCAGAGATCTGCTGAGTCACCCCCAGGACCTGGGAAAATCTAATCTATCTGAATTTTTAAAGTGTTTAGATTTCCCTTCTGAACTGCTATATTATAAGCAGAGAAGAGCTAACAGCCTGTGCCAGATTCCTTTATCTCAGTGGCTTCTCTGATCCCAGAGCCCTTCCCAGCACAATCGGCGCAGTATGCTAGCACCCAGCCGTCTGTGCTGGCCTCTCTTCTTCCTCCCCTGGGGACTGACCTTTTCTGTTGAAACTCCAGATTCTCTTCAGCTGGTAAGTCGTGCTTCCAGTCCTTGTGGTATCTATCAGTCCAGCGCTATTTCTGAGGCTGATTTATCTAATTGGTTGTGAGGGAGTAAGGACGTTCACAGAGTCGTGTGTTTCTTCTCCGCCATCTTGGCTCTGCCCCCAATAGAATAATTTTTAAAGGCTTGTCATTTTTCTTATTTATAATGAATTCAAATATTTTACATAAACACATAAATATATATATATGCATATATATATGTATATGACTCGTTAAGAAAACAAATTACATTTTACTATATCTAAATTTCATACTCGACATATTTGTTTTCCACTCATATTTGAAAACGCTAAATTTATTGGAAGAAGCAGAAAGTTGCAGATTGAGAGATTTTAAATTACACTGAATCTCTGTGAAAATTGACAGTGAAGTAGAATGTCGATAAACTTATACAGGAATATCAACTTCTTGAAAGACTTTTTGAAAATTATCCATATATTGTACAAAACAAAGAAGGCTAAGTCAGTATTTTTTTTATTATTATATCTTTTTTATTTACAAGATATATGTATGGGTTATTTTTTAGCATTGACAGTTGCAAAACCTTTTATTCCAACTTTTTTCCCTCCTTTACCCCACTGCCTCCCTCACATGATAGATTGACCAATAAATGTTAAATATGTTAAAGTATAAGTTAAATACAATATATGTATACATGTTCCATACAGTTATTTTGCTAAGTCAGTATTCTAATTAGAAATAAAATAAGGGGAAAAAAAAAGAAGTTTACTAAAGGTAATAAACAATCAAGTGATATAAGCATTTGATATCTAATTAGAAATAAAATAAGGAAAATACATTTACTAAAAGGAATAAGTAATTAAGTGACATAATCTAGGAAAACATAAACATAGAAAAGAAGAATATTTTATGCTTTAAAAGTATGGCTGTTATTATGTGAAAAGACTGTGTTGTGTGTGTGGAGAGGATAAGTGTGTGTATTTAGAGAGTGATCATGCTTGCAAACAAATGTCACTAAGCTTATATAGGTACAAATTTATAGAGGATATGAGAAAACTCTCCCTGAGATAATTTGAGACCTAGTCTATTTCAATAAATGCCTGTCTAATTAGCATAAGGCTCCAACATTTTTTTTTTCTATTGCATCTAGACCTTCCATTTTTTATAATGGCCAGGTCTAGATAAATGAACTATATATAATCAATCATTTGTCTAATAGGATATGAAAAAAGAGGATGATTATTACTTTAAAGATCTTTCCTTCGATTATTACATTTAGAAATAAATCACCCAAGTAGTTGAGGCAAAATGGCACAGTGTTAAGAAATGGTATGCCTGAATTCTCTTCCATACAACTATATAGCACTAAAAAATGCCCGAGACAAAAATATTGATTAAAAGTCCTTTGTTCAGCCAAGGGACAGGGAAGGAAACAAGTAGATCTACAAACACTATTCTTAAGTAGAGGCAGTAGTTCTTTGTGTGCAGAACATTCCAATATCTAGCTCTCAGGTACACTAAGATAAATGGAGGTTCCAGCATATGGACACATGATTGTTGGCAACTAATATCTTTGCTGCTTATTATAATGATGTGGGTCCCAAAACCAGGATAAGATGAGAAGGCCACCTATTAAATGGCAGCAGTGTTCCTGTTCAGGGATGTTCTGGGTAGTATACTAAAAAAAGAGGAAGTTAAAATTCAATAAGAGCAATGGTGTGGTTCAGACTCAAGGCACAAATCAGGGTTTCTATTCCAGAATATAGTTCTGCATTCAGAGAAATAAGCAGGTTAGGAATTCTAGACAAAAGGAGACCCTACAATTCAGCTACTTTGAACTAATATAGCTTTTTAGCATATCAACAAGACTGAATTCAATTTCCTGTTTTTCAGACCCAAAATGAAATTAGGAGCAAGTAGAGATTAAAATAAGGGCACAGCAATCAAGTTTTGCCTTGAATCACATCCTTCTGTGAGCAACAAATGCTTGTCAGTCATCAGTCTTTTTTTGATATTAACATCTTAATATTCAATACCATAATAAAGCAGCAATAGGGCCAATTAAGATTTTTCTACCAGAATGACTGCAGAACTGGCCCTAACATCAAGACAAAATTGAGTAGTCTGGAAAAAAGAAGTAAACAAATACAAAGGATCCCACAACAAAGAACAATTATGATGGCCAAAAAAATCTTCTGGTGACTTCATGAAGCAAAAAAGAAATATTACAATAAAGACAAAATACTGAAAGAAGAAAAAAAAAAGTTTAAAGTATTTTGTTACGGGGAAAAAATGACAAAGAAAAAACTCACTGACCTGGAAAATAGATGGAGAACAAATATTAGAAATCATTGCATTATCTGATTGTCATGACCAAAATAATGAATCTAGACATCATATTTCAAGAAAATTTAAAATAAAATTGCCAATATCTCTTAATACTAGGAGGCAAATTGGAAATAGAAAGGCATCCCTGTTCACTTTCTGAAATGGACTTGAAAATGAAAACTCCTATAAGTGAAATTAAGAGTTTTTACATCAAACAAAAAATTACACTATGAAGCCACCAAAACAAAAATTAGGTAACATGCAGCAACTGTCATAATCACCCATGATCTAGCAACTATTATTAAAAAAAAAAAAAAAAAAAAAACTCAAAGCACAGTACAATACAGGGCAAAGGATAATAGAGGATAGCCAGGAATGCATTTCTGTTTTCTCATCTGGGAATATCATTTTGGAATTCTTCTAACTTTCCTACCAGACCCTACCCACTCACTCTTTCCTTCTTTACTCATCTTTCTTTTTTTTTTTTTTACAACAATTAACATAATGCTCGGCTCATAGTAAATTAAAAAATGCTTATTGTCCTGCTAACCTGACCAAGTCAAATTGTATATAATGCTATATGGGAAAAAATAAACTTTATGTGATATTGAGGATGTGCAATTATTCCTGATGAAAACACCAGACCTGGGTATTAATTTTTAATTTTAAATAGTGGAGGGAGAAGAAATATAAAAAGGTAAAAATAATGAACAATTGTGAGCTAACAAAGAAAAACATACTTACATTCAAATCTAGGGAGATGATCCATATGTCCCCTTAGAATCTGTCATCAGCAAAAGTTATAAAGGCAGTCCTACTAGATAAGATCTGGAAGTTTTTCTTCCTGATAGCCTTAAGAAGAGAAATAAGGAAAAGAAATACACTGGAACTGGGGAGAAAAGAAAAAAAAATATTAGAGGAAATTGTTTCATATAATCAGGATATGAAAGTAGACATCTATATAAAGAAGAGGAACAGAGGAGCAACTGACATTTGAATCTTACATTTGAAATGATCAAAAATAAGAGAAAAACACAAACATAACTAGATAAAGACATATCTTTAACTCAGTATGTAAATAGCTGAGAAAGGAGAGAAGTGGGTAGATTTAATTTTAAAAGAATACTATTATTTGTCATAGGAAAATTTATTATAAGAAAAATAAATCTAAAGAGAATAAAACTTTAGTTCTTTGCTGTGTTAAACAATATGAGTCTGAGAGAATGCTATAAATTGGGGGATAGATGAATAAACTATGCCATATATGTAATATAATGCTATAATGCTGATCTCTTATCATCACAAAAAGTTCATCAGGATGAGATAACACAAAGGTCAGAAAATGTACTGACAGGTCAAAATACATGGAAGTAGCATTATTCTGAAAAAATGTCACTGCTCTGATTCAGTGTCTAGAGAGCCATACAAGATAAGCAGATCTAGGGAGAAGTGAAGTTTGAAAATTCTAGTATAGACAAATTTTCAGTCTAGTTATAAAGAACCAGAAAAGAGAGCTGTGACAGAACTAAGCAAAAGTCTTTTAATCATATATAGATTAAAAAAAAAAAAACATATAAACACTTTTAAGAACACAACTTTTGAATTTAATATGTCAGTTGTCTACTCTCTCTTCTTTTTTTTTCTTAATACACTTCATTTTTGGATGTCATTTACAGCAGATGTGTAAGTGTTAAATCTGACTGAAGGATGGACAAGCATGCAAGCTAGTGATTAGGAAAACCCATGGTTACATGGATGACATGAAATAGTAATAGCTTCATAAAGCCAAGGAGACAAGGCATAATATGAGGGCTGAAAAAAATGTAAAATGATAAGCTCATCTGAGTACATAAAAGAAAATTTTGAGAATCAAAATCTAATAGCAGGAATACAAAGAAAGATATTCAGAGCCAGGAAAGTCTAAACAAGATTTAAAATAGAAATGAAATTAATGTCATGGAGTTGATACTTATGCATTTTAACTTGGTTCTCCTGCTTTTCAATTTTTAAAATAATGGTGCATGGATATTCTTGTACTACATTGATATTGATGAGAAAAACAAAAACAAAACAAACAAACAAACAAACAAACAAACAAAAAACAAGACTGTGGGTAAGGAATGGCTAACCTCCTTATTCAGTTGCTTTCATCATTATATAGTGCTGTGACCTAGAGTAAAATAGAATTCCACTGCTATTGGTAGTAATCAGTTGGTGTGGGTTTAGGTCTCCTGGGTACCCAACATGTTTAAATAAATGTTTTAATTCTTTAAATTCCCAAGACAAGTTTTTTTTTTTTTTTTTTTTTTTTTTTTTTTTGTAACACTGTAAGAAAATATGAACTAATATTTTAAAATACATTGTTTGATTATATGAAGGTTTTGTTATTTGTTCAGAAAGATTATATTACTATATACTATTTATTTTTGTTAGAATTGCTGATTTTGTTAGAATTCCCATAATAATGAAAAATGTTCGAATGAGTTATGAATATCATTCTCCCATATAGGAATGTAAACAGATAAATCTTATTAAGTCTCTCTTTCCTGATTACATCCTTATGCTTCTTCTGAGTCTTGTATTTGAAAACCAAATGTTCTAGTCAGTCCTTACAAATACTGGACTGTCCTTTATTTCATTGAATATCCACTTTTCCCCTGAAGAATTTTATTCAGTTTTCCTGGGTAAGTAATTGATTTCAAATTAGCTCCTTTCTTCTCTGGAATATCTTATTCCAAGCCCTTTAACCTATTAAATCTTGTGCTATTCTGACTGTGGCTTCACCATACTGGAATTGTTAATTTCTGGATACTTGCAATATATTCTGCTTGATCTGGAATTCCAGAATTTGGATATAATATTCCTGGAAGTTTTCCTCTTGCGATCTCTTTCAGGAGATGATTAATGGATTATTTCAATGCTATGGTCTGTGATTAACCACAAGCACTCTTTTCAGTCCTGACACTCTGAAGGTCCTCACTCCACTGTGACTGTAAATTCTAATGTACTAGTGCTCCCTGTTGTCCATGGAACTGTGAGCTAGGACTGCATCCCATATCTGAGTATGGGAAAAGCAACAGAATACTACCTTAGTGCTAAGAAACAGATCTTCTGTTTGATCTCCTTACCATCTGTAACCTTAGATCTCCAAAATCTGTTCCTGGTTTGCTGGGGCTGGAGCTCTACAGACATAACATGCACTAGACTGTGCTCCCCTCTCACCCTACTGTGACAAATCTTTTCTAGCCACTTTCTAAATTATCTTTGGTATCTGTGGCTCAAGAGGACTAGAAACCATCACTACTACCACTAATTCAGAGATGTCAGGAACTTTTCCTGTTTGCTAAGCCTGAGGCTGTGCTGGCTCAGTCTGAACTTCTATTCTCCACTCTAATTTAGTATTTATTTTTTAAGTTTCTTTTTTTTCTAGCTTTCTTTTTAGTTGTATGTCCAATTCTTTAATCTCCTCTATCTCTATTTAATTCATATGATCATTTAGATATATAAAAGTTTTCCTAAAAACTGCTTTGGCTGCATTATATAATTTTTTTATGTTGTCTCATTACTGTCATTCTCTTAAATGAAGTTAGAGACTGTTCATATGATTTGTCATTTGACTCACTCATTTTTACGATTAGATTATTTAAATCTAATTGTTTTTAGTCTATCTTTCCCTGGACTCTATTTGATGTAATTTTTATTGCATCATTATCTGAAAAATATAAATTTACTATTTCTGCCTTTTTGCATTTGATTGTGAGACTTTTTTATGCCTTAATAAATGGTCAGTTTTGTTTTTTCTTTAAGAACCATATATTACTGAGAAAAAGATACATTCCTTTTTGTTCTCATTAAAATTATTCCAGACAGCATGGACCCACACTTAACACCATACACCAAGATAAGATCAAAATGGGTCCATGATTTAGGCATAAAGAATGAGATCATAAATAAATTAGAAGAACATAGGATAGTTTACCTCTCAGACTTGTAGAAGAGGAAGGAATTTGTGACCAAAGAACTAGAGATCATTATTGATCACAAAATAGAAAATTTTGATTACATCAAATTAAAAAAAAAAAAAAAAACTTTGTACAAACAAAACTAATGCAAACAAGATTAGAAGGGAAGCAACAGTTAAAGGTTCTGATGAAGGCCTCATTTCCAAAATATATAGAGAATTGACTCTAATTTAAAAGAAATCAAGCTATTCTCCATTTGATAAATGGTCAAAGATTATGAACAGACAATTTTCAGATAATGAAATTGAAATTATTTCCACTCATATGAAAGAGTGTTCCAAATTACTATTCTTCAGAGAAATGCAAATTAAGACAACTCTGAGATACCACTACACACCTGTCAGATTGACTAAGATGACAGGGAAAATAATCATGAATATTGGAGGGGATGTAGGAAAACTGGGACACTGATGCATTGTTGGTGGAGTTGTGAAAGAATCTGGCCATTCTGGAGAGCAATTTGGAACTATGCCCAAAAAGTTATCAAACTGTGCATATCCTTTGAACCAGCAGTGCTATTACTGGGCTTATATCCCATAGAAATACTACAGAAGGGAAAGGGATCTGTATGTGCCAAAATGTTTGCGGCAGCCCTTTTTGTAGTGGCTAGAAACTGGAAAATGAATGGATGTCCATCAACTGGAGAATGGTTGGGTAAATTGTGGTATATGAATGTTATGGAATATTATTGTTCTGTAAGAAATGACTAGCAGTATGAATACAAAGAGCCTTGGAGAGACTTAACATGAACTAAGTGAATTGAGCCGAACCAGGAGACCATTATACACTTCAACAATTATATGAAAATGTATTCTGATGAAAATGGATATTTTCAACAAAGAGAAGATCTAATTCCATTCCAACTGATCAATGATGGACAAAATCAGCCACACACAGAAAAGGAACACTGGGAAATAATAAACTTTTTGCACTTTTGTTTTTCTTCCCATGTTCTTTTTGCCTTCTGAATCCAATTCTTCTTGTGCAACAAGAGAACTGTTCTTCTTTGCACACATATATTGTATCTAGGATATGCTATAACATAATTAACATATATAAGACTGCTTGCAATCTAGGGGAGTGGGGTGGAGGGAGGGAAGGGAAAAGTCAGAACAGAAGTAAGTACAAGTGATAATGTTGTAAAAAATTACCCAGGCATATGTTCTGTCAATAAAAACTTATAATAAAAATTATTCCAGACATCTATCATAGCTAGATTTTTTATAATTTTCTTCACTTCCTTTGCTTCTTTCTTGTTTAGTTTGGGGTTAGATGTATTTAATTCTAAAAGAGCAAGTTTGAAGTTCCCTACCTATCTAGTTTTTCTATTTCTTCCTGTAACTGACTTAATTTCTCCTCTAAGTATTTTGATGCTATACCACTTGGTGCATTTATGTTTAATATTAATATTACTTTATAATCTATGGTACATTTTAGCGTAGTCCAGTTTCCTTCCTTGTCTCTTTTAATTAGATCTATATTTGCCTTTGATTTCTCTGAGATTCAAGATCACTACCTGCCTTTGTTTTTTTTTTTTTTTTTTTTTTTACTTCAGCTGAAACATAATGCATTCTGTTTTCATCTTTTACCTTTGCTCTACATGTATTTCTCTACTTCAAATATGTTTCTTTTAGACAATATATTGTAGGATTCTGTTTTTTAATCCCATTCACATAGTTATGAATAAGAGTTGTTTATATTCCTCCATCCTATTTTCTCCCCTGTTTATACTTCTTTCTCTTTTTTCACCCTGTACATGCTCACCAGTGTTTTATATTTGACTACCCACTACATCAATCTTCCCTCTCTTCTGTTATTCCTCCTCCCTTTTCTTATCTTGTTCCCAAATTGCTTCTCCTCTCCCTTCTATCCAGCTCCTCTTTTTATTTACTCTTTCTACTCCCATTTCCTTAAAAAATACAATGAATTAATCTTTCCAACTGAGTATGTATGTTTGGCTCTTTGAGCCAAATCTGATGAGATTAAGCTTCAAAAAAATGCTTATCTTCTTTCTTTCATTCTAGTGTAATAGATCATTCATGCCTCTTAAAATGATCATATTTAGCTCCTTTTATCTCCCTTTCCTTTTTATTTCAGAACAATCTTTTTTTTTTTCCACTTGGGTGAGAAAGCATTGGGAAAAAAGCAAACCAAGAGAGAACATTGATAGCCCCTGAATCAGCTAAAGTTACAATGGCAGGAGCAGCAGGGGCAACAGCAGGAGTAGCAGATTCTGGAGGTCTCAGCCCACAAACTAGTTGATCATCAGATCATCACACAATCTTCTTGTTCCTGTGTATAATGTTTTCCTGTTTCTTTTTGTTTCACTCATAATCAGTTCATGTAAACTTGCCAGATTTCTAAAATCAGCCTGTTTCATCATTTTTTGTAGAACAATAATATTCAATTATTTCATATACCATAACTTATCCATTTCTCAACTAATGGACATTTACTCATTTTCCAATTCTTTGCCACCACAGAAAGAGCTGCTACAAACATTTTTGCACTTGTGGGCCCTTTTTTCTTGTTTATGATTTCTTTGTGATACAGGCCCAGTGGTGGCATTATTAAATCAAAGAGTATGTTCTATTTCATAGCCCTGTGGAAATAATTATTTGCTCTACAAAATGGCTGGGTAAGTTCACAACTCCACTAACAATGCATTAGTGTATCAGTTTTCCCACATTCCTTTTGATATTTATCACTACCTTTTCCTGTCATCTTAGTCAATCTGATGAGTGTGAGATGATGTCAGAATCATTATAATATGTATTTCTCCAATCAATAGTGATTTAGAGGGCTTTTCATGTAACTATAGATGGCTTTAATTTGTTTAACAATTGTCTGTTTATATACTTTCACCATTTATCAATTGGGGAATTACTTTTATTCTTCTATAGTTGAGTCAGATTTTATGTATTTTGGAAATGATTCTTTTATCTGAAGCACTTACTGTAATTTGCCCCTCTAACTTTCTGTTTTCCTTCCAATTTTGGCTATATTGGTTTTATTTGTGCAATAAACTTTTAAAATTTAATGTAATCAAAATCATCCATTTTGTATTTCATAATATTCTCTATTTTTTCTTTGGTCATAAATTCCTCTCTTCTTCAAAGATCTGACAGATAAACTACCCCTTGCTCTACTTATTTGCTTATAGTAACATCATTTATGCCTACATCAGATGCCCATTTTGACCTCATTTTGGTATGAGGTGTGAGATATAGATCTATGCTGAATTTCTGAAATATTATTTTCTAGAATCCCCAGTAATTTTTGTCAAATTGTAATTTCTTATTCTAGAAGCTGGAGTCTTTTCATTTATCAAAAATAGATTATGATAGTCATCATTTTTTCTGCACTTAATCTATTCCACTGATCTACTACTTTATTTTTTAGCCAGTTCAACATGATTTTGATGAGTGATGCTTTATAAGAGTTTAAGTCTGGTATTGCTAGGCCACCAACCATCCTTTGATTTTTTTTTCATGAATTCCTTTCTTATTCTTGACATTTGAATTTTCCACATGAATTTTATTATTTTTTTTCTAGATCTAAAGAATAATTTTTGGTAGCTTGAATGGTATGTAAATATATAATACCATTAGCTTCTACTAAAAAGATCTCATCCTTAATATGTTGATGTTTTAAGCTGATCAGAAACAGAAAAATATAAAAATGTAAGGATACACACATACACACACACACACACACATACACACACACATACATACATACATACACACACACATACACACACACATATAGATAGTAGATAGATAGATAGATAGATAGATAGTAGATAGATAAAAGCTAGATAGGCAAATAGTTATAGGTATTCTATATATAGATGTGATATGACAAGATATATATGTATGATATGATACTAAGAAGCATCTGAGAGTTTTAAAAATACAAACCTTTAATTATAATAATAAGAAAAGTGTGAGATGGAAGGTTTAAGTAACTTGGCAATGGAAGCAAAGGCATTAAGTACTAGAACTGAGATAAGAACTCAGGTCTTTCACTTCATTTTTCTTTGACTAATCAGTTCCCTTCTTTTTTCCTTGACTGATATGAAAGCTAGGTCCCTACAATTTTCTCTTAAACATTCCTTCAAATTCCCTAGAATCCTTCTTTGAATATGAAGGAGAAAACACTAGAAGATATGAAATTTGAATTGGCTTAAATTTTTGAAAATAAAATCACTAACATAGTCTTATTCTCTTCAATATTATTGTAAATTAAAATGTCAAAATGTAAATTCAAAAATTTGCCCCACTTTGTATGATTGGGGTTTCTGATTCCTTGATCTATCTTTAAAGAAAATCTATGAGAAGGAAGAATTTTCTTCCCATCTTAGGCCCAATAGTGCTGGACCTAAGACAAAAATTATTAAGTTCCCACAGTAACTTTTAGCGAGCCAATAACTAGATTATTATACAGATGATACAATAGATATAAATTTAGTTTTCTTTGTATGTCTTTGTGCCTGTCTTTGTGTCTCTTTCTCTTTGTGTTTTATATTACCCCCTTAGAACAGGAGCTCATTTTTATTACAAATCATATATTTGACTGTTTTATTTATGCCTCAATAATTAATCCTCTGACTGTAACAAACAATAAATGTGTACACTGACAGAAGATTCAGTCATTTTGATGCTTTGTTCACATCTCCAAGTTAAAACAAAGTAGTTAACATTTTAATATAATTATTATTATTTTACAAAAAATGACATATATTTATGTATTGCTGTAAGCTTAAATATATTTGTTTTCAATAGAAAAATACTATTCACTTGAAGAGTAAAGTAATGAATCTTTTTTCAAGCTTCAACATTACAACTTCTTTAATGTGCCACAATAAGCAAGCTCCTTTAACTCTTTAGACATAAATTTTCTCATTCTTTTACTTACTTACTTTAAACATCCAGTGTAATGGATTTTATTTTAATTTTTATAGATTTTTATTTTCAAAACACATGCAACAAGCTTTTAATATCCACCCTCATGAAACCCTGAACTTCAATATTTTTCCCTCCCTTGCAAGTAATGCAAAATATGTTAAACATGTGCAATTTTTCCATACATGTAAAATTATCATGATGCACAAAAAAATGAGATAAAAGGAAAAAAAAAGAAAGAAAACAAAATATAAGCAAACAGCAACAACAACAAAAAAGTGAAAATACTATTTTGTGATCCACACTAAGTCCCTACATACTTTCTCTGGTTGCAGATAGCTCTCTCCATCACAATACCATTGGGATTGCCTTGAATCACCTTGTCTTTGGAAAAAAACACTTTCATCAGAATTGATCGTTACATAATTCTGCTGTTGTTGTGTACAATGTTCTCTTGGTTCTACTCACTTTACTTAGCATCAGTTCATGTAAGTCTCTCCAGTTGTCTCCAAAATCATCATTTCTCATAAAACAATAATATTCCATAATATCCTTATACCACAACTTATTCAGTCATTCTCCAAATGATGATAATACACTCAGTTTTCAGGTAATTGTCACTATACAAGAGGCTGCTACAAACATTTTTGCATATAGGACATTTTCTCCTTTTTATGATCTCTTTGGAATACAAGAATACTTCTGGATCAAAAGTTATGCACAGTTTGATAGTCCTTTGGTCATGGTTCCATATAGCTTTCCAGAATGATTGGATCAGTTCATAACTCCACCAACAATGTATTAGTGTCCCAGGTTTCCCACAGCTCTTCCAACATTCATCAGTATCTTTACCTGTCATCTTAGGCAATCTGAGAGGCATTTAGTGGTACTTCAAAGAGATTACTTTGAATTTCTCTGATTAATAGTGATTTAGAGCATTTTTTCATATGAATAGAAATTGTTTTAATTTCTTCATATGAAATTGTCTGTTCATATCCTCTGACCATTTAGCAGTTGGAGAATGGCTTGTATTCATATACATTTGAATCAATTTTGTACATGTTTTAGAAATGTGTCCTTGGATAGAAAAATGTTTTCCTACTTCACTGTTTCTGTTGTAATTTTGTCTGCATTGGTTTAGTTTTTATAAAATCTTTTTAACTAAATATAATAAAAAGTGAAATTCCATCTGGTCCTGGGGATTTTTTCTTAGAGAGTTGGTTAATAGCTTGTGTTAGTTCTTTTTCTGAAATGGGACTATTTAGACTATTTACTTCTTCCCCTGTTAATCTCGGCAAGCTATATTTTTGAAGGTAATCTTCCATTTCATTTAATTTGTTGAATTTATTGGCATAAAGTGGGAAAAAGTATCTCCTAACTATTGTGCTAATTTCCTCTTCATTAGTGGTGAGTTCTCCGTTTTCATTTTTAAGACTAACAATTTGCTTTTCCTCTTTCCTTTTTTTAATCAGATTTACTAAGGTTTGTCTATTTTCTTGTTTTTTTCACAGAACCAAGTCTTAGTTGTATTCATTAATTATATATATATATATATATATATATATGTATATATATATATATATATATATATAATTTTAACTTTCAATTTTATTAATCTCACCTTTTATTTTTATAATTTCAAGTTTCATGTTTGTCTGGGGTTTTTTAATGACACAGACATGGTACTGATACCTAAACCAGGTAGGCTAAAAACAGAGAAAGAAAATTATAGACCAACCTTCCTAATGACTATTGATGTTAAAATCTTAAATAAAATATTAGCAAAAAGACTATAGAAAATCATCCCCAGGATAATATAATATAACCAAGTGGGATTTAAAACAGGAATGCAGGGCTGGTTCAATATTAGGAAAACTATTAGCATAATCAATTATATCAATAACCAAATTAACAAAAAAACATATGATCATTTCAATAGATGCAGAAAAAGCAGTTGATAAAATACAACACTTAGTACTACTAAAAGGACTTGAGAATATAGGAATAAATGGACTATTCCTTAAAATAATAAGGAGCATATGTTTAAAACCATCAGTAAACATCATATATAATGGCGATTAACTGGAACCTTTCCCAGTAAGATCAGGAGTGAAACAATGTTGCCCACTATTACCATTATTTTTAATATTGTACTAGAAACACTAGCCTCGGCAATAAGAGCTGAGAAAGAGATTCAAGGAATTAGAGTAGGTAATGAGGAAATCAAACTATCACTCTGTGACGATGATATGATGTTATACTTAGAGAACCCCAAAGACTCTGCTAAAAAGCTATTAGAAATAATTCAGAATTTTAGCAAAGTTGCAGGATACAAAATAAATCCTCAGCATTTTTATACATTACCAACACAATCCAACAGCAAGAGATACAAAGAGAAATTCTATTCAAAATAACTCGATACTATAAAATATTTGGGAATATATATACCAAAGGAAAGTCAGGAATTATATGAGCAAAATTACAAAACACTTACCACAAAAATAAAGGCAGATTTAAATAATTGAAAAAATATTAAGTGTTTTTGGACAGGCCGAGCGAATATAATCAAGATGACAATGCTCCCTAAACTAATCTATTTATTTAGTGCTATACCAATCAGACTCCTAAGAAACTATTTTAATTACCTAGAAAAAATAACAACAAAATTCATATGGAAGAACAAAAGGCCGAGAATTTAAAGGGAATTAATGAAAAAAAAAAAAAAAATCAAATGAAGATGGCCTTGCTGTACCTGATCTAGAACTATATTATAAAGCATCAGTCACCAAAACCATTTGGTATTGGCTAAGAAATAGACTAGTTGATCAGTGGAATAAGTTAGGTTCACAGGACAAGTGGAATAAGTTAGGTTCACAGGACAAGATAGTGAATAAAAACAGCAATCTAGTGTTTGACAAACCCAAAGATCCCAACTTTTGAGATAAGAATTAATTATTTGACAAAAACTGCTGGGAAAACAGGAAATTAATATGGCAGAAACCAGGCATGGACCCCACATACTAAGATAAAATCAAAATGGGTCCATGATTTAGGCATAAAGAATGAGATCATAAATAAATTAGAGGAGCATAGGATAGTTTACCTCTCAAACTTGTGGAAGAGGAAGGAATTTGTGACCAAAGGATTATTGATCACAAAATAGAAGATTTTGATTATATCAAATTAAAAAGCTGTTGTACAAACAAAACTAATGCAAACAAGATTAGAAGAGAAGTAACAAATTGGGAAAACATTTTACAGTTAAAGATTCTGATAAAGTCCTCATCTCGAAAATACATTTATAAGAAATCAAGCCATTCTCAAATTGATAAATGGTCAAAGGATACGAACAGACAATTTTCAGATGATGAAATTGAAACTATTTCCACTCATATGAAAAAGTGTTCCAAATCACTATTGATCAGAAAAATGCAAATTAAGATAACTCTGAGACACACCTGTCAGATTGGCTTAAGATGACAGGAAAAGATAATGATGGATGTTGTAGGAGATGTGGGAAAACTGGGACACTGACACATTGTTGGTGGAGTTGTGAAAGAACCCAACCATTCTGGAGAGCAATCTGGAATTATGCCCAAAAAGTTATCAAATTGTGTATACCCTTTGGTCCAGCAGTGTTACTACTGGCCTTATATCCCAAGGAAATACTAAAGAAAGGAAAGGGACTGTATGTGCGAAAATGTTTGTGGCAGCCCTTTTTGATCCATGAGATGAGAGAGTGTTATGCCCAAGGAGGTACAAAGCAGCAGATCAGTAAAGAGAAGTATGACAATGACAACTAGGCTCAAGAGTGGCCCAAGTGTTCAACCCATTTATTAAAGTCATACTCAAGGAGATAATAAGCCAAAGAGGTTGGATGCCAATGAGGTAGGATGTCACCACTGAGGTGGGAAGTCAACAAGGTAAAACATCACAATTCTAGTTAACAATTAAATATCAATGAGGTAGGTTGTCATAATTCTAGTTACATTTATCACAATTCTAGAGCAATTCTAGTTTTCACAGGTGCACATAAGCAAAGTCATGTCTCAATAACAATGGCAGGTGGGTGTGTTGGTTTTTCGCCCACTAATTTAAAAGCATAGTCCTTCAATAGAAAGCATAGGGCAAAGCCTCTCCCCAGGCCACCATATGGCAAGTATCCATGGGAGTAGCAAGCAGGCCCATTGTCCATTTACAGTCTTTATATTGCATATCACCCAAGACAGTCCATTTCAGCTGCAATACTGGAGCTGTGTCTGCTGTCTCTGTTGTCACAGTCATGGGGGACATTGCTGTGATCAGCATCTGAAGAGCTGCTGACATCTAGCTGGTCCCTCTGGGCTATTGTGTGGTCCTACTCTTGGATCCCCAGTTCACAAATGTCTCTGGTGGGGATCAACTCCTCTGCTGCTGGATCTGTACCTAGGAAAGAATGTACCCGGGGCCCCAAACCTTGGCCCAGTTTGGGCCTTTCCAAATGCAATCCAGGCCTTTCCACATCACAGTGGAAGGAAAGTTCTTATAAAAAAGATGAACAAAAGTCAGACAAAAGTCAAGTCTGCCACTTAGCTGAACTTTCTGTGTATGCCCGAAGTGCATTGCTAAGGTAAAATGCAAAGGATTTAAAAATGTAAAACCAAAATAACTTAAAATATAAAATCAAAATAACTTAGTAATGTAAAATCAAAATACTTTAAAGATATAAAATCAAAAGTGTTTAAAAATGTAAAATCAAAATTTAAAAATTGCAAGCAATCACATGTATGTATTGCCACATCTTGTGCATATCCCAAAATTCCCTTCTCTTGTTTAGAAGAGAAGATCTTGGGGATATAGTCTGTGCAGTAATGACTTTACTAGTAGGATTTTAAGAAATGCCAATGGAATGGGCAAAGTCAAATTCAATGCAAAAACATCTAAAGGCAAAATATCTGTAAGCCAATCCATAAACTGTCTTAAATGCATGTGAAATTTCTACAATGGAAAAATGGTTGATCACATGTCTAGCTGCTTCTCCAGATTGGAACGAAACCATAATGTCCATTGGTCTTAAAACATTAAATTTCAAACCATAAGGGTTTTGTCCTATAGAAAGTATAGGAGAGTGAAAAGAAAGATAAGTTGTGTAGCCTTCGGCCATGATACTAACTTCCTCTTTAGTTATCCCAATTTGCAAATATAAGACTCTAGCAGCCTGATTGTAAAAGATATGATTTCAAAGTCCACTCTGAAAATGGACATGTAGGGTATATATATCTGAGTGCTTTCTCACTCACTCTCGAAGTTCTTAAAAGAGCTGATACCTTTTCAGTGGTCTGCCATTCATACAGTTAATTAAAAAAGAACACTTGGCTATATCCCTGAATTCTTTTGCCTAAAATCAAAGTTTGAGTTTCTGATACTGAATTGTACTTCAGGAGTGTGAATCAATAAATATGATATTACTTTTCCTCCTGGGTCAAAGATCACACACTGTCTATTTATTCTAGTGATTAAAACAGCAATTTTCCAAATCATTCTAAAAATAAACACTGTTTTATAAGTACTCATAGGGGGTTGGGAAATCAAGCCCCCCTGTGGAAGTAGAATATCCACAAGGTAACAAAAGAGGAGTTCCAACTCTCCAAAGACTATCCTAGAAGTTTAATAAGTATAAAACTCCACTCTCTGCAAGAGAAAAAAACTGCAAGGTCTTATCTTTGTAAGGTTTCTTAGAAATTAACTGAACTGTATTTTTAAATTTTTTCAGAATATTACAGTCAGTACATCATAATTCCTTTTTGCCTTGGACCATAAAGCCTACTCCTGTATTTTGAAATGAAGACACAGGAGTTTTGAATGGATTAATGGGCAGTGCTGATGATATTATTGCCCTTCCTTTTCCTCCTCCTCTTTCTCCCTTGGCCCACGAAGGTGGGACAGAGAGAAGTGGGTCAGGAATTGGAAAATTCCCCAAAGGCTGATTTAAAATCCAACCCGAGCTTTGCACATAAAAAGAATTAAACCTCTTCTCAATGGAAGAGTAATCAATAAATTCCTTAAAACAAAAATGCAAGAGGTAAACCAACAAAAATGCTAAGAAGAATGTCTCCAACTGAAGTCCATGTGTTTCGTTTATTTCCCTCCTTAGCTTCAGCCACTGGTTTTTGTAGTAACCTAGCTTTTTCTTCTTTCTCTATCTCAACTTGTAATTTAACATGCAATTCTAGCAACTCTTTTTTAATTGGTTGTTGTTCTATATTTAACTCAACTTCTAGTTGTTACATTTTATACCCTATACTGTCATACAAACACATTAGCTCTAGGTTGCTCCCTCTCTGAGCTATATTTAATAGGTGTGGGAGTAGCCTTCTTGGAGCTTGATTACAAGCTTCCTGCTGTTCTTCAGTGGTGATCTTTGTTAAAAGATCTTCCATCTGGCTCTTTAAACTATTTATATAAGCATTATGTTCAGCTGTATCCTTGAGCCTGATCCTGGAGTTACCTGGATCCATATTGCCTCTCTTCCTTCCCTTGTAGGCAGCGTTTCTACCGGATCTTTCAGAATCTTAATTCTGAATATTAAATATTAATTTTCAAAACCTGATAATTTATGATGCCCCACGTTCAGGCGCCATTTGTAACATGCCCTCCTAGCAAAGTACCTTTGACAACTCTACCTGGATAGCGTCCTCTTGAGGCCTTCAAAGGTCTCTGTCCATGATTTCTTGAATGTATAGTTTAATAACCGGTAGTGCACTCAAGAACAGCCATGTGTAATCTTAAAAGCCTTTATTGTACCTACTCACATAATGCCCTGACTTGTTAGTTCCCTAGTTAACACCTGGTCTGAAGACCCACGTGTTCACTACCAAACTTCTTACCTCTCGGCTATCCATCAGCTTGGGTTGGTTCTGCTACCCCAGGCTAGGGAGTCAGTTTAAAGAGAGCGACTGCTGCCTGCAGTGGGCTTATAAAGGGCCTGTGAGGTCTCACACACACAGCCAATCAGCAAGAGAGCCGTCACCCATTACAAAGCTATCTCAAAATGGCCAGGATCCCACCCACAGGGCAGTCCTATATCCACAGGGAATACTTCTGGGCCATTCAAAACTCCTGTTGTGCTGTGGTGCCACCCATTTAAAGGACTCTTACAATTCCCTTCTCTTGTTTTGCGGGAACCACATCCTTACACTAGTTTCCAATTTTCTCAGCAAATTTTTCAAATAGTGAGGTCTTATCCCCAAAAAAGATTCCAAAACTGGTCTATCAAGCTCTAAATTACTGTAAGCATTGATTATTTTATATTATGAACTTAATCTATTTCACTGATAAAATACTCTATTTCTTAGCCAGTACTAAATGATTCTGATGACCCCTGCTTTAGAATATAGTTTTACTTCTGGTACAGTGAGGACACTTTAATTTGCAATTTTTTTCATTAATTCCCTTGAAATATTTAAAAAATATATATTTGTTCTTAAATGAACTTTGATATTATTTTTTTTCTAGCTCTTTAAAACAATTTCTTTAGAGTTTGATTGGTATGACACTGAATAAGTAACATATAGGTAGAATTATTATTTTTATTGTATTAGCTTGGTCTACCAATGAGCACTTGATATTCTTAAAATTGATTAAATCTGACTTTATTTGTGTAGAAAGTGTTTGGTAATTGTGTTTATATAGTTCCTGACTTTGTCTTGGCAGGTAGACTTCAAAATATTTTATGTTATGTACAATTATTTTAAATGGAATTTATTTTTGTATTTCTTGCTGCTGCACTTTGTTGGTAACATGTAGAAATGCTAATGATTTTTGTGGATTTATTTTGTATCCTGAAACTTTGCTAAAGTTGTTAATTATTTCTAGCAGTTTTTTAGTTGATTCTCTACAATTCTCTAAATATATCATCATATCATCTTCAAAATTAGATAACTTTGTTTTCTCATTACTTACTGTAATTCCTTTAATTTCTTTTTCTTCTCATTTCTAAAGCTAACATTTCTAATACAATATAAGATAGTAATGGTGATAATGGGCAATCTTGTTTCACCACTGACTTTATTAGGAATAATTTTGATTCATCCTCATTATATATAGTGCTTGCTGCTGTAAATAGATGCTACTGATCATTTTAAGGAAAACTCAATTTATTCCTATATTCTCTTGTGTTTGTAAT
The DNA here is from genome assembly GCF_048593235.1 of Sminthopsis crassicaudata. Taxonomy (NCBI): domain Eukaryota; kingdom Metazoa; phylum Chordata; class Mammalia; order Dasyuromorphia; family Dasyuridae; genus Sminthopsis; species Sminthopsis crassicaudata. Next base: position 313,603,961 of record NC_133617.1, on the reverse strand, counting down.
TGGTATGGGTGTTTGATTTTGTCAAATGCTTTTTCTGCATTTATTGAGACAATCATATGAATTATTTGTGTTTGCTTATTGATATAGCTAATAGTTTTCCTAATATTTAACCAGTCCTGCATTCCTGGTATTTCCTATTTGGTCATGTTTTATTATCCTGGTGATAACTTGCTGAAATCTATTTGCTAATATTTTATTTAAGATTTTTGCATCAATATTTATTAGGGAAATTTATCTATAATCTTCTTTCTCTCTTTTGTCAACACTATATCTTTATCATAAAAAGAATTTGTTAGGACTCCTTCTTTCCCTATTTTTTTTTTCCAAATAGTTTGTAAAGCATTGGAGTTAATTGTTCTTTGAATGTTTGGTAGAATTCACATGAAAATCCATCTGGCCCTGGATTTTTTTTTTTTTTTCCTGAGGCAATTGAGGTTAAGTGATTTGCCCAGGCTCACACAACTAGGAAATGTCTAGTGTCTGAGACCAGATTTGAATTCAGGCCTTTCTGATTTCAGGGCTGGTACTTTATCTACTGTTACATTTAGCTGCCCCAAGATTTTTTCTTACGGAGTTGATAAATACCTTGCTTGGTTTCTTTTTCTGAAATAGGACTATTCAATTGATTTATTTCCTTCTAAAAATTATCTATATTTTTGTAAGTCTTCATCCATTTCAATTAGATTATAAGATTTATTTGCATTCAATTAGGCAAAATAGCTCCTAATTATTACTCTAATTTCTTCTGCATTTGGTAGACATTTCACCCTTTTCATTTTTGATGCTAAGAATTTTAATTTTTTCTTTTTTTTATCATATTAACTAAATTTTATCTATTTTGTTGTTTTTTTCATGATATCAACTCTTTGTTTTATTAGTTCAGTAGTTTTCTTACTTTTAATTTTATTAATCTCCCCTTTTATTTTCAGAATTTTAAATTTGATATTTAATTGGGGGTTTTTAATTTGTTCTTTTTCTAGCTTTTTTATTTGCATGCCCAATTTATTGATCTTCTCTTTCTTTATTTTAGTAAGCATATAAAGAAATAAAACTTCCTCTAAGAACTGTTTTGGCATCCCATACATTTTGGTGTTTTTGCATTATCATTCCCATGGATGAAAGTATCAATTGTGTTTTGATTAGTTTTTTTCACCTACTCATTCTTCCTGGCAATTACATATAATTTTTATTGCATCATGATCTGAAAAAGATGCATTTAATATATCTGCCTTTCTTCATTTGCTTTTGATGTTTTTATGCTTGAATACATTATCAATTTTTGTGTAGGTTTCATGAATGACCAAGAAAAAATAGTACGTTTTCTCCAAAGGTATATGAATTTTTAAAAATTTCTATTTACCTTTCTAAATTATTTCTTATTTATTTTGTAGTCAATTTATCTAGGTCTGATAGAACAAGGTTGAGATTTTCATTTCTGACCACTACAACCCTCAAACAACCCTGTTCTTTTACAGCCCCTCATTCCTATCTTATACATTTGTTCTTCTATTTCTGTTCTCCTTTCTATTAGCCTCTTCATTTTCTTTCCTCTCTTATTCCCTATAGGGTGAAACAATTTTTTTTTCTAAAAAATTTACATGTCTGATATTCTCTCTTTGAACCAAATGCATTGAGATTAAGATTCACACAATACTCACCCTTCTCCCTTCTTTCCTTAAATTGTAATAGTTCTTTTTTTGCTTCTTTATGAAATGCAATTAATCCCATTTTGCCTCCCATTTCCTCTTTTCCAGTAAATCACTTTTCTACCTCTAATTTTTTTATAGCATCACAATGAAGTAAAATTATTGTTTAATCCTCTAAGTATACCCCTAACAGAAATACAGTTCTCAATAGTGAAACATCATCTTCCTATATAGGTGTGTAAACTTTTTTTAACTTTTAAAAGAAACCCAGTTATTTCATTTTTTTTCTTTTCTTTTTAATTTTTCATGATTTTCTACAATTCTGTGTTTGAAAATAATATTTTCTGTTCAGGTCTGGTTTTTTCATTTAAAATAAATTAAATTTGCCTATGCCATTGAATGTCCATCTTTTTCTCTGAAAGATAACATTCAGTTTTGCTGGATAGTTTTTAGCTTTTTTAGTGTAGTGTAGTCAAGTAGTGTAGCTTTTTGGCTACAAGGCTGGTTTCTTTACTCTACAGAATATCATGTTTTAGGCCCTTTGATCTTTTAAATTAGAAGCTAAGTCCTGGTAATTTTGACTGTGGTTTCTTGATATTTGAATTGTTTCTTTCTGCTTGCCTGCAATGTTTTTTCATTTATCTGATTAATTCTGAAATTTAGCTATGATATTTCTTGGAATTTACATTTTAGTGTCTCTTTTAGGAGGTAAATGGTCTTTTTCAAAGGCTATTTTACCCTCTGTTTCTAGCTATCATGGTAGTTTTCCTTGAGGATTTCTTGAAAGATGATGTCTGGGCTATTTTTCTTATTGGGTTTTCAAAAAGTCCAATAGTACATTACCTGTTTTGTATCTCTTTTCCAAATCAGTTGTTTTTTCAATGAGATATTTTAAATTTTCTTTTCATTTTTTTTTTACTTCTTTGGTTTTGTTTGACAGACTCTTCATGTTTTATTAAGTCATTTACTTCCATCTTTTCAATTCTATTTTTAGTTATTTTTGTCAATAAGCTTTTTTAAATCACATTTTGCATTTGGCCAATTGAACTTTTAAATGAGTTGGTTGTTTTTTTTTCATTTAATCAACTCTGTTTTTCAAAGAGTAGTTTTCTTTTTCCATTTTATCAAATCAGTTTTATAAAGAAATATGTGTTTTTTTCTCATTTCTCTTTATTTTGAAAGTTTTCTTCAGAAAATTTCTGTTTCTTTTTTCTAAATTCTCCTGCAAAGTTCTTATTTTCTTTCTCCATTTTTTTCTAGGTCTCTTTTAAGATTCTTTTTGAATTCTTCTAAGATTGTCTTGTGATATAGAGACTAACTCATATCATATTTTTGGGCTCCATCCAGAGACATTTTGTTTTTAGTGTCTTAAGGATTTGAGGTCTATTCTTCCCTGTCTCCATAAAAGCTATTTATGGTCAGAACTCTTTTTGCTTTTTTGTTCATTTTTAAAGTTTGACTTCTGCTCTTAGGGCAATAGGGACATTGTCTCAGGTTTCCTTTACAGGCAACAGAAGTTTTACTCTGCTCTGGGGCCAGTGCTGCTGACTTCCTTCCAGTGCTTATGGCCAAATCCACTTTGTGCTGAGGTTTAGGAGCTCTCTATTTGCCTTCTGTTTTACTGGAAGTCTCAAAGTTAATTCATCAGCTGACCTGCTTGTTCCTGAACCAGGACAGAATATTTTGGTTAAATAAAAATATTTATTTATATTATATGTGATGTATTATTAAATTAAAATAATAAACAATAATGATTATATTGAATAACAAATCATGTCAGTAATGGGGAAAAAAACCCAAAGAAACAATGTTTCCCTTGTGTGCAGAGGCCCCTTTGCCCTGGATTCTTGGCTACACCATCCCTCAACTGCCTCCTCCCCCACCTCCCATTGAAACATACCTTTTCTGAAACATACCTTTGAATATTTTCAGCTAGAAATTTGTTTCACTCTAAATATTTGTGAGTTCTGTCACTACAAAAACAATTCAGAGGTTGACCTGGTGTTGATCTGATAGAAACTAGGAAAAGCTCAGACAAAGACCTGTCCATTCTCCCCCTCTCCAATTTCTTCATTTATAAAATGAGAAATTTGTATTAGATTATTTCAAAGGTGTAATCTAACTCTAAAATTGTACAATTATAAATTAAGTTGAGGAAACATAGTTTCTTTGGTTTTTTTTCCCCCATTACTGACATGATTTGTTATCCAATATAATCATTATTGTTTATTATTTTAATTTAATAATACATCACATATAACATACATTATATGCAAGATAGTATATCTGATGATGAGCTAAGCAGTGAGAGCAAAAGGGAGCATGTAAACAAGTAAAGGTCTTCATGCTCTTAATTATAATACATATAGACATGTAGATATAAATATAGATATATTCCTTTTTCTTTTTTTCAAGTTCATCTTTTTGTTAATTACTTTTGGAAATAGAGCAATACACATGCCATTTAAGATCTACCTAGAGGGTAATTTGTGGGAAAGTAGTTTTCTGAAATCAGGAAGAAAAAGCACACAATGCCAATTTTTTATATACTGTCTGCCACATTACTGAAATAAAATTCAATTTTGCATGAGCAAATTGAATTAACTCCAATATTTCAAGCACACTCCACTTATTTTACTTGATTGCAATAATCTTGTTGTTCAGATGAGTGGAAATAATCCCAAACCTCTCATAGTTGATTAATTCAAATCGCTTGGCCTTTTTAGCATTTCCTGTTCAAATACATGGTCACCAACCAAATTGTTCAGGGCCATGACCATACCACATGCTGAAAGACAAAATGGTCAATTAGACGATAGTAATCTAATTGCAGGTGCATTTATTTCAAACTTCTTGCAACTAAGCCAAGAGGACTTTCCAAATCTATGCTTAACTGCACTCTTTAAACTGTTTGTACCTTTTTCTTCCCTGAAGAGATGAAACAAATTTTCTGAGTAATCCTTGAGATCAAGGACTTATTCTATCTTTGTACAAAATGTTCTACACTTCAGAGAACTATTATGTATGTTATTACACAAATGGAAGGAATGGAATGATATGAGGATAGTATCAATTAACAAATATGAGAATTAACTATTTTTGAAATGAAGTAAAATTATCTTTAAAGGTTTTATGGAAAGTGGGAAGAGCAGAACTAGGAGTGCAGAGACCTGGGTTTTAGTTTTGGCTTTCTCACTTTGTAATGCCTCAGTTTGAGGTAAGAAATGTTATATCTTTGACCTTCAGTATCTTCATATATAAAATGAGCTGTATTGCCTAAATGTTTTCCATGGATCCTTACAGCTGTAAAATTCTATAAAACTTAACTTGTCCTACAGATATTATGCTATATTGCAGTTTGGAAAGTGGAACATTGCCTTTGCCACTGCTATAGTTATTCTCCACTTCCACCACTAATTTTATTTTTGCTATATTTTTCTGATTCAAACGTCTCAGAAAAGCCCTTTGTCTATTCCATGTCTCTTTAATCTTCTAACTTGTTCACAGCAATTATTCAATAAAAAATAAAATAATGCAGAAAAATTAATTTTAATTCACTTAGTTTTTGCTCTCTGAGAGAGGGAGATGACAACAGAAAGACAGGATATCTTGACGGACATAGTTTACATTTCTCTCAGTTCAAAATGAAATCAGAATATTTGATTATAAGTACATATCTTCAGGAGTTTAAAGAGTTGTAAGATAACTTTATTTTTATTGCTTTCCTTTTTAATGTAATATAAGGTTCTGGGGGGTTGAGATATTTCATAAAATTTGTGTCTCTGAATCTTTAGCACAACTGGGCTAAGTATATTACAAGTCCTTTTTAAAAAATTCCATTTAGAAAAGAGAATTCTGCAGAGATGGTAGAGTAAGTCAGAAAATCCACAGTTCTCAAGATTTCCCCAACATACAAGACAAAATAGCATTTCAAGACAACTGTAGAACAAAAAAATAAATAAATAAATAAAGTTGGAGCAAAAAAAGTGATCCTCCTTGGACAACCAGAGAAGAACTGAAGAAAAAAATTTAGGGCAAAGGTTTAGCCTATTTCCAGGCTAATTCCACTTCAATAGCAAGAGGCCAGCCCTTAGGTTAGGTAGGTTACAAGGTAACTACAAGGTAATCTCCCGTTCCTTCCCCCAGCCATGATTTTTTTTTTTTTTAATCTCTTAGAATATTGGTGGAGTATTGGTCATTTGAGTGAGAAGACTGAGGGAAACTGTTCATTAGGGAAACTGAGCCTACAGGTGCTATTTTGATGTTATCCTAGGTGAGAAAGGGCCATCACAACCTTGGTAAGTGAAGAAGCAGTGGAAAACTAGAAACCAAAAACTTTGCCTTCCTCTAAGTGCTGGCTCTGGAGCACTTAGAAAAAAGCAGAGATTTTGGTTTCCAGTTTCAGGTCAGAGGAGACAATTGACAAAGAACCTGAGGAAAAAACAAAACAAAACAAACAGTAACAAAAAGGCAAAGAAGAAAGAACCTAATGATAAAAAAACCTGGATAGAAAGAAAGATGAGTTCATTTTCAGAGGAAGATACTGAAGTAAAAACAAAAAAACAAACAAACAAACAAAACAAAACAAAACAAAAAAACAAACAAAAAAAAACCTTCTGGTAATCTGCCCCCCACCAAAATTAGAAGGATTCAAATAAGACTTTAAACAATTGAGAGACTGAGGGGAAAAAAAAAAAAAAAAAAAAAAAAAAAAAAAAAAAAAAACAAAAGAAGATTATACAAAGAAAGTCAACCAACTAGAAGAGATCCAGAAAATGCAGAATTTTAAGGAAGAAAATGACTCTTTGAAGACTAGAATTAAGCAAGTTGGGAAGCTAGCAAAATTAAAAAGTACCAAGTTATAATAAAGCAAAATACAGTAGTACCTCAGCATTCTAATTCTGTATTCAATACATTTTTAAGTGAAAAGATTCTTCAGCATTAAAGGCTTCCTGGCACTTGTCACAACTGTTGTCTTGGTGGAGCAGTAAGGATGTGAAGCAAAGTGCCCAGCCCCCAATACCTCTGCTACTGCCCTTGACTGTGGACAGCTCCTCCCCAGGGAAGTCATGGTACACAGGACTGTCAGTTTGGAGTCTAAGATGCTGAGGTTGTGCACATCAGTAGTCCGCTCCTATAGCTTAGTCTCCTATATCTTAAAACAACAGTACTAGAAGAAGCACAGACCTGCCTTTGTTCTCAGCAGGAGGAGAAAGCAACAGGAGCAGAAGAAACAGCATTGATTTGTGCAGCAAGGAAGGGACTCCCAGGACAGTTGGTGACTCTGAGGCCTGGGTAATGGTTATTAGAACACTGAGAGGCTGAGAGGCAGAAAGTGTGGGACTAAAGTTTCTGACTTCACATGTAGGCTGCCCCTGCCATGCTATACACAAAGAAATTCTGGTCTGCTTGGAGTGGGGAGAGAGTATAAAGATCTTAGATTAACAGAAATGGGATAAAGGGGGATAGGTTTAGAGAGAGAGATTAAGGAGCAATAATTGGAAGAGTGGATAAGTTTAAGAGGATAAGGGAAGGAGGCTTGGAGGAAGATAGGTAAAGTAATAAAAGGGCAAGGTAGAAGTAAAGTAGAAGAGTCAGAAAGGATAGGGAACAAGATAAGTATCAATATAAAATAAAGATCAATAGAATTTATTAAACAAAAAACAGAGGAGTAATAATTATTTAATGCAAAATTAAAGCTAAGACATATTTAATCAAAAAAATAAAATAGGGAAACTACATTATAAACAAGACATATTTGGTCAATGTTGTTTAGAATTCAAAATAAATGGATAGTATAAGGTTGAAATAGTATTGGGGTATGGAAAGTGATGAGTTGATATTGTTAGACTTGGACTTATGAAGGAAGATGTTATCTACTTTCAGAGAAACAGAGGACAAAGAAGAATAATATACTCATACATAGATTCATATGAATGTATTTGTATTTAAATGTGTATTATTATAGATATCTGTAATTATAGGTACCTATGTATATTTATCTATGTGTATGTGTGCATGTATGTGCAGTGTATGCATATGTATATTTGTGTGTGTATATGCATCTATTGCTTACATATGTGCATGTGTTTGGGAGCATATGTATGCATATGCATATATAGATTTTCCTACATACAAGCACCTCTGTATAGGTGCATGCATACACACATGTATATGCATGTGCCTTTACTTGTGGGTTGTATATGTACATATTCATGTGTATGAATATATGCATATACTTGCATGCTTAATTGTGGTCTTCTTGGGTAAGGAATGAGAAAGAGGGAAAAAAGAATAAAGTAAAACTGGACAGCAGAGAAAAAAGAAAACAAGACAGCTCTATAAACAACATATATTATTTATTATATAGGCTTTCTTGAAGTGGAAATTTATTGCTTTATATTTTGAATCCTTTTATGTTTTGCTGTGTGCATTACAGTGTTTTTTTTTCTATTTTCTATGTAAGTTTAAAATAAAAAAGAAAAATAAGCAAAAAAATCCTATTTTAATTAAGTTAAATGTTCAAATTAATCTCTTGTTGAAAACTGAGTTCCTTTCAGCCAGCCAGATTTCCATTCAGTATAATACTTAAGTTGATTCTAGCTATGCAGCTGGAGAAAAATCAAAATCCATTCAAAGATTTCTTAAATGTGTGTGTGTGTGTGTGTGTGTGTGTGTGTGTGTGTATGTATTCTGGATCCCTTGGGAATTTAATGAAATTTGTGGACTTTTTCTTAAAAAATAATATTTTTAATCAATGAAATGATTACAAAGGCAATCAATTATACTGAAATAGAAATATCATTAAAAATGCCAAATCCACAGAACCTAGATTCAATATCCTTGATGTAGTGTACAATCTTTTATCTTCCTGTTATGATTCCTCTGTTAACAGTGAAATGGTAGAGTACAGACAGAATAGAGGGAACCTACCATGAATAATTGCAGTTCACATACTGAAATTCTCATAAGAATCTCCTGTCATCTTGAGGTGACCTCTTCTTTACTGTATATGTCTTTCCTCTGAAACAATTCATGTGGACTTTCATAGTTGTGGAAGTAAATGGTGGCCCCACCCCAATACTCACTTTCTCTCCAATTGTATTGGTTCATCAACATTGTCCTTCTTTCCTATGAAGATTTTTAATATATGCCTTGAGTACTCTCCTTAATCACTGCCTGATGCCAATTCAATTCTCTCTAAAGACCAGAGATTCCATGTACTTAAGTTGGGTTGAAAATAGTCAAACTTCCTTGTCAGGATGTTTTGGAAATAAGCGCTATTGATGAATTATCTCACTGTGTAAATAACTCACTTTTCAGTTTGTGATATATATTTTATGTCAATGTAAGGACTTGACAATAACGTGGATTTTTATATTGATGCCTTCTGTGTATTTGCCATCTGTACTATAGAACTAAAGACTTTTTGGAAAGGGGATATATATACATATATATGTATATATATCCTAGGTTCTTACTAAGTGCTAATGCTAATGACCTAATGAGATAATAGGTTCTTATTAAGTGCTAAGTCAGTATTTAACAATTCTCTAGTTCCAGCCTTTAAGGGGAGTTTTACCCTTTTGAACTTCTGGGGAGGAGCTTACATGTTTAAGAGGAGCAAGTTCATTGGTAGAAGTAATTTTCCCACAAGCCCTTGCATTCTCACACACCCATTCCCTGGGAGGATAAAAGAAGACACCATTGAGAAAGGAGTGAGTCGAGTCTGGGCCAGAGTTGGGACGGCAGCATGGAGAAGCAGTTCTGGATTGGGTCAAGGAGAAGATGTCCTGTGGATTCGCAAGTCCAGCAATCCCATACTTTTGGAGGGGAAGAAGAAGACAGAGAAAAAGATTCACAGAAAAAAGAATCCTACTCCCAGAGAAGGATAACAACTAAGAGACAATCAGAACTTTACATTTTGGCGTCCACAATGTGGGCCAAGGAGTTTTGCTTATCCTGACAAGGACTGATTCTGAGCTCTTCAGAGGAAGCTAGCCTGGGCCTTCACATTTTGGTGCTCGAACAGGGACCAACAAGATCCTGATTCCAGTGGAAAAGCCTCAGATGCAGATTTCAGTGGAAAACTCTCTGACACAAAGGTGTAACAAGGAAATTTTGTTAAATTTTTGTTAAACTTTGTTTAACTTTGTTAAACAGCTAAAGTCGAATTTGAGTGAAATGGGGCAAATGCCTTCTGTTCAAGGAAAATGTTTGGAAAGCATTATCAAAGATATGAAAAGCCAAGGATTGTTATAATTTTGGAGGAGATTACTGAACTTTTAAAAACTGTGCAGGTCATAAGTCCTTGTTTTTCTCTGGGAAAAAAAAAAAAAATGGATCCAGATGAGTGGAAATTAGTAGGAGAGCAATTAGGTGAACACTACAATTCCAAACCAAACTCAATTTCCAAAGATTCACTTCATACCTACAATTTAATCCAAATGGCTTTAAAAATTGTTATTCTAAAGGAAAAGAAGAAGGAGCAAAATGGGGAGGTGTCAACTAAACTAGGTGAAAAGAATGAATCAGAGAACAATGAAGTTAAGTACAATTCTGAGCAACAGGAGCATTTCCCATCTCCTCCCTCAATTAACCCTTCAGGGGTTGAGCAACAGAATCACCTGTTAAGCAGCCTATGACAAGATTAGGAAAAGCACTGGTGGGGGGGCTGAGCCAAGATGGAGGATAAGATACACGTGATTTTGTGAGCTCCCTTCTTCCCTCAATACCAATTAGTTAAATCAGCCTAAAAATAACGCTGGACTGATAGAAACCACAAGGACTGGAAGCATGACTTACCAGCTGAAGAGAATATGGAGTTTCAACAGGAAAGGTCAGTTCCCAGGGGAGGAAGAATAAAGGCCATCACAGACGGTTGGGTGCTGGCACACTGCGCCGATCATGCTGGGGAGGGCTCTGGGATCAGAGAAGCCACTGAGATAGAAGAATCTGGCACAGGCTGTTAGCTCTTCTCTACTTATAAAACAGCAGTTCAGAAGAGAAATCAAGCCACTTTAAAATTTAAAGCCAGAGATTGGATCTTCCCAATCCTGGAGGTGACTCAGCAGATCTCAGCACTGAGGGTGTGGCCGACTTAAGCTGTCCAGGCTTTCACCTGGAGGTAGTTAAGAGATTGAAAAGTGGGCGGTAACTCATAGTGCCTTGCTTGGCTGGAGGCTGTGGAATTCAGCCCTGGAAAGTCCCAGAGAAGCAGAACCTTTGAAATAAGGACCGCGGTTTCTGAGCAGACACTTCCAGTTTGAGTGCAGGGGCTTTTCACATTAGCTGCTGTCATCCTCACCCCACCAAGATGCATAGGCTGGGCTTTGTGTCGCCTTTACTGTTCAGGCTTAAACCTCAGGGAAGCCGCTAGGACACAGCGCCCTCACAGCACAGCCCTGCTAATCACCTATGAGGCACTTCCAGGGAAGGGGTGGGGAACTCTCTCTCAGAGCTCTCTCTTAGCTCAGGCATGGGAGTCGGTGAATCCATCTGGTCTGGGAGGAAGCTGGTAAAGAAATAAATAAATAATTTCCTACCCAAGGGACAGACCCCAAAAGATTTTTTAAGTATGAGTAAAAAGCAAAAAAGAACCATTGATTCCTTCTACAGAGAGAAAGAGCGGGTATCCAACCCCGAAGAAGTTAACAGCAGAGAGTCAGCAGATAACAGACTAAAGGGGAATGATTCCTGCCCCCCAACACATAACTCTCTCCTAGAAGAGACTATCAAAAAATTAAGAGAGTTTGAAGAAAAATAGGGAAAGGAAAGAGAAGCTATGAAATTGGAGTTGGAAAAAATAAAGAATTCACAGGAGATTCAGGGAAACAAAATTTGTAAATTAGAAAAGGTTAAAAAATCACACGAAAATAGGATTTCTGAATTGGAAAAGGCAAAAAAGTCTCAAGAAAATAGGATTTCTGAATTGGAAAAATAAAATAATTCTCTAAAAAAAATTAGGTAAATGGAAAAAAAATTCAATAGAACAAAATAATTCATTTAAAAATGAAATTGGGCATTTACAAAAAGAACTAAAAACTGTGAATGAAGAAAATAACTCCTTAAAATTCAGGATGGAACAAATAAAAATGAATGATTCATTCAGAACCCAAGAATCAGTCAAACAAAACAAAACAAAACAAAAAAAAAAAAAAAAAAAAGAAAAGCTGGAGAATAACATCAAATACTTACTGGGAAAATCTACAGATCTGGAAAATAGATCTAGGAGAGATAATCTGCGGATCATTGGACTTCCCGAAAACTATGACCAGAAAAAGAGCCTAGATTCTATGTTACAGGAAATTATCAAAGAGAACTGTCCAGAGATAATAGAAACAGAAGGGAAAGTAGATGTCGAAAGAATTAATTGAAGTCCTTCTGAAATATACCCTAAAAAAAGAACACCACAGAACATTGTGGCTAAGCTGCAGAATTACCACACAAAGGAGAAAATCTTGCAAGCAGCTAGAAAAAAACAGTTTAAATACCAAGGTGCCACAATAAGGGTCATACAAGATCTGGCTGCCTCCACATTAAAAGATAGAAGGAAAAGCATTGGTTAAAGCTAAGAGAGAATAACAGTATATAAGTGATTTTATACATACATATCCTGTGTTTGAAGAGATTTACTCTGTAGGTCAAAAAAGGAGAAGATATGCACCTTTAGATTTGAATAAAATTAAAGATTTGAAAACAGGTTGTACTCTTTATGGGGCTACATCAGTTTATGTTAAAATGTTACTAGATGGTTTGTCTTATGAAGTCCTAATCCCAAATGATTGGAAAACCATAGCAAGGATATATCTAGAACCTGGAAAAAACTTATTGTGGCTTGTGGAGTTTCATGAATTATGTAAAATCCAAGTCAGATGCAATGTGGAAATAAGAATTAACACACAATTCACTTTTGAGCACTTAGCTGGTGACAGCCGGAACTAGAGAATTGTTAAGTACCGACTTAGCACTTAGTAAGAACCTAATATCTCATTATCTCATTAGCACTTAATAAGAACCTAACATATATATATATATATATAGATAGATAGATAGATAGATAGATAGATAGATAGATAGATATAGATAGTTAGATAGATATAGATATAGATATAGATATAGATATAGATATAGATATAGATATAGATATAGATATAGATATAGATATAGATATAGATATAGATATAGATACACACACACATACAATGGGAATCAACACAAAAGAACTGTTGTATGAAAATAATCTGAAAATCTTGCTTATATTCTCACATCATAATCTTATATATTTTATCTTCCCTGCATTTTGCTTTTCACAACTTTTTATTCATATTTGCTAGGAACTCCAATTCTATTATTCCTCATTATTTTTAGGCCATTATCTTGATCTAATTTCATTTTGCCAATATTAATTCTAATTCTGCTCTTCATTATCATGTAGACTTTACTTTTTCAGATAATATACTTGGTATAAAATATCAATTATTTATTTCCTATTACCATATTTTTCCTGAAAAGTAATAAAGCAAGAGAAATAAGAACTCATTAGCAGAAATGCATAGTGAAGCAAAGCAATTTTCCATTCTGCCAATTTCTCGCAAAGTGTATCTTGTTCTTCATATATAGTCCTTTACTTCTCTTTTAGGTACAGCCACAATTCTTCATCATTAATCTTCTATATTAATGGTTCATTAGATTTCTTAAGTGTATTAAGCATGTCAATTTATTTTTATAATTTTATAACAGATTTTTTTTCTGGTTCACATTACTTTACCCTCTCTTAATTCATGTATGTTTTTCTGTCTTTCTTTGAAAACAACTTCTTCATTTCTTTCTAATGCCACAATAGCATTACATTACATTACATTTAAATACTATAATTATTTTGGTCAACTTCCAAGTTATTAGTACTATTTTATTTTTATTCTTTGCCACCAAAAAGGCCACCTACCAATATTTTTGTACATAACTCTTCTTTTTATTTTGGTTTATTTAAGTAGAGGCGTAATAATAGTATTTCTGAGTAAAAGGTTATGTATCATTTAGAAAGTTTTGGGGAATATTTCTAAATTGTTTTCTATAACAACTGAACTAACAATCTATTTTCTAGGTTCTTTGGTTTGTTTTTGTTTTGGAGATAATCAAAGTTAAAGGACCAGTCAAGGTTTACTCAGCTAGAAAGTGTCTGAGGGTGAATTTGAACTCAGGTCTTCCTGATACCAGGTTATTGTAGACCCTAGCTGCCTCTCAGTAAATTCTTTTTTTTTATTTATAATTTTTTCACAGTATATATGCATGAGTAATTTTCCTTTTTATAATATTATCCCTTGTATTCATTTTTCCAAATTATCCCCTCCATCCCTCTACTCCCTCCCCTTGATGACAGGTAATCCCATACATTTTACATATGTTACAGTATAACCTAGATACAATATATGTGTGTAAATACCATTTTCTTGTTGCACATTAAGTATTACATACTGAAGGTATAAGTAACCTGGGTAGATAGACAGTAGAGCTAACAATTTACACGAACTTCCCAGTGTTCCTTTTCTGGGTGTAGTTATTTCTGTCCATCATTGATCAACTGGAAGTGAGTTGGATCTTCTTTATGTTGAAGATATCCACTTCCATCAGAATATTTCAAGTGTACAGCAATCTTCTGGTTCTATTCATTTCATTCAGCATCAGTTGATGTAAGTATTTCCAAGCCTGTCTGTATTCCTCCTGCTGCTCATTTCTTACAGAGCACTAATATTCCATAACCTTAATATACCATAATTTACCCAACCATTCTCCAATTGATGGACATGCATTCATCTTCCAGTTTCTAGCTGCCACAAATATTTTTGGACACAAAGATCACAAAAAGAGCTGCCACAAACATTTTGGCACATACAGGTCCTTTTCCACTCTTTAGTATTTCTTTGGGATATAAGCCCAATAGCAGCAATGCTGGATAAAAGGGTATACACAGTTTGATAACTTTTTGGGCATAGTTCCAAATTGTTCTCCAGAATGGCTGGATTCTTTCACAACTCCACCATCAATGTATTAGTGTCCCAGTTTTCCCACATACCCTCCAACATTCATCATTATTTCTTCTTGTCATCTTAGCCAATCTGAAAGGTGTGTAGTGGTATTTCAGAGTTGTCTTAATTTGCATTTCTCTGATAAGAAGTGATTTGGAACACTTTCATATGAGTGGATATAGTTTCAATTTCATCATCTGACAACTGTCTGTTCATATCCTTTGACCATTTATCAATTGGCGAATGGTTTGATTTCTTATAAATTAGGGTCAGTTCTCTATATATTTTGGAAATGAGATCTTTGTCAGAACCTTTAACTTTAAAAATATTTTCCCAATTTGTTACTTCCCTTCTAATCTTGTTTGCACTAGTATTGTTTGCACAGAAACTTTTTAGTTTGATGTAATCAAAATCTTCTATTTTGTGATCAATAATGATCTTCATTCTCCTCTGGTCATAAATTCCTTCCTCCTCCACAGGTCTGAAAGACTTTTCTCTGTTTCTCTAATCTATTTATTATCTCATTCTTTATGCCTAAGTCATGGACCATTTTGATCTTTTTAGGTATATGATGTTGAGTGTGGATCCATATCTAATTTCTGCCATACTAATTTCCAGTTTTCCCAACAGTTTTTTTCCAAATGATGAATTTTTATCCCTAATGTTGGTATCTTTGGATTTGTCAAAGATTAGATTGCTATAGATGTACCCTTTTTTGTCCTTTGTATCTAATCTGTTCCACTGATCGACCGGTCTATTTCGTAGCCAATATCAAATGGTTTTGGTGACTGCTGTTATATAATATAGCTTTAGATCAGGTACACTTAGACTACCTTCATCTGACTTTTTTTTTCATTAGTTCCCTTGCAATTCTCAACCTTTTATTCTTCCATATGAATTTTGTTGTTATTTTTTTCTAGGTCATTAAAATAGTTTCTTGGGAGTCTAATTTGTATACCACTTTATAAATAGATTAGTTTGGGAAGTATTGTCATCTTTATTATATTCGCTCGGCCTATCCAAGGGCACTGAATGTCTTTCTAATTATTTAAACCTGACTTTATTTTTGTGGCAAGTGTTTTGTAATTTTTCTCATATAAATCCTGACTTTTCTTGGGTAGATGGATTCCCAAATACTTTATACTCTCAACATTTGTTTGGAGTGGAATTTCTCTTTCTATCTCTTTTTGTTGGTGATATATAAAAATGCTGAGGATTTATGTGGATTTATTTTGTATCCTGCAACTTTGCTAAAATTCTGAATTATTTCTAATAGCTTTTTAACAGGGTCTTTGGAGTTCCCTAAGTATACCATCATGTCATCTGCAAAGAGTGATAGCTTAATTTCCTCATTTCCTACTCTAATTCCTTGAATCTATTTCTCAGCTCTTATTGCCCAGGCTAGCATTTCTAGTACTATATTGAATAGTAATGGTGATAGTGGACAACCTTTTTTCACTCCTGATCTTACTGGGAAAGGTTGTAGTTTATTTCTATTGCATATTATGCTTACTGATGGTTTTAAATATATGGTCCTGATTATTCTAAGGAATAGTTCATTTATTCCTATACTCTCAAGAGTTTTTAGTAGGAATGGATGTTGGATTTTGTCAAATTCTTTTTCTGCATCTATTGAGATGATCATATGGTTTTTATTAATTTGATTATTAATATGGTCAATTATAATAATAGTTTTCCTAATATTAAACCAGCCCTGCATTCCTGGTATAAATCCTACTTTATCATAGCGTATTATCCTGGGGATGATTTTCTGAAGTCTTTTTGCTAATATCTTATTTAAGATTTTAGCATCAATTTTCATTGATGAAATTGGTCTATAGTTTTCTTTCTCAGTTTTCAATCCACTTGGTTTAGGTATCAGTACCATGTCTGTGTCATAAAAGGAGTTTGGTAGGGCTCCTTCATCCCCTACTTTTTCAAATAGTTTATATAACACTGAGGCTAGTTGTTCATTAAATGTTTGGTAGAATTCACATGTAAATCCATCTGGTCCTGGGGATTTTTTCTTGGGGAGTTGATTAATAGCTTGTTTTATTTCTTTTTCTGAAATGGGACTATTTAAGCAATTTGTCTTCTCCTCTGTTAATCTAGGAAGTCTATATTTTTGGAGAAAGTCATCCATTTCACTTAAGTTATAAGATTTATTGGCATAAAGTTGGGCAAAGTAACTCATTATTTGTCTATTTTCCTCTTAATTGGTGGAAAGATCCCCCTTTTCATTTGTAATACTAACAATTTGATTTTCCTCTTTCCTTTTTCTGATCAGATTTACCAAAGGTTTATCTATTTTATTGGCTTTTTCATAAAACCAACTCTTGGTTTTATTTATTAATTCAATAGGTTTTTTTTTTTTTTACTTTCAATATTATTGATTTCTCCTGTTAATTTTTGTATTTCAAGTTTAATTTTTGGTTGGGGGGGTTTAATTTGGTCTTTTTCTAGCTTTTTAAATTGCAGGCCCAAATTCGTTAATCTTCTCTTTCTCTATTTTGTTCAAATAAGCCACTAAAGATATAAAATTTCCCCTTATTACTGCTTTAGCTGCATGCCACAGATTTTGGTATGATGTCTCATCTTTGTCATTATATTGGGTGAAATTATTAACTGTTTCTATAATTTGCTGTTTCACCCAATCATTCTTTAAGATGAGATTATTCAGTTTCCAATTACTTTTTGGTCTATTTACCCCTAACTTCTTACTGAATGTAGCTTTTATTGCATTGTGATCTGAGAAGAAGGCATTTATTATTTCTGCCTTCCTACATTTAATTTTGAGATCTTTATGTCCTAATATATGGTCAGTTTTTATATAGGTTCCATGAACTGCTGAGAAGAAAGTATATTCCTTTCTATCCCCATTCAATTTTCTCCAAAGGTCTATCATACCTAGTTTTTATAATGTTCTACTTACTTTTTCAAATTTCTTTCTCATTTGTTTTTGGTTTGATTTGTCTAAATCTGAGAGTGCAAGGTTGAGATCTCACACTATTATAGATTTACTGCTTATATCTTATTGCAATTCTCTTAACTTTTCCTTTAGAAAGTTAGATGCTATACCATTTGGTGCATATATGTTTAGTATTGATATGGCTTCATTATTTATGCTACTTTCAGCAGGATATAGTTTCCTTCTTTATCTCTTTTAATTAGATCACTTTCTCCTTTTGCTTGTTCTGAGATAAGGATAGCTACCCCTGCTTTTTTGGCTTTACCTGAAGCATAATAGATTCTGCTCCAACCTTTTACCTTTACTCTGTATGTATCTCCCTGCTTTAAGTGTGCTTCCTGTAAACAACATATTGTAGGGTTCTGATTTTTGATCCTTTCTGCTATCCATGTCCATTTGATGGGAGAGTTCATCCCATTCACATTTACAGTTAAAATTACTAATTCTGTATTTCCTGCCATCATATTATCCCCAGATTTTGCTTTTTCCCTTAACCTCTCTGAACCCCTTCTTCGATATTTAATTTATACACACCACTTGTGACGTGCAGCCCTCCCTTTTTTTAGTATCCCTCCCCCCTCTTGCCAAATCCCTTCCCTTTTCTTTTACCCTTCCCTTATTTCCCTTTTCCTTTTCCCTTTTCCTCTCACCCCTTTTAATGAGGTGAGAGAGAATTCTCTGAAAAACAAATATGTCAATTATTTACTCTTTGAGCCTCTTGTGATGAGATTAAGATTCACACAATGTTTCTCCCCCCCTCTACATTCCCTCAGATATGGTATATTTTCTATGCCTCTTCCTGGGATGTAGTTTCCCTCTTTTTATCACTCCTTCCCCTTTTTCTGATACTACCCCCTTCCCTTTACTACACCCCCCCTTTTTTTATATCTGTAAAATCAAATTATGCAGGCGGACTTTCTATATATCCACAACAGAGATACAGTTCTCAAGGGTTCTATGTACCTTTTTCTGTTTCTCTTCAGTCTTGTGGATGTAGATCAAATTTTTTGTTTAAGTCTGTTTTTTTTTCTTAGAAACCTATAGAATTCCTCTATTTCATTGAATGACCATCTTCTTCCATGGAAAAAAATGCTAAACTTAGATGGGTAATTTATTTTGGTTGCAATCCTTGATCTTTTGCTTTTCGGAATATCAGGTTCCAGGCCCTTTGATCTTTTAATGTGGAGGCAGCCAGATCTTGAGTGACCCTTATTGTGGCACCTTGGTATTTAAATTGTTTTTTTCTAGCTGCTTGCAAGATTTTCTCCTTTGTGTGGTAATTCTGCAGCTTAGCCACAATGTTCCATGGTGTTCTTTTTTTAGGGTCTTTTTCAGAAGGAGTTCGATGAATTCTTTCAATGACTATTTTCCGTTCCGTTTCTATTATCTCTGGACAGTTCTCTTTGATGATTTCCTGTAAAATAGAATCTAGGCTCTTTTTTTAGTCATAGTTTTCGGGAAGTCCAATGATCCTCAGATTATCTCTCCTAGATCTATTTTCCAGGTCTATAGATTTTGCCAGTAAATATTTGACATTATTCTCCAGCTTTTCATTTATTTTGTTTTTGTTTTGTTTGACTGATTCTTGGGTTCTCAATGAATCATTCATTTCTATTTGTTCTGTCCTGATTTTTAAGGAGTTATTTTCTTCATTCACATTTTTTAGTTCTTTTTGTATATGCCGAATTGAATTTTTAAATGAATTATTTTGCTCTTTTGATTTTTTCCATTTCCCTAATTTTTTTAGAGTGTTATTTTCTTTTTTCCAATTCAGAAATCCTACTTTCTTGAGACTTTTTATCTTTTCCAATTCAAAAATCATACTTTCTTGAGAATTTTTATCTTTTTGCAATTCAGAAATCCTCCTTTCCTGTTATTTTTTAACCTTTTCTAATCCATAAATTTTGTTTCCCTCCACCTCCTGTGAATTCTTTATTTTTTCATCGGAATGTTGTTATTCTCTATCATAGCTTCTCTTTCCTTTCCCCATTTTTCTTCAAACTCCCTAAATTTTTTAATAGTCTCTTCTAGGAGAGAGTTATGTGATGAGGGGCAGGTATCATTCCCCTTTAGAGTGTTAAATGCTGACTCTCTGCTGTTAACTTCCTCTGAGTTGGATATCTGCTCTTTCTCTGTGTATAAGGAATCAATTAAGCTTTTTACTCATGGTTAAAAATCATTTGGTGTCTGTCCTTGGGCTAAGAAGTGTATTTATTTATTTCTTTACCAGCTTCCTCCCAGACTGGATGGATGCAGCAGCTCCTGTGTCTCAGCTAAGAGATAGCTCTGGGGAAGGGTTCCCCTCCCCCTCCCTGGAAGTGCCTCAGAGGTGATTAGTAAGACTGCACTGTGAGGGTTGCCCAGTGAAGGACCCCGCTGTGTGTCCTGGTGACTTTCCTGAGGTTTAAGACTGAACAGTAAAGGCGACACAAAGCCCAGCCAATGAATCCCTTGGGGTGCAGATATCAGCAGCTGATGTCAAAAGCTCTTCCGCTCAAACTGGAAGTGTCTGCCCAGAAACCGAAGTCCCTATTTCAAAGGTTCCATTTCTCTGGGACTTCTGTGGCTGAGTTCCACAGCCTCAGGCCAAGCTCAGCACTATGTGGATTAGAAATTGCCTCAGGATGTGTCCCTGCTGTTCAGGCTCTTAAGTATCCCACAGTGAAGCCCTGGACAACAGAAAGTGGCTGCACAGTTGTGCCGAGGTCACTTCTGGATTGGGGTGGTTCTAGGATCTGGCTTTATATTTTAAAGTAGCTTGATTTCTCTTCTGAACTGCTATTTTATAAGTAGAGAAGAGCTAACAGCCTGTGCCAGATTCCTCTATCTTAGTGGCTTCTCTGATCTCAGAGTTCTCCCCAGCCCAATTGGCACAGTGTGCTAGTACCCAGCCTTCTGTGCTGGCCTCTCTTCTTCCTCCCCTTGGAACTGACCTTTTCTGTTTAAACTCCAGATTCTCTTCAGCTGGTACGTTGTGCTTCCAATCTTGTGGTTTCTATCAGTCCAGCATTATTTTTGAGGCTGATTTAACTAATTGGTAGTGAAGGAAGAAGGGAGCTTACAAATTCACATGTATCTTCTCCACCTACTTGGTGCCACCCCTGCCCCTAAATTTTCATAGTTTCTGGCTCATAGTATCCTTTTAGCACAATATGTGCCATGTAGAAGATCTTTAATAAATGCTATTTAATAAACTAAAATACATTGTTGTACAATGGATGGTTCCCTAAATATGAAGTTTTCATCTCAGTTCAGTAACCTTTGTAACTTTGGGCAAATTAATAAATATTTCTACACTTTTTTTCCCCCTGGAGAAGATAAATTTGCTACTATTGATATTTTTGAGGGATAGCAAAGGAGAAAATCTTCTTAAAGATCAAATTCATTTTATATGCCATGTACTCTTTCTTCTTCACATGTGGGTTAGAAGTCCCATACGTGGTTTTATCTTGTAATATAATAAAAAAGAATCTTGAATTTAGAATAATATTAAGTCAGTAAGATAGTACTACTTGCTGAAATAGAAATGATGAGAACCTTAGGGAAAATGCTTGCTGTTTGAATCTATTATAAACTAGGTAAGGAAATTCAGGCAGAGTTGAAAAGAACCCTACACTTTAGGAGAATACAGAATTGACCTCATGGCCTATAATTACACACAAGAAAAACTATGATAATATTTTAATTAACTGCTTGCATTTTTTATTTTTACAAGGGAATGGACAAAGGTGGTTTATACAGAAGTGAATGTAATAAAAAAGAATAGACAAAAATTATATTTTCTAATTTTTCTAGAGAAATGAAGTCTAAAAAGGTAAAAAAAAAAAAAAAAACATATTGTGGAGTTATACAATGAAATTGATACAAATGTACAGGAAAGTCATTAGCAAATATTTAAAATTTATTTCACTTCCAAAACACTTTATTGTCTATTAAAATTGTCTAACTTCAACTAATTACTCACTTAAACATGTGAGACATTATTTTTAGAACTGTACGATTGCTTTCAAGTTTTGTTATTGATTCTTGTTTACATTTCCAGTACAAAAAGAAATATTAAAAAAAATAATTCTTAACATTTCTTAATATCATTTTATGTTTTCTCAATGACATAAAAATAGCATGTAAATCTCCTTGTACCAATTGCCTTTCCTTGAAAAGGGAACCAATTTGATATAAATTGCACATGTTCAACCATAAAATATGTATTGCCATTTTTCCTTATTGCCAAAAATTTTATTTTAGGAAATAATACTTCAATTTGTATTGACTTAAGTATATTATCTATAGGTAGATAGCATTTTTCATCATAAGTAGTTCAGAATTATGTTGAATCATTACCTTGTTTACTGTAGCTGTCATTCACAGTTGAACATCATACAAAAAAGATGTTACTTCTAGTTCTGCTCACTTCACTTGGCATATATATCTTTTAGGGATTTTTTTTTCTGAAATCATTGGGCTTATCATTTCTTATAGCACTTCTTACAGTAGTTCTTATAGCAGATCAGACACTCCACAACTGATGAATTCTTTGCCACCAGAAAGAGCTGCTATAAATATTTTTGTACAAATCTGTCCTCTTACTTTGTTTTTATTTTTTGGGGATATAGAACACTACAGTAGTGGTATTATTTAGTAAAAGGATATACAAACCTTTGGGTATAGTTCCACATAACTCTCTATCTGTTAATTTTGGATTTTTCCAATCATACATTATTGTTCAAATTTTTCTCATCCTTTCCTAAATTTCCAGATGTCCTAGAAATTTTTGTCAAATAGAGATTTTGCTCCAAATTTTGGATATTTAGACTTCTCAAGCAACATATGGTCATATCTATTGTATGTTATATATATATATATATATATATATATATATAATCTATTCCACTGATCTAGGACTTTTTTGCTTAGCCAGAAGCATATTGATTTGGTGATTGTTGTTTTGTAATACAGCTTGAGATCTGCTACTACAAAGCCATTAACAGGATGAAAAATAAGCCGAAAAAAAAGTAGAACCACTGTTTGAGTAAAATGGAGTAATAATAACATGAAAAAGAAGGCAGAATTAATCAGTGATGATTTTGATAATTTGGTTAAAGATGATAATATTTATAAAAGAACAGAAAGAATGAATAATTAGGAAAGGAAACTTAAGAAAAGTAGAGAATCCAGTTAGTCATACAGCAAATATTAATGAAATACCTACTATGTGTCAGGCAATCTGCAAAATCGTTGGAATTGAAATATAAGCAGTTTACAATCTAATTCTGGAATACAATACAATAAAAGAAACTAAGAACCTGAGATAGCAAGGTAATCTTGAATTCATCACTCTAACCTATTTTTCATCACCTCCCTTCTCCATGTTAAAGCTGTTGTCAAGATTTCACCTTTGCAACATATCTCAAATACATTGACTTTATTCTTCCACTGCCAGCACTCTAGTGCTAGCCCTCTATCTTTCATCTTGAGTACTGTAATAGTTTGCTGGTAGAATCCCCTGTCTCATGTCTTTACCCATTTGTATCAATTCTACATTTAATCACTGAAGTGATTTTTCAAAAGAACAAGTCTTAGCATATGAACATATCCAACACATCTTCTGCCTTTATATTGGAAAACAACAATATTGTCCCTGAAAGCCCTTTGAACACCGAGTCCATGAATTTATCAGTTTGATTCTTACCTAGTCAGAAACTCAATATGATTTTCCATCAACTTTAACTAATTATGTCTCTTTCACAATCTAGTTATAAAATGTTTTTCTCATTCCATGTCTCCATACTTTTTTCAACTGATTTTCGATTTTCCCTTTAATATCTAAGCCTCTATTTCTTCCTCTTTTATCATCCTGGGCTTGACTTCATAGTTAATCAGCTCAACAGTTATTATTAGGAGGTTAACATTTATTCAATCTGAGAGAATAACAGTTAATTTAACCAGGACTTTATTTCAAAATGTTAGATGGGAGGGGGTAAAATGAGAAGATATTCTGACATTTCATAATAACTCCACTCATTCCAAATGTACTTTCACTGATTTCACATTGTGGAAGTTAAATTAATTATTTTCAAAAACATAATTTCACTTAACTTTTTGTCTGGAAAGGTACCAATCTATTTGGTAGTGGCTTACTGACCATAGATCTAGAGACAAAGAAATACTTGGAAGGACATATAGTCCAGTTTTCTTAATTTACAGATCAGGAACCTGAGGTTTATGATATTGTCTTGTCCCCAGTCAAAAAGGAGGTAAATATTAGTGATAGTTATTTGAATTTGATACTAACTCCAGAACAATTTTCTTTTAACTAAGTAAACACTCCCCACTGATAATTTTGGATGTCCATACATCCTGTTCTTATTTCCCTTTGTCACAATCATCTGTTCCTCTCTATTGGGGCTCTTCCTACATTTCTTATACATTTCCATTAGGGGCACCTCGTATGTTTCTTTTAGTATTGTTTTAAAGCTAAATTAACAGGAGGAAAAATAAGCTGAAACAAAAATAGAACAACTCTTTGAGTAAAATAGAGTGATAAACATGAAAAAGAAGGCAGTATTAATCAGTGATGATTTTGATAATTTGATTAAAGATGATAATATTTATAAGAGAAAAGAACAGAAATAATGAATAATTAGGAAAGGAAACTTAAGAAAAGTAGAGAAGCCAGTTAGTCATACAGCAAATATAGCTACATAGTTATATAGATTAATAGATGAAATAAAAATTCACTCTTGGTACAGTTACCCTTTTTTCCTTCTCTCTCTTATTGGCATAGTCTTTGTCAAGGAGAGAGAAAACCTCAACAATTCCCCCTCCATGGCAAGAAATATATTTCTATTCTTTGGACATAAGAAATAAAATAATTAAATACCAGATAGTTTCTTTTCATTTACCACTAGTCCTGTCAACTCTGCCAACAACAACAACAACAACAACAACAACAACAATCCTTGTCTAACTAGCAGCAGGATTTCCCATTGCTTTCTAGTTTCATGAGAATTCTTATCACAAATTTCAAGTTTGAGATGAAATATTCTTTCCTGTCTTTATTTTTGATAGCTGGCAGAAGTATTTTCTATGCAAGAGTCCTATCCCTCCAGCTGCCCCTATAGAGAACGAAGTCCTTTAAAAGCTCCCTATTTTGTTCTTTTAAGTGCTTTGGATGAAATTATTCAAGTCTTCCATTAAGGGTCAAACTTTTCTGTAATTTGCCTCTTCCTCAACTAAAAGTTCCTAAGCACAAAGGTAACTAATAAATAGTGTTATTTCCTCAAATTATTAATGAGAGCATATAAAGAGTGAACATTCTAGTTGTTATGTATAGGCATAAAAATACACCCACACTCACCATCTACCCACCCACACCACTATTTCAAGAGCCATCAAGGTCCACAATTAAAATGACAAGTCAGGATGAAATTTATTTAGTTTGGGAAAGGTACTTGATTCCAGGGACAAATTTGCCATTTACATTCTGTGGAAAATTCTCATTGGATGTGACAATTCTCCAAGCAAGAATATAAGTGAGAATAGTCATTCATAGAATCACTCTGCTCTTACTCAGAGAAGAGGGAAGTCTCTTCCTGAGTGAAACAGGAACATGATCCTACATTTTTTTAAATAATATTAGCCCTTGCATTCATTTTTCCAAATTATCCCCTCCCTCCCCGTGATGACAGGTAATCCCATACATTTTACATGTGTTACAATATAACCTAGATACAATATATGTGTGTAAATACCATTTTCTTGTTGCACGTTAAGTATTCGATTCTGAAGGTATAAGTAACCTGGGTAGATAGACAGTAGTGCTAACAATATACATTCACTTCCCAGTGTTCCTTCTCTGGGTATAGTTATTTCTGTCCATCATTGATCAACTGGAAGTGAGTTGGATCTTCTTTATGTTGAAGATATCCACTTCCATCAGAATACCTCTTCATACAGCATTGAAGTGTACAGTGATCTTCTGGTTCTGTTCATTTCACTCAGCATCAGTTGATGTAAGTCTCTCCAAGCCTCTCTGTATTCCTCCTGCTGGTCTTTTCTTAAAGAGCAATAATATTCCATAACCTTCATATACCATAATTTACCCAAGCATTCTCCAATTGATGGGCACATGATCCTAGATTTTTAAAAGCCAATTTGTGTCCTGCAAATTGCATATGTGAAAAGAATGTTTAGTTTGTTCCTTTTAAATTTTTTTCCAGATTCTCAGAGAACTAGTTATATGTTATCTTTATGTATCTGAGGAGGGGATTGAGTTAAGGTCAACTGATGTGTTGGGGATTTAGTATTACAAAAACAGAAGTAATCATAAATAGCCCACTGAGTTTCCTGTTAATTACTGAAATATGCTTCCTCCTACTGGTCAAGCTTTTGTCAAAATATACAGGTACAAAAAATCCAGGTACATAAGATGACAAATACAATTAGATTCAATTAAATGTGTCATATTATAAGGCATTGAAGTAGTATTTTTCCATAGTTTTCTAAAGAGAACAATTCTTTGTACACAATTTACATTTTCCTGTTCTTATTTGGCCTATAATTTTCCTTTACTTTTTTCTTCCTGGAGTTAGTATTAATTACCCAGTGAATTTCTGTTTTAATAAAGGTTACTTCTCTCTTTGACTTTACCTTGTAAAGTATTAAGCAAAACTATAAAGTTATTGTTATAATAATTATTATTAATCTTAGAGTGTCACTGAAGCTTTCAATTATTTTAAGATTTTAATATATAATAATTCCATTTTAAGTATTACTTAAGATTGAAAATATTTGAGAATAATAAGATTATGTCCAATGGATAGAAG
Source organism: Sminthopsis crassicaudata (assembly GCF_048593235.1). Classification (NCBI taxonomy): domain Eukaryota; kingdom Metazoa; phylum Chordata; class Mammalia; order Dasyuromorphia; family Dasyuridae; genus Sminthopsis; species Sminthopsis crassicaudata. The sequence continues at coordinate 313,577,494 of NC_133617.1, read as the reverse complement.
ATAAGTGATGCAAATCTTTGAGCATCATTTCAGGCCAAAATCATGGCCAATTAATAATTATTTATAGCAATTAATCTTAGAAGTAAATCATAATTATCTTAAATTAATAGAAATAATTTTGTAATTGCATGGGGCTACGGGAATAAATATAACTTTTCCATTAATTCTTTACTTTTAATTTTAAATTATAATAATATTAATACAAAAAAGTTATTTTAAAATAAGATGAGTGATGACATCTTATCTTTACTTTCATTTTGCATTGCTACTTCTCATTATAACCAGGTTTTAAATATTTTTTCAAAGAATGATTTCTAACCAAAAGATATAAATATCAATAATTTCACAAGAATGCCATTTTCATTTTACAAATGAGAAAAATGAATCCAAGAAATGTTAATCACTTTTGTGACTGAATGGAGAACTGATACGAGAATTAAAAAAAAAAACTTGACACAGAAGCATCCATCAGAAGTAATTTAAGCCAGATTTTGCAATAGAAAAGCTGGGACCTGATCCTAACTCTTCTGCCATTTCCTTTTCTAGATTATTTTATACATAAGGAAACTGAGATAACCAAATTTAAGCCATTTGTCCAAGGTCACACTCCTAGTAAGTATCTGAAATGCAGTTTGAACTCAGGTCTTCCTGACTCCAGTCCTGATATTCTATCTGCTGCACCACATAACTGGCCCAAAAATATATATTATTGATTATTTATTAGCCATGAAATATCATGACTATTTGATTTCTTCTTTTTTATAGATAATAGGTAATGGTATAATGTGAAAGAAAACTCTAGTGGATTACTTTGACACACTAAACACGTAGATAGTATGCTTTGTAATACTCCATAGATCTCCTCTGCCATATTCATTCATTTTTTCAATAAATATTTGTTAATTGTTTACTATGTGCTATTGTGCTAGATACAAAATGAGGCAAAAGGTAAATAATCCCAGTTCTCAAGAAAGTAAAAATCTAATCTGATAGGTACCAAGCAGGCCCATATATACAAAGCAAGCTCAAAACAAGATGAATAATCCAGCCACTCTGGAGAGCAACTTGGAAGTGTGCTCAAACCCCTATCAAACTGTGCATACCCTTTGATCCAGCAATATTATTACTGGGTTTATATCCCAAAGAGATTTACATCCCAAAGAGATTTTAAAGAAGGGAAAGACACATGTGTGTGCAAGAATGTTTGTGGCAACCCTCTTTGTAGTGTCCAGAAACTGGAAACTGAGTGGATGCCCATCAGTTGGAGAATGGCTGAATAAATTGTGGTATATGAATTATGGAATATAATTTTTCTGTAAGAAATGACCAGAAAGGCCTAGTGAGACCTACATGAACTGATGCTGAGAGAAATGAGCAGGACCAGGAGATCATTATATACTTAGACAACAATACTATATGATGATCAATTCTGATGGACATGGCCCTCTTCAATAATGAGATGAACCAAATCAGTTCCAATAGGGCAGTAATGAATTGAACCAGCTACATCCAGCAAAAGAATTCTGGGAGATAACTATGAACCATTACATAGAATTTCCAGTCCCTCTAATTTTATCCGCCTGCATTTTGGATTTCCTTCACAGGCTAATTGTACACTATTTCAAAGTCTGATTCTTTTTGTACAGCAAAATAACTGTTTGGACACGTATACATATATTGTATTTAACATACACTTTAACATATTTAACATGTATTGGTCAACCTGCCATCTGGGGAAGGAGTAGGAGGAAGGAGGGGAAAAGTTGGAACAAAAGGTTTTGCTGATAAATTACCTATGCATATATCTTGTAAATAAAAAGCTACAATAAAAAAGAAAGAAAGAAATAACCTTAAAATAAATAATAAAATAAAATGTGAAATATTAAAGAATTATATAAAACAAAAAGATGAATAAGAAATAATTAAAGTGGGAAAGCACATGCTTAGACTTGTTCTTTTGAAAAGTCACTTTAATGGTTGAATGTAGAATTGATCAGAATGGGTAAAGTTATGAAACAGGAGATTCCACCAGCAAGCATGTAATCATGATGAGAGATGATGAGGGCTAGCACCAGAGTATTGGCAGTGGAAGAGTAAAGTCAGCATATTTGAGATATATTGCAAAGGTGAAATCTTGACAACAGCTTAGACATGAAGAAGGGAGGTGGTGAAAAATAGTGAGGTTAAAGAGTGATGAATTCAAGATTAATCCTAGAATGCAAATCAGAAGGAATGAGAGCATGCTGTTGGCCACTATGATAATAGGAAAGATCAGAAGTGGGGAGGATTTAGGGGGAAAGATAATGTGATTGTTTTAGACATACTGAGTTTAAGATATCTACTGGGCATCCAAATTGAGATATCTGAAAGATTTTTGTAGATGCAAAGATCATCTGAAAGTGTGACACAATAAAGATAGAAATGAAAGTTAAAGGCATGGAAGTTTATGAGATCAACAAATGAAGCAGTATAGAAGGAACAGAGAAGAATATCTAGGACAGAATCCTGAGGAACATCTATGATTTGATGTGATATGGAGAATGATCCAACAAAAGAGACAGAGAAGAATTCAGGTAGGCAAAAAGAAAACAAGGAGAGTAGTATCCTGAAAAACTAGAGAGAACATAGTAGAAAGAAACAAAACTGAATTATATTGTCAAAGGCTGGATTTGGCAACAATTGTTATTCAGTCTTTTCAATCTTCTTAGTCTCTTCACTACCCTTTTTGTATTTTTCTTGTCAAAGATACTGAAGAGGTTTGAATTCCCTTCTCCATATCATTTTGCAGATGAGTAACTGACTTGCCCAGGGCCACATAGCTAGTAAATGTCTAAGGATGGTTTAGATAATTAGTAACTTTGGAGAGAGCATTTTGGTGAATAGATAAAAGCAGAAAACAGGTTGTAAGGTTGAAGAAAACATGGAGAAGAGAAAAAATGAACATATCTATTGTAAGCAGCCTTTTTGAGAAATTTAGTTTCAATGTATAGAAGATATAAAGAACAATGTTTAATGGAAATGGAATGACTAAGAGTTATTTTGTTTTGTTTTTTCCTAGGATGGGGAGACATGAACATATAGAAAATGAGCACAGAAAGTAGGAGAGGTTAAAAAAAAGTAAAAGAATTGGTATGACAGAGAGGGCAATCTATTTGAGTGGATAAGATAGAAAGGCATTGCATAAACAGGTAGTGTGCTTAGGCTTGTTCAAGAATAAAGCCATTTCATCACATAAAATAGGAGTGAAAGAGGAGAAAGTAGAAAAGGATACCTGAGTGATAGGAAATTAAGATGAGGAGAAAGAAGGGAATAGATGGACAATTGCATAATTTTCATATTCCTGTAAGATATGAAGCAAAATTATTATTCACTTAGAAGATGGATAGAGGAGGAACCATAACAAGTTTGAAGAGATTTGAAAAATGTATTATGGAGAATGAGATAGTGAATTGATTTAAAAAAGGGAGATTTATAGCAAGATTGCCTAAGAACAATAAGAGCCCAGTTGATGTTGTCTAATACAAATTTGCAGTGGAATCAATTAGAATAGTTTTGTTCTTTTCTCCAACTTTATTTGGCAGTATGTGTTAAAAACAAAAGTAGAAAATGGTGGAAGTGGAAAAGTTGCAGGATATAAAATAAACCAACATAAATCATAACCATTTCTATATATTACTTTCAAAGCCCAGAAGCAAGAGATAGAAAGAAAAATTCCATTTAAAATAATGTAGAAAAAATATTTGAGTGTTTACCTACCAAGACAGACCTGGGAACTATATGAACACAATTAACAAATATTTCTCATACAAATAAAGTCAAACAATTGGAAAAATATCAATTACTCATGGGTAAGCTGAGTTAATATAATAAAAATGACAATTCTGCCTAAAGTTGTCTACTTTTTCGGTGCCATATCAAACTTCCAAAAATGTATTTTAAAGAAATACAAAAAATAATAACAAAATTCATCTGGAAGAATAAAGCATCAAGAATATAAAGGGAATTAATGAAAAAAAAAAAAAAAGTATTGTGGCTTAGCAGTACCAGCCCTTTGCACACAGGTGCAGTACCAGACTGCTATTTTTAGCAGTCATCAAAACCACTTGGTAAGAAAGAGAGTAATGTATCTGTGGAATAGATTAGTAACACATGGCACAATAATCAAAGCCTATTGTAAGCTAGTATTTGATAAATCTCTAAACTCCAGCTTCTGGGGTAAGAACTCAGTATTTCACAAAAAATTGTTGGGAAAACTGAAAAATAATGTACCAGAAACTCAATATAAACCTGTATCTCACACCCTATACCAACATAAGTTCAAAATGGGTGCATAATTTGGGCATAAATGGAGATATCATAAGCTAATTAGGAGAGCAAGGAATAACTTACCTATCATATCTTTAGAGAAGGGAAGAATTTATGACCAAAAGATAACTGTAGACTATCATGAAAGGCAAAATGAACAACTTTGATTATTTTAATCTAAAAAGTTTTTGCACAAACAAAACTAAAAGAAACAAAATTAAAGGGAAGTACAAAGCTGGGGGAAAAATTGCAGTCAATATTTCTGAAAAAAGTCTCATTTTTTTAACTTTTTTTATTATTATATATTTTTATAATATTATCCCTTGTATTCATTTTTCCAAATTACCCCCCCTCCCTCTACTCCCTCCCCCCGATGACAGGCAATCCCATACATTTTACATGTGTTACAATATAACCTAGATACAATACATGTGTGTAAATACCATTTTCTTGTTGCACAATAAGCATTAGATTCTGAAGGTACATGTAACCTGGGCAGACAGATATTAGTGCTAACAATTTACATTCACTTCCCAGTGTTTCTTCTCTGGGTGTAGCTACCTCTGTCCATCATTGATCAACTGGAAGTGAGTTGGCTCTTCTTTATGTTGAAGATTTCCACTTCCATCAGAATACATCCTCATACAGTATTGTTGTTGAAGTGTACAGTGATCTTCTGGTTCTGCTCATTTCATTCAGTATCAGTTGATGTAAGTCTCTCCAAGCCTCTCTGTATTCCTCCTGCTGGTCATTTCTTACAGAGCAATAAATAGTATTCCATAACCTTCATATACAATAATTTACCCAACCATTCTCCAACTGATGGACATCCATTCATCTTCCAGTTTCTAGCTACAACAAAAAGAGCTGCCACAAACATTTTGGCACATATATGTCTCTTTCTGCTCTTTAGTATTTCTTTGGGATATAAGCCCAGTAGTAGTACTGCTGGGTCAAAGGGTATGCACAGTTTGATAACTTTTTGGGCATAGTTCCAAATTAAAAAGTCTCATTTCTAAAAAAAAAAAATATAAGGAACTGTGTAAAATAAGAATCCAAATCATTCCCAAATTGAAAAATGGGCAAAAGATATGAACAATTTTCAAATGATGATATTAAAGCTATCTATAGTCCTATGAAAAAATGATTTAAAACACTATTGATTACAGAAAAGTAAATTAAAACAACTCTGAGGTACCATCTCACACCTCTCAGATTGGATAAGATGACAGGAAAAGATACTGATAAACACTGGAAGGGATGTGGGAAAACTGGGACACTAATGCATTGTTAGTGGAGTTGTGCACTGATCCAACCATTCTGGAGAGCAATGTGGAGCTATCACCAAATGGATATCAAACTGAGCATACACTTTGACCCAGCAATATCACTACTTGGTCTATACCCCAAGGAAATCTTGAAGAAGGGAAAAGGACCCACATGTACAAAAATGTTTGTAGCAGTTTTTAGTGGTAACAAAGAAATGAAAAATGAATAGATGCTCATTAATTGGGGAATGGCTGACCAAGTTGTGATATATGTAGGTAAGGGAATATTATTGTTCTATAAAAAATGAGCAAGCTGATTTTAGAAAGATCTGGAAAGATTTACATGAACTGATGCTGAACAAAACAAGTAGAACCAGAAATATATTGTACAAAGTAATAACAAGAACATGTGAGGATCAACCTTGAGAGACTTGGTTCTTCTCAATGGTTTCATGATCCAAGGCAAACCCAATAGGCTCTGGATAGAAAATATCATTTGCATACAGAAAAAAATATCCATGGAGATTGAACACAAATCAACACACTTCTTTCTGTGTTTTTTTTTTTCTTCCTCTCCCATGGTTTTTCCCTTTTGTTTTTATTTTTTTTCTGACCACATGATTCACAAAGCAATATATATTAAAAAGTAAATTTAAAAAACAGAAAAACAAAAGAAAAAGAAAATTAGTTACTAGCTATAACAAACAAAAATCATATTTAAAAAATTTACTGTTTCAAGAGATAGGAAATAACTTATTGCTGATGGGGAAGTCATTCCTAGATCTGCTATTTGTCTATAGTCATGACACTAACTAAAGATGAAAAGTAATATTAAGTAATATTGAAGTAAAGTAATATTAAAAATTAAACAAAATAGTGGAAGTGATTCAAATGTGAGCCTTGTCTGGGCACATTTAACAATATGATTAGGAGCTTAGTGATTAAAGAGAGAAAATCTGTATGGAGTTGAATTGGTTCACCAAGAGTTCAAGATGCAGAAAAAAGAGCAAATGGATAATGGAGAGTACATGACCTCGGAGAGAGGGATTAAGAATGTGAAGACTACTGAGAGGATAAAGATTAAAGTTATGGAAGAGAGGAAAAGAGAAAAGGTAGGCATAGATAGCTAGGGGAGAAAGAGAGAGAGAGAGAGAGAGAGAGAGAGAGAGAGAGAGAGAGAGAGAGAGAGAGAGAGAGAGAGAGAGAGAGAGAGAGAGGCAGACAGAGAGAGAGGCAGACAGAGAGACAGAGAGACAGAGACAGAGAAGGACGGAGGGAGAGAAAAAGCAACTAGACTAAGGCAAGATTAGGGAAATTCATAACTGTTGAAAACTGAAATGGTACTTTTGCAGGTGATTGTAAAATTGAGAGTATGAACTGTTTTGTGTATGATTGAAGTACACTGGAGGAGTAGTTTGTGATAATAGAGGAGGTTGAGGAATTGAATAATTAAGATGTTTGTTGAGTAGTCAATATGTTGTGTAAAAGCCCCTTATATGAGGGCAGGAGTTGGGGAGAAGAGAAACATGTAAGCCAGGCTTTGAACTCATTGAAGAAGGAAGCAAGGTGAGCTAGAAGCCCCCAGATAATTGCCACCATATAAATTAAAGGCCTAAAGATTATAGTCCTTCTTGTGTTTTTTTTTTTTCCTTCATAAAACTTATGAAAATCAATGAAGTACATTCTTATTATAAGTTAAGGGCATGAAATATGCTAGTAAATTTACATCCTGAAAATGCATTCTTACCAATTTAGTTGTGATCTTTGACCTTTTTGCTATTCCAAATTTTTAATGAATGGTATTAGTAGCCCTTCCCCACAGGAGTTTTAGCCTGCAAAAAAGTAGGGAATCATCTAGTCTATCAAAATTCAGAGGTCTGAAAAGGTCAAGTAATGAGGTACACCAAAATCAATCTCAGAATACATTAAAATGAACAATCTGTTATCTCACACTTTTGACAATATATAGTGCATCTTTCAAAATTACAAAGAAATTCAATGACAGGGAGAAGTATAAAAAGACTTTAATTACTCTACAACCTTGGATGCAACACAGTTTATCGAAAGCCACAGTAAGCCTATATGTTTATGTTTCCCTAATAATATTATATATTCCTTTGATTAACTATTATTTATATGTAATTGCAGCTGTCAAAATTGATTATTTTAATTCATTAAATTCATTTTTTGTATTTTTGTTTTATGTTTCATGGATTAATAATTAGATTGGTCCATCTTTGGATGTTGATGATAACCTGTATTTATGTGTTTGTTGCAATATTGAAATATTTCTCTAAAAAATGAAGCTATCACCACCACTTTTAATTTGAAATATATCATTCCTTTAAGAAAAAGGAATGTAATTCATTAATAGTGTATGGAAATGGTTAGATTAATGCTCACCATAAAAGTCCTAGTCAGGATAAATCACAAATTAGTTAATCACTACATATTGACTATAGTGTTGAGCATTAAAATATGCAAATGAAATATTTAGTACTAAATTCAAGGCTCACATTATCTACTATAGTTCCAACACATATTTTCCTTGAATTAACATTTTTTCATGTTCTTTACAATTTTTATTCTTCTATTCCTTCCTTTTTTCATTGCTTTCTCCTCCCTTATTTCTTCCTCTCTGCTTCCATTCCTTCTTTCAATCTTCCTTGCTTCCTTCTTTAAACATATTTTTCTTAATTTAACCTCTCATTTTCTTTGCCCCTTCTTTTTCCTCTTCCCTTCTTCTTTCACTCTTTTCACTCCTTCATTCTTTTATTTCTTCATTTTCTGTCCTCCATTTGCTCTTACCTCCCTTCCCCAAATTGTCATTAAATGCCTAGGGTTTACAAGTAAAGTATTGTATAAAGAGTGTTAGAGTTAAATCAGTAGATTTGGCTTGACTATCAATTCTGCATCTTATGCAATGATTTTCATATTATTTTGAGCCTGTCTGGTCATTTGTAAATAGATTGTATCACATTACATGACCTTCCCAATTCTAAAAATCTGATAATATTCTATCTGTTCAGTGACATACCAATCAAACTGCCAAAGAATTATTTTATAAAACTAGAAAAAAAATTCATCTGGAAGACCAAAAAGTCAACTAAATCAAGAGAATTAATGAGAAAAAAATACATAGGATCATTTCTTAGCAGTACCAGTCCTAAAACTATATTTTAAAGGTGCAGTCATCAAAACCATTTGGTCCTGGCTAAGAAATAGAATGGTGGATTAATGGAATAGGTTAGATATGCATAACATGATAATTGATGACTATAGTAATACAGAATTTGATAAACCTCCAAACTCCAGCTTTTAGAATAAGAATAGAGTATTTCACAAAAATTGTTGGCAAAACTTAATAAATAATATCAGAAACTTGACATACACCTACATCTCATAACTCATACCAAGATAAGGTCAAAATTAGTACATGATTTGGTGTACAGAGTGATATATTAATGAATTAGGAGAGCAAGAGATAATTTACCTATCAGATCTTTGGAGATATGAGGAATTTATGATGAAAGAAGAATTAGATAGCATCATGAATGGCAAAAAGGACAACTTTAATAACACTAAATTAAAAAGTTTTTTTCACAAACAAAATCAACAGAAACAAGATTAAAGGAGAAATACAAAGTTGGGAAAAAATATTTACAGCCAATATTTCTGTAAAAGATCTCATGTCTACAAAATATAAAGACCTGTGTCAAATTTATAATACTAGTCATTCCTCAATTGAAAAATGGTCAAAGGATATGAACAGAAAATTTTCAGATTATGAAATTAAAGTCATCTATAATCATCTGAAAAAATGTTCTAAATTACTTTTAAATAGAGAAATACAAATTAAAACAACTCTGAGGAACTACCTGAGACCTCTCAGATTGATTAAGATGACAAGAAAAGACAATGATAAATGTTGGAGGGGATATGGGGAAACTGGGGCACTAACATATTGTTGGTGGAGTTGTGAACTGATGCCATTGTGAAAAACAGTTTGGTGAGGACTATCAAAGGGCTATCAAACTATGAATATTCTTTGACCCAGCAGTGACACAATTGGGTCTGTACCACAAGGAAATTATGAAGGAGAAAAATGGACCTGCAGCTGCAAAAATGTTTGTAGCAGCTCTTTCTGAGTTAGCAAAGTTAGATGATCATCATCTGGGGAATGACTGAATAAGGTGTGATATATGAGGGTGAGAGAATATTATTATTTTATAAAAAATGATGAAAAAGCTAATTTTAGAAAAGTCTGTAAAAATTTACATGAACTAATGCTGAGCAAAACAAGCAGAACCAGGAATACATTGTGCATAATAACAGCAAGAATATGTGATGATCAATTCTGAAAAATGTGGTTCTTCTCAAAGCTTCACTGATCCAAGGCTAATCCAATTGATTTTGGATATAAAACACCATATGCATCCAGAAAAAGAACTAAAAAGATTTGATTCAAATAACACATAGTATGTTCACTTCTTTCTGGTTTTTTCCTCTCCTTTGTTTTTTTGTTTTGTTTTGTTTTGTTTTTTTACTTTTGTTCTGATTTTTCTCTCCTACCATGATCCATAAAGCAATGTATATTAAACTAAATAATTAAACTTAAAATACAAAACAAAAATCTCTGACTATATTAATCTAAAATAATTTTTTAAAATGCTTAGTCAATCTCTTTTTCTCCCTCATATACTCTCTTAAGGCTCTCTTAAGACTCTCCCTCAAAAACTCTCTTAAAGAGTCTTTAAGATGAGTGTTCTCATCTTATTGGATAAGATTTATTCAAAAGAGGAAAAATGGGACTCATTAAGTATCATTAATAGTATTTCCCTCTCCATCTACACTAAAGCTCTTCCTTCCCTCTAATTATTACACTTAGCAGAAGTCATAATTATTTTGCCTGTCAATCAGCCTCTCAATTTGAACTCAGCAAAGAAAGATAAAATATTGAGGACATATAAGGGCCTGTATGCTTCCCATGCAACTGATATAAGGAACTAATAATACACTACTCTTAATTATTCTTTTGCAATTTTTTTCAGTAGTGTAACCAGAATAGAGAATTTCAATATATATATTTTGGGGTACAATACAGATGAGTTTTGAGTTACACTCAGGGATGGATTGTTAACTTTCTGTAACACTACCTTGGCTCACTGGAATAGTGAGATCTCTCCTGATCTGCTAGATACCTCTAAATTCAAACTTTCATATGTCTAAGACTGGGAGGTAAAATGGGGTCAAATTCACAGTAAATCAGGGATGTCTAACCACAAGCAGTGCCAATAGAATATTATCTGTAGAGTATAGAGATTCAATCATTCCTTTCTATTTCTGTAGCTAGGCCCCTGAGGCAATTTATGTGTCATTTTTTTTTTCACTTCAGCTCCTTTTTGACAAGTTTTTGCCTGACTATTTTTTCCTTATACTTTCAACTTCTGAAATGGCATTCTTCTTACTCATAGGGTCTTTTCTCTGTAGTTTTGTTCTTAAAGAAATGAACTAATGCAACTGTTGCTGGTTTAATCCTGAAGGAAATTCTGATGACTTTTTTGTCAGGTTGCTTTTATAAGATTTCACACCCACAATGATTCCCTTTAGGTTTTTTTTTTTTTTTTTTTTTTTGCATAGATGGGTAAAAAAAAATGATTTAGATCTTTATTATTTGACAAATTACAATCTGTTTCAAATGGCAAATTATTAATACATGGAAACCTTTTTCAACTGAATTTTACTGGTTGTATATAAATCATATGTTTCTTTGTAAAGCTCTAATTTCAAAACAGTAACCTTAATACTATCCACACCACTTTTCACAAACCTTGCTTCTTATTCTCTATATAATTGAAGCACAACCAACATTTTCTATTGATAGAAATCATTGTCAGAGAATGTCTAATCATCATTCATCATCCATGTTTCAAAGTACAGTAGTGTCACTGAAACTACATAGGGACATTCTTAGACAAAATGACAAAGGAAGAGAAGTTTTATTTCATTAACCCATCCTACTTCTCATTTTATATATGTGTGTATGTGTGTGTGTGTGTGTGCATATATATGTAAATATATATATATATATATATTTTTTTTTTTTTTCTTTTCTTGATACTTTGTCCCTGTCCAACATACCAAGATACCTTATGTTGTCTACATCCTTTTCTTGCTCTTAGAAAAGACCTTACAGTAGAGCAAGAAACAATCAATTAAAGATATTTTTGTATAGTCTTTTTTTTTTTTTTACTTTGGCAAGAAGCAGAGGAAGTTTGATGAAGAATTATGTATTTTCAGTATCTTTTAATTAATTTAAGCTATATGTATTATGTGCTTACTTTCTATGGAGCTCTGAATTGAATTTTCATGGTGGCCAAAAGTTTTTGTGATATATGATGTTTATGCTCATGAAGTCTATTTTTATATATATTTATATACAAGTTAGGGACTTATCACAAATGATATTAATAAATAGATAAGTTTATTATTTCAAATTCCTCAAAAGGGAAGAGAATGTGTTCTAATTTCAATAAGTAAGTGAAACTAACATCAAATCCTGGTTATGCATATGCATGTAGGATATAGAAATTATTATGAAAAGCATGGTTCATGACCTTGTAGATTAAAAGAAAAGCATTGGAAAAAACAAAACAAACAAACAAAAAAAAAAAGAGGTGATTCCATTCCAAACTTATTCCTTTATATGAAATACTTATAAGATTCATACATTTGGAAATACCATGGACATCATTTATCTTAATTTTACAATTAATATAAAATGCCTTTAATTTGGGTTAGATGTTAAGATTATCTAGTGTGTTAAGAAATAGTTAAATAAAAGCAGCTAAAATTCATAGTAGATACAGCACTGTCCCTAGAATAAGGAGAACCTGAGTTCAAAGTTGGTCTTAGTCATTTAACACTGACTAGCCGAGTGATCACAGGCAAGTCACTTAACCCCAATTGCCTCAATAATAATAACACAATAATAATAAAAAGAAATGATTAAATGATCAGAGCCTACATTAGTAATTAGTATTAAGTTTAAAGAGGGTCCACCTACATTCTCTTTAAGAAAAATTTCATATTCGTCACATTTCTAAAAGATCTATGATTTCTTTTTTCTTTCCTCTTTTTATTATGTTCTCTTATCCTTTAATACCTTGATGCAGTGCTACAAGTCATCTTCATCTACAGATATTTTAAAACTTTTTAAAAATTTAAATATTTTTACAATGTTTCATTTTCCCTGCAAATTAAGGAGTTGTTCTGCTTCCCCCTTCAATTTTATTCTAAAAGTTTAAGCATTGGTAATAGTGTCCAAGACAAAAATAAAAATCACTTATATTGTTTGTCCTTCATTTTCAAAGAGGAAGCAAATATCTTGACCTTTGCATGAACTGGATTTAAGTGGCACAAAGTTGTCAGCCTAACTCTCTTTTGCAGAATCATTGAAGTACAGGTATAAGAAAAAAAGTTAAGATGACTGGTGATGGTGCAAGATACAGGAGATAACCATCTTTGAAGTCTGACCAAGAGTATCCAATTCAGTTGTCTTCATGGCTGTTAAAGTAAATTATTCTCATCTACCTATTCCACCCAGGGAAGAATTCACATGGATGAAGTAGACATCATCCTAGTTCGATGACTAATTTGAAGATCTTTAGTTACCTCAACCTGCTTTAGCCTATTTGCCAAGATGGTTTTACCAGAGTGTAGATATGAAGCATGCTACTGTTTATTCTAACTGTAATGGTCTCTGGTTTGGTTTTCTTGGGGTCTCTGGAGCAGCCTTCATTTCAATTCAGTAATCACCACAAGGACAGCCAGGTTTTAAAGTTCAAATCATTTATTATCTCCTTGCCTGATGCTGGGCAGCTTTCTGAAGAGCCTTTCAGACCAGCTTTGGTCTCAGTGGGGGAAGCAGTAGGATAGGCCAGCCACCAAGAGCCTGACTAAAGTTGAAATGAATTTCTTTCTCCATGGCTCCAAGAATTCTTAGTGCACTTGTCTTCCATGGCTCTCAGTCCCTGCTTATATGTTCCAATTATATTGTGGTGGAGAAGTCTTCTTTAAATATTTGTCCCATTTTAACTGAGGCACTAGTTTAGCCCTTTACAAAGTCTCCTTCTTGTACTCACGCTAATTTGTGAATCACATATGAAGGTTCTTGGTCCCACGTTCAGGTGCCAAAATGTAATGTTCTCTGGTTTAGTTTTCTTGGAGTCTTTGGGAGCAGCCTTCCTTTCAGTTCAGTAATCACAAGAACAGCCAGGTATTAGATTCCAAATCCTTTATTATCTTCTTGCCTGATGCTGGGCAGCTTTCTGAGAGCCTTTCAGACCAGCCTTGGTCTCAGTGGGGGAAGCAGGAGGACAGGCCAGCCACCAAGAGCCTGACTGAAGATGAAATGAATTTCTGTCTCCTTCATTTCAAGAACTTCTAGTTCACTTGTCCTCTGTGTCTCTCAGTCCCTGTTTATATGCTCCACAGTGAAAATAAACCAATCATTAAATCACTAGGAAACCATTATTTGTTGTAAGATTAAATTAAGAGTAAATCAAATTACTGAACCATGCTAAACTAGATAACCATTGTCTCATCAATTCCACTTAGTACCTTGTAAGAAGTCCAGAGTTCTGGCCTATAACACTGCCCATTGGTAAGGATGAGGTGCACTCCAAAAGTGGATAAACAACCCTGAAAAGGGTTTAGAAAGCCTTTTATAACAGAAATATTAGTCTTCCTTCAACATTCCCTCCCCTATACTACACACATACTTTAGTTATGTCTTTAAAGTATTATTCCCAGTCCTTTGATTTTCTACCAAATAGTTAGTCTGGAAATTTAAAGAACTACTATATAAATCTGCATAGAAAGTTTTCATTTCTCTAATTGTAGCATTCTTATGTTTTTATTTGTTTGCTTATAATTTTGGTGTAATTTGAAACTAGTTGATATTTTGAATCCTGCTCTTCCAGGTTTTTTACTAATCCCTTGCTTTGCTTTATCAATTTAACTTTAGTTACTTCCTCTTACTAATTATTTTCCTCTTGTACTTCTCCTTTCTGTTTGAAACTGTCAGCTAAATTCTTTCTTCTTCTTCTTTACTTAGGTTAGGCCATTCTAATTCTCTTCCTTCCCCTAATATCTAATACTTTCTATTCTGATTTTTCTACACCTTCAGTTGTACATATTCTGCTTCCACATGAATCTTTCTCTTCCTTCTCCCATTTCAACTTCTCAAGGTCTTCTAAACTTTCCATACTTAAATTTAATCTCTATCTCTACTTGAAATTATCAAGCCCTCTAAATCTTCTTGATAAGTCCTTCTCTTTATTTTTTCTTTCATCTTTTTTGCTAAGTCTCCTCTCCAACCTTTCCTAGCTGAAGACAATATACAATCAAGAATCATGTAGATAATATACAATTCTAAGCATCATGAAAGAGTATTATGTCTGTATCCCAAAGAGATTATAAAAAGGAAAAGAACCCATTTGCACCAAAAAAACATTTGTATCAGTCCTTTTTTTAATGGCAAAGAACTGAAACTGATTGATATCCATCATTTGGGGAGTAGCTGAATAAGTTAAGGTATATGAATGTAATGGAATCTGTAAGAAATGATTAGCAGGTTGATTTTAGAGAGACTTACATGAACTGATGCTGAATAAAGAGAGTAGAACAAGAAGATCATTGTACACAGAACTACAAGATTATGTGATGATCAACATCACTTGGCTCATTTCAACAATGAGATGATTCAGGCCAATTCTGATAGACTTGTAATGGAAAGAGCCAGCTATACCCTGAGAGAGGATTATGAGAACTGAATGTAGATCACAACAGTATTTTTGAACCTTTTTTGTTGTTATTATTCCCTTTTTCATTTATTTCCCTTTTGGTTTGATTTTTCTTGTGCCGCGTGATAAATGTGGAAATCTGTTTAGAAGAATTGCATATGTTTAACCTATATTGGATTAGTTTCTGTCTAGGTGAGAGAAGAGGTGGGAATGGAGGGAGAAAAATTTGAAACACATGTTTTTGCAAGGTTAAGTATTGAAAATTATATGTTATATATTCTGGGTGAAGAAAAGCTATTAAAAAAAAAAAAAAAGCATCATGAAAAAGTATTAAGATGTAACTTGTTTAAAAAAGACCAAGATAGGGGACAGCTAGATGGTGCATATATAGAACACCATCCCCGAATTCAGGAGGATCTGAATTCAAATCCAGTCTTAGACAACTTAATATGTCCTAACTACATGACTCTGGGCAAGTCACTTAACCCCAATTGCCTCAGCAAAAAGAAAAAAAGAAAAAAAAAAAAAAGATAGAGGAAAGCATACAATGAATCCTAAAAATTATTTTATTTGCATATCAGTATATTAACTGATTGACCAGGTAATTAATAATAGGATTTAGAGTAGGCAAACACTTTTTTTCAAACTTGATTTTCTCCAATTATTAAGTTTTGATTTATGTTGTTTTTGAGAGAAGATTCTTAACACTGTAAAATATACAAGTAAAGTTTGAAATCTAGCTATTATAATAGCACATTAACAGCTTCTTTCTTTCCTGCTTCTTGTTTATCCTATCTGTAATCCACTCTTCATATCACTGCCTGAGTAATTGGCCTAATTTTGTAATAATGTAATACCATGATTAAGTTTGTTTTCTAACTAAAAAAGCTACAGTTAAAAACTTAACTCTTTCATGCAACATACTTTGTCTAAAGATATCAATACACAGTATGGGAAGATTAGCCTCCTTGTTTCAGAAACAAGGCATTCTATCTCTCTGCCTTATGTATTTTCTCTAGCTGTCCCCTATGTACAGAAAACTAAACCTCTTTATCTCTCTCAACTGGCTTCTTGGAGTTCCTTTTAAGCCTTCCTTCACTTCTCAATTCTAATGCCTTTCTGTTCTTAATGACTTCCTATTTAAAGATATATTCTTTATAAATGTGTTTGTTTGTTGTTTCTCCCATTAGACTGTGGGCCCCTGGAAAACAGGAACTATATTTTCCCCCACCACTAACTCCCCCCACCCTAGGCCTTTCTGTATCTTAAGTACATATTTATTAACTGTTTACTACTGGATAAATTGGGTCAGTCTGAGATAACCACTAAAATTAAGGCATGCTAGTAAAAATGTCTTGGAGGAATCCAGAATTTGGAAATAGGCAAAAGACTATAGGATAGACATAGGGGACAGTCAGTGGAAATGCTTAGAACAAAGAAATAGAATGTCTTAAATAAGGAACCACAAGGAGGCCAATTAATCAAGTGAATGTTAAAAGGAGTAAATAATATAAAGGCTGATAACATTGGGCAAAACAAGGTATAAATCAAATCCCAATTAGCCAAGTAGAATTTTGGGGGGAAAAAAAAAATTAGAATGCCAGAAGTGCTCAGCTCCTAAATTAGGTGTATTTTTAATCAGATAAGATCAATTCAATTCAATCCATAAATGTGGGGAAAATTGTTTTGGATGGGGGAGAAAGGGAATTAAAACATCTCTTAAAAAATCTTAGATTGAAAAAGGGTATTTTTTACAAATAGCACAATGTATATAAAAAAGTAAATATTTTGTAATACATTCATTTAAAATGTATGTGTTGAATTCCATGAATTAGTTTAAAAACAGTTGTGCTTGGGGCAGCTAGTTGGTGCAGTGGTTTAGAGTATCAGCCCTGAGTTCAAATCTGACCTCAGACACTTGACACTTCCTAGCTGCATGATCCTGGGCAAGTCACTTAACCCCAACTGCTTTAGACCAAAAAAAAAAATAAATAAATGAATGAATGAATGAATGAATGAATAGATAGATAGATAGATAGATAGATAGATAGATAGATAGATAAATGAATAAGTAAGTAAATAAATAAATAATATTGTGCTTGTCCATGTGTCTTTCTGAATTTTCTTTCTTTTTTAGATGGTGGAATCAAAGAAGAAACTTACCCAACTATCCTACAAACCACTCCAAATTCCTTTAAATAATAACTCTGAACAACAAACACCCAAAAAGAAAGAGTAGAATGTTCTCCAGCTGAAGGGAATTCACGAGGTGACAGTCTGGTGTGCAATCCCAGCCCAGCATGCACAAGCACATTTTTGACCAAGTTCCAGGTCCAGCATGAGCAAAGCAGGACATATTGCTTTAGCACATTAGATTTTACAGCTACAATGTGAGCTAATCACTCTTAAAAGCTTCAGGGCAGAAAAGAGTGCTTGTTCAGGTATCTAGAAGGATCCCTCTGAAGCCTGGGAAAATGTACCCTTTACTCTAAAAACAGAGCCCTACTTTAACAAAGAGTCAAAAGCCAAGTAATAGACTACAAAAATGAACAGAAAAGAGAAAAAAAGTTCCTGACTATTGAAAGTTATTGTGGTGAAAAGGAAGATCAAAACACACACTTAGAACAAGATTACAAAGTCAAAACTGCTATATCCAAAGCCTCCGAGAAAAATAAGAATGGGGCTCAGGCCATGGAAGAGCTCAAAAGATATTTTGAAAATTAAGTAAGAGACATACAGAAAAAAATAGGAAAAGAATTGAGAGTGGTGCAAAAGGTAATTCAAAAAGCTAATGAGGAGAAAAATACCTTAAAAAGCAAACCAATTGGGAAAGGATATATAAAAGCACACTTAGGAAAATAATTTGTTAAAAAGTAGAATTGAGGAAATGAAAGCTAATGACTTTATAAGAAATTGAGATACAATAAATCACCCCCCCCAAAAAAAAATAGGAGAAAATGTGAAATATCTCCTTGGGGGGGGGGGGAAACTGTTGTGGGAAAATGGATCCAGGAGAGTTAATTTAAATAGCTTTACCTGAAAATGAAAGAAAGAACCTACACATCATCTTTCAAAAAATTATCAAGGAAAATTGTTGTGATATTCTAGAACCATAAGGTAAACTAGAAATTGAAAAAAAAAAATTTTTTTTTCAATCATTTTCTGAAAGTAATTACAAAAAGAAAATTTCAGGAATATTATTGTCAAATTCCAGAACCCCCAGGTCAAGTAAAATATATAGCAAACATCCAGAAAGAAATAATCCAAGTACAGTAAAGCCTGTCATGATAATACAACATTTAGCAGCTTCTACATTTAAGTACTAGAGGCCTTGGAATATTATACTCTGGAGAGCAATGGAGCTAGAATTACAATCAAGAATCACCCACCTAACAAAACTAAGTATAGAAAGGAATAAAATAGAGGATTTCCAAATATTAATAATGAAAAGACCAAAACTGAATGTAAATTTTGAATTTCAAATATAGGACTCTGGAAAATTATTAGGAAGTAATTAAGAAAGTGATCTCATAAGGACTTCATAAGGTTTATATGTTTGCATTCTTTCATAGGAGGAGGGCGCTTGTCACTCAAAACTTTCTCATTATTTTGGCTGTAATAAAGGGATATATATATATATATACATACATATATATATATATATGTACATATATATATGTGTATATATATATATGTACATATATATATATATATATGTACATATATATATGTGTATTATATATATGTACATATATATATATATATATATATATATTTAGCATAGGTTTGAGTTAAATATGAAGTGATAATAGCTTTTTAAAAAATGATAAAATTAAAGGGTGAGAGAGAAACACACCGGGAAAAAGGTAAAGGGAAAAGTGGATTAGTACAAATTATCTGCCATAAAAAAGAAGAATAAAAAGTTTTTATAGTGAAGGGGAAGAAGAGAATGAGAAGGTAAGTGAGTGAATCTTATTCTCATCAGAATTGGCTCAACTAGAAAATAACATACATAATCAATAGGGGTTTAGAAATCTCTTACCCTGCAGGAAAATAGGAAAATAGCCATTCCCCAATTGACAAATAACCAAAAGATTATATGTACCCAAAGGGTTATAAATTCAGGAATATCCTTTTACTTAACAACATTATTACTAGGCATAAATACTGAAAGATATTTAAAAAAAAGAACTTTACCTATATGTATAAAAATATTCATATCATCTCTCTGCTCAAGACAAAAATAAAAATTAGAAATTGAGGAGATAGAGGGGGAAATATTAAATAAATGAATTTCTTTCTGTTGTCTTGTTTTTCTTGTTTCAATGACCTTGTCTTTTTGACTATTATTATTACTACTCCACCCTCCTGAGATTAAAGACTTAAAGGTTTTCCCACAGTTAAACATAAAACTGTAACAAAAATAAAAATCACACAGTGACCAAGGACAAAATTGTATGTCTCTGCTCAACCTCTTTCTGTCAGGAAGTGACTAATAAGTTTCTTTCTAGTTAACTAGGAGACATAATTCATCATTGCACTTACCCAAGTTTTTTGGGGGGCAGAGTGTTGAAATTTGAAAGAAATTTAAAGACAAGTTTAAAACTTTTAATTTTTTTACAAAGTTTTTGTTGCTGTTTCTTCTTTTTCCTGCATATATTTTTTTCTTTTGGTTTTGCTTATTTCATTTTATAGATGCTCAAAATCTGTAGGATCTTTTAAAATGTGTATTTCATTGTTTTAAATGCAAATTATTTTAAAATACCATATGACTTTTTCCTATTTGTATTAAAAAATGTGGCATAGTAAATAGAGTATTGAATCTGACGTGTAAAGTTTATTTTATTTTTTGCTATAATTGCTTCCTAACAACCCAAAGTAATAAGTACTTTTATTAAGCACATATGAAGGTGAAAAAACAAAACCAAAGAGAATTTACAAAATTATATATATATATATATATATATATATATATATATATATATATATATATTTTTTTTTTTACAAATGCATATAAAGATAGTTTTCAGCATCCATTTTTATAACACTTTAGTTCCACGTTTTTCTCACAAGGTCCTCCTTTCCTTTCACCTTCTCTTAAATGGCAGGTAATCTGACATAAGTTTTAGAGATGTAATTATAAAAACATGTTTCCACATTAATCATATTATAAAAAAAAAAAAAAAAAAAAAAAAAAAACAGAAAAAGGGAAAAGCCACAAAAACAAACTTAAAAAAAAAAAAAAAGTGAAAATAATATGTTTCAGTCTGCATTCAGACTCATAGCTCTTTCTCTTGAAGTGGATAGAATTTTCCACTATAACTTTCTTTTGAAATTTTCTTGGATCATTTCATGGCTGAGAAGAGCTAAATAAATCACTGATAGCTAATCATTGCTGTGTTATGTTACCAGTTTCTCTAATAAAGGCCTCATTTCTCAAATGTGTAGGAACAGAATCAAATTTACACACAAAAAAACAAGATGTCCATTTCCCAGTCGATAAGTGGTCAAAACTTATAACTGTTTTATAGTGGTAATGCAGTTTTCAGAAAAGTGAATCAAAGAAATCTATAGTCATACAAAAAAAAATGTTTTAAATCAACCACTATTTATTAAAGCAAAATAAAACAAATTTGAGGTACTACCCCTAACTTGTCAGAAATGACAGATGCTTGAAAAAATGTGAAAAAATAGACAGACCAATGAATGGTGGTGAAGTTGTGAATTGGTCCAAGCTTCTGGAGAATAAATTTAAGTTATTTAGAAAGGGCTATAAGCTGACAGCAAGTCACCTTGAACCTAACAATACCACTTCTAGGTTTGTATCCCAAAGAGATCAAAGAAAGAAATAAAGGACTTATCTATACAAAGTCATTTATAGCTCTTTATGTGATGGCAAAAATATTTTGAAATGTAGGGGATGCCCACCAATTGGAATAACTGGACAAATTGTGGCATATCTTTGTAATGGAACATGGGTGCCAAATGTAGTGACCGCATTAGTACCCTGGATATCTTAGAATCAGCCAGACTCAGGAAAAGCAAAAGTCTTTATTCTTGGTCACACTGTAAGATGATTGATATAGGAATCTCCAAACCTCCTTTCTCTCTCTCCACTGCCAAAGAAGGAATCTGCTTGTCCTACTACACCCTCTGATCTTTCTCACCCTTCTCTGTCCACACCCACAGATTGAGCCAGCACAAAATAGTTGAGTCTGGTCATCCTCCAAACATATGTTAATAAGAGTATTGTCCAATTGGTAATTAGCCTCAAATGCAGTTATCTAAGTGCACCTTCTCAGTTCTAGACCTTTACATAAATAATATTATACTACATGAAATGCGGAGCAGACAGATTTCAGAAAAACCCAGAAAGACTTACATGAACTAATGCTAAGGTAAATGAGCACAACCTGGAGAACAATGTACACAGTAATAGCAATAGTGTCTTGATTAAATAATTGTAAAAAACTTAACTGCTCTCATTATTACAATGATTCAAGATGATTCAAAAGGAATCATGATGAAAATTGCAATCCACTTCCAGGCAAAGAATTGATCAACTATGAACCCAAGTTGAAGTAAAATTTATTATTTTTAGATTTTTTTCATGCTTTATTGCAATATTACTAATATGAAAATGTTATGTATAATTTCACATATATAATGGTATCATACATCTCTCTAATCAGTGACTGAGGAGAGAAAGAATTTGGAACTCCAAATTAAAAAAAAAATGTTCAATCAATTATTAAATACTGTGCAGTTTTTAAAAATAAAATAAAATGACTTTAAATTCAATAACATAATATTCCTTCTAGTTTGAAACCTGTATTTGTTTCTTAAAATTTTTTATATAAAAGTTCTTTATT
This sequence comes from Sminthopsis crassicaudata, assembly GCF_048593235.1. Taxonomy (NCBI): domain Eukaryota; kingdom Metazoa; phylum Chordata; class Mammalia; order Dasyuromorphia; family Dasyuridae; genus Sminthopsis; species Sminthopsis crassicaudata. The sequence continues at coordinate 313,555,243 of NC_133617.1, read as the reverse complement.
TTCCATTATGCAGAATGTAAATGAATGGAATTCATTTTATGGAAAAATATAGAGATGCAGAAACATAATAACACAAAGGCATATTAATAATTGAGGTTATTTTTCCTTCTTGTTAGCATCTTTGTGTTTTAAAATGGTATTCCCATTTCAAGTGAGGAAGGAGAACAAAATATAACAAAGCAAAAAGAATCAGAAAGTAAAAGAACTTCCCAAAATACTTTCATTCGTAAGTGAGAAAACATTCTAAGACCATCCTCCTATTATATATATATATATATATATATATATATATATATATATATGACAGGGAATCTGCCAAGGGAAACTGAGGCTGGAGACCCTAAAAAAAATTAACTTTCCACTTATCCTGACCTAGAAGCCAGCCCAACCCCACCTCTGTTAAGTACCACTAATTTACCTTTCTATAGAGTTCAGCAGATACTACCCAAGTTTTCTATAGAGCTTAACTAAAGCTAAGTACCCCTACTTAACTTTTAATAGAACTGAATTCAGTACCTCCACTTAAGCTCTATACAATTTGAACAATCACTAATCAAACTTTCTATAGCCTTACTGAAACCTATTCAAACCCAATAGCTCTGTATTATCTCAAATCATATATACAAGGGTGGGAAGAATGGGCAGGTGGGCAGAATGGACAGAACTCTAATTCCATCAAAGACCTCTGCTCCATTGAGGTCTCTTGATGATTTATAATAAACTTAAACTTCTAATTTTACTTTTAATTTAGTAAATTCTTTTACTTCACCCGCACCTTGTCTCATCAAAAGCCTGCACATCCCCAACATATATATATATATATATATATACACATACACACACACACACACACACACACACACACATATATATATATATATATATATATATATATATATATATATATATATATATATATACATATTTAAATTCTGAAAGAATCAACTAATCAATAAACACTTTTTGAGTACCTAGTATATTCTAGAGACTGTACTAAACATTGGACATAAAAAGATGGGTGAGCTGGAGGGGGGGGGTTGTGCAAAGGAAAGGTCCCATTGTTAAGGAGCTTACAATATAGCAGAGATAAAATGCAAACCAATATAGATGGAACAAGTTATGTGCAAGATAAAGGGGAAGTAATTCACATGGGAAGGAACAAAGATTAAAAAAAAAAACTTTGAAAAGATTTCACTAAAGCATATCTTAGTTATTACTTAAAGAAAGCTATGGAAATCTGTAGGCAATGAATAGGAGAAAGATTCTTCCAGCCATCTGGATGGGAAGAACCTAATGCTCGGGATTTAAGGAAGAAAGAGAATTTTATTTCTAGACTGTTGAATTTAAGATATTTACTGAATATCTAATTCAAAATGTCTGGAATGCAGTTGAAAATGCAATATTTGTGGTAAAACAGGAGTTAGAGCAAGCTAAATTGCTTTGAGATATATCAACATAGAGTTAGCAAAGAGATAGCAATTAAATTCATAGTAAATGATAAAATCAACAAGTGAAGTAACATAGAATTAGCAGAAAAGGTCAGAACCTTGAAGAACACCTATATTTAGAGGGAATGAATTGGAAGACGATTCCTAAAAGGATAGAGATAATTCGTCAGATAAAATAAAACACAAACCAAGAGAGGGTGTTGTTATCCTCCCAAATCACTCCCTCTCCAAAACAAAACAAACAAACAAACAAACAAAAACAGAAGAGTAGAGAGAGGGATCAACAGCCTCAAAGGCTTCAGAGAACTCATGGAAAGAAGATATAGAAAGTCATAAGATTGGGCAACTAAAACATGATTAGTCAATTGAAAACTTTAGTTCTGTAAAATCATAAAGTTGGAAGCCGATTTGTAAGGAATTTAGAAGAGAATGAGAGGAGAAAGAGTATAGGTACCTATTGTAGACAGGCTTTTCAAGAATTTGCCTACAAAAATCAGAGAGAGAGTTATAGACAGTCCTAACAGATGGAAGAAAATAAGTTGTTTTGTTTTCCACAACTGGGAAGACATAAGCATATTTAAAGAAAGAAATGAATCAGTAGTCTGAGGAACATTAAAAGTAAGTGGTAGCATAGGGATTACAGAAGTGAGAATCTATTGGACCAGAAGAAATGAAATATCATCTGAACAATAGAAGAGTTAACTTTGGAAAAAAAGTAAGGGGCATTTGAATAAATTCTGGAACATAAATGCAAGGAATACTATTGTGTTATAAGAAATGATGAGCAATATACTTTCAGAAAAACCGCAAAGACTTAAATTACCTGATACAAAGTAAAGTGAGCAGAACCAAAAGAATAGTGTACATACTAGCAACCTGCAGTACAATTATCAATTATAAATAACTTATTTTTTTTCTCATGATTGAGATTGTGACACTTTTGTTGTTTGGGTGAGATGGATTGGAGGACTAACTCAAAGTAGAGTAAGTTGAGGAATTAAGTGTTTGGTGAAGTCCCTTAATTGTGACCACGGATTTGGAAGGAAAGAAAAAATGTGAGTCAAGTATTAATCCCACTGAGGGAGGAAGAAAAGTGATTTGAGGATTGGGGATGGTTCTAAACCACAGTTTAGGGATTTTATTATGTTTTCATTGAGTAGCAAATATCAATTTTAAAGGAATAGAGGTTACTGAAAATAGAGAAAGAACATGGAAGGGACAATGGAGAGCAAGAAGTATTCAGATCCCTCCACTGCCCCACCTTAGCAAGAGAGCAGAGATAAATGATTAAAGGTATAGCCAATCTTGGTAAGGTTGGCTTGAGGGGCTACGTCATCATCAGGCTTCTATGTCTAAGTAAAAGTGAGAAGACTGAGTGAAAGAGAATAGAAATAAAATAGAATGAAAGGAAGTTTTTTGTTGTTGTTGGTTTTTTTTTTTTTTTTTTTTTTTGCATATGAAACTTTATTGTAGGAAAGTTGAGAAAGACAGAAATGAGGAATCAGGTGGCAAAGGAGTGGGCATGGGATTTTGATAAAAATCTACAGGAATTCAGAGTCCTTGAGATATGAGAGATATGAAAGGTTAGACTAGATGGAAAAATATTTATCACTGAGTGGAGGGCTCTACTGCTATTAGCAAATGATGTGAGAAATTAAGATTGTAGAAAAGTGCAGTATGAGCTAGAATAGAGGGTCAGATGTCCAGATGGGTGGTCTCACTTCACATCTCCACTTCCCTTCAAAGATGAATTAGGTAGCCAAAAGACAAAGCTACAGATGAAAGAAGAGCAGCAGAGCAGGGAAAAGAATCCCTGTTCTCAAATGGCTTTTATTTTTCTCTTTCCTCAATGAATGGCTTAGTAGGAAATGAAAAGCATAAATTTTGTGGTTGGTATCCTTTTCATTTTAGATTTCTCACATCCCAATTGGGAGACTGACCTGGCAGTAAAAAGTGCATTGTACTGGCAAAGAAGTCACTTCTTAAGGGTATGTGTAGGATAGTGGTGATCACTAAAACAGTCAGAAATCAGAGTATAAGTGCAGGAAAAAAAAAAATAATTTTTTTCTCATGAGAAAGAGAAGCCTCTGACCCACAAAGCATGGTTTTAGAGAGAGAGAGACACACATTCAATCAAATAGCATTTCCTTTTTTATTCCTTAAAGTGAGCACCACTCTGCAACCTCCTTGTACTTTCCCCTTTGGCTGGAGTTTCTAAAGTGTATCAGGGGTTCTCAAACTATGGCCTGCAGGCCAGATGCAGCCCACTGAGGACATTTAAGTGGCCCACTGGATTATGGCAGATGAGCTGAGGGGCAAAGACAGAGTGTGAGCTTTTGTTTTTACTATAGTCCTGCCCTCCAACAATCTGAGGGACAGTGAATTGGCCCCCTATTTAAAAAGTTTGAGGACCTCTGATAGATTCTAAGAATGAGGTAAGAAAGCCTAAGGCTATCAAATGCTTAACAAAGCAGCGTGTTTCCCATCTAGTTCCTGCTTTCTAGAAGGCTGCTGTTTTAGAGTATAAATTTAGGTCTGGTACATCTAGGACACCTATACTTGCATTTTTTTTTTTTCATTAATTCCCTTGAAATTCTTCCTTTTTTCCTGTTCTGTGAATCTGGGCAATTTTTATTGTTGTAATTATTCAAACATTTTGGTTAGATTGTCAGATTTCAGGTTCTATAATTGAACAAAATAGCTCTTAAGTATTATTTTAATTTCCTCTTCTTGGTGGTAATGTTCATTTTTTGATGCTGGTTATTTTTTCCCTTGCTTTTTCTCATTAAGTTATCTAAAGGTTTATCTACTTTGTTGTTTGTTGTTTTTTTTTTCATAAAAACAACACTAAGTTCCATTATTTAATTCAATAGTTTTCTTACTTTCAATTTTATTATTCTCTCCTGTAATTTTTCAGAATTTCTATTTTGCTATTTAACTGATGTTTTTTATTTGTTCTTTTTCTAGCTTTTATAATTTCATGACCAATTCACTGATCTCATTTATCTGCATTTTATTGACATAAGCATTTAGAGGAATTAAATTTTCCCTAAGAACTGCTTTAGCTGCGTTCCATAAGTTTTGAAATGTTGTCTCATTAGTGTTATTCTCTTAGATGACATTATTGATTGTTCCCATATTTTGTTGCTTGACCAGCTCATTCTTTATCATAAGGATTTGTTTTTTAAATTTTGAATTGAGTTTTAGTGTATTTTCCCCTGGCACTTTATTGAATATAATTTTCATTACATCATGATTTTAAAAGGATACATTCTGCATTTTGTTTTTTGTTTTTTCCATTTACACCACTCTCAATTCTTTTCCTAATATTTTGCTCTTTGTTCCTTACTTGATTTACAAAATCCCTTTGAGCTCTTCCATGTCCTGAATCCAATTCTTATTTTCCTGGAGTCTTTAGATGTCAGACCTTTGACTTTGTTGTCTTTTGAATATATATTTTGATCTTCCTTGTCATCAAAATAACTTTCATTAGTTAGAAAAAAAAAAAATTGTTGTCTGCTCATTTTCCTACCTTATTACTTGGCTTTCATGTTAGAGTAGCTGGGTAGAGAGAATAATACCTTTTACATTATGTCACACACAACAAATTATTCTAGGGCTTCTTTACATACAAGGTAAAACTGTAGAACTAGACTGCTCATTATGTAACATTTAAAGTTCTTACAAAAATTAATAGAGTTCTTTGGGTCATCCTGGTGTCAAATAGAAATGGAATGGAATCTCTAAGACATTTTTGTGTATGTAAAGTTCATCTAACTTTTAAGTCTATAGCAGATTTTCAGCTGAGTGATATTTTTCCATATGCTATAGAAGCCCCAATATATTGTTTTCAAAATATTTTATTAAAAGTGAATATATGTTATTAACTTAATTTTCATGAACTTATCTCTTTTATCAAAATGCACAATTGGTGCAGATTTGAATGTCACCATAATTATATTTAATTACAGTTATTTATAATGGTAAAATATTATGTGTGTGTCTGTGTGTGTATAATAGAACTAAAAGTTATTCAACCAAGATATCAGAAAGAGAGGAAACTATAAACATCTTAGTAGCTTATAATAAAACTAGGATTGCTTCCTACACTACTAGATATATTCCCTCTAGAGTGTATTTTAAGTCAATTTTTATAGCAATGTCCTCTTTTCTTTTATTAATTTCTTCAAACTTTATGATGGTTGGACAAAATTCTTTACAATCATACTTCAAGTGGAAATTGAAAGACTTGGACTCAACTGAACAACAATAGTGTTATTGGCATAGCTGAGGAAAACTGAAAAGGTCTAAAACATTTCTATAGAGAGTGAGAAAGTGCAAAAGAATAAAACATTCTCCTTGTGTCAGAGAAGGCACAGCATAAATTTGTTGTGGACCCAATAAGCTTCATTTCTTGATTTCCTCCAGTTCTACTCTTTACTTTGTTCAATATTAAAAGCAATCTCTTTGAAAAAATCACACTGTAACTTTATTCAAGGCAGACATGCACATATAAAACAAAACAACCAACTACATAGATGCTATGGATTATAAACATATTAATTTCCTCAATATAATTTCTTTTTCTCATTATATCTCTATAGTTCCAAAGTATTTATGTTCTGAAAACATGATAGAAGAAATTATTTATAGATTGTTTTAGTTGAATATTTGTTGAAAATTTGTGATAGTAACTCATCTCTCTTTAATATTTAAATCATCTGTTTTATAATATCATTTGACACTTTTTTTTTCTGGTAGCAAACTTTTTTTGAACTTCACAGAAGCAAATTACTATACATAAGACATTTTTTCCATAAAAATTTATTCTAGAGACATGAATTGGAATTTAGCAAAATGTCTTAAATTATCTTCTTTCTTAATATGCAGTCTAAGAATACCTTACACTCATACAAAGAAGACTTAGACTGATTATCTTATTCTTTAGGGAATGTTGATATTTCTAGTGTCATTTGAATTAATGAAAGTCACATAGTAAAGTGAGAGTAGAATATGTTTCTATTCTGATTTTTCAGTCACTACTAGAAATCCAGCCTTTATTTGTGATGCTGCTAAGTAAGATAAAGTCTTGATAATAAGTTATTTATTATTCAAAATCAAATATAAAACATGTAAAGGAGTTTGAATAGTGAATTCATTGATATGAAGTGGAAATATTAAAAATGAGAATATTGTACTTATTCCAAGTGGCTCAAGTTCTTCTAACAAATATAATCTGTTCTTTTAAGTCAATCATCTTATATCATCTCTCTTTAGAAATGTTTTAAAAATATTTTTCAAATTTTATTTAATATGTTAAATTTCTCAAAGAATTTTTTTCTCACTACAACACTAAAAATTAATTAATACGGATTTTAGCAGTCCCTTTTAAAAATGTGGCAATAAATATTTATTCCTTTTTTTGTAAGAGAAACTAAATTTATAAAAACACATAGCAATTGATCATAGTCATATATTTAATGTTAAAGATTGTATTTAAACTTTCTGACACCATCTCCACTGTACATTGCATCATACCACATAATCTTGATATCATTTTCTTTTAAAGTAGTTTCTTTGCTGTCAGAGAATCTAGGGGATAGATCTTCTATGGAATATCTTAAATTTAGTATTCTTTTATTACATAATACAGAGAACTGTATCACACAATGAGGGGTAAGTGTGTGTATGTGTGTGCTTTGGAGGGCTTCTGGAATGATCTGTGTCATTATCCCTTCAGATTGTTTCAAATGTACTTTTTCATTTAAAGAAGAAATGGAAGGAGAGGAGGAGAAAGAGAAAGAATAGAAAAAAGACAATTAATTACACTTTTATTCAGAATTCTATTACTCTGTAGCAAACAAGCTTCAGTAATAAAATGTGCACAGATGCTTGTTCAGAATCCTGGTTGTCATGCAGGTATTCACTGGTAAGAGGCATTAATTAGCATATACTAAGTATTTCTTTTTTAAATTTGAGATTCAATTATAATTTTCCTAAAAAGTAAAATGTTAATTGTAGAGAATTCTGTACAACCTTGTCTATATGTTCTATATTTTATTTTAAAATTTTGTGGAGTGATTTTTATAATGAGAAAGTAATGGCAATGAGATCATCAAGTTCAAGTTCACTGATATTTTGAAGTAAAATTCAAACCATAGTTTTAGAAATTTCTTATTTAAATTTTTTCACTAAATGCAGCATCTCTGATTTGTTTCATCATGCATATCTTTTTTTTTTTTTTTTCTGTTTTGTTCATTTATTATCTTCCTATTATCTTCCCTTTCTGGGATCCTTAAGTACTTTTCAAATATCTAATCATCCTTCTCTTCAGTACCAGTTATAATTCCAAAAAAATTTAACTTAAGATACATTTCTTTAAAAAATTATAATTTTAGTTATAAGGTAAAAGGTGTTCTATACTCTAAAGCCAATTAAAGTAATTAACAAGATACTTCATGCCCTGATGGCCTTATTTTGATGTACAAGATCAATCAATCATTTAAATGTTGAACAAGGTATGAACAAACTAATCAAATTGAAAAGAGTGAATAACTGAGACATTGAATAAAATAAATTACACATAAGCCATCCTGCTGGGACCTGCAACTGGATAAACTAGACAAATTGAGAAAATAAAGAATCAAAAATGAGGACTCCAAATCTATGATTTCATGAGATCTATTCCAATGCAATTTCATGGGAAAAAAATAAATAAATAAACAAGCCAACAATAGCAGAACACTTCCAAAACCATGAGCCACTAGTTACTCTTTGGTCATCAAATATTCTCCAATTTAATCCCAGTTCCTTTTGATTTTTGCATAGATTTGTGAAAGAAAACATTCTAGACTTTGGAAGTGAAAAGGACTATGTTTTAAACATCTATTGTTTCTATATCATTTCAGCAAATACTCCTAAGTTAAAGTTAATTTAAAAATCTAGCTGGCTATTTTTTTACATTAATTGCATAATTGATTGGTAACATAAGGTTAGGGACTTTAAAGTGTGCTATAAATCCCTGATGTTTACCCTAAAACCTGAAAGCAGAAATAGTAAATCTCCCTCTGTTGATTCCCACTTGCAATTATTAGGAGATGTTACAAAAGTGAACCCAGTTTGGTTAAGGCTAAAAAGAAATGTATCAAAAAATCTGAATATGGACAAATTATTTTTACCATTGTTTTTCTTTTGCATTAGTGAATGACATTAAACATATATTCATGCATTTTCATTCATATGGAAGTCTACAAAATAGATATTATACCCATATATACCTAGATATACATAATGAGAAGGTAATGGAAATGACAACATTGAGTTCAAGTTCAAAAGCATTCTAAGATAAAATTAAAACCATCGTTTTAGAAATTTCTTTATTTAATTTTTCTCACTAAATGCAGTATCTTTGAATTATTTCATTATGCCTTTCTTGCTAAATTTACTTTTTCTTGCTTTATTCATTTATTCTCTTTACATATGTGTACTTACAAATACCTATATATACATTATATACATCTATATATGTACATATATACATATGAACACAGACACACATAATATGCACACATAAGGATGAATTACAGATTATAGTAATGGTAAAATAATGAATTTTAGACTAGTTAAAAAAGAGAAATGCAATCAGCGGGTTACCCAAAATTTGTTTATTTATTTATTTAATTAATTAATTTTTTTTTCCCCTGAGGCTGGGGTTAAGTGACTTGCCCAAGGTCACACAGCTAGGACATGTTAAGTGTCTGAGACCATATTTGAACTCAGGTCCTCCTGAATTCAGGGCTGGTGCTCTATCTACTGGGCCACCTAGCTGCCCCCGGGTTACCCAAAATTAAAAAAATATATATTACATGCTTTCCAATCCCTAAAGAACATGTGCTCTAATTTAAATAGAAAACATATAATTATAATATTTCATCATTTCTGTACAACAGCGTTTTCATTTATTTTATTTAAACATATGAAAGTAGAATTATTTATCTTAGTCTCTAATCATCTTAGTTGTCTCTGAAAAAAGCTGTAGTATGAGAGTATCAGAAGAATTGTCCAAAATTCTACTCAGCTTTCCAATTTCAAAGCTCATTTATATAGGCAGACTTTTTGTTTTATGGGTCATTATAATGTATTTCAAATTTGATGTTTTATTTAAAACAATTATCATGAAATGGTGCAAAGAGAAAGTGAGAAAGAAAACAAAGTTCTTTAAAATAAATATCAACTCAAAGAGTTAAGAATACAAGATTAGTATTGTCTTCATTAATAATGAGTGAATTTATTTAGGAGGAGGTAATAACAAGAGTAAATGTCAGTTCAAATGCCCTTTATTATATGAAAATTTTCCTGACCTCTTAGTTGTTAAGTGATTCCCCTTCCATCTCCCATATTCACCCTCCAATAATACTTTGCATATTGCTTTTATATCTGCTTATATATGAACTGTTGTTTCTGAATTTGATATAATGGAAACTCTTTAGGGGCAGGGACTGCCTCATTTTTACTTTTATTCCACAAACTAGCCTTGTGGGTATTTAATAAATGCTGAATGATTGATTTATTGAGGAACAAATTAATGGATGACAAATAATTTGGGGTTAGGTGATGCTGTTCTGAATTATAGAGGAGGAAAATTAATGACGTATTACTAAGTATAATAGTTCTGCCAAATTGTATCTTAAAAGAAGAGTGGAATTTCCATAGATAAGAATGACAGACTTGGTGGGAAAAGACTCAGTGAAGGTTAGGATTCAATTCTACCTACAAATTGATGTCTAGAGATTAGAAAGATTAAGATGAGAATCAAGTATTGAGGATAATCTGTTTTGATTACCTTATGAAGGAGGAGAAGAGTAAATAATAGGAAATAAAGCTAGAAAAATACATTAAATTTCAGGATGAAGAATTTATACTTTATTCAGTAGGCAATGAGAAGTGAAATAATTTGAATGAATAAATTAATGAATTAAAAAGCACTTATATATCTCAAGCACTATTCTAGATGCAGTATATATAAAGTCACAATTGAGATAATATTTGATCTCAAGGTATTTACATTCTAACTAGAATGAAGGAGTTAGGGAAGAAGAGATAATACAAATAGAAGAACTGGCAATGAAAGGGAGGTTTGGTTTAGAGTGTTGGATGTGATGTGTAAAGCCTTAAATGTGAATTTTTCTAGAAGTAATGACAATTCTGATTTAGTTACTATCCTCAGAAACAGATGAATCTTGTAAATATGATATGATATGGTAGTGATAAGAATGGATGATAGAAAAAAAAAGTCAAGAAATCAACTTGAGAAGTCATTGCAATTAGGCTATGCAAAGATAACTGAGGTATGGATTAGATTGATAGTATAAAGGGAGAGGAAAGAGACAGACAAGAAATATTGGGATATAGAATCAATAAACTTGGCAAATTATTGGAACTGAGGGTGACTGGAAAATTGTGACAACACCAAAAAAAATTAATAATATTTGGGAAAGAGCAGCTTTTGAGGGGAAGGTGAAACTATTTAGTTGTTCTCATTGGCAATGGACACCCAAATGAGAAGAAATTGTTTTAAAAGAGAAAGTTCTCTGCAGATAATTGGTCCCTCTGGTCCTCCTCAGAGGAATCTCTCTGCCTTTAATGGTGGTATATTGTCAGTTTCAAAATAATAAGGTCCAGCATTGTACTACAGAATTTTTTAGTAGACAGAAACAACTTATTCCTAGGAGTAGCCAAGGTTAAAATTTGTTGAAAGCTTCTCATCTCCACTGAGGCACTTCTACTTCTACTACATCCATCTGGGATGCATTCTAACTATGAAATATTCCACTAGCAATTCTGAGACCTTGCTTAGGCAGACTCTTAATCTCTCCCTGTCTCTATCTGTCTCTCTCTTTTTTTTTTTTTTCTATCTGTCTCTTTGTCTCTGTAACTGTCTCTCTTTCTGCCTTTATAAATCTGTCTCTCTTTGTCACTATCTCTCTTTCTGTCTCTCTGTCTCTGTCTCTGTCTCTGTCTCTGTCTCTCTCTCTTTCTCTCTCTCTCTCTCCCTTGTCTCTTTCATGTCTTGTCTTTGTTAGTGTTTCTCTCTTATGTGTATCTCATATATATGTCTCTCCCTTCCTATTTTATTCCTCTGCTAATAGTAGCCATTGTACCCTGTATTTCTCCCTCTTTTTCATTTAATAGTTGTTTCTTTTGTCTACTACCCCATTATTTCATTTATTTCAATACATGTACACAGATTACTTTCAAGTCATCCTAAATGACCTCTACATTTTGCTTATTTTCTACATTTACCCACTGGCTAATGTGTCACAGACTGTTACGCAAATTGTTTCTTTCCTTGAATCTCTTTCTCAGATTGCTCTTCTTATCCCTCATACTTTAAGAAAGATCTAGTTATTCATCAAAGGTAATATATTTCCCTGTTATAATTTACAGGATACTCTTATTGTAATTTTCTTATCTCAATGTAAAATAAGTCTTTTTCCTCCTTAATGTAGGTTAACTAAACAACACTTTCTCTTGGTTTATTTGAAATATATTCATTGAAGTACATGACATCTATATTCAGCACTCTATTTTCCAAAATTTGGCTTCCAAATTTTCCTTGCTTTCTTCCTCTCTTTTGCCTCCTTTAGACTGCAAACGATCCAATATAAGTTAAACATGTATAATTCTTCTAAATATTTCCATATTCTTTATTGTATCTAAGAAAACTGAGATCAAAAGGGAAAAAAGAAAACATTAGGGGGAAAAAAAGCAATAACAACAACAGAAACAGAGGTACACATACTCTGCTTTGATCCACATTCATTCTTCATAGATTTTTCTCTGCATATGGAAGGGTCTTTCCATCAGAAGTCTGTTGGAAATGACTTCAATCATCAAACTGCTGAAAAGAGCCAAGTCCATCAAAGCTGATAATCAAATAATGTTGCTGTGTACAATATTAATTTGGTTCTACTCACTTCATTTAGCATTAGTTCATGTAGGTCCTTCAAGGCTTTTTCTGAAATCAGCTTTCTCATTTTTTTCATATATAGCAGTAATATTCAATTATATTCATATACTAAAACTTATTTAGGTATTTCTCAACGGATATGGGCAAAACAGCTCCTAATTACTACATTAATTTTTTCATCATTGATGGTAAGTTTATCTTTTTCATTTTTGATACTGGCAATTTTTCTATTCTTATTTACTTTTCCTCATGAAATTCACCAAAGATTTATATATTTCAGTATTTTTTCCTCAATACAATCAACTCTTGGTTTTGTTTATTAATGAAATAGTTTTTGCACTTCCAATTTTATTAATCTCTCCTTTGATTTCCAGAATGTGGCATTTTATAGGGAGGGGTTATTTGTTTATTTTCTAGCTTGACCAATTCATTGATCTCTTCTGTCTTGGTTTTGTTCATGTAAGCATTGAGAGATATAAAATTTCCCCTAAGAACTGCTTTTGCTGCATCCAATAAGTTTAGTGTGTTGTCTCATTATTGTCATTTTCTTGAATAAAATCATCAATTCTTTCAATGATTTGTTGTTTCACCAACTCATTCTTTAGGATTATTTAGTTTATTACATCTCATGTAGATTGACTCATAATCTAAAAAGAATGAACTTATTAATTTTATCTTGCTGCATTTGTTTGTGATATTTTTGTGCTTTAACACATGGTCAATTTTTGTGTAGGTTCTCCATACCACTGAGGAAAATAAAAGTATATTCCATTCTATCCCCTTTCAATTTTCTTCAAAGATCTACCATGTCTATTTTTTTTAAAGTTATATTCACTTTATCATATTTCTTGATTATTTTGTGGTTAAACTTATATAGTTCTGCAAAAGTGAGGTTGAGATCCTCCACAAGACTAGATTTGCTATCTGTTTCATCTTGCAATTCACTTAACATCTCTAAAAATTTAGATGATATACCTATTGGTGTGTGTGTACATATATAAGTAATATCAGTACTAAATATATACACACACACACACACACATACATATATATATATATATATATATATATATATATATATATATTTAGTACTGATATTACTTCATTATCAACGATACCCTTTAGTAAGGTATGGTTTACTTCCTTATCTTTTTTAATTAGATCTATTTCTTTTCTTTTGCTTGCTCTGACATCAGGATTACTACCTTTTACTTTTTTTTCTTCAGCTAAAGCATGACAGCTTCTGACCCAGCCATTTAATACCCAGATATTTAATCTGTATGTATCTCTCTGATTAAAATGTGTTTCTTGTAAACAATTTATTATAGAATTCTGTCATTTAATCCAATTTCATTTCTGTTTCTGTTTATGTAAGAGTTCATCCCATTTACATCAGCAATTAGGATTATTAAATCTGTATTTCCCACCCTACTGTTTTTTCTCAAGTTTTATTTTTCTGGTTCCTTTCCCTCTTTTCCTCCTTATCACTGTTTTGCTTCCACCTACCAATTCTATCAATTTGCCCTTGTTTTTTTTTTTGGCCCCTCTCTCCTTTCATATTTTTAGTTATTTTAGTTCTGTCCTCCATTCTATTAGTTTCCACTTTTCCTTTCCCCTTTCCCTTCCTACTTCCTTAGAGGGTGAAATACATTTCCACATAAAATTAATTCTTTGACCCAAATCCAATAGGTTAAGGTTCAAACAGGGTTCATCTTCCTTTCTTCTTTCCCTCAAATGTTATAGGTGTTTTGTGCCTCTCAATGTGGTTTAATTAATGTTAGGATTACTAGGTGAGAACTCAGGTCATCTGGTACCATCAAATCTGGCATCCTTCCTACTGTTGTGTGTGTGTGTGTGCGTGTGTGTGTGTGTGTATGTGTGCACACATGCATGCACATGTGTGTGGATATGCATTTCCCCATGTAATATATACAGACCTGAAACAAGGGAGATGTAACAATTTGCTAGGGGTTTCACAGTAAAGCAGGTTAGAATGCCACACAATAACAAGCCATCAAAAGATTTTTCTGTGATTGCTAGGAATATTTGGCAATGCCTCCAATACATTCTCCAATGTGGTCCTTGCTTCTCTGAATATAGAATCAGAAAAGAGTAATTATAGGGGGAAACACAATGTTCTGAATTCTGTTCACTTCTCTATCCAATATATACTATGAAAGTTCAAGCCTTAGAAGTAGATTAATGTAGCTTTGAAAAGAAAGATGGATAGGATACCTCAGGATGTGGTAAACAAATGAAGTATTAGAGTCTAATCTATTATTATGGTAACAACTTTCAAGGAGATGTCAACCTTCAAGAGGTGTCCAAGCTCTAGGTGAAGGAAAGTAACAGAGAAGTAAAGTGCCATATGGATAAAGCAGCATCAAAGGATCCAGATTGACTTGGGGTTCCTCTGTTTTATATCCCTATATTCAAGAGATATCCCCCAAAATCCTAAAGTTCTGCTCCTGACATTTGCTATTTATGTGAAACTGTGGAAGTAAATATCCCTGACTTGTGGACAGAGCAAAAACAATGGAGTAGAAGCAGCATTCAGTTGAGGTCTCCCAACATTCCCCTTCAAATAACTTCAGAATAATGCCTCTCTGGAATAGCTGAGTCTAAAGGTTAGGGTGACACATTTTTTCTAGCTTAAGACAACTAAGAAGCTCAGAAGGAGAGGTCTGGATAGTGGATAGGGGGCTGGCCCAGAGCCCACATGATAACAACACTAGCTTTGGTCTTGGAGATGGCAAGAGCAGCAACAACTTCAGAAACTCTCAAACAAGACATGGTAAGGTAATAGATCAAGTGACCAGAAAAAATGCTACAGGATTCCCCAATGCTAGCAATGGGCATAGAACAAGATGCTGTTTAGTATCTCCATCATCTATAACTGTAGCGAGCTGTTGTCTCCAGAAGCTGCCGCTCGCTCTCTGGGAAGAGATCTGCTGTGTCTACTCAAATCTTTTGGACAGATTCTTCTTCCTGTAGTGAACCGTTGTCTCCAGGCAGTTGCTGTTAACTCTTGTCCAGAGAAGTGACTTCCCTTCCTACAGAGAGCCGACTTCCCTTCCTGCAGAGAGCTGCGTCAAGCCAGATGTAGTGCAGAGTCTTCTCCTTGAATCCTGGCTCTGAATCTCCTCCAGCTCTTATCCTTCTCCAGGCAGACTGACTTTCCAGGCCCACTGTTGTCTCTTTTATCCTCCCAGTGAATGGGCGTGGGATAATGCAAGGGCTTCTGGGAAGAACCACTTCAGCCAGTGAGCTTGTTCCTTCTATCAAGTCAACCTGAGTTCTCACCTTGTAATTGTCCAGACAACCTGAATTCTCACCTTGTCATTGTCCAGACAACCTGAGTTCTCACCTAATAATCCTAACAAATTAATTCCATTTTATTTCCCCTTTCCTCTTCTCCCAGTTCCATTCTTTTTTCATCTCTAATTTCTTATTTATATCATTACATTAAAGTCAACATATAAAAACTTCCAGAGGTGAAGCCAAGATGGTGGATTGAAGTGAGAAAGCTGCTCAAGCTTTCTCAATTTCCTTCAAAGACCACATGAAACCAAGCTTCTGAAGAAAGTCTGACTGAACAAAGCCATTTTCCAGCTCAAAATAAATTGGAAAAACTTCAAGGAAGGTCAGTCTCACTGGAATTAAAAGGGGTAGTCAGGTCAGCTGGGCAGTGGGGCAGACTCCAATCCCAGCTTGAAAGGCTATTTCTTGAAAAAAACAAGATGTTTCCTGGAAAGAATAGACAAAGGTACCCTTTGCAAACACAAGGGTGCCTGTATTAAAATCTAAGGCTGAAAGTTACACAGGAAGCTTGGTACAGTGTCCTCTTTATGCCAGCAGAAGAACATGACCATAAAAGTAAAAAAAAAAAAAAAAAAGAAAGAGAGAGAGAGAGAGAGAGAGACAGAGAGAGAGAGAGACAGAGACAGAGAGAGAGAGAGAGAGAGAGAGAGACAGAGAGACAGAGAGACAGAGAGAGAGAGAGAGACAGAGAGACAGAGAGACAGAGAGAGAGAGAGAGACAGAGAGACAGAGAGAGAGAGAGAGAGATAGACAGAGAGACAGAGAGAGAGAGAGAGAGAGAGAGAGAGAGAGAGAGAGAGAGAGAGAGAGAGAGAACAAAGAGAAAAGAAATAAAATTAGCAAGATACTGAAAGCTACTCTGGTGACAGGGAAAGTTAAAGCACCAAAGTAGATGAGGACAAAATATCCAGAAGGGAAATGCCAAAAATTGATATGAATTGTTCTTAGGCCCAAAGACGCTTCTTTGAAGTGATCATAAAAGACTTAAAAGACAAATAAGAGAGGTAGAAGAAAAAAATGAAACAAGAAATTAGAGGTATGAAAGGAAGTCAAGAGCTTGGGAAAGAAAGGCAATTCCTTAAAAATTCCAGCTAAATGAAAAAAAAAAAAAAAAAAAAAGAAAGAAAGAAAAGAAAGAAAAAGAAAAAGAAAAAGAAAAAAAGAAATCCACTGAAGAAAACAACATATTGAAAAGTAAAATTAATCAAATGGAAAAAAAAGATACAAAAACTAACTGAATAAAATCACACATTAATAACTAGAATGGGGCAAATGGAAGCTAATGACTCTATGAGACATCAAAAATCAGACAAAAAAATTCAGAAGACTGAAAAAATGGAAAAAAATATAAATTATTTAATTGAAGAAAAAAAAAAAAAAAGCCAACCTGGAAAATAAATCCAGGAGAGATAATTTAAAAATCACTGGACAATCTGAAGGCCATTACCAAAAAGAGAGCCTAGGTACCATTCTTCAAGAGATCATGGTGGGGGCAGAGCCAAGATGGTAGGAGGGAGAGTAGACACTTATTTATCTGAGCTTTTCATGGCAATCCTCAAATCAACATATATGAATATGAACAGGTAATTTTCAGATGAAGAAATTGAAACCATTTCTAGTCATATGAAAAGGTGCTCTAAATCATTTTTGATAAGATTAATGCAAATTAAGACCACAGGGAAATACCACCACACACCTCTCAGATTGACTAAGATGACAGAAAAAGATAATGATGAATGTTGGAGAGGATATGAGAGACCTGGGACACTAATGCACTATTGGAGTTTTGAACCAATTCAACCATTCTGGAGAGCAATTTGGAACTATGCTCAAAGAGCTATCAAAATGTTTATAACCTTTCATCTAACAGTGCCCCTAGTGAATCTGTATCCCAAAGATATCCTAAAAAAAACAGGGAAAGGGACCCATAGGTGCAAAAATGTTTGTGGCAGCCCTTTTTCTGGTAGCAAGAAACTGGAAACTGTGCAGATGCTCATCAATTGGAGAATGTTTGAATAAGTTATGGGATATGAATATTATGGGATATATGGCCAGCAGAATCATTTCAGAGATTCCTGGAGAGACTTATATGAACCAATGCTACATGAAATGAATAGAAACAGGAGATCATTTTACACAAGAACAGCAAAATTATACAATGAATATATCAAGTCTGATGGACATGACTCTTTTAAACAAAAGCGTTATTCAGGGTAGTTCCAATGGTCTTGTGATGAAGGGAGTCATCTGCATATAGACAGAGGATTGTGTGGACTGAGTATGGATCATGACATAGTATTTTACCTTTTTTATTGTTTGCTTGCATTGAGTTTTTCCTCATTTTTTCCCTTTTTGATCTGATTTTTCTTGTGTAGTATGATAATTGTGGAAATATGTACAGAAGAATTGCACATATTTAACAAATATTGGATTAAATGTCATCTAGAAGAGTGGTGGGGAGAAAGGAGGGAAATATTGAAACACAAGGTTTTGCAAGAGTAAATATTAGAAATTATTGATGCCTATGTTTTGAAAATTTAAAAAAAACTTTGTTTAAAAAATTATAGAGAAAAACATCTCTGATATACTAGATATAGAAGGGGAAATTGTCATTGAAGAAAAAAAAACAAAAACAAAAACAAAAACAAAAAACATCCAACACCTCTAGAAAGAGATGCCACTAGGAAAATCCCATCACATTGCTACAAACTCCTCATCTATAATCTAAAATTAAAAATACAGCAAGCTGCCAGACAAAAGCAATTGAAATGTTAAGGAATAATAGTCAGATTACCCAGGATCTGATAGCATCTATAGTAAAAGATCAGACCACCTGGAACACCATATTCCAGAAGGAAAAGAACTTGGGGTTATAACCCAGAATTAATTACCCAGGTAGATTGAGCATCATGTTTCAGGAGAGAAGATGGATCTTCAATGAAATAAGAGATTTTTCAATTGTTTATCTTGAAAGAAAAGCAGAACTTAACAGAAAATTTGATCTTGAAACACAGGACTCAAGACAAGTACAGAAAGATAAACAAGTAAAAAATGCATGTTATTTAAAGATTAAACTGTTTACATCCTTAGACGGGAAAATATCTTTAACTCTTGTGAACAATATATATTATTGGGGCAATTTTGGGGGAGATAGCATCCCAAGGACAGAGGGTGTGCTTGTGAATGGAATTTATTGTAGAGTATGGCCTAGCTCACTGGAGGGCTTCAGGGTCAGCTAGAGTCAGGATAAATCAAAGTCCTTGGTCTTTAGGGGGAGAAGTGAAAGAAACAGCCAAGCAGAATCCTGGATTCGAGTATTAGGAATCACCAACTCCTCTCCTCCTGGTCCTGCAGCCAAGGGATTCTGGCCTCTGTCCCTCTGCCCTCCAATCCTTGCCCATGATTATTTTAAGCCCAAACTTTCAGCAAGCACCAACAGTGAGAAGAGCCATTTATCCAAATATATGCTAATAAAGTAATTTTCTCACATCAAATAGGCTATTAGCCTTAAGTGCTCGGTTGTCTGATTCAAGCATACCTTTTTGGAGTTTCAACCCTCTGCAATTTATTGTGATGACTTCAAAGGAAAAAAGATATTAAAGGATGTAAAAAGGACCTTATTGAGAGAAGAGGAAATGAGTGCTATGATAGTACAAATTAGGTCACAGGAAGAGGAAAAAAAAAACAAAAACAAAAACAAAAAACAAACAAACAAACAAACAAACAAACAAAAACTATTACATTAGAGAGAAAAAGGAATGAACATTTTCTAAAGCTTGATCTCATCAGTTTGGGCTCAAAAAGGTAATGAATCATTCAATTGAATATAGAAATTTCTTACCCTATAATGAAGTAGGAGAAAGAGGAAAGAAAAGGGAGGGCCTGGGTAGAAGGGAGGGTAATAACACTAGGAAAAAGAAGTAAGAAAAGAGGAAGGAGAATAGAAAATAGGCCAGGTAGTTGGTTGTGTGGGTAAAAAACAATATACTACTAAGGAAGGACAGGGCAGAAAGAAAGAACTAAAATATATACAGGTGAGAAAATGGGACAGAAGGAAATATAGAGCTGATAATAACTATGAATGTAAATAAGATGAACTGTCCCATAAAATAGAAGCAAATAGTAGAGTGGATTTAAAAAAAAAAAAAAAAAAAAAAAAAAGCAGAATCCTATAATATGTTATTTACAAGAAACATATTTGAAACAGATACACAGACAGAGAGAGTAAAGATAAAAAGCTGCAGCAGAATTTATTATGAGGTAATAACAAACAGAGGTAGTAATGTTGACCTCAGATAAGGCAAAAACAAAACAGATCTAATTAAATGAGATAAGAACATCTTGTTAAAAGGTACCATGAATCATGAAGTAGTAATGATGCTAAATGTATCTGTATGAAGTGGTAGAACAGCCAGATTCAAAGTGAAAAATTTAAGACAGATACAGAAAGAAATATAGAGCAAAACTATATTAGTGGGGCGGGACCTCAAATTTCTCCTCTCAGAATCAAACAAATCTAACAAAAAAATGAACAAGAAAGAGAATAGGAAGGTAAACAGAATCCTAGAAAATCTAGATAAGATAGACTTCTGGAGAAAATTATGTAGGGACAGAAAGAATTCTATCTTTTTTTCAGTAGTACATGTCATCTACACAAAAATTTATCATGTATTAGTATTTTAAAATCTCACAATCAAATGCTGAAAGACAGAAATAGTAAATGCTTCCTTTTTAGCCCATGACGCAATAAAACATTATATTCACTAAAGGGCCAGGTAATTTAATGGGGGAGCAGAAAGGGTGACACAGGGTGGAGCCAAGATGACAGAATAAAGGCATGAACTTGCCCAAATTCTTCCCCCAAATTGCTGCAAATTCATTTAAAATAATAACTCTAAACCAATTTAGAGCATTAGAACACCAAAATAGAGAGTAGAATATTGTCCAGCCTAAGGAAATTTAGAAGCTGAGCAGAAAAATTCTGTGACACCAGGATGGGAGTTCCAGGGCAGGGCACACTAATGCAGTCCCAAACCCAATCCCAACCTCTAGTGTCCCAGCTTGACCTCTGAACATTTTTAATGAACTTGGGAAATGATCCAACCATTGTGGAGAGCAACATGGAATTATGCACAAAGGGCTACCAACTGCTGATCCAGAAGTGTCACTACTGTGTCTGTATTCCAAAGAACTCATAAAAGAGGGAAAAGGACTTGCATGGGCAAAATGGTTGTAAAAGCCCTTTTTGTACTGGCAAAGAATTGGAAAATGAGCAGATGATCACAATTTGGGGAATGACTAAATATATTATGATATATGAAAGCAATGGAATATTATTGTTCTATTAAAATTATGAAGAGACTGACTTTAGAAAAAAGCCTGGAAAGATTTACATGAACTGATGCTTAGAGAAACTAGAACAATCAGTAAACAAACCATTGCACACAGCAACAGCATGTTTGTGTGATGATCAACTATAACAGACTTGGTTCTTCTCAATGATTCAGTGATTCAAGAATCTACTGTAATAATAATAAACTTTGGGTGGAAAACACGATCTAAACATACAGAAAGAACTATGGAAACTGAATGTAAATCAACATATGCTATGTTCACTTTTACCCCCCTTTTCTTCTGTTGTTTTTTTTTTTTTTTTTTTTTTTTTTTTTCCCTTTATGGTTACTCTCTTTTGTTCTCACTTTTCTCTCCCAGCATTATTCATAAGGAAATATGTTAAAAAAAAAAAAAAAAAAGAAAAAAGAAAATAAAGATAGATACCCCCCTCCCCACAAATGTTGCTTCTACATGTAAATGAGGGAAATAATGTTTAAATTAAAAAAAAAATCAAATGAGACTCAAGAAAAACAACAACAACAACCAGATGAAAAAAATAAAAAAACATAAAAAGAAAGTTATCCAATTTGAAAATAAAATCCAGAATCTTAAGGAAGAAAATAACTCCTTGAAAATTAGAATTGGGCAAGTGGAAGCCAGTAAAGTTATGAAACAGAGAAATAAGAAAAATAAATATGACTGAAAGATAGAAGAAAATATGAGACATTTCAAAACAAATTTACTCTGGAGAACAGATTAAGAAGTGACAACACAACACAAATAAGATTAGCTGAAAACTACATAAGAAATAATTAAAGAAAATTATACTGAGCAAGAAGTGAATATAGGAAATAATAATTC
The DNA here is from genome assembly GCF_048593235.1 of Sminthopsis crassicaudata. Taxonomy (NCBI): domain Eukaryota; kingdom Metazoa; phylum Chordata; class Mammalia; order Dasyuromorphia; family Dasyuridae; genus Sminthopsis; species Sminthopsis crassicaudata. The sequence goes on along the minus strand of NC_133617.1, from coordinate 313,533,310 downwards.
ACCCTTCACCACCTAAAAAAGGACCCTATGAGGAAAAATCTATATAAATATCATAGTCAAATTCTGAAACTCTCAGTATTAGAAGAAAATATTATGAGCAAAAATTTAAAAAAATTCAAATGTGGCAGAACGATAATTTGAATATGTAAAACCCAGCAGTGTATACACTAAAAGACCACAGGTGTTGAAGGAGCAGGATAGTTCAGGTTGAAGCTGAAAATATCATACCCAGCAAAAGTATAATCCTGAATGGAAGATCAACACCAGATGAAGCCTCTAAACTGGCTTTAGAGTGACAGAACCCACAAATAATTGGTAGTTAGAATATAACAAATTTGCATTAGACAATACTTTGGAAGAACTTCAGAGGTCTGTTTCAATCAGACAGTGAGAGAGGAAACCAAGCCTAGATGTAGCTCAGTTATGTGGGGCAGAGATCCTGGGGGGTTAAGGCATCTGTTGTCAATCTACTGTAAGGTTTCTCTGTCTTTATTACAAGCCATGGTTCAGCAGATTAGCTGTAAGACATTCAAAGCAAATACAAAAGGCAAATAATGAGTCTCTGCACTCCAGAAAAAACATGGGATCTGGACACAAACTCAGCACTGGAAGTCAGTCAGCACCACCAGCCCCAGAACAAATTAGAGTGCCTATGGTCCCTTTGCCTTAAGAGTACAATTCAACCCTTAAAAAATAAGCAAAAAAACAAAAATTATTCTTACAATAGACAATTTTTTATGGAGAAAGAGAACAGACTGTAAACCAATTCTGAAGATTCTAAAGGCAAATTATCTCCAGATAAAGCCCCAAAGGGGATATGAATTGATCCCCATTTCACAAGGAACATTTGGGAAAATTAAAAATGAATCTTAAAAGAGTTAGAAGAAAAATAGGGAAAGATAATGAGATCTTTGCAAGAGAGTTTGGAAAAGAATAAAAAACAAAAAACAAAACAGAAATTATCTGAAGAAAACTCCTTGCAAAATGGATTTGATGAAATGGAAACATTATATAACTCTTTACCAAATAGATATGAAGAGAAACCAATTCACTGAAAAACAATTTATGAAATGGAAAAAAAAATAGCCATGTACCAAACATTTCATTTAAAAGTTCAATTGGCCAAATACAAAAGGAAATAAAGAAGCTAACTGAAGAAAATAATTAACTAAAATTACAATTGACCAAATGGAAGTGAATGGACTCAATGAGACTTCAAAAATCAGCCAAACAAAACCAAAAAATGAAAAAAAGAGAATAAAATGTAAAAATAAATCATTGGGAAAATCACTGACCTGGAAAATGGATCTAGGAGAGGCAAGCTAAGAATTATTGGACTACCTGAAAACCATGATGAAAAAAAAGAGCTTAGACATGATCTTTTAGGAAATGGTCAAAGAAACATGTCCTGATGTTCTCAAACCAGAGGACATCAAGAGCCATTGGAAAAATTCACAGATCACCTCCTGAAAGAGGCCCCAAATTAAAACTCCAAAACTCCAAGGCGTATCATAGCTATTTTTCAGAATTATCAAATAAAGGAGAAAATATTGCAAGCAGTCAGAAGGAAACAATTCAAATACTGAGGAGCCATAATCAGGATTACCTAAAATTTTATTTTATTATTATGTAAAAAAAAAAAAAAAAAAAAAAAAAAAAGAAACTGAAGGAGGAAAGGTGACTCTACCAGAAGAAGAGGAAATTAGAATTAAAATGGGGCAAATTGCATCTCATGAGGAGGCAAAAAATTATTTAAATTGAGAGAAAGAAGGGAGGAAATGAGCATTGTGTGAACATTTCTTTCATCAGATTTATTTCGACCAGAGAATATCAGAAACAATTTGTTTCACAGAGAAGATTGTCTCTCTATATAGGTATGTAGGAGGGAAGAGGAGAAAGGAAAGAGGAAGTCTGATAGAAGAGAAAACAGAAGTAGAAGGGAAAAGGCATAAGAAAAAGGCTGCAAAAGGAAAGGACTATTTGAGGGAAGGAGTGATCAGAACCAAAATACTGGAGAGGACAGATAGGGTGAAAAGAAAAAAAAAAAAAAAAAAGAAAAAGTATAAGTGGAAGAAAACAAGATGGTAGAAATACAGAGTAAGTAGTTTTATCTGTGAATGTGAATGGGATGAACTCTAGCATAAAACAGCAGTGAATAGCAGACTAGATTAAAAGCCAGAATCCTACAATTTGTTGTTTACAAGAAACACATTTAAAGTAGAGTGATATATTCAGAATAAAGGTAAAAGGCTAGGGCAAAATATATTATGCTTCAGCTGAAGAAAAGAAAAAAAAAAAAAAAAAAAAAAGCAGGGGTAGGGGCATTTAGGTAGTGCAGTGGATAGAGCACTAGCCAGAAGTTAGGGGGACCTGATTTCAAATCTTATCTTAGATACTTAACCCTTCTAAGCTGTATGACCACAGGCAAGTAACTTAATCTCAAATGCCACAGCAAACAAACAAATAAGTAAATGAATAAATAAACAAGAAAATAAATTAATTAATTAGTTAATTAATTAATTAAGGGGGGAGGAAGAGTGAAGGGGTAGCAATCCTGCTCCAGGCTCCCAGATCAAGGAAAAGTAAAAATAGATCCAATTAAAAGACATAAGGTGAAAAACAACAACAACAACAACAACAACAACAACAACAACAACGACAACAACACTGAAATTCATCAAAGATAATGGAGTAATATCAATACTTAACATACAGTGGTATAGTATTCTAATACCTAGAAAAGAAGTTAAGATGGCTGTAAGAAGAACTTGAAAGGAAAACTATAATAGTGTGTAACCTCAAACTTGCTCTTTCACAACTAGTTACACAGAATGAATAAGAAAAAAGCTAAAAAAATAAGTACAATTCTAGAAAAGTTAGGTATAATAGACATTTGGAGAAATATACTTTTTTTTTCTCATTAATACCTAAGTCTTAAACAAAAACTGACCATATATTAGGGTATAAAAATCTCAAAATTAAGTTCAGAAAGGCAGAAATAGCAAATACTCAAATGACAAAAAACGGCTGGGAAAACTGGAAATTAGTATGGCAGAAATTAGATATGGACCCACACTTAACACCATATACCAAGATAAGATCAAAATGGGTCCATTATTTAGGCATAAGGAATGAGATCATAAATAAATTAGAGGAACATAGGATAGTTTACCTCTTAGAATTGTGGAGGATGAAGGAATTTGTGACCAAAGGAAAACTAGAGATCATTGTTGATCACAAAATAGAAAAATTTGATTACATCAATTTAAAAAGCTTTTATACAAACAAAACTAATGCAAACAAGATTAGAAGGGAAAACAAATTGGTAAAATATTTTTACAATTAAAGGTTCTGATAAAGGCCTCATTTCCAAAATATATAGATAACTGACTCTATAAGAAATCAAGCCATTCTCCAATTGATAAATGGTCAAAGGATATGAACAGACTATTTTTAGATGATGAAATTGAAACTATTTCCATTCATATGAAAGAGTGTTCCAAATAACCATTGGTCAGAGAAATGCAAATTAAGACAACTCTGAGATACCACTACACACCTGTCAGATTGTCTAGAATGACAGGAACAAATAATGATGACTGTAGGAGGAGCTGTGGGAAAACTGGGACACTGATACATTGTTGGTGGAGTTATGAAAGAATCTAACCATTCTGGAGAGCAATCTGGAATTATGCCCAAAAAATTATCAAACTGTGCATACCCTTTGATCCAGCTGTGCTACTATTGGGCTTATATCCCAAAGAAATACTAAAGAAGGGAAAGGGACCTACCTGTATGTGACAAAATATTTTTTGGCAGCCCTTTTTGTAGTGGCTAGAAACTGGAAGATGAATGGATGCCCATCAATTGGAAATGGTTGAATAAATTATGGTATATGAATATTATGGAATATTATTGTTCTGTAAGAAATGAGCAGCAGGATGAATAACGAGAGGCTTGGAGAGACTTACATGAATGGATGCTGAGTGAAATGAGCAGAACCAGGAGATCATTGTACACTTCAACAACTATACTGTATGAGGATGTATTCTGATGGAAGAGGATTTCTTCAACAAAGAAAAGATGTAATTCACTTCCAATTGATCAATGATGGACAGAATCAGCATCACCCAGAGAAGAAACACTGCAAAATAAGCATAAATTGTTTGGATGTTTGTCTTTCTTTCCTGGGTTATTTTTACCCTCTGAATCCAATTCTTCCTGTGCAACAAGAAATTCAGTTCTGCACACATATATTGTATCTAGGATATTCTATAACACATTTAACATGTATGAGACCGCCTGCCATCTTGGGAAGGGGGTGAAGGGAAGGAGGGGAACATTCGGAACAGAAGTGAGTATAAGGGATAATGTTGGAAAAATTACCCATGCTTATGTACTGTCAAAATTATAATTATAAAATAAGTAAATAAATAAATAAATGATGATACTGCCAACCTTCCATTAAAAAAAAAAAAAAAGAAAAGAAAAAGAAAAAGAAACAAAAATAGAAAAGTAAAAGAAAAAGAAGTAGCAAATGCATTCTTTTTTTCAGATCATGAAGCAATAAGCATTACATGAAGTAAAAAGCCAGGGAAAAACAGACCAAAATTAATTGGAAACTAAATAATCTAATTCTAAAAAATGAGTGGGTGAAACAAATCACTGATAAAATCAATAATTTTATCCAAGATAATTACAATAATGAGATAACATACCAAAAATTGTAGGATGCATCTAAAGCAGTTATTAGGGGAAATTTTATATCTCTAAATGCTTAGTTGCATAAAATAGAGAAAGAAAAGATCAATAAATTGGACTTTAAAGTAAAAAAGCTGGAAAAAACCCTGCAACAATTAAATATCAAATTTGAAATTCTGAAGATAAAAGAGGAAAATATTAAAATTGAAAATAAGAATACTATTGAATTAATAAAAAAAATAAGAGCTGGTTTTATGGGGGAAAGCAAAACAGATAAATCTTCAGTTAATTTGATGAGAAACAGGAAAGGAGAAAATCAAATTATTAGGGTCAAAAATGAATATGGAGAACTTTCCACCAATGAAGAGGAAATTAGAACAATGATTATTTTTCTCAACTCTATGTCAGCAAATCTACCAATCTAAGTAAAATGGAGGAATACCTACAAAAATATAGATCTTCCAGATTAACAGAAGAAAAAAAATAAATTACTTGAACAGTCCCAATTTAGAAAAAAGACATAGAACAAACTATAAATCAACTCCCTAAGGGAAAAAAAAAAAAATCTTGGGCCAGAGGGATTTACATGTGAATTCTACCAAAACTTTAAAGAACAATTAACTGTAACAGTATGCAAACTACTTGGAAAAATAGAAAAAGGAGTCCTACCAAATCCTTTTTATAAAACAAATATGGTGCTGATAACTAAACCAGGAAGGATAAAAATAGAGAAAGAAAAGTATAGACTAATTTCCCTAAAGAATTTTGTAGCAAAAGAAATAGAAGAAGTTATTAATCACCTCCCCCCCAAAAATTTCCAGGGCCAGATGGATTTACATGTGAATTCTACTACATATTTAAAGCACAATTAATTTTAATACTGTGCAATCTATTTGGAAAAATAGTAAAAGAATGAAGTCCTACCAAATTCCTTTCATGACACAGATATGGTGTAATACAGGTAGGGTCAAAACAGAAAAAGATATGCCAGTTTCCCTAATGAATAGAGATGCAAAAATTTTATATAAAATATTGCCAAAGTGATTTCAGCAAATCATTACCAGGATAACACACCATGACCGAGTAGGATTTATACAAGGCATGAAGAGATGGCTCAGTATTAGGAAAAGTACAAGCATAATTGACTGTATAAATAATTAAACTAACAAAAATCATATGACTATAGCAATAGATGCAAAAAAATATTTTGAATAAAATTCAACACTCATTCCTTTTAAAAACAGTATAGAGTATAGGAGTAAATGCAGTTTTCCTTAAAATGATCAGTAGCATGTATTTAAACCATGAGCAAGCATTATATGTAATGGGGAAAAACTAGAACCATTCTCATTAAGATCAGGGGGAAAACAAGGTTTTCCACTATCATCATTACTATTTAATATTTTATTAGAAATGTTAGCTTTGGCAATAAGAGAAGAAAAAAGATATTAGAGGAATTAGAGTAGGTAATAAGCAAACCAAACCATCATTATTTGCAGATGATATAATGATACACTTAAAGAACCCTAGAGAATCAACAAAAAAAGTACTAGAAAAAATCTGCAACTTTAACAAAGTTGCAGGATATAAAATGAATCCACATAAATCATCAGCATTTTTATATATTAACAACAAAGTCCAGCCACAAGAGATGAAAAGAGAAATTCCATTTAAAATAACTTTCAATAGTATAAAATATTTGGGAATCTATCTCCAAGGGAAAGTCAGGAACTATATGAACACTTTTCACACAAATAAAATTAGATGTAATTAATTGGAAAAATATCAAGTACTCATGGTAGGCCAAGTGAATATAATAAAAATGAGAATGCTACCTTAATTAATTTACTTATTCATTGCCATACCAATCAAACTACCAAGAAATTATTTTACAAATCTAGATAAAATAATAGCGAATTTCATCTGGATTGGCAAAAGATCAAGAATTTCAAGGAAATTAACAAAAAATGCAAATGAAGGTGGCCTAATTGTGACAGATCTAAAACTATATTACAATGTAGCAGTCATCAAAACAACTTGGTAGTGGATAAAAAATAGATTAGTGGATCATTGGAATAGGTTGGGCTCACAGAACAAAATAATCAATGATTATGGTAATATACTTTTTGACAAACCCAAAGTTCCCGGCTATTGGATAAATACTCACTATTTGAAAAAAAAAAAAAAAAAAAAACCTGCTGTGAAAATTGGAAATTAATATGTCAGAAACTAGGCATTGATCCAAATCTAATACTGTATATCAAAATAAAATCAAAATGGGTTGATGATCTGGACATAAACTGTGATATTTAAGCAAATTAGAAGAAAGGCAGATAGTTTACCTCTCAGATCTATGGCAACAAGTAATTTGTGGCCAAAGAATAGGATTAAATTATTGAACATAAAATAGATATTTTTGATTATATTAATTTAAATGTTTTTGTACAAACAAAAGCAATGAAAACAAGATTAGAAGGGAAGCAATAAACTTAGAAAACATTTTTATAATTAATTTTTATAATTAACTGCTTACATATATCTATAAATACATACATATATAGATATGAAGATATTGTGTATGTTGGTGTATGTGTGTGTATAATTGTATCCTTCTTGGAGGATGAAGGGAGAAGGAAAAGGGGAAAAAAGAATTAAGTAAAAAGAGCACAACAGAGAACAAAAAAAAATTACAAGGAAGTAAAAAATTAGTGGACACCTCTAAATCCAATGTGTAGTATTTATTACATAAGCGATTTTGAAATGGAAATCATATTCTCATATTTAGAATCCTCTTATTCTGCTGTGTACATGGCAATTTTTTTTACCCCATTTTGTATTTAAGTTTTTGGTTTTTTTTTTAATAAATATGTACCTATGGGTGTATCAAAACATAAATCAAAAGGCTAATTATTAGAACATTTAATTATTTTGCCCCATCTTTTCAATTAACTTCCTACCTGGAATCTCTGACTGCCTTTCAGAAAACTTGACCATTCTTTTTATGTCCTAGTAATTTGGCTTCTGATCTTATCATTACATTGAAGCTTCTCTGCCTAAAATTATCAATACTCTGTTTTCTTCAGAGAGCTGCTCCCCTTCCAGTTATTCTTCATTGCTAAATCCAATGATATTTCCTCAAACCTCATTCTCCTTAAATTCTCTGCAGCCTTTGATATTGTTAATCACTTTCTCTTCCTTGATACTCCCTTTATTACATTGTTTTAATGTGGAATAACGTTCTCTTGTGGTTGTTCTTCTAGTATTTAATTATTTTTGTTGTCTTTACCAGATCCCCCTTCCAGATCATAGATTTCAATCATACGTGTACCTCAGATTTTTTCCCTCCCCCTGGCTAGTCTTTTCTTCTTCCTCTATGTTTCTTCATTTAGTGATCTCATCAAAGCACATTTTAAATTACCATATATATACTGATATTTCTCTAAAATACCAGTTCTCTGCTGAACTTCAGGCAAATATCTCCAACTGCCTCTCAGATATTTCAAGTTAGACTCCCAATAGACATTTTAAACTTTCTATGTCTAAAATAGAATCTTTTCTTTTCCTTTAAACTCTCCTACTTTTCTTATTGTTGTAGATGGAAATATCATCTTCCCAGTCCCTGATGCTTCCAGTTTAGAACTCATTCTAGATGTCTTATTATCTTTCACTGCTCACCTAGCCCATATCCAAACTGTTATCAAGGCTTATCATCTTCAGCCTTGTAATATCTCTTGAATATATTCCCTCCTCTCCTCTGACATTACTATTATTCTATATACTGGCACTCATCATTTTACATCTGGATTATTCATTTTATCTTTCTTTCTTTTTTTTTTTTTGCAACTTTTTTTTTTTTCCTGAGGCAATTGGGATTAAGTGACTTGCCCAGGGTGACAGAGCTAGAAGTATTAAATATGTTAGACCAGATTTGAACTCAGGTCCTTCCTGAATTCAGGGCTGGTGCTCTATCACAGTACCACTTAGCTGCCTCTAATGTCTGGATGATTTCAAGAGCCTGCTGGTGGGTTTCCTTGCTTGCCTCAAGCCTCTCCCCACTCCAATCCATTTTCCATTCAACAATTAAAGTGATTTGATTTAAATTCAGCTCTGATTAAAATACTTGAATATGAGTGATAACCACATTTACTAAACTCTGGTGCCTTCTCACTGTGTCTAAAAACAAATATGTCCTGTTGTTGTTGTTGTTTTTTTTTTTTTTTTTTTTTTTTTTGGTTTTTATTTATTTATTTATTTTTATTAATTATATAATTATACATTTATTGACAGTATATATACATGAGTAAATTTTTATAACATTATCCCTTGTATTCATTTTAACAGAATTTCCCCTCCTTTCCTCTACTCCCTCCCCTAGATAACAGGCAATCTCATACATTTTATATGTGTTACAATATAACCTAGATATAATATATGTGTGTAAATCCAATTTTCTTGTTGCACGTTAAGTATTCGATTCTGAAGGTATAAGTAACCTGGGTAGATTAGTGTTAATATTTTACATTCAATTCCCAGTGTTCCCTCTCTGGGTGTAGTTATTTCTGTCCATCATTGATCAACTGGAAGTGAGTTGGATCTTCTTGATGTTGAAGATTTCCACTTCCATCAGAATACATCTTCATACAATATTGTTGTTGAAGTGTAGAGTGATCTTCTGGTTCTGCTCATTTCACTCAGCATGAGTTCAAGCAAGTCTTTCCAAGCCTTTCTGAATTCATCCTGCTGGTCATTTCTTACAGAGCAATAATATTCCATAACCTTCATATACCATAATTTACCCAACCATTCTCCAATTGATAGACATCCATTCATCTTCTAGTTTCTAGCCACTATGAAAAGAGCTGCTACAAACAGTTTGCCACACACAGGACCCTTTCCCCTCTTTGGTATTTCTTTGGGATATAAGCCCAGTAGTAGCAATGCTGGATCAAAGGGTATGCAAATTTGATAACTTTTTGGGCATAGTTCCAGATTGCTCTCCAAAATGGCCAGATTCTTTCACAACTCCACCAACAATGTATTAGTGTCCCAGTTTTCCCACATCCCATCCAACATTCATCATTATTTGTTCCCGTCATCTTAGCCAATGTGCAGGTGTGTAGTGGTATCTCAGAATTGTCTTAATTTGCATGTCTCTGATCAGTAGTGATTTGGAACACTCTTTCATGTGAGTGATATAGTTTCAATTTCATTATCTGAAAATTGTCTGTTCATATTATTTGACCATTTATCAATTGGAGAATGGTTTGATTTCTTATAAATTAGGATCAATTCTCTATATATTTTGGAAATGAGACCTTTATCAGAACCTTTAACTTTAAAAATATTTTCCCAATTTGTTACTTCCCTTCTAATCTTGTTTGAATTAATATTGTTTGTACAGAAACTTTTTAGTTGATGTAATCAAAATCTTCTATTTTGTGATCAATAATGATCTCTAGTTCTTCTCTAATTATAAATTCCTTCTTCTTCCACAGGTCTAAGTGGTAGACTATCCTCTGTTTCTGTAATCTATTTATGATCTAATTCTTTATGCCTAAGTCATGGACCAATTTTGATCTTATCTTGGTATATGGTGTTAAGTGTGGATCCATATCTAATTTCTGGCATACTAATTTCCAGTTTTCCCAACAGTTTTTTTTTTTTTTTTTTAATAATGAATTTTTATCCCTAACGTTGGTATCTTTTGGTTTAACAAACACTAGATTACTATAGTTGTACACTTTTTTGTCCTTTGTACCTAATATGCTCCACTGATCGACCTGTAATTTCTTAGCCAATATCAAATGGTTTTGGTGACTGCTGCTATATAATGTAGCTTTAGATCATGTATACTTAGACCACCCTCACCTGACTCTTTTATCATTAATTCCCTTGAAATTCTCAACCTTTTATTCTTCCATGTGAACTTTGTTGTTATTTTTTCTAGGTCACTAAAATAGTTTCTTGGGTGTCTGATTGGTATAGCACTAAATAAATAGATTATTTTGGGGAGTATTGTCATCTTTATTATATAAGCTTGGCCTATCCAAGAACACTGGATGTCTATCCAATTATTTAAATCTGACTTTATTTTTCTGGCAAGTGTTTAGAAATTTTGCTCATATAATTCCTGACTTTTCTTTGGTAGATCAATTCCCAAATATTTTATACTCTCAACATTTGTTTGGAATGGAATTTCTCTTTGGAATATCTCTTACTGTTGCATTTCGTTTTTGATGTCTCATCGTTGTCATTATCTTGGCTGAAATTATTAACTGTTTCTATAATTTGCTGTTTTACCCAGTCATTCTTTAAGATGAGCTCATTTAATTTCCAATTACTATTTGGTCTATTTACCCCTAACTTCTTATTGAATGTAGTTTTTACTGCATTGTGATCTGAGAAGAAGACAATTACTATTTCTGACTTCCTGCATTTAATTTTGAAATCTTTATGTCCTAATATATGGTCTATTTTTGTATAGGTTCAATGAAATGCTGAGAAGAAAGTATATTCCTTTCTATCACCATTCAGTTTTCTCCAAAGTTCTATCATACCTAGTTTTAATAATGTTCTATTTACTTTTTTAATTTATTTCTTATTTGTTTCGAGGTTTGATTTGTCTAAATCTGAGAGTGCAAGGTTGAGATCTCCCACTATTATAGTTTTACTGTCTATTTCTTCTTGCAACTCTCCTAACTTTTCCTTTATTAAGTTAGATGCTATACCACTTGGTGCATATATGTTTAGTATTGATATGGCTTCATTATTTATGCTACCTTTTAGCAGGATATAGTTTCCTTCCTTATCTCTTTTAATTAGATGAACTTCTGCCTTTTCTTGATCTGAAATAAGGATAGCTACCCCTGATTTTTTGGCTTTACCTGAAGCATAATAGATTCTGCTCCAACCTTTTACCTTTACTCTGTATGTATCTCCCTGCTTTAAGTGCGTTTCCTGTAAACAACATATTGTAGGGTTCTGATTTTTGATCCAGTCTGCTATCCGTCTCCGTTTGATGGGAGCGTTCATCCCATTCACATTTACAGTAAAAAGGCCAATTCTATATTTCCTGCCATCATATTATCCCCAGATTATGCTTTTTTCTCTTGATCCCCCTGAACCTCTTCCCCAATATTTAATTTATAGATGCCACTTCTGACGTGCAGCCTTCCCTTTTTAGTATCCCTCCCCCCTCCTTCCAAGTCCATTCCCTTATTCCCCTTTTGCTTTTTCCTTTTCCTCTCACCCCTTTTAATGAGGTGAGAGAGAAGACTCTGAAAAACAAATATGTCAATTATTTACTCTTTGAGCCTCTTCTGATGAGAGTAAGATTCATATAATGTTTCTCCCCCTCTCTAAATTCCCTCAGATGTGGTATATTTTTTTATGCCTCTTCCTGGGATGTAATTTCCCTCTTTTTATCACTCCTTCCCCTTTTTTCTGATACTACCCCCTTCCCTTTACTACTCCCCCCTTTTTTATATTAATAAAGTAAAATTATCCATGCAGTCTTTCTGTATATCCACAGCAGAGGTACAGTTCTCAAGAGTTCTTTTTACCTTTTCTGTTTCTCTTCAGTCTTGTGGATGTAGATCAAATTTTTTTGTTTAAGTGTGGTTTTTTTCTTAGAAACAAATGGAATACCTCTATTTCATTAAATGACCATCTTCTTGCATGGAAGAAAATACTAAACTTAGCTGGATAGTTTATTCTTGGTTACAATCCTTGATCTTTTGCCTCTCGGAATATCAGGTTCCAGGCCCTTCATTCTTTTAATGTGGAGGCAGCCAGATCTTGAGTGACCCTTATTGTGGCACCTTGGTATTTAAATTGTTTTTTTCTAGCTGCTTGCAATACTTTTTTCCTTTTTTTGGTAGTTCCTTTTTTTGGTAGTTCTGCAGCTTACCCACAATATTCCGTGGAATTCTTTTTTTAGGGTCTTTTTCAGAAGGTGTTTGATGAATTCTTTCAACGCCTATTTTCCCTTCTCTTTCTATTATCTCTGGACTGTTCTCTTTGATGATTTCCTGTAAAATAGACGCTAAACTCTTTTTTGATCATAGTTTTTGGGGAGTCCAATGATCCTCAGATTGTCTCTCCCAGATCTCTTTTCCAGGTCTATAGATTTTCCCTGTAAGAATTTGATGTTATTATCCAGCTTTTCACTTTTTGTTGTTTGTTTGACTGATTCTTGGTTTCTCAATGAATCATTCATTTCTATTTGTTTAGTCCTGATTTTTAATGAGTTATTTTCTTCATTCACATTTTTTAGTTCTTTTTGTATATGCCCAATTGCGTTTTTAAATGAATTATTTTGCTCTATTGAATTTTTTTCCATTTTCCTAAATTTGTTTTTTAGAGAGTTATTTTCTTTTTCCAATTCAAAAATCCTACTTTCTTGAGACTTTTTTTTATCTTTACCAATTCAGAAATCCTACTTTCCTGTGATTTTTTTAACCTTTTCTAAATCACAAATTTTGTTTCTCTGCATCTCCTGTGAATTCTTTATTTTTTCCAACTCAAATTTCAGGTCATTGTTATTGTCTATCATAGCTTCTCTTTCCTTTTCCCATTTTTCTTTTAACTCTCTTAACTTTTTAATAGTCTCTTCTAGGAGAGAGTTATGTGATGGGAGGCAGGTATCATTCCCCTTTAGAGTGTTATCTGCTGACTCTCTGCTGTTAACTTCTTTGGGGTTGGATACCCGCTCTTTCTCGTTGTGAATGGAATCAATCATTCTCTTCAGCTTTTTACTCATTGTTTAAAATCTTTTGGGATCTGCCCTTGGGGTAAGAAGTTTATCTATCTATCTATCTATCTATCTATCTATCTATCTATCTATACATTAATTCATTAATTCATTCATTCATTTATTTATTTATTTATTTATTCATTTATTTATTTATTTGTTTGTTTGTTTGTTTGTTTGTTTGTTTGTTTGTTTATTTATTTATTTGTTTACTCTCCTCCCAGACTGGATAGATGCAGTGGCTCCTGTGCCTGAGGTAAGAGGGAGCTCTGGGAGAGGATTCCGCTTAGAGGTGATATGGCTGCACTGTGAGGGTTGCCCAGTGAAGGACGCCACTGTGTGTCCTAGCAATTTCCCTGAGGTTTGAGACTAAACAGTAAAAGCCACATAAAGCCCAGCCCATGCGTCTATGGGGTGTGGATATCAGAAGCTGACCTGAAAAGCCCCTGAGCTCAAACTGGAAGTGTCTTCCCGAAAACTGCGGTTCCTACTTCAATGGTTCTGCTTTTCTTGGAACTCCTTGGCTGCTAGAGTTCCCCAGCCTCAGGCCAAGCCTCACTCTATGTGGATTAGATTTTGCTTTGGGCTGTGTCCGCACTATTCAGGCTCTTAACTACCCCAAGGTGAAGCCCCATATAGCAGATGGCGGCTTCACAGCTGTGCAGAGATCAGTTAGGTCACTTCCAGATTGGGGTGGCTCTAGGATCTAGTTTATAAGTGTCTTGATTTCTCTTCTGAACTGCTGTCTTATAAGCAGAGAAGAGCTAACAACCTGTGTCTGATTCCACTATATCAGTGGCTTCTCTGATTCCAGAGTTCTCCCCAGCCTGATCGGCACAGTGTGCTAGCACCTAACCATCTGTGCTTGCCTTTTTTCTTCCTCCCCTTGGAACTGACCTTTTCTGGAGAGACTCCAGATTCTCTTCAGCTGGCAAATTGTGCTTTTAATCTTTGTGGTTTCTATCAGACCAGCGTTATTTTTGAGGCTGATTTAACTAATTGGTAATGAGGGAAGAAGGGAGGTTACTAATTCATGTATATCTTCTCTGCCATCTTGGCTCTGCCCCCCAAATATGTCCTGTTTAATTGACAAAGCTCATCATAATCTAGCTCCTTCCTATGTTTCCAGTTTTTTTTTTTTTTTTAATGCCTTACTTCCTATGACATATACATCCATTAAGTGCCTCTTACCTTCTGATTGTTCCACAAATTATATACTCTATATTTCTATTCTTGGCACTGTCTCTGTTTCATATGCCTTCAATTTTCTCCCTTTTATACTTAAACTATTGAACTTCTTGAATTCCTTTAAGACCCACTAAAATATCATCTCATATAGGAAACCTTTCTAAACCTCTTAATTTCTAAGTTTCTCTCATTTAATTAATCCATAATTATATATGTATATGTAGTTTGCTTAGCATATGTTTATTTGCACCTTGTTTCCCTTCTTATATTACTAGGCATGTAAGAGGAATGACTTTCTTTCATAGTCTTTTTTTTTTTTTTTAAACAATTGATTAAACTCAACTCGTTATATTTCACATTAATTACTCTACACTTCCTTATTCTGGCAGAGGACAACAATTTCCAAACTATTTTCTACCTGTATTGCTCTCATCTTTTTTCTTGTGCCATCAACTTTTTAATCTTAATGAAGGAATTTGCACTTTTGACTTCTAGTTTCAATTTTACTATTTTTAACCTATTTCCATTCTATCCTGTTAAGATCTTTCTGCACTCTGTCATCCTATCTTTTATTTGTCTTTCCCAAGATGTTACCTAAAATTGAGTAAGTGTACTATCAATATATTCATTTAAGTAACTGATAAAAATACATCAGCTTGGTGTCTAGCATAAGATCTGTAATTATGTTTACGATGACATTGATTCATTAATGTTTATTCTTTGGGTCTAGTTCAATCTATTCTAAATATGCCTAACTCTATTATCTAGCCTACAAGGTTATAACTTTTTAAAAATATAGTAGGAAAATTAAAATATATGTGTTATGGCATTACCAACTAACTTTTCTCACGTTCCAATTTAAAATATGTACTATAATTTTAACAGGGATTGAAGTTAAGTTCATTAGCCTGTTGTTTAAAATTTCATATTCCTTTCTCCCCCAATTAGCATGTCTCTACTTCTGTGGTATCTTTTATGTTTTCTCAAATATTTCAAATGTCCTTGATTATAGTCCTATAATCATAACAGTCATTTCCCTTGACCCATTTAAAAAAAAAATTTAAGGTGACATTGGTTCATAATTTCTTTTTCTTCACTGTATTTGGCCGTTCTATAGTAATTTAAAAATTCATATTGATATACAATCAGCCACAATTTAATGAATTTTTTCAACTTCCTTGTATTTAAAAATTATACATTTTCACTCCAAAAAAAACCGGTATAATTTGGATCTTATTTTCATATGATATTTCTTTTAAGATCTAAGTAAAAATTTACTGTGTCTCAAACATTGTGCTAGATATACACATACATATACATATACACAAAACAAAACAAAAACAAAGGTAAAAACACCATATATTCTTGAAATGAGGTAACATTTTAAGGGGGAAGAAATATGTAAACAAACATGTATTAAACATATTAAAAAGTATGTGGAAATACTCTTCAAGAGAAATAGTCTATCACTAGTTCACCTCCTTAGTTTGATGTATCTGACAAATGGCTTTTCTGTTTTCTTATAATTTCTAAATCTAAACTAAATATTTAAACACTAAAAATAATTTTCATAAATTCTCCATGTTCCTTTGATCACTAATATTCAGATGTTCATTGCCCTAATTTTTTTAGATTTTGCCTTATTCTCAAAGATATTTAATATTGATCTCAATAGAATAAGCTAAATGTAATAAAATGGGACTTGATAGTGGCAATACTGCTCCCCAAAATGTTAGAAATTGAACTTCTATAAACTCATGATATGTAATTTCCACTATTCCATGTAAATTCCACAATTATCTATCACTCCTGGTCTACATGAGTTTCTTCATGTCTTGTTGATGATCACCATGATGACTCTTTTTTTTTTTTTTTTTTTTTTTAATTTTATAATTATAACATTTTTGACAGTATATATGCATGGGTAATTTTTTACAACATTATCCCTTGCACTTACTTCTATTCAGATTTTTTCCCTTCCTTCCCCCAACCCCCTCCCCCAGATGGCAAGCAGTCTTATACATGTTAAATATATTACAGTATAATTTAGATACAATATATGTGTGTAGAACCAAATTTTTTGTTGCACAGGAAGAATTGGATTCAGAAGGTAAAAATAACAGTTTACATTCATTTCCCAGTGTTCCTTTTCTGGGTGTAGCTGGTTCTGTCCATCATTAATCAATTGGAATTGGATTAGCTCTTCTCTATGTTGAAGAAATCCACTTCCATCAGCATACATCCTCGTACAGTATCATTGTTGAAGTGTATAATGATCTTCTGGTTCTGCTCGTTTCACTCAGCATCAGTTGATATAAGTCTCTCCAAGCCTCTCTGTATTTCTCCTGTTGGTCATTTCTTATAGAACAATAATATTCCATAACATTCATATACCATAGTTTACCCAACCATTCTCCAATTGATGGACATCCATTCATCTTCCAGCTTCTAGCCACTATGAAAAGGGCTGCCACAAACATTTTGGCACATACAGGACCCTTTCCCTTCTCTAGCAGTTCCTTGGGGTATAAGCCCAGTAGTAGTATGGCTGGGTCAAAGGGTATGCACATTTTGATAACTTTTTGGGCATAATTCCAGATTGCTCTCCAGAATGGTTGGATTCTTTCACAACTCCACCAACAATGCATCAGTGTCCCAGTTTTCCCATAGCCCCTCCAACATTCATCGTTATTTGTTCCTGTCATCTTAGCCAATCTGACAGGTGTGTAATGATACCTCAGAGTTATCTTAATTTGCATTTCTCTGATCAATAGTGATTTGGAACACTCTTTCATATGAGTGGAAATAGTTTTAATTTCATCATCTGAAAATTGTCTGTTCATATCCTTTGACCATTTATCAATTGGAGAATGGCTTGATTTCTTATAAATTAAAGTCAATTCTCTGTATATTTTGGAGATGAGGCCTTTATCAGAACCTTTAACTGTAAAAATTTTTTCCCAATTTGTTACTTCCCTTCTAATCTTGTTTGCATTAGTTTTGTTTGTGCAGAAACTTTTTAATTTGGTGTAATCAAAATGTTCTATTTTGTGATCAATAATGGTCTCTAGTTCTCCCTTGGACACAAACTCCTTCCTCCTCCACAAGTCTGAGAGGTAAACCATCCCATGTTCCTCCAATTTATTTATGATTTCGTTCTTTATGCCTAAATCTTGGACCCATTTTGATCTAATCTTAGTATGTGGTGTTAAATGTGGGTCCATGCCTAGTTTCTGCCATACTAATTTCCAGTTTTCCCAGCAGTTTTTGTCAAATAATGAATTCTTATCCCAAAATTTGGGATCTTTGGGTTTTTCAAACACTAGATTGCTATTTTTATTCACTATCTTGTCCTGTGAACCTAACCTATGCCACTGATCAACTAGTCTATTTATTAGCCAATACCAAATGGTTTTGGTGACTGTTGCTTTATAATATAGCTTTAAATCAGGTACACTTAGACCACCTTCCTCTGACTTTTTTTTCATTAGTTCCCTTGCAATTCTCCACCTTTTATTCTTCCATATGAATTTTGTTGTTATTTTTTCTAGGTCGTTAAAATAGTTTCTTGGGAGTCTGATTGGTATAGCACTAAATAAATAGATTAGTTTGGGGAGTATTGTCATCTTTATTATATTCGCTCGGCCTATCCAAGAACATTGAATGTCTTTCCAATTATTTAAATCTGACTTTATTTTTGTGGCAAGTGTTTTGTAATTTTGCTCATATAATTCCTGACTCTCCTTTGGTAGATATATTCCCAAATATTTGATACTATCGACTGTTATTTTGAATGGAATTTCTCTTTGTATCTCTTGCTGTTGGATTGTGTTGGTAATGTATAAAAATCCTGAGGATTTATGTGGATTTATTTTGTATCCTGCGACTTTGCTAAAATTCTGAATTATTTCTAATAGCTTTTTAGCAGAGTCTTTGGGGTTTTCTAAGTAAACCATCATGTCATCTGCGAAAAGTGACAATTTGATTTCTTCATTTCCTACTCTAATTCCTTGGATCTCTTTCTCGGCTCTTATTGCCGAGGCTAGAGTTTCTAGTACTATATTGAATAGTAATGGTGATAGTGGGCAACTTTGTTTCACTCCTGATCATACAGGGAAAGGTTCTAGTTTATCACCATTACATATGATGTTTACTGAAGGTTTTAAATATATGCTCCTTATTATTTTAAGGAATAGTCCATTTATTCCTATACTCTCAAGCGTTTTTAGTAGGAATGGATGTTGGATTTTATCAAATGCCTTTTCTGCATCTATTGAGATCATCATATGGTTTTTATTAATTTGATTATTAATATGGTCAATTATACTAATAGTTTTCCTAATATTAAACCAGCCCTGCATTCCTGGTATAAATCCCACTTGGTCATAGTGTATTATCCTGGGGATGATTTTCTGAAGTCTATTTGCTAATATCTTATTTAATATTTTAGCATCAATATTCATTAAGGAAATTGGTCTATAGTTTTCTTTCTCAGTTTTCGATCTACCTGGTTTAGGCATCAGTACCATGTCTGTGTCATAGAAGGAATTTGGTAGGACTCCTTCAATCCCTATTTTTTCAAATAGTTTACATAGCATTGGAGTTAGTTGTTCTTTAAATGTTTGGTAGAATTCACCTGTAAATCCATCTGGTCCTGGGGACTTTTTCTTAGGAAGTTGGTTAATAGCTTGGTCTATTTCTTTTTTTGAGATGGGACTATTTAGACTATTTACTTCTTCCTCTGTTAATCTGGGCAAGCTATATTTTTGAAGGTATTCTTCCATTTCATTTAAGTTATCGAATTTATCAGCATAAAGTTGAGCAAAGTAGCTCCTAACAATTGTTCTAATTTCCTCTTCATTAGTGGTGAGTTCACCCTTTCATTTTCAAGACTATCAATTTGCTTTTTCTCTTTCCTTTTTTTAATCAGGTTTACTAAGGGTTTGTCTATTTTGTTGGTTTTTTCATAAAACCAACTCTTAGTTTTATTAATTAATTCAATAGTTTTTTTACTTTCAATTTTATTAATCTCACCTTTTATTTTTTGAATTTCAAGTTTTGTGTTTGTCTGGGGGTTTTTAATTTGTTCCTTTTCTAGCAATTTTAGTTGTAAACCCAATTCGTTGGCCCTCTCTTTCTCTACTTTATGCAAGTAGGCTTGTAGAGATATAAAACTTCCCCTAATTACTGCTTTGGCTGTATCCCACACATTTTGGTATGATGTCTCATTATTGTCATTTTCTTGGGTGAAGTTATTAATTATGTCTATGATTTGCTGTTTTACCCAATCATTCTTTAGTATAAGATTATTTAGTTTCCAATTATTTTTTGGTCTATTTTCCCCTGGCTTTTTATTAAATGTTATTTTGATTGCATTATGGTCTGAAAAGGATGCATTTACTATTTCTGCATTACTGCATTTGATTTTGAGGTTTTTATGCCCTAGGATATGATCAATTTTTGTATAGGTTCCATGAACTGCTGAGAAGAAAGTATATTCCTTTCTATCTCCATTTAGCTTTCGCCAAAGATCTATCATATCAAACTTTTCTAGTATTCTATTTACCTCTTTGACTTCTTTCTTATTTATTTTGTGGTTTGATTTATCTAATTCTGATAGTGCAAGGTTGAGATCTCCCGCTATTATAGTTTTGCTATCTATTTCCTCTTGTAGCTCTCTTAATTTCTCTTTTAAGAATTTAGATGCTGCACCACTTGGTGCATACATGTTTAATATTGATACTGCTTCACTATTGATGCTTCCCTTTAGCAAGATATAATGCCCTTCCTTATCTCTTTTAATTAGATCAATTTTTGTTTTTGCTTGATCTGAGATGAGGATGGCTACTCCTGCTTTTTTGGTTTTGCCTGAAGCATAATAGATTCTGCTCCACCCTTTTACTTTTAGTTTGAATGTTTCATCCTGTTTCAGGTGTGTTTCCTGTAAACAACATATAGTAGGATTCTGACTTTTAATCCAGTCTGCTAACTGCTTCCTCTTTATGAGGCAGTTTGCCCCATTCACATTTATGGTTAGAAGGACTAATTCTATATTGCTTGCCATCCTATTAACCCCTGCTTGTGCTTTTCCCCTTTCCTTCCCTTTTACCCTCCTATCCAGTATTAAACTGGTAAACACCACTTGCTTTTCACAGCCCTCCCTTTTTAGGATCCCTCCCCCACCTTAAAGATCCTCCCCTTATTTTATCCCTTTTCCTCGAAATTACTGTATTCCCTTCCCCTTAGCTTACTCCTTCCCTTTCACTTTTCAATGAAGTGGAAGAAGTTTCACCATAAATCGAATATGTCTATTGATACACGCTATGTTCATCTCCCTCCTTTCTTTCTCTCAGATATAATAGGTTACCTTTGCCTCTTCATGAGATGTAGTACCACCACTTTATACTTTTTTATGATATAATCTCCTTTCCACCTCTAGTTTCTAAGACAAATTGTACATATGTTCTTTACATATTTTTTTGACAGAAGTATAGTTCTCAAGATTTCTTTTTACCTTTTTTAGAAGTCTCTTGAGTTCTGTATTTGAAGATCAAACCTTTTATGTAGGTCTGGTTTTTTCATCAAAAATAGATGGAATTCATTTATTTCGTTAAATGTCCATCTTCTTCCCTGGAAAACGATGCTCATTCTTGCTGGGTAAGTTATTCTTGGCTGCATACCAAGTTCCTTAGCCTTTTGGAATATCATGTTCCAGGACCTGCGTTCTTTTAATGTGGACGCTGCTAGATCCTGTGTTATCCTTATTGTGGATCCTCCATATCTGAATTGTTTTTTTCTAGCAGCTTCCAATATCTTTTCCTTTGTCTGATGGTTCTTGAATTTGGCCACTATATTTCTTGGCGTTTTGATTTTAGGGTCCCTTTCAGTAGGTGATCGATGAATTTTCTCAATGTCTATTTTACCCTCTGTTTCCAAAACGTCTGGGCAGTTCTCTTTGATAATTTCCTCGAAAATGGTGTCCAAGCTCTTTTTTTCCTCCCATTTTTCAGGGAGTCCGATTATTCTCAAATTGTCTCTCCTGGATCTGTTTTCCAGGTCTGTTGTCTTTCTGGTAAGGTACTTGACAGTCTTTTCAATTGTTTCATTTCTCTGGTTTTGCTTGACTCCCTCTTGGTTTCTCCTTGAGTCATTCATTTCCACTTGTTCCAGTCTAATTTTCAATGATGTATTTTCTTCACTCACTTTTTTTATATCTCTTTGTAATTGTCCAATTGAGTTTTTATCTTCTATGGAATTTTTTTCCATTGTATCCATTTTATTTTTTAGAGAGCTGATTTCTTTTTCCAGCTCTCTAATCCTGTTTTCCTTGGAGTTGTTTACCTTTTCCAGCTCACTAATCCTGTTTTCCTTGGAGTTGTTTATCTTTTCCAGCTCACTAATCTTGTTTCTCAATGATTTGATTTCTTTATCCATTCTGTCTTTGAATGCATGGGATGACTTCTCCAGGCTCTCTTGCCAAGCTTCCCTTTCCTTTTCCCATTTCTCTTCCAGCTCTCTTGTGAGAGCCTTTTTGATTTCCTCTATGAGGTTCTTTTGTATTGAGGAGCAGCTCATATCCCTCCCAGGGGATACATCTGGGGACAGTCTGTTCCTAGTCTCCTCAGCATTTGAAGTCTGTTCCCTCTCCACACAGAAGCTGTCAATGGTTAGAGCCCTTTTGAATTTTTTGTTCATTTTGTCAGATTAGGAATCAAAGAAAACAAATTGACAAGAGAAACAATTGGTCTGTTTTGCGGGGGATGGGGCTGGATGGTATTAATGGGCTTCCTCTACAGACTGGGGGTAGGGCAGCAGAGAGGCACTAACAGAACAGCAATGACTATACTGAGTCTGCGCTCTGAGGTTCTGAGAACGCACCAAGTCAGTCCAGGTGGGGGTTGGGGGTGGCCGGGCTCTGAGAGACGCTGGCTTTCTGGGGTTTTAATCTTCACTTCCGGTGTTTACACCCTCTCCACCGCTCCTGGCTTGCTGCCAAGACGGAGCATCCACAGTGGGGCAAAAGCCCTTTCACAGAAACGGCAGAGATCACACCCCTCCCCCTCTGGTCTGAGCTGTGTGAGCTGCCTGTCTTGCTCTGGCTGTCTGCCCTCAGTCTGCGCCCAGTCTCATTGACCCTCCCCCGAACAAACACAGACCTTTTCTGGCGACCTTCAAGGATGTCTTCTCTTGGTGATAATTTGTGGATTTCTTTCTGGGTCAAGCATTAAGTCAGAGGCTTGTCATGAAGTAAGTTCTGAGAGAAAACGAGGAGCTCAAGCAGCTGTCTGCCTCCACGCCGCCATCTTGACCATGATGACTCTTGCTACTCTTTCATCTAAGCTCCACATTTTATAGGAAACCACACAAATGAATCTGCTGAGAAGATAAAGATCATCAGCTATTAAAGCTCCATATTCACCTCTCATTGTATAAAACTTTATGTCTATCCCTTCATTCCTTTTTCTCTTTTAGCACAGTTATAAATGTAACAGGTGTATTTGTACATTCAATTCAATCCTCTTTTACTTTTTTCAGTTACCTAAGCTTTCCTCTTTAACATCTTTATAAAGCTTTATTTCCGTTTGTGTATTCTTAAATTCATAGATATAACATTAGAAGAGAGAAAGAACTTATTCAACATTCTTTATCTATTCTATTTATCTTTATCTATTTTTTTTATTATTATAGCTTTATATATACAAAACATATGCTTGCAAAAACTTTTGTTTCAACTTTTCCCCTCCTTCTCTGCACTCCCTCCCTTAGATGGCAGGTAGCCCCATACATGTTATAATAAACATGTAATAAACTTACATAACTATAGGATACTGCACATAGGATAAATACAGGGTACAATGCATGCAGTATCACATAAAAATTTGCTATTTTGTACAGATGTTTCCTTGTCACATCAGCATAACTCTTCCTAAAATACAAAATAGGTTATGATCCCTGACTTCTCAGGTAAGTTGAGACCCCCTTAAGAGGGATGGGGAGCCAAACCAGACACTGGTCAGCAGAATTATTTACTGGAATAAAGAATCTTTTATTTCAACCAGGATTCCCTATTATCTGTGACCTCTAAAGTATAGTTGTACATAGTTTGGCTTCCAGAGACTTTCATATTAGGATTATTTTTTAGAATTTTATCTGTGGATAAAATATGGATTGTCTGATGCTATTTTTGTACTTGAAGAGGACAACTTTTCTCTAGTCAAAAAAAGTAAGTGTGAATTTTTTTCAGCATATTAATTTAGGGAAATGAGACTGATAATTTTATTTTTTTTCAGTAATGAACAGTTTTATTCATGAAAGTGTAAATGGAAATATTACCAACAAGGAGAATAAGAATGGAAAACAATCATATAATTATTTCTCCTTAGAGAAGACACTTCCTAAATGATAGTTGAGAACAATAATAAAAAAAAAAAATCAATTCATAGAAAGAGAAGAATTATGATTCACCATTGTTTTAGAGAAAATATTTTAAATAAAATATTTAAAAACCATGGGGAAATGTTATTTTACAGAAAAGTTGGACATAATTCAAAAATTTATCTTATATGTTCTTTCAGAGATTTTGGATGTGCTTTGTTTTACATATATTTTATTTATTTATTTGATTAATAAATTAATAAATTAATTTTTTTTATTTTTTAATTTTATTTATAATTTTTTGACAGTATATATGCATGAGTAATTTTTTTTATAACATTATCCCTTGTATTCATTTTTCCAAATTATCCCCTCCCTCCCTCTACTCCCTCCCCTTGATGACAGGCAATCCCATACATTTTACATGTATTACAATATAACCTAGATACAATATTTGTGTGTAAATACCATTTTTTTGTTGCACATTAAGTATTAGATTCCGAAGGTATTTAGATTCCGAAGTAACCTGGGTAGATAGACAGTAGTGCTAACAATTTACATTCACTTCCCAGTGTTCCTTCTCTGGGTGTACATATGTTTTTTATAAAAACTATTAAATTTGTCTTATAAAAAAGGGTTGAACAAGAAATGGCTAATGCAAAAGAATGATTATTTTCATCTCTATATCTTTCTATCTATCTATCTATCTATCTATCTATCTATCTATCTATCTATCTATCTATAGACTTACCTACCTACCCCTCATTTTAAATGATAATTGTAAACTAACATAAATTATTTTAATATAATGTTTAAAATTCAAATATTAAAGTAACTAATAGATACCTCATTATCCAATCATGTAGAGAATTGCTTTAGATCAGAGAAAGAGGAGGAATATACTGTTTAGTTTATTTAATTGGAATGGATGATATTATTATCATTGTTGGTTGTAGAAATAATACTGATAGTATTAGTAACAGCATCAATAGTGGTAAAAGTTATAGGAGTAGCAGCAGTAGCAGCAGCAGCAGTTAGTGGTAGTAGTAGTAGTAGTAGTAGTAGTAATAATAGTAGTCCTTGTTGCTATTGTTTTTGTTGTTATTGTAATTATGGTAGTGATAGTATCAGTATAGACTGAAACTATATAGTACTTTGTGTATTCACAAAGTAATGTACTTGAATTGTTAGATAGTGGCAATTTGGTTAGATAAGTTATGGTTGTATTGCTGGAGCTTGATCTCAGACTCGGATACTGACAGACACAGAGGAGACACAGATGAGGACTTCAACACAAAGAAGACAGGGATACAGAAACAGAGATCCTCCTGGTGGCTCTCCTGCCTTCATCACTCTTCCACCTGAGATCAAGGCTTATCCAGAGATTCTCCAGAGAGCTAGTCCAGACATTACAAATTTATATTTGATTTTTGAGATAATAGGTTGCCACTAGAGTTTATTGAGTGTATCTATGGGGATGAAGGGAGTGATATAGCCATGCATAGGATTGAGATCATTTTGATGAATGCAAAATAAATTAGATTGTCCTAGAAACCAGGGGAGGGAAATGAGGAATTTTTATTTGTTTTGACTCTTGGCCCCCAGCTATGAAAAATGGAGAAAGAGAATAGATATAAATGAAATGTGTCATATAATTTATAGTAAATACATATTTTAGGCAGTTCATGTTATACTGATGTTATAAAAAGAAACAATAGTATATAACCACCAATTTGACACATCTTTACAAATCCCCAAAGTCCCCTTACATTACAAAAAAGAACCAAAGTCCATTTTAAAGATGGACTATACCAATTCCCTATCTCCACAAGAATTATCTTTGTCTTATGTTTCTACAAAGTTTCTGACACTCTTCCATGTTATTTTTAGCCCCCAGTGTCGGGGGTTGAATTTGTATTTATGAGGATGACTCTTCCTTATTGTCCAGGGCTATGTCCACTAAATCACTTAATAAAATTCTTGTAATACCTAAAGATTCATTTTGATCAATGGTTGAAAGTGGAGCATAGCTTTCCACCTACGTGCATGTACACCAAATATACCTTTATTGTGCCCATATATATGCACACACCAATACTTAGATTTTCCAGGATTTTTCCTTAATATTTCAGCTAATCTTTGCCCTAGGAAGGCTGTTTCACAAGCATGGAAGGATGTGACAAGAAATAAATAAATTACAATATTTGAAAGAATAATTTTCCTGTTATCTCAGCTACCAAGAGTATAAAAGCAAACAAAAATGAAAACCTTCAGATAATTAATAAAATAATGAATTGGTTCAGCCAGCCATGACTTACTTTTGTGATAACTGGCCTTTAATCTTAAATCATCAAAATATGAATTTGCAGAAGCAGGCTGTTTGTAAAATGGCTGTTGAGGAAATCCCAGCTAATGACAATCAGTTTAATTGAAAAATCTGGGAGGCGGAGCCAAGATGGTGGAGAAGATACATGCAAAGTTGTAAGCTCCCTCCTTCTCTCAATACCAATTAGTTAAATCAGCCTCAAAAATAACCTGGACTGATAAAAACCACAAGGATTAGAAGTACAACTTACAAGCTGAAGAGAATCTGGAATTTCAACAGAAAAAGTTGGTTCCAAGGGGAGGAAAAAAAGATCAGCACAGACAGGGTTGGCCTAGGTGCTAGCACACTGTGTCAAATGGACTGGGGAGAACTCTGGGATCAGAGAAGCCACTGAGATAGAGGAATCTGGCACAGGCTGTTAGCTCTTCTCTACTTATAAAACAGCAGTTCAGAATAGAAATCAAGCTACTTTAAAATATAAAGCCAGATCCTAAATCCACCCCAATCCGGAAGTGACCTAACACCAATCTCTGCACAGTTGTGCAGCCGCCTTCTGCTGCCCAAGGCTTCTCCTAGGGGTAGTTGAGAGCCTGATCAGCTGGGGACACAGCCTGAGGCAGTCTCTAATCCACATAGTGTGGGGCTCAGCCTGAGGCAGTGGAATTCTAGCAGCAGTGGAATTCCCAGAGAAGAGGAACCTTTAAAGTAGGGACCATGGTTTCCAGGCAGACACTTCCGGTTTGAGCGCAGGGGCTTTTCACATCAGCTGCTAATATCCACGACCCCACAGGAGGCATTGGCTGGGGTTTGTGATGCTTTCACTGTTCGGCCTTAAACCGCAGGGCAGTCGCTAGGCCACACAGCAGGGTCCTTCACTGGGCACTCCTCTCAGCTGCAGCAGTGCTAACCATGTCTGGGGCATTTTGGGGGAGGAGTGAGGGGAACTCTCTCCAAGAGCTCTCTCTTAGCTCAGGCACGGGACTCGGTGCATCCATCCAGTCTGGGAGGAAGCTGATAAATTTCTTGCCCAAAGGAAGACCCCAACAGATTTTTAACAATGATTAAGAAGCTGAAGAGAATGATTGACACCTTCTATATAGAGAAAGGCAGGGTATCCAACTCTGAGTAAGCTAAAAGCAGACAATCTCCAGATAACCCCCTACAGGGGAATGATACCTGCCCCCTATCACATAACTTTCCTAGAAGAGACTATTAAAAAGTTAAGAGAGTTTGAAGAAAAATGGGGAAAGGAAAGAGAAGCTATGATAAAGAATAACAACATCCTGAAATTAGACTTGGAAAAAATGAATAATTCACAGGAGGTGAAGGGAAAAAAAATTTGTGAATTAGAAAAGGTTAAAAAAATCACAGGAAAGCGGGATTTCTGAATTGGAAAAAGAAAATAACTCACTAAAATAATTAGTGAAATGGAAAAAAAAATGAACAGAGCAAAATAATTCATTTAAAAACTCTTTTGGGAATATACAAAAAATAACTAAAAATGCAAATGAAGAAAATAACTCATTAAAAATCAGGACTGAACAAATAGAGATGAATGATCCATTGAGAAACCAAGAATAAGTCAAACAAAACAAAACAAAACAAAAAAATGAAAAGCTGGAGAATAACTTCAAATACTTACTGGGAAAATCTATAGACCTGGAAAATAGATCTAGGAGAGATAACTGAAAGATCATTGGACTTCCTGAAAACTATGAACAAGAAAAGAGCCTTGATTCTATTTTACAGGAAATCATCAAAGAGAACTGTCCAGAGATAATAGAACAGAAGGGAAAAGAGGCACTGAAAGAATTCATTGAACACCTTCTGAAAAAGACCCTAAAAAAAGAACTCCACAGAACATTGTGGCTAAGCTGCTGAACTACCAACTAAGGAAAAATATATTTCAAGCAGCTAGGAAAAAAAAAAATTCAAATATCAAGGTGCCACAATAAGGGTCACTCAAGATCTGGCTGCCTCCACATTAAAAGATCGAAGGGCCTGGAACCTGATATTCCGAAAGTCAAAAAACAAGGATGGCAAACAAGAATAAACTACCCAGCTAAGTTTAGCATTATCTTCCATGGAAGAAGATGATCATTTAATGAAACAGAAGAATTTCATTTGTTTCTAAGAAAAAAAAAAAAACAGACTAAAACAAAAAATTTGATCTACATCCACAAGACTAAAGAGAAGCAGAAAAAGGTGAAAACAACACTTGAGAACTGTATCTCTGTTGTGGATATACAGAAAGTCCACATGGATAATTTGATTTTACTTATATAAAATAAAAAAAGGGAAGTAGTAAAGGGAAGGGGATAGCATCAGAAAAAGGGAAAAAGAGATAAAAAGAGGGAAACTACATCCCAGGAAGAGGCATAGAAAATCTACCACATCTGAGGGAATTTAGAGAGGGGGCGAAATATTGTTTGAATCTTACTCTCATCAGAGTAGGCTCAAAGAGTAAATAATTGACATATTTGTTTTTCAGAGAATTCTCTCTCACCTCATTAAAAGGGGGAAGAGGAAAAGGGAAAAGGAAAAGGGAATAAGGGAAAAGTACAAGAAAAGGGAAGGGATTTGGAAGGAGTGGGGAGGGATACTAAAAAGGGAGGGCACTTCACAAGTGGGATCTATAAATTAAATATTGGGAAAGGGGTTCAGGGGGGTCAAGGGGGAAAAAAGCATAATCAGGGGATAATATGATGGAAGGAAATACAGAATTAGTAATTTTAACTGTAAATGTGAATGGAATGAACTCTCCCATTAAACAGAGGTGGATAGCAGACTGGCTCAAAAGTCAGAACCCTATAATATGTTGTTTACAGGAAATACACTTAAATCAGGGAAATGCATACAGAGAAAAGGTAAAAGGTTGGAGCCGAATCTATTATGTTTCAGGAGAAGTCAAAAAAGCAGGGATTGGATACTTATCCTAGATCAAGCAAAAGCAAAAATTGATCTAATTAAAAGAGATAAGGAAGGAAACTATAGCCTGCTAAAAGGTAGAATAGAAAATGAAACCATATCAATATTAAACATAGATTCACCAAGTGGTATAGCATCTAACTTCCTAAAGAAAAGTTAAGAGGGTTTCAAGAAGAAATAGATAGCAAAATGATAATAGTGGGAAATCTCGATCTTGCACTCTCAGATTTAGACAAATAAAACCACAAAACAAATAAGAAAGAAATTAAAGAGGTAAATAGAACATTAGAAAAATATGTATGGGAATGCCTGCCATCTAGGGGAGGAGGAGGAGGGAAGGAGGGGAAAAATTCAGAACAGAAGGAAGTACAAGGGATAATGTTGTAAAAAAAAAAAATACCTATGCATATGTACTGTCAAAGAAAATGTTATAATTATAAAAATTTAAAATAAATAAATGAATAAATAAATAAATTTTAAAAAAAGGAAAAGAAAAAAAAATGCTAGCCTTGGCAATAAGAGTCAAGAAAGAGATTAAAGGAATGAGAGTAGGTAGTGATGAAATCAAACTGTCACTCTTTGCAGATGATATGATGGTATCTTTAGAGAATCCCAGAGATTCTAATAAAAAGTTATTAGAAATAATTCACAACTTTAGCAAAGTTGCTGGATACAAAATAAATCCACATAAATGCTTAGCATTTTTATACATCACCAACAGAATGCAACAGCAAGAGATGTAAAGAGAAATTCCATTCAAAATAAATGTTGACACTATAAAATATTTGGGAATCCATCTACCAAAGAAAAGTCAGGAATTATATGAGCAAAATTGCAAAACACTTGCCACAAAAATAAAGTCAGATTTAAATAATTTTAAAGACATTCAGTGCTTGTGGATAGGCCAAGCAAATATAATAAAGATGACAATACTCCCCAAACTAATCTATTTATTTAGTGCTATACCAATCAGACTCCCAAGAAACTATTGTAATGACCTAGAAAAAATAACCACAAAATTCATATGTAATTATAAAAGGTTGAGAATTTCAAGTGAATTAATGAATAAAAAAGTCAGAAGAAGGTGGTCTAGGTGTACCTGATCTAAAGATATATTATAAAGAAGCAGTCACCAAAACCATTTGGTATTGACTAAGAAATAGTCAGGCAATGGAACAGATTAGGTACAATGGAGAAAAAAGAGTACAACTAAAGCAATCTAGTGTTTGACAAACCCAAAGCTACCAATATTTGGGATAAAAATTCATTATTTGAAAAAAAAAAACTTTAGGGAAAACTGGAAATTAGTATGCTATAAATTAGATATGGATCTACACTTAACACCATATACCAAGATAAGATCAAAATGGGTTCAAGATTTAGGCATACAGAATGAGACTATAAATAGATTAGAGGAACAGAGGGTAGTCTAACTCTCAGACCTGTGGAGGGGGAAAGAATTTATGACTAGAGGAGAACTAGAGATCATTATTGATCACAAAATAGAAGATTTTGATTACATCAAACTGAAAAGCTTCTGTACAAACAATACTAATGCAAATAAGATTAGAAGGGAAGTAACAAATTGGAAAAACATTTTTATAGTTAAAGGTTCTGATAAAAGTCTCATTTCCAAAATATATAGAGAATTGATCCCAATTTATAAGAAATTAAACCATTCTCCAATTGATAAATGGTCAAAGGATATGAACAGACAATTCTTAGATGATGAAATTGAAACTATATCCACTCATATGAAAGAGTGCTCCAAATCACTACTGATCAGGGAAATGCAAATTAAGACAACTCTGAGATACCACTACACACCTCTCAGATTGGCTAAGATGACAGGAACAAATAATGATGAATGTTGGATGGGATGTCGGAAAACTGGGACACTAATACATTGTTGGTGGAGTTGTGAAAGAATCTGGCCTTTATGCAGTGCAATTTGGAACAATGCCCCAAAAGTTATCAAACTCTGCATACCCTTTGATCCAGCAGTGCTACTACTGGGCTTATATCCCAAAGAAATACTAAAGAGGGGAAAGGTACCTGTATGTGCCAAAATGTTTGTGGCAGCTTTTTTCATAGTGGCTAGAAGCTGGAAGATGAATGGATGTCCATCAATTGGAGAATGGTTGGGTAAATATATGAAGGTTATGGAATATTATTGCTCTGTAAGAAATGACCAGCAGGACGAATACAGAGAGGTTTGAAGAGACTTGCATGAACTGATGTTGAGTGAAATGAGCAGAACCAGAAAATCACTATACACTTCAACAACAATATTGTATGAGGACGTATTCTGATGGAAGTGGATATCTTCAACATAAAGAAGATCCAACTCACTTCCAGCTGATCAATGATGCACAGAAACAACTACACCCAGAGAAAAACAGTGGGAATTGAATGTAAACTGTTAGCACTAATGTCTTTCTACACAGCTTACTTATACCTTTGGAATCCAATTCTTAATGTGCAATAACAAAATTGGATTTACACACATAATGTATCTAGTTTATACTGTAACACATATAAAATGTATGGGATTGCCTGTCATGTAGGGAAGGGAGGGGAAAATTTGGAAAAATGAATACAAGGGATAATGTTAAAAAAATACTCATGCATATGTACTGTCAAAATTTTATAATTATAAAATTAATAAAAAAAGGAAAATATGAAGATAAATACATTGAAACCAAAATTTTCTAAAACTAAATCTTGATCATTATGATGGATATTAGTCTTGAAGAAAACCTTTCAAAGTATAATTTTGCCAAAGTCTATTCTTCAAGTCTGAGGATAAGCACAATTCAGGAATTTGTCCTTGAACAATACATAAGGCATCATGATTTTTCCCCTGGCAACAATAGGACCACCTTATCTACCAAACATTTGATTTGGATTAAAATAATTAAAGAAATTGTCAAAAATATGCAATTATGAAAAGTAATTATTTTTATATACTGCTCTTGTGCAACAAAAGTTTCTCATATTTTAAATGTGTTCTACAGAGAACCACAGTTGTGAGAAAATCAGAAATTAACAACCAACTTACCTATGGGGGTATTAAGATAAAGGAATTTAACTGTTCTTATAGAACGTGTATTCATATATATTTTTAAAGACTTACCATATCGGTAAATGCCATCATCAAGATGTACTTTTCTTATACAGTGTCTATCCATTCTCTTATAATAGTCTTATTTTTACACTTACCTAAATATGTTGAATGCTTATAATAAGATAAACAGATAAATTTGTTGTTCCTAAATTCTTGTGCCATGGATTCAGAGTGTAGGTGTTGAAGTCAGAAATCTAAGGGGAGGACTTGAAAAATGCCACAATACACATATGCCCTGGTAATCTAGCATAAGTGACAAGAGGAATTAGTTAGGAGGGAAGCTAGAAAAGATCGATGTTACTTAAAGAAAAAAGAGACTTCCAGGGATGGAGCCAAGATGGCCTGGTGAAGCCTGGAGGCTGCTTGAGCTCTCCTAGTTTCCTTCAAAAAACACATGAAACCAAGCCTCTGATGGAATGAAGCCATTCTGCAGTTCAAGGATGATTTGGAAAAAACTTTTAAAAAGTCTGATTCACTGGGGTAAAAAGTGGCCAGACCAGATCAAATGAAGTCTAGGAAAGCCATACCAAAAAAGGTCAAAATGAGTATATTATTTGAGCATAAAGAATTATACCATAAACAAATGAGGAGATTAAGTCATAATTTACTTATCAGATTTTTGGAGAAGGGAGGAATTTATGACCAAAATAAGAACTAGAGAACAACATGAAATGAAAAATGGACAACTTTGATTATATTTAGTTAAAAAAAGTTTTTGGGCAAACAAAACCAACAGAAACAAAATTAAAAGGAAAGATTAAATAGATGGGAAAATTTTCATAGCTAGTGTTTCTAGTACATGCCTAATTTCTAAAATATATAAAGAACAGTCAAAACTATACGAATACAAGCCTTTCCTCAATTGATAAATGGTGAAAAGAACATATAATTTTCAGATGATGAAAATAAAGTCATTTACAGTCATGGAAAAATGCTGCAAATCACTATTGAACAGGGAAATGCAAATTAGAAAAACCCGAAGGTACCAATTCTCATCTCTCAGATTGGCTAAAATGAAAGGAAAAGGTAAAGAGGGATGATGGAAGGGATATGGGAAAACTGGAACACTAATGCATAGTTGGTAGAGTTGTAAAATGATCCAGCCATTTTGGAGAGCAATTTGGAAGTATGGC
The DNA here is from genome assembly GCF_048593235.1 of Sminthopsis crassicaudata. Classification (NCBI taxonomy): domain Eukaryota; kingdom Metazoa; phylum Chordata; class Mammalia; order Dasyuromorphia; family Dasyuridae; genus Sminthopsis; species Sminthopsis crassicaudata. The sequence continues at coordinate 313,499,780 of NC_133617.1, read as the reverse complement.
CAGAGGGCTATAATACTGTGCATACCCTTTGACTCAACAGTGTCATTATTGGGTCTATAACCCAAATAAATCTTAAAGGAGGGAAAAGGAACCACATGTGCAAATATGTTTGCAGCATCTATTTTTGCATAGCAAAGAATTGGAAAACGAATAGATGCGTATAAATTGAGGAGTGGCAGGACAAGTTGTGTTTTATGCTGGCAATGAAATATTAATATTCTACCAAAAATGATGAACAAGTTGATTTTAGAAAATACTGAAAAGGTTTAACATGAACTGATTGTGAGGAAAACCAGCAGAAACAGGAATATATAGTACACAATAACAGAAAAAAAATATGATGATCAGTCATGAAAGACTTGGTTCTTCTCAGTTATTCAATGATGCAAGGTATTTCTTATAAACTTTGAATAGAAAATAGCACCTGCATCGAAAAAAAGAGCTATGGAGATTGTATGTAAATCATGCTATGTTCACTTATTGTTCCAATTTTTCTCTCCCATGTTTTTTCCCTCTTGTTCTTATTTTTCCTTGCCAACATGATTCATAAAGCATTGTGCATTAAAATAAATTATTTAAGCAAAATAAAAAAACAGAGAGGAAAGAGCATTGGGAAGAAGTAGTTATTAACATGGTAAAATACTGAAGAGGGTTCAAAAGTGATGAGAATTGAGAAAAGTGACATGTGATCATTGGTAACGTTGGACAGAGAAGTTGCAATTGGTTGGTGACGTCAGAAACCAACTGCACTGCAATGAGTTAAAAATTACATGAGGAAGAAAAAAGTACAAGTGTAATATTCTCTCTGAAATTTAATGTTCTCTGTTGAGTTTTCTTGGGGTCTCTGCAAGTAGCCTTCCTTTCAGTTCTTTAATCACCACAAGTGCAGACAGGTGTTAAAAACCAAATCCCCTATTGTCTCCTTCAAAGTCCTATCTCTTTCACTTGGGGCTCTGCTAGTTTTCTGGAGGCCTTCTGGATCTTGGTTTCAGTGGAGAAGTAATGGAGGAGAGTTTGCCAACACTTATCTGTCTTCCCTAGTTCTGATTCTGGCTTATATGCTCTCTTATCAAAGGTGCCAATCTTGTAGAATTATAATAAGTACTAAGTACATGTACTGCAATAGAGAATTGTTAAGCATCATGTTAAATTAGATAACTATTGTCTATCAGTTCCACTGACTTAGTACCTTGTAAGAATTCTTTGTTTCAAGTTCAGAGTTCTGGCCCATAACATACAAGCACCTATTATAGATTATAGGTATTCCCAGGAAGCAAAGAGATAGAAACAGGGCAATAAGTATTGCAGATTAATAGACAAAGTGAAAGATTGTTGTTGCATTTTTGTTTGTTTTTGTCTATTTTTTGTCTGTTTCATTGGATGAATGAAGGAAGATATATGTAATTTTTTCTGACACTCAGTACTAAGGCATAATGAAAGGTTAATGAGAGACTAGAATATACAGAGCAAAACTGGACAACAGAGAATGGAATGCTTAACTTTTGCATGTAAAATGATTTATGTTTATGAGAATAGTCACCTGGTATGAGAAATAAGGGTACAGGTGGAAATGTTGGTAGATGGCATCTCAATGGATTTATATAATAACATTATATCGATATTATTAAAATTTTGATCCACTTTCTACCTCTGATTATTAGTCATATGAATCATATCTTAGAAACTACTCTGCATTGGCTGTGGTACTGAAGACGCATTGCAAATTCCCCCTAATTGTCTGTCATTATTTTGATTAGAAGCAGCTTGGTGTAGTGGATAGTGTACCAGCCTCTCAGTCACACTATTCTCTGATTTATAACCTTTGTGTATCCATAATTAAATCATTTTCATTACTTAGGCAATTTCCTAAGGATTAAAGATTCTGAGTTCATGACAATAAACATAGTGGATGAGGAATTCCTTATGTTAATGATGTCATTTGTATATTTTTACTTGAAAAGAGTGTCATTTTCCCCCAATTAGGTAAAAAGAAGTTATCCATCTCTAGAGATAGAGATTCTAGAGAAAATGGAGACTGAATGTAAATTACAGTATACTCCTTTCCCTGAGTCTTTTGTACTTTTCTTGGATTACTGAATTGCTGAAAGTTTTTCACAGTTGCTCACTACACAATATTTCTGGTACTGTGTATAGTGTTCTCCTGATTATGCTCACTTAATTTAGCCTTAATGCACATGAAAAACTTCTGAAATCTACCTCACCATCAGTTCTTATAACCCAGTAGAATACTATTTCATTCACATATAACAACTTGTTTATCTATTCATCGTTGATAAACATTCCTTCATTTTCAATTCTTTCTAATAACAAAAGAGCTGTAATAAATATTTTTGTACATGTAGGCCATTTTCTTTCTTTTTTTTTTTTTCTAAGTCTCTTTGAGATACAGACCTACTATTGATATGCTGGATCAAAGGTATGAACAGTTTGGGTGCCCTTTGGGCATAGTTCAAAATGCTCTCCAGAATGGTTTGGTCAGTTTACAACTCAAATATCAATGCATGAGCATACCAATTTTCGCACATCTTCTCCAACATTTATCATTTTCCTTTTCTGTGATATTAACCAACTTGATAGGTGTAAGATGGTACCTGAGAGTTGTTTTAATTTACAACTCTCTTATAAATAATGATTTAGAAGAATTTTTCTTCATATGGCAATACAAAATTTAATTTCTTCATCTGAAAACTGCTGTTCATATAGTTTAAACATTTATTGATAAAACAATGACATATTCTTATAAATGTAATTTAGTTCTCTATATTTTTGAGTTAGGACTTATTTCCTAAAAATACTGGTTAAAATGATTTCCCATCTTTCTGCTTTCCTTCTTATCTTATGATGTTGGTTTTGTGCAAAGCCTTTTTAATTTAATGTAATCAGAATTATGTATTTTGCATTTCATAATGGCCACTTTCTTTTTTTATCATTAATTCTTCCATTCTTCATAAAACTGATGCTTTCTTAATTTGCTCATAGTATCCCCCTTTACATCTAATTTACATACTCATTTTGATCTTCTTTGGTATACAGTATTTTCAACACTTTTATCAAATAGTAAGGTTTGAATTTGTTCTTTTTCTAGAATTTTAAAATACACAACCAATTAATTGTTCTGTTCTCTCTCTCTCTCTCTCTCTCTCTCTCTCTCTCTCTCTCTCTCTCTCTCTCTCTCTCTTTTTAAACAGAAATAGAGATCGAAATTTTCTCCAAGTACTATTTTAGCTGCATCCGATAATTTTTGGTATGTTGTCTCATTGTTGGCATTCTCTTTGATTTTTTTTTTTATATGATATCTTGTTCGACTCATTCATTCTTTAGGATTTAATTATTTAGTTTCCAATTAAGTTTTAATCTGTCTTAACCCTTTATCACATATAATTTTTATTGCATCATGACCTGAAAAGAATATGTTTTTATAAGCATTTACCTTTACTCTTTGTGTCTCTCTGCTTCAAATGTCTTTCTTGTAATGGGAATCATTGAAAAAATAACTTGAAATAATTAACAAGTTATTAAAGTTGCAGGATATGAAGTAAATTCATATAAATCATGTCTACATATTTCTAACCAAATTCAGCAGCAAGAGATAGAAAGAGAAATCGCATTTAAAATAACTATAGACAATATAAAATATTTTGAAGTTTATCTGCAAAGACAATTCGATGAATTGTGTGAACATAATTGCAAAACACTTCAAACAATTGGGAAAATATACATTGTTCATTTGTAGGTAATAAATATAATGAAAATGGCAATTCTATAATCTATTTAGTGCCATGTCAATCAAACTGCCAAAATGTATTTTATAAAGCTAGATAATAAAATTACAAAATTCATCTGAAAAACAAAACATCAAGAATATCAAGAGGGGTACACAGAGCCAAGATAATGAAGTGAAGATAGGAATTCACTTGAATATTCCCCAAGACTCCTCCAAATACCTTTAAATAATGACTCTAAACAAACTTTGGAGCATCAAATCCACAAAATGATAGTGTATAACAATTTTCAGCTGCAGTCAGCTTGAAAGATTAGCAGCATGACTCTGTTGCATGAGGGTGTGTCTGTAGTTCTATGTTAACATAAGGTTTGCCAGGCTTCAGAAGAACAAGAAATGGCAGCAATCTCCAGACATCTCAATCCACAAAGATCAAAGGATAACTTAACAAGAAAGATTTGGCATATTATGCTGTGAGGTAAGCTCCCCCGCCAAGGGGAGCTTTGAGAGCTGCAGAATCAACAGTAGTAGCAACAGAACAACAGCAGCAGCTTCCATAGATGTCAGCTTACAGGTTGTGGGAGGAAGCAGAGAACTGGCCAGAAAGAGATTGCAGAGAACTCGTTGCTGGTTCTGTGGCAGAACTCTGTTGCTTTGATCATATTCAGATCTGGGTAACAGTGCTGACTCACAATACAGGTCCCTAAAAGGATCTTTAAAAACAGCTACATAAACCTGAACCTTTCAGGTATTACACCCTCCACCCTGGAAACAGAGCTATGCTTTAAAAAGAGTTAAAAGTCAAATAATTGCCTGGGGAAATTAATAAACAACAGAGAGTTTCTGGAAATTATTATGGTGACAAAAATGATCAAAATGCACATTCAGAAAATGATGCCAAAATCACTGTTCCTAAATACAAAGCCTACCAAAAAAAACAAAAGAATTGATCTCAGGGCATTAAAGAGTTCAAAAGAGATTTTGAACATCAAACAGAAGTAGAGCACAAATTGAGAGAAGAAATGAGAGTAATGCAAAAGGAACTAAACACACTAATGGGGAGAACAATACTTTAAAAAGAAAAATTGGCCAAATGGGAAAAAAGATGCAAAAGCTAAGAAACATACTTCCTTAAAAATTAGAATGAAGTGAATGGAAGCAAATGGCATTATTAGAAATCAAGATTACATAAAGTAAATCCAAAATAATTAAAAAATAAAGGTAAAAGGGGAAATATCTAGTTGGAAAAACAATTGACTTCTAAAATAGATTAAAAATACTTAAGATTATTGATTTACATAAAAGTCATGGTCAAATAAAGTGCCTGAACATCATCTTTTAAGGAATTATCAAGACAAACAGTCCTAACATTCCAGGACCAGGGAGTAAAATAGAAGTTGAAAAAAATCCACCAATCACTTCCTGAAATAGATGAAAACTTCCAGAACTATGATAGCCAAATTCTAGCACCTCTAAGTAAAGGAAAAAATATTGCAAACATACAGAAAGAAATAATTCAAGTATAGCTAAAGTTATGATTACATAAGATTTAGCAGCTTTCACCTTAAGAGATCAAAAATCATGCAATGTCATATTCAAGAGAGCATGGAAAAATACTGCAATTAAGAATAACTTGTCCAGCAAAAAGTGAATACACTCTTTCATGTAAAAAGGTGGATATTCAATGAAATGGAAGGTTAGCACACATTCTTGAGGACAAGACCAAAGTTGGGTAGAAAATTTGACATTCCAATAGAGAATTCAAAAGAAAAATAAGGAGGCAAACATGAAAGGTGATGAGGTCATGATGAGGTAACATGATGAGATAAATACCTAATAATGAGGTCTATACCTCAATAGGATTAACTGAGGTCTAGTGGAAGGATTCGGGGTACAGGGAGTCACATGGAGCTCCCCTGCAACCCCTTTAGGATTCGGTGCAAGGATACAAAGTTAAATCAGGTCTAGTGGCTGCTAGAGTCCCCTGTAAATGAATTTACAGGCTGAAAACCTAGATGGGTAAAAAGATGTTTATTACCAGGTTTGGAAGCAAGATTAAGGTCTGGTTAGTAAAAGACATTAGATAGAGGAAGATATACACCGAAAGCAGTGGGGACAGAGAACGTCTGATGCAAACATCTTGGCTGGCATCTTTCAAATCTCTGACCAAAGATGATTCTAGCTTTACTCTTTTTATCTGCTTGAAGAAGTAAAGGGTGGATTCCTGATATTTGGCGGGCTTTTCAGATAGCTGAAGGTTGGGTTATCCAAGCCAGCTCAGATCTGGTGGGGGGGGGAGCTAGGTACAAGCCCAAACTAGTTTGACCAGATCTTGTATCAAAGGGGGCTGAAAACCCAGGCCAGCTGGGGCATGGGTACAACCCAAACTGGCTTAGATATGGATCTTTTCCCCTAGGAATATCTTGTCCCAAAGGTAGACCAGACAAGTATTCTTAAAGGGACTACACCCACTACAAAAGGAACATCATAAAGAGACAAACTATGATAAACATTAACTTCTCAACAATATAATGATCTAAAACAATTCCAAAAAATTTTGGGTGGAAAATATCCACATCTAGAGAAAGAACTATAAATACTGAATGTGGACTGAAACATACTATTTTCACCTTTTTGTTATTGTTGTCATTTTTTGGTTATTTTTCACTATTATTTTGTTTTTTTCTTTCTCAACATAACATATGGAGATGTCTAAAATTGTTTGTACATGTATACAACTATATTGGACTGTTTGCTGTCTTAGGAAGGAAGCACATAAGGGAAGGAAAACAATATGGAATTCAAAAATTGTACAAAATGAATGATAAGAACCAATGTTATATGTAATTGAAATATATATATATATATGCATATATATATTATTAAATACATTTTTAAAATTTGTTTTTTCTTGTGAATAGCATTGTACAAATCTGCTTTTTAATCCACTCTGCTATCCATTTCTGTTTTATAGGAATTCATGTCCTTCACATTTACAGTTATGATAACTGTATTTCTCTCTATCATATTTTCTCTCCTTTTTATTATTCTGCTCTATCTCTTTCTGTCTCTCTGTCTCTGTCTCTGTCTTTCTCTCTCTCTCTCTTGCTAGTTTTATTTTGGACATTGTTTCCTCAAACTTCTTTTCCTTTTGTTGCTCTCCCAGATTCTCTTTTTTTTTCCCTTCTCCACATATTTTACTATAAAGTAAGATAGATTATTATATCCAGCTCTTTGTTTATGTTATTTTTTGAGTCAAATTTGAGTCAAATGTAAATTCAAACAATACTCATGCTCTTCCCTTTTTTTCCTTTTTATTGTAAAAGGTTTTTCATGCCTCTTCAAGGAGTAAATTTATCCCAATCTATCTCCTCTTTCCCTTCTCACAGTATAATTTTTTTTTTTTTATTTTCCTCCTTTCAATCTTCATATCAATGCTTTTGTCATGTTTACTTTTAATGCTTCTTTTCATTCTTGTAGTGAAGATAGAATTTTCTGTTTAGGTCTACCATCTTAATCAGAAAATTTTGAAAGTGCCCAATTTCATTGAATATCCATCTTTTGCTCTGAGAGAATATGTTCATTTTTGGAGGGTAATCGACTCTCAATTGTAATCCAAACTCCTTTTCCTTCCATAATATCATATTTTAAATTATCTGATCCTTTTATGTAGAAATTGCTAAATCTTATGTAACCCAGACTTTTGCTCCTTGATATTTGAATTGTTTCTTTCAGTCTGCTTATAGTATTTTTCCTTGACCTAGTAATTCTTGAATTTGATCCTATTATTCCATAGAGTTTTCATTTTGGGATTGCTTTAAAAATATAAACATTTTGATATTGTTGTTTTCTTTTGAGTTTGTGTTTTATTTCTCCCTGTCACTATTATTAGCTTTCTATGATCAGGACTTTTTTGTTTGCTTTATTAACTGTTTAAACTTGAGTTTTGTTCCTGGGGTATAAGGGTTATTATTTAAAGCTTCTTGCTTTTGAAGCCAGGAGACTGGCCACTGGCTTTCTGCAGAAGGGCCCTGGGTCTAGCAACTTGAACTCTTCAATAGGGTGATTCAGCATAATTACACTTGTTATGCCCTGAAACCTACAGTGGCAGTTTGCTTGCTGTGCTGTGCCTGTAGGCTTCATAGCTGATCTGTCACTGGTTTGCTAATTTAGGATTGAGTAATCTTGTTTGCTAATTCACACTGGTAAAAAGCCTCCTGCTGGTTTAACTAGTTACTACTTGTACTGGGTTGTGCTTCCCTTTTACCCAAGTGAAACAGATCTTTCCTTAAATTCATCTAAATTATCTTGGACTGGAAAATTGACTTCTATTATTGTGGATTTTGTCACAGCAGAAGTCTTTTAGAAGGATGACTTAATTTTGTTTCTAAGGGAAACTGGGGAGGATTCAGGAAACTTTCTAGATTCTCTCTGTCATTTTGCTTCTCCTCCGCCACCAGTGGCAAATTTAATAAGTATTTCATCTATGTCTTTACCTGGATCAACCTAATTTATAATTATTTTTTGGGGGGTAGAGAATCTGGTCTTATTGACATAGTGAACTTTAATGTATGTATAAACTCAGTAGCAATGGGAATTCTTGGCAAAATGAAAATATTTCTCCATGATTAAAATAAATATTTATGAAAATAATTTTCTCTGCAGTTATGACTGGTAATTTCAAAATGAATTTCTCAATCTCTTTTTCAGTGATACTTTTATTTTCCCCTCAATACATATTTGTTGATTTGGGATTAGCTAAATACTAATAATGAGTTTTCAAGGACCTCTATTGGCTAATGAAGACCTCTGTTTTATTTACATTCAACATTTTAGTTTCTTCAAAGATACTATATCAAATATAAATTATTATAAAAGTAAAATGTGGTTGGAGTCAACAGATTAAAAATATATTATTGGGATATTTTCTTAAATGTAAATTTCCTTGAAAGGGTATTAAATTTGTATATGATGAGTTTGATTTAACATAAAAATCCAGTGAATGCAAACATAGTTGAACCTCCCTCCTCCAAATAAATAAATAAATGAATCTCCTTGTAGAAATAGATTTCATGAGGATCCCTCTTTTAAAGTTTAAGGAGCATCGTTGGTTATACTTTTTATCATTAAAAAATTGCCTCAAAAAGGTCATTTTATAAGGAATTTCTGATTATTGGTGGTCACATACAATTGCTTTATTGATTCACCTTGAGGGAAATTTATTTTTACTAGTTTTTTTCTCATTTTACTTGATTGAAATGAAATATTCACATAATGGATTTTTTTCCTCTATCTTTATGAACAATGGCATGGAACATTAAGATACTATAAGATCTTTTATGTTTTGTTATTAATTCTCATAAGAATGTTCCCCAACTAATTTATATATCTATATTATTCATCTAGGCTCTTGATCAGTACATTAGGAGTGCAGTCTCAAGTAAATGACAGATGACTAATTGTTTGGCATAAATTACATGATAAAAGTTATTACATAATAATTACATTTCTAAATAGGCAACTTACACATGAATTGTTAAGAAAGAAGGTAATATTTTTAAGATAGCGATGTATAAACAAGCATTTAGTTACTGAGTTTATAAAAAGTCTCATTTTTTTTCAAATGCAGATAAGGAGAATTTTAAAAAAATGGAGAGTAATTTCAGACTACTCAAAGAGGTTAATGTTTAAAAATTTATCATGTCTTTCATGCAACTGAAGTTTGAACCTTTCAAACGTGGATACAAACCCCATACATAGCCTATGACAGGAGAAGCTAATGGGATTTAGACAGTATTTTATAATATAATGTCTTTCTCAACTCATAAAAAGTAAGGCAAATTTAAGTATGAGTATATTTCTTGTTAAGAGCCATAATGCACTTAGTTTTCTTTGTTTGGACTTTCCTTTGGTCTGGATTGACTCCAATATTTCATATGTCATTCTGTACCCCTCTAAATCATAGTGCCCTATGTAAAATGAATGTTGACATCATTTTGCCCATGGCTCCTCAATGTCTGACTTTGAAAATAAACCTTTAACTTTCTTTAAAGAAAGAAAGAAACACAATATTTACCAAATCAATACCTTTTTAGCTCTCTTCTGAATTCTCTAGAAATGTTGGCTATAGACTCTAAGAAAATGACATTTCTTTTTACATCTTTCCCTATGAACAAATGTTTAAAATGCAAATAAATAAATAGATGAAAGAAAGTAATTTGATTGGCATTCATAATTATTTTAAAAAGATATTTATATACTTGTAATAATCACTTAGTCATGACTCTGAATGGGTACATATGTTTAATCATTAAATTAAACACACATTTCAAAATAAAAGTCGAATGTGCAAATTTATTTTATTTCTCCACCTACTCTTGCATGCAACATTTGGGAAGAAACATCTATGGAATTTGAAAACATTAGATGAGAGGGATTTTTCACATACCTTTAATTGCATATTGGCTAATAAATTGTCAGATAAGATAAAGCAAAAAATAATCTATCTCCTGATAGATTTTTTTTCTTACTTGTTATTTCAAGGTAGAGGTGATCATCTAATACGGTGATTTTATGTGTGTAGAACTCCCAAATTGAAAACTCCCTTCACTAATGCATATAACCAATTCATATGTAACTTACATTCTAAGATACTTTCTTTTCATGCCTGAGAGAATTTAAGAAAAAAATTTGGATTAAAAAACAAAACAAAACAAAACCTAATAATTTTAATATTTCTGATTCTGAGGTTGAGGTGCAATAAACTCTTTATTCATTCTGATATGTTGATGCCACTAATCTTCTCATCTCTGCAACATTCATCAAAACATACATAAAATCCTGAAAACTTATCCTATGGCAATGAGTCATCCTAAGAAGGATGAAATTATATGTTAAGGCATTCAAATCCTCATATCCTACATCTAAACAAATGTTAAAAATATAGGAATTAGTGATATTCATTATGTTTTTAGGAAATTTCAGGAAAATAATGACAAAAATGGTTTCTGGATCAAAATGCTTTTAATGACTTTGTGCATGTATATACTAATGCTTGAGTGAGAGAATGTCAAGAAAATGCTTATAAAAGGAAGTTGCATAACAAAAAGAAAGGTAGGTCACTGTTTTATAGATGTGTCCAGCTAATAAGACTAATACTAAAGACTGGGTACCAGCCAGAGTATTGAATGAAAGTTACAATCATGGTCAAACACTTCCCTTATACTTTTACTTTTTGAGTTTAAATTATTTGGGGAAAAAAAATATTACCTCTTCAGCAGAATAACTAGAATTTAATATAACTCTTTTATCAGTTTAGAATTGTTCTGTTTTTATTTTTTAACAAAACTTCTATCTGTCTTGTCTCTGTCCCTGTCTCTTCTAATTGAAGCAATATAGAATAAGGGACACAGATCTGGTCTTGAAATCCAGAAGATCTGAGTTTAATTCACTTCTTTGAAACATACTTTAACCTTAGGGAAGTTAAATGTCGATTACCAAGGTAAATCTCCAAGAACCAAGAGTTTCAGGGAAAATAGCAACCTGCATTATGTAATTGAGTTTCTTTTTCTAAGAGTTTCCTCTGCCATGATATTATTAAACAAGTCTTCATCCTTACATAAAGAATTATTGGAAAAAATATTATTCTAACTTTAAAAGTGATAAATTGTGATAACTTATTTTTTCATATATAAAATGATTTAATCTCATTAATTGTTAGCAACTTTAAGGAATTCCCTCTCAGAGGCATATCAACAATATAATCTTAAAATAATTTATTAAGCAGGGCAATGTATTTGGGTCAATAAGTTTCAACTCATTGTTGATTTCTATTATTATACAGTATAGATCATATATGAAATATAAATGTCCTGAAAACTAGCAACATTTTATTTTTGGTCATTGTGTCTGCAATGCCTTGCACAATTCTTGGTTTTAAGGAAGTTGTTTTAAACATGTCTACTGACATGAAAGAAGAGCAAAGATAATCCAAACTTTTCCCAACCTTTTTAAAATGCCCCAAATGGTCATGCTGATTCAATTTCATTAAGCATACATCTAATATAATTAAGCCTCTGATTGAATACATTATAGTGTTTTAGTTATAAAATTTATAGAAAATATTAGACAGAATTAATTTTATTTACTTAACGTTATTATTTTTCATGAAATTTTGCAACAATAATGGAATCCAGAGGGATAAACAAGAGACAAATGGCCAGCAGAATGACAAACCAGCAGATATAAACAAAGGGTTAATTGATTTACCAATCTGTCAGAGCCAAAAGCAGGATTAGGTAGGATTCATCTTTGCTATCCCTAATGTTTAGAATCAGCATACACAAAAACCTGCCTGATATACCTAAGAGGTTTTAATGAGGGTAAAAAAGACAAGCAGGATATCTAAGAACTAATAGAAAAGGGCAGAGAACAATATCTTTTTTTCATGGAAAGGGAGGAAGATGTATCTTTTGGAATAATAAATTGAATATTCCTAGGAGTGTTTGAATTGAAATGTGTATTTGCAACTATCCTATTTCCCAAGGCTGCTAGATTAACTCTGTGAGGCCTAGATATAAGTAAAAGATATAAGTAAACCCAAAGGTCTTCTATGTTAGTATAAACCCCAGAAAACTACAATGAATGAAATATAGGGGACAACTTTGATCAAGTTTTTATGAAGTAAGACATGGTATTTACAATTCTAAGGATTAGTTAAAGATGAATGTGCTTATAGTTGTGATAATAGATAAATTTAAATGATCTTTTAAGGAAAGAGGGGAGGAAAAGTAGTTTTTTGACACTTGGAATTTATAGCTAACTTTTAAAGATTTTATGGCAAAGGACATTTATCATTGAGTATAAGTCAGAAATGTAGAGTTTGCAAAAAACTCAGAAGTCATGAAGTTCTAACCATTCCTAAATCATGAATCCCATCTATACTGCTTTGGATAATAGGTCTTCCAGACTTAGCTTACAGCTACAGTTACTGAGAATTTATTGCTTTCTGAAGCAGTTCATTCTACTTTTTGAAAAAAGAAAAAAAAGTTTTTTTTAAACTTTTTTTTAAAGTTTTCCTAACAAAAGCTATTTAAAAATGTTCCTAAAAGTCAGCTGAATCCTCATTCCCCATAATTTCTATACATAAATTACAACTCTACCTTCTATGTTTTAAAAAAAAAATAATATTCCATAAACTATATACAAAGTACATAAAAAAATTTAAATGTATTTTTTCTTTTTCACCACACAATACTCTTTTAAATGTATGGACATATTTTCAACAATTACTTTTTTAAAAAATAATAACTTTTTTAATTTTCAAAATATACACAAAGACAGTTTTCAACAAGATTGCATAGTCTACTATAATTTATATCTAAAAACATCTAGAGAACATTATAAAATGCAAAAATGATCATTTTGGTTATACTAAATTAAAAATATTTTGTACAAACAAAAATAATGCAGAGAATGTGAATTGGAAAAGGTAAAAATCTCCCAGTAAGTGCAGGGAAACAAAACTTGTGAATTAGAAAAGGTAAAGCACTCCCAGGAAAGTAGGATTTGTGAATTGGAAAAGATAAAGAACTCCCAAGAAAGTAGGATTTGTGAATTGGAAAAAGAAAATAATTCAGTAAAAAAAAGTAGTGAAATGGAAAAAAAATTCCAAAGAACAAAGCAACTCATTTAAAAACTCAATTGGACATATATAAAAAGAAGTTACAAAAAAACTGATGAAGAAAATAACTCATTAAAAATAAGAACTGAACAATTACAAATGAATGATTCATTGAGACATCAAGAGTCAGTCAAGCAAAACCAAAAATGGAAAAAATAGAAAAAAATGTTAAATATCTACTTGGAAAAACAACAGACCTGGAAAATAGATCTAAGAGAGATAATCTGAGCATTGTTGGACTTCCTAAAAATTATGATGAATAAAAGAGCCTAGATACTATTTTACAGGAAAACAACAAAGAGAACTGCCCAGATATAATAGAATCAGAAGGTAAAATAGGCATTGAAATAATTCATTGAACACCTGAAAAAGACCCTAAAATAAAAACTCCATTGAATGTTGTGGCTAAATTTCAGAACTATCAGACTAAGGGAAAAATATTACAAGCAGCCAGAAAAAAAAAATCAAATACCAAGGAGCCACAATAAGGATCACATTTTATTCTATTTTCATTTGTTTGACTTTGTTTTATTGTTTCTATTAGCTCCCACTTGCCCAATTTTAGTATATAAAAAAACTTTTTTTTTAGTGCAATTTTACCCTTTTTTTATTCAGCCCCTAAAGAAGTTATGTTCCTTAGTCCTTAGTCCTAATTCCTTAGTTCCTTAGTTCTGTTTCTTATTGTGCCTTTTTTTTTTACCATTAGGACAATTATTTTTGTAAGGTGTTGTTTTCTTTAATATATCTTTGTTCTTTTAACAAATTGTTAATTATTTTTTTATAATTTTGTGCCATCACTCATTTCTTTTTGAATTTGTCCTCTTCCATTCTTATATCTTTCAATACTCTTCTTGGAATCTTCCCTGTCCTTGCAATAATTTAGCATTTTATTTATTTATTTATAATTATCAAAGCTTTTTATTTTCAAAATATGCATGGATAATTTTTCATAATTGTTCCTTGCATAGCCTTGTGTTCCAAATTTCGCCTTCCTTCTCCCAATCTTCTCCCCTAGATAGCACATAATCCAATATATGCTATACATGATAAAATATATGTTAGTTCCAATATACATAAACATGTATGTACAATTATCTTACTGCACAAGAAAGATCAACTTAAAAAGAAAATAAAATGAATACAAAAACAAAATGCAAATGAATAACAATGAAAAGAGTGAGAATGTTATATATTCATTCTCACTTAGTTCTCTGAGTGTAGATTGCTCTCTTCATCATGACATCATTGAAACTGGCCTCAATTATCTCATTGTTGAAAAGAGGCACAACCATCACAATTGATTATTGTATAATATTGTTGTTGTCATGTACAATGATGTCCTGGTTCTGGTCATTTTACTTAGCATCAACTCATGTATGTCTCTTCAGGCCTCTATGAAATCATCCTGCTGATCTTTTCTTATAGAACAATAATATCCCATAATATTCAGGTACCATAACTTATTCAGCCATTCTCCAACTCAGTTTCCAGTTTCTTGCCATTACAAAAAGAGCTGCCACAAACATTTTTGCATGTATGGGTCCCTTTCCCTCCTTTAAGACCTCTTTGGAATATAAGCCTAATAGAAATACTGATGGATCAAAGGGTATGCACAGTTTGATAACTTTTTGAGCATAGTTCCAAGTTACTCTTCAGAATGGCTAGGTCCATTCACAGTTCCACCAACTATGTATTAGTGTCCCAGTTTTCTCACATCCCCTCCAATATTTATAGTTATCTTTTCCTGTTATCTTAGCCAATCTGAGAGATATGTAGTGCTACCACAGAATAATCTTAATTTGCATTTATCTGATCAATAGTGATTTAGAGCACCTTTTTATATGACTAGAAATAGTTTCAATTTCTTCATCTGAAAATTGTTCATATCCTTTGACAAGTAATTAGCAATTTAACTGAAATTTTCATTGATAATTAGCCTGGCTTTCTTCAGGGTTAGGCTGGTTACTCTTATTGCCTTCTTTTGATCCATGATTGTAAAAGTCAGTTTTTCATTTATTGTGGAAGCCACTCACTACTTATTTACATGTTACAATTCCCTTAGTATAATTGTCATATCACATATCATATTACTATCATTGTCATATCACCTATTTACTTGTTACTCCTTACCTTACTATAGTTCTCTGTCTGCAAAATTTCTAAGTCAATGACCTTCTCAAAAATTTAGCTTAAGTTCTAGTTGTCCTTATGAATTTCCCATGTTTATATAAATCAATTAAAACTTTCACTTTTATCATTTTTGTTTTACTTCTGCAGATGTAATCATATGTAAATTGTGATTGAAAAGATTACATTATACCTACCTTCTCTATTTGCTATTTTTTTCAGGAATACTACATTATTTTGCATATCATCTACTCATTTTACAGATCCCTAGAGAGAATGAAATAACACTGGATGTTCTGCCTGTTGAATTTTACATTTCAATCTCTGCACACTGAAATATGTACATAATCAAAAGGAGATAGAAAGAGAGAAAACTCCTTATCGACAAGAGTTTAAGTGAGCTCTTGTGTGTTATTGATCCTAGTAAAGTACATAAAATACCTTATGGGCATGAAATAATAATAGGTCCCATCTTTTCTTGAAACTACAAATACTAACTTTTCTCCTGGCCTTGAAACTGTGGCCATGTGCCCTGATTCCTTGTAATCTTGGAACTGTGACTCAAAAATATGTGTGGGTAATAGAGTTAACAATTAATAGTACCTGCAGCTGGTCTTAGGAAAAGTTTCCCTATAATCTTTTTCTGACCAATCACCCATCATTAGGCTGAAAGCTCCCATAGATATTGCTGCAGCTAACATTGTAGCCTTCACCAAGGCCTACAGCTGGTGTTCTGGTCCTGTGCCCAGTCTAGTTAAAGAGATATCTTTTGTAGTTCCCCTCAGTTATCTTAGATTAGAAAAAAAAATCTTTCTCTAATCACATGTTCATTTTGTTGATCCAAAATTGAAGTGTTATTTTAAAGTTGTTTGAAAGGAAACATTGGAAAAAAAAAATTAGTTCCTGACCTGTACTTCATCATGTTGGCTTCCAGGGCTCAATAAAATTAAAGTGTTTATATTCCTGTTCATATTTTTGAGAATGGGGAAGGTCAAACTCAAAGAAAATGTTGCAAATAGGTAAGTTTCACAGAGGCAGCTACTTCTTTCAAACTAATTAAATTTGGTCTCTGTTGGTGTCTCCATTCTATCCTACAGAGTATTTTAAAAAATAATTAGTTGTTTACTTTAATTGACTAACTTAGTTATGAGGGGTAAAACCCTACCAGTTTCATTTTTTTTTTCTTTAAAGACCTGGCCTGAAGTAAAAATTAAATTACTTTTCCATCTATTCAAGCAATCAAAAAGTTGAGGTCAGCAATATACTAATGAAGTATTTTTTTTCCCTAAAATAACATGAATGGATGCTAAAGCCCTTGCAGTTCTTGTCTATTGAAAAAACAAAACAAAACAAACTTATCATTCAAAAGATATATAGGTAAAGTGTGGGGGGAAATTGCATGACAGACTAGTTTCCAGATGTTTTCACACAAGCTGATGATAGCAGCAAGTTGAAAGCAGAAATAGCATATCATGTTTGTAGAATGAGATATAATTCAGATAATGCTGTGATTAGCTCCAAGTTTCTTGACTTATAAATTTAAATTTTATAACACATATTAAGTTTATAAAATTTATGAAAAAATATATTCATTACCCAAAGAGATTGTGGTGTAAATGATTGGAAATAAGAAAGTTTTCTTTTGTTTTGTACTTTTCAAAGGAAAAGCAATAGTTTGAAGTTCTGTGTCTTTTCATTTTTTGTTATAAATAGCTTGTTCTAAAGTATTTTTCCCCTTCAACTTACATAAGACAACTGTTATGAAATTCCTTTTGCAATTGAAGAAGAATGCAATAATTAAGTACATTTTGATCTATTAGGCCACCTCTTAAAATTTGGGCCCAATAGGATCCTTTGAAATGGGATTTCCTATAAGTGTTGAATTGTTACAAACATTGTGATATAATATATTGCATGAGAGATGTGGTTCCTATTTCAAAAAATTTAATATCCCTATGCAATAAATATATAGTGTTTTTCCTATTTTCACATTTTATCATAATTTTTAAGATCTGTGGCAAAGTTTATTCTTAAGATTATCTTGATTCCAGCTTGACTATCATTTCTGACTCCTACTCATTTTCTAGTAACTGCAGTGAAGGAAAACTATCCTAAGTACTAGACAATCTGTGACCTGATCAAATATTAGTGCTTCATTATCATCTATGAGCATCTTGGAACTTCTCTTGTCTGGTTCACTTTCATTGATAATTAGCCTGGCTTTCTTTGGAGTTAGGCTGGTCACTATTATTGAACTCTCTTCTTCCATGCTTGTGAAAGTCAATTTTTCATTTATTATGGAAGTTAATCACTAGTTATGTATTACAATTATCACATATCATATTATTATAATTGTCATATCACCTATTTACTTGTTACCTTACTATAATTTTCTGTCTTCCAAATTTCATTCCATACCTCCTCTATAATCAGAACCAATGACCTCCTCAAAAGTTTTGCTTAGTTCTAGCTTTCGTTACCAATTTCACATGTTACATTTGAAGATAGCAATTAATTAAAACTTTCACTTTTATCATTTTTGTTTTACTTCTGCAGTGGTAATCACATGTAAATAGTGATTGAAAACATTACATTATACCTACTTTCTCTATTTGCTATTTTTCAAGAATACTAAATTATCTTGCATATCATCTACTCATTTTATAGATCCCCAGTGAGAATGAAATAGCACTGGAAGTTCTGACTGTTGAATTTTACATTTCAATCTCAGTGCACACTGAAATATATACATAATCACAAGGAGATAGAACGAGAGAAAGCTCCCTATCAACAAGAGTTTAAGCGAGCTCTTGTATGTTATTGATCCTAGTAAGTACATAAAATATCTTCTGGGCATCAAATGTGCCATAGAAACACTTCTTTTAGTTCCTATGAATAAGTGATATTCATAGTTAAACACCATTTCCTCCAAAATCTCTTTGGATGTATCAGAGCACATAATTACACAGTTTTTCCTAAGTATTTACTTTTAGTTCTACTTCATTTATATATTATTATTATTATTTTTGTCTCTCCCTGTCTCTCTCAATTTGTTTCTCTTTCTGTCTCTGTTTCTGTTTCTCCCTCTCATCTTGTATTTTGCGATGCATTCTGTGCATTTTGATAGAATTTATCTGACAAATTGATTCTGTTATATTTATTGTATATTTTATAGTACATTAATATTTTCAAAATAATTCACATATATTATTACTGTTTTTTACTTACAATAACTTTAGGACATAGATACTATTGCCCATTTTGCAACAGAGAAAACAGACTGAAAAGTTAATTGATTGACTCCAGATCACATGGTAGTAAGTATCAAAAGCTAGATTTGAAGGAAGATATTCCTTATTCCAGTTTCAATTCTCTCTCCACTGTGCCATCTAGCTGATACATAAGACCTTTTGGAAATTGGCAGTATTTTATTTAATAACTTTGTTTTCTGATCTTTAAAATAAGGAATTAAATTAGCAAATTAAATCATAATAGTTTTGGAGGATGTAAATCTCAAAATGAATGTCATTAACAGAAAATTGAAGAATCTCTTCTAGATTTAAATCCAGGTAAGTTTTTTTCAATATAAATATTTATGCATTAAATTAGGATTGCACAGCATGATAGTCACCTCTTTAAATTTCTGATTAATAGTGATCTTCTAAGCACTATTGTATTTCAGATGGCAAATAAGCATAATTTATTGTTTTTATCAATAATGGGCATGTTTACATATAAAGCTCTTTACCTAATTTGAGAATTATATGGATTTGTTAACAATTAATAGCTATGATGTATAAATGATAGAAGATTAAAGGATTTAAAATTCTTAGATTAAAAAAAAAAGAAAAACAATAAAAAGAAATTAGTAAAAAAAATATCATGTTCTAAATAAATGGTGTTTTGCTGGATTTTAAAATGCTATTTCCCATTAATATAGAAATTCTTCATACAAAACTCATTTCTACTTAATTCTTTTTTTAATTAATTAAGTTATTTAAAACAAATACAAAATAGAAAAAAAAAAGTATTGTTATGTGCACATTAGAACACGACATGATTCAAAACAAAGCAATAATATCCATTTTAAGAAAGCCTATAGTATAAATACTACACATTTTGTTCAGACCAATCCATCTTTTCTTTGGTTCCTTTTAGATTTTCTTGTGTTTTCTGCTGCAAAATTTTTACTTTATTGTTTCTTTCTTCCTTCTACCTTACTCCTAAGAAGGCTATAATTAAGTAAGGATATGTTTACATACACACACACAGAGACACATACACACACAAATATGCATATATATGCCCAAACATATACATAGATATCTAAAACAGACACATATATATCCAAACACCAATATCTATATAAGTCCACACTTTGCTTGTCTTCTGTGTCTCTGAAGATGGATAACATATTTCTTCATAAGCTAAATTCTTTCCATATTTTTATAAATCCACCAACTCATTTCCTACACCAAAAATGCAATCTTATACTGTCTAATGCAATTTTAATAGTATAACATTTAATAGTATAAACATTTTTAATTAATTAAGGGGAGGGGTGATAGAAGATAAGATAGTGGATAAAGTGGGCAAAAAAATCACATGATCGAGGACAAGGCCTAAAGAAAAATAAGCATATACATGGGAGAAAATAGATGGAGGAAAATGTAGAGCTGATAATCATAATAGTAAATATGAATGGGATTAAATCTCCCATAAAAATAGAAGAGAATAGCTGAGTAGATTAAAAAAACAGAATCCTACAATATGTCATTTACAAGAAACACATTTGACACAGAGAGACACACACAGAGTAAAGGTAAAAGGGGGAACAGAGTTGATTATGCTTCAGTTGAAATTTTTAAAAAAGCAGGTATAGCAATTCTGATCTCAGATAAAGCAAAAGCAAAATATATATCTTATTAAAAAAGATGAGGAAGAAAATCACTCTTGATAAAGGGTACAATAAATAATTAAGTAGTAACAATGCTGAATATGACAGTACTAAGTGGTAGAGCAGTAAATATCTAGAAAAGATTTTAAGCCAATTACAGGAAGAAATAGAAAACAAAATTATTCTACTAGGGGACCTGAACATTCCCCTCTCAGATTCTGACAAATCTAACCACAAAATAAATAAGAAATAAACTAAGAAGGTTAATAGGATCATAGCAAACCTTAACATGATAGAGCTGTGAAGAATATTGAATAAAGACTAAAAGGAATATAAATTAAGATTTTAAAAGAATTAAAATAGACAAAGAGAAATACTAAAACTATCCTCTTTGTAGATGATATAATGATATACTTAGAGAATGCTAGAAAATCATCTAGAAACTTACTGAAAGCAACTAACAGCTTTAGCAAAGTTGCAAGATATAAAATAAACCCACATAAATTATCATGATTTCTGTATAATACTGACAATCCCATCAGTAAGAGATAAAAAGAGAAATTCCATTTAAAATTAATGTAGACAAAATAAAATATTTGGTGATTTATCTGGCAAGACACACCCAAGAACTACCGGAACAGAATTACAAAATACTTTAAACACAAATAAAATCACATCTAAACATTTGGAAAAATATCAATTGCTCATGACTAATCCATCAATATAATAAAAATGACAATTCTGCCTAAATTGGTCTACTTTTCAGTGCCATACCAATCACATTGTCAAAACAGTAATTTTAGAACTAGTAAAAATAATAAAATTCATCTGAAAGAACAAAAGGTCAAGAATATCAAGGGAATTAATTAAAAAATACAAAAAGGTGGCACCAAACCTAAAACTATATTATAAAGGAGGAGTAATCAAAACCATTTGGTATTGGCTAGGAAAGAGTGGAGGTTTAGTGGAATAGATTAGATACATATGACATGATAATCAAGGACTTTTTAGTTGATAAACACCAAATTCCAGTTTCTGGAATAAGAAGTCACAATTTGATAAAAATTGCTAGGAAAAGTGGAAAACAAAAAAGGCAGAAATTCAGTATAGTCCTGCATCTCATACCCCAAATAAAAATAAGGTCAAAATGGATACATGATTTAGGAATAAAAGATGATACCATAAATAAATTAGGAGAATAAGAGATAATTTGCCTCTCAGATCTTTGGACAAGGAAGTAAGACCAAAGAAGAACTAGAGAACAGTATAAGATATGATAGACAATTTAGACTACACTAAATTAAAAAGTTTTTACACAAATAAAACCAATACAAATAAGATTAAAAGGGATGTAGAAAATGGAGAAAATCTTTACAAAATATATTACTGATAAAGGTTTTTTTTTCTAAAATATAAAGAAATGTGCCAAATTTATAGGAATACTAGACATTACCCAATTGATAAGCAGTCTGACAGATGTGTAGTGGTATCTCAGAGTTGTTTTAATTTGCATTTCTCTGATGAATAGTTACTTGGAATACCTTCTGATGTGGCTACAAATAGTTTCAATTTCTTCATCTGAAAATTATCTGTTCATATCCTTTGACCATTTATCGATTGGAGAATGACTGGATTTCTTACAAATTTGAGCCAATTCTCTATATATTTTAAAAATGAGAACTTTATCATATCCTTTGGATGTAAAAATGTTTTCACAGTTTATTGCTTCCCTTCTAATATTGTCTATATTAGTTTTATTTGTAGAAAAACCTTTTAACTTAATAGAGTCAAAATTTCCTATTTTATGACCAATAGTTCTTCTTTGGTCAAAAATTCCTTCCTCCTCCACAAATCTGAAAGGTAAACTATCCTATGTTCTTCTAATTTGTTTATAGTATCATTCTTTATGTCTAGATCATGAACTTATTTTGATCTTGATCTTATCTTGGTATACATTCTTTGGTCTATGTCTACTTTTTGCCATACTAGTTTCCACTTTTACCAGTAGTTTTTGTCAAATAGTGAATTCTTACCCAAAATCTGGGGTCTTTGGCTTTGTCAAATACCAGATTGATATAATCATTGGCTATTTTGTTTTGTGAACCCAACATTTCACTTAGGCTGTCAAATTTATTGACATAAAGTTGGTCAAAGTAACTCCTAATAATTGTTACAGTTACCTCTTAATTAGTAGATAATTCTCCCTTTTTATTTTTGAGACTAACAAATTGATTTTCCTCTTTCCTTTTTGTAATCAGATTAACCTAAGGTTTATCTATTTCCCCCCACAAAACCAACTCTTAGTTTTATTTAATAATTCAATTGTTTTGTTTTTTTTTTTTCAATTTCAATTTTATCCTATTTGGTCATGGTGTATTATCCTGGAGAAGACTTTCTTTAATCTCTTTGCTAATATTTTATTTAAGAATTTTGCATCAATATTCATTAGGCAAATTTTCTCATTTTCTTTCTCTCTTTTCATCCCACCTGGCTTAAGTATCAGTACCATATTGGTGTCATAAAAGGAATTTTTCCTATTTTTTTCAAATAGTTTATATAGTATTGGGATTAATTATTCTTTAAATGTTTAGTAGAATTGACATATGAATACATCTGGCCTTTGAGATTTCTTTTTCTTAGAGAGTTGATTAATAATAGTTTGTTCTATTTCTTTTTTCTAAAATAAGACTATTTAAGTAATTTATTCCCTGTTCTTTTTATCTGGGCTATCTATATTTTGGTAGATACTCTTCCATTTCACTTAGGCTATCAAAATTTTTGACACATACTTAGGCAAAATAATTCCTAATTATTACTGTAATTTCTTCTTCATTGGTGGAAAGTTCTCCATTTTCATTTCTGAGACTAATCATTTGATTTTCCTCTTTTTAAAAAAAAATCAAACTTACTAAAGGTTAATCTATTTTGTTGGAATTTTTTCATAAAATCATCTGATAATTTTATGTATTAATTCAGTAATTTTTATTTTAAATCTTATCCATCTTTCCTTTTATTTTTAGAATTTCCAGCTTGGTATTTGATTGGGTGGGGAGGTTTAATTTGTTCTTTTCTAGCTTTTTTACTTGCCAGGCCAATACAATGATTTTATCTTTCTCTATTTTATGCAAGTAACCATCTAATGATATAAAATTTTCCACTTATTGGCTATTTGACTGCATCCCACAAATTCTGTTATGTTATTTTATTATTATCATTCTTTTGGATTAAATTATTGTGTTTATAATTTGCTCTTTTACCCATTCATTTTTCTAGGATGAGGTTATTTAGTTTCCAATTCCTTTTTTTTTGTCTATTTTCCCCTGGCCTTCTATTTAGTAATTTTTCTTGCAATGTGATCTAAAAAACATGTAATTAGTAAATATTTCTGCCTTTCTGCATTTGATTTTGACTTCTTTATGACCTAAAATATGGTCAATTTTTGTCTAGTGCCATGAACTACCGAGAAACAAATGTATTCCTTTGTATCTCCATTCAATTTTCTCCAAAGATCTATTATAAAATTTTTTTCTAGTATTCTATTTATCTCCTTAACTTTTTTTGTATTTATTTTGTGGGTTGATTTATCTAGTTCTGATAGAGCAAAGTTGAGATCTCTCATTGTTATAGTTTGTCTGTCTATTTATTCTTGCAGCTTTCCTAATTTTTCCTTTATGAATTTATATGTTCAAGATGGTGGAGAAGATACATGCAAACTTCTAGGCTCTCCCTTGCCCTCAATATCAATTAATTAATTCAGCCTCAAAAATAACGCTGGACTGGTAAAAATCATGAAGATTATAAACAGAACAATTTACCAGCTGAAGAGAATCTAGAACTTCATCAGAAAAGGTCTGTAATGACAGGAGGGGGAAAAGGACCAGCACAAATGAAGAGAGACTAAAGGCTAGCTTACTTTGCCAATTGGGCTGGAAAGGTCTCTTGGGTTAGAAAAGCTACCAAGACAGAGAATTCTGGCATAGGCTGATAGCTCAACTCTGCTTGCAAAAGAGCAGACCAGCAGAGAAGTCAAGCCACTTAAAAAAAAAAACAAAAAAAAAACCTTCCAGAAACTGCCTATAGCTACCCCAAACCAGAAATGAGACAGCACAGATCGTGGCACTCCTTCTGCTGTTCAAAGTTTTTCCTTGGGGCAATTAAGAACCAGCAAAGCAGTGAGGGGGACATGGCCCAAGGCAACCTCTAATCCCACAGTGGGAGGCTTGGCCCGAGGTAGTGGAACTTCCTCAGCAGTGAAAACCCTGAAACAGTGACTGTGCTTCCCAGGGCGGAGATACTTCCAATCTGTGCACAGGGGCTTTTTGCCGGTCAGCTGCTAATATCCACGGCCCCATGGGGGGCTTTGGCCTGGGGTCATGAAGCTTTTACTGTTCAGCTTCTAGCCTTAGGGCAGTTGCTAGGCTACAAAGTGGGGGTCCCTCACTGGGTACACCCACAGCCTGGCTCTGAAACACTTCCAGAGGAGGAGGAGGGAACTCTCTCCTAGAGTTGTACCTTTTCTACCTCGTTCACAAGATAGCTGCCTTTCATATCTCTGTTCTCTATAGGAAATCAAGAAATCAAACCCCACAAGTTATAATAAATGAGTAAGAAATTGAAAAGAATGATTGACCACTTCTATATAGAAAAAAAGCGGATCTCTAAACCTCTAAACCTAACAGCAGACAGTCTCTAGATAATCCCCTGAAAGGGAATGTTATCTGGCCCCCACCATATAACTCTCTCCTAGAAGAGACTATTAAAGACCTGAAAAGAGAGTTAGAAGGTAAATGGGCAAAGGAAAGAGAAACTATGCTAGAGAGTAACAACATCCTGAAATTTGAATTGGAAAAGATAAAGAATTCACAGGCAATGCAGGGAAACACAATTTGTGAATTGAAAAAGGTTAAACAATCACTGGAAAGTAGAATTTCTGAATTGGAAAAGATAAAGAACTATCAAGACAGTAGGATTTGTGAATTAGAAGAAAATAACTCACTAAAAAAAATAGTGAAATGGAAAAAAAATTCCACTGAACAAAGTAATTCATTTAAAAACTCAATTGGACATATACAAAAAGGACTAAAAAATGTGAATAAAGAAAATAACTCATTGAAAATCAGGACTGAAAAAATATAAATGAATGATTCATTGAGACACCAAGAATCAGTCAAACAAAATCAAAAAAAATGAAAAGCTGGAGAATAATGTCAAATATTTATTGGGAAAATCTATAGATCTGGAAAATAGATCTAGGAGAGGTTATCTGAGGATCATTGGATTTCCCCAAAATGATGATGAAAAAAAGACCCTAGATTCTATTTTACAGGAAATCATCAAAGAGAACTATCCAGAGATAATAGAAACAGAAGGGAAAATAGGCATTGAAAGAATTCAGTGAACACCTTCTGAAAAAGACACTAAACAAACAAAAAAAAATCTCCATGGAATATTGTGGCTAAGCTACAGAACTATCAAACTAAGGAAAAATACTGCAAGCAGCCAAGAAAAAATAATTTAAATATTGAGGTGCCACAATAAGGGTCACTCAAGATTTGGCTGCATCCACATTAAAGGACTGAAGGGCTTGGAATCTGATATTCCAAAAGGCAAAAGAACTTGGAATGCAGCCAAGAATAAACTAACCAGTTAATCTGAGCATGTTCTTCCATGGAAGAAGATGGACATTTAATGAAATAGAGGAATTCCATTTGTTTCTAAGAAAAAAACCAGATCACAACAAAAAATTTGATCTGAAACGACAAGACTCAAGAGAAGCAGAAAAAGGTAAAAGGAACTCTTGAGAATTGCATTTCTATTGTGGATATACAGAAAGTCCACATGTATAATTTGATTTTACTGATATAACATAAAAAAGGGGAAGTAGAAAGAGAAAGCTGATAGTATCAGAATATGTATAAAGGGGAGATAAAAAGAGGGAAAAACACAGCCCAGGAAGAGGCAAAGAAAATTTATCATATCTGAGGGAATTTAGAGCTGGGGAGGAACATTGTGTGAATCTTACTCTCATCAGAGTAGGCTAAAAGAGTTAATAATTGACATATTTGTTTTTCAGAGAATTCTCTCTCACTCCATTAAAAGTGGGAGAGGAAAAGGGAAAAGAAAAAAAAATAAGAAGGGAAGGGTACAAGAAAGGGGAAGGGATTTAAAAGGAAGGGGAAGGGATACTAAAAGGGGAGCGCTGCATGACACAACTGGGGCCCATAAGTTTAATACTGGGGAAGGGATTCAGAGAAGATGAGAGGGGAAAAAAAAAAGAATAATTTGGGGATGATGGCAGGAAATACAGAATTAGTAATTTTAACTGTAAATGTGAATGGGAATAATTCTTCTCTTAAATGGAGGCTGATAGCAGGCTGAATCAAAAGTCAGAACCCTATAATTTGTTGCTTACAGGAAACACATTTAAAGTAGGGAGACACTTACAGAGTAAAGATAAAAGGCTGGAACAGAATCTACTATGCTTCAAGTGAAGTCAAAAAAAGCAGGGGTGGCCATCCTTATCTCAGATCAAGCAAAAGCAGAAATTGATCTAATTAAAAGAGATCAGGAAGGAAACCATATCCTGCTAAAGGGTAGCATAGACAATGAAGTCATATAAATACTAAACATATATACACCAAGTGCTATAGCATCTAACTTCCTAAAGGAGAAGTTAAGAGAGTTGCAAGAAGAAATAGACAGCAAAACTATAATAATGGGAGATCTCAACCTTGCACTTTCAGAACTAGTTAAATCAAACCACAAAACAAATAAGAAAGAAATTAAGGAAGTAAATAGAACATTAGAAAATTAGGTATGATAGATCTTTGGAGAAAACTGAATGGTAATAGAAAGGAGTATACTTTCTTCTCAGCAGTTCATGGAACCTATACAAAAATCGGCCATATAGTAGGACATAAAGATCTCAAAATTAAATGCAGGAAAGCAGAAATAGTAAATGCTTTCTTCTCATATCACAATGAAATAAAAACAACAAGAAGTTAGGGGTAAATAGAGCAAAAAGTAATTGGAAACTGAATAATCTCATCTTAAAGAATGATTGGGTGAAGCAGCAAATTATAGAACCTATTAATAATTTCACCCAAGATAATGACTACAATGAGACATCATGCCAAAATTTGGGGGATGCAGCTAAAGCGGTAATAAGTGGAACTTTTATATCTTTAGAGGCTTACTTGAATAAAATAGAGAAAAAGAAGTTCAGTGAATTGGGCCTATAATTTAAAAAGCTAGAAAAAGACCAAATTTAAAAACCCCCAATCAAAAATTAAACTTGAAATTCTAAAATTAAAAGGTGAAATCAATAATATTGAAAGAAAAAAAACTATTGAATTAATATATAAAACTAAGAGTTAGTTGTATGAAAAAGCCAATAAAATAGATAAACCTCTGGTAAATCAGATCAGAAAAAGGAAAGAGAAAAATCAAATTGTTAGTCTTAAAATTGAAAAGGGGGATCTTTCCACCAATGAAAAGGAAATTAGAGAAATAATAAGGAGTTACTTTGCCCAACTTTATGCCAATAAATTTGATAACTTAAGTGAAATGGATGACTTCTTCCAAAAATATAAGCTTCCTAGATTGACAGAGGAGGAAGTAAATTGCTTAAAAATCCCATTTCAGAAAAAGAAATAGAACAAGAGATTAATCAACTCCCCAGGAAAAACCCCAGGATTGGATGTATTTATATGTGAATTCTAACAAACATTTAAAGAACAACTAACTTCAATGTTTTATAAACTATTTGAAAAAATAGGGGATGAAGGAGTTCTACAAAACTCCTTTTATGACACAGACATTGAATTAATACCTAAACAAGATAGGTTGAAAACGGAGAAAGAAAACTATAGACCAATCTCCTTAATGAATATTGATGCTAAAATCTTAAATAAGATATTAGCAAAAAGATTTCAAAAAATCATGCCCATATATTACTCTATGATCAAGTAGGATTTATAACAGGAATGCAGGGCTGGTTTAATATTAGGAAAATTATTAGCATAATTGACCATATTAATAATCCAATTAACAAAAACCATATGTTCATCTCAATAGATGCAGAAAAAGCATTTGACAAAATATAACATCCATATACCTACTAAAAGCACTTGAGAGTATAGGAATAAATGGACTTCGTTAAAATAGTCAGGAGCATATATTTAAAAGTATCAGTAAGCATCATATGTAATAAGGATAAATTGGAACCTTTTCCAGTAAGATCAGGAATGAAACAAGTTTACCCACTATCACCATTACTATTCAATATTGTATTAGAAACGCTAGACTTGGCAATAAGAGTCGAGAAAGAGATTAAAGGAATAGAGTAGGTAATGAGGAAATCAAACTATCACTCTTTGCAGATGATATGATTGGTATACTTAGAGAACAACAGAGATTCTAATAAAAATTATTAGAAATAATTCACAACTTTAGCAAGGTAGCTGGATACAAAATAAATCCACATAAATCCTTAGCATTTTTATACATCACCAACAAAATTCAACAGCAAGACATACAAAGAGAAATTCCATTCAAAACAACTGTCAACACTATAAAATATTTGGGAATCTACCTACCAAAGGAAAGTTAGGAATTATATGAGCAAAATTACAAAATGGTTGCCACAAAAATGAAGTCAAATTTAAATAATTGGAAAGCCATTAAGTGCTCTTGGATAGGACAAGCAAATATAATAAAGATGACAATACTCCCTAAAGTAACCTATTTATTTAGTGGTATACCAATCAGACTCCCAAGAAACTATTTTGATAACCTAGAAAAAATAATAACAAAATTCATATGGAAGAACAAAAGTTTCAGAATTTCAAAGGAATTAAATAAAAATCAGATGAATGTGGTCTAGCTGTACCTGATCTAAAGCTATATTATAAAGTAGCAGTCACCAAAACCATTTGGTATTGGCTAAGAAGTAGAGTAGTTGATCAGTGGAACAGGTTAGGTTAACAGGACAAAATAGTGTACAACTATAGCAAACTAGTGTTTCACAAACCCAAAGATACCAACTTTTGGGATAAGAATTCATTATTTGAAAAAAAAAATGTTGGGAAAACTGGAAATTAGTATGGCAGAAATTTGATATGGACCCACGCTTAACACTATATACCAAGATAATATCAAGATGGGTCCATGATTTGGGCACAAAGAATGAGATCATAAATAGATTAGAGGAAAATAGGATAGTTTACCTCTCAGACTTGTAGAGGAGGAAGGAATTTATCACCAAAGGAGAACTAGAGATCATTATTGATCACAAAATAGCGGATTTTGATTACATTAAATTACAAAGCTTTTGTATAAACAAAACTAATGCAAACAAGATTAGAAGGGAAGTAACAAATTGGGAAAATTTTTTTTTACAGTTAAAGGTTCTGATAAAGGCTTCATTTCCAAAATATATAGAGAACTGACTCTAATTTATAAGAAATCAAACAATTCTCCATTTGATCAATGGTCAAAGGATATGAATAGACAATTTTCAGATGTTGAAATTGAAACTATAGCCACTCATATGAAAGAGTATTCCAAATCGCTACTGATCAGAGAAATGCAAATTAAGTCAACTCTGAGATACTACTACACTCCTGTCAGAATGGCTAAGATGACAGGAACAAACAATGATGAATGTTGGAGGAGATGTGGGAAAACTGGAACATTGATGCATTGTTGCTGGAGTTGTGAAAGAATCCAACCATTCTGGAGAGCAATCTGGAATTATGCCCCAAAAGTTATCAATCTGTGCATACCCTTTGGTCCAGCAGTGCTACTACTGGGCTTATATCCCAAAGAAATGCTAAAGAAGGGAAAGGGACCAGCTCTTTTTATAGTTTCAAAAACTGGAAAATGAATGGATGCACATCCACTGGAGAATGGTTGGGTAAATTATGATATAAATATTGTGGAATATTATTGCTCTGTAAGAAATGACCATTATCAAAGGATATGAACAGACAATTCTCAGAGGAAGAAATTGAAACTATATCCACTCACATGAAAGAGTGTTCCAAATCACTATTGATCAGAGAAATGCAAATTAAGACAACTCTGAGATACCACTACACACCTGTCAGATTGGCTAAGATGACAGGAACAAATAATGATGAATGTTGGAGGGGATGTGGGGAAACTGGGACACTAATACATTGCTGGTGGAGTTGCGAAAGAATCCAGCCATTCTGGAGAGCAATCTGGAATTATGCCCAAAAAGTTATCAAACTGTGCATACCCTTTGACCCAGCAGCGCTACTACTGGGCTTATATCCCAAAGAAATACTAAAGAGCGGAAAGAGACATATATGTGCCAAAATGTTTGTGGCAGCTCTTTTTGTAGTAGCTAGAAACTGGAAGATGAATGGATGTCCATCAGTTGGAGAATGGTTGGGTAAATTATGGTATATGAAGGTTATGGAATATTATTGCTCTGTAAGAAATGACCAGCAGGAGGAATACAGAGAGGCCTGGAGAGACTTAAATCAACTGATGCTGAGTGAAATGAGCAGAACCAGAAGATCACTGTACACTTCAACAACAATACTGTATGAGGATGTATTCTGATGGAAGTGGAAATCTTCAACATAAAGAAAAACCAACTCACTTCCAGTTGATCAATGATGGACAGAGGTAGCTACACCCAGAGAAGAAACACTGGGAAGTGAATGTAAATTGTTAGCACTAATATCTGTCTGCCCAGGTTACATGTACCTTCGGAATCTAAAGTTTATTGTGCAACAAGAAAATGATATTCACACACATGTATTGTATCTAGACTATATTGTAACACATGTAAAATGTATGGGATTGCCTGTCATTGGGGGGAGGGAATTGAGGGAGGGGGGGATAATTTGGAAAAATGAATACAAGGGATAATATTATAAAAATATATATATAATAAAAATTATTAATTAAAAAAAAAAAGAAATGACCATTAAAATGAATACAGAGAGGCCTGGAGACAGTTACATGTACAGGTGCTGAGTGAAATGAGCAGAACCAGGAGACCACTATACACTTCAACAATGATACTGTATGAAGATATATTCTTATTGAAGTGGATATCTTCAACATAAAGAAGATCTAATTCACTTCTAGTTGATCAATGATGGACAGAAACAGGTACACCCAGAGAAGTAACACTGGGAATTGAGTGTAAACTGTTTGCTCTATTTTCTTTCTACCCTGTTATTTATATCTTTGAAATGCAATTCTTTCCGTGGAATAAGAAATTTGGTTTTACACACATATATTGTTTCTAGGTTATGCTGTAACACATTAAATATTTATGGGATTGCCTGTCATCTAGGGAGGGAGTACAGGGAGGGAGGGGGAAATTATGAAAATGAATACAAGTGATAATGTTGTTAAAAAATACCCATTCATATGTACTGTCAAAAAAATTATAATTACAAAATCAATTTAAAAAAAAGAAAAAGAAAAGCTTCCCCAGGATAATACACCATGATCAAGTAGGATTTATTCCAGGAATGCAGGACTGGTTCAATATAAGGAAAACTTTCAGTATAATGGCTATATTATATTAATAACCAAATTAACAAAAACCATATGATCATCTCAATAGATGCAAAAAAAGTATTTGATAAAATCCAACATCCATTCCTCTTAAAAACACTTGAGAGTATAGGAAAAAATGGACTTTTCCTTAAAATAATCAGTAGCATCTATTTAACACCATAATTAAACATCATATGTAAAGGGGATGAATTGCATTCATTCCCAATAAGATCAGCAATGAAACAAGGTTGCCCACTATCACCATTCCTGTCCAATATTGCATTAGAAATGCTAGCTTTGGCAATAAGAGTTAAGAAAGATTAAAGGAATTAATGTAAGTAATCAGGAAACCAAATTATCACTTTTTGCTGATGATATGATGGTATACTTAGAAAACCCCAGAGATTCTATTTAAAAGCTATTAGAAATAATCCACACCTTTAGCAAAGTTGCAGGATACAAAATAAATCCACATAAATCATTAGCATTCTTATATGTCACTAACAAAATCCAACAGTTAGATTTACAAAGAGAAATTCCATTTAAAGTAACTAGCAATAGCAGAAAATATTTAGGAATCTATTTGCCAAGAGAAAAGAGGAACTATATGAGCAAAACTACAAAACATTTTCCATGCAAATAAAGTCAGATCTAACCAACTGGAAAAATACCAAATGCTCTTGCAATAGGAGAGGAAATATAATAAAGATGACAATACTACCTAAACTAATCTATTTATTTAGCACTATAACAATCAGACTCCCCAAAAAAACCCTATTTTAATGACCTAGAAAAAATAACAACAAAGTTCATATGGAAAAACAAATGGTCAAGAATTTCAAGGGAATTAATGAAAAAAGAATCAAATGAAGGTAGACTAGCTGTATCAGATCTAAAATTATATTATAAAGCAGTGGTTACCAAAACCATTTGGTATTGGCTAAGAAATAGACTAGTTGATCAGTGGAATAGGTTAGGTTCAAAGGACAAAATAATTAATAACTTTAATAATCTAGTGTTTGACAAACCCAAAGACCTCAGCTTTTGGGATAAGAACTCAATGTTTGACAAAAATTGCTGGGGAAATTGGAAATTAATATGGTAGAAACTAGGTATTGACCCACATTTAACACTGTACACCAAGATCAGGTTAAAATAGGTTCATGACCTAGACATAAAGAATGAGATTATAAATAAATTAGAGGAACATGGGCTGGTTTACCTCTTAGAGCTGTGGAAGAGGAATGAATTTATGTCCAAAGAACTAGAGATCATTATTGATTACAAAATAGAAAACTTTGATTATATCAAATTGAAAAAGTTTTTGTACAAACAAAGCTAATTCAGATAAGATTAGAAGGGAAACAAAAAACTGGGAAAACATTTTTACAGTCAAAGGTTCCGATAAAGGCCTCATTTCCAAAATATATAGAGAATTGACTCTAATTTATAAGAAATCAAGCCATTCTCCAGTTGATAAATGGTCAAAGAATATGAACAGACAGTTCTCAGATCAAGAAATTGAAACTATTTCTAGCCATATGAAAAGATGCTTCAAGTCATTATTAATCAGAGAAATGAAAATTAAGACAACACTGTGACACCACTACACACCTGTCAGATTGTCTAGAATGACAGGGAAAGATAATGCACAATGTTGGAGGGGGATGTGGGAAAACCGGGACACTGATACATTGTTGGTGGAACTATGAATACATCCATATTCATTCTGGAGAGCAATTTGGAACTTTGCTCAAAAAGCTATCAAATTACTCATACCCTTTTATCCAGCAGATTACTACTGGGCTTATAACCCAAAGAAATCTTAAAGAAGGAAAAGGGACCTATATGTGTGGCAGCCCTCTTTTTAGTGGCCAGAAACTGGAAACTAAGTGGATACCCATCAATTGGAGAATGGGCTAGATAAATTGTGGTAAATGAATATTATAGAATATTATTGTTCTTTAAGAAATGACCAACAGGATGATTTCAGAAAAGCCTGGAGAGATTTACATGAACTGATGCTGAGTGAAATGAGCAGGACCAAGAAATTATTATATACTTCCACATCAATACTATATGATCAATTCTGATGGATGTGGCCATCTTCAACAATGAGATGAACCAAATTAATTCCAATAGAGCATTAATGAACTGAACCAGCTATACCCAGTGAAAGAACTCTGGGAGATGACTATGAACCACTACATAGAATTCCCAATTCCTCTATTTTTGTCTGCCTGCATTTTTGATTTCCTTCATAGGCTAATTGTACACTATTTCAAAGTCCGATTCTTTTTGTACAGCAAAATATCTGTTTGGAAATGTGTATATATATATATACATATATGTATATATATATATATATATATATATATATATATATATATATATATATAGTATTTAATTTATCCTTTAACATATTTAACATGTATTGGTCAACCTGCCATCTGGGGAAGGAGGAGGAAAATTGGAACAAAAGTTTTGGTAATTGTCAATGCTATAAAATTACCCCTGCATATATCTGGTAAATAAAAACTATAATTTAAAAAAAAGAAATTCATAAAATACATGTATTGTAAAATATCAATGAATTATATAGTAAGGTATTATAAGTACCTCAAAAAAGAAGAAAAATAAATTTGCATCTTTCTTTGGCTGTTACTTCTACCCCCAGGAGAGTGTTATAGTAGGAGAAACCTTGTAAAGAAGAGAAAGATATATATTATGTGTTTTAAGGAAGTTAAAGTAGGTTTTCTATCCTAAGGCATTTTTTTCCTCAAATATATGACAGAATATTTGGAGCTTGTATAACTTTAAACTTCTAATTATAATGACAAAAATGTATAAACCTTAATATTTTGAAACAAGCCATATAATCTGAATGTTCTGCTGAGTTCTCATACTCTACTAGCTCCAGACAATAATGGGAAGATTTTTCTATGCTTTAACCAACCCATTTTGATACAGTACACAGTGGGTTTATTAAAAAAAAATTTGTTATATTAAAAAAAATAAAATTGTCTTCTTTTAGTCTGTAGTTTTCACTATAAAAGCCTCAAAGGATAACTTACATATCATTCTTTTCATGTGATCTCTGTAGTCTTTACATTTTCATTACAAAATACATCATTGTTAGGTTCTTACTAAGTGCTAATGAGATAATGAGATTTTAGGTTCTTACTAAGTGCTAAGTTGGTACTTTACAATTCTCTAGTTCACATCTTTTGGTTCCAGCCTTTAAGGAGAGTTTACCACTTTGGACTTCTGGGGAGGAGTTTACACGTTTAAGAGGAACAAGTTCATTGGTTGAAGTATCTTTCCCACAAGCCCCTGAGTTATTCCACGCCCATTCTCTGGGAGGATAAAAGAAGAAGTTAAGAGTCTGGATAGTCAGTTCTGGATTGGGTCAAAGAGAAGACATCCCATGGATTCGCAAGTCTAGCAATCCCATACTTTTGGAGGGGAAGAAGAAGACAGAGAAAAAAGTTTTACAGAGAAAAGAAACCTCCTCCCAGAGAAGGATTACAATTGAGAGACAGCAGGGCCTTTACACATCATGAAGTTTTTCCTTATAATAATGGTAGAAAAGAAAAATCTTACACTTTAGTAATTCTCATAATAGAAGTAGAAAACAACCAATCATTTATCATAATAGAAAGATCAAGATTGTAGTTCTATGATTCTAAATTAATAAAGGTTTAAAAGAATTTTGCAAATATTAATTCTGTTAGACCAAAAATTGTAGAGAAACGATTAAATAGATACCCTTGGTACTCACAACATTATTATTATTAATTGTTATTATTATTATTATTATTATTATTATTATTATTATTATTATTATGGCACTACACATAGACACTTACATGGTGGGTATAATAAGATACTCTAATTTCTGATCATAAAAAAGGTGTTTAAGCTTATCAAAAATCTCATGAGTGATTTTATTTGTTTATCCTGTTCAGTTTTGCTGCTTTGTATGGATACATAGCTGCCTGGAGTGCTCTGAGAAACACTTCAGCATAATTATTATGTACATCATTGATGTGCCAGCATCCTAGAATTTAGTGAGTTTCATTGGATTCATTATATGCAAGTTTTCAGTGATAGTCAAATATTCTTGTGCCAACATATTCAATTCAATTCAATCTTGATTTTAAATTTAATCAAACGATTGATATTTGGTTTAAAATATTTTTTCCGTGTATTTTATTATTATTTTGTCAGCCATTCTCTAATTCATAAAATATATTCTGAATTTCTTTAACCCAATAGAAGTATGGGAAATGTGCTTCTTAAATGTGATTTTCTGTTAAGATTTTTTCAGATATTATGGGCCCCAACTTTAGACAAGGTAATCTTCTTGGTTCACACCTTTAAAGGAATTCAAACCTTTGAGGGAGTTTACACCTTTAAAGGAGCTTGCTCATTTGTCTTTTAAGTAGCTGCCACAAGCCCAGGGAATACACACAAACCCATTCTCTGGGAGGATATAAGGAGCCAGCATTCAGTGGGGAGAGTCAGAGTCTGGATTGAGTCAAGGAGAGGACTTTCTGGGAGAACTTCAGAAAAGCTCAAGGAGATTCAGAGCCAGGATTCAGTGGATTTGCAAGTAAAGCAGATTCACAAGTCTAAAGGAAAAGCCTGCTCATGGACTTCCGGGAGATTCACAACTAGGATTGAATTCTGGGAAACCTACAATCCCACACTCTTGGAGGGAGAGTCTGATTCATTCCCATGTCTACGTTCATGCTGGCTGGAGGCTTTGGATTCAGAGGGAGCTAGAGAGTGAAGCTGACTGGAGACATTCTAATAAGAGCTTATCAGGGAACCAAGGAAAGAGATAGGCCTCTATTAAATTTAGCTGGCCCCCAAGAAAAGATTCAAGACTTTGAAGGACACAATAAAGGATCCGGATTTTAACTCCTGGCTGGATTTGGAATTATTCAACTGAAATGAAATGAAGGTTGTCTATGGAAGCTCCCCAAGAAATCTCCTCCTAGAGAATGATCATAATTTAGAGTGAACAGAACATTATAATTTTCCTTGTTCATTAGTGTATCATGATGGAAACTTTCATTGCATTTGTCTCTTATAGTTGTTTTAAAATTTTGTTTATTTCACACATATGTGCTAGAGAAGATACTAGTGAGGATTAATCCAAAGCAATAGAGAAATGCAGTTCAATTTGTCAGCAATTATAATAGCATACTAAGTTATAGTGACTTTGCAAACTGGGATTTATGGCTTAATGTTCTGAAAAACCAACTCAGATCTTCAAATTTTTAGAAGTGAGGCTGATGTAAGAAAGTTGTTACCATTTCTACATATGAGTGAAGAATTTTCCTTTCCTCAGTACACGCAAACAACACATTCATAGGAATACTATTCAATGTATCCCTTGTAAGAATGGCAAAGTAAAAAAGGAAACATTCACATTTGTCTTTAGCCATGGTACATGAAGCCATGGCCAACTCTGGAATGAATCACATTTTGTATTCATCAATTCCTTCTTCCTATACACTGAATTAAACTACATTTTTATATAGGTGGAATAAATGGTAGGAGAAAAAATTGGTTTGCTAGGTAAATGAAACAAAGTTGTTGAAGGGAATGAGAAAGGCAGACAGAGGGAGAGAAAGAAAGAAGGAATGAGAGATGGAGGGAGAAAGAGAGAGACAGAAAGAGAGAGAGGCAGAGAGAGACAGAGACAAAGACAGAGACGCAAAGAGATAGAGAGAAAGAAAGGGAAGGGAAGGAAAAGAAAGGAAGGGAAGCTAAGGAAAGGGAACAAGATAGTCACTGTACTCTAAAGCCTTCCATTCTTATGATAGAAAATAAGATGAAAAAGTTAGGGTAAAAATAGCAATATAAAGTAAAAAATCCCCATCCATCTTACTTAAGAGGAATGGAGAGGCAGAAAATAAATAGCTTCTACCACAATGGAAATTGTTAGAATGGGGCTGTGGTAAATATATTTGTAGGGTTAACAACATTTCCTTAATCTTAGTAAAATTAGTATCATATAACCCAATGAAGATATTTCTGAATGCTAAAGCATCAACACTTTTCTGCTTTCCAGTTAGTCTATTAGAATTTATTATCTATCAAGAAATAGGCACTGTTCTAAATGTTATGTATACAAAGAAATAAAGAATAACTACAACAAAACAGACATTGAAAGTGTATACAGTATAACAATCACATGGCTTTCACATCTAGGAGCATTTCATAGCAGTTTCTCAAATTTCTTCTCTATTCTACCATAAAAATTTGAGAGAGACAGACACACCCGTGCACACGTGCACACACACACACACACACACACACACACACACACACACACAGGCAGAACTAGAGACACACATGCAGACACAGAAATAGAGAGAGACCCACACACAGAGAAAAGGAGGGAGAAATGACACTCTTCACATTGCCATTGCTGTTTTGATGATGGTAAGAATTCATGGATTAATTGCATATAAAATAATAATTGTTGGGCATTTTCAGAATAGAAAAAAGACCTGCACTTTAACTCTGGGTTTTTTGGCTGAATTACAATCTAGCTAACAGCAGTTTCAATCAATCTGAGCTAATAGGTAAAAAGCAAAGGAAAATAGCTTTTTGCTTACAGATTATGATTAAAGGTAAAACAAAGTTGAAGTCAAATTAGAATATGTTGGGGCAGTTAGGTGGCACAGTGGATAGAGCACCAGCCCTGAAATCAGGAGGATCTGGTCTTAAACACTTAACACTTCCTAGCTGTGTGACTGTGTGACCCTGGGCAAGTCACTTAACCCCAATTGCCTCAGCAAAAAAAAAAAAAAAAAATAGAATATGTTAAGTGATTAGCTGTTAAATACATTCAGACTGGGTAAATTTTGATTTCTGGATTAAGTAATAAAACACAAAAATGATATAATCTTCACTGGGAAAGGAAAACATCTAATGAATAAGAAATATTTTTATTAGAAATTAGTTAATTTGATTAAAAAGCAATTAATATGAAATTGCAAAGACACAGGAAGAAAATCACATTTTAACAGCTGATAAAACAAACTTAAAGGAACAGTATATGTGATGTAGGAGTTAGAACACTTAGGACACTCATTTATTAATAAAAAAAAAAAAAGACATGAGAAAAGTATGCTGGAGAGGAGTAATTCTAAAGTAGTATTACTGAGCATAGTTTAGTGATCCAACATCTCTGAACTAAACGAAGTAATTGAAATGTAGCTTGTAAAAAAAATCAAGCTAAATGTGTTAATAGGAAAGAAATATAATCTCCCTGAAGTTTGGTGAAATGCAGCTTCCCCCATAAAGAAAAGAATTGTCGCACTTTGTTCAAGACTCATAACTTGGGGAGGGAAAGCTAATTAATTGCCTGGGACAAAGTAAAATGTCAATGATATTTAGATAGCAGTAACAGGAGAGAGAAATAAATAATGTGATGCGAAAATTTTGCCAGTTGTCTAGGCAAGAAAAAGTGACTACTAAATTTATGATTCAGATTTCAAAGCTGGCACAAAGATAACTTATGACCGTATTTCAAACATTTAGATATGTCCAGGAGATCTCTCTGGTAAAACTTTGCTGATAGATTTCTTCTGTTTATCATGCTGGTTTCATCTTATAGAAAATAGAATCAATGAGGTGAACTACTATTGCATATCAGATACTGAGCAATAAGAAGGAAAATATTTGTGAAGTGCATGATGGGAATTTAGAGATACTACGATCATAGTTTTGGAGATTATATGAATCTATAAGGGAGAGCTAAAGCAGACTTAAGAAGATTCTAATGACAGTCTTAACAATTGAAATTAAAAAAAAAATAAAGGGATAGAAATTGATGTAAAAAAATACATGAAAAAATTAAGAATTCAGGAGAATTCACATGAGACATTCACCCTGGCCATATAATTAGTGTCCTTTAGAAGCTTATTTTATACCAGTAATCATGACTTTGCTGGAGTCAACTCTAAGTTCTAAAACATCCCAATGGTATTCTACAAAAATCCCTTCATTGTCTTAATAATTCTAGTCAGCACTTGTCATGCTTTATACCACAGATGTCTTCTTTTGTGTTTGTACTTGTATATCACTGAGCTCCAATACTCTGGAGGTTTTTTTTTTTTTTTTTGTTTGTTTGTTTTTGTTTTGTTTTGTTTTGTTTTTTAAATTGTTACTGTTACTGATAATCACATGTCAAGATATTTCATTAATACTCAACCAAAATTTTTTGTAATTTTCCAAGTCTACAAAATAATCATTGCTCTCAGTCCCCCAATAAGAGTTGCTTTCTTTCATTTAAAACATAATGTGTAGTTTTTACATTTATCTTTATAGCCTTTAGTTTAGGATTCTGGGAGTTCATAAGAAATGATCTATGTTTTATTAATTCAGATGAATGTGCAAGGTTCTATGAAATTATTATCAGAAAAACTAAAACCCTAGTATGTGATGCATCTAGTAATAAATGTAAAAAAAAAAACACTAAAAGGGACTTTTTTGGATATACTTAGGAAAGAAGATTAAAGGAATAGGATTGCTGGCTGATAAAGCTTGGGAAGCTAGCAGATGAAGAATTTATCTAACTCCATTTTTTTCTTGTGTTTTTTATTCACAAAAGATTGACCTTTAGACTAAATTAAATGTAAATAAAAAGAAATAATAGGTATGTTGTAGGCATGTTTTTGTTGTTTTGTCATTTAGCCATTTCCAAGTCTCCATAACCCTCTTAGATAGTTTTAATTGTTATTATTGTTGTTGTTTTGTTTTGATTTTGGAAAGATACTATAGTGTTGTGATATTTCCCTCTTCAATTGAATTTGCAGATAAGAAAAAATGAGACAGAAGAAGCAGAGTCAAGATGGCACAGTAAAGGCAAAAACTTGCCTGAACTCTCCCCTTAACTGCTCCAAATTCCTTTAAATAATGACTCCAAGAAAATTTTAACTCATTAGAACACCAATAAAGATATAGTAGAACATTTTTCAGCCAAAAGAAACTTAGAAGTTCAGCAGAAAAGGATTGTGATAGCAGGGAGGAATTCCAGGGTGCAGTACCAGGGTAGGGCATACCAGTGCAGCCCCTGACAAAATCCCAGCCCCTTCCCTGACCCAACCTCTGAATCAGCAGCATTACTGGTGGCTTCCAGACTTCTCAGCCTAGAGACATCAAAGAGGACCTGTGAGGTCAGCAGAAAAGTTCTGTAAAATTAGAGTATGACTCCAGCTCAAAATCACAGCACAGGCTAATCCCAAGCCTAACTCTGGCACAGAACCCAGTGTCAGAAAGTCAGGCCCTCTGAATCAGCAACAATGTTTTAGGCTTCTGGATCTCTCAGCCTGAGGATACCAGGGAGACTGGGAAAGTCAGTGAAGAAAGTCTATGGCTACTGAATAGGAGTCCAGCCTGCAGACTCCTGTCAGCTGTCAGCTGAACTTCAGCCCCAACCAGCATATTAGATATTTTAACTACAAAGGGGCAGGGACACACCTAACAGCTCCAGAGCAGAAAAGAGTGCTTGTGGTCAGATTCCTAGAAGAATTTCCAGAAACAGATATACAAAACCCATGAAGCTTCTATCAGTGCACTCTCTGCTCTAGAAAAAGAGTCCTACTTTAAGGAAGAGTTTAATGACCAGTGATAGGCTAGGGAAGTGAGCAGAAAAAAAAAAAAAAAAAAAAAAAAAGAAAAAAAATTATTGTAAAAGGTTGAAGCTTCAAATAGGTGTACTGGATTCAGACAACTGAGCACTTATGGCTAATTACCCACTGTACAATAGTCTATTGGCTTATGCTTGGAAAATGGACCTTCCCACTATTCTGTGATAGTTCAATCTTTTGGTGTATACAGAGAATTCTAGGAGGGAATTGGGGGTGAGTAAGACAACCAGGATCAATTTGGCAATAGACTAGGAGAAGGAAAGTTGTGTAGATCCTGCATCCATTCCCTTGACTTCTATCCCTAAAGACCAAGAATAAAGACCAAGGACTTTTGCTTATCCTGACTCTGGCTGATTCTAAGGCATCCAGGGTGCTAACTCAGTCCTCACAGTTTCTGACCATTGAAAGGTATTATGGTAACAAGGAAGATCAAAACACACATTCAGGTGATAACAAAGTCAAAC
The DNA here is from genome assembly GCF_048593235.1 of Sminthopsis crassicaudata. Taxonomy (NCBI): domain Eukaryota; kingdom Metazoa; phylum Chordata; class Mammalia; order Dasyuromorphia; family Dasyuridae; genus Sminthopsis; species Sminthopsis crassicaudata. The sequence continues at coordinate 313,457,647 of NC_133617.1, read as the reverse complement.
CCCCTATATCCAAACCCTCTAAAAAAAATAAGAATTAGGCTCAGGCCATGGAATAGCTCAAAAAAGGACTTTGAAAATCAAGTAACAGAGATTAAGGGAAAATTAGGGAAATAATAGAGAGAGGTGAAAAAGAAAATGCAAAAACATTAATGAGGAATGGAATACTTTGAAAAGCATAATGGGCTAATTGGGAAAGGAGGTACAAAAATGCACTAAGAAAAATAATTCCTTAAAAATAGAGTTGAATAAAATAGAAGCAAATGACTTTATGAGAAATCAAGAAAAAATGAAAAAATAGAAAATATGTGAAATATCTCATTGGAAAAACAACTGACCTGGAAAATAGATCTGGGACAGATATTTTTAAAAAATATTGGTGTAGTTGAAAGTCATAATCAAAGAAAGAACCTGGGCAGCATCTTTCAAGTAATTATCAAACAAAATTGTCAAATATTCTGGAATCAGAGGTAAAACAGAAATTGAGAGAATCCCCTGACCACTCTTTGAAAGAGATCACAAAATAAGAATTCCCAGGAATATTATAGCCAAATTCTAGAACTCCCAGATCGAGGAGAAAATATTGCAAGCATCCACAAAGAAACAAGTCAAGTATAGTGGAGCTCTAATTAGCATAACAAGATTTAGCACTCTTATATTAAAGGGCCAGAGGGCTTGGAATATTATATTCCAGAGAACAATGGAATTTAGATTGCAACCAAGAATCATCTACATAGCAAAACTGAGTATAATCCTTCAAAGGGAAGAGTTGTCATTCAATGAAATAGGATTTTTAACAATTCATGACTAAAAGACCAGGGCTGAATGGAAAATTTGATGTTTAAATACAGGACTCTGGAGAAACATAAGGAGGTAATCAGAAAAGTGTTAACATAAAGGATTTAAAACAGTTTATCTGTTTACATTTCTACAAGGGAGGATGATACTTCTAACTCATTAGAACATTCTCATTATCAAAAGGAATATATATACACAGCATGGGTCTGAGTTGAATAATGAAGGGATAAGATCTTTTGATTTTAAAAAAATCATGAAATTAAGAGGTGAGAGAGGAATGTACAGAGAAAAGGAAAGGGAAAAGTGGAATGATGCAAAGTATTTGCCATAAAATGAAGGCAAGAAAAAGCTTTGCCAGTGGAAAAGGAAGAGTAGGAAAAGGGATGAGTAAGTGAATCTTACTCTCAATAGAATTGATTCAAATAAGAAATAACATATAAACTCAGTAGGGTTGTAGAAATATATCTTTCCCTGAAGGAAAATAAGTGGGGAATGGGATATGAGAAAAGAGGTCATACTGAGAGAGGAAATCCACTTGGCAAACTACTTTTGAAGAGATGCAGGGTGAAAGGAGAGAGAAAATTAGGGGAAGGAATCCAATTAGCAATAGTAAATGGAAAAAAAATTTTTTGAAAGCAAGTTTCTCTGATAAGGCCTCATTGATCAAACATAAAGGCAACTGAGTCAAATTTATTTAAAAAAAAACCCATGCCCCAATTGATAAATGATTGAAAGATATGATCTGTGCCCAAAGGGTTGAAAATGTATGTATATCCTTTGATATAATAACACCACTCCAAGGCATCAATGCTTTTATTTTTTAAAAGCTTTATATTTATAAAACATATAGATAGGTAATTTTTCAACATTTACCCTTGCAAAATCTTTTGTTCCAAAATTTCCCCTCCTCCCCTTCACCTTTCTTAGATAGTAGGTAGTCCAATACATTAAATATGTTAAAATATATGTTAAATCCAATATATGTATACATATTTATATATATGCACAAGAAAAATCAGATCAAGAAGGAAAAAAAACTGTGAAAGAAAACAAAATGCAAGCAAATAACAGGGTGAGAATGTTATGTTGTTATCCAAACTCAGTGCCCGTGGGCTTTTCTCTGGGTGTACATAGCTCTCTTCATCACTGAACAAATGAAACTGATTTGAATCATCTCATTGTTGAAGAGAGACACATCTATCAGATTTAATCATAGTATTATCTTCTTGTTGCTGTGTATAATGATTTGCTGATTCTGCTCATTTCACTTAGCATCAGTTCAAGTAAGTCTCTCCAGGCCTCTCTGAAATCATCCTGTTGGTAATTTCTTAAAGAACAATAATATTCCATAACATTCATATGCCATATTTTATTCAGCCATTCTCCAATTGATGGGCATCCATTCAGTTTCCAGTTTCCTGCCACTATAAAGAGGACTGCCACAAACATTTTAGCACATGTGAATCCCTTTTCCTCCTTTAAGATCTCTTTGGGATATAAGCCCAGTAGAAACATTGCTGGATCAAAGGGTATGCACAGTTTGATAACTTTTTTAACATAGTTTCAAATCTAGGAATCAATACTAAAAGAGATTCAGAAAAAAAAAGAAAAAAAGAAAGAAAAAAGACCTATATGTACAAAAAAATATTTATAGAAATGTTCTTTTCAGGAAAAAAAAAAAAAAAAACATAAATTGAAAGAATTCCCATCAATTTCTTTGACAACTTGAATTTTATGGAACTGTTCTGCATAACTTCACATGTGGTTTATTAATTGTTGGTGGTGATAAGGTAGATAACTTGGAATTCAAAAATTTTTAAAACAAATGTTAAAAAATCATTTTGATTGTAACTGGGGAGAATATTAAATAAATAAAAAATTTAAAAAAGAAAAAAAGATAAGAAAAATAAGGCAAATAATTAAATAATTTCCCCAGACACAATAAATTTCTGAGATCATATTTTTTTAATATTTTATTTTTATTTTTTTTTTCTTTTGCTGTGGCAATTGGGATTAAATGATTTGCCTGGGGTCACAACTAGGAAGTGTTAAATGTCTGAGGTCAGATTTTGAACTCAGGTCCTCCTGACTTCAGAGCTGGTACTATCTTCACTGCACCTCTTAGCTATCCCTGAGATTAGATTGTAACCCAGGAAGATGAGCATTCTTGACTTTGGACCCAGCATTCCATTTACTGAAACACCTAGATACCTTTTACAAATATAATATGAGCTAAATGAGGTGTTATGTTTCCGTCAATGATTTTAATTCATTAAAGTCAGATAAGTCCCATCTATGTATACCAAGAGAAACTTAGAATACATTTGACAATTCCTTATTAATGATATTTGAAGAATTATATATTCATATGAAAATATAACAGAAATTTAGTTAACTGCAAAAGTAGGAATAAGTGGTAATGTAATTTAGTCTATTTATTTCTATAATAAGAAAACTGATTAACACTGGAAATTTTTTTTGTTGTTGTTCAGTCATTTCAGTCACATTGTCTAAGATAGTGAAATGGTTTGCCGCTTTTTTCTCAAATGGATATTATTAAATCCCTTTTAAAAATTCTTACTTTAATACCTCCTCATGTTTAAGAGAGAAAACTGTCTTTTTAAAAGCCTTTTAAAGGGGGATTTAGAAGTTTATATTTCACTCTAAAGTTTTCATATTCTAGTGATAGAAATAGGAAATTTCTTACTTTAAGGACTAGTTTACCTAACTATGGAGAAACTAATTTTTAGTGGATGGTTCATGCTCATGATATCCTATGGAAAAATATAAAAGAAAATACCTTATTCCCTTACCAAGTGATTTCTCTTATTTCCTTAATAAAAAAGTGAAATAACCAAAGGTACAGTTTTCTCTGGCAAAAGGACAGGAAAAAATATGCATTTAGCTCAGCTCTTTTACCACTTAAGCTCCAAACAAAAATACATACATTCTACTAAATATTAAAAGCAAAATCAAAAGAAAAGGAATAATACTTTCTACTATATAATTTATTTGCAGCACTTTGACTTGTTCTTGTCTTTTTCAGAAGGCTTCACTATATTAGTAGTTATGTATGTGTTAATGATGGCCATCCACAAAGCTATGAAAGTAAGGTAGGGGACCAAGTATGTCCATTGTATGACAAAGTCAGGGGTTTGGCTGTTCCTCAATCAAAGTCTCCAGTTACAAATCCTGAAATAAGGGTAAAAATTTGCCTCAATAACTGGACTTCTCTTTTTTCATCCAATTACAATGACCTAAGATTATCATGTGTAATCTTGAAGGAAAAAGTATAATATAACATCCCAGAAATGAAGTTCTATAAAATATAAAGATATAAGGAATAAAGAATTATGAAGGCAACATTACCAACTCTATACACAACAAGGAGACAGAAGTTAGCAATGAAATAAGCTATGATTTTTCACCTTTGTGAATAAGGCATTGTAAATATATAACTTTTGCCAAATCACTGATTAAAGTTAACTGAAGAATAGTTAAATGTGTATTCTTTATTTTCACGTTAACAGAAAAATGGCATTTTTACTGAGCATAAATTGAAGAGGTGAAAAAGATCTAGTCAAATCTGAGTGTGATACTTATTCATTTCCCTGTAGTTCAGTAGCCAATTTCCAAAATATCATACTGTCCAAAACTTCTATAGAAGATATTAATTCATAGTAACAAATGTAGATGAAAGGTATATTTTATGCAAATCCATCATGTATCTGATATGTATAGCTTATTAAAAGAAAAAAAATGAATTAATTTTGTAGAACAAAAGGTCTCCTTGCTTCCTCACAAATATAGCATCGCTGTACATAATACAATCATATTAAATGCTTTGTTATATGTAAAAACAGAGATAATTCTGTCAATTCTTTGAGAATATACATAAGAATAATATAAACTCATTATGTAATATTTAACTGAGGTTGTCCTGTGTAGAAGACAATTGAAAGAAGAATTTGATATACACAATAATGTCAATATCAAAATCATGTCTTTGTCAAATAAATAAAATACAAATCTAATGAATGGAGCATATGTTGATGGTGGTTGAGCTGGCCAATGAAAAGATCCAAACTCAAGATATACAATATTAAATGAAAATAATATAAGAAAAATATTCAAAAATTTAAAATATTCTCACAAGAAAGGAACATAGTTCTAGTCTTCTTTATCACAGAGCACAATGCATAGAAGTTGTGAAATCTATTCTAAATCAAATAGGTAAATGGTCAGTAGGCAAGTAGGAGGATGTAACTATAATGCTATATATAGAATGGTATAGATCATATATATGCAGTCATGCAAAATATACTTCCATATTAGTAATGTTGTAAAAGAACAAAACAAAACAAAAAACTGGAAAAATAAGATTAAAAAACAAAAGGTGTTTTGATCTACATAAAGAATTCATTAGCTCTTTCTCTGGAAAAAATTAGCATTTTTTCTCATAAGTCCTTCATAACTGTCTTGAACCATTCTCTGGATCAGACTAGCTAAGTTCACAGTTGATTATTGTACTATGTTGCTATTACTCAGTCTAATATTTTCCTAGACCTACAGATTTTACTTTGCAATGGTTCATGTAAGTTTTCATAGTTTTTTTCCCCCTTAATAGTTTTTTTTTCTTAATTTTTCCAGTTCTACACAGAGATAGGTTTTAATAAGTATTTTTGTAAGATTTTTAGTTAAAGAAGATTTTCTTGTTCTTCCATTACCTCTCCTTTCCTGATGATAGCAAGCAATCTGATAATCGTTTTAAACATATTCTGATATTTTCATATTGTGAAAGAAAAACCATTGAAATAATTGCTAATATTTTACTTAAGATTTTTCAATCAATGTTCCTTAGATAAATTGGTCTATAATTTTATTTCTTTGTTTTGGCTCTTCCTGATTTTTGTATCAACAGCATGCCTGTTTCAGAAAAGAATTTGGTAGAATACTTCGTTTATTTTTCCAAATAGTTTATTTAATGTTGAAATTACTTGTTTTTAAATGTTTTGTAGAATTAACTTATAAATCCAACTGGCCTTGGATATTTTTTCTTAAGAGTTTAACAAATGACTTGTTCAATTTCTTTCTTTGAAATGGTTTTCTCATTGTCTTGGAAATTTACATTTATGTAACTATTCATCCAATTTCAATTAGATTATCATATTTATCATCATACAGTTGGATAAAATAGTTTTTAATTATAGCTTTAATTTCCACTTTATTATTATGCCCAAAGTGATATTAAACTGTACCTACTTTTTGACCCAGAATTCTCTAGTGGATGTGCATCCCAAAGAAATTGCAAAAAAAAAAAAAAAAAAAAAAAGGAAAAATAGGAAAAATATCCCACATGTGCAAAAATGTTTGTAGCAGTCCTTTTTGTAGTGGCAAGAAAATGGAAACTGGATTCTCTTCAATTTGGGAATGACTGAATAAGTTAGGGAATATGAATATAATGGAATATTATTGTTCTATAAGAAATGATCAACTGGCTGAGTTTAGAAAGGCCTGGAGAAAATTACAGGAAATGATGCAGGATGAAGTAAACAGAAGAAAGAGAACATTGTTCATAGCAACAAGATTATGTGATGATTAACTGTGATGGACTTGATTCTTTTCAACACTGAGGTGATTAAAATCAATTCTAATAGACTTGGGATGGAAAAAGTCATCTGCATGCATAGAGAGGACTATGGGGACAGAATGTAGATCAAAACATAGCATTTTCACCTTTGTTTTGTTTGCTTGGTTGTTTTTTGTTGTTGTTGTTGTTTTTGTTTTTTTTTCCTCTCATTTTTTTTTTCTTTTAATGTATTTTTTTTTTCTTTTGCAACATGATAAATGTGGAAGTATGTTTAGAAGATATGCACACAGCTAACCTATGGAAGGAATATGTGTGTGGGGGGTAGGGAGATAAAATTGGAAAAAAAGGTTTTGCAAGGTTGAATACTGAAAACTATCTTTGCATATATTTTGAAAAATAAAAAGCTATTCCAAAAAAGTTCCTCTTTGTTTTTGGTATGTTCACCCTTTTCATTTTTTATACTGATAATTGCTTCCTTTATTTTTCTAATCAAATTAACCAGATTTTAATCTATTTTAATAAATTAAATAAACTCTTTAGTTTTATTTCAATAGTTTTCTTGCTTTCAAATTTATTAATCTCTCCTTTAGTTTTCACAATTTCTAATTTGATATTTAATTCAGTTAATTGATTTTTTTTCTTTTTCTTGCTTTTTTATTTGCATGTCCACTTAATACAACTTTTCTTTCTCTATTTTATTCATGTAAGCATTTAGAGACATAAACTTTACCCTAAAACTGCTCATGGTATTTTTTTTTTCATCTCATTATTGTCATTCCTCTGGATGAAGTTATTTATTGTTTCTATGACTTGTTTGACACTATACAGTAAGATTATATTGTTTCAGTTCTAACTAGTTTGTCTAATTTTTAATTGCCCTTCATTAAATGTAATTTTTTTACATCAAAATCTGAAAGGATGCATTTACTATTTCTGCCCTCCTACATTTCATTGTTAAGGTTTTATGCCCCATATGTAGTTATTTTTATGTGATATATACCACTTAGAAAAAAAGTATATTCCTTTATATCTTCCTTTAAAAGGTTAGCAATGATATAAATCTGGAGAAAATTTATTTTTTCCAGATTTATATCATTGCTAACTTTTCTATAATTTTTTTAATCTTCTTAAATTCTTTCTTTCTGAGACAAAGAGATTCAGATCTCCCATTAGTACAGTTTTGTCCATATTAAGTTCCATGAAAATGATCTTTGATATTTATCATTGATTTATAATTTATAATTGATCAATAATTGTAGCATCAACTGATATATCAAATTTTCTGTTGAGTTCAGCTTTGGTTGAAAGAAATTCTGATGAGTGGATTCTGTCATTTGGAGAATTGCTGAATAAGTTATGGTATAATGAATATTATGGAATGTTATTATTCCATAAAAAATTTAGTAGGGTGATTTTATAGAGATATAGTTAGACTTACATGAACTGATGCTAAGTGATGTGAATAGAACTAGGAACAACAGCAAATTGATTAATTCTGATGTGCATGGCTTTTTCCAACAGTAAGATGATTCAGGCAATTTCCAATAGATTTGTGATGCAGAGAGCTATCTGAATCCAGAAAGATGACTGTGGGGACTGAGGGTGGATCACAAAATAGTAATATCACTTTTTTGTTGTTGTTTGATTGCATTTTCTTTTCTTTTAATTTTTTTTCTTTTGATCTGATTTTTCTTGTACAGCATGATAATTGTAGAAATATGTGTAGAAGAACTGCACATGTTTAATATATATTGGATCACTTGCTGTCTAGAGGAGGGAGTTGGGGAAAGGAGTGGAAAAAATTGGAACACAAATCTTTGCAAGGGTGAATTTTGAAAATTTTCTATTCACATATCTTTAAAATAAAAAGCTTTAATTAAAACAAAAAGTTCTAAAAATCTACAAGTTCATTGGATGTCCATTTTTCCCCATTCATTATTACGGATATTTTTTCTGATAATGATATTTTTGACCAAAAGCCTCATTATTTTGGTTTTCCATATTTATGAGTCTAGGGTTTGTGGTCTTTTATTGTGACTGTTGAGAAATCCCATACATTTCTAACTGTAGCTCCAGGGTATTTGAATTGTTTTTATTTGTTTGTTTGTTTTGTTTTGTTTCTTGTAACATTTTCTTTTTGATCTGGGGGTTTGAAAATTTGGCAGTAATATTCCTATGCATTTTCCACAAAAGATCTCTTTGAGATGGTGAACAGTGGATTTTTCCTATTTCTACTTTCCCCTCCTGTTCTATTACTTCCGGACAATTGTTTTTGGATTATTTCTTGCATTATTTTGTCAGTGTTCTTTACTGGTCAGAGCTTTTAGTTAGTCCAGTTATTCTTATATTTATTCTTTTTAATCTGTTCCCCAGATCTGTTGTTTTTCTATTAAAATATTTCCCATTCTGCTCTATTTTTCATTCTGTTTTGTTATATTTTTGGTCTCCTGTAGCTTCACTGGCTTCCCCTTGCCCAATTTAAATTTTCCAAAAGTTGTTTTCATCTTTAAGATTCTGTGTTTCCTTTTCCAATTATTTAACTTTTTAAATAATATTGTTTTTCTTGGATATTTTTTATTTTTATTTTTTCCCTCAATGTTTCTTATTTAATTTTTAAATTATTTTTTGAGTTCTATAAATTCTTTCTGGACAGGGAGCCATTTAATGTTACTCTTTAGGGTAGAAGAAGCATTTTTTTTTTTTTTTTTTAGTTCATTGTCCCCTGAAGATCAACTCCAGTTTCCCTGTTGCCACCGTATGTTTCTATGGTTGAGTTGTTCTTTGTCAGTTCATTTTTTTTTTGAATGAGAATTATTCTCATAAATATTCCTAATCATGGGTAGGAGGATGGTGCCTTCATTGTCACTTCAGCTCTGCTCTCTGATATGGAATACCAAATCAAGAGCTTTTCTCTCCCATTGCCAGCAACGTCTCTACCCCCTGCTTCTGCATTCACCTAGTGTGCTGGTTCCTTTTCACTCAGGAAAGCATCTCTGCAGCACAGTTCTTTCTAACCTTCTTAATCAGCTGAAGTTCATTAATTCCTCTCAAGGTCAGCCTCCAGATTCCACGTGATATCTGGGAGGTGAAAGTTTTTCTGGTTTCTGCTGAGGCCCCAGTCAAATACAGCTAGCCTCAAGGTTCCCCACTTGGTATTTCCATTGAGCTAACCTGGAGGTGTTTGCACTTCACCCAGGTTAATCTATGGGATGGGGTCTTTGGATCTTTTTGGGTTGTATCAGAAGAAACCCTGTTCTGCCCCAAGTCCTATTGGTTTTTCACCAGTCTATGTTTGACATGGAAATTTGTTATTTGTGAGGGAAATTCTGGAGACCTTTAAGTTTACTTATTTTATCTGATATTTTCCCAGAATGTTCCCAAAATAGTAATTGCAAAAAAAAAATAGATAAAATTTCTCTGATAAGGCCTCATTTCTTCAACATTTAGGGAACTGAGTGAAATTTGTAAAATAAATAAGAAAAATTCCCCAATTTATAAATGATTAAAGAAGAGTTAGCAGGAAGAGGAAACAAGAAGTATACATACACAATAATAATGATCAGGAATAGAATTTACTAGAAAAAATAGGAATAGTAATAATTGATCTCAGCAAACTTTAAAAAGATTCAGTCAGGAGAGAAATTATATGCCAACTATATTAATATTGATTTAAATGTATGTATATGCATATGTGTGTGTATTATGTAGGTGCATGTGGATGTGTTGTGTTTAACTGTAACCTGCTTGCAGGATATAGGGGAGAAATGGAAAAAAAAGAATAAAGTAAAAATTCCATAGCAGAGAACAACAACAACAACAAAAAAGCCTACAAGGACACAAAGAAAAATGGACAGTTTTGAATATAATGTCTTCTATGATTATATATGCTTTTACTGAAATAGAAATTTATTGTTATACATTTTGAATCCTCCCTTGTGTTTTGCTGGGCATATAACTTCATTTTTCTATGTTTTTCTTATTGGAAATTTGTTTTAAAAATAAATAATATTTGCAAAAGGAATTGTAACCCAAAATGTGAATGGATCATTGATATCATGGGGTAATTCATCTTTCCATTACTTTAGTTTGAAATCTGTTTATCTTTTCTCTTCCTATATGTTTTGTCCATATTGTCCCATAGTTATTCCAAAAAGCATTTAACCAAATTATTGAGAACTCTAGATGCAGTACTCATCATCCCTATATTATTCTTTCTTCTCATATCATAACCAGCTGACCTCTTTTTCTGGTCAGATTTATTTCCTAAATTATATTATTTATGTCATGTCTTATGAATAGATTTTATTGGAAACTTATAATAAAACTTACAGCTCTCTGTTGTGCTTTAGTTCAACTACAATTTTGATTATTTCAATGCAGTGATAGTCCATACTTCAAAAAAAAATACCATATTAAAAGGTAAACATTAGTGCTGGACTTTGTGCTTTTGTATTAGAAGACTTTTATGAGCTTCACTAGGAAGTCAGCAGCAGTTACATGTTAAAATGTTGTTAAAATAATAGTTTTGAACCAGAATTATAAATGCTGTAAGAATTCTAATATGACATAGCTATTATCTAAGGATCTAATGATATATTTTAAACAATTATTGTTGTTTGGTTGCTATTCAGATGTTTCAGTCCTGCCTAATTCTTCATGACCTAGTTTGGGATTTTCTTGACAAAGATACTGAAAAATCTCAGCTCATTTTATAGATGAGGATTTTATAGATGAGTAATCAGAAAAATAGATTTAAATGGCATATGCAGGATCACATAGCTTGTAAGTGTCTGAGGCCATATTTGGACTCAGCAAAATTAACCTTTCTGACTCCAGGAATGGGCAATTTATCCATTGTACAATCTTGTTGCCTCTCTTAAAAATAGAAATATATATTTTTAAATGTCTTAAGAATCAGCTTAATGAGTTGTTTCTAAATTTCACCATGCTTTATATTGATTTTTACATTTATATTGATTTTAAAAGGGGGGTGAGATGATTTTTTTCAATAACTTTATTTAATTATTTTCCCTAAATAATTTTTAGCACAATTTTTCTTGATTTCCTTGTTCAAAAAATCAGGTGGGAAAAGTATGAGGTCATGGACCTCTACAAAACTCCTATAATTATGTCTTGAATCTATCTGTACTGGCATCCAGTGTCTTCTAAAAGATAAATATGTGAAATGGAAATTAAATTGAAATTGTCATGCAAATATATTTCAAATATTTTTAGAAACTAAAAGTCATAAATAATTTCCAAAATATATTTAAGCATATTGTTTCACGGTCTAACAGTTAGCTAATGAGCTTTATTTCTTTAAATCTCAATATTATGCAGAAGAAAAATAATACAGGGGAAAAACATGGTAATTAGCCACTGATAAATATGAATTTAAATATTTGGCTTACTTAATTTCATATCTACTTATCTCAAATCTAAAATGGGAAAATGCAAAAAAGTCAGTAAATTTGAAATCAATATAATTTAAATTGTAAATAGTTTAAAACCATAAAATATGCAAATTTTTCTCTGAAGACATTTTTAAAGAAAATTTACCTGAAACAAGAAAATAGAAAGAAAATGATTGGTTTTTATAATTCACTTCTTTCCTTCTTGTCATAGTTAGAGATTGTCACTGGCAGCAACCACTTTTATTGTTTTACTTTTTAAAAGATATTTTACTTTTATCGATAAAATTATTCATATTTAAAGATAGATTTATTTTAAAAAGATGGAGGATAAAAGCAAAAAAACAGCAATATTTCCTTAATGTTTAACACATTTAGCTTTTATAAGATATGTGGCATGTAGAAAAGAGAGAAAAAGACTTTAAAGACAGAATCTAACTTTCCCAGGGGAAGAAAAATATTGATTAATAGCTACATGAAAGAGAATTCAAAGTTCATTCATCCAGCCTTTAAAACAAAGCTACAAAGTGAAGAATTTGAGAATGTAAAAAATAATTCAAAAAGTTCTTTTCTTTCTAGTATCCACCCCAATTATATCTATTATATACAATCATATCTATTATTCATTTGCAAAATTTATTTTTAAAAAATGAGCTCTTGGATTTAGCTTACACAACTAACTAACTGTTCTTCATATTTTTTTAGCCATAGCTATGACAGAAATGTTCATTCAAATCCTCAACTATTACAAATTTGAACTTGATTGGGAATATTGAGATATTATTTTCAATTCAATTATAAGACAGTACCTACTCAAATAATTTAATCTGAAGAAGAATCAAGTTTGCTTGCTATGTTTAAATATCACCAGTCAATTGAATTAAAACTGGTGATATTTAAACATAGCAAGCAAACTTGATTTTTAGGGGAAATGATTGTTTGATTTAGTATGGTATAGATGTAGTCTAGGTTTAGGACATATGGTTTTTCATATGTCCTTGTCTTTTGTAGTTCTTGTGACTTGTCCTAGATTCTTTGAAATCAATTGTTTCCTCAATAGGAGAATGAGACTCCCAGAGCTTCAATTAAAAACCTCATTGTGAATTCTTGTATATTCTTGAGTAAAAAGTTACTTTCTGACAATAACCTAAGTATTCCCCCATTATATATATATATATATATATATATATATGTGTGTGTTTGTTCATACACACACATACATAAACACATATATATGCCCATGTGCATATCTTCATGCATATGTTTGCATACACACACACACATATATATATGTATATATATATATATATATATATATACATATATATATATATATAAATACATAGGAACAAGGAATTATAAATAAGTAATTATTATAATTAATTGCCAAGCTTGTCTTTTAGTCTTTAAGCTTCATGAACATTTGCAAAAGTTGTACTTTTACATTTTACTTCCATGAGTACCCAACAATAAATATAAAGTGGCCTTTTTTTTCCCCCGTAGTTTCTCTCTGTGGGATAATTCATTCTATTTGGTCTTTCTTTTTCTGACTCTTCTTTTATTTCTGTTGCAATTAAAACTACTTCAGCATAAATATCCCATTATTTGGGTGCACCAGGTCAGAGAAATATCAACTATCACATAAAATTTCACAAGGCTATGTATCAGAAAAAAAAAAAAAAAGATATAAAAAGAAGGCAATTACAATCTAGATACTGTCTTTCCTAGATAGTTGTGTGATCATTGGGTCAAGCCACACTGATTCAGAGAGTTGTTATTATACCACAAAGCTGAAAGGAAAGATACCATAAAAGGATAGACACCTCCCCCCCCAAATACATTCATGGAGTTACCAGTGAGCAATAAAAATAAATTTAATTTTGTCACTCCCCTACTAAGTAAACATCAGTGCTTCTCCATTTCCTCATGGTTCAAAAATAAACTTCTCTGTTTTGGATTCAAAGACCTTTATACAATTTAAACTTCCTGTATTTCCCATATTCTTGTACCTTATTCTATTCTATATACCACTCAATCTAATGACACTGGCCTACTGCATATTTTACACATATCTACACTACTAGTATTTTCCCTGGCTGTATACCATGCTTGGAAAACTTTGTTTCCACTGTTCAATCACTGACCTACCAGCATTCTCCTATTAATCCCACCTAAATTCTTTTATTTTACTAGAAGGCTTTCCTATACTCTTTTCATTCCACTGCTTCCCTTCTGTTAAGTATTTCTTTTTTATTCTTTAAATATATTTCTTTGGATACAGATTTATTTTCATAATGACTTCTCCATCTCCATTTAGTTATAAACTTTTTGGGGAAAGAGACCGTTTTGCATAGTTCCTGGAACATAGAAAGTGTTTAATAAATATTGATCAGTTATTAAAGAGAAGCAGAGATAATAGCACAGTTCTTTCTGTTGCAAGCTAAATGTCCCAAAACTTCTTTTACTTTCTTTTACTATATTTGGGGAACATTGCCTTGATACAGGGTTTTGTCAGGTAGTACTATAAAGTTATACAAATAATCAGTAATCACTTATTAATTGTGTATCACATGCCAAATTCTTTACTATGAACAGAAAGACAAAAATAAGTACCACCAAAAACTTGTATTTCTAATCTCAAAGAACACATATCCAAGAGACAAAATTTAAATAAATAGATGATATAAGAATTATAGTCTGTTATTGGATAAGCAGCCTTGAAAATTCTTTGGGAAGCCCTCATATCATAATAAAAAAAATCATGTATTTGCCTTATTGACATTTTAAAGGAAAATAAAGTTCTTCAATATTTTATAATTTAATTTTTAAAAAATTGATCAATTTGAAGAGCTGATTAAAATTAAAACACGAACATTTCTAAACAACCTCTATTAAAAATGAGTCATCTCATGTGAAGGAAAACCTAAGAAAAGCACCTTTGTGTCAGAAGCAAAATCTTTATACAAATAATGTTCCAGAAACTCAAGATCCTAGGAGATGGCAAAAGATTATATCGACTTTGTGAGGATATCTTATGAAATCTCTATAGAACAGGTAACATGTCTACTAAGAGCCATTTCAAATGATAAATCATAAAGCAAAGTAAATTATTATACAAGGAAATAAATGAGGACACTATCTGATTCAACAAGAAAATGAGCCAAGACTAGCTTGATAAGGAATCTGGAACACCATCAGGGGACTGCTCCAAAATTGATTTAGGCAGCTTCCGAGCCAAGATGTAAATTTAAGGATATCTAGTTGGTGACAGCACAAAGAAAATGAAGAAGGCTAATGTCATGAAGTTCCAAGGAAATATCAAAAGGCTATTGGGATATTGAGCAGAAATTCATTCTAACTCCCGTTCTATCTCATGTTTGATGTCAGGATTTAAAATTCTCACTCCAGAGGTAGAATGTGGATCTAGGCACTCATTAAACTCTCTATCACACAGGAGATAATATATAACTCTGACATAAGATTTTTTTCATGTTAGAAGGAAAGAAACTATATGTGTACTTGGCAACCTCATTTAAAATATAGTATCATGTAAGAATGATATAGTATTTAATCATGTATGAGAAACTTATTTCATTCCAGCTTCAAACATGAAATTACCAAAGAATTACCCTAATGCAGGTCTAATACAGAAAAAGAAAGAGGAAATTCTATTTAAAAATGGATTTTCAAGAATTCCTATTGAGAAAACAAGAACTGAAAACAAGAATTCCAAAAATAATAATAATATTAATAAAAAAACTTTTGGGCATAAATAATGAACAATATAGTAAATGCTAATGTAAGAAAAAAGATCTTACTACATTAAAAATTCCACAATCTTCAGGGGAAACAAGGAAGCAAGAAAAACTACTTATACAGCATTACCTCTGTAACATTTTATGCTCTCTTTGCTTAGGAATTCAAAAGGATTTTTAAAAATAAGCGATCAAGGTAGAGAAAAATTAGGAAAGATAAATTAATATGAGGTAAATAATTCATGGAAAAACAAGTCAACTGTTTGCTAAAGGAGTTAAAAATGTTGTGAAAATAACATCTTAAGCAAAAATTTATTATAAAATAGCAATCATCAAAACCATTTGATATAGGTTAAGAAATAAAGTGATGAATGAGTGGAATAGTTTAGATGCACATGATACAATAATCAAAGACTTTAGTAATCTAGTATTTCATAGACCCCCAAACTCCTGCTTCTAGAATAAGGACTCACTATTTGACAAAAATTCTTGAGAAAACTGGAAAACAAAATAGCAGAAATTCAGTATGGTTCTACATCACACACCTCAAACCAAAATAAAGTCAAAATTTTGGAATAAAGGATTGTATTATAAACAAATTAGAAGAGAAAGGGATACTTTACCTACAAGATCTTTGGGGAAGATAGGAATTTATGACCAAAGAAGAATGCAAAAACATAATGAAATGAAAATGGACAGTGCTGATTACATAAAATTTTAAAAGTTTTTTGTTTGTTTGTTTGTTTTTCACAACAAAACCAGCAGAACCAAGAATAAAAGGGAAGTCTACAGCTGGGAGAAATGTTGATAAAGGTCTTATTTCTAAAATATTTAAAGAAGTCTGTGAGACTTTTAGGTAGATCCAAGATGGCAAGGTAAAGTCAGAAAATTGTTAGTGCTCTTCCAGTTGCTCTCGAAAACCAGATGAAACCAAGCCTCTGAACAGAATCTGAAAGAATAAAACCACACTACAGCTCAAGATAGACTGGAAAAGACTTCAAGAAAGGTCAGTCTCACTGAGGTGGAAATTGGTGCTCTGTCCAATTAAACAGACTCTGGGGAAGATGTTGAAAGGGTCTTAATCACAGCAAATAAGCAACTAAGAACCATGTCCTGACTCAGTAGAGAAGCAAGTCAATGGGGCAGCTTCCAGTCCTAGCTCAGAAAGAAACTCTGGGAAACCAGGCCATTTCTTGAAAGGACCAGGAAAAACTATCCCTTATAAATCCAAGGAACCCCTGTGCTCAGAGCCAAAGGTCCAAGCTGTGCAGGAAACTCGGGACAGCTCCTAATTTACCATAGGAGGAGAGGGGAATCATAAAAGTAAAAAAGAGAGAGAGAGAGAGAGAGAGAGAGAGAGAGAGAGAGAGAGAGAATACCAAAAGAAAAGGAAAGAAAATCAGCAATAAAAAGAAAAGAACTCTAACCCCAGAAAGCTACTATGGTGACAGGGAAAACCAAAACACCAACTCAGATGAGGACAAAATGCCCACAGAAGAAATCACTGAGTGATATGAATTGGTGCCAAGCACATTCATATATGTTATATATATATATATATATATATATATATATATATATATATATATATATATATATATATATATATATATATATATATATATATATACATACGTATATATATATGTATACATATGTATATATATATATACATACATACATATATATGCACATCTATAAAGGAATTGAAGACATTAAGAGAGCAAGTAACTAACTATGAAAAGATTGAGTCACAATAACTCCATTTTTGACTCAATTTTGGAATTAGCTCAGTTTATTTTTTATTCAAATATGGATCTTTTCTCCTGTGAGAAAAGTTTATTAAAGTGTGGGAATTGGGAGAAAACTGTATTGCAATATATTCAATTGCTACTTAGAGACTCTTTACCAGAAACTCAGAGCCAAATAATGATACAAGAAACTTTATCATCATTGTGGATCTTAAGCAACCTGTATGTTTTATCTGAACTCCAATCCTTTCAGAACAATCAAATATCATTAATTTTTTCATTGTGTACACATTCTTAGGGAAGGATGGAGGAGTGGAAGATTTCCTTTTCTGATGCAGGTAATTGCTTCTGTTGTATTATTCTCCCAAATTCCAAAGTCCCTAATCTTTCATTCAATTAGAATGAATTAGGTTAGCTAAGTCATATTGTTTCTTTTTAATTAGTTGGTCTTATTTTAATACTTGTTTTTAATATATAAAAGTCTAAATTTCCCTATGTTGTGGTTTACTTCTAAGCTGAAACAGGGGACTTGTCCCACTTTGTTAGGCAATTGCCATGTGTGGCTTAATAAATCCATCTACTCAGAAGATCAAAAGTTTTGTTATCTCACTTATTTAATCTTTTGTCTGCCACATATATAAGCATAAATATATGTTTCTATCGATATACAGTATGTTCACTCAAGAAAAGGAACTGAGCTATAACAAGAATTGAGTCAAAAAATAGAGTCAAAATGACTCATTCATTTTCTAGTTGCCCACTTGCTCTGTTAATGTATTCAATTCCCTTACATTTGCACACATATATGTGTGTATCTGTGTGTGTGTATATATGTGTGTGTGTGTATAAATATATGTATGAATTATTTTATGTAATTATTATTATTATCATATTTAAATACATATAACTAGATATGTTTTTTTCTGCAAATTGAAATGTTCCCATTTGATGATGATGTTTGTAATGTCCAGGCTAGCTTTGATGATCTCTGGATGGGCCTTGGTCTTTAGAGGGAGAAATAATGAAGGCAAGAGAGCCACCATGAAGCTGGTCAAAGATGGGGTCTAGAGTCTGGAGTCTGGATTCTGGAGTCTTCTCTTGTGTTTGTGTCTGAGACTCTTAGTTTCTGGTCCTCAAAACCTTTAAATACCTCAGTACAATTATATCCCTACAGGAACTGAGCATATGCCAACTGTAGACTATTATATCACCATATTACACTAAATATATGCCAAGTAGAGTGATAATATCATTGCATCACCTTAAGTATATGTTTAACTAGAGAACCATCAATCATACTGAGTAAGTGCTTAACTATAAGCACCCAGCTGTCCTTGATTCAAGTATGCCTTTTTAGAGTTCTGGCCCTCTACATCTCCAGCTTTGTTTTGTTTTAGAACACAGGTGGTCACACCCTCCCTAACTGCTCAGGAAGGGAAGTGAAAACAAAAAAAGTTTGATCCTGTATTGGATAACATGGTTAAAAGACTATCTGCCTATAAAAAATAGGACCTGGAAGTTCACTATGAGAGTGGAAATGCAAAATATTAATCTTACCTGGATGCTTTCTCACTTGCTCTTGAAGTTCCTTAAAGAGTTTATATATATTAGAAGCTATAAATTTTATTTGGGGTGTGGCAATTCTTTGATCACACCTATTGAATAGGCCACATCAGATATTATATTTTAATCTCCTGGATAATAAGTAAGAGCTAGCATTATTGCATATAATTCATTCTGCTGAGTGGACTGAAAGGGACATTTGACTACTCTCTTTAAAGTTAAGTCACGAGAGTATACAGCACAAATGTTATGTTTGCTTGCACATGTAAAGATAGTTGGTCATTTAAGAATAACCTTAGAAACCTTGTCTTCAAAAATCCATTGCCAATTATATAATAGCCAGATTATCTTTCAGTGGAGACTTGTGTGTAAAATTTGGAGCTGTGGCCAATAAAATTTGCTGCTTTGGGATAGTTTCATAGCATACATTAATTTGTACATTAGTATAAAAAGTATATCTTGTCAAGTCTTATCCTACATAATTGTACTACTCTCTTAATGGCCTTTAATAAAATTATAACCACAAGCATTGTAAAAGGAGTAAGGCTTTGGTCTGTTTGTGCTGGGAGGTTCAGTCACTTATCACACTGTGTCCTTGATGAAGAACTGCAGTGGGTGCCTATTTTATAGTAAAAAAAAAACAAACAAAAACAAAAACAACAAAAAATATTTCCAAGGGTTTGTGAATGAATCTTTCAACCACATTGGATAAAAGCAGTTCAACTTTTCTCAAAGCTTCTTGACCTTTTTGTGTAAGCTGGTGTGGTGAGTTTAAAGCATTGTCTCCCCTTAAAATATCATATAATGGTTGTAAATGATGGGTAATTAAGCTTTACACTGGATGCATGCATTGGATATCTCCTATAAATTTCTAAAAGTCATTCGACTTCTTTGTTCTTAAAGAAAGCTTTTTTAATGTAAGCACATTAGGATATACTTCATATCGTAAATACTGAAAAGAAAATTGCCTTTATTTTGTCTTCCTGGGAAAGTGACTCATGTTTTGATAGCAGCAGAAGCAATTTGCTCATATACTGTCAAAGAGCAATTAATCTGAGCTAAAGTGTCTGCATAAGGACCTAAACCTGTTAGTTGATCAAAAGTGATTGGTATATTCACTCTAGGTTGCCTATTTTATTGCGCTTATATTCTACAGAGTTCATTATACTCAGAAAACCACAACAAGTTTTGTCCAGTTTCTAAACATGTCTTTGCTATAAATTTCTAATCATTAAAAGTTAAAATTTCAAAAGTCAAATTCTCTAATATTATCTTTTTGTACTTTATTTTTAAAATATTAATTATAGCATTTTATTGACAGAACATATGTAGGGGTAATTTTTACAACATTGTCCTTTGCACTCACTTCTGTTCCAACTTTTCCCTTCCCTCTCTCCACCCCCTCCTCTAGATGTCATGCACTCTCATACCTGTTAAACATGTTAAAGTATATCTTAGATACAATATATCTATGCGGATCTATACAGTTCTCTTGTTGCACAAGAAAGATTGGATTCAAAAGGTAAAAAAAAAATAACCTGGGAAGAAAAACAAAAATGCAAGTACTCCATATTCATTTTCCAGTGTTCTTTCTCTGAGTGTAGCTGATTCTGTCCATCATTGATCAATCGGAACTGAATTCAATCTTCTCTTTCTTGAAGATATCCACTTCCCTCAGGATACATCCTCATACAGTATTGTGGTTGAAATGCATAATGATCTCCAGGTTCTACTCATTTCACTTAGCTTCAGTTCATGTAAGTCTCTCCAAGCCTCTCTGTAGTCATACTACTGGTCATTTCTTACAAAACAATACTATTCCATAACATTCATATAACACAATTTACCCAACCATTCTCCAGTTGATGGCCATCCCAGTAGTATCACTTTTGGATCAAACGGTATGCACAGTTTGATAACTTTTGGGGCATAGTTCCAAATTGCTCTCCAGAAAGGTTGGATTCTTTCACAACTCCACCAACAATACATCAGTGTCCCAATTTTCCCACATCAATTCCAACATTCATTACTATCTTTTTCTATCATCTTAGCCAATCTGAAATGTGTGTAGTGGTATCTAAATTTGCATTCCTCAGATCAATAGTGATTTGGTACACTCTCATATGAGTAGAAATAGTTTCAATTAACAATAAACTGGGAAAATATTTTTACAGTCAAAGGATTTGATAAAGGCCTAATTTCCAAAATATATAGAAAATTGCCTCTAATTTATAAGAAATTAAGCCATTCTGTAATTGATAAATGGTCAAAGGATATGAACAGACAATTTTCACATGAAGAAATTGAAACTATTTCGAGCAAAATGAAAAGATGCTCCAAGCCATTATTAATCAGAGAAATGCAAATTAAGACAACTCTAACAACTCTTCAATGTTGAAAAAAATTACCCATGCATATATCTTGTAAATAAAAAGCTATATAAAATTTTTAAAAAAGAAAATTTTCATTAGTTTGCATTAGTTTTGTTTGTACAAAAGCTTTTTAAATTTGATATAATCAAAATTTCTCTTTTGTGATCAATAATGATCTCTACTTCTTCTTTGTCAAAAATTCCTTCCTCCTCCACAAACCTGATCCTATGTTCCTCTAATTAATTTATAATCTTGTTCTTTATGCCTAAATCATGAACCCATTTTGATCTTATATTGGTGTTTGGTGTTAAGTGTGGGTCCATATCTAATTTCTGCCATACTAATTTCCAGTTTTCCCAACAGTTTTAGACAAATACTAAATTGTTATCCCAAAAGTTGGGATCTTTGGGTCTGACATACAATAGATTGATATAGTTATTGACATTTTGTCTTGTGAACCAAATCTATTCCACTGATCAACTAGTCTATTTCTTAGCCAATACAAAAAAAAAATATATATATATACATATATATATACATATATATATATATATATTTTTTTTTTTCCAGTAGTTCCCTTGAAATTCTTGACTGTTATTTCATATGAATTTTGTTGTTATTTTTCAGGTCATTAAAATAGTTTCTATAGCATTAAATAAATAGATTAGTTATCTTTATTATATTTACTCAGCCTATACAAGATCACTTAATTTTTTTTCCCAATTGTTTAAATTTGAAATTATTTGTTTGGAAAGTGTTTTGTAAAAAAAGTTTAAAAAGAAAGTGTTTTGTAGTTTTGCTCATAGAATTCCTGACTTTCCTTTGCAGATAGATTCCCAAATATATTATTCTATTGACTGATTTTGGAAGGAATTTCTCTTTGTATCTCTAGCTGTTGGATTTTGTTGGTGATGTGTAAAAATTCTAAGGATTTTTGTGGATTTATTTTGTATCCTGCAACTTTGCTAAAATTGTCAATTACTTCTAATATCTTTTTAGTAGAATCTCTGGGGTTCTCTAAGTATAGGTAATTTGGTTTCCTCATTACCTACTCTAATTCTTTTAATCTCTTTCTCAATTCTTATTCCCAAAGGTAGTGTTTCTAATACAATATTGATTAGTAATGGTAATATTGGGCAACCTTGTTTCACTCTAGATCTTATTGGGAATTGTTCCACATTTTCACCATTACAGATACTTACTGATTGTTTTAAATAGATTCTCCTGACTATTTTAAGGAAAAGTCCATTTATTCTTATAGTCTCAAGTGTTTTTATTAGGAATGAAAATAGGATTATATCAAATGCTTTTTTCTGCATCTATTAAGATGATTATATGATTTTTGTTAATTTGGCTATTGATATAATTAGTTATGCTAATTGTATTCTTAATGTTGAACCAGCTCTGCATTCCTATTATAAATCCTACTTGTTCATGGTGAATTATCTTGGGGATGATTTTTCTTTAATGTTTTTGCTAATATTTTATTTAATATTTTGCAATAATTTATTTAATATTCATTGGGGATATTGGTGTATAATTTTCTTTCTTTTTTTTCAACATTATACCATGTTATATGGTATATAAATATATATAATGGTATAATTATAACATGGGTTATACCATGTATGGGTTATAAAAGGAATTTGGTAGGAGTTCTTTATTCCCTATTTTTTTCAAAAAGTTTATATAGCATTGGAGTTAATTGTTCTTTAAATGTTTGGTAGAATTCACATGTAAATCCATCTGGTCCTGGGGATTTTTTTTAAGGAGTTGATTAATAGCTTGTTCTATTTCTTTTTGTAAATTGGGACTATTTAAGTAGTTTATGTCCTCCTCTGTTAATCTGGAAATAACTTATATTTTTGAGGGTAGTCATCTCTTTCACTTAGGTTATCAAATTTATTGGCATAAAGTTGGGCAAAGTAAACTCTTTATTATTGCTCTAGTTTCCTCTTCATTAGTGGTGAATTTTCCATTTTCATTTTTAAGACTAATAATTTGATTTTCTTTTCCTTTTTTTAATCAAATTTACTAAGGGTTTGTTTTTTTGTGTGTGTGTTTGTCTTTCATAAAACCAACTTTTGGATTTATTTATTAATTTAATAGTTTTTATTTTCAATTTTATTAATCTCTCCTTTAATTTTTTTAGAATTTCAAATTTAGTGTTTGACTGAGGTTTGTAATTTGTTCCTTTTCTAGCATTTTTAGTTGCAAGCCCAATTCACTGACCTTCTCTTGTAGAGATATAAAATTTCCCCTTATTACCACCTTGGCTGCATCCCACACATTTTCATATGATGTCTCATTATTGTCATTTTCTTGGGTGAATTCATAAATTATGTCTATAATTTACTGTTTTACCCAATCATTCTTTAGGATTTGATTATTTAGTTTCCAATTACATTTTGATCTATTTTTCCCTGGCTTTTTATTGAATGTGGTTTTTATTGTATCATGATCTGAAAAGGATGCATTTATAATTTCTGCCTTTCTGCATTTGAATTTGAGGTTTTAGGTCGTAATATATAGTCAATTTTTGTATAGGTTCCATGAACTTCTGAGAAGGAAGTGTACTCTTTTCTGTCTCCATTTAGTTTTTTCCAAAGATCTGTCATACCTAACTTTTCTAGTATTCTATTTACTTCTTTGATTTCTTTCTTATTTATTTTGTGGTTTTTAACTAATTTTAACTAATTCTGATGGTTTTTATCTAATTCTGAGAGTGCAAGGTTGAGATCTCCCACAATTATACTTTTACTGTCTATTTTTTCTTGCAGCCCTGTTAATTTCTTTTTTAAAGAGGCTACACCACTTGGTGAATATATGTTTAATATTGATATTGCTTCATTATCTATGCTACCTTATAACAAGATATAGTGCCCTTCCTTATTTCTTTTAATTACATCAGTTTTTGCTTTTGCTTGATCTGAGATTAGGATGCTATCCCTGTACTTTTTACTTCACATGAAGAATAGTAGATTCTGCTCCAGCCTTTTACCTTTACTTTGTATGTATTGCCCTGCTTCAAGCATGTTTCCTGTAAACAATAAATTGTAGGATTCTTGCTTTTAATCCAATCTGCAATTCGCTTCCGCTTTATGGGGGAGTTTACCCCAGCCACATTTAAGGTTAAAATTACAAATTCTATATTTCTTGCCATCTTGTTAATCCCTGCTTATGCTTTTCTCTTTTCCTTCCTTCTTACCCCCCTCCCCAGGATTAAACTCGTGAGTACCACTTGCCTCTCAAGCACTTCCTTTTCAGTATCCCTCACCTCACATTAGAGGTCCTCCCCTTTTCTTGCCCTTTTTCCTCACAATTTCTGTATTCCCTTCTGTAATGTTCTGTTATCTCTAGAATTGTGATCCTTCTCTGGGAGGAGATCTCTTGGGGAGCTTCTGTGAAGGGAATCTTGGCTTTACTTCTGTATTGTGTCCTTCAAAGTCTTGAATCTTTTCCTGTCAGAATCTCTCCAGCCAGCTTCAGTCTTGAACTTCCTGAATCCAAAGCCTCCAATCAGTACGAAGGTGGAATCTTGAATCCCCTCCTTCCTGAATCCTGACTCTGAATCTCCTCCAATTTCCTTGAAATTCCCCTGGGAAGTCTTTTCCTTAACCCAATCCAGACTGCCTCCTTCCAGACTCAATGTTGGCTCCTTATATCCTCCTAGAGAATGGGCTTGTGGGTGCTCCCAGGGGCTTGTGGGGACTCCTTTACAACCAATAAGCAGGCTCCTTTAAAAGGGGAAACTCCTTGAAAGGTTTGAACTAAAGGTGTGAACTCTGAGCTAGAGCATTGTTAAGTACCAATTTAGCACCTAGTAAGAACCTAACACCCTTCCAATTAACTTACTCCTTCTCTTTTTACTTTCCCCCCTCCCTCTTTTCAATGATGTGGGGAAAGTTTCTCTATAGATCGAATATGTCTAATATTCTTCTCTTTAAACCAATTCTGCTGAGAGTAAGATACACACTATGTTTATCCCCATCCCTTCTTTCTCTCAGATATAATAGGTTTCCTTTGCCTCTTTGTGAGATGTAGTGCCTCCACTTTACCCTTTTTCTGGTACAATTCCCTTTCCACCTCTAGGTTTTTTTGTTTTTGTTTTGTTTGTTTGTTGTTGTTGTTGTTGTTGTTGTTGTTTTACATTATAACTGTAAAACTAAATTATACATGTTTTCTTTATGTATATTCATAACAGCAATAAAGTTTCAAAAATGTCTTTTTACCATTTTACATTTCTTTTAAGGCATATATTTGGAGATGAAACTTTTTGTTTATATTTGGTTTTTTCATCAGAAATAGATGAAATTCATCTATTTCATTGAAAGTCTATCTTCTCTTGAAAAAATCCTCAGTTTACCTGGGTAAGTTGTTCTTGGCTACATACCAAGTTCTTTAGCCTTTTGGAATATTGGCTTACAGGCACTTTGATCCTTTAATGTGGATGTTGCTAGATCCTGAGTAATCCTTATTGTGACTCCTCTATATTTGAATTCTCTCTTTCTCTCTCTCTTTCTTTCTTTCTTTCTTTCTTTCTTTCTTTCTTTCTTTCTTTCTTTCTTTCTTTCTTTCTTTCTTTCTTTCTCTCTCTCTCTTTTTTTCTTTCTTTCTTTCTTTCTTTCTTTCTTTCTTTCTTTCTTTCTTTCTTTCTTTCTTTCTTTCTTTCTTTCTTTCTTTCTTTCTTTCTTTCTTTCTTTCTTCTAGCTGCTTATAGTATTTTTATCTTAGTCTGATAGTTCTGGAATTTAGCCGTAATATTTCTTGGAGTTTTGATTTTGGGGTCTCTTTCAGTAGGTGATCGATGAATTATTTCAATGTCTATTTTACCCTCTGTTTCTATAACATCTGGGCAGTTCTCTTTGATGATTTCCTGGAATGGTGTCTAGTTCTCTTTTTTTCATCATAATTTTCCTAGACTTATTTTCCAGGCCTGCTGCTTTGCAAAGTAGGCATTTAACATTTTTACAATTGTTTCTTTTCTTTTCTTTTCTTTCTGTCTTTTTTTTTTTTTTTTTTTTGATTTTGCTTGAGTGATTCTTGGTGTCTCCTCAAGTCATTCATTTCCATTTGTTCAATTCTGATTTTTTAATGAATTATTTTCTTCACTTACTTTTTTTTTTATTTTTGTAATTGTCCAATTGAATTTTAAGTGAGTTTCCCACCTCCCACCATGGACATTTTTTTTATCATTTCCCCAATTTTATTTTTTAAAGAGCGATTTTATTTTTCCAATTCATTCATTCTGTTTTCCTTGGAATTTTTTTCCTTTTCCAATTCACTAATTATGTTTTTCTGGGATTTCATTTCTTTATTCACTCTATCGTTTTTTTTTTTTTATTCATTTTTCCAAATTATCCCCTCCCTCCCTCCACTCCCTCACCCGATGACAGGTAATCCCATACATTTTACATGTGTTACAATATAACCTAGATACAATATATGTGTGTAAATACCATTTTCTTGTTGTACATTAAGTATTAGCTTCCGAAGTTATAAGTAACCTGGGTAGATAGACAGTAGTGCTAACAATTTACATTCTCTTCCCAGTGTTCCTTCTCTGGGTGTAGTTATTTCTGTCCATCATTGATCAACTGGAAGTGAGTTGGATCATCTTTATGCTGAAGATATCCACTTTCATCAGAATACCTCTTCATACAGCATTGAAGTATACAGCGATCTTCTGGTTCTGTTCTTTTCACTCAGCATCAGTTGATGTAAGTCTCTCCAAGCCTCTCTGTATTCCTCCTGCTGGTCATTTCTTACAGAGCAATAATATTCCATAACCTTCATATACCATAATTTACCCAATCATTCTCCAATTGATGGACATCCATTCAACTTCCAGTTTCTAGCTACAACAAAAAGAGCTGCCACAAACATTTTGGCACATACAGGTCCCTTTCCCTTCTTTAGTATTTCTTTGGGATATAATCCCAATAACAGCAATGCTGGGTCAAAAGGTATGCACAGTTTGATAACTTTTTGGGCATAGTTCCAAATTGCTCTCCAGAATGGCTGGATTCTTTCACAACTCCACCAACAATGTATCAGTGTCCCAGTTTTCCCACATCCCCTCCAACATTCATCATTATTTGTTCCTGTCATCTTAGCCAATCTGACAGGTATGTATCCATTCTGTCTTTAAATGAGTGGGATGACTTATCCAGACCCTTTTACCAAGCTTCCCTTTCCTCTCCCTACTTTTCTTCTAGCTCTCTTGTAAGAGACGTTTTAATTTCTTCTATGAGAATCTTGTTTGATAATATCCTCCTTTGAGGATTCATCTGGAGGCAATCTGTTTTTAGTCTCCTCATGGTTTGAAGTCTGCTCTCTATGCATATAGAAGCTATCAATAGTTAGAGTGTGCTTTAAGTTTTTGCTCATTTTGATAAAAAAAAAAAAAAGAATTAAAGAAAACAAACAAACGAACAAAAAAAGCAAATGCAAGTCTGCTTTTTGGGCAGTATGATATTACCATGTTTCCTCTACAGACTCTACAGGAGGTAGCAATGAAACAGCAGTGGAACCAAAATGCCTGCAATGCCTGTACAGCAGCCACTCTATGAGACTCTGAGAGCATGCTGAGTCTCTCTGTGTGTTGGGTGAGTGTGGTTAGGTGCCAAGAGACCCCAGTGTTTTGGGATTGAAGTCTTTACCCCCTGTGTTTATAGATTCTCTGCTGATCTACTGACTTGCTGCCAAGGCAAAGAAGCTCACACTGTTTAAAGTTTTCCCCACAAATTTTCCAACAGCTGCAACTACACCCTGTCTGTTCCCCTACCCCCATACCGCAGTTGATCTCGCTGCCAACCTGCAGAATGTGCTTGGTTTAACCATCCCCACTTGCGAGCAAAAACAGACCTTTTCTGGTGAATTTTGAGGTAATTTGTGGGTAATATATTTTTGTGTTTTTTTTTTTGTTTGTTTGTTTATTTGTTTTTTCAGTCAAGCTCTAATTTTGATGCTGTATCAAGAAAAAAAAGTCTTCTGAGGGCTAGAAAGAGGTGAGATAGATGTGTGTGTCTTCTCCGCCCTCTTGGACATCAATGCAAGATGATGTAGACCCAGAAAGAGTCCAAGCCCTTTTCAGATCTTTGATAATTTCCAGATTAAAAGGTATGTATCTTCTTCTTTCTCATCTTGAAAAGTCAAACTCTTCAATCACAGATTATGCTTCTATTCTAAAATCAGATTTATCCTCTCCTTCCTCTTTAGCTTTAACTAATACCTTTTGTAATCATATCATGGGGATGGACAAAGCTGCTTCATGGGAAGTGCTGATGGGTTCACTGCCCTTCCCAATCCTATTCCTCCCTCCACCCACAAAGGCAAAATTGAGAAAAGATGGTCAGGAGATGCGGAATGCTTTAAAGGCATATCTTGGGTTGTAACTGAGCTGTGAAAGTGGAAGTACCACACCCCTTAAATTCATCAGAGCTGTACTTAACTCCTTTCTTATCCAATTCTGCATACTTTTCAGCTGTTTTGTATCATTCCCCTTCTGCTCTTTCTCCTCACACTTTATTGTCTAGCTGTCCACTTTAAAACTTTTATTTTTTTTTTTAGAACATTTGGGATTCTTTAAAGCCAATTGCATTATATTGTATATAAGGAATATTTCCTCAGGAATTGAATCAGGACCCATAGATTTGTAATATTCAATTAGAGCAACTAATTATTTCCTATGTATCTGGCTCTAATTTTTCTTCCTTTGAGAGGTAAGAAGATGTACACTCTAATATATTAAGAGTTCAGTAATCTACCTTTGAGTTACCAACAAACCTTGCTTCTCTATTAACCTAACTATGTATGCTACACACTTCCATTGGGATGGGAAAGGCTCTTTTCTTACTATTTGCCACATTTCAGCTGAAAAATGAACGTGACTAGTTTAGCTCTTACCAAAGTTTCCTGCTTATCTATTTTTATATTCACCCTATCTTTGGATCACAGGGACTTCTCCACTGAGCTTATGATCATGTCAGTTGAACTGCTGAGTATAGATCCTTAAAACTAGAGCCTCAAAATATATTGTGTTTCTTTCAGTGCCTCATGTTTAGAGCACCAAAATGTAATGTCCAGGCTAGCTTTCTACACGATCTCTGGATGGGCCTTGGTCTTTAGGTAAAGAAGTGATGAAGGCAAGAGAGCCACCATGAGGCTGATCAAAGATGGAGTCTGGTGTATGGAGTCTTCTCTTGTGTCTGTGTCTGAGACTCAGTTTCCAGTCCTTTCAGCCCTCAAATACATCAGTAAAATTACATCACTACAGCAACTGAGCATGTGTCAACTATAGAACATTACACCATCAAATCACACCAAGTATATGCAAACTAGAGTGATTACATCATTACATCACATATGTTTAACTAGATAACCATTATCCTAGCAATCACACTGAATAGGTGCTTAACTATAAGCCCCTTGCTGTCCTTGATTCAAGTATACCTTTCCAGAGTTCTGGCCCTCTTCAAATTTTCACAAGGAAAATAATGAGAGGCAGAAAATCCTGAAAATTCAAAGAACAGAAATAATTTCTTAAATTATGTGTTTCTTTTGTATGTGTAATGTGAATATGACTATGCTTATTTTAAATATTTATGCACCTATACAAACATGTAAGCACGTTGCCTTATTTGAGTTCATGTTAAAATATTTTTCTGTGTATTTAAGATATTTAATGTATTTTGGCAACTTGCTTACACATACAAAAGAAGCATATAGTTTAATAAATTATTTCTGTTCTTTGAATTTTCAGGGTTTTCTGCCTCTACTTATTACTTTCCTTGTGAACATTGTAATCAAACATGAACATTTCAATTTGCAAAAAGAAATCAAAGACTATAGTAAACTAAAAAGTCTAGTTATGTGTATTTAAATATAATAATAATATTCACATAAAATAATTCATACATATATATGTATATACATATATGTGTGTATATGTAAAGGAATTGAAAGTATTAAGAGAGCAAGTGAGTAATTGTTGAGGACCATGGCTAAGTATAAAGGGGCAGGTTGATTCTGCAAAAGCTTCCATAGCTATGAATCATAAAACACTTAAAGGAATTGCAAAGCAGCCTTTACTGATGCAGATGTTGCTTTTGAATTGGAGGCAAGAGGGAAGAGGAGAGAGGTCAAAGAATGCAACTACTTCTCAGTTTCCTTGTATTATTATCATCCTCTCACATGAAGGGATCTATTCTACTGGTTAAAATTACATCCCCAACATACACTAACTAGAAGCTGGCTCCCATAACAGGTAACTGTGGAAAATGAATGTCTCCTTTTTCTCCATTTATTGACTCAATTCTGGATTTAGCTCAGTTTTTTTTTCCTTGAGTGAACATATTATATATTTATCCAAATAAACACATATTCATGTGTATATATACGGTAGAGAAAAGATGAAATGATTGAGATAAGCAAACTTTTGATCTTCTGAATAGATAAATTAATTAAGCACACATGACAATTGCCTAACAAAATGGGACTAGGTCCCTTTCTCATCTTAGAAATGGAACCCAAACATAGGGAAATACAGACTTTTTTACATTAAAAAAAAACAATTATTAAAATAAGGCCACCTAATTTAAAAGAAACAATATGTCAAGCTAATATAGTTTCTAATTGAAAGAAAGATTAGGGATTTTGGAATTTGGGAAAAGAATATAATAGGAGCAATTACCTGCATCAGAAAAGGAAATCTTCCACTCCCTCCTTCCTCCCTCCCCAAATATGTGTTAGCAATGGGTGTAGCAAGGATTGGGGTATAGATAAAGCATACTAGTTGCTTGATATATAGAATTACGATAAAGCTCCTTGTAACAATATTTGGTCATGAGTTTCTTGTAAAAAGTCTCTAAATAACAAGTGAACATAATTAAATTTCCCAGCTGCAATACACTTTTCTTCCTATTCCCACACTTGAATACACTTTTCTCACAGGAGAAAACATCCATAATTGAACAGAAAAGGAACTGAGCTAAATCCAAAATTGAGTCACAAAATTGGAGTCATTGTGATTAATACATTTCCCATAGTTAGCTGCTTGCTCTATTAATGTCTTCAATTGCCTTATATATGCACATATACATATATATATATATATATATATATATATGTGTGTGTGTATACATATATATATACACATATGTATTACATATATAAATTATTTCATGTGAATATTATTAAATTTAAATACACATAGATCATAATTTACTATACTTGGATGCTTTTTGCAAATTGAAATATTCATCTTTGTTGATGATCAACTTCACAAGGAAAATAATTAATGAGTCACAAAATATTGAGAATTCAAAGAACAGAAAATAATTTATTACACTACGTTCTTCTTTTCTATGAGTAAACTAAATATGAGTATTCTCATTTTAAATATTTTTGCACATGTACCAACACATAAGCATCTTGTCCTATTTGTGTTCATGTTTAAATACCTTTTTATGTACTTATTTTTTACATATTCGAAATGTTTTGAAAGTCTTTTCTTTCAAAAATAAAAACTGCCATTTAATATTTACTCTTTCATGCTTGCTCTTATAAGTACATCAAAAAGAAAAACTTATCAACAAAATGGCCAGAATTGAAATGTGATGTTTGATCTTCTATCCCTAATCAAAGTCTAAGCTGATATCTGAAGGCTTAATGAATCTTGTATAAAATCTCAGAAATTGTTTGTTTGTTTGTTTTTTAATATAAAATTTGAATTGAAAGAAGGAAGGAGAAATGGAAGGAAACAGAGGGAGGAAAAGAGGAAGAGAACAAAGCAATAAATGTATATTATGGTTCAGAAGGAATTACTTAATCTCAGTCTTAATCTGTAATCTATCTTAATCTATAGTCTACATCAAGTCCTCAGTTCAAACTAGAATGTTGTTAAGATTCAAAAGATTCAAAGCTTGTAGAATTTTTTTCCACAACATCTTAAATAGTTTACAACACATACCTAATAGCAGCTCTGTGTCTGGAGTCATAGATAGATTGGCTTCAATGAGGAAGTCAAATTCAAAACTAAATGCTATGCAATAGCTTCTGCAAAAGGACATATAGGACATGTGAGTTATCTTTTTGCTTATGCTAAACTTGAGTCTGGTGGTCTCTGCTCAGAAACTGTAAATATTTTAGGAGAATGTTTACCAAATTTACTAAAAATAATAAATACATCTTTATAAATGTTAATTATGTCTGGATGACAAATGAATATCAATTAATAGTTGTGTTGGGAAATACATTGGGGTATATAGTTATGACTTCAGTCAAATATCTGGGCTTTACCCTAAAACCATGAGATTGCTGCTTTAATCAGAGTTCATTTCTAATGTGTTGCTATTAATGTGTTTGTTTGTTTCCATTGTCATTATTAGTACCTACATTGTTTTCCTAGTTTGGCTCATTTCATTCCATCCTATGGTCTTATGTGTTAATGATTAAATTTATTTTTGTTATGAAGGAGGGACTTTATTTATTGAAAATAGCAAAAGAATAAAATATTACTTGGAAATGTAAATCTGACAAACATAAAATGTCTATAATGTATAGGATTTGTCCTAGGCACTTAAAAATTAAAGAAAAAAATAAAATAATTCCTCCCTCAAGGATCACATCTTTAATTTCCATTTAACCCCATCAATCTCAAATTAACTACATCCCAATATATAGAAGGGATTGGTACATGTGCTTTGTATAATGTTATATTTTATATTACTTATGTTTTGCTTTATACTATTATATGTTATCTTACAAAAAAAAAATAAAGATGTCTTCGGACTGAAAATGGGTAAGTATTGTCAGAATATCTTGCTTTGTTTTCAAAGAGGAAGATATCTCTCAACCATAATAATTCAATTTTAATTTAACAAAATTATAGAAGCCAGAAAACTGAAATGATTAAACAACTCTAGACATTTGTGTGGTGCATATGTGCATAAAAATACATTTCTTTGTATGTATACACATCATCATTATAGCTATCATTTATTTAGTGCCTAACTAAAGCACTATGTTGTGTTATAAAACTTTGGGAGGTAGATGCTATTATAATTTTCACATTACAGTTGAGGAATCTGAAATTGAAAGAGGAAATTTTGCACATGCAACTGGTAAGAATCTGAATCTGGATTTCAACTAATATCCTCTTTACTTTAAGTCTACTTCTTTAAATTATGTGTTTAAACATATGGGAACTAGAAGATCTCTGATATATCTTCTAAATCCAAGAAATTTTGTAACTAATGGGTAAACCCAAAGTAAATTACTGTTTATGTAACATCTTCCCAGCACCATGATTCTCTATTTAGCATAAGAGTATTGTCTGTATATCCTGGGGAAAATTAAATTAAATTAGTGAATTTAAAATGGATTTAAAAAGATGGAAAAAATGAGTGTTCTGGAAATGTCTAGTATCTAGAAATCAAAAGACTGGGAATTATGAAGTTATTCATATAAGAAAGTTATGATTAGCTAGTCTTCTAGTGCTTGTCATTTCCTCATTCCTCATCATAATGATCATTGTCATAATTTGACTGATTCACACCAACCTTAAGAGTAGTGGAAAGGAACCTAAGATATTACTTTTAGGGAGTACAACAAAATGACAAATCTAGCCACTATCATGAAGCCTGAAATCCCTACATATACTGAGGTATATTATATTTAGTTTTAACTACCAGGACAGTTAATTGTGAATTAATTGTGAAATCAGCAGATGCTATAAATTAAGGCTTAATAATTTCACCAAAAAAAAAAAAAAAAAACCCTTAAAAAAAGTGTTAATAATAAAAAAAAATTAAAAGTGTGTTAGATATACATTTTTTGGATATCCACTTGTTAAATATTTGCTAATATTTCTCTATATCTTATACTGTAATGTTCTATATATATAGAGAGAGTATCAGGTAAATGGTTGTACCTGTTCATCTCATAGTATTCCTTTTACATTTAGAAAGTAAATATATTGCCACCAGTGTTTCTTCTATTATTTCACATTCTAGTTATATTTTGCACTAAAATGATCACTAATAATATGGGTATAAAAATTACCATCAATGATAATTTTACTCAGTTATTTTAATATGTGAGAGAAGACATTTTTTATTTGACCTTTTATTTGGAACAGGAGGGACAAAGGTAATTCTGTTAAAACTTGATGTTTGATCCAAAACTTCTCCTAGCTCAACTGACATTTAAATAGTCCACATCTTGCCATTCTTCTTTGGGATCAAATATAAAGGGTAAGCAGTTGAGTTTTGTTATGCAGTTTGAACCAGATATTTCTGAGTTCAAATATATATATACTTTACTGTTTTTAACCTTTAAAGATGAAAGATAAATTGTATCTTATATGAATCAAGTCACAGTTCGGCTAATATAATTTTTGCTAAAGATCAAATAGGCATTGCCACTTTTTCTCCCATTTTTATTATTATTTCTGCTTGTTCATACTCTGTGGCACAAACACAAAAAGCACAAAAGTTGTTGAAACATTTTGAAAGATATCTATAAGAAAGGTAACAATTTTCTGTCACAAGGCACATAATTGCTGACAAGAGATCAATCTGATGACAATAAAAGGATTTTCTCCTTTTCTCTTATGCTTTCTTCTGTCATGTGACAGAATACTTTTCCCTACATTCAGAAAGCTCGGAAAGTTTCTGAGATAAAGTGTGAAACATAAAAAGCAAACAAAAAGAAAGAAAATCGGGAATAAAACATTTTAATTCATATTTAGCATAGATCAGTTCCTTATTTTGGTATTTTAAGTTTCTTTCTTATGTTTGTGTTTTATCATATGTTCTTTATTTGCATCCTCTGTTATGGAAACCTCTATCCTCAAGCTCAAAACCAAGATAGAACAACCATGTAACATTGAAGGAAAGAGACTGAAATAAGACCAATAAAAGTTATTTCTTCCAACTATTCGTTTTAACAATTGCTTTACAAGAAGACACATTCTCTATCCCTTCTCATAGTTTTCCCTATCCTGTTTTTGCAGAGTTAAATATGAAATTGGCTATATTTGTTGGCAAATAAGGCACTCACCTGTTTTAGGTATGTTGATAACTAGTTTTTATTGTTTTCTTTTTCCTGCTTATATATGTATATTGACTTTTTGAATATACTTTATAAATCATGTTTGAGAGAGAAAATTCAGAACAAGAGAAAAACCATGGGAAAAGAAGAAAAAAGAGAAAAAAAGAGCATAGACTATGTTGATTCACATTCAATCTCCATAGTTCTCTTTCTGGATGAAGATCACATTTTTCATGCAAAATTCATTGGGATTACCTTGGATCATTAAAGCACTGAGAAGAATCAAGTTTTCCCATACTTGATCAATGCACAATCTTGCTGTTCCTGTATACAATGCATTTTCGGTTCTGCTTATTTCATTTAGCATCAATTCATATAATTTTAAGGTCTTTCTACAATAAGCTTGCTTATCATTTTTAAGTATAATAACATTTATTATCTTCCTATACCAAAACTTATTCAGCCATTCCCCATAGATGTCTATGTATGTATGTCTATCATATATATCTTCCAATTCTTTGCCAACACAAAAAGGACTGCTATAAGCATTTTGTACAGGTGTCTCCTTTTCCCTCCTTTATGACTTTTTTAGCATACAGACCCAGTATTGGTAATGCTGGATCAAAGAATGTACAGTTTTATAATCTTTGAGGAATAGTTCCAAATTCTCTCCAGATTTCATGAATCATTTAACAACTCCACCAATAGTGTATTAGTGTCCCAGTTTTCCCACATGACCTCTAACATTTATCATTATCTTTTCTCATGAGAAAATTCCATCTAAGAGGTGTGAGATTGTACCATAATATTGCTTTAATTTGCATTTCTCTAATCAATAGTGATTTAATACAAATTTGCATATGACTGTAGAAGGCTTTAATTTCATCATCTGAAAATTATTTGTTCATATCCTTTGCCCATTTATGAATTGGGAAATAACGTCTATTCTTATAAATTTGGCATAGGTATTTATGTATTTTAGAAATGAGATCTTATCTGAAACACTGGTTGTAATTTTTTTCTAAGTTGGTTTCCATAAAGCCAACTCTCTTTTAATTAATGTAATCAGTTTTACATTTTGCATTTTATAATGTTTGCTATTTATTTTTTGGTCATAAATTCCTACCTTCTCCAAAGATCTGAGAGGTAAACTATCCCTCGCTCTCCTAATTTACTTATGGTATCATTCTTTATGCCCAAATTATCTATCCATTTTGACATATTTTGATATGAGATGTGAGATGTAGGACTATCGTGAGTTTCTGATATTCATTTTCACATATTTTTTTTTTTTTTGGTGAAATAGTGAGTTCTTATCTCAGAAGCTGGAATCTGAAGATTTATTAAATACTAGATTACTATAGTCATTTTTATTGTGTCATGTATATCTGATCTATTCTACTGATCCACCACTCTACTTCTTAGCCAGCATCAAATGGTTTTGATGACTGCTGTTTTATAATAGAGTTTTGGTTCTAGTAAAGCTAGGATATCATTCTTTGTATGCTTTTTCATGAATATCCTTGGTATTCTTGCCATTTTATTCCATTAGATGAATTTTGTTATCATTTTTTCTGGCTTTATAAAATAATTTTGTGGAAATTTGGTATGGCTATGAATAATTAGAGTGAAATAGCTAGAATTGTCACTTTTATTTTATTAGCTCAGCCTACCCATGATGAATTGATATATTTCTAGATTTTTAGATTTGACATTATTTGAATGAGAAATATTTTGTATTTGTTTCTTATTGTTCTGGGTTTGTTTCACCAGTAGACCTCTGCATATTTTATTTCATCTGCAATTATTTTAAATGCAATTTGTCTTTCTAACTCTTGCTTCTGGCCTTTGTCAATGATATAGGAATGCTGATGATTTATGTGTGTTTATTTTATATTTTACAACTTTGCTAAAGCTGATAATTATTTCACATAGGTTTTTGGATGGTTTTCTATGATTACTTAAGTACAATATTATATCTTCTGCAAAGAAGTATAGTTTTATTTCTTTATTGCCCATTCTAATTTCTTTAATTTCTTTTTCTTATTGATAAAACCAACATTTCTAGTACAATGCTGAATAGTATTGGTGATAATGGACATCTTTTTTTCAACACTAATCTTATTGGGAATGCATACAACTTCTCTCCATTACAAATAATGCTTTTTATTGGTTTTAGATAGATGCTGCTTATGATTTTAAGGAAAACTCTGTTTATCCCTACATTATCTAGAATGGATGCTTTCTTTTGGCCAAAAGCTTTTGCTGCATGTATTGAGATTATCATATGATCTTTATTAGTTTTGTTATTGATATGGTCAATTATGGCAATATTTTTCCTGATATTGAACCAGCCCTGAATTACTGGTATAAATCAAACTTAATCATAGAGGATCATCCTGGTAATAATTCAGCTTTCTGTATTATACTCATGTTACTATTTTTTTATTAATTTTATAATTATAACATTTTTTGACAGTACATATGCATAGGTAATTTTTTTTACAACATTATCCATTGTACTCCCTTCTATTCCGAATTTTTTCCCTCCTTCCCTCAACACCCCCCCCCAGATGGCAGGCATTCCCATATATATGAAATATCTTGTAATATATGCTTAGTACAATATATATGTGCAGAACTGAAATTTTTTGTTGTTGTTGCAAAGGAAGAATTGTATTCGGAAGGTAAAAATAATCTGGGAAGAAAAACAAAAAACAAAACAAAACAAAAAAAAATGCTCACAGTTTACACTCATTTCCCAATGTTCCTTTTCTGAGTATAGCTGATTCTGTCCATCATTGATCAATTGGAATTGGATTAGGTCTTCTCTATGTTGAAGTTATCCACTTCCATCAGAATACATCCTCATACAGCATCATTGTTGAAGTGTATAATGATCTCCTGGTTCTGCTCATTTCACTCAGCGTCAGTTAATGTAAGTCTCTCCAAGCCTCTCTGTATTCCTCCTGCTGGTCATTTCTTACAGAAAAATAATATTCCATAACATTCATATACCATAATTTACCCAACCATTCTCCAATTGATGGACATCCATTCATTTTCCAGTTTCTAGGCACTACAAAAAGGGCTGCCACAAACATTTTGGCACATACAGGTCCCTTTCCCTTTTTTAGTATTTCCTGGGATTATAAGCCCAGTAGTAGCACTGCTGGGTCAAAGGGTATGCATAGTTTGATAACTTTTTAGGCATAATTCCAAATTGCTCTCCAGAATGTCTGGATTCTTTCACAATTCAAAAACAATGTAGCAGTGTCCCAGCTTTCCCACATCCCCTCCAACATTCATCATTATTTGTTCCTGTCATCTTAGCCAATCTGAGAGATGTGTAGTGGTATCTCAGAGTTGTCTTAATTTGCATTTCTCTGGTCAATAGTGATTTGGAACACTCTTTCATATGAGCGGAAATAATTTTAATTTCATCATCTGAAAATTTTCTGTTCATATCCTTTGACCATTTTTCAATTGGAGATCATATTACTATTAAAAGATATAAAAGTTCCCTAAGAGTTGCTTTGGTTGTATCTCATATTTGGTATGTTATTTCATTGTCATTATCTTGGATGAAATTATGGATTATTTCTGTGTTTTGTCATTTGACCTACTTACTTTTTAGAATTAGATAATTTAATTTGCAACTGGTTTTTAGTCTATCTTTCCCTCTTCCTTTATTGAATATAATTTTATTATGCTGTGGTCTGAAAAAGAAGAAATTACTATTTCTGCCTTTCTGCATCAGATTGTGAGGATTTTATGCATTATTAATACAGGGTTAATTTTCTATACATGACTGAGTGATTAAATTACCCCCTTTTTGACTTACATGAACTGATGCTGAGTAAAATGAAAAGAACCAGAAGATCGCTGCACACTTCAACAACAATGCTGTATGAAGATATATTCTGATGGAAGTGGTTATCTTCAACATAAAGAAGATCCAACTCACTTCCAGTTGATCAATGATGGACAGAAACAACTACACCCAGAGAAGGAATACTGGGAAGTGAATGTAAATTGTTAGCACTACTGTCTTTCTACCCAGGTTACTTATATCTTCAGAATCTAATACTTAACGTGCAACAAGAAAATTGGATTTACACACATATATTGTATCTAGGTTATACTGTAACACATGTAAAATGTATGGGATTGCCTGTCATCTAGAGGAGGGAGTAGAGGGAGTGAGGGGAAAATATGGAAAAATAAATACAAGGGATAATGTTATAAAAAAATTACTCATGCATTTATACTGTCAAAAAATTATAATTATAAAATTAAAAAAAGAAATATAAAAAAATTACCCCCTCTTTGAACTAAAACTGATGAAAATAAGCTTCAGATAATGCTCATGTTTATACCCTTCCCCCCTTTCCCTTAATTATAATAGGTCTGTTGTGCCCCTTCATGTGATCTAATTTTTCTTATTATAGTTCCCCTCCCTTTTTGTCTTCTCCAAGTAAATCCATTTTTAAAGTTATTGCCTTTTTATTAAATATCACATCATTGTCCATTCACAATCATAACCTCTGTCCATGTATGAATCTTATAATTGCCACAATAACAGATTCTCTTTCTCAAGACTTATTGATGAAATTTTCCCATTCACGTATCTGGGGATATAAACAATCTTGTTTTAAATATATAATATATATATATTTATAGATAGATAAATATAGATATAGATAGATTGATATGTGTGTATGTGTGTATGTGTCTGTGTATGTAAATGTATTATGTAATATATGTTATGTAATAATATATATTATACATAATAATAGCAATAAATATATCTGTGTATATATATGTATATATATACATATAT
Source organism: Sminthopsis crassicaudata (assembly GCF_048593235.1). Taxonomy (NCBI): domain Eukaryota; kingdom Metazoa; phylum Chordata; class Mammalia; order Dasyuromorphia; family Dasyuridae; genus Sminthopsis; species Sminthopsis crassicaudata. The sequence continues at coordinate 313,417,512 of NC_133617.1, read as the reverse complement.
ACATATATATATATATATATGTATTTCCCCCCTTTACCTTTTTGTGCTTTTCTTGAATAATGCATTTAAAGATCAAAGTTTCTGTTTACTTTTGTTTTTGTTGTTGTTGTTGTTGTTGTTATTTGTGCAATTGAAATGTTTAAAAGTCCCTTCATTGGGAAGCAATAAACTGGGAAAACATTTTTATAGTCAAAGGTTCTGATAAAGTCCTCATTTCCAAAATATATAGAGAATTGACTTTAATTTATAAGAAATCAAGACATTCTCTAATTGATAAATGGTCAAAGGATATGACCAGACAATTCTCAGATGAAGAAATTGAAACTATTTCTAGCCATATAAAAAGATGCTTCAAGAAATTATTACCTGTCAGATTGGCTAGAATGACAGGGAAAAATCATGCAGAATGTTGGAGGGGATGTGGGAAAACAGGAACACTCTGATACATTGTTGGTGGAATTGTGAATACATCTAACCATACTGGAGAGCGATTTGGAACTATGCTCAAAAAGTTATCAAACTGTGCATACCCTTTGACCCAGCAGTATTACTACTGGTCTTATATCCCAAAAAAGATCTTGAAGAAGGGAAAGGGACCCATATGTGCAAGAATGTTTGTGGCAGGCCTCTTTGTAATGGCCAGAAACTGGAAATTGAGTGAATGTCCAACAATTGGAGAATGGCTGAATAAACTGTGGTATATGAATATTATAGAATATTATTGTTTGATAAGAAATGACCAACAGGATGATTTCAGAAAGGCCTGGAGAGACTTACATGAACTGATGTTGAGTGAAATGAACAGGCCCAGAAGATTATACTTCAACAACAATACTATATGATGATCAGTTCTGATAGATGTGGCCATCTTCATCAATGAGATGAACCAAATCAGTTCCAATAGAGCAGTAATGAAGTGAACCAGTTATGCCCAGTGAAAAAACTCTAGGACATGACTATGAACCACTACATAGAATTCCTAATATCCCTATTTTTTTCCGTCTACATTTTTGATGTCCTTCAGTGGCTAATTGTACAGTATTTCAAAGTATGATTCTTTTTGTACAAGCAAGATAACTGTTTGGACATGTATACATATATTGTATTTAATTGATACTTTAACACAAGTAACATGATGGACAGAAACAACTACACCCAGAGAAGGAATACTGGGAAGTGAATGTAAATTGTTAGCACTACATCTGGGGAGGGGGTTGTGGGGAAGGAGGGGAAAAATTGGAACAAAATGCTTGGCAATTCTCAGTGCTATAAAATTACCCATGCATATATCTTGTAAATAAAAAAGCTATAATAATAATAATAATAAATTTTGACCCCTCAAAATATAAAAAAAATAAAAGTCCCTTCATTGAAGATCCATCTCCTATTCTGAAAGATATTGCTCAGTCTCACTTAGTAGTTAAATCTTGGTTATATCCCCAGGTCCTCTGCCTTCTTGAATATGGTATTTCAGGCTCACTTAACCATTATGGTAGAAGCTCAGAGTTCCTGGGAAGACTTTACTCTTGCTTCTTCATACTTGAATTGTTTTTCTCTGGTACTTTGTAGTATTTTTACTTTGATATTATAGTTCTAAAGTTTTGCAAAAGTGGTCCTAGTGCTTTTTCTTGTGGGATCTCTTTCTGAAGATAATTGATGGATTCTTTCAATTACTATTTCCCCTTCTGATTTTAGTATAACAGGGCATTTTTCTTTGATGATCTTTTGAAGAATTATATTGATGCTCTTTATTTGGTCATAGTCTTCAGGTAGTTCAATAAATTTTAAATTGTCTCTTCTGGATTTATTTTCCAGGTTGGCAAATTTTCTAAATGGATATATTTTTTTATTATTTTATTTGTTCTTTTTGTTTGACTAATTCTTAAATTTTCATGAAATCATTAATTAGCCTTGATTTACCCCATTTCTAGTTTTTAATGTTTGATTTTCTTCAGCTAGCTTTTCTATCTCTTTTTCTATTTGATTAATTCTAATCTTGGTCTTGTTTTCTTCAATAGATTTTTTTTTTTTTTTTTTTTTTTTTTTTTTTTGCATTTGGCCTATTCTGTTTTTTAAGGAATTGACTTATTCATTGGATTTTCCCCCACTTGGCCAATTGTATTCTTAAGGAATTGTTTTCTCCAATTTTTTTTCTATATTTTTCATATCTATTGACTGTTTGTTCCATATGTCTTGTTTCTTTTCTAATTTTTTCTATCTCTTCTATTTGCCTTTTAAAATGTTTCAGGAGCACTTCCAAGAAGCCTCTTTGGGCTTGAGACCAATTCATATCACTGAGATTTTTTTTCTGTGGATATTTTGTTCTACCTATATTGGTGTTTTGATCTTTTCTGTCAACATAGTAGCTTTCTATGGTTGTTTCTTTTTCTGTTTCTTGCACTTTTTTTTCGCTTTTTGTATTTTCTGCTTTGTGACTTTTATAGTTGAGCACTGCTCCCAGAGTAAAGAAGGCAGCGTCCCAAGCTTCTTGTGCAGATTTGAGTATAGTATCCCCTTCTGTGTGGTGTTTTGGTCATAGTAGTGGTAATTTTAAGTGCCTTTTCCAGGAAACAGCCTGGTTTTCCAGAATTTACCTTCTGAAATGGAATTGCTGGCTGCCCCACTGGTCTTATCTGACACTGAACTAGAACAAAGAGTCTCAGTTGGTGATTTGATATTTCCTCAGGAAAGGAGACAAGACCTTGAAAGAGGTAATAAAGGATTTGGACTTTAACCCCTCACTACTCTTTTGGTGATTATTCTACTGAAACAAAGGCTGCTCAGTGGCCTCCAGAAAACCCATCAAGAATATTACACTTGATGACTGTTAAAAAAAAAAATACCTAACCACACTTGAGTCTTCTGTAATTTCTGAAATATATATATAATTAAAGCTACTTTTGGATGATGTTAAGTAATTAAAACATGTTTAAGAAATGTTATATATAATTTAGCATACATAAGAGTGAACTGGCTTATATTAACTGTAGCAAGTATACTGTAGCCTTTCTTTCTCATATGAAGGCTTACTACATCTGACCTTCAAGGTTCTAAGAGTTTTTGGATTTATGTGTATGTGTGTGTGTGTGTGTGTGTGTATGTTTATTTGTTTGTTTGTCATGTCTTATAATTTGGTTTTGTTTTCTTTTGTTTTACCCTTTTAGGTGAAAGAATTGGAGATTCCAATCTCATGCATTTCACAAAATCTAGAGCTATTGTCTACCATTTCAGGATGTGGGAATTGTAGCCAGTTTAGTATTGATGCCCTAAAGATCACAGAATAAACTTTAGAAAAGGAATACAAAAAACTCCCAGTGGAGGATAAGATAAGCATTCAGCAAATGATAGCACTGTATGTAAATTTAAATTCATTAGACTAAATTTGTTATTCCTGAGTTAAGTTTATACCTACTCTTCTAAGAGAATGAATCAAGTTAGGAAACAATATGCCTCTGAGGTTGTAGCAAAAATGTTTATATTTTTTCTTGTTACACATCAAGTAAATGTTCTTTTGCAAAAACTAATTGATGTTAAGTTGTTAAATGCAATTGCCTACAACTAACTGGCATCTAATGGCAAGCCCACTCTTAAAAAAAAAAAAAGTTGAAATAGACACATTTAGAAATTACACAGGGTACCCTTAGAGCTTTGAGCAGGAATTACCAAGATATGTGGGAGCATAGGCATATTAATAACAACTGAGAGTGCTATAAACAAGTTTAATAATTCTAGAGAAAAATATTAAAATGTTGATATGAGTTTATAGGTAGAATATACCAAAGAGGAGCTATAAACATACATATATATATATATATATATATATATATATATGTGTGTGTGTGTGTGTGTGTGTGTGTGTGTGTGTGTGTGTGTATGTACAATATAAACATGCAATTCCTTGAGAAAATAAAAATTACAGAAACAGCATTTCTAAGTTTATTATAGAAGGTATTGTTGTTACTGAAGTTATTAGTAAAATGACTGATGATATTTATTAGTAATAAAATAAAAATATAAAAATATAATAAAATATTATTTGAATATAGAATATAAATGAATTATAGCAAATAATAATTGTTATGAATTCAGAAATACACATGAAAGTTTATATGAATCGATAGAGTGGCACAAGCAAAATAAGAAAAGCAATCTTCAAAACTATGAACAAATTGGCTATACAAATTTGAAATTTACATAATTAAGGGATTTTGGAGCAGGGGCGAAGCCAAGATGGTGGAGAAGACACATATGAATTTCTAACCTATCTCTTACCCTCAATACGAACTATTTAATTCATCCTCAAAAATAGCTCTTGACTGGTAAAAACCACAAAGATTAGAAACACAACAACTTACCAGCTAAAGAGAATCTGGAATTTCGTCAGAAAAGGTCTGTCTTGAGGGGTTGGAGAAAAAGACTGGCACAGACAGTGATAAACTAAAAGCTATCATATTATGCAGATCGGGGTGGGGAGACATCTGGGGTAAGAAATGCTACAGAGACAGAGGACTCTGCCATAGGCTGATTGTTCTACTCTGCTTGCATAACAGTAGATCACCAAAGATATTAAGACACTTAAAAAAAAAATGCCAAAAACTTCCTATAGCTACCCCAAACTGGAACTGACTCAGCATAGATCAAGGCATGGCTGTGCAGCTGCCTTCTGCTGTCCGGGGCTTTTCCTTGGGGAAGTTAAGAATCTTCAAGGCAGTGGGACACAGCCTGGGGCAGCCTCTAATTTGCACAGTGTGGGGCTTGAACTGAGCCAGTGGAATTTCCATAGCAGCAAAACTTCCCTAGCAGCAACTGTGTTTCTTGGGGCAGAGACATTTCCAGTCAGTTTACTAGGGCTATTTGCTGGTCAGCTGCTACTATCCATAGCCCCACAGGTGGCTTTGGCCTGAGGTTGTGACACTTTCACTATTCAGCCTCTAGTCTCAGGGCAGTTACTAGGCAACACAGTGGGGTTTCTTCACTAGGCACTCCCATAGCCCAGCCATGCTAAGCAGCTCTGAATCACTTCTAATGGGGGGGACTCTTTGCCAGAGCACCCTTGTCCCTTTTCAGCCCATTCACAAGACAGCTGCCATCCATAACTATCCATATTCTGCAGAGGAAGCCAGTAACCTCCTTACATTGAAGGCAGATCCCATAGGTTTTTCAAAAATGAGTAAAAAAATGAAAAGAACAATTGACAGCTTCTATACAGAAAAAGAGCTTTTTTCCAACCCCAAGGAGACTAACAGGGGACAGTCTTCAGATAATACCCTGAAGGGGAATGATACCTGGCCCCCATCACATAACTCTCATTTAGAAGAGACTATTAAAGACCTGAAAAGATGGTTAGAAAAAAATGGGCAAAAGAAAGAGAAGCTATGCTAGAGAGTAACAATGTCCTGAAATTTGAATTGGAAAAGATAAAGAATTCAAAGGAAGAGCAGGGAAACAAAAGTTGTGAATTGGAAAAGGTTAAAAAATCACAGGAAAGTAGGATCTGTGAATTGGAAAAGATAAAGAATTCCCAAGAAAGTAGGATTTGTGAATTGGAAAAAGAAAATAACTCACTAAAAAAGAAAAAAATATATATAGTGAAATGGGAAAAAAAAATCCATAGAACAAAATAAGTTATTTAAAAACTCAATTGAACATATACAAAAAGAAGTAAAAAAAGAGAATGAAGAAAATAATTCATTAAAAATCACAACTGAACAAATAGAAATGAATTGTTCATTGAGACACCAAGAATCACTTAAGCAAAACCAAAAAAATGAAAAGCTGGAGAATAATATCAAATATGAACTGGGAAAATTGACAGACCTGGAACATAGATCTAGGAGAGATAATCTGAGGATCATTGGACTTCCCAAAAACTATGATTAAAAAAAAGAGCCTATATTCTATTTTACAGGAAATCATTAAAGAGAACTGCCCAGAGGCAATAGAACCAGAAGGTAAAATAGGCATTGAAAGAATTCATCTAACACCTTCTGAAAAAGAAGCTAAAAAAAAAAAAAAAAAATCCAGGGAATATTGTGGTTAAACTGCAGAACTATTAGACTAAAGGGAAAAAAATGTCACAAACAGCAAGGAAAAAAAAATCAAATATTGAGGTGTCATAATAAGGGTCACTCAAGATCTGGCTGCATCCACATTAAAGGATTGAAGGGCCTGAAATCTGATATTCTGAAAGGCAAAAGAACGTGGAATGCAGACAAGAATATACTACCCAGCTAAGTTTAGCATTTTCTTACATGGAAGAAGATGGACATTTAATGAAACAGATGAATTTCATTTGTTTCTAGGAAAAAAAAAAAAAAAAAAAAAAAAAAAAAAAAAAAAACAGTTCTAAACAAAAAATTTGATCTCCAGCCTCAGTACTCAAGAGAAGCAGAAAAAGGTAAGAGGAACTCTTGAGAACTGTAATTCTCTTGTGGATATACAGAAAGTCCATATGTATAATTTAATTATACAGACAACATAAAAAAGGGAAGTAGAAATGGAAAAGGGATAGTGTCAGAAAATGGAAAAAGGGGAAATAAAAAGAGGGAAACTATGTCCCAGGAAGAGGCAAAGAAAAGTTACATGTGAGGGAATTTAGAGAGAGGAAGGAATATCATCAGAGTTGGTTCAAAGAGAAAATAATTGACATATTTGTTTATCAGAGAATTCTCTCTCACCACATTAAAAATGGGGAGAGGAAAAGAGAAAAGGAAAAGAGTAATAAGGGAAGGGTACAATAAAGGGGAAGGTTTTTTTTTTTTTTTGGAGAATAATTTTATTTTCATTTTTATATTAATTTTATAATTATAATTTTTGACAGTACATATGCATGGGTAGATTTTTTTTTACATTATCCCTTTGTATTATGATATTAAAGAAAAGTTCTGATTCGCTCCTATAAATGACGCTCTCAAGCTCAATTAAAAAGTAAAAGTAAAAAGTTTTAATCAAACAAGACAAGGTACAGACAATTTAGATTTACACAAACAAACAAATAGAAATAAGAACAATTGACAACATGACAATTATAGCAGAAAGAGGAAGAAAATACATGACCAATTCAAGGGAACCTCAAAAACTCAAATGGCTGAGAGTCCCGTTTCAGCCTCAATCAACTTGAATTGTGTAAAGATTTTTCCAGGCGAAGCATCCTTCCCATAGATGAGACTCAGTGGTGATGTAAGATTCTCAAACTTATATACCTCTCTTAAACAAAGAGGGCTTTCAGCCAAGAAGTCTGGCGCGTATACATGTATAGAAATACGTGACCTTCTAGTGTTTTGACTTACTCCATATATTATCTTGACATATATAAAAATACGTGACCATATGGTGTTTTGACCCATTCTATATTGTCGATACCTTGACGTATTTCCTTATCAATTGTATATGCTCAGGGAGGAAGCCAACTGCTCTAAGCATAGACATTCCCAGGAATGGCTAGTCCCTGGTATCTATTGTCAAGGACATATAGAGTTCATGGAATGGTCAAATTCCCATAATTTAGAAGCTCAGGCCTGTTAGATTTGAGTGAGCTTCCAATTCTAATATGAAATCTTAATTTCTTGTTCACCCTTGTATTCATTTTTCCAGATTTTCCCCTCACTCCCTCTACTCCCTCCCTTAGATGACAGACAATCCCATACATATTAAATGTGTTACAGTATAACCTAGATACAATATATGTGTGTAAATTAAATTTTCTTGTTGTACCTTAAGAATTGGATTCTAAAGGTATAAATAAGATGGGTAGAAAGACAGTAGTGCAAACAGTTTACATTCAGTTCCCAGTGTTCGTTCTCTGAGTGTAGCTGTTTCTGTACATCATTGATCATCTGGAAGTGAATTGGATCTTCTTTATGTTGAAGATATCCACTTCAATCAGAATATATCTTCATACAGTATTGTTATTGAAGTGTATAGTGATCTTCTGGTTCTGCTCATTTCACTCAGCATCAGTTCATGTAAGCCTCTCCAAACCTATCTATATTCATTCTGCTGGTCATTTCTTACAGAGTAATAATATTCCATAACATTCATATACCATTATTTACCGAATTCTCCAATTGATGGACATCCGTTCATTTTCCAGTTTCTAGCCACTACAAAAAGAGCTGCCACAAACATTTTGGCACATACAGGTCCCTTTCCCCTCTGTAGTATTTCTTTAAGATATAAGGCCAGTAGTAGCACTGCTGGATCAAAGGGTATGCACAGTTTGATAACTTTTTGTGCATAGTTCCAAATTACTCTCCAGAATGGCTGAATTCTTTCACAACTCCACCAACAATGCATTAGTATCCCACTTTTCCCACATCCCCTCCAACATTCATCATTATTTGTTCCTTTCATCTTAGCCAATCTGAGATGTGTGTAGTGGTATCTCAGAGTTGTCTTAATTTACATTTCTCTGATCAGTAGTGATTTGGAACACTCTTTCATATGAGTGGACACAGTTTCAATTTTATCATCTGAAAATTGTCTGTTCATGTCCTTTGACCATTTATAAATTGGAGAATGGTTCGATTTCTTATAAATTAGGGTCAGTTCTCTATAGATTTTGGAAATGAGGACTTTATCAGAACCTTTAACTGTAAAAATATTTTCTGAATTTGTTACTTCCCTTCTAATCTTGTTTGCATTAGTATTGTTTGTACAGAAAATTTTTAGTTTGATGTAATCAAAATCTTCTATTTTGTGATCAATAATGATCTCTAGTTCTTCTTTGGTCATAAATTCCTTCCTCCTCCACAGGTCTGAGAGGTAAGTTCCTCTCATTTATTTATGATCTCATTATTTGTGCCTAAATCATGGACCCGTTTTGATCTAATCTTCGTATATGGTGATAAGTGTGGGTCTATATTTAATTTCTGCCATACTAATTTTCAGTTTTCCCAACAATTTTTTTCAAATAATGAACTCTTATCCCAAATGTTGGTATCTTTGGGTTTGTCAAACACTAGATTGCTATGTTTGTACCTTATTTTGTCCTGTGTACCTAATCTGTTCCATTGATCAACTAGTCTGTTTCTTAGCTAATACTAAATGGTTTTGGTGACTGCTGCTTTATAATATAGTTTTAGATCAGGTACAGGTAGACCACCTTCATCTGACTTTTTTTTTCATTAATTCCCTTGAAATTCTCGACAATTTATTCTTCCATATGAATTTTGTTGTTATTTTTTCTAGGTCATTGAAATAGTTTCATGGGAGTCCAATTGGTATAGCACTAAATAAATAGTTTAGTTTGGGGAGTATTGCCACCTATATTATATTCACTCGGCCTATCCACAAGTACTGAATATCTTTCCAATTATTTAAATCTGACTTTATTTTTGTGGAAAGTGTTTTGTACTTTTGCTCATATAATTCCTGACTATTCTTTGATAGATGGATTCCCAAATATTTTATACTCTCAGCAGTTGTTTTGAATGGAAGTTCTCTTTGTATTTTTTGATTTTGCTGAGGATTTATGTGGATTTATTTTGTATACAGCAACTTTGCTAAAGTTTTTAATTATTTCCAATAACTTTTTATTAGAATTACTAGGGTTCTCTAAGTATGCTTCATATCATCTGCAAAGAGTGACAGCTTAATTTCCTCATTACTTACTATTATTCCTCATTTACTACTCTAATTTCTTGAATCTCTTTCTTGACTCTTATTGCCAAGGCTAGCATTTCTAATACAATATTGAATAGAAATGGTGGTAGTAGGCAAACTTGTTTCACTCCTGATTTTACTGGGAAAGGTTCCAGTTTATCTCCATTATATATTATGCTTACTGATGGTCTTAAATATGAGCTCCTGACTATTTTAAGGAATAGTCCATTTATTCCTATACTCTCAAGTGTTTTTAGTAGAAATGGACATTAGATTTTATCAAATGCATTTTTCTGCATCTATTGAGAAGAGCATATGGTTTTTATTAATTTGATGATTAATATGGCCAATTATACTTATACTTTTCCTAATATTAAAATTCATTGGTGGAAAGATTCCCCCTTTTCATTTATAAGACTAACAATTTGATTTTCCTCTTTTATTGGCTTTTTCCTATGCTAGCTTTTAGCAGGATATAGTTTCCTTCCTTATCTCTTTTAATTAGATCAATTTCTGCTTTTGCTTGATATGAGTTAACAATGGCTACCCCCTACTTTTTTGGCTTCACCTGAAGCATAATAGATTCTGCTCCAAACTTTTACCTTTACTCTGTATATATCTCCCTGCTTTAAGTGTGTTTCCTGTAAACAACATATTGTAGGGTCTGACTTTTGATCCAGTCTGCTATCTGCCTCCATTTAATGGGAGAGTTCATCCCATTCACATTTACAGTTAAAATTACTAATTCTGTATTTCCTGCCATCATATAATCCCCTGATTATGCTTTTTTCCCCTTGTCTTCCTGAACCCCTTCTACATTATTTAATTTATGGACCCCACTTGTGATGTGCAGCCCTCCCTTTTTAGTACCCCTTCCCCTCCTTTTAAGTCCCTTCCCCTTTCTTGTACCCTTCCCTTATTCCCCTTTTCCTTTTCTGTTTTCCTCTCTCCCCTTATAATGAGGAGAGAGAAAATTCTCGGAAAAACAAATATGTCAATTATTTAGTCTTTGAACCTACTCTGATGGGAGTAAGATTCACACAATGTTTCTTCCCCTCTCTAAATTCCCTCAGATGTGATAGGTTTTCTATGACTCTTCCTGTAGTTTCTCTCTTTTTATCTCTTCTTTCCCTATTTCTGATACTATCCCCTTCCCTTTACTACTTCCCTTTTTATTTTATATAAGTAAAATAAAATTATCCATGTGTACTTTCTGTATATCCACAACAGAGATACAGTTCTCAAGAGTTCTTTTTACCTTTTTTCTGCTTCTCTTCAGTCTTGTGGATGTAGATCAAATTTTTTGTTTAAGTCTGGTTTTTTTCTTAGAAATAAATGGAATTTCTCTGTTTCATTAAATGACCATCTTCTTCCATGGAAGAAAATGCTAAACTTAACTGGGTAGTTTATACTTGGTTGCAATCCTAGTTCTTTTGCCTTTCGGAATATCAGGTTCCAGGCCCTGCAATCTTTTAATGTGGACATCCAGATCTTGCATGAGCCTTCTTGTGGCACCTTGATATTTGAACTGTTTTTTCCTAGCTGCTTGCAATATTTTTTTCCTCAGTTTGGTAGTTCTGCAACTTAGCCACTATGCTCCATGGAGTTCTTTTTTAGGGTCTTTTTCAGAAGGTGTTTGATGAATTCATTCAATGCCTATTTTCCCTTCTTTTTCTATTATCTCTGGACAGTTCTCTTTGATGATTTCCTGTAAAATAGAATCTAGTTTTTTTTTTTTTTTCATCATAATTTTTGGGAAGTGCAATGACCTTAGATTATCTCTCCTAGATCTATTTTCCAGGTCTATAGATTTTTCCAGTAAATATTTGATGTTATTCTTCATCTTTTCTTTTTTTTTGTTTGTTTGTTTGTTTGTTTGACTGATTCTTGGTTTCTCAATGAATCATTCATTTCTATTTGTTCAGTACTTATTTTAATGCATTATTTTCTTCATTCACATTTTTTAGTTCTTTTTGTATATGTCCAAATGAGTTTTTAAATGAATTATTTTGCTCTGTTGAAATTTTTTCCAATTCACTATTTTTTTTCTTTCTTTCTTTCTTTATTTTTTTTAAGTGAGTTATTTTCTTTTTTCCAACTCACAAATCATATTTTTTTGGGAATTTTTTTATCTTTTTCAATTCAGAAATTCTACTTTCCTGTGATTTTTAAAAATCTTTTCCAGTTCACAGATTTTGTTTCCTTGCATTTCCTGTAAATTCTTTATATTTTCCAATTTAAATTTGAGGATGTTGTTATTCTCTATCATATCTTCTCTTTCCTTTCCCCATTTTTCTTCAAACTCTCTTAACTTTTTAATAGTATCTTCCAGGAGAGAGTTAGGGGCAGGTATCATTCCCCTTTAGGGTGTTATCTGGAGACTATCTGCTGTTAGCCTCCTCAAGGTTGGATACCAATTTTTCTATATATAGGAGGTGTCAATCATTCTCTTCAGCTTCTTACTCATTGTTAGAACTCTGTGAGCATCTGCCCTTGGGAAGGAAATTTACTAGCTTCTTCTTAGACAATATGGAATGCAGCAAAATTGTGACTGAGCTAAGAAAAAGCTCTGAGAGAGAGTTCTCCCCCCTCCCCAGAAATTCCTTAGAGGTGGTTAGCACGGCTGCTTTGCAAGGAGTGCCCGGTGAAGGACCCCTGCTGTGTGGCCTAGCTACTGCCCTGAGGTTTAAGGCTGAACAGCAAAAGCGTCAAAAACCCCAGCCAAAACCTCCCTTGGGACAGTGGGTATTAGCAGCTGACATGAAAAGCCCCTGTGTTCAAACCAGAAATGTCTGCCTGGAAACCATGGTCCCTTCTGTGGAGGTTCTGCTGCTCTGGGAGTTCTGCTGCTGTTGGAGTTTCTCTAGTGTTAGAATTCCAATGCCTCGGGCTGAGCTCTGCAGTATGTGGATTAGAGGATGCACCAGCTGGGTCCCCAGCTGTTCAGGTTCTTAACTGCCCCAAGGAGAAGCCCTGGACTGCAGAAGGCAGCTGCATAGCCTTATTGAGATTGGTGTTAGGTCACTTCTGATTTGGGGTGGTTCTAGGATTTAGCTTTATATTTTGAAGTGGCTTGATTTCTCTTCTGATCTGCTGTTTTATAAGCAGAGAAGGGCTATCAGCCTATGCCAGATTCCTCTATCTAAGTGGCTTCTCTGATCCCAGAGTTTTTCCCAGCCCATTTGGCACAGTGTGCTAGCTCTTACTCCAACTCTGTCTGTGCTGATCTTTTTTTCTTCCCCTTGGAATCAGTGTTTTCTGCAAAATTCTAGATTATCTTTGGCTGGTAAGTCGTGCTTCTAATTCTTTTGGTTTTTATCAGTCCAGCGTCATTTTTGAGGCTGATTTAATTGATATTGAGGGAAGAAGGGAAATTTGCTTGTATCTTCCCCGCCATCTTGGCTCTGCCCCCAGGGAAGGGATTTATTTTTATTTTATTTATTTTTTTTAAATAATTTTTTATTATATATTTTTTAAAAATATTATCCCTTGTATTCATTTTTCCAAATTATCCCTCCCTCCCTCTAGTCCCTCCCCAGGGAAGGGATTTAAAAGGAGGGTAGAGAGATACTAAAAAGGGAGGACTCTGCAACAAAAGTGGGGCCCATAAGTTTAATACTGGGGAATGGGTTCAGAGGGGAAAAGAGTAAAAAAGCATAATATGGGGATAATACGATGGCAGGAAATTCAGAATTAGTAATTTTAATTGTAAATGTGAATGGGATGAACTCTCCCATTAAGCAGAGGTGGATAGCAGACTGGATCAAAAGTCAAAACCCTACAATATGTTGCTTACAGGAAACACATTTAAAGCAGGGAGACACTTACAGAGTAAAAAAAGCCTGGAACAGAATCTACTATGCTTCAAGTGAAGTCAAAAAAAGCATAGGTAGCCATTCTTATCTCAGATCAAAAAAAAGCAAAAATTGATCTAATTAAAAGAGATAAGGAAAGTATATCTTGCTAAAGGTTAGCATAGACAATGAAGCCATATCAATACTAAACATATATGCACCAAGTGGTATAGCATCTAACTTCCTAAAGGAGAAGTTAAGAAAGATGCAAGAAGAAATAGATAGCAAAACTATAATAGTGAGAGATCTCAATCTTGCACTCTCTGAATTAGATAAATCACACAACAAAACAAATATGAAAGAAAATTTAAAAGTAAATAGAATATTAGAAAAATTAGATATGATAGGTCTTTGGGGAAAACTGAATGATCATAGAAAAGAGTATACTTTCTTCTCAGCAGTTCATGGAACCTATACAAAAACTGATCATATATTGGGACATAAAGATCTCAAAATTAAATACAGGAAGGCAGAAATAGTAAATGCTTTCTTCTCAGATCACTATGAGATAAAAACTACATTCAACAAGAAGTTAGGGGTAAATAGACCAAAAAATATTTGGAAAATAAATAATCTCATCTTAAAGAATGATTGAGTGAAACACCAAATTATAGAAACAATTAATAAATTCACCCAAGATAATGACAATGATGAGACATCATACCATAATTTGTGGGATGCAGCTAAAGCGGTAATAAGGGGAAATTTTATATCTTTGGAGAATTACTTGAAGAAAATAAAGAAAGAGGAGATCGGTGAATTGGGCTTGCAACTTAAAAAGCTAGACAAACACCAAATTAAAACCCCCCAACCAAATACTAAACTTGAAATTTTAAAATTAAAAGGAAAAATTAATAGTATTGAAAGTTAAAAAAAAAAAACACAACAACAACTATGGAACTAAGGAACTAATAAATAAAACTAAGAGTGGGTTTTATGAAAAAGCCAATAAAATAGATAAAACTTTGCTAAATGTGATCAGAAAAAGGAAGGAGGAAAATCACATTGTTAGTCTTAAAAATGAAAAGGGGGATCTTTCCTCCAATGAGGAGGAAATGAGAGGAATAATAAGGAGTTACTTTGACCAATTTTATGCCAATAATTTTGATACCTTAAGTGAAATGGATGACGACCTGCAAAAATAGAGGCTTCCCAGATTAACAGAGGAGGAGGTAAACTGTTTAAATAGTCCCATTTCAGAAAAAGAAATAGAACAAGCTATTGATCAATTCCCTAAGAAAAAATCCACAGGACCAGATGGATTTACATGTGTATTCTACCAAACATTTAAAGAACAATTAGCCCCAGTGTTATATAAATTATTTAAAAAATAGGGAATGAAGGAGTCCTACCAAACTTATTTTATGACACAAACATGGTACTGATACCTAAACCAGGTAGGTTGAAAACTGAGAAAGAAAACTATTGATCAATCTCTTTAATGAATATTAATGCTAAAATGTTAAATAATTTATTAGCAAAAAGACTACAGAATATCATCCCCAGGATAATACACCATGATCAAGTAGGATTTGTACCAGAAATGCAGGGCTGGTTTAATATTAGAAAAACTATTAGTATAATTAACCATATCAATAATCCAATTAACAAGAACCATATGATCATCTCAATAGATACAGAAAAAACATTTGATAAAATACAACATTCATTCCTACTAAAAACACTTGAGAGTGTAGGAATAAATGGACTATTTCTTAAAATAGTCAGGAGTATTTATTTAATACTGTCAGGAAGCATCATATGTAATGGGGATAAACTGGACCCTATTCAGAATTTCAATTCAGAATTTCAAGGGAATTAATGAAAAAAAAAGGCTGATGAAAATTGTCTAGCTGTACCTGATCTAAAGCATTATTATAAAGTAGCAGTCACCAAAACAATTTGGTATTGTCTAAGAAGTAGACTAGTTGATTGGTGGAACAGGTTAGGTTCACAGGCCAAGATAGTGAATAAAAATGTCAATCTAGTGTTTGACAAACCCAAAGATACCAACATTTGGGATAATAATTCATTATTTGACAAAAACTGTTGGAAAAATTGGAAATTAGTATGGCAGAAATTAGATATGGATCTACACTTAACACCACATAACAAGATAAGTTCAAAATGGGTCCATGATTTAGGCATAAAGAATGAGCACATGAGTTTAGAGGAACATAGAATAGTTTGCTTCTCAAACTAGTGGAGAAGGAAAGAATATGTGACCAAAGGAGAGCTAGAGATCATTATTGATCACAAAACAGAAAATTTTGAAAAATCAAATTAAAAAGCTTTTGTAGAAACAAAACCAATGCAAACAAGATTAGAAGGGAAGTAACAAATTGGGAAAATATTTTTACAGTTAAAGGTTCTGATAAAGGCCTCAGTTTTCAAAATATATAGAGTATTGACTCTAATTTATAAGAAATCAAACCATTCTCCAATTGATAAATGGTCAAATGATATGAACAGAAAATTTTCAGATGATGAAATTGAAACTATTTCCACTCATATGAAAGAGTGTTCCAAATTAGAAATGTAAATTAAGACAGCTCTGAGATACCACTACACACATCTCAGATTGGCTAAGATGAAAGGAAAAAATAATTATGAATTTGGAGGTGCTGTGGGAAAACTGGGGCACTGATGCATTTTTGATGGAGTTGTGAAAAAACTCCAACCATGCTGGAGTGCAATTGGAACTATGCCCCCAAAATTATCAAACTGTGCATACCCTTTGATCCAGCTGTGCTACTACTGGGCTTATTTCCCAAAGAAATACTAAAGAAGGGAAAGGGACCTGTATGTGCAGAAATGTTTGTGCCAGCCCTTTTTGAAATGGCTAGAAACTGGAAAATGAATGGATACCCATCAATTAGAGAATGGTTGGGTAAATTATGGTATATGAATGTTATGGAATATTATTGCTCTGTAAGAAGTGACCAGCAAGATGAATACAGAGAAGCTTGGAGAGACTTACATGAACTGATGGTGAATGAACCAGATCGTTATGCACATCAACAATGATACTGTATGAAGATGTATTCTGATTGAAGTGGATCTCTTTAACATAGAGAAGATGTAATTCTGTTCCAGTTGCTCAATGATGGAAAGAATGAGCTACATCCAGAGAAGGAACACTGGGAATTGAGTGTAAACTACTGTCTTTCTACCAAAGTTACTTTTACCTTCTGAATCCAATTCTTACTGTGCGACAAGAAATTCTGTTTTGCGCTTATCTAGGATATACTGTAACACATTTAATATGTATGGGATTGCCTGTCATCTAGAGGAGGAGATAGAGGGAGGGAGGGGGAAATACAAGAAAGAAGTGAGTACAAGGGATAATGTTGTAAAAAAAATTACACATATATATGTACTGTCAAAAAATTATAATTATAAAATTAATAAAAAAATATTTTGCAGCAAACATTAAAACCCCACTACAAACAACTTTGAATACAGAAAGAACTCCCAGCAAGACAATGAATAATCATGATTCCAGAGTACAGGTGATAGAATATGGCATCTGCTTTCTATCAGAGGGACTAAGTATAGATAAGATATATATGTGTGTGTGTGTGTGTGTGTGTGTGTGTGTGTGTGTGTGTGTGTGTTCATACCTACATATACACATACATATATATAGATGGCAGACATAACCATTGTGAGAATTTTGGGGGGCCTGGCTAAGCTATTTATTTTGCTTTACCCCACTGGTGGGTAAGGGTAGTTTGGAGAGAAGATGTTTTTTCCTTTGAAAAAGTTTATTTCAATATAAAATAAATGCTCCCCAAAAAGATCCAGATTTACTATACTGACTTTGAAACTCAATTCCTTTTCCCCAACAGTTACTGTCTTCCTTCATACAATGCCGTTGTATACACACACACACACACACACACACACACATATATATGTGTAGTGTGTGTGTGTGTGTGTATTCATTATATTCAGTCAGACCTAGAGAACCTTTATTGTCATCATTTCCAAGTTTTTTTTTGTTTGTTTGTTTGTTTGTTTTTTAAATGGGAATAGATGTTATGGGCCAGAACTCTGAACTTAAAACAAAGGATTCTTCTTACAAGGTACTAAGTCAGTGGAATTGATAGAGACCATAGTTATCTAATTTAGCATGGTACAGTATGATTGATCTGATCCTATAAGGAGATGTTATGGGCCAGAACTTGAAACATATAAGCTAGAAGCCTCAGCCAGGGAGATTCAGAGATTCAGAGTCAAGGAATAGAAGGCTGAGGCTGGAGCACAAGCCCTTGGACTCAGACAGATTCATCCCAATCTCACACCACCTTGGTGGCAGGCTCTCCTCAGCTTCTCCACTGAAACTAAGATTCCAGAAGGCCCCCAGAAAACTAGCTGAGGCCCCATTGGAAGGAGATTAAGACTTTGTTTAAGTCTGGTTTTTTCTTAGAAACATATAGAATTCCTCTGTTTCATTGAATGACCGTCTTCTTCCATGGAAAAAGATGCTAAACTTAGCGGGGTAGTTTATTCTTGGTTGCAATCCTTGATCTTTTGCCTTACGGAATATCAGGTTCCAGGCCCTTCTATCTTTTAATGTGGAGGCAGCCAGATCTTGGGTGACCCTTATTGTGGCACCTTGGTATTTAAATTGTTTTTTTCTAGCTGCTTGCAGGATTTTCTCCTTTGTGTGGTAATTCTGCAGCTTAGCCACTATATTCCGTGGTGTTCTTTTTTTAGGGTCTATTTCAGAAGGAGTTCGATGAATTATTTCCACATCTACTTTCCCTTCTGTTTCTATTATCTCTGGACAGTTCTCTTTGATAATTTCCTGTAAAATAGAATCTAGGCTCTTTTTTTGGTCATAGTTTTCTGGAAGTCCAATGATCCACAGATTATCTCTCCTAGATCTATTTTCCAGGTCTATAGATTTTCCCAGTAAGTATTTGACGTTGTTCTCTAACTTCTCATTTTTTTTTTTTTTTTTTTTTGTTTTGTTTGACTGATTCTTGGGTTCTCTGTGAATCATTCATTTCTATTTGTTCCATCCTGACTTTTAAGGAGTTATTTTCTTCTTTCACAGTTTTTAGTTCTTTTTGTAAATGTCCAATTTCGTTTTTAAATGAATTATTTTGCTCTATTGAATTTTTTTTCCATTTCCCTTATTTTTTTTTTTGAGAATTATTTTCTTTTTCCAATTCAGAAATTCTATTTTCTTGAGACTTTTTTAGCTTTTCCAATTCAGAAATCCTACTTTCCTGTGTTTTTTTTAACTTTTTCTAATTCATAAATTTTGTTTCCCTGCATCTCCTGTGAATTCTTTATTTTTTCCAACTCCAATTTCAGGACTTTGTTATTCTCTATCATAGCTTCCCTTTCCTTTCCCCATTTTTCTTCAAACTCCTTAATTTTTTAATAGTGTCTTCTAGGAGAGAGTTATGTGATGGGGGGCAGGAATCATTCCCCTTTAGGTTGTTATCTGCTGTCTCTCTGCTGTTAACTTCCTCGGGGTTGGATAACCGCTCTTTCTCTGTGTAGAAGGAATCTATAGTTTTTCTGGCTTTTTTGTTCATATTTTAAAAATCTTTTGGGGTCTGTCCCTGGGGTAGGAAATTATTTATTTACTTCTTTACCAGCTTCCTCCCAGACCGGATGGATGCAGTGGCTCTTGGGCCTGAGCTAAGATAGAGCTCTGGGAGAGAGTTCCCCACCCCCTCCCTGGAAATGCCTCAGAGGTGACCAGCACTGCTGTGCCCTGAGGGCGCTGTGTTTTAGCGGCTTCCCTGAGGTTGAGACTGAACAGTAAAGGCAGCACAAAGCCTAGCCTATGCGTCCCGGTCGGGCGTGGATGTCTGCAGCAGGTGACGTGAAAAGCCCCTGTGCTCAAACTGGAAGTGTCTGCCAGAAACCGCAGTCCCTAGTTCAAAGGTGCTGCTTCTCTGGGACTTCCTGGAGCTGAGTTCCACTCCCTCCAGCTAAACTAGGCAGTGTGTGTTGCCTTGGGCCATATCCACCCACTTGTCAATCTCTTAACTATTCTCAGGAGGTAGCTGAGGCCATGCCCCCTGGTGCCGAGATCTGCTGAGTCACCCCCAGGGTACTGAAAAATCTAATATATCTGAGTTTTTAAGGTATTTTAGCTTTCTCTTCTGAACTGCTAAATAATTAGCAGAGAAGAGCTAACAGCCTGTGCCAGATTCCTTTATCTCAGTGGCTTCTCTGATCCCAGAGCCCTTCCCAGCATGATCGGCAGAGTATGCTAGCACCCAGCCGTCTGTGCTGGCCTCTCTTCTTCCTCCCCTGGGAACTGACCTTTTCTGTTGAAACTCCAGATTCTCTTCAACTGGTAAGTCGTGCTTCCAGTCCTTGTGGTATCTATCAGTCATGGGCTTATTCTGAGGCTTAATTTATCTAATTGGTTGTGAGGGAGTGAGGACGTTCACAGAGTCCTGTGTTTCTTCTCCGCCATCTTGGCTCTGCCCCCTTGTTCTGAGATTAAGACTTTGAAGGAGACAATAAAGGATTTGGACTTTAAAAAACAAAAAGAAAAAAGAAAAAAAAAAAGAAAATCACATATTACATAATTATAATTATTCTTTTTTCATGAAGAAGAGATAAGAAAATGTATTTCCTTCCATTATTTACAGACATGAAATCTATGTATGTAGAATATTACATATATCATCTGCTAAGTTTTATGTATTGGTCATTTTGCCTTAATTATTCTTTTTCTTTTCTTTTTGTTATGCTTAATCATAAAAAAGAATAATAAATTTTATGGGGAAGAAGAAATATTTTGAACAGTTAACCTAAAAAATAGATTATCTTAAAAACAAGATAAGCATAAATTACAATTTGGTCAATTAGTTACCTTAAACTCTATACATTTTTGAGGTAATCTGGATTACGTGACTTACACAGGGTCATACTATGAGTAATTATCAAATATATGTGGCCAGATTTGTGTTCATGACTTCCTAAGTCCAAACCCAGTGAAAGTCCTATCTACTTTCCCAACCTCTACACCTTTCTCTTTAAAGATAATTCCCTTTTTGTCTTCTTTATTATTACTTGGGTTACAATTTTATTTGAGGATTTTTTTAAAGTAATTCCTGATGTGACTTACTATTTAGAATTTAAAGCCAAACCACATAATTTATTAGCCTTTCAATGAAACATTTGAAGCTACTTTTCCAAAATCAATAGTATATATAGGATCAGCTTGATTCAGAGAATTTTTTTCTTTATTATTATTTGACAATCAAGTTGTCATATTATTTTCCAATGGCTGTACTTTATATATTAACAACTATTTCTTCCTTATAAGTAAGAATTATCTTCAGTATATGAAGATCTCACAACATCCTCACCATTCTGAATGATAAAATGTCATTCCAAAAAGCTAAAAATAGTCTTTCTTCTCTGTGCAGAGAAAGAGCATACCAGAAAAATTAGATAACTGAAATTTTGTCTTTTGTTTATCATTTCTCTCAGCTCAGTATATGGGTATATTTGCTTACCTCTTTATTTACCTTCTACTGCCCAATTATTCTGGTCAATGTGTTATTATCCATTACATGGGTTGATGGGAAGTGTGTTTTCCCTAGACAAAACCACTGTAAAGGATGAGGAAATATGAAGGAGAATACAAAAACTCAGGAAAACTTGACATTCCTTAGAGAATAAACTTATCAGTAGTTGAAAATAACTTCAGGTAAAAGACACTAATACAAAAGAAAATTACACTTACAAGCAACCTAAATAGATAATATAAATTCAACTCACAGAAGTATTTCTTCTTTATATCCATCTTTATCTATCCTTTTTTAATAAATACTCTTCTTTATTGATAGGGTACAAAATTTAAGATTCTTAATTTTATTTAGCTATTCAATTGCAACATTTTCGGTGATGTTTATGAATTCTAATTTGTTTCCTTGCATAATAAGATTTTTATATAAACAGGTTAATTTTATTAAGTTCTTCCCAATTTATCTTTCTTATTTATTTTAAATTATTTCTTTTAAACACTCATTGGTTTTTGGATCAAGTTAAGAGAGAAAATCAGAGCAAAAGGGAAAAAAACTATAGGAGAGATTAAAAACAGAAAAAAAAGAAGGAAACATGGCATGTTGTTTTATACTCAGTCTCAATAGTTCTTTTTCTGGAGGTAGATTACATTTTCTGTCCAAAGGGACAGATTGGGGTTTTTTTGAATCACAGAACCACTGAGAAGAACCAATTATTTCAAAGTTGATCATCTCACATTTTTGTTGTTGTTGTGTACATGTATTCCTGGTTCTGCTTGTTTCACTCAGCAGCATTTCAAGTAATTTTTTTCTAAAATCAGTTTCTTCATCAATTTTAAAGAATGACAATACGCAATTATTTTCATATTTTCATATACTGCAACTTGTTTAGCATTTCCCCAATTGGTAGGCATCATCTACTCATTTGTAGGTGTTTTTGCTACCACAAAAAGAGCAGCTACAAAAAAAAAAAAAAAATGCACATGTGGGTCCTTCCCTGTGCTTTATGATTTCCTTGGGATAAAAGCACTGGTGTGTCAAAGGGTATGTACAGTTTTATAGCCTTTTGGGCATAGTTCCAGATGGCTCTTCAGAATGTTTGCATTATTTCATAACACCAGCAACAATGCATTAATGTCCCAGTTTTACCAGATCCCCTCCAACATTTGTCTTTATCTTAATTTTAGTTCATATCCTCTGACCATTTATTACCTGAGGGATAATTTGTATTCTTTTAAATTTGACACAGTTCTTTATATATTTTAAAAATACAATATTTATTAGAAATACTTTTCGTAAAGAGTCTTTCCTAGCTTCATACTTCCCTTTTAATCTTGATTCTATTGGTTTTATTTATGCAAAAACTTTTTAAATTTAATGGCATCAAAGTCATCCATTATGTTATTCATAATGCTCTCTAGTTCTTTTTTGGTCCTAAATTCCTCCTTTTCTCAAAGATCTGATAGGGAAATTATTAATGGTTCTACTAATGTGTTTATGATATCATCCTTTATAACAATCTATTTTGTATCTATTTTGACTTTTTTTTAGCATAGAGTATGAAAGGCAGCTCTATGCAAAGTTTCTCATGTATTATTTTCTAGTTTTCCCAGAAATTTTTGTCAAATAGTGAATTTTATTCCCAAAGTTCCAGTTTGGGGGTTTATCAAATATTACATTGCTATAGACTTTGATTATTGTGTTGTGTGTATCTAATCTATTCCACTAATCCACCTCTATTTTTTAAAAGCAGTATCAAACAATATGTTGTTTACAGGAAACACACTTAAAGCAGAGAGATATATACAGAGTAAAGGTAAAAGGTTGGAGCAGAATCTATTATGCTTCAGGTAAAGCCAAAAAAAGCAGGGATAGCTATCCTTATCTCAGATCAAGCAAAAGCAGAAGTTGATCTAGTTAAAAGAGATAAGGAAGGAAACTATATCCTGCTGAAAGGTAGCATAAATAATGAAGCCCTATCAATACTAAACATATATGCACCAAGTGGTATAGCATCTAACTTTCTAAAGGAAAAGTTAAGAGAATTGCGAGAAGAAATAGACAGTAAAAGTATAATAGTGGGAGATCTCAACCTTGCACTCTCAGATTTAGACAAATCAAACCATAAAACAAATAAGAAAGAAATTAAAAAAGTAAATAGAACATTAGAAAAACTAGGTATGATAGACCTTTGGAGAAAACTGAATGGCAATAGAAAGGAATATGCTTTCTTCTCAGCAGTTCATGGATCCTATACAAAAATTGACCATATATTAGGACATAAAGATCTCAAAATTAAATGTAGGAAGGCAGAAATAATAAATGCCTTCTTCTCAGATCACAATGCAATAAAAGCTACATTCAGTAAGAAGTTATGGGTAAATGGACCAAAGAGTAATTGGAAACTGAATAATCTCATCTTAAAGAACGACTGGGTGAAACAGCAAATTATAGAAACAATTAATAATTTCACCCAAGATAATGACAATGATAAGACATCATACCAAAATCTGTGGGATGCAGCTAAAATGGTAATAAGGGGAAATTTAATATCTTTAGAGGCTTATTTGAAGAAAATAGAGAAAGAGAAGATTAACAAATTGGGCCTACAACTTAAAAAGCTAGAAAAAGACCAAATTAAAAACCCCCAACCAAAAATTAAACTGGAAATACAAAAATTAAAAGGAGAAATCAATAACATTGAAAGTAAAAAAAAAACAAAACTATTGAATTAATAAATAAAACCAAGAGTTGGTTTTATGAAAAACCTAATAAAATAGATAAATCTTTGGTAAATCTGATCAGAAAAAAGAAAGAGGAAAATCAAATTGTTAGTCTTACAAATGAGAGGGGGGATCTTTCCACCAATGAAGAGGACATTAGAGAAATAATAAGGAGTTACTTTGTACAACTTTATGCCAATAAATTTGATAACTTAAGTGAAATGGATGACTTCCTCCAAAAATATAGGCTTCCTAGATTAACAGAGGAGGAGATAAACTGCTTAAATAGTCCCATTTCAGAAAAAGAAATAGAACAAGCTATTAATCAACTCCCCAGGAAAACATCCCCAGGACCAGAAGGATTTATATGTGAATTCTACCAAAAATTTAAAGAACAATTAGCCCCAATGCTATATAAACTATTTGAAAAAATAGGGGATGAAGGAGTCCTACCAAACGCCTTTTATGACACAGACATTGTACTGATACCCAAACCAGGTCGATCGAAAACTGAGAAAGAAAACTATAGACCAATTTCCTTAATGAATATTGATGCTAAAATCTTAAATAAGATATTAGCAAAAAGACTTCAGAAAATCATCTCCAGGATAATACACTATGACCAAGTGGGATTTATACCAGGAATGTAGGGCTGGTTTAATATTAGGAAAACTATTAGTATAATTGACCATATTAATAATCAAATTAATAAAAACCATATGATCATCTCAATAGATGCAGAAAAAGCATTTGACAAAATCCAACATCCATTCCTACTAAAAACTCTTGAGAGTATAGGAATAAATGGACTATTCCTTAGAATAATCAGGAGCATATATTTTGGACCATCAGTAAGCATAATATGCAATACAAATAAACTGCAACCTTTCCCAGTAAGATCAGGAGTGAAACAAGGTTGCCCACTATCACCATTACTTTTCAATATAGTAGTAGAAACGCTAGCCTCGGCAATAAGAGCCAAGAAAGAGATTCAAGGAATTAGAGTAGGAAATGAGGAAATCAAAATATCACTCTTTGCAGATGACATGATGGTATACTTAGAGAATCCCAAAGACTCTGCTAAAAAGATATTAGAAATAATTCAGAATTTTAGCAAAGTGGCAGGATATTAAATAAATCCACATAAATCCTCAGCATTTTTATATATCACCAACAAAATGCAACAGCAAGAGATACAAAGAGAAATTCCATTCCAAACAAATGTTGAGAGTATAATGTATTTGGGAATCCATCTACCAAAGAATAGTAAGGAATTATATGAGAAAAATTACAAAACACTTGCCACAAAATTAAAGTCAGATTTAAATAATTGGAAAGACATTCAGTGCTCTCAGATAGGCCAAGCAAATATAATAAAGATGACAATACTCCCCAAACTAATCTATTTATTTAGTGCTATACCAATCAGTCTCCCAAGAAACTATTTTACTGACCTAGAAAAAATACTAACAAAATTCATATGGAAGAATAAAAGGTTGAGAATTGCAAGGGAACTAATGAAAAAAAAGTCAGAGGAAGGTGGTCTAAGTGTACCTGATCTAAAGCTATATTATATAGCAGCAATCACCAAAACCATTTGGTATTGGCTCAGAAATAGACCGGTAGATCATTGGAACAGATTAGATACAAAGGACAAAAAAGGGTACATCTATAGCAATCTAATCTTTGACAAACCCAAAGATACCAACATTAGGGATAAAAATTCATTATTCGGAAGAAACTGTTGGGAAAACTGGAAATTAGTATGGCAGAAATTAGATATGGATCCACACTTAACACCATATACCAAGTTAAGATCAAAATGGGTCCATGATTTAGGCATAAAGAATGAGATAATAAATAGATTAGAGGAACAGAGGATAGTCTACCTCTCAGACCTGTGGAGGAAGAAGGAATTTATGACCAGAGGAGAACTAGAGATCATTATCAATCACAAAATAGAAGATTTTGATTAGATCAAACTGAAAAGTTTCTGTACAAACAATACTAATGCAAACAAGATCAGAAGGGAAGCAACAAATTGGGAAAATATTTTTAAAGATAAAGATTCTGACAAAGGTCTCATTTCCAAAATATATAGAGAACTGACCCTTTATAAGAAATCAAACCATTCTCCAATTGATAAATGGTCAAAGGATATGAACAGACAATTCTCAGATGATGAAATTGAAACTATATCCACTCATATGAAAGAGTGTTCCAAATCCCTACTGATCAGAGAAATGTAAATTAAGACAACTCTGTGATAGCACTACACACCTGTCACATTGGCTAAGATGACAGGAACAAATAATGATGAATGTTGGAGGGGATGTGGGAAAGCTGGGACTCTGATACATTGTTGGTGGAGTTGTGAAAGAATGCAGCCATTCTGGAGAGCAATTTGGAACTATGCCCCAAAAGTTATCAAACTGTGCATACCCTTTGATCCAGCCGTACTGCTACTGGGCTTATATCCCCAGGAAATACTAAAAAAGGGAAAGGGACCTGTATGTGCCAAAATGTTTGTGGCAGCTCTTTTTGCTGTAGCTATAAACTGGAAGTTGAATGGATGCCCATCAATTGGAGAATGGTTGGGCAAATTATGGTATATGAAGGTTATGGAATACTATGGCTCTGTAAGAAATGACCAGCAGGAGGAATACAGAGAGGCTTGGAGAGACTGACATCAACTGATGCTGAGTGAAAGGAATAGAACCAGAAGATCGCTGTACACTTCAATGCTGTATGAAGATATATTCTGATGGAAGTGGATATCTTCAACATAAAGAAGATCCAACTCACTTCCAAGTGATCAATGATGGACAGAAATAACTACACCCAGAGAAAGAACACTGGGAAGTGAATGTAAATTGTTAGCACTACTGTCTATCTACCCAGGTTACTTATACCTTCGGAATCTAATAATGTGCAACAAGAAAATGGTATTTACACACATATATTGTATCTAGGTTTTATTGTAACACATGTGAAATGTATGGGATTGTCTGTCATCGGGGAGAGGGAATAGAGGGAGGGGGGGAATAATTTGGAAAAATGAATACAGGGGATAATATTATAAAAAATACTCATGCATATATACTGTGAAAAAAATTCTAAATAAAATAAAAAAGCAGTATCAATTGGTTTCTGTTTCATCTCTTTTATAATATAATTTGATACTGCTGAGATTCATTTCATTTTTTTTCATTAATTACCTTGATATTCCTGACCTTTTGCTTTTCCAGATTAATTTTGATATTATTTTTCTAGTTCTATAAAATTATATTTTGGCAGTTTGATTGGTATGTTACCAAACAAGTAGAGTAATTAGGGAAAAATATCATTTTTATTGCATTAGCTTGGCCAAACTATGAAAAATTGATATTTGACTTTATTTGCATAAGAAGTGTTTTGTAATTGGATTTATACAGTTCTTGAGTTTGTCTTGGCAAGTGGACTCCCAAGTATTTTGTCTACTGCAATTGTAAAAGGAATTTGTCTTTCTATCTGTTGCTGTTGGGCTTTGTCAGTAACATATAAAAATGCAGATGATTTGTATGGGTTTATTTTAGATTCTCCAACTTTGTTAAAGGTGTGAAAAAAAGTTGGTTTATGGATTATTTTGCAGGTTTCTCTAAAGTATAACATCATATCATCTGCAAATAGTTTCATTATCTCATTGCAATAATAATTCCTTTAGTTTCTTATTGCTAAAGCCAACATTTCTAGTACAATGTTAAATAATATTAGTGATAATGGGCTTTCTTCTTTTGCCTCTGATCTTTTTTTTTTAAGAAATGAAAATTTCTTTTCATTTTCTGTTTCTTAAAATATATATATATAATTCTCTCTAGAAAGCTCATGCAAAGGTTCAAAAAAATTTTTTTCTCTTCCTTCACCCAGCTAATTAGATAAAGTCTTTGATTTCATTTTTCCTTTTTAAAAATTATTATTAAAGCTTTTTATTTTCAAAACATATTAAAATATAATTTTGATACGCACACTTGCAAAACCTCATGTTCCAATTTTCTCCTCACTTCCCCCCATCCCTTTCCATAGATAACAAGTAATCCAATGTATGCTAAACATAAAAACTTTTTCTATATATATTTTCACAATTCTGCTGCACAAGAAAAATCAGGTCAAAAGGGAAAAAAAGTTAGAAAGGAAACAAAAAGCAAGAAAATAATAAGAAAAGATTAAAAATAATATGTTGTGATCCACACTCAGTCCTTACAATTCTCTAGAGGTGCAGATAGCTCTCTTCATCAAAAGACCATTGTAACTGGCCTAAATCATTTCATTGATGAAAAGAGCCATGTTCATCAAAATTGATGATTGTGTAACTGCTATTGTCATGAACAATGACCTCCTCGTATTACTCACTTCACATAGCATCAGGTCATTTAAGTCTCTTCAGCTCTCTTTGA
Organism: Sminthopsis crassicaudata; assembly: GCF_048593235.1. Taxonomy (NCBI): domain Eukaryota; kingdom Metazoa; phylum Chordata; class Mammalia; order Dasyuromorphia; family Dasyuridae; genus Sminthopsis; species Sminthopsis crassicaudata. Next base: position 313,389,388 of record NC_133617.1, on the reverse strand, counting down.
AATCATTCTGCTGGTGGTTCCTTATACAATAATAATATTCCATGACATTCATGTACCGTAACTTATTCGGCCATTCTCCAACTGATATGTCTTGTTTCTACAAAAAGGGCTGCCACAAACATTTTTGCACATGTGGATCTCTTTCCTTTAAGATCTCTTTAAGATGCTGGCTCAATAGAAATACTATTGAATCAAAGGATATGCACAGATTGATAGTATAACTTTGGGCATAATTCTAAATTGTTCTCCAAAATGTTTGAATTATTCACCAGCCCACCAATAATGTATTCCCACACCAAGTCCAACATTCATCATGATATTTTCCTTTCATCTTATTCACCTATTTGAGAAGTGTGTAGTGGTACCTTAGAGTTATATTGAGTTTTACTTCTCTGATCAATAGTGGTATGTCTATACCTGTCAGATTGGCTAAGATGACAGGAACAAATAATGATGAATGTTGGAGTGGATGTGGGAAAACTGGGACACTAATACATTGTTGGTGGAGTTGTGAAAGAATCCGGCCATTTTGGAGCGCAATCTGGAACTATACCCAAAAAGTTATCAAACTGTGCATACCCATTGATCCAGCACTGCTACTACTGGCCTTATATCCCAAAGAAATACTAAAGAGGGGAAAGGGACCTGTGTGTGCCAAAATGTTTGTAGCAGCTCTTTTCATAGTGGCTAGAAACTGGAAGATGAATGGATGTCCAACAATTGGAGAATGGTTGGGTAAATTATGGTATATGAAGGCTATGGAATATTATTGCTCTGTAAGAAATGACCTGCAGGATGAATTCAGAAAGGCTTGGAGAGACTTGCATGAACCGATGCTGAGTGAAATGAGCAGAACCAGAAGATCACTATACACTTCAACAACAATACTGTATGAAGATATATTCTGATGGAAGTGGATATCTTCAACATAAAGAAGATCCAACTCACTTCCAGCTGATCAATGATGGACAGAAACAACTACACCCAGAGAAGGACACTGGGAATTGAATGTAAAACATTAGCACTACTGTCTATCTACCCAGGTTACTTATACCTTCGGAATCCAATATTTAACGTGCAACAAGAAAATTGGATTTACACACATATATTATATCTAGGTTATACTGTAACACATGTAAAATGTATGAGATTGCCTGTCATCTAGTGGAGGGAGTATAGGGAAGGAGAGGAAAATCTGGAAAAATGAATACAAGGGATAATGTTATTTTAAAAATTACTCATGCATATATGCTATAAAAATGTATAATTATAAAATTAATAAAATAAAAATAAATAAATAAATATATAAAATATATAGTGGTGTAGAACATGTTTTCATATGATTAGAAATAGCTTCAATTTCTTCATCTGAAAAGTGTCTATTCATATATTTTGCCAATTTATCAGCTGGAGAATAACTTGAATTTATATAAATTTGAGTCAGATCTCTGTATTTTAGAAATGAGGTCTTTATCAGAACCTTTGACTTTAAAACATGTTTTCCATTTTATCAATTCTCTTCTAATTTTGTATGCATTGATTTTGTTTGTGCAAAACCTTTCTATCTTGATATAATCAAAATTATTCATTTTCCTTTCCACAATGTACCCCAGTTCTTCTCTGCTATTAAATTCCTTCCCTCTCCAAAGATACAATAAGTGGACGATCTTTTGCCCTAATTTTCTTATTGTATCACTCCATGTTTAAATCATGAACCCAATTCAATCTTATCTGGTATAGAGTGTTAGATGTGGGTCAATGCCCAGTTTCTACCATACCTATTTCCAATTGCCCCAGCAACTTTCTTTTCAACTAGTGAGTTTTCATTCCAGAAGCTGGGAATTTGTGTGTTTATCAAACATTAATGTAGTTATTGACTATTGAGTCTTGCAAACCTAACTTATTCCACTGGTTAATAATGCTATTTCTTAGCTAGTAGTAAATGGTTTTGATGATTGTTATTTTGTAATATAATTTTAGATCTCGTACTGTTAGGCCACCTTCATTTGTATTTTAGAAAATTAATTCCCTTGAAATTTTTCACCTTTTGTTCTTCCAGATGAATTTTGTTATTATTCTTCCTGTAAAATAATTCTTCTGTAAAATAATTTCAAGAGAGCTTGATTGGTATGGCACAGAATACATAGATTCATTATTTATATTATTTTGGCCTACCCATGACCAGTTATTATTTTTGCTATTGATTAAATCTGATTTTATTTCTATGGAAAGTGTTTTGTAATTCTATTAATATAGTTCCTGAGGTTCTACCTGCTTGGGCAGGTAGACTCCCCAAAATTTTATATTGTCTATATTTAATTTAAATTTTCAATTAGGAATGTGTCCAGATTTTCTCCATTGCAAATAATGATTATTTATAGGTTTTATATATACTGCTTATTATTTTAAGGAAATCTCTTTTTATCCCTATGCTCTATAATGTTTTTACTGAGAATGGAAGTTGTAATTTATTAAAAGCTTTTTTCTGCATCTAGGGAAATTTTCAAATTTTCTGTTGGATTTATAATTGGTATAGTCAATTATAGTAAGCATTTTCCTGATAATGAACCAGCACTATATTCCTGGTATAAATCCCACTTGGTCATAGTGTATTATTCTGATGGTAAGTTGCTGTAATCTCTTCATTAATATCTTATTTAAAATTTCATATCAATATTCATTAGGAAGATTAGTCTATAATTTTCTTTCTCTGTTTTGGCTCTTTCTGATTTGGGTATCAGTACCATATTGTTTCATAGAAGAGATTTGGCAGGCCTCATTTTTTACTTATTTTTATAAATAGTTTACATGGTATTGGAATTAATTGATCTTTAAATGTTTGATCGAATTCACTTGTGAATCCAACTGGTCCTGGACATTTTTTTATTTTTTGTAAAGAGTTCATTAATGACTTGTTAAATATCTTTTCCTAAAATGGGACTATTTAAATGAGTCATTTCCTATTCCTTTAAACTGAGCAAATTACATTTTTGCAAACATTTCTCCATTTCAGATTGTCAGAGTTGCTGTCAGACAGTCGAGCAAAATAGCTCCTAATTATTGCTTTTATTTCTTTCTCATTGGTGGACCATTCACCCTTTTCATTTTTGGTGATGATTTTTTTTCTTTACTTTCTCTGATGAAATTAAGCAAAGGTTTATCTATTTTGTTGTTGTTGTTGTTGCTGTTTTTTCCACTAAAACTAATTCTTAGTTTTATTTATTTGTTAAATAATTTTCTTAATTCCCATTGTATTAAAATTTCCTTTGAGTTTCAGAATTTCTTACTTGGTATTTAATTGGGAGGGGTTAATTTGTTCTTTTTTTGCCTTTTTAGTTGCATGTCAAATTAATTGATTTACTCTTTCACTATTCTATTAATGTAGCTACTTAGAGATATATTTTCTCAAAGAACTGCTTTGGCTGCATCACATAGCTTTGGTATGTTGTCTTATTAATGTCATTCTCTTGAATGGAATTAGATTGTTTAATTGATTCATTATTTGACCCAGTCATACTTTAGAATTAAATTACTTAATTTCTAGTTAATAGTAGAAACTAAAGGAAGCACTTCCTATTTCTGTCTTTCTGCATTTGATTATGAGGTTTTTAATGCCCTAATATATGGTAGATTCTTGGACATGTATCATGTGTACTGCCAAGAAAAAGGAATATTCCTTTCTGACCCTATATTTATAATTTCTTATCTTTCTAGGATTCTATTAACTTTCTTATTTTCTTTCTTCTTTATTTTGGATTAAAGTTGTCTGATTCTGAGAGGGGAAGGTTGAGGTCCCATAGTAGTATAATTTTTTTGTCTATTTCTTCCTGTAACTGAAAATCTTCTTTAGGAATTTACGTACGCTATCATTTGGTGTATACACATTTAGTATCCTTACTTCTTCATTATTTAAGATACCCTTTATGAAGATATACTTTCTTTCCTCATCTATTTTCTTAAGATGTATATTTACATTTGCTGTATCTGAGGTCATAATAGCTACCTTTGATTTTTCTTTTTTACTTTAGCTGAAGGAAAATAAATTCTATTCTAGCTTTACTCTGAGTCTGTTTCTTTGTCAAATGTATTTCTTGTAAACAAAATATTTTAGGATTTTGTTTTTTCATCTACTGTGCTATTTACTTCTAATTTTATGGTGAGTTCACCTGATTTTCATTCACAGTTATAGTTAAGAGCTCCATTTTCCTCTCCATCCTATTTTCTTTCCTATATGTTCTCTCTTTCCCATCTGTCCTTAGTTCTGTATTTTTTTTTACCTGCTCCATCTACTACCTTATCTTCTATCATCCTTCTCCTTCTCTTACTAGCATTTGGGATTATTGAACTGAACTGAAACTAAAGCTGCCTCCAGAAGCTCCCCAAGAATCCTGCTCAGAGAGAATGATTATAATTTAGAGAATAGAACATCAGACTGGGAAAACAGTTTTACTTTCAAAAGTTGTTATAAAGACTTCATTTCTAAAATATATAGAAAATTGACTCAAATTTATAAGAATTTAAGCCATTCTCCCATTGATAAATGATCAAAGGATATGAACAGATATGAACAGACAATTTTTAGATGAAGAAATTAAAACCATTTCTAATCATATAAAAAAGTGGTATATATCACTATTGATCAGAAAAATGCAAATCAAAACAACTATGAAACACTACTACACACCTCTTAGATTGGCTAAGATGGCAGAAAAAAATATTGATGAATGTTGAAGGGGATATGGAAAAACTGGGACACTAATACATTGTTGTTGGAACTGGGAACAGATCCAACCATTCTGTAGAGAAATTTGGAATTATGCTCAAAAAGTTATCAAACTGTTCATACCCTTTGATCCACCAGTATTTTTACTGGGCTTATATCCCAGAGATCTTACAGAAATGAAAGTGACCCACATGGGCAAAAGTATTTGTGGCAGCCTTTTTTCACAGTGACAAGAAACTGGAAACTGAGTGGATGCCCTTCAGTTGAAGAATGGTTGAATAAGATATGGTATATGAATGTTATGAAATATTATTAATCTATAAGAAATATTCAGGAGGATGATTTTAGACAGGCCTAGAAAGATTGAGGAGAAGTGAAATGAGCAGAACCAGGAGATCATTGCACAAGCAACATTATAGGACAATTACCAACAATGAGATGATTGATGCTAGTTCCAATGATCTTGTGATGAAGAGAATCATCTACATCCAGAGAGAGGACTGTGGGAACTGAATGTGAATCACAACATAACATTCACATTCCATTTGATGTTGTTTTGTTTGTATTTTTTTTTTTGCTCATTTTCTTTCCTTTATGACCTGATGTTTTATGTATGTATGCAGCAAGAGAAGTGTATAAATATATTTACACATATTGGATGTAAAATATATTTTAATATGTATAACAAATGTTGGATGGTTTGCCATCTAGTAGAGGGGGTGGTGAGAAGACAGGGAAATCTGAAACACAAGGCTATGCAAGGGTCAATGTTGAAAAATTATCTGTGCATATGATTTGAAAATAAAAAAGCTTTAAAATAAATGTAAATAAATAAATATGCACAGGAACTTAAAACTTAAATATCTCTAAATTGTAACTCTTGTGATGTTAACTGATTTCATCAATTAAAACCTTTAAATCACATTAAATTGCTTGTTCATTTATTTGATAGATCACCTTTACCATCTTTCATGAGTAGATTTTATAAACAGAATATTCTGCCCTTTGAAATAAGCTGGTGAAAGGATGTGATTAATATATTCGAAGAAGCAGCATCATTCTCACCAACTTTTATTTAGCATGAATTGTCCCCAGATTCAATCCAGAAAAGAGGTTAATCACTGAAATGCAACAAAAACCACTGGCTCAACTACAATATCATGCACAGATAATAATAAAAATAGATCATGAGGAAAATGCAAATTGAGGTTTTAATTAAGTTTCTCCCTGTATATTTACCACATTTCTGATCTCCTCCTCATAGGCCTAAAATAGGAATGGGATTACTTTTTATGTCAATGAGAGCTCTACCTTCCAATAAGTTCTGTGAAGCACTGAGCTTGATGAGGAACATTCTATTGTTAATGAAAGAGTCAATGTTTCTGAACTGCCTAAAATGCTGACTGTAATTCTCATATCAACTAATCTAACACTCATTTTCTGTATATAGGTTAATATGGTACATGTCTAATACAGTTAACACTGTACTATGTGTCATCAGTGGACATATTCACTATTCACAAATGCAATGACCCTGATAAACTTACTTATTAGCTCATGTGAATCTCTGTATATATGTGCATATGTTTGCATGTGTGCTGGTGCTCACACACACACGCATGTATGTGTGTATGTATTTGTGTGTGTGTGTTTCATGAGAAAGGCAGAAAATGTCTAAATTTCCTTTCACAGGTATTTTTATTAGTCAGAAATATCTATGAGCAATTAAAATTCTCTTTAGCTTGAGCATCTGTGCTATAATACAATAATGTTAACAATGAGAAAGTTATGTTAATAAAATTAAGAACCATGCAGTTTTTGTTTATCCGAAGTCTGAAACTAAAGTATAGGTTCTCTTATCAGTAAGGAAGTCTGATAATAAGGATAAAAAATTTATACCACCTGGTTGTCAGTTCTGCCTCTGATATATTGCCTTTATAACCCTGGTCAAAGCACTTAAATTCTCATTCCTCTCAATTTATTTCTATGCTTATTTTTATGGAATTGTTGCTGATTTGTAAAGACATCCATTATCAGGTACACAGGTCAGGAAAAAATAAAGTACATAAAGTACATATACAAAAAGTGACCACTCACAAAATATTATGCTTATTTTAAATGAAAATATTTAAATTGCCATTAAGTCTATGCAGCAAACCACATATAATATTTATCATTTTCCTTATGAACTTGTGTACTAGAGGTAATACATTTCTAGAAAGAATTGTTTTCAAAATATGTAGCAGGTGACACTTCCTGGGTGGTTCCTTTCCTTTCTTGATATCCTATTTTAAAATGTCTCTTTTGAAAAAAAATATATATTTTTTTTCAAAAGAGACTGTTTAAAATATATATATATGTATATATACATATGTATATGTATGTATATCAAGGTTTCATATATAAAATGGAAACCTTGATATACTTTATAAACTTGGTGTTGTTACTGTTATAATTTAGTTACCAGAATTCCAAGTTAAGGATGACTTCATTCCCTAAGTCTCTTGCTGCCAATCTCAAGCAGTATTTACAAAACAATAGAATAATAAATATTTAACAAATTAACTTTGAGGGGAATAAAAGAAAGGAGCAAATTATTTACTCACACTTTTAAGTTTAGTTTGCATTACTCACAATTTCTTGACTAGCAATGAAGAAAAGAATAAACTAGTATTAATTTGTAGCTAGTGACAATTTCTCTGATATAAATTGTTACAGTTATAATTTAACAAGTGACTTAGAGCCACCTCCGCAGCAATCTTTGTCTTACTTTTTAATCCAGTTTAGATTTTTCAAAAAATACTACCCCAATGTTTTTCACTATCTGTAATTCATTCTGAGCTTTAGCAATGAGTTCTTATAGGATTTTGCTGTTACCTAATTTTGTATTCATCTTCTTTATGAGTTCTAAAAAAATGAACTTGATTGATAATTTTTCTAAAACTCATATCTTTCTCTTTAGGAAAATTATTTTGCTTCCTTATTGTAATCCTTTTTATTTGTGACTTCAGCATTTTGCTCTCAGAATCTTCTCATTCCTTTTGAGTTGACTTTCTCAATAGAATCTAATAGTCTTTCTCTGATAACTTCAAAGTGTAATTTATCAAACTGTACAACACATGTAAGAATATTATTAATTTTTCTCTTTGCATGTACTATCAGATATGAAAAAGTGTCCATTTACCAAACAGGTTCACTTGAATTTCACCCACCATAAAGTTAGTAAAAATCAGAATTAGGATATTCCATTACATTATTCAGTTTAATTATATTTTATAGAATGAAATTATATTTTAGAAAAGTGCCAGTGTTAGATGTTTAAATGTAAACTGAATCACCTTTTAATACTTTACCATACATTAATTCCAAGTTTGTCCTTTGCTTCTCTAGTTCCTTCATTTTCTTTCAATCCATTTGGTTTATAGTATGTAATTTATACTTTATATACTTTTTGACATCATCAAAATTTCTCCTGATATGTCTTACTCTTACTCCCAAAGAAATATAACTTTTAAAATTTAGTAATTTTTAAGACAAGGAAAGGAAAACACTAAGAGAAAAATTAGCAAACCGAGTCAATATGTGAAAATATTTGCAAGATAATATCAATTTTGCAAATGAGAAAGGGGTTAAGTGACCCCTCATATAGTTTCTTTGGATGCATGGTTCTTTTTAATTTTGCAACACCAATGTTTAAAAAAATATTGTATTTACTATTTTTCTTTTGTATTGTTGTTGCAATGTCTATTGTTTTCTGGACATTATTTCATTATGCTTCCAAGAATGTGTATTTTTCTGCTTTTCTGCAATCATCACATTCATATATTTTATTACAGCACACTACTCTTTCATTACATCAATACATGACATATATCTAACTATCCGTTGCTCTCTAGGCATTTATTTTGTATGCAAATATTTTCTACACAAAATATAAAACTACAAATATACAAGTTTTTATGGTTTACAAAATTCAATATTTGTTTGTTTTTGATGAATTTTAGAAATTTTTATTGTACCAATTATTTCTTCTGTGCTGATGGAAAATTATTTTACAAGTTGTATTTCTCTTTTGAAACACCTGGGAACTTCCTTCTGTAGTTCCATGCTCTTGGAAATCCATAACTTTTATATTTCTCAAGACATTTATTCATTTTCCATTTAGAGGTGTTCAAAAATGATTTGGAAGATATGAAGACCAAACTTTCCCCTGTTATTCACATCACTCCTGTTTGCTCATGTGCTTGTGCTTATTATCATCATTTGGTTTGCATTACCTTCTGTTTATTTATTTATTTTCACAGTGTGTTCTTTTAGAGATGATTGGCTAATTCAGCCTTTTTATTCCTCTTATCTTCTTAGAGAGCTTACTTTTTTATTCCTTCCCTTTCATGGAAGTTTCCTCAAGGGCTAGTCTCAAAGTTGTTTAAGGTGTGTAATTCTATTTTTACTTGTCTTAGTTTCTTCCAAGTGTCTTTTGAGGATTTTGATTTCAGTAATCTTTTCTTCAAGCCTGGTAGAACTTCATGGAAACCCTAGTGCCTTGACTCTATTCTCTCTGTTTCTTACTTCTTTGGCTAAGCTTTTCTATATTTCATCAGAAAACATACCAGCCATCCAAAACCAAGCTTATACTTTCCTATATTTCTATCTCTGTTGAATGCTGTAGGAGATGAATGGGCAAAAAGTTAAATTCTGTTGCTTATTGATAATAAATGATAGAATGAGAGAGAAAACAATACTGTGGGTGGGTGGATAAATGGGGAACTATTGCATGGACCCCATAAAAAAATATGAAAGAGTTATGTGTCCTGTGAGAGGAAGACTAGTGAGAAGCAGATGTTGAGTTAATAAGTTAGAGATGAATAATTCTCTATCTCTGATGTAAATTCACTTGGTTGCCACTTTTTTTTGCAAATCTTAACCTATGTAGACAGTTTCTGGTTCTTTAATTCATGAATATAATTCTGATCTGAAGAGCTCTGAGAGGTTGTGGGGATCAGAGAACATACCTTGTGCTCTATTTTGTTTGTCATGTGGGGCAGAGGTCCCTTTCATAATGTATTATAATGATAATATTACTTCTTTCTACACCTTCAATTACCTTCACTCTGGCTCCAGGATTTTCATACATTAATATATATTTTATATGCAAATAAGCTCCGCTCTTTTGCCTACTCTCTCTATATATATCATGGTCCCTTTGAATGCAAGATGTAATTTCAGAGTGATTTTCTAGTTGTCATGAATTTCATTCAACATAATATTTGATCTAGAGTTAAATTTGCCTTCTTGAATTATGATCTTTAGTTTATTTACATGTTTTTTTTTTTCTGAATTTGAAACCATTCCATTTTATCACAGACTTTTTTGTGGATTTTTTCTCCCATATTGTTTTTGTTTGTTTATTTTTACTTTCTACTTCTTTTATCTTCCCTATACCATAAATGTTTATTATGTCATCTACTATGGTAGATGAACGTAGTTTTCTTACTCCTTACTTTCAGTTTAATGTTCTTGTATAAATAAACCTGTAAGATTGTTAATGGTTTATATGCTCATTATTATGTGCAAAGTACTCATAATTTTTTCGGGATAAATTTAAAATCATTTTTGAGCTGCTGAAATAAAATACTTTAATAGGATATTAAAATTCATTTTAATTGTTGCCTCATATTTATGCTTGCATGATTTGACATATATATATATGTACTTATAGTATGTAAATCATATATAAATTATATATGTTTATGTGTATATAGTATTCACATAAGTACAACTATATAATTGTAAGAAATCTTTTTATAAGGAGATTCATCCTAAATGTTTAATATTCTGCAAAATGGTTATGCTGAAGATTATATGGTAAAATCAGTCAAAATTACAATGATTGAATAGCATTTGTTCTTATAATGATATCACACAATGTCATTAAAATTGTATTGTGCTATAGTACCAGAAATTACACTAAATCGATAATGTGGTGAGGAATAAAATGTGTGGACTTCATCCTGTTTTTATCTCCTTATTATTACTGCATTCTTCTTTTCAAAATATTGTACTTTAAAATCTTATGGGATTGAGAGGTAATCCATCATTTTTTAAAAATAGTTTTATTTTTAAAACATACGCTTAGATAGTTTCCAACATTCACTCTTGCAAAATCTTGTGTTCCAATTTTTTTTTTTCTCTCCCTTCCCTTACCCTCTCCTGTACATAGCAAATAATACAATATATGTTAAATATTGTGTTAAATATGTTAAGCATATAATTCTTCTATACATATTTCCACAACTTTCATGCTCCATTAAAAAAAATCAGAGTAAAAGGGAAAAAATGAGAAAGAAAACAAAATTAAATCAAATAACAACAAAAAGTGAAAATACTATGTTGTGATCCACACTCAATTTTGACAGTTCTCTCTCTGGCTCTCTCCATCATAAGACCACTGGAACTGGACTGAATCACCTTGCTCTTGAAAAGAATAATGTCCACCAGAAATGATCATCATATAAGCTTGTTGCTGTGTACAATGTTATCTTGGTTCTAGTTACATCATTTATCATCAGTTCAGATAAGACTCTCCAGGTCTTTTAAAAATCATCTTGCTGATGATTTCTTATGGAAAAATAATATTTCATCACATTCATATACCATAACTTATTCATGCATACTCCAACCAGTGGGCATCCACTTAGTTTCCAATTCCTTGCCACTATACAAAGTGCTGCTATAAAAATTTTTGCACATGAGTCCTTTCTCCCTTTTTTATGATCTCTTTGGAATACAGGATCAGTAGAGACATTGCTGGATCAAAGGGTTTACAATTTTGATAGTATTTTGGGCATAGTTCCACATTGCTCTCCGGAATGATTGGATCAGTTGACAAGTCCATCAACAATGTACTAACATTCCAGTTTTTCCATATCCCTCCAATGTTATTCATTATTTTTTGCTGATATTTTAGCCAATGTTAGAGGTATATAGTGATATTTCAGAGTTGTCTCAATTTGTACTTCTTGTAATAGTGATTTGAAATATATTATTAAAATAATTTTAATTTCTTCATCTAAAATGCCTATTTATATAAGTAGACCATCATTAATTAATTTGAAAATTGTTTACATTCTTATAAATGTGAATTAATTCTCTAAATATCTTAGACATTAGGACTTTATCAGAACCCTCATATATAATTTTTCATAGTTGACTACTTCCCTTCTAATTGTGTCTGTATTGATTTGGATCAAAACATTGTAACTTAATATAATCTGTATAATCCATTTTGTATTTCATAATGTAATCTATTTCTTCTTTGGTCATAAATGTCTTATTTATTCACAGATATGAGAGTTAAAGTGCCCTTTGTTCTAGTTTGTTTATATTATTACTCTTTATGTATAACTCATGAACCCATTTGATCTTATCTTCATATGGGGTGCTAAGTGTGGATGACTCACGATTTTTGAAAGTCTAGAGCTGAAAAGTAGCTTAGGAAAAAATCTTGCCTGTTATACTTATTTACAGATAAGAAATCTATGGGCTAGAGAGAGGATATGACCTATCCAGTTTCACACAGATAGTAAATGGCAGATTTGGTATTTCAACTTAGATCTTGTGACATCAAGTTCATCATTCACAGTTCCATGATCTTTACACAGCAACTTCTCTCTTGTATAAAGATAAACAAGCAAAACATAAGACCCAGAAAATTATTACCAGGAAGACTACTTCTATTCTCTTAAATCCAATTTACTAAACAATCATTCAATATATGGTAATAGAATGAAATATAGAAGAGCTTTCATTCTATATCTTATTTCTATTTCATCAGTGAGGGTGATTAAGTAAGAATGCAAGTGAACAGGAGTTATTTTAAAATAATTCAGTTATTATAACTTCTATAAACAATTTAATTAATATTCATTTTAATATGAAATATTTAATCATTGATCAGAGGAACATAAATGTGTTTATATTTATATTTTCCATATAACTAAAATAAGAAGACACATATTGAAACTAAATGATTGAGATAAATACTTTAGTAAGATGAATAAAAGATCTGAATAGCTATATCAAATAGGCCCAGTGAGCTGGGTACCAAGTTAAGTAAGGTGAGGAGAATGAAAGTGATTAGGAATTTGTCTAGTAATTTTAGATACTGTATTCTATTCTCTGCCTCAAAATCCAATATACTAGCACTGACTTTTTCTCAATGATACTATATATCAGCAATGGAACACCATTATTGTGGTCAACTTGAAAACAACAGGAGAAAAATCTTGCTTTTTTAAAACAGAGTAAGAAGTAATATTCCCTCTGTTGTCTGTCTGGAACAATCACAGAGGCATAAAAGAGAATAGTCAAGAAACCTCTGGATTCCCTCCCTACTTGGGGAACAGAGCAGAGATTCTTGAAAATTCCATTGTAATATTTAACAAATAAAGAAAGATAGCAGCCATTTTGTAATAAGACCTCTATCATTTAGTCCTACACTCAGGATGGTTGAAGAAAACACAGTTATCATACCTCATCAATTCATTTTGTAGTTATTGTTATTGTTCAGTCATTTCCATCATGTCCAACTCTTCATGATCACATATGCAATTTTCTTGGCAAAGATAGTAGAATAGTTTGTCATTTCTTTCTCCAGTTATTTTTCAGAAGAAGAAATTTATTAGTTCAATAAATTGATGAATGAGTTTTTATTGCATCGTGATCTGAAGAGAAAGCATTTACTATTTTGCCTTTCCTGCATTTAATTTTGAGATATTTATATCCTAATAAGTGATCAATTTTTGTATAGGTTCCATGAACCTATACAAGAAAATCATCCTCAGGATAATACATCATGATCAAGTAGGATTTATACCAGGAATGCAGGGCTGGTTTAATATAAGGAAAACTATCAGTATAATGCCCATATTAATAATCAAATTAACAAAAAACATATGACCATCTAAATAGATGCAGAAAAAGCATTTGATAAAATTCAATATCCATTCCTATTTAAAAAAAAAAAAAACTTTGGGAGTATAGGAATATACTTTTCCTTAAAATAATCAGTAGTATCTATTTAAAATCATCAGTAAGCATCATATGTAATGGGGATAAACTACAACTCTTCCCAATAAGTTCAAGAGTGAAACAAGGTTGCCCACTATCACCATTACTATTCAATCTTGTATTATAAATGCTAATTTTGGCAGAAAGAGATTAAAGGAATTAGAGTAGGTAATGAGGAAACCAAACTATCACTCTTTACTGATGATATGATGGTACACTTAGAAAACTCCAAAGATTCTACTAAAAAGCTATTAGAAATAATCCACACCTTTAGCAAAGTTTCAGGATACAAATAAACCCACATAAATCATCAGCATTCTTATATGTCACTAACAAAATCCAACAGTTAAATTTACAAAGAGAAATTCCATTTAAAATAACTACCAATAGTATAAAATATTTAGGAATCTATCTGTCAAGGGAAAATATGAAACTATATGAGCAAAACTACAAAACTTTTTCCACCCAAATTACGTCTGATCTAACCAATTGGAAAAAATATTAAATGCTCTTGGCTAGGGAGAGCAAATATAATAAAGATGACAATACTACCTAAACTAATCTATTTATTTAGTGCTATACCATTCAGATTCCCATAAAACTATTTTAATGACCTAGGAAAAATAACAATAGAGTTCATACGGAAAAACAAAAGGTCCAGAATGTCAAGGGAATTAATGAAAAAAAAAATCAAATGAAGGTGGCTTAGCTGTACCAGATCTAAAATTAAATTATAAAGCAGTAGTTGCCAAAACCAAGTGGTGTATTGGCTAAGAAGTAGACTAGTTGATCAGTGGAAGAGGTTAGGTCCAAAGGAAAAAATAATCAATAACTTTAATAATCTAGTGTTTGACAAACCCAAGGACCCAAGCTTTTAGAATAAGAACTCAATGTTTGACAAAAAAATGCTGGGAAAATTGAAAATTAATATGGCAGAAATTGGTATTGACCCACACTTAACACACTACATCAAAATCAGGTCAAAATGGATTCATGAACTAGGCATAAAGAATGAGATTATAAATAAATTAGAGGAACATAGGTTAGTTTATTTCTCAGACCTGTGGAAGAGGAATGAATTTATGTCCAAAGTAGAACCAGAGATCATTATTGATCAAAAAGTAGAAAACTTTGATTATATCAAATTGAAAAGTTTTTGTACAAACAAAACTAATGCAGATAAGATTAGAAGGGAAACAAAAAACTGGGAAAACATTTTTACAGTCAAAGGTTTCAATAAAGCCCTCATTTCCAAAACATATAGAAAATTGACTCTAATTTATAAGAAATCAAGCCATTCTCCAATTGATAAATGGTCAAAGGATATGAACAGACAATTCTCAGATGAAGAAATTGAAACTATTTCTAGCCATATGAAAAGATTCTTCAAGTCATTATTAATCAGAGAAATGAAAATTAAGACAACTCTGAAATACCACTGCACACCTGTCAGATTGGCTAGAATGACAGCAAAAGATATAGCTGAATGTTGGAGGGGGTGTGGGAAAACAGGGACACTGATACGTTGTTGGCAGAATTGTGGAGCCATTCTAGAGAGCAATTTAGAACTATGCTCAAAAAGTTATCAAACTGTGAATACCTGTAAGGATGTGGGACCCGCAAAAAAGAGAAGGGAATTGTAAGGGTCCTTTAAATGGGCGGTGCCACAGCACAACCGGAGATTTGAGTGGTCCAGAAGTAACCTCTGTGGATATAGGACTGCCCTGTCGGTGGGATCCTGGCCATATTGACATAGCTCTCACTTGTTGGCTGTGTGTGTAACCTCACAGGCACTTTATAAGCCCACTGCAGACAGCAGTCATGCTCTTTAACCTGGCTCCCTAACCTGGGGTAGCCAAGCCAAGCCAAGCTGATGGATAGCCGAGAGGTAAGGAGTTTGGTAGTGAACACATGGGTCTTCAGACCAGGTGTTCACTAGGGAGCTAACAAGTCAGGGCAGTAAGTCAGGGCATTATGTGAGTAGGTATAATAAAGGCTTTTAAGATTGCAAATGGCACCTGAACATGGGGCATCAGAAATTATCAGGTGTTCTTTTTTCATTAACTGTATGAGTGGCAGACCACTGAAAAGGTATCAGCTCTTTTGAGAACTTCGAGAGTGAGTGAGAAAGTGCTCAGATAAATATATCCTATATGTCCATTTTCAGAGTGGACCTTCAAATCATATTTTTATAATCAGGCTGCTAGAATCTTATATTTGCAAATTGTGATAACTAAAGAAGAAGCTAGGAGCATGGTAAAAAGCTATATAGCTTATCTTTCTTTTTACTCTCCTATAATCCTTATAGGACAAAACCCTAATGGTTTGAAAGTTAATATTTTAAGACCAATGGACATTATGGCTTATAAATATTTTGCTTTTTGATGTTTTTGCATTGAATTTGATTTTGCCCATTCCATTGGCATTTCTTATAATCCTACTAGCAAAGTCATTACTGGACAGACTATATCCTCAAGATCTTCTCTAAACAAGAGAAGAGAATTTTGGGATATGCACAAGATGTGGTAATACATATATGTGATTGCTTGCAATTTTTAAATTTTGATTTTATATAAACACTTTTGATTTTACATCTTTAAAGTATTTTGATTTTACATTACTAAGTTATTTTGATTTTATATTTTTAAATTATTTTGGTTTTACATTTTTAAATTCTTTTCATTTTACTTTAGCAATGCACTTCAGGCATACACAGAAAGTGCAGCTAAGTGACAAACTGACTTTTGTTTGACTTTTGTTCATCTTTTTGACAAGAACTTTCCTTCAACTGTGATGCGGAAAGGCCTAGATGGTATTTGGAAAGGCCCAAGCTGGGCCAGGGTTTGGGGCCCCGGGTACATTCCTTCCTAGGTGGAGATCCAGCATCAGAGGAGTTGGCCTGGGATAGCCAAGCCAAGCCAAGCTGATGGATAGCTGAGAGGTAGGGAGTTTGGTAGTGAACATGTGGTTCTTCAGACCAGGTGTTCACTAGGGAGCAAATAAGTCAGGGCAGTAAGTCAGTGCATTATGTGAGTAGGTATAATAAAGGCTTTTAAGATTACACGTGGCTGTTCTTGATTGTGCTACCAGTTATTAAACTATAGATTCAAGAAATCATGGACAGAGACTTTTGAAGGCCTCAAGAGGAATCGAGCCAGGTAGAGTTGACACTGAAAAGGTTAGTCGTCAAGAGACTCTGTTGGGCCTTGGAGAGACTGGTAATAGTAACTACCAGGAGTGCATGTTACACATACCCTTTGATCCAGCAGTTTACTGCTGGTCTTATATCCCAATGAGATCTTAAAGAAGGGAAAGGGACCTATATGTGCAAGAATGTTTGTGGCAGCCCTCTTTGTAGTGGCCAGAAAATGGAAACTAAGTGGATGCCCATCAATTGGAGAATGGCTGAATAATTTGTGGTATATGAATATTATGGAATATTATTGTTCTGTAAGAAAGGGCCAACAGGATGATTTCAGAAAGGCTTGGAGAGACTTACATAAACTGATGCTGAGTGAAATGATCAGGACCAAGAGATCATTATATACTTCAACAACAATACTATATGATGATCAATTTTGATGGATGTGGTCATTTGCAACAATGAGATGAACCAAATCAGTTCCAATAGAGTAGTAATGAACTGAACCAGCTACATCCAGCAAAAAAACAAAACAAAACAAAACAAAACAAAACAAAACAAAACAAAACAAAACAAAACAAAACAAAAAAAAAAAAAAAAAACTCTGGGAGATGAGTATGAACCACTGCACAGAATTCCCAATCCCTCTATTTTTGTCCGCTTCCATTTTTGATTCCCTTCACAGGCTAATTGTACACTATTTCAAAGTCTGATTCTTTTTGTACAGCAAAACAACTGTTTGGACATGTATACATATATTGTATTTAATTTATCCTTTAACATATTTAACATATATTAGTCAACCTGCCATCTGGGGGGGATGGAGGAGGGAAAAATATAACAAAAGGTTTGGCAATTGTTAATGTTGTAAAATTATCCATGCACATATCTGGTAAATAAAAACTATTATAAAAATAATAAAAGAAGAAATTGAGGCAAACAGGTCAAAGTAACTTGCCCAGGTTTACATAGCTGTGTGTGAGGCCTCTGATCTGATGTCGGTATCTAAACTCAGGTCTTTCTGACTTTAGATCTGGTATTCCATTCACTGTACTATCTGATACTATCTGATATCCATATAAATTATACATTCCAATAACTTGAAACGATTCTATCCCTCTTCTTTTTCCCAAGTGAGAATTGTTGTGATTTTTGTGTTAACCAAAGTAAGCCTCTGATGCTAAGATATAAAATATTTGTTTTCCAATTCAGCTAACATGCCTCATTGAAGTCCCACATTATTCTTCTTTGAGATATTTCAGAGAAGCCAATAGTATTACATTCTTACTCCCGTTTTCAAAAAAACTAGAGGTAAAAATACTTGTTCATTACTTCTTTTATTGCCTATCATGCCTGAGCATGCTAGTTTTTACTAACTGGGAGACTTGATGTATTTAAAGAGATACACAGATAAACTAATGAATATAATGCTAGACTTAGATTCAAGAATAAATGACTTGGAGTCTGCTTCAGAAAATTACTGATTGTGGACAAATCACTTAATCTCTCTAAGTCTTAATTTCTTAATCTGTGAAATGGAAATAATAAAAGCATCTAACTCACAAGGTGGTTAGAAAAATCAAATAAAATTATTCATTTGAAGTGCTTTTATAAATGTAAGTATAATGACGATCAATGCTGTTCTTATTTTCACAAGAAAAACCCCACAAGTTGATAGGATTATTTATGGAGGTGTAGGGGGAAAAAACATTTTGGAAGAACCAGTATATAAAATAGAGGGAATACTTCTTACAGAATCACATATGCATCGTTATATGTTGGCATTATAGATAACATTAATATTTATGCAGTGCCTTTAAAGTTTGCAGAGCACATTGTATGCAGAATAGGCATTCAAATACTATATTACATTTCTTCAATATCATAATATTTCACATAAGTTGTCTCCCTTTTAAAAATCCACTAATAAACAACTTCTACTGAAAAGATTAATTCTTCTTTCTCTATTTCCATTAACATAAAACGCTGGCCCAGTTTTCCTCTGCTTTATTCTTTTACTCATTGATTTACAAAGAAATGTTTAAGGGTAAATTGATGTCATGCGAAGCATATCACATAATGTGCTACATGAGGAGACAGGAGGCATTCTACAAATAGACACAGAAAAGATGTGACTTGAAAAGCATATGATTTTGAGGTGTTTTGACTTGGGATTGAATCTCTTCATGGAAAAAGATATCCAAAGATTTCGATAAAGAAAATCCTGACTAGTCTTTTTGCAAATCTTTTATTTCCTGAGAGATTCTACTTTCTTTTCACCATCATGCCAAACTCTTACTCTTTAATTTCTGCATATGTAAGGAAACCTGAAATTGGTATTTTATTATGAGAGAAAATAGAAACAATATAATGTATTCTAAAATGCAAAATGAGGACACCTGCCTGAATTTTTAAGATTTTAAAAATATGAGAAAAGCAAAGTTATTGTAACTAAAAGTTAATAATTATATGTTTAACATATAAGAGCATATAAAGAATATAAAGATTAAGTCAAGCAGACCTAACTTCAAATCTTGTTTCTAACACTTAATATCTCTACCTGAGCTTAGATAATAATAAAAAACGACAATATTCATATAAAACTTTGAAGTTTGTAAAGCACTTTTTACTTATTATCTAGTTTGATCTTTATAACAACCCTATAAGGTAAGTGTCATTCTTAACCTTCTTTTACAGATTAGGAAACAAAGGTTGAAAGAACTTAAATGATTTTCTTGGGATCATGAATCTAGTAATTGTTTGAAATGTATTTTGCACTCAGGTCTTTCAGACACCAAGTCCAGCATTAACATTCAGTCTATTGCTTATTCAATATACCTTCTAAGTCATAGAAAGATTGCGTTCTGTTTTGATGAAAGGAGATTCTAGTGTTAATTCCCTTTCTTTCCCACAGCTATTGTGTATATTCACTTGAAGTATAATGTAACATAAGTGAAGAGCAAATGGAATGTCTGTGTTAGTAGAAAGTTACAGAAATCAGCCATATCTAAAGAAGTATAAAACTAATTGAGAGAAACCAGTCAGTCTTCATCAATGATAGGAAAACTGCAGAGACCATTTGCTAATACTAATAAATCTGTTACTTTATTCACTCAATTGTGAATTGAACAAAAAAAAATATGATTATGACTTTCAACTCAAACCACTTTGCATTTTAGTAAGGGAAAAAGACTATTATTCAAATTAATATGGGTGGCTGCATAATATAGTGAAAAGTATGTTGTATTTGAAAATAAAGGAATGACTTTATACAATAAAGATTCTACAGAGAAATTTCTATAATTTTGGTGGGCATTCTCACCCCATTTTATAGAATTAGAACCATACATAGAATGATGGAAAGAGTACTGGGATGAAGACAGAAGATCTGTTTTCAAATCCCATTTCTACTCCTTACCAACTCTGTTGTACTTGGTTACTAGGTTGGCATCTAGACAAATTCACTTACTCTCTTTTGGCTGTCATCTTTTTCACATGTATAGTGATGTAAGTGGACTAAACTCATGTCAATTTCAATTCTAAATAGATAATATTTAAAGGTGTTAAAGGAAAACAGCTAATTTCAAAAGAAATTTGGTAATTTTTAAAAAATTGGTTAAGAATGAGATTAATAATGTGATTCAGGAATTTTAAAAAGTAGAAAATGTTTGCAAAGTTCCCATAGGATATTCAGTAATAAATGAATTAAATATTGAAAACTTTAATTAATTATATTTAACACATTAATAAAATTTATATTGTAGCCATTGTAGCTAGTGGTAAGAAGAGATATAATTTGTGTATTTGTCAGACATGAAACTTATAATTTATTAGAGTGACAAAGTACATAAATAAACCAGTTCACTATACAATAATAATGGATCATTAGAGCTATAAGGCTAGAAACTATGGAGGATATCAACCTCAGCTACATTATTTTACAAATGAATTACTGAATCCAAAATAAGTAATGTTCAAAATCTAGAAGAAAAGTAGTAGAGATAAAATTTGACTGTAGATCTTTGGCTCTTTTGACTTTAAGAACCAATATAATGGCTGAGATGCCAGATAAATTTAGATATACAGTTTGGGAAAGGAAAAATAATAAACTATCATTTAGAGGGGGTAAAAAATGAAGGAAAGTGGAGAGCCTATATACAGATTCATGACTGGAGAACCATTGGAATTAAACTTTAAAGGATGACATGAGAGAAGAAAGTAGACCATTCCACTCAAAGGAAATTATATAGGATGAAGTATAGTAGAAATAAAATGCATGTTAAGTTACAGAGAGAAAAACCTCTCTGTCCCAAGTGATTTTGATTTGACAGTTTCATATATATATATATATATATATATATATATATATATATATATATATATATATACATATATATACATATATATATATGTATATATATATATATATATATATATATATATATATATATATATATATATATATATATATATATATATATATATATATATTTAGCTGACATTGATTAATATGAAATGTCCAAGAAGGTAGATCAGAATGAAAATATAAATAGTGAAGAAAACAAAATTCATTTTTATTTGGTGAATAATATTCAAGGAATATTTTGGGTGGAACAAAGGAGAAGTATAACATTTATATTTATGACAGTTTGTTTTTGGCCAAAGTAAGAATGCACATTTGAAACTATCACAAATTATGAGTGGTATTAATATTTCATTACAGAAGTAGCAATAAAGATATAAATGAACTTGTGGCAATGAAATTTATGAGACCTATAAATAATAAATGATAATTGAGAGAGAAATAGAAACAAAATTAAGAGTTCAAGCTTGATAACATGTAAAATAGGTGAATAAGGATAATATTGGCAGAGGAACAGGTTCATGGAGAATGATACTAAACTTAGAATTATGTTATGTTATAGGGGAAAGGTGCTGCATATGAAATCAAAGGATCTGTATTCAACTTCAACTTGGCTATGTATTATTGTTGTGACATGGGAAACTCCTTCAACCACTTTGTGTCTATTTTCTCATTTGTAAAATTAAATGATTAAATTTAATGGCCTGAAAAATGGCCATTCCAAATGTAATATCTAAGATCCTATATTGATTCTGAAGTGATTATTAGGTGTATAGACAGAAGTGATTGTTGTTTTAAAGCTCAGAGGAGGGTTCCACTCAAAGTTATGTGATAGTGAATGTCTGATAGTAAATATCAGAATGAATGATATTAGCTGGTATCCTTAGTTCTTTAATATATTTTTATAAACAAATTTATTTATTTTTAATACATATTAATTTATGAATCATGTTGGGAGAGAAAAAGCAGAACAAAAGGGGAAAATGAGGGAGAGATAAAAAAAAAAAAACAGAAAAAAGAAGTGAAAATAACATGTGTTGTTTTCATATTCAGTTTCCTTAGTTCTTTTTCAGGATGTAAATGGCATTTTCTGTCCAAAGACTTTTGGGATTGCTTTGGATCATTGAGCCACTAAGAAGAACCAATCTCACCTCACATTCTTGTAGTTACTGTGTAAAATGTATTCCTTGTTTTGTTTGTTTCACTTAGCATCAATTCATGTACATCTTTCCAAGTCTTCCTATAACCATCTTGTTCATCATTTCTTTTAGAACAATAATACTCCATTTTCTTCATACATCACAACTTATTCAGCCATTCCCCAACTGATGGGCATCTACTCATTTTCCAGTACTTTGTTGTCATAAAATGATGTGCTACACATGAGGGCCCTTTTCCCTCCTTTAAATTTCCTTCAATACAGACCTAGTAAAGGCACTGCTAGATCAAAAGGTACGCATAGATTGTTAGCCCTTTGGGCATAATAACAAATAGCTCTCCCAAATGGATTGATTATTTTATAATTCCACCACTAATACATTATTTTCCCAGTTCATTATTTTTTCATGTCATCTTATCCAATTTAAGTGGTGTGAGGTGGTATCTCAGAGTTGTTTTAATTTGCATTTCTCTAATAAATAGTGATTTATAGCATTTTTATATAACTATAAATAGTTTTAATTTCATTATCTGAAAAGTCTGTTCATATCCTGTGACCATTTATCGAATGAGGAATGTCTTGTATTTTTTTATAAATGTGAAAGGGTTCTTTTTTTTTTTTTTTTTTTAGAAATGAGAACTTTATCAGAAACACTAGTTGCAAAGATTTTTTCCCCAGTTTTATTATTTTTTTTTACTTTCCCTTTAATCTTTTTTTCACTGCTTTTGTTTGTGCAAAATCTTTTTTAATTTAATGTAATCAAAATTGTCCATTTTGTTTTTCATAATATTCTGTTATTGTTCTTTGGTGATAAATTTTTCTCATTCCCAAAGATCTTGATTTTAAATGGAATTTCTCTTTCCATCTCTTCTTGATGGGCTTTGACAATAATATATAGAAATGCTGATGATTTGTGTGGGTTTATTTTATATCCTGGTTCTTTGCTAAAATTGTGAATTGTTTCCAGTAGGTTATTGGATGGTTTTCTAGTATTCTCTAAGTATATCACCATATCATCTGAAAGGAGTGACAGTTTTATTTCCTCATTGTCTATTCTAATTCCTTTAATTTCTTCTTCTTTTCTTATTGCTAAAGCCAACACTGTCAAATAATAGTGGTGATAATAGATGTCCTGGTTTCACCCCTGATCTTACTGAGAATATTTCCAGCTTCTCTCCATTAAAAATAATACTTGCTGTTGCTTATATATATCATACTTATTTTATCAAAATCCATATCCTTATTAATCCCTATTAATATTATCTCTATTTATCCCTATTAATTTTAATAGGAATGGATGTTGTATTTTGTCCAAAAAAATTATGCATCTAATGAGATCATCATATGATTTCTGTTGGATTTGTTATTGATATGATTAATAATGGTAATTGGGGGATTTTAATCTGTTCTTTTTCAAGACTTTTTTTGGCTTTATGCCTAATTCATTGATCTCCTCTTTCTCTACTTTATTCATTTGTTTATTTAGATATATGAAATTTCCTCTCAGAACTGCTTTTGGTATGTCCCACAACTGTATTGTCATTCTTCTTATTATCTTGAATTAAATTATAGATTTTTTTCTTTGATTTGTTGTTTGACCCACTCATTCTTTAGAATTACATTATTTAATTTCCAATTGGTTTTTAATCTAATTTTCCATTGTTCATTATTGAATATAATCTTTTATTGGATTGTTGTCTGAATAGTCAAGGCTTTGTTATTCCCAATTTTCTGAATTTTATTTTGAGGTTTTTATTCCTTAATACATGGCCAATTTTTTGCATATGACATGTACTACTGAGAAAAAATGTATATTCCTTTCTGTCCCTATTCACTTTTCCTCAGAGTTCTCATATCTAGGTTTTCTAGGATTCTATTAACCTCTCAAGTTTCTTTCTTGTTTACTTTAAGGTTAGACTCAAAAGGAGGAAAGATGAGATCCTTCACTAATATTGGTTTTCTGTCTGTTTTCTTCTTGTAATTGGCTTGATATTTCATGTAAAAATTTAGATGCTCTATCACTTGGGACATATACATTTATTATCATTACTATTCATTTTTATGGTACCCTTTAATAAAATTGAGTTACCTTCCCTATCTCTTTTAATTATATATATTTATTTATTTTCCTTTTATTTTAGATCACAATTGTTATCCCTACTTTTTTTGCCTTAGCTGAAGCTTAATAAATACTCCTCCAGCCTTTTATCTGTTTTATCTCTGTAAGCAGCTCTGTGTTTTAAATGTGTTTCTTATAAAAACATATTGTAGGATTCTTTTTTTTTTTAATTCTCTCTGCTATTCACTTCTATGGAAGTGTTCATCCCATTCACATTGAATTATGATTAATAGTTCTGTATTTTCCTTATCCTATTTTATTCCTATATATACTTTTGTTTTCTCTTTATACTCTCCCCTTCCTTATTAGTGTTTTGTTTTTAATACAGCAAACTTCTACCTGCACTACTTTCTATAATCCCTTCCCCCTCCTCTTAGGCCTTTCTCTTAGTGTTTCTGCCTTCTCTTCTATGGCAGCCCCTCATATTTTCCCTCTTTCTTCTCTTAATTTTTATAGCATAAGACAAATTTCCATATCCAATTGAGTGACTAAGTTTTTCCCCTTTTTGTGGAAAAAACAATGAGTTTAACTTTCAGACAAAGCTCATCCCTTTTCTTTCTTTCCCTAGATTGTAATAATAACCCTTTTTTGCTTCTTCTTGAGTTGTAATTTCTTCCATTATATCTCTCTCTTCCTCTTCTCCCATTACAACCCATTTTCCACCTTTTAAAGATTTTTTTCTTTGATATCATCATGAGTCCTATTCACAATTACACCTTCTTTCCATATCATGCTCCTTCTAACTGCTCCAATAACAGATACACTTCATAGGAGTTACAAATAAAATTTATCTTAGGAATGTATACAATTTAATCTTTAATAATATATATTTCCCCTGGTTTACCTTTTTATGCTTCACTTTTTTCCCATGCAATTGTCTTCTCCTGTCTTCATGGATGGCACTTTATTCATTGCACCATCTAGCTTCCCCTTATTCTTTCCTTGAACCCTGTGTTCAAAGATCAAATTTTCTCTTTAGTCCTATTTTTTCCTATAGTAATTAGTGAGACTGTCTTACTTAATTGGAGTTCCATGTCTTTCTTTGAAAAATTGTGCTTAGTCTTTTCTAAATAGTTAATTCTTTATTTTAATCACAGGTCCCTTGCCTTCCAGAATATGGTATTTCATACCTTCTGATCATTTATTGTAGACACTACCAGATCCTAAGGTATTCTAACTTTTGTTCCTGATGTTTGAATTGCTTTTTTCATGCAACTTGCAGTATTTTTATCTTAAGATTATATTTCTGGAGTTTTCTTTGGGGAATTTCTTTCCATAGGTAATTTTCAAGGAATGTTTCCTTCTCTGTTTCTAGTATATTATAGTAGTTTCCCCTAATAATCTCTTGAAGAATGCAGTACAGGCTCTTTTTTGATCATAGCCTTCAGGTAGACCAATACTTTTTATTTATTTGTTTGTTTTTACTAAGGCAATTGGGGTTAAGGGACTTGCACAGGATCACACAGCTAGGAAGTGTTAAGTGTCTGAGACCAGATTTGAACTAAGGTCCTCCTGACTTCAGGTCTGGTACTCTATTCAGTGTATCGCCTAGCTACCCTTAGCCCAAGAATTTAAAAATTATTTCTCCTGGATCTATTTTCCAGGTTGGCTGTTTTTCTAATGATGTATTTTACATTTTCTTACATTTTGTCATTCTTTTTACACTGTTTGATTGTTTCTAGATGTCTCATAGAGTCATTAGCTTTCATTTGTCCTATTCTTGTTTTTTGAATGTGATTTTCTTCAGTTAACTTTTGTATTTCTTTTTCCATATGATTCATTCAATTGTTCAAGGCATTCTTTTCTTCATGGACTTTTTGCTTTTCATTCATATGGCCAATTTTATTTTATTTTTTAAGGAATCGTCATCTTTTTCCAAGCTCTTGAGTCTCTCTTAAAAAATTCACATTTCTTTTCTCATTTTTCTTCTACCTCTCTTATTTACCTTTTAAATTCTTCTATAATCACTTCCAAGAAGGCTATTTGAGCTTGAGACCAATTCATTCCACTCTTTGAGATTGCTTCTGAGAACATTTTGTCTTCATCTATGTTGATGTTTTGGTTTTTCCTTTCACCATAGTATCTTTCTACTGTGAAGATTCTTTCCTGTTTCTCACTCATTTTTTTCCCTTCCTTCCTTCCTTCCTTCCTTCCTTCCTTCCTTCCTTCCTTCCTTCCTTCCTTCCTTCCTTCCTTCCTTCCTTCGTTCCTTCCTTCCTTCCTTCCTTCCTTCCTTCCTTCCTTCCTTCCTTCCTTTCTTTCTTTCTTTCTTTCTTTCTTACTTTTATATTTGAGCTCTGCTCTTAGGAGGCATTGTCCCAATCTTCCTGTGCAACTCTGAACCTTGGCTTTGAACATAGGTTGGCCTTGTACTTGGCTTTTTGCTTACAACTTTATCTGCTGTTTTTCCAGGAAAGAGCCTGTTTTCCCAGAATTTGCTTTTTGAGCTGGTACTTGGGTCTGCCCCACTAATCTGCTCCTCTACGAAGTTATTATCAATAATCTTAGTTGCTGATCTGTTACATTTAAGAACTTCTCACTAGCTGCACATCATTCTCACCCAAGTGAAACTGACCTGTCTCGAAGCCATTGCAATCTATTTTGAGTTGGAAATTGGTTTCATTCTATGAGACTCTATTCATAGTCCTGGTTTCATATACTTTTGAAGCAAACTGGGTGAGTTTGAGCAACTTCCTGGCTTTACTCTGCCATCTTGGCTCTACCTAAGGAAGTCCTATCTTATATTTCAGGAAAACAAATATGTCTTTTGTATCACTTATAAATTTTAAATGTAATTTTTTTAAAAGTTTCTTTACTTTGAGAAATAAAAAAGTAATGTTCTTTAATGAAAAAGTTAAGTTGTTGGTCTAATGTGTGAGACCCAATTTCTCACTCTCTCTCCCTCACTCAGTTAAGCTCTATGCCTATGTCTTTCTCTGTCTTTTCATATATATGTGTATATATAAATGTATATGTGTGTATGTGTATTTATGCATGTAAGTATGTGGGCATGCCATGTTTCACAGGCATAAAATAATCATGTCAACATCATTCAGTAGACCTTCAGTTTGCTATGCAACTTAATATCTCTTATCTCCCCCATTTTTAATATTATTCCGAAGGTTGAACAACTTAACAACTTCTGCCAATATACGTATCAAGCATATCATGAATATGGACATCTTTGGAAAATATTGTGAGAAGGTAACTTACATACATCATTCAGAAAAAGAGAGGGAGAAAGAGGAAAGAGAGAGGGAGAGAGAGGGAGAGAGACACAGAGACAGAGAGACAGAAACAAAAACAATATATCTAGAGAAAAAGAATACATCTACATTTCATGAAAGAAGTTCAATTTATTTGAATTGAACTTTAAGAGATAAAATGGAAGGTGATCATATGATCTTCCATGAATAAGAAACAGAATGAAAAAGGCTTCTTGCAAAATGGATTTTAGCCGAGACTTTAAGTAATCCAGGAAAATCAAGAAGCAAAGATGAAAAAGAAAGTAATAGATACATGAAAGAAAGCTTAAAAAAATACAGTTTGAAACAATATGACTAAAGTTATCATAGTATTATATGCAAAAACTAACAACAATGTATGTGCTTTATGGATATATCAGACTACATATAATCAATGAATTCTTATGTTAAAGTTATATAAAAATTAAAGTCACTTTTTGAAAGATATGGATAATGTCATCATTATTGATAATTAATGCATAAGACTGAATAAAAAGAAGAGATAATTTGACATACTTAAGAAGGAAAAATATATTATCTGTGTAATTAGTCAAATAGAGGGGTAGGACATAATACTTGTAACATAACAAACTCCAAATATGCTTTGAAATCATTTTTTTGTTAAGAGACAATTTGGACTTTCCAGATTTATATCATATTTGTAATTTTGTAGTCTAAAGTATAATATTATTTTGTACAAAACATTTTATAAATTCCATTAACTTGTTTACATATTATCTAATTAGACAACTAGGCATTTTAAAAAAAATTAAATTGAAAGAGTTCAACTTAACCATCAAGCATTTACTAAATAAGGGAGATAAAAATACAAATATAAGAAGAGACTCAAACTTATCTATCTCTCCATGCTTATTTCTATATTACACACATACCCACATACACACATACAGATAAAGGGATGTATGTGTCTATGTATTTAGGCATGTATTTAGTATCTCTCTCTCTGTAGTTGTATATCTATTCATCTAGATAGACGTAGAGACAGGGAGATAAATAGATAGTAGTACAGACAGATAAAATATACATATTAAGATGATAATAAAGGCCAAATACTTTGAGTTGAAAATGACTGAATATAAGAAAATTTCTCCTTAAACAGCTCTTCAAGATTTTCAAATTCATTAAAAAAATAATCCTTTAAGGCAGGTGGCATAAGCAAATATAAATATTCCCATTTAAAGACAAAGAAGCAAACATTCCAGAAGATAAAATAATTTATTTAGATCATATAGTTTGAAATTCAAAATTATCCCAGCCAATTTGTTTTCTTTTTACTCTCAAGTTGATTCTCTTAGAAAGCAGTCATCATTTTATTTTATTCCAATTCATCTTATACATTTGTATTTTTCCTTGATGCTACTTTAATATGCTTGTTTACAAATACATTTCTAAACTTGCAAAATTGCAGCATTTAATTTTTAAGTTTTTTCTTCCACTATATTTCAATATAGCTTACATGACCTAATTTTTTAAAAGTTTCTTAAAGTAACTTTAAAATATTGCCATAATTTTTATTGCCAACTTCTAATTCTAATATTGAACATTTAGACCAAATAACTACAATAAAATACAATATCCAAGAAGGAAAGTAGCTTATAAATCTATGAACCTTTCAAAAATATGAATAATTATAAATGTATCATTTAAAAAGGCTAAAACACATGCCTTTGGAATATTCATTCACTTGCATATTTTAAAATCATTTCTAAGGTTTACAAAATGAAATATTTTATGTTGTCTTTACACAACTTTTATGCCATACAAAACTTATCTTAAAAAAAAAATTTATAAGAAAATAAACAGACTTCTTTACAACTGCCAAAATACATTAGACTTTAGATGTCTTTGGCATTATGTTGAATTATGCTGACTGTAAAAATAAAAGAGATGATTTAAAGACATTTAAAATAACATAGATGAGAATAGAAGATTTTAGGCACAGTAGGGTGTAAGCATAGTTAAAGAAGGTACCCTGGGAGGATAAATGTTTTATATTCCCATAGCACTACATTGCTTGTAACATCTATTCTTGCATTGTAATTTAATGTTGTTTTTTTATTATATTAGATGTCAACATTGTGCTCTATAATTTAGCATTTCTATACAAGAAATACAATGAAAAAGAAATTAGTAGCTTTGTATTCCACAAAGTACATGTTTCATCCAGTCATTAAAGTTATGTTTCAAAATAAAAATTGAAAAAAAAAGAAAGAAAGAAAGAAAGAAAACCATAGATTGAAGCCAACATGAGTGCTATTTGGCATATTTGTTAGAAACTGCATCAAGTGGTACTGTAATACCTCATTATGGTGTGGAGACAACTTTTCTGCTTTAAAGTAAATTATAAAAGACTAGCTCTAGCTACCCTATTGGTTTTGGAAAGGTATCTAGTATGGTCCCAGTAATAGGCCTCTACAGAATCGAATAGCTAAGGTAAGCAGAAAATCTGTTTATCAGTAGAGTAGCCAATAGTTGAAAAAAACACAGGGTTTTCTTTGTTGAAAGAAGGGAAAATATGAAATTTTTGCTATTCCTAAGTAAAGTAGACAGTTTATGATTTTGATGGAATGACAGAAGAGGATCAAAAAAATCAGATCTCTAATTACACAGATCTTAGGCAAACTAAAGTCAATTAATTTGTTATTGTTGTTGTTGAAGGATACTTCTCCAAGGTATGTATATTTTTCACTTTACAAATTATTGGGTTGGAGAAGCTAGGTGGTGCAGTAGATACAGCACTAGTCCTGAAGTCAAAAGGACCCATGTTCAAATCTGATCTCAGATACTTACCACTTCCTATCTGTATGACCCTGATTAAGTAACTTAACCTCAATTGCCTTAACAAAAAAAAAAATAAAAATAAAAATAAATCATTAAGTCATTGAGATTTAGTATTACTTCATTTTTATTTCACAAGGTATTTTTAACCAATGCCTAATACTTTTGAAAATCATCACAGGAAAGTAGGATTTCTGAATTGGAAAAGATAAAAAAAAAGTCTCAAGAAAATAGGATTTCTGAATTGGAAAAAGAAAATAATTCTCTAAAAAAAAATTAGGGAAATGGAAAAAAAATTCAATAGAGCAAAATAATTCATTTAAAAATGAAATTGGGCATATACAAAAAGAACTAAAAACTGTGAATGAAGAAAATAACACCTTAAAATTCAGGATGGAACAAGTAGAAATGAATGATTCATTCAGAACCCAAGAATCAGTCAAACAAAACAAAACAAAACAAAAAAAAATGAAAAGCTGGAGAATAATGTCAAATACTTACTGGGAAAATCTATAGACCTGGAAAATAGATCTAGGAGAGATAATCTGAGGACCATTAGACTTCCCGAAAACTATGACCAAAAAAGAGCCTAGATTCTATTTTACAGGAAATCATCAAAGAGAACTGTAAAGAGATAATAGAAACAGAAGGGAAAATAGACGATGAAAGAATTCATACAGAGTAAAGGTAAAAGGTTGGAGCAGAATCAATTATGATTCAGGTAAAGCCAAAAAAGCAGGGATAGCTATCCTTATCTCAGATCAAGCAAAAGCAGAAGTTGATCTAATTAAAAGAGATAAGGAAGGAAACTATATCCTCCTGAAAGGTAGCATAAATAATGAAGCCATATAAATACTAAACATATATGAACCAAGTGGTATAGCATCTAACTTTCTGAAGGAAAAGTTAAGAAAATTGCAAGAAGAAATAGACAGTAAAACTATAGTAGTGGGACATCTCAACCTTGCACTCTCAGATTTAGACAAATCAAACCGCAAAACAAATAAGAAAGAAATTTAAAAAGTAAATAGAACATTAGAAAAACTAGGTATGGTAGACCTTTGGAGAAAACTGAATGGGGATAGAAAGGAATATACTTTCTTCTCAGAAGTTCATGGATCCTATACAAAAATTGACCATATATTACGACATAAAGATCTCAAAATTAAATGTAGGAAGGCAGAAATAATAAATGCCTTCTTCTCAGATCACAATGCAATAAAAGCTACATTCAGTAAGAAGTTAGGGGTAAATAGACCAAATAGTAATTGGAAACTGAATAATCTCATCTTAAAGAATGACTGGGTGAAACAGCAAATTATAGAAACAATAAATAATTTCACCCAAGATAATGACAATGATGAGACATCATACCAAAATATGTGGGATGCAGCTAAAATGGTAATAAGGGGAAATTTAATATCTTTAGAGGCTTATTTGAAGAAAATAGAGAAAGAGAAGATTAACGAATTGGGCCTACAAATTAAAAAGCTAGAAAAAGACCAAATTAAAAACCCCCAACCAAAAATTAAACTTGAAATACAAAAATTAAAAGGAGAAATCAATAATATTGAAAGTAAAAAAAATCTATTGAATTAATAAATAAAACCAAGAGTTGGTTTTATGAAAAAGCCAATAAAATGGATAAACCTTTGGTAAATCTGATCAGAAAAAAGAAAGAGGAAAATCAATTTGTTAGTCTTACAAATTAAAAGGGGGATCTTTCCACCAATGAAGAGGAAATTAGAGAAATAATAATAAGGAGTTACTTTACCCAACTTTATGCCAATAAATTTGATAACTTAAGTGAAATGGATGACTTCCTCCAAAAATATAGGCTTCCTAGATTAACAGAGGAGGAGATAAATTGCTTAAACAGTCCTATTTCAGTAGAAGAAATAGATCAAGCTATTAATCAATTCCCCAGGAAAAAATCCCCAGGACCAGATGGATTTACATGTGAATTCTACCTAAACCAGGTCAATCGAAAACTGAGAAAGAAAATTATAGACCAAATTCCTTAATGAATATTGATGCTAAAATCTTAAATAAGATATTAGCAAAAAGACTTCAGAAAATCATCCACAGGATAATACACTATGATCAAGTAGGATTTATTCCAGGAATGCAGGGCTGGTTTAATATTAGGAAAACCATTAGCATAATTGACCATATTAATAATCAAATTAATAAAAACCATATGATCATCTCAATAAATGCAGAAAAAGCATTTGATAAAATCCAACATCCATTCCTACTAAAAACTCTTGAGAGTATAGGAATAAATGGACTATTCCTTAGAATAATCAGGAGCATATATTTATGACCATCAGTAAGCATAATATGCAATACAAATAAACTGCAACCTTTCCAAGTAAGATCAGGAGTGAAACAAGGTTGCCCACTATCACCATTACTATTCAATATAGTACTAGAAATGCCAGCCTGGGCAATAAGAGCCAAGAAAGAGATTCAAGGAATTAGAGTAGGAAATGAGGAAATCAAACTATCACTCTTTGCAGATGATATGATGGTATACTTAGAGAACCCCAAAGACTCTGCTAAAAAGCTATTAGAAATAATTCAGAATTTTAGCAAAGTAGCAGGATACAAGATAAATCCACATAAATCCTCAGCATTTTTATATATCACTAACAAAATGCAACAGCAAGAGATACAAAGAGAAATTCCATTACAAACAAATATTGACAGCATAAAGTATTTGGGAATCCATCTACCAAAGAAAAGTCAGGAATTATATGAGAAAAATTACAAAACACTTGCCACAAAAATAAAGTCAGATTTAAATAATTGGAAAGACATTCAGTGCTCTTGGATAGGCCGCAAATATAATAAAGATGACAATACTCCCCAAACTAATCTATTTATTTAGTGCTATACCAATCAGACACCCAAGAAACTATTTTAATGACCTAGAAAAAATACTAACAAAATTCATATGGAAGAATAAAAGGTCGAGAATTGCAAGGGAACTAATGAAAAAAAAGTCAGAGGAAGGTGGTCTAAGTGTACCTGATCTAAAGCTATATTATATAGCAGCAGTCACCAAAACCATTTGGTATTGGCTAACAAATAGACCAGTAGATTAGTGGAACAGATTAGATACAAAGGACAAAAAAGGGTACATCTATAGCAATCTAATCTTTAACAAACCCAAAGATACCACATTAGGGATAAAAATTCAATATTTGGAAAAAAAAACTGTTGGGAAAATTGGAAATTAATATGGCAGAAATTAGATATGGATCCACACTTAACACCTTATACCAAGATAAGATCAAAATGGGTCCATGATTTAGGCATAAAGAATGAGATAATAAATAGTTTAGAGGAACAGAGGATAGTCTACCTCTCAGACCTGTGGAGGAGGAAAGAATTTATGACCAGAGGAGAACTAGAGCTCATTATTGATCACAAAATAGGAGATTTTGATTACATCAAACTAAAAATTTCTGTACAAATAATACTAATGCAAACAAGATTAGAAGGGAAGTAACAAATTGGGAAAATATTTTTAAAGTTAAAGGTTCTGACAAAGGTTTCATTTCCAAAATATATATAGAACTGACCCTAATTTATAAGAAATCAAACCATTCTCCAATTGATAAATGTTCAAAGGATATGAACAGACAATTCTCAGATGATTAAGTTGAAACTATTTCCACTCATATGAAAAAGTGTTCCAAATCACTACTGATCAGAGAAATGCAAATTAAGACAACTCTGAGATACCACTATACACCTGTCAGATTGGCTAAGATGACAGGAACAAATAATGATGAATGTTGGAGGGGATGTGGGAAAACTGGGATACTGACACATTGTTGGTGGAGTTGTGAAAGAATCCAGACATTCTGGAGAGCAATTTGGAACTATGCCTACAAAATTATCAAACTGTGCATATCCTTTGACCCAACATTGCTGTTATTGGATTTATATCCCAAAGAAATACTAAAGAGCGTAAAGAGACCTGTATGTACCAAAATGTTTGTGGCAGCTCTTTTTGTAGTAGCTAGAAACTGGAAGTTGAATGGATGCCCATCAATTGGAGAATGGTTGGATAAATTTTGGTATATGAAGGTTATGGAATACTATTGCTCTGTAAGAAATGGCCAGCAGGAGGAATACAGAGAGGCTTGGAGAGACTTACATCAATTGATGCTTTGTGAAATGAATGGATCCAGAAGATCTCTGTACACTTCAATGTTGCATGAAGATGTATTCTGATGGAAGTGGATATCTTCAACATAAAGAAGATCCAACTCACTTCCAATTGATCAATGATGGACAGAAATAACTACACCCCAAGAAGGAACACTGGGAAGTGAATGTAAATTGTTAGCACTACTGTCTATCTACCCAGGTTGCTTATACCTTCGGAATCTAATACTTAATGTACAACAAGAAAATGGTATTTACACACATATATTGTATCTAGGTTTTATTGTAACACATGTAAAATGTATGGGATTGCCTGTCATCGGGGGGAGGAAATGGAGGGAGGGGGGATAATTTGGAAAAATGAATACAAGTGATAATATAATAAAAAAAATTACTCATGCATATATACTGTGGGAAAAAATTTCTAAATAAAGGGAAAAAAAAGAAAAAAAAAAGAAAATCATCACATTGTTATATTATTTCAAGTTAGCAGTACTTTTCCTTTTTGGTTTCTATGTAATTTAATTTTATTATTTTTGTAATATACAGATAATTCTTTTCTTGGATTGATTAGCATAGTATTAAATTATATTATAATAATATATAATATTAGATATTCTATTAATACCTTATATTATATTGGAATATCCTAATGACTAACAGAGATCTCTAAGTATAAATTTTTTTATTACTCTTTTAAAAAACTTTGTAATTATTACATATAAATTTTGAGTAAAATCTGGTTCATTGACATTAAGAAATGTTATATATATTATAATTAATGTAAAATATAATTCTTCTTTTACCATGAATTAAAATAATCTTATAAATTTTGAGTAAAATCTGGTTCATTGACATTAAGAAATGTTATATATATTATAATTAATGTAAAATATAATTCTTCTTTTACCATGAATTAAAATAATCTTATAATTGCCATTTCGTATTCTAAACTAAAGAAATCATTGTTCCTTCTTTTTTTCACTTTTAGACATGGTGATGTCACTTCATGTTTTACCATTTTTTTCTTAATTTCTATGACCTTCCTAATTCAATTTCCCAATGTGTATTCTCTATCATAAAATATGCTATTAATTTACAAAGTAACAAAGACTTTAGGCCATGAACTAAAGTCTTCTATTGCCCTTTCTTCTTATTCTTTAATTTACTCTTAAAAATATTATACATTTGGCATTTTTGTCCTTACTAATCAATTTTTTTCTTTCTTATGCCATAAAATATAATTTTCTTTTAAAAATAGCCTAGAAATGAATTAATTTGATTTAGTTCTTTTTTCAATAATTTACTCTTTTTAATGTTTATGTTTTTTCAAAATTTGTGGAAGTCTATTTCTCTTTGCCTTTTTAAAATGAATACCACATATATCTCTCTTTTTTGGAAGTCCATTTTAAAAAATTAGTCTCAGTTTTTCCTGATATATTACCTTGAAGATTGATTTTTTTCTTTAACAATGTACTTTCCTACATCTTTCTTTAGTTTCTTGTAAATTTAAAATAATCCCGAGTCATTAAAATGTTTTCTTTCATATTTTAAGATCACACACTCATTTAAAAAAAGTTTTTTGATATTAAAATAGTAAAATTAACCACTACATTTTAGAAGTTGGATAAGATGATATGTCTGTTTCGTGAAAGTGATATATGTATTTTATTAATTTCTATTTCATTGTCTTTTGCTATATTATTTCATAAAGTATATGCAAGAAGTTTTTGGTTTTTTCCTCCCTAATGCTGGGGAAAATAATTTTATTCTAGAAGATCAATGATCTAGCAATTTAAATTGTGGAATTCATATTTTCTTTTAAATTTTTCACCTTTTCCCTTCTCTGAGTTATTTTTCTGATGTTTCAAAAATAGTAAAATTACTATTATTATTAAATATTATTAAGTATTATTAAATACTTCATTTTCTGATTAAGTATTTTTTGTGTTCTGAATTTGTTCTTACGGATCTTTCTGTTCATCTGTCTCTCTGTATGTTTTTACTTGTCTGTGTCTCTGCCTCTCTGTTTATGTTTATCTGTGACTGTCTGTATGTCTGTCTCTCTCTTTTTATTTATTTTTAGAGTATCTGGCATCCTGGAAATTATACTTAACTAGGAGTTATAGAAGAGGTGTCTTTCTTCAGACTAACATTGTACTAAAGTTTCTTCCTACTTTATAATTATTTATAGTTGTATGCATTGACTTTGTTTCTCTTTCTCCTTTGCCTCCTTCTTCTTCTCCTTCTCCTTTTCCTTCTTCTTTCCCTTCCTCTTCCCCTTCTCCTTGTTTTCATTGTTGTTATTGTTCTCCTTCCTGGTCCTCTTTCTTCTCTTCTTCCCCATCTTCCACCTTTTCCTTCTCCTTCACTCCTACCCCCTTCTCCTCTTTCCCCTCCTCTTCACCCTTCTCCTTTTTCTTTTCTTCCTCTTTCCCCTCTTCCTCTTCCTCATATTCCTGTTTTTTCTCCTCCTTTTCTTCCTCTTATTTCCTCCTCCTCTTCTTCTTCTTCTTCTTCTTCTTCTTCTTCTTCTTCTTCTTCTTCTTCTTCTTCTTCTTCTTCTTCTTCTTCTTCTTCTTCTTCTTCTTCTTCTTTTTTTTCTTCTTCTTCTTCTTTCTTCTTCTTCTTCTTCTTCTTTCTTCTTCTTCATCATTATCATCTTCTTCTTCTTCTTCTTCTTCTTTCTTCTTCATCATTATCATCATCTTCTTCTTCTTCTTCTTCTTCTTTCTTCTTCATCATTATCATCATCTTCTTCTTCTTCTTCTTCTTCTTCTTTCTTCTTCATCATTATCATCATCTTCTTCTTCTTCTTCTTCTTCTTCTTCTTCTTCTTCTTCTTCTTCTTCTTCTTCCTCTTCTTCTTCTTTTTCTTCTTCTTCTTCCTCCTCCTCCTCCTTCAACATTGAAGAAATTTCTTTATTATGTTCTTAAATTCTGGATGAGGAATAATAATAATAAGAAAGAAGACCAAAATAATACTTTGTTCCAATTTAACAAATTTCTGTCCCAGGAATCTGATGTCTATGAAAATGTATATTCTTCAGTTTCACATCAAGCACTGATCAATATTTTGAAGATGAATAAAGAAATACTTCAAATTACCCTTTCCAATGTATCTAAAGTTAGTTTTAAAAGAGTGTTTCACACTCATTTGGAAGATATACAGAATCTCAGGTTCTTTTCCAAAATTTCCAAGGAAGCTAGAGAGATATTACTACAAAGTGTCCAAAGTATAAAGTAGGACAGAGAATCCAGAAACTTTGGTGTGTTCTTTATATATGAGATTATTCCATGAGCATGGTACCACACCATATGAACATTCTTTCTGCCACAAATCTCTTAAACAGTGCATTGACCAAATGCCAGATTATTCATCATGCAAAATGAAGCTTCCTGAATTTTTTGCAAAGCAGAAATTACTTTTCAGAAAAAAAAGAAAAGTAAATTGACTGAATAATTATTTTCTATTTACCAAAATAATTTTCTGATCAAAAAAAATGTTTATAATTATTAAATGAAGGAGATATCAAGTTTATTTAAAGATGTTCCAATACTTGTGTCCCCCATGACCTTTCCTACATTCCCTTAATTATTCAAAGTTTTTTCAACATTGAGATAGATTCCTGATAAGAAGATGCAAGAAAACTGATAACAAACAGTTGGCATTTTTTTTTGTTTTTTTTAAACTGATGAGCTTAAAGGGTTTTCTGTTTATTTTTGGAAACTGATAAAACTTTAGTCATTGATGGAATTGCCATTAGTCACTTCAAGGTTTTAATGTGTCATTTGAGAGATGAATATAATATCACAAAGATTGGATATCTCTAAAATAAAAATGTACAGGAACCAGATTGTGCAGAATTTGTCCATTTTCTTGATTCTGTATATAATCAAGCTGTTTCCCACATCACTTATCTTAAGGAGAACCTGAAAGCACAAATTTTAATCATTTTGGATCAATGTCAAAAAGGGAATCTGAGTTAAAGAAAAATCTGAATAGTCTGTATGCTCTTGTTCTTGTGTAATCATTAGAAAACCAGCTTCAGCTTACTATCCTTGGTAAAATATCCCTTAAAGATCACCTACTTACCACCAGCCATACATTAATATTTGTAATATGTAAAAAACACAGAGGACAAGGGCTAATTTATTACCAAAGGATAAATTGTGATTTTTGTCTCTTAAGATTGTTGAAAACACTTATACTTTGATATGTAAAGCACAAGTGAATAGTCATTCATTTTGGAATGAAAAAGACACTAATTATAGGGTCACAAAATGGACAATTTATTTAACTTTAAACCCTACTTAGAAGTGAAAGTACTGTGCCTGCCATCCTGGTGTAACCTGGGCCTCTATAATGCAAATCTACAATTATAATGGAGCTCATACCTGTGAAAGGAATATAAAACAATAAAAACTCTTCATAGTTAATGCTTGTAGCCTGAAATATTCTGTTGAAAGCATTAGAATATCACAAGTGGTTCAGGTGCATTGTGAATTTGGTAGGGAAAAACAAATTCCCTTGCCAGTGAAAATCTCTTGCTAAATTGAATGTATTTGCCAGAGGGAAAGTAAATTTTCATATAAAAGTAGTTTTTAGAGAGCACATTGCTGATGTGAAATGTTGAAATCTTATTTTGTTTTTTTGCAAAATATTCTGGTCTGTGAAGTTGAGTAGTTAAAGTGTTGTCCAATGAAAGCTATGTAATGACTACATAAGTGATAGCTACTAAATAAAGCTCTATTTGGTGGTCTCTAATAGTCCTTAGTTTTTATTAGCATGTTTTTGTTCAATAAATGTCAAAATACAACTGAAAGGGATACGGAATGAAATCAGAAAAGCCTAAAAGTAGTACATCAGAAGCTGGCTATTAAGTGAGGAATAAACAAGACCAGGGTAATTTATTTCATTTGTAGCAGAAATGTTAATTGTGCAGTTTGTAAGCTGGAACTGACCTACTGAACATTTTAAATTCATTATAAATTCAAGGGATGTTATATATTTTGCGGAATATTAGTATTGCTCACCATTATTTTTATAAGAAGAATTCAGATCCACAGAAAATTTGTGATCATGTGTGGTAGTAGTAGGTGTGTAAGCATTCTACACGTTTCTCTATAACACAGTCTTAAAAATCTTAACTCTTATTTTTAGAAGCAGATACAGTTACCAAAATAGATATTATCTATTAAAGAAGGATGCCTGTATGTGCCATTCTAGTACATATTAAGTTTGAAACAGTATTGGTTAAAAGCACTAATTTAACCTGTAGTGATGACTGTTCTGTTTTACATATCAGTTACAGCTTTTAAATAAATTCTTTCCCCTTAATCTTGATGTTATCAGTATAAAAGAAAGCATGGACTTTAAGTGAATGAAAGACAAATCTCACTTCAACCTCACTTTTTTAATTCATAAAACCAAAAAAGAGATTAAGTTTCCATTAGTATTTATGTCCTTGAGAGGCAAGAAAAGTAAAAACCCTATCCATGTTTGCCTTTTAAATATAGGACACGAGAATAGCCTGCATCCCTCTCCTGACTTTTTCTCATTTCTTTCCTCAGCAACATTCCTGGAAAAATATTGTTGCTTACCCTTTGTTTTCAAAAAGAACCAATGACATCATGTGATGACATCTTAACTTTCAAGGTAATTGAATATGAGAGTTAGATTTGCATAAAATCATTAGAACCATTTTTTTTTTCAAGAGTAATTGAATTTAGAGTATTTTTTGAAGATGGCAGAGTAGATAAATAAATTTCAAGCACTTCAGATTTCTCTCACAAACAGAAAAAATTCACATCTAAGGGGGGAATATAGACTGTCCAAAAATGAAGCAGACTTAGGGCAGAATAGAAGTCCTCCTGGTACAAGGGAAGATCTGAAGAAAAACCTCAGCACAAATATTAACCTATATGAAGATAAAATACCTACAGCCTAGCCCCACAGAAACATTAAGTGGGGAAACCTGGGGCTTAGCTAAATTTGGTTTGAGTTTCAGTTGGAATTGCAAAAAACTTTCAGCTCCCAGAAAACATGTGGAATTGGAAGTCTGAATCTTCCCAGTGAGTGAACCTCAATTTGTTGATAATGGCTGGCCCAGTTGTGCTGCACAGACATGGCAATGGGCTATGGGAGGACCTACCATACCCAGTGAATACAGAAGCAGGGGGCAGGGATATGCATGTATAAACTTGAAGGAGGTTAGAGCTCTTGCTTTGGTGTTCTAGGTGAGAGGATAGAGATGAAGTGAAGCCAGAGGCATCATCCCCTCACCACATAATTATAGGTGTTTACACTAATACTTATTGTTAAAAAAAAATTAATTGACAAAGAAGAAAGGACCTAACCACAGAAATTTACTATGGAAAATAGGAAGACCAGGGTTCATCTTCAGAAAAAGATAATAAAGTTAAAAGAAAAAAAAGCTTCTAGTCCCAAAAAGTAACATTAAATGACTCACTGCCCAGATGGAATTTATAGAAAAAATGCAAAAATGAATTTAGGAATCAAATGAGAAACATTGAGGAAGAACAACAACAAAAAATCCATCCAAGTAAAATAAGAAGAGTATGAAAAAGTTAACTAACTCTAAGAGGAGATAGAGTCTTAAAGATTCTAATAACTTTTTTGAAAATTAGAATTGGGCAAAGGAAAGCCAGTGAAGTTGTAAGAGATCAAGAAATAACAAAACAGTATATAAAGAATGTAAAATTGGAACAGAATGTGAAATATCTCATAAGAAAAACAACAGATCTGTAAAACAGATTAAAATGAGGAAATACAAGAAAAATAAAAGCTGTGAACAAATAATAAATAAATAAAAGACTGGAACAATGCTGCAAGAAATAATCCAAGAATATTATTTTTGACTGATAGAACAGGAGGGGAAAGTAGAAATAGAAAAAAAAAAAAATCCACTAATCACCACCCCAGAGAAATCCTTTGTGAAAAACACAAGGACATTACTACCAGATTTCAAAATCTCCAAATCAGAGAGTAAAATTTTCAAGAAACAAGAATAAAATCAATCTAAATACACTGAAGTTAACATAAGAATTGTGCAGGACTAAGCAGCAGCCAAATTAAAATACCATAGGTACTTGACTCCTATATAATAGCAATCAAAAGAACTAGACCTTCAGCCAAAAATATCATATCCAACAGAATTAGCCATAATATTGAATGAAAAAAATGGATGTTGAATTAACTTGCAGATTTTCAGGACTTTTAACCAAACCTGAACTCAATAGAAAATTTAACATATATGAGCCAATATCAAAAGCCAATTTCAAGGAACTTAACGTGGACATATTTGTTTGTAGTTTTTACATGAAAATATATGCCAAATGTTGAAAATTGACATTAACAATTGTGTTGCTCAAAAGAAAGATTGGGGGAGAGTTAAGGTAAAAATAGTAATTGTTATATAAAGGAGGTTCAGAGAAATAATAAATACAAAAGCATAGGCATTAGAGGAGAGAGGAGGGATCATAGTTCTGAAAGTCTATTCATATCATGAATAGATTAAATAGGCAACACTACATATTTAAAAGTTGAAGAAAAGGGTGGAAAGACAATAGAGGCATCCAGTTGAGAAGAGGTTAAATAATAGGCAAGTTAAGAAGCAGAATTAAAGCAAAGAGTCAACAGGGATAGAAAAGATGTGTGTGTGTCTCTCTGTGTGTCTCTCTCTCTCTGTGTATGTACATATGTATATATCTATATATAAATATATATGTACATATAAATATATCTTTACTTAACTCTAGCCTTCTTGGGGGAAGTGGGGGAATTAAAGGGTGAAAAAATATAAAGTAAAAATGTGTACTGCAAAGAACAAACTACAAGAAAAAAAGAAAAAATGGTCATTCATGAAAAAAAAATTATTTTACCTGATACATCCTTTCTTGAGCGGGTAATTTATTGTTATATATGTGGAATCCTCCCTGATGTTTTGCTGGGTATATGGCAAGGTTTTGTTTTCTTTTCTTTTTTCTTGTTTTTTTTTTTTTGTTTGTTTGTTTTGTTTTGTTTTGTTTGTTTGTTTTTTGTTTTTTAATTAAATTTAAAAAAAAAAAAACAAAACAAAACAAAAAAAAAAAAAAAACAGAATCATTGAATTCTAGCAACCAGGCAAAAGTATGACTGATGATAGGCCAGGATGCAGTAGATGACCTTGGCATCTTCAATGCCAAACTATAAATGATCCATAAAATCTGCTTTAGTCATCTTCACGGAAACTGAAATAAATTGTTTTCATTCACCCATTCTGTCAGAAGACTTCACATGCTTGGAATAGACACCTTTCCAACTTATTTAAGAGCCCTCAGTTACTTTCAACCTTGTTTAGTCTGCCTGCTAAGATGGTTTACCAGGGTGTGGCTATACTGAATGCTTCAACTTCTTGGGTTCACAAGGATGACTTAAGTTCTAACTACACACCAAAGATTGATGAAGAACATTGATAAAATTTGGCAAACCTTCACACTAAAGGTGCTTACCCTCCTTCAACAACCCATATACTCCAAAAAAAAAAGTATTACATTCATAAATCATAAATGTCAAACTTGTTTTACTCAATCATCTTAATATGTAATAGAAACTTATTTTCCTATACAAGAAAACAGAGCCTTCCTTTATTTTTAATAAACAAAAATTATATATTTATGCTGTTAAAAACCTTTAAATAAAGGTATGTGTACATCTGCCGTATGCATATCTTGATGAAAACATTTAATCACAAAAACAATTTTACTTTGAAAAGTAGATTAATAAATATTTCATGATTTGCAAAGATATAGTTCATATATTTCAGATTTTAAAAATTCTTTCCTCATAATCACTTTTGTCATGGAGTAGTACAAGAATAACTGATCTTATTTCATGTGAATTAATGAGTGATATAAAACAGTTAAAAAATAAAACACTGTAGATACAAATGCAAAGGAATATAAGCCTTTCTTCAAGGATCTTATATTCTGATAAAGACAAATAGCAAATAATAGAATATTGACCAAAGATGAATAATTTAAATACAGAACTATTTATTAAGTTTCTGCTACCTATTACCCACTGTGTTTTTACTGGGAATACAAAAATAGGCAAAAGACAAGTCTTATTTCAAGAAGCTTACAATCTACAAAGATAGTATGAAAACAAATATACGCAAAGCAAGCTATAGACAAAATAAGTTGAAATATATAACAAAGGGAAGGTACTTAATTTAAGAAAAGGTGGGGAAAGCTTTCTGTGAAAGTTTGATTTATATTTGTGATTTTGAAAAAGTCAAAGAAGTTGGTAGTTGAAGTAGAAGAGGGAAGAACAGTCAGAAAAAAAAAAATACAGGCCAAAAGAGGAATTATCATGGAACCTACAAAAGATCAGTGTCAGTGAAATGAAGACCATGGGTAAGTGAATAAGATATAATAAGGCTGGAAAGTTTGGAGAGGACTACATTATAAGTGTTTTTGAATGTTTTAAAGTCAGTATTTTGTGTTTGTTCTGAGACAATAGGAAGCCATAGGATTGTTTTTATAAGTAGAATGGATGATATGATAATACCTGATTCTGAGAAAATCATTTTAGTCCCTGAATACAGAATTTGATGTGAGAATTTAAAAGGATAGTGAGTGATATAAGGATATAAGAATAGACCCATAAGAGCTGTGACATTCTGTATTGATTTGATATTGACTCCACATCATAATAGACTGTACAAAGTAAACTTCTTCAAAATGCATGTTCTGTTTTAATAATGATGATAATAATAATAATGATAATAATAATAATAATAATAATAATAATAATAATAATAAACTAATATAAAAAGATCTTGAAAAAAAAAGTTTCCCTAAAAATATTCTTACAAATATCTTTCAAAAGCCTGGGAAAATTGTTGACTTTCTGATTTATAGAAATCTGTTCTTTCACTTTCTTTTTTTCTCATTGAAAAATTCCAGAGGAGACAGAGCCAAAATGGCAGAATAAAGGTAGGGACTCTTTTGAACTGCTACAATATTCCTTTAAATAATGACCCTAACCAAATTTTAGATT
This sequence comes from Sminthopsis crassicaudata, assembly GCF_048593235.1. Classification (NCBI taxonomy): domain Eukaryota; kingdom Metazoa; phylum Chordata; class Mammalia; order Dasyuromorphia; family Dasyuridae; genus Sminthopsis; species Sminthopsis crassicaudata. The sequence goes on along the minus strand of NC_133617.1, from coordinate 313,344,521 downwards.
ATCAGAACATTCAAAAAGATGAAGAATATCATCAAGCAGAAGACAGCTTAGAAGGTCACCAGGAAATATCTGTGGCACCAGAGTGGGAGTCCAGTATATAATTCAAAGGCAGACCATACCAGCCTCATGCCAGCAAAGCAGAAATTGGTTTAGGGACATTTGAATCAAAACCAGTATTAAAGGCTTTCAGGGACACTAAAGAGGACTAGGAAGATCAGCAGAACAGATCTGTTGTAAAAGGGTTGGTGTCCAGTGCACAATTCCAGTATAAGCCTCAGTACTACCTTGGAACAATCCCTGTTCCAGCACTAGCAACCTCTTAATCAACACCAGCATTGGCAATTTCTATACTTCTCAATTCAGGGTCACCAAAGATTATTTGGAAGTTTAGCAGAAAACATCTGTCAATAAGGTGAGAGGGCCTTGGGAACCCATCAAACCAAGAGTTGGCATGGGGAGTGTTGGTTGTAGCAAATACTGGAGGCTTCAAGCATGGAAGCTTTCTTTATTAGTATTTAGAAATGACTCAGAACTGAAAAGAAAATTTGATTTTCAAATGCAGGACTGAGGAGAAATATAAGGAGGTAATCAAAAAAGTGTGATCATAAAGCACTTTTTAATGTTTATCTATTTACTTGTTACATGGGAGAATAATAGTTGAAACTCATTAGAATTTTCTCATTATGGCAGTTAGAAGGAAAATATACAGATCGAGGATACATCTATGATTTGAATATGAAGGAATAATATCTAAATGATGAAATTAAAGGGTGAGAGAACAATGTACTCTGAGGAAAAAAAAAGAAAGAAAGAAGTTTTATGGTATAAATTATCTGCCATAAAAAGAGACAAGAAAATAAAAGCTTTCACAGTGAAGGAGAAGAGAGGGAGGAGAAGGTGTATTAGTAAAACTCACTCTCATCAGTATTCCTCAAAGAGGAAATAACATACACAATTAATATGGGTATAGAAATCTATCTTACCCTGCAGAAAAGGAAGAAGAAAATGACATATAGCAAGGGAACAGGACAATAAAAGATATGGTTTATTAGAGAAAGAAATGCTCAGTAGCAAAATTCTTTTGAGAAGGGGCAGGATGTAAGAAGGGAGAGAATAAAATAAATGGGGGAAAATCTAGTTAGTAATAATAATTGTAAAAATAATTTTGATAAATTTCTCTGAGCAGGCCTTATTTCTCAAATATTGAGAGAACTGAGTAAAGTTAAAAAAGAGACATGCCCCAATTGATAAATTATTAATGGATATAATCTATGCCAAAAGGCTTATGCATATCATTTTTATGCATATAAATATTCATGCATATCATTTGAACTAATAATACTAAACATGAATCCCCCTCAAAAAAAGATTTTTTTTAAAAGGAAAAAGACCTATCTGTACAAAAACATGTATATTGTCTCTCTTCTCAGGGAAAAAGAAAATTAGAGAAGCCATTGAATGGATGCACAATTGGAAAATAGCTGAATAAACTTGGATATGTGATTATGACAAGATATTAACTTTTTTACATTTCCTGGTCATTGTCTTTTAATCTTATCAGTTTGCTTGTGAAATTTATCCAAATTGGTCAACTAATCAATCGATAAAATAACAACCATTTATGAAACACCTATTAAGTACAAGTGTTGGTTATTGAGAACATTATCTGTACTCAGTTACAAAATTTCTCATTTGACCAGGGATTCCTGTAACACATGCTTTTACATCTGTGATTTTTGTCTACACAAGTGCTGATATGTTTTTTTTTTCCTTTTTCTTTCTTTATCTCATTTTCTGCCAAAGAACATCAGTTATAATCAGGAAGGGATCAACCATTTTACATATGGTTTCTGACCACTGATTGACCACCACCATTCTTGTCTGTCAAACGTTGATAAAAATAATTCCAAATATTTTTTTCCAAATTTCCAGTGATAAATAAATAGCATTTCTGCCTGAAATGTGTATCTTTATAATATCTTTATTTGTTGCTGCTTACTTTCATTTTTTTATTATTATTAATTTTATAATTATAACTTTATTTGACAGTACACATGCATGGGTAATTTTTTACAACATTGTCCCTTGCACTCACTTTCATTCTGAATTTCTCCCATTTTCCCTCCACGCCCTCCCCTAGATGGTAGGGAGTCCCATACATGTTAAGAGATTGACAAGTGGGTGGATACGGCCCAAGGCAACACACACTGCCTAGCTTAGCTGGAGGGAGTGGAACTCAGCTCCAGGAAGTCCCAGAGAAGCGGAACCTTTGAACTAGGGACCGCGGTTTCTGGCAGACACTTCCAGTTTGAGCACAGGGGCTTTTCACGTCACCTGTTGCAGACATCCACGCCCCACCCGGACACATAGGCTGGGCTTTGTGCTGTCTTTACTATTCAACGCCCTCGGGCACAACAGTGCTAATCACCTCTGAGGCACTTCCAGGGAGGGGGTGGGGAACTCTCTCCCAGAGCTCTATCTTAGCTCAGGCGCAGGAGCCTCTGCATCCATCCAGTCTGGGAGGAAGCTGGTAAAGAAGTAAATAAATAATTTCCTACCCCAGGGACAGACCCCAAAAGATTTTTTTAAATATGAGCAAAAAAGCTAGAAAAACTATAGATTCTTTCTATACAGAGAAAGAGCGGGTATCCAACCCCGAGGAAGTTAACAGCAGAGAGTCAGCAGATAACAACCCAAAGGGGAACGATCCCTGCCCCCCATCACATAACTCTCTCCTAGAAGAAACTCTTAAAAAATTGAGGGAGATTGAAGAAAAATGGGGAAAGGAAAGGGAAGCTATGATAGAGAATAACAATGTCCTGAAATTGGAGTTGGAAAAAATAAAGAATTCACAGGAGATGCAGGGAAACAAAATTTATGAATTAGAAAAGGTTAAAAAAACACAGGAAAGTAGGATTTCTGAATTGGAAAAGATAAAAAAGTCTCAAGAAAATAGAATTTCTGAATTGGAAAAAGAAAATAATTCTCAAAAAAAAATTAGGGAAATGGAAAAAAATTCAATAGAGCAAAATAATTCATTTAAAAACGAAATTGGGCATTTACAAAAAGAACTAAAAACTGTGAAAGAAGAAAATAACTCCTTAAAAGTCAGGATGGAACAAATAGAAATGAATGATTCACAGAGAACCCAAGAATCAGTCAAACAAAATAAAAAAAATGATAAGCTGGAGAACAACGTCAAATACTTACTGGGAAAATTTATAGACCTGGAAAATAGATCTAGGAGAGATAATCTGCGGATTACTGGACTTCCAGAAAACTATGACCAAAAAAAGAGCCTAGATTCTATTTTACAGGAAATTATCAAAGAGAACTGTCCAGAGATAATAGAAACAGAAGGGAAAGTAGATGTGGAAAGATTCATCGAACTCCTTCTGAAATAGACCCTAAAAAAAGAACACCACAGAATATAGTGGCTAAGCTGCAGAATTACCACACAAAGGAGAAAATCCTGCAAGCAGCTAGAAAAAAACAATTTAAATACCAAGGTGCCACAATAAGGGTCACCCAAGATCTGGCTGCCTCCACATTAAAAGATAGAAGGGCCTGGAACCTGATATTCCGTAAGGCAAAAGATCAAGGACTGCAACCAAGAATGAACTACCCAGCTAAGTTTAGCATCTTTTTCCATGGAAGAAGATGGTCATTCAATGAAATAGAGGAATTCTATATGTTTCTAAGAAAAAAACCAGACTTAAACAAAAAATTTGATCTACATCCACAAGACTGAAGAGAAACAGAAAAAGGTACACAGAACCCTTGAGAACTGTAACTCTGTTGTGGATATATAAAAATACTCAAGGATAATTTGATTTTACTGATATAAAAGAAAAAAAGGGGGGTGTAGTAAAGGGAAGGAGGTCGGTTCAGAAAAAGGGGAAGGAGTGATAAAAAGAGGGAAACTACATCCCAGGAAGAGGCATAGAAAATACACCATATATGAGGGAACTTAGTGAGGGGGAGAATCATTGTGTGAATCTTACTCTCATCAGGAGAGGCTCAAAGAGTAAATAATTAACATATTTGTTTTTCAGAGAATTTTCTCTCACCTCATTAAAAGGGGGGAGAGGAAAAGGGAAAATGAAAAGGAGAATAAGTGAAGGGACTTGGAGGGAGGGGGGAGGGATCCTAAAAAAAAAAAAAAAAAAAAAAAAGAGGGAGGGTTACGCGTCACAAGGGGGGTCTGTAAATTAAATATCGGAGAGGGGGATCATGGGGCTCAAGGGAAAAAACCATAATCTGGGGATAATACGATGGCAGGAAATACAGAATTAGTAATTTTAACTGTAAATGTAAATGGGATGAACGATCCCATCAAACGGAGACGGATAGCAGATTGGATCAAAAAGCAGAACCCTACAATATGTTGTCTACAGGAAACACACTTAAAGCAGGGAGATACATACAGAGTACAGGTAAAAGGTTGGAACAGAGCCTATTATGCTTCAGGTAAAGCCAAAAAAGCAGGGGTAGCTATCCTTATCTCAGATCAAGCAAAAGCAGAATTAGATCTTGTTAAAAAAGATAAGGAAGGAAACTATATCCTGCTGAAAGGTAGCATAAATAATGAAGCCATATCAATACTAAACATATATGCACCAAGTGGTATAGCATCTAACTTTCTAAAGGAAAAGTTAAGAGAACTGCAAGAAGAAGTAGACAGTAAAACTATAATAGTGGGAGATCTCAACCTTGCACTCTCAGATTTAGACAAATCAAACCACAAAACAAAAAAGAAAGAAATTAAAAAAGTAAATAGAACATTAGAAAAACTAGGTATGATAGACCATTGGAGAAAACTGAATGGCAATAGAAAGGAATATACTTTCTACTCAGCAGTTCATGGATCCTATACAAAAATAGAACATATATTAGGACATAAAGATCTCAAAATTAAATGTAGGAAGGCAGAAATAATAAATGCTTTCTTCTCAGATCACAATGCAATAAAAGCTACATTCAGTAAAAAGTTAGGGGTAAATGGAACAAAAAGTAAGTGGAAACTGAATAATCTCATCTTAAAGAATGACTGGGTGAAAGAGCAAATTATAGAAACAATTAACAATTTCACCCAAGATAATGACAATGATGAGACATCATATCAAAATCTTTGGGATGCAGCTAAAGCAGTAATAAGTGGAAATTTTATATCTTTAGAGGCTTATTTGAAGAAAATAGAGAAAGAGAAGATTAACGAATTGGGCTTACAACTTAAAAGGCTAGAAAAAGACCAAATTATAAATCCCCAACCAAAAATTAAACTTGAAATACAAAAATTAAAAGGAGAAATCAATAACATTGAAAGTAAAAAAACTATTGAATTAATAAATAAAACCAAGAGTTGGTTTTATGAAAAAGCCAATAAAATAGATAAACCTTTGGTAAATTTGATCAAAAAAAAGAAAGAGGAAAATCAAATTGATAGTCTTACAAATGAAAAGGGGGATCTTTCCACCAATGAAGAGGAAATTAGAGAAATAATAAGGAGTTACTTTGCCCAACTTTATGCCAATAAATTTGATAACTTAAGTGAAATGGATGACTTCCTCCAAAAATATAGGCTCCCTAGATTAACAGAGGAGGAGATAAATTGCTTAAATAGTCCCATTTCAGAAAAAGAAATAGAACAAGCTATTAATCAACTCCCCAAGAAAAAATCCCCAGGGCCAGATGGATTCACATGTGAATTCTACCAAACATTTAAAGAACAATTAGCCCCAATGTTATATAAATTATTTGAAAAAATAGGGGATGAAGGAGTCCTACCAAACTCCTTTTATGACACAGACATGGTACTGATACCTAAACCAGGTAGATCGAAAACTGAGAAAGAAAATTATAGACCAATCTCCTTAATGAATATTGATGCTAAAATCTTAAATACGATATTAGCAAAAAGACTTCAGAAAAATCATGTCCAGGATAATACACTATGATCAAGTAGGATTTATTCCAGGAATGCAGGGCTGGTTTAATATTAGGAAAACTATTAATATAATTGACCATATTAATAATCAAATTAATAAGAACCATATGATCATCTCAATAGATGCAGAAAAAGCATTTGACAAAATCCAACATCCATTCCTACTAAAAACTCTTGAGAGTATAGGAATAAATGGACTATTCCTTAGAATAATCAGGAGCATATATTTAAGACCTTCAGTAAGCATAATATGCAATAGAAATAAACTGCAACCTTTCCCAGTAAGATCAGGAGTGAAACAAGGTTGCCCACTATCACCATTACTATTCAATATAGTACTAGAAACACTAGCCTCGGCAATAAGAGCCGAGAAAGAGATTCAAGGAATTAGAGTAGGAAATGAGGAAATTAAACTATCACTTTTTGCAGATGACATGATGGTATACTTAGAGAACCCCAAAGACTCTGCTAAAAAGCTACTAGAAATAATTCAAAATTTCAGCAAAATGGCAGGATACAAAATAAATCCACATAAATCCTCGGCATTTTTATATATCACTAACAAAATGCAACAGCAAGAGATACAAAGAGAAATTCCATTCCAAACAAATGTTGAGAGAATAAAGTATTTGGGAATCCATCTACCAAAGAAAAGTCAGGAATTATATGAGAAAAATTACAAAACACTTGCCACAAAAATAAAATCAGATTTAAATAATTGGAAAAACATTCAGTGCTCTTGGATAGGCTGAGTGAATATAATAAAGATGACAATACTCCCCAAACTAATCTATTTATTTAGTGCTATACCAATCAGACTCCCAAGAAACTATTTTAATGACCTAGAAAAAATAACAACAAAATTCATATGGAAGAATAAAAGGTCGAGAATTGCAAGGGAACTAATGAAAAAAAAAAAGTCAGAGGAAGGTGGTCTAAGTGTACCTGATCTAAAGCTATATTATATAGCAGCAGTCACCAAAACCATTTGGTATTGGCTAAGAAATAGACCGGTAGATCAGTGGAACAGATTAGATACAAAGGACAAAAAAGGGTACATATATAGCAACCTAATCTTTGACAAACCCAAAGATACCAACATTAGGGATAAAAATTCATTATTCGGAAAAAACTGTTGGGAAAAGTGGAAATTAGTATGGCAGAAATTAGATATGGATCCACACTTAACACCATATACCAAGATAAGATCAAAATGGGTCCATGATTTAGGCATAAAGAGGGAGATAATAAATAGATTAGAGGAACAGGATAATCTACCTCTCAGAGTTGTGGAGGAGGAAGGAATTTATGACCAGAGGAGAACTAGAGAACATTATTGATCACAAAATAGAAGATTTTGATTACATCAAACTAAAAAGTTTCTGTACAAATAATACTAATGCAAACAAGATTAGAAGGGAAGTAACAAATTGCGAAAATATTTTTAAAAGCAAAGGTTCTGACAAAGGTCTCATTTCCAAAATATATAGAGAACTGACCCTAATTTATAAGAAACCGAACTATTCTCCAATTGATAAATGGTCAAAGGATATGAACAGACAATTCTCAGAGGAAGAAATTGAAACTATATCCACTCACATGAAAGAGTGTTCCAAATAACTATTGATCAGAGAAATGCAAATTAAGACCACTCTGTGATACCAGTACACACCTGTCAGATTGGCTAAGATGACAGGAACAAATAATGATGAATGTTGGAGGGGATGTGGGGAAACTGGGACACTAATACATTGCTGGTGGAGTTGCGAAAGAATCCAGCCATTCTGGAGTGCAATCTGGAATTATGCCCAAAAAGTTATCAAACTGTGCATACCCTTTGACCCAGAAGCGCTACTACTGGGCTTATATCCCAAAGAAATACTAAAGAGAGGAAAGAGACATATATGTGCCAAAATGTTTGTGGCAGCTCTTTTTGTTGTAGCTAGAAACTGGAAGATGAATGGATGTCCATCAGTTGGAGAATGGTTGGGTAAATTGTGGTATATGAAGGTTATGTAATATTATTGCTCTGTAAGAAATGACCAGCAGGAAGAATACAGAGAGGCCTGGAGAGACTTAAACCAACTGATGCTGAGTGAAATGAGCAGAACCAGAAGATCACTGTACACTTCAACAACAATACTGTATGAGGATGTATTCTGATGGAAGTGGAAATCTTCAACATAAAGAAAAACCAACTCACTTCTAGTTGATCAATGATGGACAGAGGTAGCTACACCCAAAGAAGAAACACTGGGAAGTGAATGTAAATTGTTAGCACTAATATTTGTCTGCCCAGGTTGCATGTACCTTCGGATTCTAATGTTTATTGTGCAACAAGAAAATGATATTTACACACATGTATTGTACCTAAACTATATTGTAACACATGTAAAATGTATGGGATTGCCTGTCATCGGGGGGAGGGAATAGAGGGAGGGGGGGATAATTTGGAAAAATGAATACAAGGGATAATATTATAAAATATATATATATAATAATAAAAAATTAAAAAAAAATAAATGTGATACAGGTAAAAGAGTTTTTAGGAGAAGTTTTATATCATTAGATGCTTACTTGAATAAAATGAAGAAAGGGAAGATCAATGAACTAGGAATGCAATTTGAGAATAAATTAAGAGCTTCTCATTAAATACCAGATTTGTCAGTCTGAAAAGAAAAGGGGAGATGAATAAGAATGAAATTAAGAAAACTATTTAACTAGGACATAAAATTAGGAGTTCATTTTATAACAAAAATGTATAAAATAAATAAAAGTTGAGTTAATTAGATAAGAAAAAGGAAAGAAGAAAATCAAATGACCAATATCAAAAATGAAAAGGGTGAACTTACCACCAAAGAAGCGGAAAGTAAAGAGCAATTTTGCCCAACTGTTTGGAATAAATATGATAATTTAAGATCAACACTGACAAAAATACAGTTTGCTCAGATTAACAGAGGAGGACTAAATTATTTAAATAGTACCATTTTAGAAAAAGAAATTGAACAAGCTATTAATCAACTCCCTAAGAAAAGATTTCAGGGTTCAAATTGATTTACACATGATTTCTATCAAACATTTAAAGAACAATTAATTCCAATACTACATAAACAACTCGAGAAAATTGAGGAATAAGAAGTTCCATCACATTCTTTCTATAAGACACATATAGTGCTAATATCTAAACCATAAAGGGCAAAACAGAGAAAGAAAATTATAGACCAATTTCCCTAATGAATATTGATGCATAATCTTAAAATAAAATATTAGCAAAGAGATTACATAAAGTTATCACCAGGGTAATACACCGTGATCAAGTAGGATTTATACCAGGAATGCAGGGCTGGATCAATATTAGGAAAACTATTAGCATAATTGGCTATATCTATAAGCAAACTAAAAGAAATCATGATTATCTCAATAGATGCAGAGAAAAAGCATTTGACAAAATTCAACACTCATTTCTATTAAAAAAAAAAAACAAAAACAAAAAAACTAGAGAGCATAGAAAAAATGGAGTTTTCCTTATAATAATCAGTAGCATTTATTTAAAACCATCAGCAAACATTGTAATGTGGATAAATTAGAACCAATCCCAATAAAATCAAGGATGAAACAAGTTGGCTCATTACTACTATTTCCATTTAATATTGTATTAGAAATATTAGCTTTAACAATAAGAAATAAAGAAATTAAAAGAATTAGTGAAGGTAATGGGGAAACCAAATTATCACAATTCACAGATGATATGATGGTATACTTAGAGAATGCTAGTGAATCAACTGAAAAACTTTAGCAAAGTTGCAGAATACAAAATAAAGAATATAAAGTGTTCATGGGTAGGCCAACTTAATATGATAAAAAAAATGACAATTCTACCTAAATGAATCTACTTATTCAATGCCAATCAAACTCCCAAGAAATCATTTTACTAAACTAGAAAAAATAATGATGAAGTTTATCTGGAAGAACAAAAGATCAATAATTTCAAGGAAATGAATGAAAAAAATGCAAATGAACATGGTTTAGCTGTACCAGACCTAAAAGTATATTATAAATCAGAGGTCATAAAAACCATTTGGTGCTGACAAAGAAATAATTGATCAGTGAATCAGAAGAAGAGAAAGCCATACAATAACAATATTGAGTAAAATAATATATTAAAGTAAAACCACTGAAAACCATTTCAGTGATTGAAATATTGAGATTATACAATGAATATAACAATTCAAACAGTTATAAAAGTAATAAAATCATTTCCTTTTTTAAAAATAAGTTATTTTCAAAAATAAAGCATTTATAATTTTCTTTAACATCTTCTCTGCTCTCATGGAAATACACCATAACTAGAGATGACAAATAGATTGCATTTGAGCCAGTATTTTCAATATATTTAAACAGCAATGTAAATAAGTTATAGTATCAGATTTTCATAACCACAAACACATTTAACCACTAGAATCTGTATAATACTTTGTAGTTGTAAAGAGCTTTACAAAAATAATTTCAATTTTACTTCACAACAACTCTAGAGATTACGGACATTTTTAAAGTTGAAGAAATAAAGGGAGAGAGTTATTTGCCCAGAATTACACAGTTAATAATTGTCTAAGGCCAGATTTAAATGTGTACCTTTCCCATTTCATGACTACCATCTATCAGCTTTATGACTTGATAGCAAACTTTCATTTATGAAGACTGGTTAGTGAATAGGATATTCTAATTCATGTCATTTTGCTTTACTTTGTATACATACTTACATAAACCACCAAAATTTTAAAGAAATAGAAAATATATACATTATTGAAGTCAACAGGCTGCCACAGTTATAGATCTTAAATAAACTCACTAAGATAATAATTTATAATAGTATTAATAAGAGCAGGAAATGCTTAAGCAATCAACCCTTATTACTCTGCACCTTAGTGCATTTGATAGAGGGTTTAAGGAAAAAATGATGCCTATGATCACCAGAATCACAGTAACATAATAAGTATACAACCAGAGCAGTATAGTCAGAACAAGAAGAATTTTAAGAAAATATCACTAGAAGGGCTACTTTATATTCTGGAAAGGGCTGTGATGCATTTCATCCCATCTATATCCTCTCTGAAAAGGGAACAATATTATAATCCTATAACATAAAGTAGAATGGTTTTTAAAAATCTTTCTTATAAGAGATCATTTTCCAGATTTGATAGACTCATATAACTAAGAACTTGAGTGAATGACATCATTTTTGCCTCACCAACTTAAACATAGGTAAGGGAACTTTAACTTGCCTCATGGATTTTCCTTCCGGAAAACAATGTGCAATTCTGAAACCAGAAACTTTTTTTTTTTTTTTTTTTTTACTTAAGCTAAATTAGAGAATTAGCATTTTATACCTGTTATGTCGCAGATACTGGGTGAAGTGTTTTACATGTATTATCTTTTTGATCTTCAGAATAACCCTGCAAGATAGTTGTTGTACTGTGCTGGTCTTTATTTTACCAGTGGTTCTTTCTGATGTTTCTTTTCTGTGCTGCATCTCAAATTTCCTATTAATATTTTTGTTGTTGTTGTTCATTGCCCATTATGCCAACACTAATAATTTGCTATTGAGTTGTTTAAATCTTTAACAAGTTTAGAGAGGTTCACAATACTGTCTCTACAAAAAGTTGCAGGGTTCTTGGTACATCAGAAAAAGTCCACACTTCTTTAGCAATCTGCAGGGTTTTTTTTTAATCTTCTTGCACCTGAAAGAAAAACAATTCTCAAGGTCCTTAGCAACCTAGATACTTCATGCAACACAAATAATACAAGCCTTCCCAGAATAATGTTTACAAAAGTAAAAGGAATTAAAAATTGTGAAGTATTCTGAGTCAGGGTTGTTTTTAGAGCAAACAGTCTTCTGCAGTGGAAGCTAAGCCCCAAAAATAGAAATTATGTTTGCAATATCACAGGGATGAAAGTTTCATTGTATGATATAACAATCTTTGAACATTCTAAAGAGCATTAAAAATGTTTTAATCTTGTACATTGAAAGTATAGAGATATGAATTAAAATGTAATTTAATACAGCCCCAAATAGTTCAGACTTTATTGTGTCTAATTTGCAATCTGCACATGAATTATTCACCTCAGGTATCTGACCCAGTTTATATATTTTCAATTATTGAAATAATCAGTTTAAAATCTGATAACATTAAGGAAAGATCTCATTTTTATAATTAATGTATTTTAAATGAGAGCTTACAAATTGTCAGTACTGTCATATTGTTTCTTGGTCTAATGTGATCTGTTTTTCAGTTTGATAAAGATAAATCTAGCATGGTTTAAAAATATTTGTTTGAAGCATGGGATATATAGAAATACATAGAAGAAAATAAAACCATTAAAATGTGTCATATTGCCTTCCCTTAGTAAAGTATATAAATTTATTTAAGGGCATAAGTGTAGTGTGTACTCATAAATATTGATGTAATGAATTGATTTCCCAGTCCTCACATTAGCTATGTGGAGGGTTTTATGGTTTTGTATATGATTAGATAAGAATATAGATCAACAAACTAATACATTTAAGTTCCTTTGCCTGCTTTGCCAAACTGTGTGGTATTTTTCTTCTTCATTCACTTAAAATGTTCATAAAATAATTATAATCATTATGGTATTCCTTAAGTGTAAGTCAAAAGCTATTACAATACAATAGGTCAAAGGATATGAACAGACAATTTTCAGATGATGAAATTAAAACTATTTCAGCTCATATGAAAGAGTGTTCCAAATCACTATTGATCAGAGAAATGCAAATTAAGACAACTCTGAGGTATCATTACACACCTGTCAGATTGGCTAAGATGACAGGAACAAATAACAATGAATGTTGGAGGGGCTATGGGAAAACTGGGACACTGATGCATTGTTGGTGGAATTGTGAAAGAATCCAACCATTCTGGAGAGTACTCTGGAATTATGCCCAAAAAGTTATCAAAATGTGCACACCCTTTGACCCAGCCATACTACTACTGGGCTTATATCCCAAGGAAATACTAAAGAAGGGAAAGGGACCTGTATGTGCCAAAATGTTTGTGGCAGCCCTTTTCATAGTGGCTAGAAGCTGGAAGATGAATGGATGTCCATCAATTGGAGAATGGTTGGGTAAATTATGGTATATGAATGTTATGGAATATTATTGTTCTATAAGAAATGACCAACAGGAGAAATACAGAGAGGCTTGGAGAGACTTACATCAACTGATGCTAAGTGAAACAAGCAGAACCAGAAGATCATTATACACTTCAACAATGATACTGTATGAAGATGTATGCTGATGGAAGTGGATATCTTCAACATAGAGAAGAGCTAATCCAATTCCAATTGATTAATGATGGACAGAATCAGCTACATCCAGAAAAGGAACACTGGGAAATGAGTGTAAACTGTTATTTTTACCTTCTGAATCCAATTCTTCCTGTGCAACAAAAAATTCGGTTCTACACACATATATTGTATCTAGAATATACTGTAATATATTTAACATATATAAGACTGCCTGTCATCTGGGGGAGGGGGTTGGGGGAGGAAGGGAAAAAATCTGAATAGAAGTAAGTGCAAGGGATAATGTTATAAAAAATTACCCATGCATATGTACTGTCAAAAAAAAGTTATAATTATAAAATAAAATAAAAATTAAATTAAAAAATACAATAGGGAGTAGCAAATACTCAAAGAACCCTCAACTTTCCCAATCATGATTATAGCTCAGTCTGCTATTCACTCCAGAGTTTTTCTGGCATAGCTTTGACAACAAAACCAGCTGGAACCAAAGTGTATTTTTGTTTTATTTCAGAAGATGGATGATAGTTTTATATGAAACATCTTTATGGGCATTTACTCAATTTTCTTCCCAATGAGGAATTTTAAAACCATAGTAATTTTTTTTTCTCCTACCTCAACAGGTTCTTTACTCTATACATATAAAAACAGGGGTATCTTTGTTAAACATTTGAAAGTCAGATGAAAAACCCACCTTTCTTCTTGGGAAAAATGAAGTGGAGTTTAGACCCTTCTAAGGAAGGAAGGAAGGAAGGAAGGAAGGAAGGAAGGAAGGAAGGAAGGAAGGAAGGAAATTATTGAGTAAGCTTTTAAAAATCACTGAATGGGTGTTTCCTCAAACTGGGACATGGGAAAGAATTGAAAAGGCCAATCTCTCCCCACTGCATTTAGGATAATCTCCCATCATCCTGACTTTTATCTTGGCACTGAACTCAAAAGATTTTGGAGGAGAGTAAAGCTAATAAATTTGCATAATCTTCCCTAAGTTAAATACAAATTACTTGCAATCAAATCATCACCCTCCCAGTGTTATTGTTTTTCTTCAAGAATGAAAAATGACATGTATTAGTCAACCTGCTATCTTGGGTGGGGGGAAGAAGGGGAAAAATTACAAAAGTTTTGGCAATTGTCAGTGTTGTAAAATTACCCATGCATATATCTGGTAAATAAAAACTATTAAAAGAATGAAAAATGAACAACAATCTGTTAGTTATGGTAGCTATGTTATTGGGGTTCCAATAGCAATTCCATTTGGGCAGTACTACTTCTTTTTTTTCTCCCTCCCTCCCACTTTCCTCACTCCCACTCTTTTCTTTTCTTCTTCTTCCCTCCCTTCCTCCCTTCCTTCTCTTCTTCTTCCCTCTTTTCCTCACTCCTTTCCTTCCTTCTTTCCTTCCTCCCTCCCTTCTTTCCTTCCTTCATTTTTTTCTTCAGTTCTTCCTTCTTTCCTTTCATTCTTTCTTTTTTCATTTCTTTTTTCCTCTCTCCTCTCCTGTCCACAAGGAGAATCATACCATGTCAAATGGTTGTGATGAGGTAATAGGGAACCTCAAAATGATGAGGTAACTTGAACCAAATCATGAGATAAATACCTAATAATGAGGTATATACCTCAATAAGATTAAGTGAGGTCTAGTGGCAGGATTCGGGGTACAGGGAGTCACATGGAGCTCCCCTGCAACCCCCTTAGGATTCAGCGCAAGGATACAAAGTTAAATCAGGTCTAGTGGCAGCGAGAGTCCCTGTAAATGAATTTACAGGCCTGAAAATCTAGATGGGTAAAAGATGTTTATTGCAGGGTTTGGAAGCAAGGTTAAGGTCTGGTTAGTAAAAGGCATTAGATAGAGGAAGATAAATGCAGAAAGTGGGCGGGGACAGAGAATCTCTGATGCAAGCATCTTAGCTGGCATCTTTCAAATCTCTGACCCAAAGATGATTCTAGCTTTGCTCTTTTTATCTGCTTGAAGAAGTAATGGGCAGAGCTCAAATTAATTCCTTGAAGGCCAGATTTTTGGTGGGCTTTATCCAAGCTAGCTCAGATCCAGTGGGGGTCTGGGTACAAGCCCAAACTAGTTTGACCAGATCTTGTATCAAAGGTCCAAGTCCCAAAGGAAGTTGTAGATCAAACAAGGAATATCAAGGGGCTACCGCCCTCAACATAACCCCCCTCAAGCAGTTAACTCTTAAATTCTTTTAAGAAAAAAAATTTTGGGGCAGGGTCTCTTATTTGAGGAAGATTTTCTCCAAGGATCTTCAGAGTAGCAGGGTCCCCTCTTGTTCCCCTCTCAAGCAAGTCACCTCCACATGCATGTGGGAATAGGGGCAATGAACTCCTCTTTAATTGCTTCGAGCTGACAAGGGTCATAGAAATTTGGGGTTCATGCCAAGAGGTGAGGTGTGAGGTGTGGGGGATGGCAACAGGGCATCTAAGGGGTGTCCCAGTCAGTTGTCCCATCAATTTTCTCCAGTCTGAAGTCCAGATGAGAATATAAAACTTGAAGCCTAGAGAAAACAGATCTCAGGAACAGATTAAAAGTGGGTGTCATACAGGGTAGAGATGATGACACCTGGAAATGGGGAAATATCTCAGATCCCTTCTGTGGGCTGTTGGTAAAATGCTAATGGCCCATCTATTAAAGAGAAGTAGGAGAAAATGCTGAGAAAGTCAAAGCTAATCTCCTCTACTCTCTTAGAATAACAGCAATAGTTACAGTTTTAACCACTCCCAACCCAAATTTTAACACAGTAATAAATAACCCAGACAAGGTTTAAAAGTCATTCATCAACCATTCCTAAAGTCCTCCACATCAGCCCAAAGTTCCCTAGAAGCAGGGTTCAGTCCATTGTCTCTTCTAAAACTGCTTCAGGCTGAGAAATGGTTGGAGGCTCTCTTACCATGGGATGGGTCTGCTGTGCTGACAATCAAAGCTGATCTAGGTCCCAGAAGCAAGTCAATATCTGAAATTTGACCCAAGATCTAAAACAAAACATAAATCTAACAAAAAAAAGTTAGAACAGTCTGTGATAGAAAGACTGGTCCATAGGACTGCTGCAAAAATGTGAAGAGGCCAAAATAGATTGGCCAGCAGCTTCCTATGTGAAAAAAATGATTAAAAACCTTAAAACAAAACATTAGTGTTTTCTAACAGTAGCAGACAGATGACCAGACTAAATGCTTATTTGCCCAACCATTTAGGATATAATGATTGCATATAAAAAGATGGAGCTTTACAACTCCCAAAAAAGCATTAACTAATTAACTACTTAACTGTAAGTTTAAGAAATTTTTTATCTCCAATAATAGATTCCATTAATCAGATTTCTGATAAATTCTAAACAAATATTTATCATAACCTTATATTGATAACAATAAGGAATTTGTCTCAATAATTTCACAACTTAAACAATTATCATATTAAAATAGATGTTTCATAAATGAGCACTATACATACAATTCAGTTTGCTTTTTAAAATACTCAATACATAGTAAAATATCCCAAATTGCATATTGTCCTTAACATAAACATTTTCAAAAAAAATCAGGAAAAAAAACTATTTTTTTTTGAGGCTCTTTAAATAATCTCATAATGACCCAATATAATCTTTAAACTTATATGTTTTAAACTTATACAAAATGTCCAAATACCACATATAAGAATTCAAGAAGTTCTTAAAGTAGCAATTAAACTTTTAATATGGATCACATTTATAACCATATTGCACAAACATTAAAACCCATTTTGTATCAAGAAACAAATATTCAATCAATTAACCTAAACTTGATCCAGTCTCTTTAAATCACTCTTTTGTTGCTACAGCAGCAACTAGACGAAAAAACGGCAGGAAACACCTGGGGGGGAGGGGAAGAAAGTATTCCATGTGCTCACCCTTCCCCTATTCAAAAACCTTCTTTTCCTTTCATTAAAACTTTTCTTCTTGTAACATACCTTCTAATACCTTGCAAATATTTAATTGTTCAATCCTTTTTCCTTCAAAACCTGTAAAATTTCACACTGTATAGCTTATAACCCGAATCAAATCAAACCAAACACATTTTTTTCCTTTCTGAGGGTTTGCCTAACTGCAATTAGCAAATCTCTCATTAGCAGTAAATGCATCAATATTCAAACAAATTCCAAGATCTTATACTCAGATTAAACAATCTAGTATGCAAAGATAATAACCAAATTATATTTCCCATAATCAAATGGTTTTTTTCTACTGCTTGAGTTTAGATCAGATAAGGATTTATAGCCTTTACTCAAGCAGGCTCTAAAGACTGCTTTAAGGGAAAAAAACTTTGCTGTCAATTCAAAATTGCCAAGTTCCATTCACCTACAAATTAGTACAACAGGTTAAAATTTAAAATCACAAATAACTAACCAATTTCTTAATCCTAGTTCTTAAAAACTCCCATTTCCTCCCATATCCCACAGAGAATGTGAGAAGGTGTGGTGATTATTTGGAGGTTTTAATCAGAGAGAATTGAGCTTCTAGTTTTCCTTTATCAGATTAATTCCAAGAGGTTCCATTGCTAGAATAGCAAAAGCAAGAGGATGGGGGTGGAGGGTAGAATCTTTGCCTTTGAAGATAAAGACAAATTCCTCCCTCCCCCCACCTCTTCCTTCCCATTCACAAATACCTTTCCAAAACTTTCTCATTCCTTAATGCAAACCTGCATTCCTCTTTCTTTTGTCCTTCAAAACCTTTAAGATTCAAACTCCACAAAACTCACACATTTCTAGCAGGGATGGATTAGCAAATAAAAAATCAGTCCCAAAGTTTGAGAGAGAAAAGACACACTTTTAAAAATGGACTTGCCCAAGAGTTGGGTGTAGAGAATTAGGAATTCAGCTAATCTATTCAGAGTTCAGGTGTAGAAACTTGAGGCACTTTTCTCAAACCCACTATGTCTCTGCATCTTAAAAGAGACTCTCTAGGCATGGAGGAGGGAAGCTTACCTATCTTTTAACACAAGCCCGAGAATATTCCCTTTCTATAGCTCCATCTGATCAGACATCTCTGTCAGACTCCACAAATATTCCCCTATTACAGGAGAACTATTTGTCCAAAATAAGAATTCATTTGCACTTCAGCATCCAAAAGTCAAACGATCCTCAGAGCTCCAAGCTCCCACAATTCAAGGCCACTATGTCCCCGGTTTTTTGAATTGCACCCCGCCATAGAGAGGTGCTATGTTGGGCTTGCTTCAGTGAAAACCTCCTGAGAGGGCCACTGAATAGAGCAGGGTTGCGAAAGGTGTTCTTTATTGCTCCTCACTAACTCTAGCATTCATATTCTCTATAGGCCCTGGACTCCTGAGATAGCAGGGACCAGGTATAGAACAGAGAACAAATCTAGAGAGAGCTTGAGAAAAAAGACAACAGAAAGACAAACTTCTTTCCTACAGGTTCAATTTGCCTTGATTTGGAATTTTATTCCCAGCTAACATTTCTCTCTTCCCTTCTGGACAGGACTGGATTAAATTGTTAGCATGAGAATACAATGCCCATAGCTGAGTTCCAGGAAATAGTTAGGTTATTTATCTCTCCAGGTAAAAAGTACCATTTTAAAAGTTAGAGATCATGAAAAGATTGAGTCCCCATTTTCCCCACTGTACCCCAAGAAAGGGACAGGATGGGAGCATTTAAAAGGCAGGTTGCTAAGCCATATGGGAGAGGTCTGAAAAAGGCCTTGAGTTCTGTAATCCCCATTCCATAGGGGAGGGGAGTAAAGGCCAGAGCAAGGGTGGGGGAGAAAGCAATCTTACAGGTGTGGTGCGTCCCAAATCTCTGCTGATTTCATGCTGCAACTTGAGGGCGGGGCAGCTCGTCCTTGCCCTCCAGATCTTGCTGGGAGAGAAAGTCCAGAAGGGGAGACCGCTTGCCCCTTTCCAGGAGGGAGGCAGCATCCTGGGCAGAGACATATCTCCATGCACACCCCATTTCAGTGACCAGTCTAGTCTCCTCATGGCTAGCCTGACCATTGCCTTTGGGTTCTAGAGGAGCTCAAGCACTTATTCTCCCCAGAACAGATCAAGGGAGTGGTGATCTAGGATTCCCCAGAAGGGTGGGGTTCTCAGACCGGCCATGCAGTTGAGGAAGGGAGAAAAAAAAGACAATTTCTCCTGAGTCAGAGGCGGGGCCTAAGGGCCAGCTTTCTGGAGAAAGAGAAAAAGGATTAGAAATGCCTTGAGATGCAAAAGAAGGTCTTTTGTCTCAGCAGCCCTCTCCAAACCCAACATCTGCTAAGGAAGAATTTTAAAGTCAGAGGTGTGTCTAAAATGTTGACAGGTAAAAAACTTTTAGTTTCCCAACTTTTTGCAGCCTCTCCCTTATCTCAAGAGACAAGAGAGTGAGACAAAAGGAGAGCTTTCCTCAATCCCAGCAATTCTTAAAGAATTGTGCCTAGCATTGAGCTCTAACAATGATCCAGGCCTAAAGGGCTTAGATGTCTACTGCAACATAGGAAAAGAAAAATTATTTTTACCTTTTCCAGAGTTCTGTTCAGTACCCAAATTATGTCTAGTTTTCCAGGTTCCGGGTTAGGGAACCAAAATGATGAGGTAATAGGGAACCTTAAAATGATGAGGTAACTTGAACCAAATCATGAGATAAATACCTAATAATGAGGTATATACCTCAATAAGATTAAGTGAGGTCTAGTGGCAGGATTCGGGGTACAGGGAGTCACATGGAGCTCCTCTGTAACCCCCTTAGGATTCAGCGCAAAGATACAAAGTTAAATCAGGTCTAGTGGCAGCGAGAGTCCCTGTAAATGAATTTACAAGCCTGAAAATCTAGATGGGTAAAAGATGTTTATTGCAGGGTTTGGAAGCAAGGTTAAGATCTGGTTAGTAAAAGGCATTAGATAGAGGAAGATAAATGCAGAAAGTGGGCGGGGACAGAGAATCTCTGATGCAAGCATTTTAGCTGGCATCTTTCAAATCTCTGACTCAAAGATGAGTCTAGCTTTGCTCTTTTTATCTGCTTGAAGAAGTAATGGGCGGAGCTCAGATTAATTCCTTGAAGGCCAGATTTTTGGTGGGCTTTATCCAAGCCAGCTCAGATCCAGTGGGGGGCTGGGTACAAGCCCAAACTAGTTTGACCAGATCTTATATCAAAGGAAGTCCCAAAGGAAGTTGTAGATCAAACAAGGAATAGTTGATCTTCCTAAAGGAATATAAATTTTGATCATTTAAACCATACACAATATCATGGGATTTCAGGGCTAGTTTTTTGCTATTTGTCTTATATGTGAGTTATTTTGTGGTAATTTCTATTAATGGTATTTTTTTTTAATTTAAAACAAATGCAAAATAAGAAAAAAAGTAAGTGAAAGGAAAAAAAGAAATCATTGTCTCAAGCAGAACATCTCAAGAATTAAAAATATGTAAGAATAAATTTCCATTTCAAGAAAGCATATATATAACAGAAAATATTGTATTTATAACTATACAACCTTTCTTTGCTTCCTTAGGGGTTTTCTTTTGTTCTGTATTGTGCAATTTTATTTCATTCTTTTTTTCTTTTTTCCTCCCTCTCTTCTCGTAGGCTGCAGCTAACCTCTCTCTCTCTCTCTCTCTCTCAGTATTGTGAAACTCTCTAAACTTGTTAAAGATTTAAACAACTCAATAGCATATTATTAGTGTTGGCATAATGGGCAATGAACAACAACAACAAAAAAAAATTAATAGGAGATTTAAGATGCAGCACAGAAAAGAAAAACCAGAAAGAGCCACTGGTAAAATGAAGACCAGTACAACAACTATCTTGCAGGGTTATTCTGAAGATCAAATAAGATAATATGTGTATGTAGATGAGTGTGTACATGTTTGTGTATAGTCACACACATGCAGATAATTACATACATACAGGCATAAATATACATGTACACATATATGCATACTCATCTACTCATCTACAGATACCTCCAAATCAATATTAATATGGCTGACATAAAATATAGATTTCTCTTCATTGAATGTTTTTCATTTTAATTTTTTCTGTGTTCAATGATTACTACCTTTATATTTTTTTCCTAATTAATTCTGTTCCTGATTATTGCTCTTTTGTATGTGTATCTCTTATATCCTATCCCTGTTAACTCTTCTGCTTTAGTTTTACTTGTTTGCCCTGTATCCCTTCCATGGATCATTTTCTTACCTTCTAATCTCATTCTTTCTCTCCTTTTTCTCATTCTTATTCATCTAAACACCTCATCCTTCTCTTGTTAATCCTAACACCCTTTTATATTTCAGTTTATCCTATGTACTCCTTTCCCTCCCTCTTTATCCCTTCCCCATTAATCTACACAGTTTAGCTTACTCCTGTTGATTTATGAACCTTTTTATGCCCCATTTTATCTAGTTCTCTCCCCCCTTATTTCTTAATAGATTTTGACAACCGTTATAGCCTTCTTTTATACATACACACACATGCACACACACACACACACACACACACACACACACACAAACACGGAAATGTTTTTATATGTATCTAATACAGACTTATACATGTGTGCATATATTGTTCCCTTTTTAAGCCATTGGCAATGCTAGTAGGTTTTCAGAACTGCAAGCCCTCCTCCCACCATCTAATTCCTCTGTATTCATTCTTGTGCACCTCACCCAGTATAGCATAATTACTATTTTTAGCTTTTCTTGTGTGTTTTTTCTGTTTATATTTATGTCATACTCAATTCTACCCCAATCTTGCTTTTAGACTACCCAATTGCTAATTGGTTCTTAAACATTTCCACATATAAAACATAAAAAAATTGCACGTATTAAGTCTCATGAAATTAGGCTTTAACGTCTGCTCTTGTGTGTTCAGGTTAGTTGGAGACAAATCCTGAAAATCTGAGAGTTCATTAAATATCCTTTTTTCAGTCAATATTTTACTTAATTTTGTTGGATATAATATTTTCAGTCACAACTTTTGTTCTTTTGATTGTTGATTCATAGTACTCCAAGACCAGCAGTCTTTTTTTTTTTTTTTTTCTCCAATAAATCTTGTAAAGTTTTTCTTGTAGCTCTAGGATATTTGAATTGGTTTTCTGTTGTAATTTTTTGGTTGGTTAGTTGTTTTTTCTGTGGTTCGTAAAATTTTTTTCTTTGAGCTTGGGGTTTCAAAATTTAGGAACCATATATCTATATATTTTCCTTGTATGATCTCTTTGAGGTGATACTTGGTGGACTTCTCCAATTTCTACTTTCCCTTTGATGAGGAGTAAACTGAGGGTCTAAACCAAGATGGGTCAGTTCTTTTCAGGATGTCTAATAATCTCTCTCTTTCCCAAAGTCCCAACAGGCAGGTCCTTTAGCAAATGAATTTTGCTACTCAAGGCTGTGTAGAAACAAAGTCTTTATTGATTAGAATGGAAACACTGGAGAGCCTGTGAGCAAAATGGCTGCAAGGTACAAAGCCAATTTTGCAAAGAATACATTTTTGAGGACTCTGTTTTATACAAGAGCACAATCATTCAGATACAGTGATGTAAGGAGGTTTTGAGAGTGATGTAAATAAGATAAGGATTCTCTTGTTATCTTTTGGATAGAGAGAGAAGTCTCTTCCCCAAAAAGGAATTTCCTGCTGGCATTTGATCTGTTTGAGCAGATTAGAATGGGGGGCTGTAAAACCCCAACCAGTTCAGATAGCCCAAACTAGTTTGACCAGATCTTGTATCAAAGGTCCAAGTCCCAAAGGAAGTTGGAGATCAAACAAGGAATATCAAGGGGCTACCGCCCCCATTACCTTCTTATACTGTCACTTTAAGACAATTTTCTTTAATTAATTCTTGTATTATTGCATCAAAGTTCTTTCTTTCTTTCTTTTTTATTTTTTGGTGATAGCCTTTAGGTAGTCCAAATATACTTATGTTTTGTTTTGTTTTGTTTTGTTTTGTTTTGTTTTTCCTTATGCAGTTCTCCACATCTGTTGTTTTTCTCATATTTTACATTCTCTTCTCTTTTTTCATTCTGTATATTTTACTATTTCTTGGACTTTTATTACTTTATAAGCTTTGCCTTGCACTATTTTTATTTGCAAATAAAATAAAAAATCTTCTTTAAAATTCTGGATCTTGGGGCAGCTAAGTAGCAATAGTAGATAGAGCACCAACCCTGAAATCAGGAGAACCTGAGTTCAAATCTGGTCTCTGACACTTAACACTTCCTGGCTGTGTAACCCTGGGCAAGTCACTTAACCCCAATTGCCTCAGAGGAAAAAAAATAAGAAAAAAAAAAAGATTAATGATCTCCTAATTGTTTTTTTGGCTTTTGTTTTGGATTGTTCATATATGTATATATATATATATATATATATATATATATATATATATATATATATATATATATATATATATATATATATATATATGTTTTAGTTTTATAGTTTTTGTTCAAATTTTATTTGATTTTTAAAATTATTTTCTTTTTTATTTCAGTATCTTCCTTTGGAAATGAATATTAATCTTTCTTATTTTCATAATAACTTTATATGATGGGATTTTTTTTTTCTTTGAGTGCTCGGTTTCAAAATAAAAATTTAATAGGGCAATAACCTCTAATCCTAGGATGGGCATTGGGAGGTAAAGTGCCTATGGCTTCATTTCAGTTTTCATTTCTGATTTGGAACCCAAAATCAAGAACTTTACCTTCCTGTAAGTGTATATGTGTTGAGGGGAATCTGGAGAGCTTAGAATTTTCTGACCTACTGCCATATCACCCCCTAATTTCCACCTATTTTTTTTATTCCCTACTTATTGTTTTTTGTTTGTTTGTTTGTTTGTTTTTTTAAACACTACAATAGAACAATAAGCTCTTGTGTCTCCTGTAGTTTTCATTAACAATTTCTTGAAATATAGTTCTAAAAAAATCAGGGTTTGATAGAGCCCATTGAGATTCAAATTACTTAACTATGTCTTAAACCCAAATCCCTCTGGCTCTCCCAGACAGGCCATTTCAAACTTCACTTGTTTGGGTTTTGATAACACAGAATGAGTGTAAATAGGAATTGTTTCCAGAAACTCTGTGTTCTTCTCTTCTGAGATTTACTTTTTTTTTTTTTTTTTTTTTTTTTGAGGGGAGTGGGTTCCTTGTGGTTTGTTTGAAAAGTTAGTTAAGGTCATCTTTTGCCCCATTTCTTTTTGTTTATTTGTTTGTTTTTAATAATATATATTTTTTAATTTTCCAAATAACGCAAAGATAATTTTCAACATTCACCCTTGCAAAGCCTTATGTTTCAATTTTTTTTTTCTCCTTCTCTTAGAAAGCAGGTAATCCAATATATGTTAAACATGTGCAATTCTTTTAAACACATTTCCACAATTATCATTCTGCACAAGAAAAATCAGATTAAAAAGGACAATAATAAAAAAAAAAAGAAAAAAGAAAAAAAAGAACAACAAAAAAGTTGGAAATACTATGTTGTGATTCCTATTCAGTCCCCACAGTCCTCTTTCTGGATATAAATGGCTCTCTCCTTCACAAGTCTATTGGAATTCTTTGGTCTCATTTCTTACCTAACATTAAACACTGAATCATACATGAGTTTTGTCTGAGGCTTATGAAAGACTTTAGCTTAAAAAGGCCAAAATTGCCTCACTGCATCTGAAGCCATCTCCAGTGAACCCAAACTATGTCTTACCCCTGGACTCAGATGACTCTGGGGTAGACAATGAGGCTTATGACTTAAATGTTGAACTTAAATGTTTAACTTGAAAGTTAAAATATAATATTCCTGATGTCCTTTGTCCTCTTGAAAAAAGAAAAGCAACAACAACAAGCAATTATATGAATCTTTTATTTTTCATTCTTTTCCAACCATAATAATAGTTAAATAATTCAAATCATATAATTTCTCTCATATCATTTTTCTTTCTTTCTTTATTTCTTTTTCTTTCTTTCTTTCTTTTTCTTTCTTTCTTTCTTTTTCTTTCTTTCTTTCTTTCTTTCTTTTTCTTTTTTTTTAAACTCCACTAAGTCCCTCAAGTTTTACTAGTGTGTTGTAACTCCAAGCTAAGGACTGCATCCACTTTTAAATAGGATGTCATTTTCTTTTCTGTACCTGCTTTCTCCTACTCCTTGCATTCTTCAGTGTTTCAATATTCCACCCCCAACTTTACTACCTTCTTTGGAACATTGTTGCTTTTTGTTAGATTATAGGATCTTTGGAAATAGAGACCATCATTCTTTTTTTTTTTTAATTGTACCTCTAAACATCATCACATTTGACACATAGTAGGAATACAATAAATATTTATTGGATTGGATTAAATTATTATCAGATATGACAGAACTTTAGTGGTAAAGTAAGGTCAACTTTATTGACAGAAAATTTAAGGAAACTAGACCGAGGTAGCATCTATTAATCAAATTTGTGAAATTAAGTGCTAATGAATAATATCAATTGTAGAAATTTGCATATTCATTTGAGGATTTTAAGTAGATGAATTAATTGAAATAAATTCAAGAAAATGATTATATCAGTATCCTCAATGTAATCAGTTTTTGTGTGTGCATAAAACATATATATATATATATATATATATATATACACATATGTATATATCTTCATCTACATAAACATGGCCAACTTTCAACTTGGAGAAATTCAACCTCTAAAATTGTTAATAAACTGGGCAAATTTTACATGATTTATGCCTTAATTATATTTATGCCATCTCTTATTTGTTATGTTTTGGTTAAAAATCTATTTAAAAATCCAGATCACTAAATGGTATGCCTTAGATTTTTAAAAAAAATTATGATATATATATATATATATATGTATATACATGTGTACATATACATATATATACATATATGTATAAGCATATACAGGTGTGTATGTTTGTAAGTTTCACACTACTTGTGTACTAGCCTTTCTACCTTAACAAGTTGAAAGTGTGCCTTAAACAATCATTCATTCATTAGCCTTAGTTGTTGTTCAGTTGTTTCAGTCAAATATGACTGTGTGAGACACCATTTGGGGTTTTCTTGCAAAAATATTGTAGTGATTTGTCATGTCTTTCTCCAGCTCATTTTATAGATGAGGACACTGAGACAAAAAGGGTTAAGTAATTTAATGGGAGTCATACAGCTAGATAAATATCTGAGACTGGATTTGAATTCAGTTCCTTTAGACTATAGGGCTAGTACCCTGTGCACTGTGCCACCTACTAGTCCTAGGTTGCCCTTAGATTTAGAGTTAAAAAAGCTCAAATTATATTGAACAAAAAATAGAGTTTAGCCATGAAAATTTGGTCATTTCTCAGAGATCTATAAATTGTCACATGAATCCAGAAAGAATTAAATTCCAGAAATTGCTGTAAGTGTGGTTTTATACTATTTAGGTTGGTGAAGAGAACTCTAGTCTTCTTACTTGACCAGGTCCCTTAGTCATTTAGTCCAGAAGAGGATATTAAAAGGTTTAAAGGGTCTCCAAGGTATAGAACATAGCCTTTCCCCTCATCCTTCTCTCAGAACAAGAGACAATCAACTTCTTTTCTGTGACTAGATATATTCCTGGATCAAGTAATAGCATTGCCTACCTCAGGAGTAAAATGCAGATTAGACTAATAGTTCTATAAGAAGCTCAGCAAAGAAATTACAGAACAATTTTAGTGCACCTCATCACTTTGTAAATGGAAACAATATATGTACAATAACAGGAGCAGTGTGTGTATTAGCCTTTGCTACATAGTCATTAAACTTGAGCCAACATTTACTTTTTCTCTGCCTACTTTTGGGTGAATATGTCAGAATTTGGAGAGGTTAGTTTGTATCAATTACTAATAACATTTATGTAATCCTTCTGAAAAGGACATAAAGTTTGCTGACTAAACTGTTTCTTAACTGATAATCCTGAGTTTACATATCACATAAGAATATGTATAAAATATAGGTTTAGATATATGTATAAAATATAGGTTTAGATATATGTATAACATAAATAATATAAATGGAATACTTAGAAAACATGCTTCTTCAGACAACTATATTTACATGTAATGTTCTCTGTAGTGTTCTTCTTAGTTTGTTTTTTTGGGGGTAGCTGGAAGCAGCCTTCTTTTCAGTTCAATAATCACCACAGGAGTAGCCAGTGGTTAAAGTCCAAATCCTTTGTTGTCTCCTTGACTGTTGTCTCCTTTCTTGAGGTCCTCCTGAATGTGTCTTGGTTTCTGTGGGGGAGGCAGGAGAACCACCACCAGAGTCTCTGTCTTCCCTAGTTCTTTCACTCCCTGAGTTTGTGTGAGCTTATAAGCTCTTGTGGAACTTTATTAAGTACTAAGTACATGTACTGAACTAGAGAATTTTTAAGCACCATGCTAAACAACTATTGTCTTTATCAATTCCACTGAGTCAGCACCTTGTAAAAATCCTTGTTTCAGAGTTCTGGTCCATATGATCCTCTTGGCTCGGTTTTCTTGGGATCTCTGAGGCAGCCTTCATTTCAGTCAGAATAATCACCACAAGAGTAGCCAAAGGTTAAAATCCAAATCCTTTATTATCTCCTATAAAATCTTGTCTCCTTTCCTGGGGCCTGGTTAGGTTTCTTAAAGACCTTGCAGAATTTTGGTTTCAGTGGAGAAATGAAGGAGGAGAGCCTGCCACCAAAGTGGTGTGAAATGGGATGAATAAATCTAAGTCCAAGGGCTTGTGCTTCAGTCTCTAGTCTGCTTGTCTTCTCTAGCTCTCTCTCTCAGCCTCTCAGTCCCCCAGTAGCCTGACTGAAGATCGAATGAATCTTTCTCTGTTGTTCTGAGATCTTGAGCTCCTGACTCCAATTCTCTTGTCTTCTCTGCCTCTCTGAATGAATCTAACTGAGGCTCCCAGCTTATAGCTCTACACTGAGTATAAACCAATCATTATATCACTAGGAAATCATTATTTGTTATAAGATTAAATCAATCATACTGAATTTAGAGAACTACTAAGCACCATGCTAAACTAGATAACCATTGTCTCATCAATTCCATTTAGTTTGTATCTTGTAAGAATCCTTTGTTTCAAGTTCTGAGTACTGGCCCATAATATCTCCTGCTTTCTTTTGTTTTAGAACATAAGGTGGTCACTCTCCCTGACTTTTCAAGGAAGTGAGAACCTCAAAAGGAGGTGATCACACATTCTCTGACTCCTCAAAAAAGGGGTAAAAACACTAGAAAAGGAGGTGATCATGCCCTCCATGAGGTCTTAGGAAGGGAGATGAAAACCAAAGGAAAATGGGGAATCTATTGTCCATTACTTCATGTGTACAGGGAATCCATTGATTCCTACAAGTTTTGAAGTCCTGCAATAGTCTCATCATGTCTCATAGAATGCAATGATTCCTGCTGATTTTGAAGTTCTGTGACAGTCTCATTGTCAGCCATCCTCTTTCAGTGTCAGATGTTTCTTAGGTTCTCCTTTGTTTTGAGGTTTTTCCTTTTTTTTTTTTTTTTTTCTGTCTTTGTGATAGACAAGGTGAATATAGCTTATTGGCACCCACATGATTCCTTCTCTATCGGTAGAGATAAAAGCTAACCCTTTCTCCCAAGTAGTTAACCTATCTAGTCCCTTTCATTCACCACTTTCTATCCACATTACCTGGTAATTACATTGGAGCTATTAGCACTGGACACTACCCTTCTGTTGGGTTAAAAAGCCTATATTCTCTCCAATTGTATTCCCTTTCTCCCATCTGATTGATTTTTGGCTGATTGATCATGTAATCCCTTTCTTCTATCAGATTGCTTCTCTGCTGATTGATCATATCAGAGTATCAAGCTTCCAAAATTTTTTTGGGTGTAAACTTGGCTGCCATCAAGCTCCACTTATTTTTTTGTTTGGGACTCTGGAGCTGGGCTCCACTTCTCATTTCCCTGGGTAAATCTACATTCTGAGGCCCAGTGGAAGTACTTGTTGCATTTTGGACACCATGTTTTGGATTTTATTCCCTCACCCTGGTTTATCACTTTATCTCTTTACCTACATTGAGCTTTCAGATGCCCTACTTTATCACACTGAAAGTATTGATAAATCTCTCTAAAAGTTTGCTCTCTAAAGCATTTGTGTTGCATGTCTCACAGTTAATCTGCTGATTCATTTACTTGTGAATCATGACAGAATAGCTAATTCTGCTGTATTTTGGCTCAAAGTCACCTGGTAGCTTCCCCAGCATATAGCTATCACATCACTCTGTGTCCCTATGAAATGCTTAAGGTTAGCTACCTTCCTCCTTTCCAAACAGACCTTTTCTGAAGTTGCTCCAATATACCTTCTGCTGGGAATTTGTTACACTCCGAGTATTTGGGGATTCTGTCACTCCAAACCAGTTCAGAGGCTTGATTTGGTGTTGATCTGAAAGACACAATTAAATGTTTAGATAAATACCTGTCTACTTTCTGCCATCTTGGCTGTGTCTGAAAGCCATGTTTCAAAATACTTTTTTGAGCTAGAAAATATTTACATTATTTAATTCTATTGATTGATTTCTCCAAGGAAAGAAAGGAAATATATACACATGAATTAAGTCCAACCATTCAATATTCGGCAGAAAATCATAGTATTAGTTTTCTCTCATTAAACAAAATCACATTTTATTTTTATTTAATTCTGAACAAGTTCTCAAAATATTTAGTTTAATACACATTGTACATGTGAAAAGTGAAATATTGAAACATGAAACAAATAATATATGAGTATTTCACTTCAAAAATCTTTGAATACTTCAACAGGTAAAAGGTATCTCAGGTATGAAGATAATACCAATGAAACAAAATAATTCTATTTACTCTCTCCAGATTCTTAACTATTCTGTTTATAGCTCTAATGAGAAAACAAAGATGAAATAGTGATGTAGTAAAATTAGTATATCATGCAAGATGTGACAGAAGAAAAGAGGAATAGAAATGAGCATTGGTGAACTGCCCTTAAATAATTATATTCTGAATGAGACAAGGACTATATAAAGCTTCTCTAGGATGCTGAAGTAATATTATAATACATAAATCAGGAAGTAACTGGTTCCTAATACCTGAATTAATTCAGATAGTGATTTTTTTCAATAGACTTCGTTAAATTGTAGCCCAACATAACATTTGTTTCAGGGATATGAAAGGGGTCCTCATGCAAAATATCTGTAGAGTAGGAGGGCTAACTTTTTTCAATCATTCTTTTTTTCAATATTTCCAAATCTCCAATTTTTTCAATTAATAAGCTTAACTGCATTAAAGAGTCTCTTTAAAATGCAGTTACTTGATTAAATGGAAAGAACATTGCCCACTATATATATATATATATATATATATATATATATATATATATATATATATGTGGAAATAGCAGTTCTTTTCATATTTTCAAGAAAGAATAACCGAAAATTAAATTTTGTCTTTTTTCATCCATTAGACAAGGAACACAGTTTTTATATCTATCAAATTGATGGGTTTAAATATTTGAAGAGAAAAATATCCACTATTTATTCTCATTCTGATATCTAATATATATCAGTTTTATTAGTGATTATGGACAATTAGTTCATTCAAGCAAAAAAAGAAGCATTTCAAACCAATAATTAAAAGACATGGGAAAATCCTATATTTATTAATAAACAGTTTATGTTTTCTTTTACTCATTAATATCTTAGGTTTGGAATTTTGCAAGCTATACTAACATTAGCACAATAAAAAATGTATTCATGGAATTACTTTAAAAAGAGAATTATAAACATAATCATATTTATTTGAGTTTTATGACTGAAATTATACAATAAAAATATACATTAACATTTTATCTATTGATTGCATGGTACTTGATGCAAATTTATATCAAGTAAGATGAATTCAATTAAACTCTTCTTAATTAATTAATCAATTAATTTAAAATACACATTGCTTTATGAATCAATTTAGGAGATAATAATTAAAATTTAAAGAAAAAATAAAAAATAAATGATCATAGCATGTGTCTCTATATTTCTTTTTTCTATAAACAATGCCACTTTCTCTCCAAAATTTATTGGGTTTGCCATGAATTGATGAACTACTGAAAACAACCAAATCTTTCATAGTTGATCATCACACATTCTTGCTGCTATTGTGTACAATGTATTCTTGGTTCTACCTATTTCACTCAACATCAGTTTGTATAACTCTTTTCAGGACTTTCTAAAATTATGTTTTTCCTTCTATTGGTGAGATTATAACCTCCTTTTTTTCCCCTCTTCTATCTTTTAATAAAGGTAAAAGCATAAAACTGACCTGGCCAAAATCATGCTTACCAAATAGTTAGGATTTTCATTTTGGGGAAAGATCCAGGGAAGATGTTGGGGTAAGCTGTTAAATTTCAATGTCTCTCTTTCTTCAACATAAAGAAAAACCAACTCACTTCCAGTTGATCAATGATGGACAGAGGTAGCTACACCCAGAGAAGAAACACTGGGAAGTGAATGTAAATTGTTAGCACTAATATCTGCCTGCCCAGGTTGCATGTACCTTCGGAATCTAATGTTTATTGTGCAACAAGAAAATGATATTCACACAAAAAAAAGAAAAAAAAATTTCAATGTCTCCTGATTTCCCCCTTTGTTCTATTTGCACCTCAGAGAGAACATAGAGTGGTGAAATACCAAGAAGACTTGGGACAGAACAGGGATCCTCCTGATAGAGCCTGTCAAGATCTAAAAAAGGCCACAGGATTAACCTGTCTGAAGTGCAAAAATCTCTGACTAACTTTATAAAAACATCAAGTTGGGACCCTTTAGTCTAGCTGGATGTGAATGGAGCCCTTAGCAGGGAAAACTGCACTTCCTAAAGTGTTTATCAAATTGGGGTTTGAGTCCCAGAAGACAGAGTGAATGTCAGCCTTTTGGAAATGTGAAGCCTAGCTAAGCTGTTGAGGTTCATCTTTGGGCAAGAAGGAACCAGCACCTGGTGAATGCAAAAACAGCAGGGCCACTGTTAGCTGTGAGCACTTGAAGAAAAATGGAGCTTTTGGTTTGGGCTTCCTGGTTAATATGGAGAGCTGAAGGGTACCTTGAGGCATTATTGCCCCCATCCCATGATAAAAGAGGCTTACACACTAATACTTCTTACTAAAAAAAAAAAAAAAAAAAAAAAAAAAAAAAAGTGAACCATCAAAGGAGGAAAAATCCATACTACTAAAACATATTATGGGAAAAGGGAAGAAATGGAAGACCAGAATTTATCTTTAGAGAAGGACCCTTTGGTTAAAAAAAAAAAAAAAATTCTTTTCTAATCGAAAAAATAACATAAAATGACGCTTTGCCCACAGAGAATTTATAGAAATTAAAAAAAAAAAAAATCAAATTCAAATTAGAGGCACTGAAGAAAAACTAAAGAAAATTTTAAAACCCTCAAGAAAAACAAGATTATGAAAAAAAAATTAACCAATTAGAAAAAGAGGTATATAATCTCAGAGTTGAAAATAACTATGAAAATTAGAATCAGGCAAGGGTAAGGCAATGAAGCTATGAGAGACCAAGAAATACCAAAGCAGATTATAAAGAATGAGAAAATAGAACAGAATGTGAAATATCTCACAAGAAAAGCAGAAGATTTGGAGAATAGATCAAAAATATAAAATATAAAAATAATTGGGCTGCCAGAAAGTTATGTCAAAAAAAAGACAAGCTAGAAACAATAATGCAGACAATAATCCAACAAAATTGTCCTGGGGTGAAAAAAACATGAAACAAAAGTAGAAGCAGAAAAAAAAAAAAAATCCCCACAATCACCACTCAAAGAGATTCTTTGTAGAAAACACACAGGAATATTATTGCCAAATTACAAAATCCACAGATGAAAGAGACAATTTTGTAGGAAACAAGGAAAAAAAAAATTTTAATAAGCTGGAGCTACAATTGGAATTGTACAAGATTTAGCAACAGTAAAGATAAAAGATCAGAAATTTTGGAATTATATCTACAGACAAGCAAAAGAAATAGCCCTTTGACCAAAAATATTATATCCAGCAAAATTATGTATAATTTCAATGAGAACATATGCATATTCTATGAAATAGCAGATTTGCAGGTCTTTCTACAAAGAGACCCAGAACTTAACAGAAAATTTAGCTTATAATAGATAATATCAAAGAGCAACTTTAAGGAACTCAAAATGGACAAACTGTTTAAATATGCAAAAATGGTTTGCTTTTTTTACATGGGAAATGCATACATTATACTTAAGATTTACATTGATAATAAGATAACCTCAAAAGAAAGATTGACAGATAAAGGTAAAACTAGTAAGCATGTTATAAAAATGAAGTAAAGAGGAAGAACAGACACAGAGATATTAAAGAGGGGAGGAGGGCTCCTAGTTCTGAAAACCCACTCATATCAGGAATGGGTTAAATAGACAACACTGCATATATACTATGAAGGGTATAGCATGCTCCAAAATCTATAAAGAAATAAGGTGGGAAAGATAAGTGAATGGGGAAGCAAAATATGAGGGAAGAAGGCAACAGAGGGATTCCTGGGTAGGGGGGGCTTAAGTTATAGTAAGCGAAGTTATGGAGAAGAATTTAATGAAAGGGAGCAAGGACAGAAAAGATATGTGTGTAACTGGTCTTTGTGTGTGTGTGTGTGTGTGTGTGTGTGTGTGTGTGTGTGTATGTAAATATATTTTTTCTTAACTATAGCCTGCTTAGGTATTGGTGGGGACAATGCAAGGAGTAAAAGAATAAAGGAAATAAAGTACACAGTAAAGAACCAAAGAACAATTTACAAGGAAGTAAAGAAAAAAAAAAAAAAAACGATGCTCATAAATATAATTTCTTCTACTAATATATATATACATATATAGATATATATATGTATATTTATATTTTTCTAAATTGCTCTTTGTTGACATATTTTGAATCCTCCATGATCTACTGGGCACATTAATGTTCTCTTTTATTTTGTTTCATTTTGATTTGCATTTTTTTTCTTTATTCTGTTTCTTAAAATAAAATAAATTTGAAAAAAAAATAAATTTTGGATGTGTAGTTTCCAAATGTTTGTCAAAGAATCATAGATTTATAGGTAAAAGAGTACTTAGAGTCAATCAAGTCCCTCACCTTCATTGACAAATAAAAACACAGAGGCAACCTGGAGGATTAAATGACTTTTCTAAGTTCATAAATCCAATGAATGTCTGACATGGAATTTAAACCCACTTCTTTCTGACTCCTAGTGTAGTTCTTTATTCTCAATGTCACAAGGCTTCCATTTGAATATTTTCCTCTAACCACCTTTGATATTGATAAGGTTGATCACATTGGGCTGATTGATTATAGCATATTTATTAAAATGGAAAGAAGACTAAGGACCACTTCTAGTAGAGCTAAAAATGAATTACTCCAAAACAAACTTCCCTTTTTATGACAAAAGGCTAACTTTTGTTGTTGCTCTTTCCTTCTAGTTGTCCCAGCATTGCTTGGATGCAACTCACTAGCATTTATTATCTGAATCTAGGCAGATTTATCTCCGGTTTATTTTCAGAAATTTTTTAGGTTCTTTTGACAAAACTTCTAGAAAAGGAATTTCCTTGGAAAAAGGAGTTAATGCTGCAACAGAGATGAAAACATAGAAAATATAGGTAAAGAGTGAGAAAAAGTCATACAGTAAAGAGAACAGGATTAGCTGAAGTGTTAGAGCTCAAACTAAAGGAAAGCAAGTGAATTAGATGTTCCCAAATGTGTATTGTAATGTTCTCTTTCTCTAAATTACAATCGTTCTCTTGGAGCAGGTTTCTTGGGGAGTTCTGGAGTCAGCCTTAGTTTAAGGTCAGTTCAATAATACCAAAATGAAGCCAGGAATAAAAATCCAGATCTTTTATTGTGTCCTTCAAAATCCTGAATCTTTTTCTGTGGACCAGTTAGTTTTTGTAGAGGCCTATCTCTCTTCTTGGTTCCTAGAGAGCTCTTGTCCAAATGTCTCTGAATCCAAAGGTTTGTTCTTCAGCCTCCAGCCTCTCCTCCTCCCAATGTCTCCAGCCAGCATAAACGTGGAAGTTGGAATGAATCTGCCTCTGCCTCCAAGAGTGTGGGATTGTGGGTTTCTGCCTTGTGAATCTCCTGGAAGTCCATGAGCAGGCTTTTCCTTTAGACTTGTGAATGTCCTGGACTTGTGAATCCACTGAATCCTACCTCTGAATCTTCTGGAGCTTCCCTGAAGTTCTCCCCTTGACTGAATCCTGATTCTCAATTCACTCCCAGAGAATGGGCTTTCTTATGCTCTCTAAAGATGTAAGTCTAATGTGTGTACCAATGATAGAACTCCTTTAAAATTGTAAACTCCTTTAAAGTTTTGAACTCCTTTAAAGGTGTGAACTAAGTACCTTGTAAGAATCCTAACAGTATATGAAACATTGTGATTTTGAAATGTTCTGAACTACTTCATTCAAGATGGGGCAAAGAGTATTATAAAGTGTAGTAGTTGTGAGCTCAGGGAAAAAAAAAAAAAAAACACAAAAACACAAAAACTATAATTCTTTTTTACTTAGCCATGGCCATACTCATGACATAACAAAGTACTTTCCTCAGAGATCCTAAGAGTCAGGCAATGTACTATTATCCCCATTTAATATATGAGGAAAGTAAAGACCAAAAAGATTAATTGACTTGACTGTTAATTGACTCACACATTTAGTGAGGCAAGAACTGGCATTTCACAGAATCTCACAGATAAAAGGCACCTCAGAAACCATCTCTTATTCTCTTTTATGTAGTTTCCCATTATATCCTAAGCTTTAACTTTAGAAGCTAGGTGAATGAGTGAAATAGGCAAAGAAACAGAAAATAATAAGAAAGCTACATTTTTTTCCCTTCTGGTCACAAGTGAAGAAAACCCTTCACTCTTCCATATGAGAAACTTACAAATACCTAAAAATAAGTCGTATGCCTATCCTAAGTCTTCTATTTTCTAGACAATTCTAACAACCTTTTCAATTAATCTTTTCAGTTAAACTTTGCTGGCTGCTGTTATGCAGATACATTACATTTTATCAATTTTGTTCTTAAATATGCCAACTAAACTGAAATAATTCTGGCATAACTAAAGCAGAGTACAGTGGAACTATTGCTTCTCTCATGTGAAGCAAAAGATTATGTTACTATAGAGCCCAGATCATACTAAAAAAATAACAATTGCATTGCGTTTCTGGTACAGTAGAAATAGATTTTGATCTGGAATTAGGAATAATAATTTCATATCTGCTTGGCTTTTTTATAACAGGTTAATTATTTTGTTCATTCCACAATGAGGAACTATATAATGGCATATGAGAACAATTTCATTTATTTATTATTTTTGAAAACCTATTTATTTTCATGTAAGCAGTATGTATTTGTTCTTTTAAAAACTTTTCTCCAGGAAAATGTGCATTGACTTATACGCCCAATATCCAAGTAATATCCAAGTGACATAAAAAGGAATAGAACATTTGAATAATTAATGTAATAGAATAATTAATTATCTTTCTATATTGTGAAGGAACCTTAATGGTACAGTCTAAATCTGCTTATGAGATGACTAAGATCCAAAAGATATGGAATCAAATGGATTACTGTAAATGACATGAATTCAGACTCAACCAATGTGATTTTAAGAAAGAAGTAGTGAATAAAATACTGCATCATTTCAATTTGTTGTTTTTGAAATAGAGAGGCTTATAATTTAAGTTAGGAATAAATTCTCTTCAATAGAAATTATGGAAAGATTATTCTTAAACATAACTTATTGAGCACTGCAGATTATGTAAGTTAATAAGGGAAATTATTCAAAACATCAGAAAGATTTCAAAATACCATGTAGCAAATTGCTAACAAAGTACATTAATCATTTATCCCATAATTAAACATCTGCAAGCAAAGGTTATATGGGGAGGATGATGCAGAAGAAAGTCATACATTAAGTATTTAAGAAGATTTTGTTGAAAAAGCTTTCAGATATGTTAATGAATCAGACAGTTTTATTATCATCAAAATATTAATTCTATGTAAATAACTATAATTGTGTTAAATAATTTAAACACAATTGAATGTTCTTTGCATTATTGATGTGCTTGTTTTAAACATAATAAGTAAATGTAATAGTTAAAAATTTCAACTATTTCACCCAGGTTTCAGAAAATCACTCTTGCACAAATGTTTCAAAACTCAACATGTACAAAATAGAACCCATTATCAGTAACAATTTCATTTCTATTTGAAAAATAATTATAATATATAGAAGGTCAGATTTTGAATATTATTTTGTGCAAGAAGACAGAAATATGGTCAAATTTTGAAGTTTATTTATCAATATACTATGTATAACTGTATCTAGCTGAGAGACATAAAGAGACAAATACAGAAAGGAATACAGAGACAGAAAAAAATACAGTTTATTGACTAATTAAAGTCTTGGAGTAAGAATGACCTAGATTAAATTCCTCTCTTTGACATTGATTAGCCATGAGGCAATTATTATATCACTTATCTTCTCAAAGTCCTAGATAACTCTTTAATATAAGTTGCAAAGGAATTTCTGGTCTTCATCTGATAAAGCAGGTTTCATGAAGAAATTTCTCTAAAACAAAATGGTGTCCAGATATATATCATCTGCAAAAATAAAAAACAACGAACACATGCATGTGAGTTTCATTCAAATAAGAATTTAGACACATGTACATGTGCAAGAACATATAGACAAGTTTGTATATGTGTATATATACATAAGATTGTTAAAAAAAAAAAAAAAAAACTGTCAAAATTTTGCTTTCCCTGAAGATCAAAGCAATAGCATAGCAGAATAAAACTATAGTAGGACTATGGTCACTGACAAAATACTTTTTCAGTGGCTTTCAAAAAGTCATAGAATTTGAAAATGGAAAACAACAACAACAACAACAACAACAACAACAACAACATTAAATAGCTTTGTCCACCACACAGCAATATGCAGGATTGTTTTCTCTGCCCTATTCTCCAGCAGTCCAGTTTTATTTGAATGACTAATACAATGATGCTTCACTGAAAATCCTTTGGGATACATTTGTGCAAACTAATAGTATCGACAGTGGAGACTTTTATGTGTATATCAATTCTTCAGCAACTTTTATGGCTTGTAATTTGCAGTTCACAGATGATCTGATAATAAACAGTGGTCCTTGATTGGAGCAAGTGATAGGTTAGTTGTTTTATATATATATATATATATATATATATATATATGTATTAGCACACACACACACACATATATATATATATATATATATATATATATATATATATTAGCACATATGATATAATTTTCTATAATTTATAGCCATTGTAGATATTGTACTCTTATTTCTGTTTCAATGCTTTACATTATAATATTACAAGGACTTCCGTCCAAGATGGCCGAGAGGAGGCAGACAGCTGCTTGAGCTCCGTGTTTTCTCTCAGAATTTACTTCATGACAAACCCCTCAGAATTAATGCTTGACCGGAAAAGAAACCCACAAATAATCACCAACAGAAGACATCCTTGAAATTCACCAGAAAAGGTCTGTGTTTGCTGGGGGTGGAGGGGACAAACAGACTGGGCACAGACTGAGGGCAAGTAGCAAGTGTGAGGCAGGCAGCTTACACTGCTCAGACCAGAGGGGGGTAGGGGAGCAATCTCTTCAGTTTGAGCAAAAACGACTTTTACCCCAGTGTGGATACTCCTTCTTGGCAGCAAGCCAGGAACAGCAGAGAAGGTGTAAACACCGGAGGTAAAGAATAAAACCCCAGAAAGCTAGTGTCTCTTGGGACCCGGCCACCCCCACCCCCACCTGGAGCGACTCAGTACATTCTTAGAACCTCAGCGTGCAGACGCAGCGCAGCCATCACTGTCATGTTAGTGCCTCTCTGCTGTCTCCCTCAGTCTGTAGAGGAAGCCTGGTAATACCATCCAGCCCCAGCCCCCCCCAAAAAAAGACCAATTGTTTCTCTTGTCAATTTGTTTTCTGAGAAAATGAACAAAAAATTTAAAAGGGCTATAACCATTGACAGCTTCTGTATGGATAGAGAGCAGACTTCAAACCTGAGGAGACTAAAAGAAGATTGTCTCCAGAGGAATCCTTTAAGGGGGGATATGAGCTGCTCCTCAATACACAAAACTCTCATAAAGGAAATCAAAAAGTCTATCACAAGAGAGCTAGAAGAGAAATGGGAAAAAGAAAGGGAAGCTTGGCAAGAGAGTCTGGAGAAGTT
Organism: Sminthopsis crassicaudata; assembly: GCF_048593235.1. Lineage (NCBI taxonomy): Eukaryota > Metazoa > Chordata > Mammalia > Dasyuromorphia > Dasyuridae > Sminthopsis > Sminthopsis crassicaudata. The sequence continues at coordinate 313,305,040 of NC_133617.1, read as the reverse complement.
ATCCCAGGCATTTAAAAACAGAGTGGATAAAGGAAACAAATCATTGAGAAATAAAATTAGTGAGTTGGAAAAAGAAAACTGCTCTCTAAAAAATAAAATGGATGAAATGGGAAAAAAATTCCATAGAAGAAAAAAACTCATTTAAAACTCAATTGGACAATTACAAAAAGATATAAAAAAAATGAGTGAAGAAAATACATTATTGAAAAATAAACTCAATCAAGTAGAAATGAATGACTCAAGGAGAAACCAAGAAGTAGTCAAGCAAAACCAGAAAAACAAAACAATTGAAAAGAATGTCAAGTACCTTATTGGAAAGACAACAGACTTGGAAAACAGATCCAGGAGAAAAAGATTGAGAATAATTGGACTCCCTGAAAAAAAGTGAGGGAAAAAAAAAAGAGCCTGGACACTATTTTCCAGAAAATTATCAAAGAGAACTGCCCAGACGTTTTTGAAACAGAGGGTAAAATAGACATAGAAAAAATTAATCGATCACCTACTGAAAGGGACCTTAAAATCAAAACACCAAGAAATATAATGGCCAAGTTCAAGAACCATCAGAAAAAGGAAAAAATATCGTAAGCTGCTAGAAAAAAGCAATTCAGATATGGAGGAGCCACAATAAGGGTAACCCAGGATCTAGCAGCATCCACAATAAAGGAATGAAGGGCCTGGAATATGATATTCCAAAAAGCTAAAGAACTTGGTATGCAGCCAAGAATAACTAACCCAGCAAAAATGAGCATCCCTTTCCAGGGAAGAAGATGGACATTTAAAGAAATAAATGAATTCCATCTATTCTCCATGAAAAAAAACAGACCGACACTAAATGTTTGATCTTCACATACAGAACTCAAGAGATTTCTAAAAAGGTAAAAAGAAATCTTGAGAACTATATTTCTGCCATAAAGATATGTAAATAACACAGGTATAATTTGTCCTAGAAACCAGAGGTGGAAAGGAAATTATATCATAAAAAAGGGTAAAGTTGTGGTACTACATCTCATGAAGAGGCAAAGGTAACGTATTATATCTGAGAAAAAGAAAGGAGGGGGATGAACATAGTGTGTATCAATTGACATATTTGGTTTATGGTGAAACTTCTTACACTTCATTGAAAAGTGTGTGGAAAGGAGTAAGCTAAGGGGAAGGGAATACAGACATTATAATCTTGCTTAGTGTGTAAATAGAATGACTGTTTAAAGTCTCATCATGACTAAAAATAGAAGGTATGGAAGTGAAATGTAATCAGGCAAGAAAGATTAATTACAAAAAACTTGTACCTTCAAATATATTTAAAAAATCATGAAACTTGTATTGCTTTTGTGATATGCATATTAATTTCCATGAATTATGGATTTGGCATTTTATAATTTCTTTTCAGGAAATTATTGTGTTCAGTTCTTCAGATGAATAAATTAAGGTATTATATATACACATAATATATTATCAGCATTTATGTTGCCATGTTTATTAATATCACACATATTCATGCTGCATCTAAATTTTTAATCTATTTTAAACAAATTAAAAATACTTTGAATAAAGGCATTTAAGATATCAATAATTCAAGCTACATAATAAATTTGTGTGACACAATGAAATTAAACAGAATTCAACATTTAAACATTGGGAATATATTCCTACATTTATGTAATATACATGAATATAATGGAATGTATTGAGCTTTAATATGAAAATTCAGAACTGAATAGGATGACATGTAACTATCAAACTTGAGTGTCCAATATCACACAACATAAATCTAATATCATTTCCTGTTTCTAGTTGTATCTATATCCAGAGACATAACTAAGTAATCTATGATTCATGGAAAACATTATGAAAATCACCTTGAAATCAAAATAAAAAGTTTAAGGTAAATTTAGTAGTGGTGAAGATAATTTGTATTACAACTTCCTGTAGCAAGGATAAAAAACCTGAGATACCTTAAGACTGCTACTGGAAAATCCATTACAAAGCAGGGTTGAACAGGAAAGACAGAGAGAGGAAACAAGGGAGGAGCTGACCAAAGATGCTACTGTGTAATGTATGAAAAAGTTTAACAATATTTTAATAAATCATTTGTAGTAAATAAATGTTACTATAAGTTTCTGACTTCATAATTATCTCATGTAGTAATATAGAGAAAAACTCTGACAACATATAATCACTACAATTGTGGCAATGTTCACCCCATTAAAATGGTGAGGGGGGAGAATGAACAGTTTTGCAAATGAACCCACCTATATGCTCAAAACCTTATATTCAGAGTTTCTATCACAGTACATCAGAAGTAAATAAATACTGGTAAAATGTATATAAGGGTGATAATATTATTAATTCATTAATATATTTACAAGCCAAAAAATTTCTACACAAAGTGCTTATATGATTTAAAACAAAGCCTGCATTTTAATGTTAACAGGATTGCCTAATATCTTTTAGGCCACTAAATAATTATATTTTTAAAATATTAAAACATTTTGAAACTAATATGAATATATTATATATATATACATGCATATGCTTAAATAGATGCAATATATTTGGTATATGATGTTTAATGATTTATACCTCTAATCCTTTACTCCATCTGTACCCAAGGCAACTACTGAAGTTGGAACTAGTAAAGAAACTCAAAGAGAAGTAATTTAATATAATACATAAAGAAATGACCTTAGAGTCAGGATTCAAGTACTATCTAGGAAATATACTAATTGTGTAATTATAAACAAGTCACTTAACCTATCCAAATCCTGAAACAGTTTTAGCTACAATATAACTTGGAGTTTTCATTTTGGGAACTTTTTCAGGAGATGATTAAAAAAAATAAAATAAAATAAAAGGAAGTGATGAGTAGATTCTTTCAATGGCTACTTTACCCTCTGTATCTAAGATAAATGGGCAGTATTCCTTGATAATTTCTTGAAAGATGTTGTCCAGGATCTGTTTTTCATTATATTTTTTCTGGTAGTCCAATAATTCTTAGATTGACTCTCCTGGATTTATTTTCCAGGTCAATTGTTTTTCCAAGAGCTATTTTACATATTCTTTTATTTATACTTTTATTTTTGTTTTATTTGACTGATTCCTGATGTCTCATTGAGTCATTCACTTTCATTTGTCCAATTCTAATTTTTACAGAATTGTTTTCTTCAATTATCCTTTTTATTTCTTTTTGCATTTGGCCAATTGAATTTTTTTATATTTTATTTATTTTTATCTATTGGTTTTACATTTTAAAATTAATTTTATAATTATAAGTATAATTTTAAGTACATATTCATAGGTAATTTTTTACAACATTATCCCTTGCACTCAATCTATTCTGAATTTTCCCTTCTTCCCTCCACTCCCTCCCCTAGATGGCAGGCAGTCCCATACATGTTAAATGAGTTATAGTATATCCTAGATACAATATATGTGTGCAGAACCGAATTTCTTGCTGCACAGGAAGAATTGGATTCAGAAGGTAAAAATGACCTGGGAAGAAAACAAAAATGCAAACAATTTACACTCATTTCCCAGTGTTTCTTCTCTGGGTGTAGCTGATTCTGTCCATCAATTGGAACTGAATTAGATCTTCTCTTTGTTGAAGATATTCATTTCCATCAGAATACATCTTCATACAATATTGTTGTTGAAGTGTATAATGATCTCCTGGTTCTGCTCATTTCACTCATCATCAGTTCATGTAAGTCTCTCCAATCCTCTCTGTATTCATCCTACTGGTCATTTCTTATAGAACAATAATATTCCATAGCATTCATATACCATAATTTACCCAACCATTCTCCAATTGATGGGCATCCATTCATTTTCCAGTTTCTAGCCACTACAAAAAGGGCTGCCACAAACATTTTTGACCAATTGAATTTTTAATGGATTTGTCTTGATCATTGGATTTTTTTTATTTAACCAATAATTTTTATGGACTTTTCCTCTTTTTGCTTTTTACCAGTTTTATTTTTCAAGGAATTAATTTTTTGGCCAGTTCCACCAATTTAATTTTTAAGTAGTATTTTTTTTTTCAGATAATTTCTCTGTTTCCTTTTCAGAATTCTCCTGATTTTTTTTTTCATTTCCTTTCCCCATTTTTCTTTCAACTTTCTTTTAATATCTTTTTCAAATGCATCCAGGAAATCTTTTGAGTTGGAGACCAACTCATGTCTCACTTTGAGGCTTCACATAAAACCATTTTGTCTTTGATGTCCTTGCGGTTTGAGGTTTGTTCTTTCCTGTATCCATAATAACTATCTACAGTCAGAATATTTTTTTCTCTTTTACTCATTTTAATAATGTTGAAATCTATTCCTAGGGCAAAGTAGAGATTTGTTATGATACAGGAGCCACCTGCCAGGGGCTGTTGGAGGTCTAAATCACACCTGTAGAATGGATCTCTTCATGTGAGAGGATGATGATGACACAAGGAGATTGAGATATAGTTGCATTCTCTGACCTCTCTCCTCTTCCCTCTTGCCTCCAATTTATTTCATTCCCAATCTATAAGGAACATCTGCATTAGTAAAGTCTGTTTTATATGCCTTTAAATGCTATGATTCACAGCTGTGGAATCTCTTGGAGAATAGACCTGCCCTTCACTTAGGAATGGTCATTAACAAAGATTGTCCCAAGCTTCCTCCTACGCTGCCCTGGGGTTGGTGGTACTACAAGTTTGCTCTGTGCAATGGGTGAGTTGGGTTAAGTCCTGCCTCTTATGCTGGGGTTCAAGGGCTTATTTTTTGCCTTTCTTAGTTGTATTGGAGTCTCACAGGTAATCTGTTAATCTTTTGAACCATGACAAAGTGGTCAATGCTTCTATATTTTGGCTAAGAGCCTCCCACTGTATTCCCAGCATGAGGCCTCTCTATCCTGGCTGTGCCATGTTCCCCCTCCCAATTCCAACCCCAAACCCCCTGCCTGATATAAATAGAACTTTTCTGAAGTCCTGCTAAAATGTCTTCTGTTTTTGTTATGCTCCAAATATTTGTATATTCTGTCACTTCAGAATCCATTCAGATGCTTGATCTGGTGCTAATTCTGAGGAAAGCCAAGAAGACCTCAGACAAAGTTTTGTCTTCTCTATGCCATTTTGGTTCCATCCTTCCCCCCCCCCCCATACACACACTTTTAAAAATCATAGATTATAAGATAATAATTAATCCCCTCTGAAACTTGTCTTTATTGATAAAATCACACAATACAATTCAAAGAAAAGCCACATCTGGTAGGAATAATCCTGACTTTTTTTTTTTTTTTTTTTTTTTTAACTCAGGGTATTAGAATATTCCATGTTTACTGAACTGGACTAGTATCTAATGAGCATTAGCTCTTTAGTTGAAAAAGCTTGCTTTCTTCTTAAAAAAATGAAGTTTGAAAAAGTCATTAACCATCAAAATTAAATTAATCCTTATATCACTTTTTGTATACCATCCTGCTACAATTTTGTTTTAGTATAATTGTCACTTTGTGTTCTTCAGGATGTTTCCAACAAGAAAATATCTGAAGAAAATTCATCACAAAATAGACTTAATGAAACAGAAAACTTTTGAACTGATGAATAAAACTAAGAGCTGATTTTATGAGGAAAAAATAGATAAACCTTTGTTTAATTTGACTTTAAAAAAGGAAAAAAAAAACAATTGCTAGTATCAAAAATAAAAAAGGATGAATCTATCTCTAATAAAAATTAATTAAAACAAGAATTAAGAGGTATTTTCCTGTTTGCCAAATAATCTGAAAATATAAGTGAAATGGATGAATATTAACAAAAATATAAATTGTCCATATTAACAGAAGAGGAAATAAAACACTTCAGTAATCCTATTTAGACAATTGAACAGATAATCCATGAATTCCCTAAGGAAAAAAATAGTTCAAGTTTAAAAGTGAATTCTACTAAAAAAAAGTTGCAATACTTTATAAACTATTTGAATAAATGGTTAGGAAGGAATGCCATCAAATTATTTTTTATAACTCAAATATGGTGGTTTTTCCTAAAGCAGAAAAGTAAATTGAAGATCAATTTTCCTAATGAATATTGATGCAAAAATTTAAATAAAATATTAGTAAAAGGATTACAGCAATTTATAAGGAGGATAATACACTATGACCATGAGGACTTTATGCCAGAAATGCAGCACTAGTTTAATATTAAGAAAAAAAATTATCAGCATAATTGTCCATATAAATAACAAATATCAACTGAAATCATGTGTTATCTCAGTAGATGTTAAAAAAAAAAAAACTTTTGACAAAATAGTGTACATATTCCTATTAAGAATACAAGAAACTACAGGAATAAATAAGTTTTATTTTTCTTGTTTGATATGGAGTATATATCTAAAATCATTTAATAAGCATTATTTGCAATAAGGAAATAAGGATTAGGTAGACACCTTCCCAATAAGATCAGGTGTTAAACAAATATACCTGTATTACCACTATTATTCATTTTTAATAGTTGAAAAATAAATGGTAGAAATTAGAATAGGTAATAAGGAAATGAAACTATCACTCTTTGCAGATGCTATCATGGTATATTTAAAGAATCTTATATAACCATCTTCTGGAAAATAATTAAGAACTTTAACAAAGTTTCAGATTATAGAATAAACTCACATAAATCACTTAAATTTATATATTTTATCAACAAACCCCAGAAGTAAGAGTTAGAAAGAGAAATCCCATTAAAATAATTGTAACCAATACAAAATATTTCAGAGTCTATTACTAAGACAAATCCAGGAAGTTGATGGACATAATTAGAAAACATTTTCACATAAATAACATCACTTCTAAACAACTGGAAAATATCAATTGCTTATGGGTAGCCAGACCTAATTAGCAAGAATGATAATGCTTCCTGAATTAATTAATTTATTTAATGCAATACAAAACTACTAAGATACATTTTTCTGTGTTAGAAAAAATAATTTTGAATTATTAAATTTTATAGCATTGAAAAAAAATAAAATTTAGAGGGTTAAAAATAATAAAGTTCATCTAGAACAAAAAAATGAAGAAAAAGAAAGGCATGAAATTTAAAAAGTGGCAGAATATTTTCTAAAACTATATTATAAAATGACAATCATCAAAACTATTTGGTATTTGTTAAGAAATAGAGTCTTTAATCAATGAAATAGATTACATACACAAAACATAAAAAAAATTACTATACTAATCTAACATTAGCTATGCCCAATGACTATATTTTGGAATGAGAATTCACTATTTGAGAAAGCTACTAGGAAAAATCTAAAATGTTATGGCATAAAATAGGCTTAGACCAATGTCTTATACCATGAGCCAAAATAAAGTCAAAATAGATACATGACATAAACGACAATACAAAAATAAATTAAGAAAGAAATAGTTTTCCTGTCAGATATGAGGAGAATTTATTATGAAACAAGAGATAGAAAATAACATGAAATGCAAAATTAATAATTTTGATTAAAAAGTTTTTAAATAAATGAAGATAATGCAACCAAGCGCAGAAGGGAAAAGGAAAGATGGAAAACAATTTTATGACCAGTGCTTTTGATAAAAGCTTCATTTCTCAAACACATAGAGAACTTAACCAAATTTACAAAAATTCAAGTTATTACCAAATTGATAAATTGCCAAAGGACATAAGCAGACGTTTTGAGATGTAGAAATTCAAGCTATCTATAAGCATATGAAAAAATGCTTTAAATTACAATTGATTAGAGAAATGCAAATTAAAACATTCTGAGGTACTATATCACACGTTTCAGATTGGCTATTATGACAAATAATGAAAATAATAAATGTTGGAGAAAATATAAGGAAATTAGAACATTAATGTAATATTGATGTAATTGTGAACTGAATTGTAGAGGGCCATAGATAATGGAGAGCCCTAGGTGAGGTATCAGACCCTTTAGTCCAGTAAAAGGAATACTGCTGACAATGTTTGGTTTGGCTCCTCATTCCACTCCAAGACTCTTAGTCTACCTGAGAAGTCAGGGGGCATGACAATCTGTGTTGTAATTAAAGCAGAGTTATACTAAGGGGCAAAGGGACATCTATACACAAAAGCAAATTGTTTATGTGGTCCCACATGTGCAGTATATAGTTAGTACATGCACAGTGTGTTCTAGCTATATAAGGGTATTAGGGTATATAAGTCTGAGAGAATTTGAAATAACTTGACTAAATCTTTGACCATCAATGTGAGTCCCACCTCTTCATTCCTCTTCTAAGATCACGGAATTGGGCTGATATCGAGATCCTTATGGTGAGCTAGTCCAGACATTGCACTAATCCAAGGATTCTTGAGAGCTATTTGGAACTATGTCTAAAAAAGCTTTAAAACTCTCTATATTTTTGATCCAGCAATGGCACGACTAGGTTTGTATTCCAAACTGTTCATTAAAAATGGAAAACAACCTACAAACAATAATCAAGGCTAATAGGAATCCAGTATTTGATAAACTCCCAAATTCTAGCTTTTGGAATAAGCATTCACTATTTGATGAAAATTTCTGGGAAAACTGGAAAAAAGAAACTTGGCATAAATATGCATCTTACACTCCATACAAAATAAGATCAAAATGGGTACATGATTTTGGAATAAAAGATTATTTTATAAACAAATTAAGAGAATAAGGGATAATTGGATCTTTTAAGAAGGGTAGAATTTTTAACTGAAGAAGAATTAAATAATATCCTGTAAAGCAAAATAGACAACTTTGACTGCATTAAATTAAAAAAAAAAAGATTTTGCACAAATTAACGCAATAGAAACAAGACTAAAAAGGAAGTCAAAGTCAAAAGCTGGGAAGAAATCTTTACAGCTAATGTTTCTGATAAACATCTCATTTCTAAAATGTATAAGGAACTGTGTCAAATTTATGACATTACCCAATTGATAAATGGTCAAAGGATATGAATAGACAATTTTCAGATGACAAAATTAAATATCCATATGAAAAATGCACTAACTCACTAAAAGAATTCTGAGATACTACCTTACACTCCTCAGATTGGCTAAAATCACAGAAAAATAAAAATGATAACTGTTGAGAGGGATATGGACAAATGAGGACACTAATTCAGTGTTGATGGAGTGGTGAAATGATCCAACCATTCTGTGGAGCAATTTGGAACTTTGCCCAAAAAGCTATAAAACTGTGTATATCTTTTGATTTAGCGGTGCCACAACAACTGGGTCTATATCCCAAAGAAATCATAAAAGAAGGAAAAAAGTTCCACATGTACAAAAATGTTTGTAGCAGCTCTTTTTGTTGTGTCAAAGAATTGGAAAATTAGTAGATCCCCTTTACTTGGGGAATGGCTGAATAGTTGTGGTATATGAAGATAATGGAATACTGTTATATAAAAATGATGAACAAGCTCATTTTAGAAAGACCTGGAAAGATTTGCACAAACTGATGCTGAGCAAAACAAGTAGATCCAGAAATATATTGTACAAGATTATGCTATTATTAACTAATGAAAGAATTGTTTTTTCTCAGTGGTTCAATAATCTAAAACAGTTCCAACAGACTTTGAGCAGAAAATGCCATCTGCATCCAGAAAAAAGAATTATGAATATTTAATATAAATTAACACATGCTATGTTCACTTATTTTTTTCTGTTATTTTTCTGTTTCCCTTTAATCTCCCAACATGATTCATAAAGCAGTGTGTATGAAAAATAATAAATTTTAACAAAGGAAAGGATCGACAAATACAAAAACTGAAATAATGTTGAGCAAAATGAACAGGATCAGGAAAATATTGAATAGCAATAGTGTATGATGATTAACTATGAATAGACTTATCACTTCTCAACAATACAACAGAAATGATCTAAGACTATTCCAAAAGATATACACTGAATAATGCTATCCATAAGTAGAGGGAAGAAAAATGGAGTCCAGATGCAAATCAAACCATAAAATTTTCACTTTTTGCTTTATTTTTTTATCTCAAGATTTCCCCATTGTTTCCAATTTTTCTTTTACAATATTCCTAATGTGGAAAATATAGCATAAATAATAAATGTAAATAATGCATACCAGATTGCTTGCCATTTGGGAGAATAGGAAGGCAAGAGATAGAGATTGGAAAAAATGCAACACAAAATTTTACAAAAGTGAATGTCAAAAATATCTTTACATGTTACTGGAAAATACTATTATTAAGTGAAAAAATTTCAAGAAATTACAGTTAAACTAACGTGTGCAGTGGGATGATTATTTTCATATTCCTAGTGAATAGAGAGAAAACAGACCTGTGAAATCACAGATTAGAGGAAACTCTATGGATGATTAAATTTCCTCTTACAAAAGCAGATTGGCCCCTTCTCTGCAACATCTAAAGGAATGTCTTGAATACTGACAAGTTAAATCATTTGTCCCCAATCACACCGTTAGCATGTATTAGAGCTGAGACTTGGAGCCATGTCTTCCTGGTTTTGTTGCTGGGGATCTTAGATTTTGCTTGATTCTTTCCTATAGAAGACATGCAAATAATATGCTGAAAGGCAAAGAAGAATTGATTTAAAAATGCAGTCTTCAAAAATATAAGACATCAACATAAATTGTAGAGTCATTGACTATTCATGAAAAAAGGTATGATAATCATAGCGATTATTAAAGTTAGGATTTATTTAAACTTTATGGATATCAAAGTGCTTAGTAAACATTATTGCATTCATCTTCAAAACAACTCTAGGATTTAGGTGTTATTATTATAATCATTTTTAAGTTGAAGAAACAAACAAACAAAAAAAATGTTAAGTGCCTTGCCATAGACAAGTTACTATGAATCTGAAGGCTGAATTTAAACAAGTCTTCCTGACTCCAGGTCTAGCATTTTATTTAATTGATCAGCTAGTTTACCTTCATAATAACAATTCATAGGGAAATATGATTTTATAAGTAGTACAAAATAATTATGACTATCTTACACATAAGTCAACTGAGGCTAAGAAAATTTAAATCATTATAAATGATCACTAATTCACTGACTGACACTTAAATTTCTGTCACCGGTTTTAGCATTTTTTTGATCCTACAAGCAATTTAATAAATTATTCTGCCCCTTTCAATGTTTTATATTAGATTTTCCTAGCAATTTCATGGAAGTCAGGGGAATTTAAAGCTGTCTATATGATAATTTCAGATTTGTACCAAATTATTTTCCCTTTTCCTGATTTTTTCTTATTCATATGGCCAATAAGTAGGAAATAAAAATAAATTTTGTTATCCTTGATATCTTGATATCTTAATTTCCAAATCATTTCTAACTAAGAAAAATGAGTCAATGAGGTAAACAACATGAAGCTGTTACTTTGCTGGTATTTCTCTTTAAATGCCTTATCATTTTTGATCTTTCTCTTTCCACTCCACTTCCATCTTGAAGAACGCAGAGAACATTCGAATCAGCCCAAGAATGTGGAGAAGACAGGAGCTCCTTTGGAATCATGAATGTGCCACATGACATAATCCAAAGGATTTCACCTAATGTGTTGAAAAAGCTAATAACAGGGTTGGTGATCTCCATTAATTAATTACAACTACATTGCCATATACATTTTTCTTAGTAAATTTATTGCAGGAAGACACTTGATTCTCTTAGATTTTGAAAATGTGAAAGAGTAAGAGTTTATATAATTAATGTGTGGAGTTTTGATTTAGCGGTGCCACAACAACTGGGTCTATATCCCAAAGAAATCATAAAAGAAGGAAAAAAGTTCCACATGTACAAAAATGTTTGTAGCAGCTCTTTTTGTTGTGTCAAAGAATTGGAAGTTTTTTAGGTTTACATGTCAATAGTTAGGAACTTTATTAGATTATTTTCCACAACATAAGTCACATCATCAAAATGTATACCATTGAAATATTTTTCCCTAGTGTAAATGATAAAGTTTCATAATGACATAACAACAGAATCAGGAAAACCTGGCTCACAACCTGCCTTTGTTACTTATTAGCTATCTAAGTATGGAGCAATTATTTAGTCTTTCAATATTCTCAAGTAACTCACTAAAACTGTGAGTTTTGGGGAAGATGTCACTTGAAACAGATCTCAAAAAAAGAATTCTTAGTTGCAATGAAATCATAGCAATCAAAATGAAACTAAAACAAATGTAACATCAAACAAAATAAGATATCTATTTCAATCATAGGCTGTATTGTGAATTCAGTAACGTCAGTAATGGAAAAATAGCAGTCATATTATATTCTGCCCATATGTGATCTGACATGGAATATTATGTTCAGTTTTATATTACACATTTTAGGAAGGATATAGATAAATTGGAGACAATTCATTGAATACTTTTCAGAATGGTTAAGAGTTTTACAAACATGTCATGAAGATTGGTAGAAGCATATCAACTGGGAATATTCAGCCGGCAGAAAAGAAAACAAAGTATATAAGGTGCCTTTATTTAAGTTTAAGAAGGTCTACAATTGTGAAGAATTAGTATTATCATTCTGTTAAACTCCAGAGGACAGAAATAGTACCAAAGAAAAGAAGTTGATATAATAGTACCAAAGAATAGATGTTGAAATTTTAATCTTGACAAAAGAAATAACATTTAAAATTCTAGTTATCAGAAAAGTATATAGCTATTATAAAAAGGTAGTTTTATTCCAGGAAAACATGATCCCAATTTTCTTTCTCTTCTTTTTTTTAATCTCTTGTTATTTCCACTGGATACAACATTACTGCCAGAAAAAAAAAAAATTGCTTAGTTGTATTCCCTAGGTCTTTCAAACTTCAAATTGCACGGAGTAAATCTCTCTTAAATCATTCAGGCTTGTACATTGATATACTGATCTCCTCTGTGATTTCCAATGGTTTCTCTCTTACCAAATGAGTAGCTGCAACATTGTATGTTATATTGATGGCTGCAGAAAGAGAGAGGCAGCTAGGCAACAGAGTGGATAGAATGCCAATCCTGTAGTTAGGAAGTCCTGAATTCAAATTGTTATACTACTAGCTATGCTTATGTGACATTGTATTTTAGAAGACAGAGTTTATAAATCATTCACTTTGGGATTTCTACTGAGCTAATTGAAAAATGCACTGTATGATCACAGAAGACAGATAGGCGATGAGAGTTGTACATAACTAAATTAATGGAAGAGCAATGATGTTACATGGTCATAATATCTAAGTAGTGCAGTGAATATAGAATACCAGCCCTGAAGTCAGAAACATTTGAGTTGAAATCCAACTAGAGAAAGTTTCTTAGCTGTGTGACCTTGGCCAATTCACTTAATCTGTTTGCTTTAGTTTCCTTAACTGTCAAATGAGGATACTAATACCTATCTTCCAATGCTATTTTGAGGATCAAATGGGAAAATAGCTATAAAGAGCCGTCTTTAGTGCCTAGAACATTGTAAGTACTATATAGTGTTACATGATGATGATGATGATGATATTATAGTGATTATGATAATCAACTTCCTACCCTAAAAATAAAAAAAAAATCTCTTTTAGGGACTGAGTTCTATAGCTGGCACTGTTCTCTATTCCAGAGACTGCACTCATAATTGATTATTCCAGTATTACCTTAAGGTTTTACCTTAAGATTCTTTTTAAAGGGACACATGATAATGGATTCAATGAAATTTGATTAAAGAGCTTTAAACATGGAAAAGTGGTAACAAAACTTAGATTTTTTTATACTTTGATTGAAAACTTCTTATCTGCTTAAATTCTGAATTTCATAAGCTAATCTAATCAATTGTTTATGTATTCCCCCATTCTAGAATCTACACTAGAATCACAAACAATGGCTATGATTATGTTTCAAAAAATCTAGCATAGTTCTAAATGCAATGTAAGAGTTGTTTTATTGTTATTATTATTAATATTATTATTATTTCCTCTCATCTTCCCTTCCAGATTTTTTCTTTAGAAATTAAAAAATATATATATTTTCATCTTTAACTATTAATTGATGGCTTACATAAATGGTCAAACTTAAGATCTCAAGATCCAAATTAATACCAATAGATACAAAGCTATAACATTTTTGTTGATGTTGTTTGTTTGGTTTTTCAAATTTTTATTTTCCTCAATTACATGTAGAAACAACTTTTTTGGTTTTATATATATATATATGTATATTATTAAATAATACATATTATATACAAATATATTATATATAATTATATGAAAGTATATATAATTATAATATATAAGGACATTTAAATATAATTATATATAAGAACATATAATATATAAAATACATAATATAATATATAAATATATATGTTATATATAATTGTACATTATATTATGTACTTATATAATTATACATAATTATATATGTGTAATATAATATAGAATATAATAATATGTATTTTTTAAATATCCTTATGTTGGGAGAAAAAACATCAGAAAAAAAAGAGAAAAAATGAGAGAGGAAAAAAAACAGAAGAAAAAGGAAAAAAGTGAATATAGGATGTGTTGATTTACGCTCTGTCTCCATAGTTCTCTTTATGGATTTGGATAGTGCTTTGCACCCCAAGTTTAATGGTATTGTCTTGAATTATTGAAATGTGAAGTAATAGTTGATCATCATAGAGTCTTGGTGTTTCTGTGTTCAATGTGCTACTTATTTCCCTCAGCATTAATTCATGTAAATATTTCCAGGCCTTTCTAAAATCAGTCTGTTCATCATTTTTTATAGAACAATAATATTCCAATTTTTTATATACCATAACTTATTCTGCCATTCCATTCAATTACAAGTTCTTTGCAACCACAAAAAGCTGATATAAACACTTTTGCACATGTGGGTCATTTTCTCTCTTTCTTGATTTCTTTGGGATATGAACTCAATAGTGGCACTGCTGGATCAAAGGGTATGAATAGTTTTATAGCTCTTTGGGCATAGTTCCAAATTATGACAAAATTAATAGGTAATTCTAGAGAATGATATAAAAAGAATATATTCCAAATACAATAAAGCACTCTGCAAAGTCCCTCCTATTATTCAATAAGGAATCATAATATGAAAAAGAGGAAGAGAACAGGCCTTCATTCAATTCTTCTGTGTTTATATTTTGAACTTTGATTCTTAAGATTTTACAACTATCTTTTTGATGGATACATTTCAAGTTGACTATATTAGTTGGTTGGGTTTGTTATTACTTCAATGACTATATCAAAATATAGTTAATCGAGATCTCATTAATTTGCAGCAAAACAAACGTCTTTTATAATATCCATGGAATATGTCTTGGACAATTATCTTTAATAATTTTGTCAATGACGTGCACAAAATTGTAGGTAATATGTCTGTTTTTGTCGGTAGCTGATGTAAGGTTTGGAAGGCTGACACAACTTATTGGATTACAGTCTGAACCTAGACAGATCTAGACAGGCTAAAATTATAGAGTGAATAAGAAAAAAATGAAATATGATTAGAACAAACAAAATATTTATTTTAGGTCTGTAAATTTGCCATATATGTATATGTATATGTATATCTATATCTATATATATTTAATCTATCTAGAAAGAGACGGAGAGAATCTATAGTTATTCTCATCTATCTTCTTAGAATCATGATTGAACACAGTTGTTCTTATTAGATCTGACCAGGAAAGAGTTCAGTAGAACTATCATTCCCTCCTTTTGTACATTTTACTTCTCTATGAATCATGACAAAATCAATTTTGGGTTATGTCATAGTGAACATTTTTAATCTCCCTAATCTATGAATTTAATTCATATCCATGCCAACTCAATCTTCTTTTTTTCAATAACTAGGAAGTTTGAGAAACACAGATAACTTCACAGAACAAATTCCAGATACTTAACTGTGTAATTCTGAGCATAAGAAAAGATTAATTCTTCATTTGTAACATTCATCCCAGAATAGAAAATTGTTGTTGAATAACCAGGATAAGAGATCAAGACCACAGAGGAGCTAGTGGTTCAGGCATTCTGAAATGCGGAACCTCTCAGTGAGAGGAATATGTCAAATACCAATCTTTTAAAATTCAAAACTTGCAGAATTCAGATGAGGAAGACATTAAATATGCCTCTCACTGGATAACATTAATCTAAAAGCACTGAAAACTTGGAAATTTACCAGACTGAACTATGAAAGAAGCAGGACATAAAAGGAAAGGAACTCAGATCATAAATCCTCTCTTCCCTTCCCAAATATGTGAACAAAGTCTAACACTAACACAAAGTCTGTAGTCAAGATGTAATTAAAAAGAATGTAGAAACAAATAAAAAATAAGCTTAATAAGATGATCATAAAAAATATTTTGCAGAGTTAAACTCAAATACAGAAGACAATGAATGACTAGAAAACATCTGGAAGAAAATCTTTAAAGAAAAATACAAATTGAACTACAGCCTACCAAGAATAAGAAAAGAAATTTAGAAATATATCCTGAGTTATAAAACTACCTATACATTTTGATCCAGTAATAAAATTGTTGGTTAATTTGCAAAGATGATCAGGGAACATTAAAGAATAAATGTTTAGTGTATCTCTTTTGAGGTGACAAAAAACTGAAAACTACAGGGATATCAATTAGTAAAAGGATGAACAAGTTGCGATGTATAATGGTTATGAAATACTAGTGTACTATAAGAAATAAAAGATCAGTGATTTTAGGTAAATAAGGAAAGACACAAAATAATGAAGAGGAAAATGAATAAACTAAAAAAGAATACAGTATAAAATCAACAGCAAAACTGTTTAAGAATTCCTCTTTGAATACCAAGAAAAAAAGTCAAAATGGGTTCATTATTTAGATATAATCGGTAATACTGTATAAAAATTAGGAGAACAATAGATAGTCTACTTCTCAGAGATGTGGAGATGAGAAGAATTTATAGACAAAAAACTCTAGGGAACAAAATGAAATGAAATATAGATAATTTTGCTGGTTCAAAGGATCGACACAGTTTGATAGTCCTTTGAGGCTAGTTCCAAATGGCTCTCAAGAATCAATGAATCAGTTCAGAACTCCACCAGCAATGTATTAGGTTCTTTTCTTTGCTTTTCTTTTTTTTTTTTTTTTTTTTTTTTGGTGAAATCCATTTATTTATTTATTTATTTGGTTTGATCGTTGTTTTTTTTTTTTTTTTTTTTTTTTTTTTTTAATTTTATAATGATAAATTTTTGAGAGTACATATGCATGAGTAATTTTTTATACCATTATCCCTTGTATTCATTTTTCTAAATTTTCCACTCCCTCCATCTCCTCCCTCCCCTAGATAACAGGCAATCCCATACATTTTACATGTATTACAGTATAACCTAGATACAATATATTTGTGTAAATCAAATTTTCTTGTTGCACGTTAAGAATTGGATTCCTAAGGTATAAGTAACCTGGGTAGAAAGACAGTAGTGCTAATAGTTTACATTAAATTCCCAGTGTTCTTTCTCTGGGTGTAGCTGTTTCTATCCATCATTGATCAACTGGAAGGGAATTGGATCTTCTTTATGTTGAAGATATCCACTTCCATCAGAATATATCTTCATACAGTATTGTTGTTGAAGTATATAGTGATCTTCTGGTTCTGCTCATTTCACTCAGCATCAGTTCATGCAAATCTCTCCAAAACTCTCTGTATTCATCCAGCTGGTCATTTCTTACAGAGCAATAACATTCCATAACATTCATATACCACAATTTACCCAACCATTCTCCAATTGATGGACATCCATTCATTTTCCACTTTCTATCCATTACAAAAAGAGCTGCCACAAACATTTTGGCATATACAGGTCCCTTTCTCATCTTTAGTATTTCTTTGGGATATAAGACCAGTAGTAGCACTGCTGGATCAAAGGGTATGCACAGTTTGATAACTTTTTTGGGCATAGTTCCAAATAGCTCTCAAGAATGCCTGGATTCTTTCACAACTCAACCAATAATGCATCAGTATCCCAGTTTTTCCACATTGCCTCCAACATTCATCGTTATTTGTTCTTGTCAACTTAACCTATCTGACAAATGTGTAGTGGTATCTCAGAGTTCTCTTAATTTGAATTTCTCTGATCAGTAGTGATTTGGAACACTCTTTCATATGAGTGGATATAATTTCAATTTCATCATCTGCAAATTGTTCATATCCTTTGACCATTTATCAATTGGAGAATGGTTTGATTTCTTATAAAGTAGGGTCAGTTCTCTATAGATTTTGGAAATGAAGCCTTTATCAGAAACTTTAACTGTAAAAATGTTTTCCCAATTTGTTACTTCCATTCTAATCTTGTTTGCATTAGTTTTGTTTGTACAGAAGCTTTTTAATTTGATGTAATTAAAATCTTCTATTTTGTGATCAATAATGATCTCTAGTTCTCCTCTGGTCATAAATTCCTTCCTCCTCCACAGGTCTGAGAGATAGACTATCCTATGTTCTTCTAATCTATTTATGATCTCATTCTTTATGCCTAAATCATGGGACCATTTTGATCTTATTTTGGTATATGGTGTTAAGTGTGGATCCATATCTAATTTCTGCCATACTAATTTCCAGTTTTCCCAACCATTTTTTTCAAATAATGAATTCTTATCCCAAATGTTGGTATCTTCTTGTTTGTCAAACACTAGATTGCTATAGTTGTACCATATTTTGTCCTGTGTACCTCATCTGTTCCACTGATCAACTAGTCTATTTCTTAGCCAATATCAAATGTTTTTTGTGACTTCTGCTTTATAATATAGTTTTAGATTAGGTACAGTAAGGCCACATTCTTCTGACTTTTTTTTTTTTTTCATTAATTCCCTTGAAATTCTTGACCTTTTATTCTTCCATATGAATTTTGTTGTCACTTTTTCTAAGTCATTAAAATAGTTTCTTAGGAGTCTGATGGGTATAGCACTAAATAAATAGATTAGTTTGGGGAGTATTGTCATCTTGATTATATTCGCTCGATCTATCCAGTAGCACTGAATGTCTTTCCAATTATTCAGATCTGACTTTATTTTTATGGCAAATGTGTTGTAATTTTGCTCATATAATTCCTGACTTTTCTTTGGTAGATGGATTCACAAATATTTTATACTCGCGACATTTGTCTTGAATGGAATTTCTCATTGTATCTCTTGCAGTTGCATTTTGTCGATGTATAAAAGTGCTGAAGATTTATGTGGATTTATTTTGTATCCAGCAACTTTGCTAAAGTTGTGAATGATTTCTAATAACTTTATATTAGAATCTCTGGGGTTCTCTGAGTATATCATAATATCATCTGCAAAGAGTGACAGTTTGATTTCCTCATTACCTACTCTTATTCCCTTAATCTCTTTCTCGACTCTCATTGCCGAAGCTACCATTTCTAATACAATATTGAATAGTAATGGTGATAGTGAGCAACCTTGTTTCACTCCTGATCTTACAGGGAGGGGTTCCAGTTTATCTTCAGTACATATTATGCTTACTGACAGTCTTAAATATATACTCCTGACAATTTTAAGGAATAGTCCATTTATTCCTATCCTCTCAATTGTTTTTAGTAGGAATGGATGTTGTATTTTATGAAATGTTTTTCTGCATCTATTGAGATGATCATATGTTTTTTATTAATTTGATTATTAATATGGACAATTATACTAATAGTTGGACTTCCGGCCAAGATGGCGGCGTGGAGGCAGACAGCTGCTTGAGCTCCTCATTTTCTCTCAGAACTTACTTCATGACAAGCCTTTGACTTAATGCTTGACCCAGAAAGAAATCCACAAATAATCACCAAGAGAAGACATCCTTGAAAGTCGACAGAAAAGGTCTGTGTTTGCTCGGGGGAGGGTCAATCAGACTGGCTGCAGACTGAGGGCAGGCAGCCAGAGCAAGACAGGCAGCTCACACAGCTCAGACCGGAGGGGCAGGGGTGTGATTTTTGCTGTTTCTGTGAAAGGGCTTTTGCCCCAGTGTGGATGCTCCGTCTTGGCAGCAAGCCAGGAGCTGCAGAGAGGGTGTAAACACTGGAGCGTCTCTCAGAATCCGGCAACCCCCAACCCCCACCTGGACTGACTCAGTGCATTCTCAGAGCCTCAGAGCACAGACTCAGTACAGTCATTGCTGTTCTGTTAGTGGCTCTCTGCTGCCCTACCCCCAGTTTGTAGAGGAAGCCCATTAATACCATCCAGCCCCATCCCCCGCAAAACAGACCAATTGTTTCTCTTGTCAGTTTGTTTTCTTTGATTCCTACTCTGACAAAATGAACAAAAAATTCAAAAGGGCTCTAACCATTGACAGCTTCTGTGTGGAGAGGGAGCAGACTTCAAATACTGAGGAGACTAGGAACAGACTGTCCCCAGATGTATCCCCTGGGAGGGATATAAGCTGCTCCTCAATACAAAAGAACCTCATAGAGGAAATCAAAAAGGCTCTCACAAGAGAGCTGGAAGAGAAATGGGAAAAGGAAAGGGAAGCTTGGCAAGAGAGCCTGGAGAAGTCATCCTATGCATTCAAAGACAGAGTGGATAAAGAAATCAAATCATTGAGAAACAAGATTAGTGAGCTGGAAAAGGTAAACAACTCCAAGGAAAACAGGATTAGTGAGCTGGAAAAGGTAAACAACTCCAAGGAAAACAGGATTAGTGAGCTGGACAAAGAAATCAGCTCTCTAAAAAATAAAATGGATAAAATGGAAAAAAATTCCATAGAAGATAAAAACTCAATTGGACAATTACAAAGAGATATAAAAAAAGTGAGTGAAGAAAATACATCATTGAAAATTAGACTGGAACAAGTAGAAATGAATGACTCAAGGAGAAACCAAGAGGTAGTCAAGCAAAACCAGAGAAATGAAACAATTGAAAAGAATGTCAAGTACCTTACCAGAAAGACAACAGACCTGGAAAACAGATCCAGGAGAGACAATTTGAGAATAATCGGACTCCCTGAAAAATGGGAGGAAAAAAAGAGCTTGGACACCATTTTCGAGGAAATTATCAAAGAGAACTGCCCAGACATTCTGGAAACAGAGGGTAAAATAGACATTGAAAAAATTCATCGATCACCTACTGAAAGGGACCCTAAAATCAAAACGCCAAGAAATATAGTGGCCAAGTTCAAGAACCATCAGACAAAGGAAAATATATTGGAAGCTGCTAGAAAAAAACAATTCAGATATGGAGGATCCACAATAAGGATAACCCAGGATCTAGCAGCATCCACACTAAAAGAACGAAGGGCCTGGAATATGATATTCCAAAAAGCTAAGGAACTTGGTATGCAGCCAAGAATAACTTACCCAGCAAGAATGAGCATCGTTTTCCAGGGAAGAAAATGGACATTTAACAAAATAAATGAATTCCATCTATTTTTGATGAAAAAACCAGACCTACATAAAAGGTTTGATCTTCAAATACAGAACTCAAGAGATTTAAGAAATCTTGAGAACTATACTTCTGTCAAAAAACTATGTAAAGAACATAGGTACAATTTGTCTTAGAAACTAGAGGTGGAAAGGAAATTATATCATAAAAAAGTGTAAAGTGGTGGTACTACATCTCATGAAGAGGCAAAGGTAACCTATTATATCTGAGAGAAAGAAAGGAAGGAGATGAACATAGCGTGTATCAATAGACATATTCGATTTATGGTGAAACTTCTTCCACTTCATTGAAAAGTGAAAGGGAAGGAGTAAGCTAAGGGGAAGGGAATACAGTAATTTCGAGGAAAAGGGGTAAAATAAGGGGAGGATCTTTAAGGTGGGGGAGGGCTGTAAAAAGCAAGTGGTGTTCACCAGTTTAATACTGGATAGGAGGGTAAAAGGGAAGGAAAGGGGAAAAGCATAAGCAGGGGTTAATAGGATGGCAAGCAATATAGAATTAGTCCTTCTAACCATAAATGTGAATGGGGCAAACTGCCTCATAAAGAGGAAGCAGTTAGCAGACTGGATTAAAAGTCAGAATCCTACTATATGTCATTTACAGGAAACACACCTGAAACAGGATGAGACATTCAAACAAAAAGTAAAAGGGTGGAGCAGAATCTATTATGCTTCAGGCAAAACCAAAAAAGCAGGAGTAGCCATCCTCATCTCAGATCAAGCAAAAACAAAAATTGATCTAATTAAAAGAGATAAGGAAGGGCATTATATCCTGCTAAAGGGAAGCATCAATAGTGAAGCAGTATCAATATTAAACATGTATGCACCAAGTGGTGCAGCATCTAAATTCTTAAAAGAGAAATTAAGAGAGCTGCAAGAGGAAATAGATAGCAAAACTATAATAGCGGGAGATCTCAACCTTGCACTCTCAGAATTAGATAAATCAAACCACAAAATAAATAAGAAAGAAGTCAAAGAGGTAAATAGAATACTAGAAAAGTTTGATATGATAGATCTTTGGCAAAAGCTAAATGGAGACAGAAAGGAATATACTTTCTTCTCAGCAGTTCATGGAACCTATACAAAAATTGATCATATACTAGGGCATAAAAACCTCAAAATCAAATGCAGTAAGGCAGACATAGTAAATGCATCCTTTTCAGACCATAATGCAATCAAAATAACATTTAATAAAAAGCCAGGGGAAAATAGACCAAAAAATAATTGGAAACTAAATAATCTTATACTAAAGAATGACTGGGTAAAACAGCAAATCATAGACATAATTAATAACTTCACCCAAGAAAATGACAATAATGAGACATCATACCAAATGTGTGGGATACAGCCAAAACAGTAATAAGGGGGAGTTTTATATCTCTACAGGCCTACTTGCATAAAATAGAGAAAGAGAGGGGCAACGAATTGGACTTACAACTAAAATTGCTAGAAAAGGAACAAATTAAAAACCCCCAGACAAACACAAAACTTGAAATTCAAAAAATAAAAGGTGAGATTAATAAAATTGAAAGTAAAAAAAACTATTGAATTAATTAATAAAACTAAGAGTTGGTTTTATGAAAAAAACAACAAAATAGACAAACCCTTAGTAAACCTGATTAAAAAAAGGAAAGAGAAAAAGCAAATTGATAGTCTTGAAAATGAAAAGGGTGAACTCACCACTAATGAAGAGGAAATTAGAACAATATTTAGGAGCTACTTTGCTCAACTTTATGCTGATAAATTCGATAACTTAAATGAAATGGAAGAATACCTTCAAAAATATAGCTTGCCCAGATTAACAGAGGAAGAAGTAAGTAGTCTAAATAGTCCCATCTCAGAAAAAGAAATAGACCAAGCTATTAACCAACTTCCTAAGAAAAAGTCCCCAGGACCAGATGGATTTACAGGTGAATTCTACCAAACATTTAAAGAACAAATAACTCCAATGCTATGTAAACTATTTGAAAAAATAGGGATTGAAGGAGTCCTACCAAATTCCTTCTATGACACAGACATACCTAAACCAGGTAGATCGAAAACTGATAAAGAAAACTATAGACCAATTTCCTTAATGAATATTGATGCTAAAATCTTAAATAAGATATTAGCAAAACGACTTCAGAAAATCATCCCCAGGATAATACACTATGACCAAGTGGGATTTATACCAGGAATGCAGGGCTGGTTTAATATTAGGAAAACTATTAGTATAATTGACCATATTAATAATCATATTAATAAAAACCATATGATCATCTCAATAGATGCCGAAAAAGCATTTGATAAAATCCAACATTCATTCCTACTAAAAATGCTTGAGAGCATAAGAATAAATGGACTATTCCTTAAAATAATAAGGAGCATATATTTAAAACCTTCAGTAAACATCATATGTAATGGCGATAAACTAGAACCTTTCCCTGTAAGATCAGGAGTGAAACAAGGTTGCCCACTATCACGATTACTATTCAATATACTACTAGAAACTCTAGCCTTGGCAATAAGAGCCGAGAAAGAGATTCAAGGAATTAGAGTAGGAAATTAAGAAATCAAATTGTCACTTTTCGCAGATGACATGATGGTCTACTTAGAGAACCCCAAAGAATCTGCTAAAAAGCTATTAGAAATAACTCAGAATTTTAGCAAAGTCACAGGATACAAAATAAATCCACATAAATCCTCAGGATTTTTATACATTACCAACACAATCCAACAGAAAGAGATACAAAGACAAATTCCATTCAAAATAACAGTCGATAGTATAAAATATTTGGGAATATATCTACCAAAGGAGAGTCAGGAATTATATGAGCAAAATTACAAAACACTTGCCACAAAAATAAAGTCAGATTTAAATAATTGGAAAGACATTCAGTGTTCTTGGATAGGCTGAGCGAATATAATAAAGATGATAATACTCCCCAAACTAATGTATTTATTTAGTGCTATGTCAATCAGACTCTCAATAAACTATTTTAATGACCTAGAAAAAATAACAACAAAATTCATATGGAAGAATAAAAGGTCGAGAATTGCAAGGGAACTAATGAAAAAAAAGTCAGAGGAAGGTGGTCTAAGTGTACGTGATTTAAAGCTATATTATAAAACAACAGTCACCAAAACCATTTGGTATTGGCTCAGAAATAGACTAATTGATCAGTGGCATAGGTTAGGTTCACAGGGCAAGATAGTGAATAAAAATAGCAACCTAATCTTTGACAAACCCAAAGATCCCAAATTTTGGGATAAGAATTCATTATTTGACAAAAACTGCTGGGAAAACTGGAAATTAGTATGGCAGAAACTAGACATGGACCCACATTTAACACCACATATTAAGATTAGATCAAAAGTGTCCAAGATTTAGGCATAAAGAACGAAATCATAAATAAATTGGAGGAACATGGGATGGTTTACCTCTCAGACTTGTGGAGGAGGAAGGAGTTTGTGTCCAAGGGAGAACTAGCGACCATTATTGATCACAAAATAGAACATTTTGATTACACCAAATTAAAAAGTTTCTGCACAAACAAAACTAATGCAAACAAGATTAGAAGGGAAATAACAAATTGGGAAAAAATTTTTACAGTTAAAGGTTCTGATAAAGGCCTCATCTCCATAATATACAGAGAATTGACTTTAATTTAAAAGAAATCAAGCCATTCTCCAATTGGTAAATAGTCAAAGGATATGAACAGACAATTTTCAGATGATGAAATTAAAACTATTTCCACTCATATGAAAGAGTGTTCCAAATCACTATTGATCAGAGAAATGCAAATTAAGGAAACTCTGAGGTATCATTACACACCTGTCAGATTGGCTAAGATGACAGGAACAAATAACGATGAATGTTGGAGGGGCTGTGGGAAAACTGGGACACTGATTCATTATTGGTGGAGTTGTGAAAGAATCCAACCATTCTGGAGAGCAATCTGGAATTATGCCCAAAAAGTTATCAAAATGTGCATACCCTTTGACCCAGCCATACTACTACTGGGCTTATATCCCAAGGAAATACTAAAGAAGGGAAAGGGACCTGTATGTGCCAAAATGATTGTGGCAGCCCTTTTCATAGTGGCTAGAAGCTGGAAGATGAATGGATGTCCATCAATTGGAGAATGGTTGGGTAAACTATGGTATATGAATGTTATGGAATATTATTGTTCTATAAGAAATGACCAACAGGAGAAATACAGAGAGGCTTGGAGAGACTTACATCAACTGATGCTGAGTGAAACGAGCAGAACCAGAAGATCATTATACACTTCAACAATGATAATGTACGAGGATGTATGCTGATGGAAGTGGATTTTTTCAGCATAGAGAAGAGCTAATCCAATTCCAATTGATTAATGATGGACAGAACCAGCTACATCCAGAAAAGGAACACTGGGAAATGAATGTAAACAGTTATTTTTACCTTCTGAATCCAATTCTTCCTGTGCAACAAAAAATTCGGTTCTACACGCATATATTGTATCTAGAATATACTGTAATATATTTAACATATATAAGACTGCTTGCCATCTGGGGGAGGGGGTTGGGGGAGGAAGGGAAAAAATCTGAATAAAAGTAAGTGCAAGGGATAATGTTGTAAAAAATTACCCATGCATATGTACTGTCAAAAAATGTTATAATTATAAAATAAAATAAAAATTAAAAAAAATTATACTAATAGTTTTCCTAATATTAAACCAGCCCTGCATTCCTGGTATAAATCCTACTTGAACATAATGTATTATCCTGGGGATGACTTTCTGAAGTCTTTTTGCTAATATCTTATTTAAGATTTTAGCAACAATATTCATTAAAGAGATTAGTCTATAGTTTTCTTTCTCAGTTTGCAATCTATCTGGTTTAGGTATCAGTACCATGTCTGTGTCATAAAAGGAGTTTGGTAGGACTCCTTCATCCCCTATTTTTTCAAATAGTTTACATAATATTGGGGCTAATTGTTCTTGAAATGTTTGGTAGAATTCACATGTAAATCCATCTGGTCCTGGGGATTTTTTCATGGGGTGTTGATTAATAGCTTGGTCTATTTCTTTTTCTGAGATAGGACTATTTAAGCAGTTTATTGCCTCCTCTGTTAATCTAGGAAGTCTATATTTTTGAAGGTAGTCGTCCATTTCACATAAGCTATCAAAATTATTGGCATAAAGTTGGGCAAAGTAACTCCTTATTATTTCTCTAATTTCATCTTCATTGGTGGAAAGATCTCCCTTTATATTTGAAGACTAAGAATTTGATTTTCCTCTTTCCTTTTTCATATCATATTTACCAAAGGTTTATCTATTTTATTGGCTTTTTCATAAAACAAACTCTTGGTTTTATTTATTAATTTAACAGTTTTTTTCAATATTATTGATTTTTCATTTTAATTTTAGAACTTCAAGTTTAGTTTTTGGTTGGGGGTTTTTAATTTGGTCTTTTTCTAGCTTTTTAAGTTTCAGCTCCAATTCATTAATCTTCTCTTTCTCTATTTTATTCAAGTAAGCCTCTAAAGATATAAAATTTCCCCTAATTACTGCTTTAGCTGCATCCCACACATTTGGCTATGATGTCTCATCGTTGTCATTATCTTGCGTGAAATTATTGTTTCTATAATTTGCTGTTTCACCAGTCATTCTTTAAGATGAGGTTGTTTAGTTTCCAATTACTTTTTGGTCTATTTACCCCTAACTTCTTACGGAATGTAGTCTTTATTTCCTTGTTATCTGAGAAGGAGGCATTTACTATTTCTGCCTTCCTGTATTTAATTTTGAGATCTTTATGTCCCAATATATGGTCAATTTTTGTATAGGTTCCATGCACTGCTGAGAAGAAAGTATACTCCTGTCTATTACCATTCAGTTTTCTCCAAATGTCTTCATAACTAGTTTTTCTAATGTACTATTAACCTCTTTAATTTCTTTCTTATTTGTATTGTGATTTGATTTATCTAATTCTGAGAGTGCAAGGTTGAGATCTCCCACTATTATAGTTTTGCTGTCTATTTCTTCTTGCCACTCTCTTAACTTTTCCTTTGGGAAGTTAGAAGCTATACCTCTTGGTGCATATATGTTTAGTATTGATATGTCTTCATTATCTATGCTACCTTTTAGCAGGATATAGTTTCCTTCCTTATCTCTTTTAATTAGATCAATATTTGCTTTTGCTTGATCTGAGATAAGGATGGCTACCCTTGCATTTTTGGCTTTGCCTGAAGCATAATAGATAATGCTCCAACCCTTTACCTTTACTCTGTATGTATCTCCCTGCTTTAAGTATGTTTCTTGTAAACAACATATTGTAGGGTTCTGACTTTTGATCCTGTCTGCTATCTGTGTCCATTTGGTGGGGGATTTCATCCCATTCACATTTACAGTTAAAATTACTAATTCTGTATTTCCTGCCATCATATTATCCCCTGATTATACTTTTTTCCCCCTGTCCCCCATGAACTCCTTCCCCAGTAGTTAATTTATGGACCCCACTGTTGAGACGCAGCCCTCCCTTTTTTCTATACCTCCCCCCTCCTTTTCAGTCCCTTCTCCTTTCTTGTACCCTTCCCTTATTCCCCTTGTCCTTTTCCTTTTTCCTCTCCCCCATTTAATGAGGTGAGAGAATTCTCAGAAAAACAAATATGTAAATTATTTAAACTTTGAGCCTACTCTGATGAGAGTAAGATTCACACAATGTTTCTTCCCCTCTCTAAATTCCCTTACATTTGGTAGATTTTCTATGCATCTTCCTGGGATGTAGTTTCTTCTTTTTATCTCTCTTCTACTTCCCTTTTTTATGTTATATCAGTAAAATCAAATTATCCATGTGGACTATCTGTATATCCACAATAGAGATACAGTTCTCAAGATTGCTTTTTACCTTTTTCTGCTTCTCTGCAGTCTTGTGGATGTAGATCAAATTTTTTGTTTAAGTCTGTTTTTTTTTTTTTCTTTTTTTTTCTTAGAAGCAAATGGAATTCCTCTGTTTTATTAAAGGGTCATCTTCTTCCATGGAAGAAAATGCTAAACTTAGCTGGGTACTTTATTCTTGGTTGCAATCCTTGATCTTTTGCCTTTTGGAATATCAGGTTCCAGGCTTTTTGATCCTTTAATGTGTAGCTAGCCAGATCTGGAGTGAACCTTATTGTGTCACCTTGATATTTGAATTGTTTTTTCCTAACTGCTTGCAGTATTTTTTTCCTTAGTTTGGTAGTTCTGCAGATTAGCCACCATGTTCTGTGGAGTTCTTTTTTTAGTGTCTTTTTCAGAAGGTGTTCAATGAATTCTTTTGACTCTTGTTTTCCTTTCTGTTTCTATTATTATCTCTGGACAATTCTCTTTGATGATTTCTTGTAAAATAGAATCTAGGCTATTTTTTTGGTCATATTTTTCGGGAAGTCCAATGATCCTCAGATTATCTCTCCTAGACCTATTTTCCAGGTCTATAGATTTTCCCAGTAAGTATTTGACATTATTCTCCAGCTTTTCATTTTTTTTTTTTTTTTTTTTTTTGTTTTGTTTTGTTTGACTGATTCTTGGTTTCTCAATGCTATTTGTTCAGTACTGATTTTTAATGAGTTATTTTCTTCATTCACATTTTTAGCTCTTTTTGTATATGCCCAATTGAGTTTTTATATAAATTATTTTGCTCTGTTGAATTTTTTTTTCCATTTTAATTTTTTTTTTTTTTTTTTAGTGAGTTATTTTCTTTTTCCAAATCACAAATCCTACTTTCTTGGGAATTTTTTATCTTTTCCAATCTAGAAATCCTACTTTCCTGTGATTTTTTAACCTTTTCTAATTCAGAAATTTTGTTTCCCTGCACCTCCTGTGAATTCTTTATTTTTTCTAACTCAAATTTCAGGACGTTGTTATTTTCTATCATAGCTTCTCTTTCCTTTCCCCATTTTTCTTCAAACTCTCTTAACTTTTTAACAGTCTCTTCTAGGAGAGAGTTATGTGTTAGGGGGCAGGTATCATTCCTTTTTAGGGTGTTATCTGGAGACTCTCTGCTGTTAGCCTCCTTGGAGTAGGATGCCTGCTCTTTCTCTGTATAGGTGTCAATCGTTCTCTTCATCTTCTTACTCATTGTTAAAACTCTGTGGGCATCTGCCCTTGGGAAGGAAATTTACTAGCTTCTTCTTAGACAATATGGAATGCAGCAAAATTGTGACTGAGCTAAGAAAAAGCTCTGAGAGAGAGTTCTCCCCCCTCCCCAGAAATGCCTTAGAGGTGGTTAGCATGGCTGCATTGCAAGGTGTGCCCAGTGAGGAACCCCACTATGTGGCCTAGTGACTTCCCTGAGGTTCAAGGCTGAACAATGAAAGCATCACCAACCCCAGCCAAAGCCTCCTGTGGGGCCGTGGATATTAGCAGCTGATGCGAAAAGCCCCTTAGCTCAAACCAAAAGTGTCTGCCTGGAAACTATAGTCCCTGCTTTGGAGGTTCTTTTTCTCTGGGAGTTCTGTTGCTCTGGGAGTTATGCTGCTGCTACAATTCCACTGCCTTAAGCTGAGCCCCACACTATGTCAATTAGAGGCTGTCCCAGGCTATGTCCCCTGCTGTTCATGTTCTTAACTGCCCCAAAGAAAAGCCCTGGATAGCAGAAGGCAGCTGCACATCCCTGCCGAGATTGGTGCTTGGCCCCTTCCAAATTATGGCCGATCTAGGATCTAAATCTATATTTTAAAGTGGCTTGATTTCTCTTCTTATCCGCTGTTATATAAGCAAAGTAGAGCTATCAGAATGTGCCATATTCCTATCTCAGTGGGTTCTCTGATCCCAGAGTTCTCCCCAGATCATTTGGCACAGTGTAATAGCACCTAACCCTGTCCTTGCTCATATTTTTTTTCCTCCCCCAGAAACCAACCTTTTCTGTTGAAATTCCAGATTCTCTTCAGCTTGTAAGTTGTGCTTCTAATCCTTGTGGTTTTTATCACTCCAGCGTTATTTTTGAGGTTGATTTAACTAGTTGGTATTGAGGGAAGAAGGGAGCTTACAAATTCACATGTATCTTCTCCACCATCTTGGTTCTGCCCCTCCAGTGTGGTGCTTCTCAAGCAGCACCACCAATGCAATAGCTTGGTATACCCCCTATAACATGATTATAAAAGACACTAATTAAAGCTAAAAATTAAGGACGGGATATCTGATTTGAAAAAGAAGCATACCCTGAACTTGAAGAGTTTGACTCTTCCAGTCAAGAAAAAAGAAAATATATTCTTTTTAATATAGAACTTATCAAAGATATGAAGAAGGCTTGCACTCCTTTTTGGTTTACAACATCTTTTGTAGAGAAGTTATTAAAACTTTGGCTTTTGAAGTTTTAACTTGAAGTGATTGGAAATCTATGTCAAGGACATGTTTAGAATCTGGAAAAACTTGTTGTGGTTTTCTGAGTATAGTAAACTCTGTAGAATTCAAGCCCAACAATATAGGCAACCTAGAGTTAATATACCAGTTACCTTTAGTCAACTAGCAGTTTTATGTTATTATGAAAACACTTTAGAAAAGATTAATCATCCTATAGCATAATATGAGCAAATTGATGCTGCAGCTATCAAAGAATGGGCATGCTTCCAGGAAGACAAGATAGAGGTAACTTGCTAAAGAAAATGCTAATGAGGCTTCTAAAAGAATTATACTAGGACTACACACCGATACTCCTTTAGATAAGATCATAAGACACTGTACCACAAAGGGCACAAATACCTTTTATATTCAGGCTATGATGCAGACTTCAAGACCTAAACATGGGAAGACAGAGTCCCTTTTGGCAAAGGAATTCCAGAGAGACTCATCAATGTTTTCAATGTGGTAAAGTAGGGGATCTGAAAGCTCAATGTTGGCATAAAGACAAAGCGATAAAAAAGGGTGGGAGAACAAGACCCCAAACCTCATGTCCAAAATGCATTTTGGACTTCTATTGGGCTTCCATTGGGTATCAGAATGTAGACTGACTCAGGGAAATGAGAAACAGGGTCTAGCTTCAGGGCCCCAGGCAAAAAACATTTGAGACATGATAGTAGTGGATGTTACACCAGAGTCTCTAGAACTTTAGTATTCAGACATGATCCATCCGCTAGAAAGCACCCTCATTGGAGAAAGGGATTACAATTGGACAGAACAGAGTTGTATGCAGCTGGGACTACTGAGATATCCCCTGGAGAGGTGAAATCTGTCTCTGTCTGGCCTATGGATCCTTTACCTCCAGGCACAGTAGGCTTAACCATTTCATTTCATGAGAGTGCTTACAAATCAGTGTTTATCCATACACTCATCTAGGAAACTGGGGAATGTGTAGCTAATATCCCAGTTGCTAATACATGTAGACAATGTGTGACTTATCACACAGGAGAAGTAATAGCATTAGATTTACTGATATATACTTCTAATAGGCAATTTGGAGATATTTGCCCAGATTTTGACTCTCAGCAACAGAATCCAGATATGTTCTAGACTGCAGCAGTTATAGCTGACTGACCTATTTTCACTATCTATATAAATGGCACATCACTAGAAGGATTGGTAGACACAAGTGGAGATCGTATAGTTATTAGAGGTCACTGGCCAATATTTAAGGCAGACACCTATATGTCTGGCACAGGAGGATCAATAACAGCTAGAGTTAGTGCTACACTTTGAGATGGATATTTGTTTTTTTTTTTTTTTGAAGGTAGAAATCACGTTTAATGAATTTGCAGAAAACTCAAAGCTAGAAGGGATGGCTTATGTTTTGAGACGATGGAGCCAAGTTCCAAAAAGGCCCTGACAGGCTGGAATAGAAGACCCAATCTAATCAAATGAAATTGAACAGTTCTAAGTTGGATTTCAAAAACAAGCCTGCGAAG
Source organism: Sminthopsis crassicaudata (assembly GCF_048593235.1). Taxonomy (NCBI): domain Eukaryota; kingdom Metazoa; phylum Chordata; class Mammalia; order Dasyuromorphia; family Dasyuridae; genus Sminthopsis; species Sminthopsis crassicaudata. The sequence goes on along the minus strand of NC_133617.1, from coordinate 313,272,884 downwards.
TGAAGCCGGGAGCGGTATCGATGCAAAAAGACGTGGGGGTCTGCGGCCCCCCTGCAAGATCATTTAGGTTCCGAGCACGTAGCAGCCCCAGCATGGAGGCAGCATACAAGTCAAGCCGGCACTGAGTGCTGGTGAGATCTCTGGAGGAGAGTTCACCTCTAAGCACCACGTCTCAGGAAAGAGGTTTCTTAGTTGAAGCCTGGCCTAGCCCGGGAAAAGGCCTCAAGATCACATCCACGGACCCATGGAAGGCTGCAGGGAGGGAGAGGCTCAGCTCCAAGGGCCACCTCAGACTCAGAATCTTCTCCAGAGCCAGCGCTCTGTCAATAGCCATGTTGAGTCAAGGGCTGAATAGGAAGGAGGGGGAAGGCCAAAGGGCACAGCTCCAACAGAACCCTCAGCTTCCTACAGCACGCAATCACGCAACAGATCAAGTTCACTAGGGCCGCCTCAGACAACATCAGCAGCAGAGAGAGCGCGACCCACTACGAACTGCAGAGCGGACACTAACAGGGGACAGGAGGTGAGCTTTCCTCCAAACGCCAATCCTCAGGGGGATCTCGTGAGGTGTGTCATCTCCAGGGAACCGCACAACTGTAGGCTTAGAACTGAGAGGGATCCATCACCAAGGTCACAGACATAGTGCCAGCAGGGATGGAAAGTCAGATGCAGAAAAAGAAAAAAGCCTCAGGCAGACACGGCAGAGCCTGCAGGATTTGAATCCAATTCCATGAGATGGATATTTGAAGGGGAAACAGGAGTTTTAAATTCTTTTGTAGGAGAAAAATTACCAACAACCTATGAGGAACAGACACCTTACAACAGTTAGGATTACAAATGAGTACTTTGGCTTTTTTAGGCAGGGCTGCTGTTGAAGGCTTGCCTGAACTCTCACCTGTTCCCATTCATTGGAAAACTGATATTCCAGTGTGGGTGGAACAGTGGCCCTTAACAAGGGAAAAAATCCAGGCCTTATTAGATACAGTATAGGAGCAACTTGACCAAGGACACTTACAACCTTCTTTAAGTTCTTACAATTCCCCTTTGTTGTAAAAAAGAAATCTGGAAAATGGAGGATTTTGACTGATTTAAGAAAAGTAAATGAACAGATAGAAACTATCAGATCTCTTCAGCCTGAACTTCCATTTCCTACTTAAGAGCCTAAAGAATAGCCTCTTTGGGTTATAGACATTAAGGCTTGTTTCTATTCTATCCCTCTAGATAAAGAGGATATGAAAAGATTTGCCTTTTCAGTGACCAGAGTTAATTTAGCTGCACCTAATGAAAGATATGAATGGACAGTTTTTTTTTTGTTTTTTTTTTTAATACAAGCATAATATTTTTTATTATTTAGAATTTTTTTCCACAGTATATATGCATGAGTAATTTTTTTTTTATAATATTATCCCTTGTATTCATTTTTCCAAATTATCCCCCCTCTCCCTCCATTCCCCCCCCCCCCCCCGATGACAGGCAATCCCATATATTTTACATGTGTTACAATATAACCTAGATACAATATATGTGTGTAAATACCATTTTCTTGTTGCACATTAAGTATTAGATTCCAAAGGTATAAGTAACCTGGGTAGATAGACAGTAGTGCTAACAATTTACATTCACTTCCCAGTGTTCCTTCTCTGGGTGTAGTTATTTCTGTCCATCATTGATCAACTGGAAGTGAGTTGGATCTTCTTTATGTTGAAGATATCCACTTCCATCAGAATACATCTTCATACAGCATCAGTTGATGTAAGTCTCTCTAAGCCTCTCTGTATTCATCCAGCTGGTCATTTCTTACAGAGCAGTAATATTCCATAACCTTCATATACCATGATTTACCCAACCATTCTCTAATTGATGAACATCCTGAATGGACAGTTTTGCAACAGGAAATGAAAAATAGCTCTACAATGTGTCAAATGTATGGTGCTGTTGTTCTTACTCCAGTAAGAAAAGCATGTCCAAAAGTTACGTTGTTACATTACATGAATGATATCTTGGGGAGTGCATCTGAGGAGCAAATGTTAGAAGCATGTCTACAAAAGACCATAGAAACACTATGGAACTACGAATTACATATAGCTCCAGAAACAATTCAAAAACATGCTCCTTTTCTTTGTTTAGGATATGAAGTACATTCTAAGGTGATTACAGTACATAAGCTTTCTTAAATAACAGAGAAATTGAACACCTTAAATTACTTTCAGAAATTGATACGAGATATCCAATGGATGCATCCAGTGTTAGGCTAAACAATTTATCAATTACAACCATTATATGGCATTTTAAGGGGAGACACTGCTTTAACTCACCATGCCAGCTTACAAAAGAAGCTCAAGAGACTTTGAGAGAGGTTGACCTGGATTAATCCAATGTGGTTTAAATCATTACTCAAAACCTTGGAAATATAAGTTTCCTGACACCCACAGGAATCCTTCATCAAAGACACAGTGTGATAGAGTGGGTGAACTTCACAGCATAACCAGTCCAAAGCCTTACCCTGTGCTTGTGGTTAGAATCTTATTAAAGGCCATTAAACAAATACTACAGTTATCTGGGATAAGATTTGACAAGATATACACCTTTTATACTAATGTACAAATTAATGTATGCTGTGAAAACCATCCCAGTGTGGTAAATTTTATTAAAGACAACCAAGCTATTACATAATTGGCGATGGATTTTTGAAGAAAAAGTTTCTAAGATTTCTCCTAAATTACCAACTATCTTTACAAATGCATCCAAACATAACCCTTGTGCTGTATAATCTCATGACTTAACTATAAAGAGAATAATCAGAATTCCTTTTCAATCCACTCAGCAGAATTAATTCTATGAAATCATGCTACCTCTTACGTATTATCAATGAGATGTAAATATAATATCTGACTCTGTTTATTCAATAGTTTTGTTACAAAAAATTGTCACAGCCCAAATAAAATTTGTAGTTTCTAATATGTATCATCTCTTTAAGGAACTTCAAGAGCAAGTGAGAAAGCATTTTGGCAAGCTTAATATCTTGCATGTCCACTACTCATAGTGGTCTTCCAAGTCCTATTTTTTATGAAAATTCAAAGATCTTCTAAGCATGTTAGCCAATATTCCTTTATTTTAGGTAGCCCAAAAATCTCATTATAAATATCATCAGTCTGCTTGAGCTTTACGTTTGAAATTCTGGATAACAACAGAGAAAGCAAAAAGCCTGTACAGCTTGTCTTCCTTTCCATACTTCTACACTCCCTCCAGGGAAGAACTTTCATGGCTTGAGACCAAGTGAAATTTGGCAAATGGATGTGACTCATTTTAAATTTTTTGGTTGTCTATCTTTTATCTATGTTGTAGTGGACACCTTTTCAGGATTTACTTTTCCAATACCACCAGCAAAATAGTCAGCTTGAGTAGTCACTGAATTTCTTATATAAGCTTTTGAAATTATGGGTGTATCACAAGCAATAAAAACAGATAATGGACCCGCATATACTTCTAAACATTTTGTATACTTTTGTGCACAGTATCAGATTTTACATACATACCTTTTAATTCTTAAATCCTAAAGCTGGAATATATCCTTAGGATTAATCAAGTGTAAACCTTTGTGCTTGTAAACATTAAGGACATCCATGAAAAGTATTTATATTTTCTATTCTTATAGTTTGCAGAAGAATGTTTCCCCAGGTTGCCTAGGTTAGCATAATCCTTCACAAAATATCCCCCATAAACCCTTTGAAGTGTTTAACTTTTTTTTTCCCCCTGAGGCAACTGGAATTAAATGATTTCACTAGGGTGATATAACTAGGAACTATTTTGTGTTTTAGGCTGGGGTGAAATTCAGGTCCTCCCAATTTCAGTGCCAATTCTCTATTCACAGAACACTGTAGCTGCCCCAAAACTTTTACCTTTCATCTCAAATCCTTTTTTCTTTAAAAGAGCTAAACTAACTCTTACTTTGATACATTTCTTTCTTAGAAAATGAAGTAGTTATTCTGAAATTTCAGTGGATTTTTTTTTTCTTGGTACATGAATAAGAAGTTGCAGGGGTACAAAACCATATGAGATCAAATATCCATAAACATCATCCTGGACAATTTTATAGACTAGAAAATAACATTTATCTTCATATATTTCATATAATCACAACAATGATTTTTATAATAACAATAGTAAATACATAATAACATTAATTACAATTTGAGATTTTCAAGGTACTTTATAAACATTTCATTTTATTCTCTTAATAAACTAAAAATGTAAAGTGAAATTATTATTCCCATTTTATAAATAAGAAAAATGAGGCAGAATGATTAAATGACAGGTGTATACATGTATGTGTGTTTGTTATTATAATTATCCAATCATATGACAAACATATGAGTCATGGCATATGAGACTTTGGCTTATGCATAACATATGACTGATGTAAGGTCAAATTATAAGAACTAAGATATGAAGCTAAGTATTCTAATTCCAAGTCAAAAAAAAATATATGATTAAGAAATTCTGCTCTAAATCCTGCTTTAAACCAGGATTAAAGAACATTGTTATACCTTTTTTTTTTTTATTAATTGAAATAGCCTTTTAAAAATCCCACTATATTTTTGAATTACCATGAATCTTTTCCTGAGGCCCCCAGAGGTGAAAGAATATATCTAGCATTTGAGAACTATCATCACAACCTCAGTTTCTCCATGGCGATTTGGATATTAATAGGGATGAGGATGGCACCTCATTTAATTGGCATAGGAAATTTTTTTGAGAAAATATTCTTACAACATAGGTGGGCAATTTCTCTGTAATTTATCATCTCAGATAATTGTCTAAGATACTGAGTATCTTAGTATAAATGTATAAATGAATTTTTCAGCATCATTCAGTCAGTATTTGCTAGAAGTATCACTTGAACCTAGGTCTTCCTTACTCAAAGGACAGATATTTCTCCTTATCTGCCATTCTTGCTCTGGATATTAATGTTTATTAATATTATGATTAATTCATAAATTTTGAAAAAAAAGTGAAATTTTCATTTCAATTTTATAATTTTAATAATTATAGGCTACAAATGCAAGAAAAGCAATAATAAAATTCTAAATATTATATTAAAATCAATTCAATCCTTTATAAGTTTCAAATCACTTTCAAAAATAACATTTTGTAAATTCATGGAAAAACTGAAATGCAGCTCTTACATATAAAAAAATAAATATAAACTACAATAAATTAAAATACAGGCACAAATAAATTCAGGGGGAAGGTGAAAATTTTAATGAGGCTTATTGTTAACAGCCTTTTACATGCTTTTCTGTTCTCTTCTAGTCTATTGATTTCCATTTTTTGGAATATTGCTGCAGCAAAATCTAGATATAAATTAAACAAATTACAGTTTCTATAGATTCCTTTATTTGTCTTTTTTTCCTTTATAAGAAAGATCAAGGCAATCATAGAAGGATCTAATGCTGAGTGGCAGCTTTTGGTAAAGTAATTCTCAAGTGTGGAATGCAGCCTAGAGGGAAAGTGAATGCATTATGATATATTTATATTGACACAAGAGTCATTCTTTTAGTGTTGGAGAAAGATTCTGCCATGACCCATATAATAAATTTCTATTGTCTGACCTCATTGGAACAGGCATCCAATAAAGAATCCAATAAAGTAGACGTAGTATCAAATCCATTTACCAGAACAACTGTCCCTTTTGAACCACAATTATATCTTCCTCTATGTGCTACAGCATTAAAACATAGTTAAAGTCTTTATCTTCTTGTTCTTACAGATCTTTGAGTATGAAATGAAGAGCAAGAGCCAGAAAGGGATGGTCTTGTTCCTCTAGAGAAGGGCATAGTAATCTATGGAAAGAGAATACTTGCAAATTAGAAAAAAATCTCATACAAAATAAAAACAAATCTGTTGTTTGTGCTGCAGTAGCATTCAGCCAAAAGCTTGAATATTACCAAGAGGTTAACTCCTCTTCAGCTGCTTGATATTCTATACTATCCTTAATACCTTGTACAGCTAAGCAAACAATCTCTGGATACTCTCCCTTGAACTTCCTTAACCCAGTTAAAGTGTACATTTTGCTCAGAATACACATTGAATAATTGTTTATGAATATGAAGACAAAAAAGTAGTTTATTTTAGGATACTCTCTTCTTTTACTTATGGATAACTAAGTTCTTAAAGTCCCAGTGTTTTGCTTTAACATTAAACCATTGGGATTATATTTTAACATTCATTTGGTATAGAGAGTTTGCAAAATGAATATTATTTCTCTATGATGGAGCAGTAGCTTTTGAAATCACTTCTCAAATAATTCTATAGATATATTTCCTCTAGTGGTGAAATGAGATATATTAGGAATACTTCTAAATTGTTTTCTTCCATACACTCTAAATGACCTCCATTCTAAAGGGAAAAAAACACACACACAATAAAGCAATAACATACCTTCATCAATTTAGAAAAAGAAAGATAGTTGTTGTTTTTAAAATTCCTGACATTGTGGCTGAGCCAGCAGGCTTACATTAATTTAGAAAAACAGTAAAGTAATTTTTTGGTATTTTTTCTAATGGCCAATAAACTACTGAATCTTACAAACCAGAAGACAGCTTAAAAGCTAAGCTCTTTAATTGTTGTTCTTAACATTCTATTTAATATTTTATTACTGAATTCAGCGAGGATAAAAATAACTAATCTGTCATTTTCATTTCTGTTTTGTGAATTTCATCTTCACATACATGTATATATGCATACATGTATATGTATGTATATGGAGAGTTGATTTTTAAAAAATAAAAAATATATCCATATATATATAATTATATGATATATATCACATATTACAAATACTTTCCCCATATAATGTTAGGTACAGGGATTTTTTTAGAAAAGTCCATATTTAAGGTAAACAGATAGACTCATTAACTCAATGAAGAGTACCAAAATTTCTGGGTTATGTGATTTGCCTGTGCTAAAATCTGAATAATCACTCATCTATATCCAATTGGAAAATGGTAAGATAAACATTAGACAAATCTTATGATAAACTGAATGGCTGTAAAACCAAATTGATATTTATCAACTTAAGGACAAGGGACTAGATATTCTTCACTAAATTTTAAATCTTTCTTCTTCCTTCACTCATTCCACCTGGTTTAATGTTTGACACAAAGTAGGCACTTGACACATTGTGATACAATTGTGACACACTGTGTGTCATCTATTGTATTTCTTTTTGATTCAATTGCTTTTTATTTTGTAGTCCCAACTTCATTCAAGAAATTTCACATGATATTAGTTCTTTGTAAGTACTAATGTGAAGAAAAATTGTTGAGAAATCAGAATTGTTTCTTTTTGTATCTTTGTGCTGTACATCTCTATCCATTCCTTTAATTCACCCACTTTCTCTGAAACCCAGTGTCTCTGTCTTATTTAAAAAGGGGGAAAAAGAAAATAAAGTAGTATAATCTCCTTAGTCACATATGCCATAAACTAATCCCTCAAAATTTACACATAAAATGGAAAGAGAGACATGATAACTATGCATCCTTTAAGGAGTGCCCTTTTCCTTCCTCAAATGCAACAGGATATTTGTGATAGATAAGAGAGGAAAAATTAAAGAAAAGATAGAAAAGACCCAAAAGTGTTTTGTAAGGTTATTCAAAGTTGATATTTACATTCAATTTCCTCCTCTTCTTCAGGTAACACATTTAGTAGCATCTTTTCAAAGACTTTGATTTAGTTTCAGAAAGCAAAATTGTTGTTGTTTTTGGTCAAGTCCAACATTTTGGGGTTTTCTTAGCAAAGATATGGAAGTAATTTATCATTTACTTTTCTAGCTCATTTTGTAAAAGAAAAGAAAATGAAGGGAAGCAGGTTTAAGTGACTTGCCTAAGGTCACAATGTTAGTAAGGCTTTGATATCAGATTTGAACTCAAGAAAATGAGTCTTTCTGACTCAGCATTATCCACTGTGAAACACAATTCCCCAAGATCAGAATACTCTTATCTTATTAGACATTATGGAATATGAGTTATTGTCCTCATTTTGACACTTAAATTTCTGGGTGTTCCTATGTAAATTACTTCATCTCTAGGCCTGAATATACTACATATTAAAATCTTCTTTGCAAAAATTTGATCTACATGTTTGAAACATTTCACATTTCACATTGTCATATTCATATGATGTTGATTTTTATAAACTATCTCACCATCCTAAGGATAAGTGTGATCAGGCCAGTCACACATCAAGATGATGTGTGGAGAGACATAATATCCATTCATCCTTTAAGGAGCACTGTTTTCCTTCCTCAATTGTAACAGGATATTTGTGATAGACGTGAGAAGAAAAATGAAAAAAAAAAGATAGAAAAGACCCAAAGGTGTTTTGTAAAGTTGTTCAAAGGTGGTATTTCCATTACCTTTTCTTCAGGTAACACATTTAACAATATCTTTCCAATGAGGGACAAAGATTTTCTTCAGTAGTAATCAATCATTACTATTGTTGCTTCCAACTCTATTCCTCCCAAGGATTCCCCACCATGTCTGGTAGTCTGTGCCTACCTAGATGTTAAAGTCAGATAATATCATGAGCCTGTCCTTTTTCAGCATGTTAATGATGAGAGTCTTCAGGTCTTCATAATTTTTTTTTCTTTAACTAGATAAAGGTTTGTCATCATGTCATCATATACACAGATTATGATGATGCTGCTCTTTCCTGCAAGTGCCAATTGCCTTTTTATAAGTCTGTCATTTATCCTTTTGTGGGGCCTTAAAAGCTTGGTAAACAGATTAAATTTGATTGAGAAACTTTTGATGACTGCACAGTGATCCTCATCATGGCAATCATTACAGGAAAATATAGTTCTGACCTCAACAACTTCAATTTTTTTGAATGTGATACCTGCTGAATTCTCTCGCACCAAGAGCAATTCCTCATCAAGTCTACTAGATTTCTTTTTGTTAATATGTTAATACAAAAAAAAATTTTTTTTCATGTTTTTAGGTTTTGATCACAAGTTGGGTTCCTTTCAAGCATGGTGAGAAGGCCACAGTTTGGTGAAGTGAAGGAGAAAATTTTAGTCACCTTTGCTAGCCCTGTTCTTATGCCAGAAGGTAAAAATGATCTTAAAAATAAAGATTGCTCTGGCAATGAAGAGATTGCCAAATCCTAATGCTGCTTTAATTCAGTGAGATTTTCCCTGAGCTGCTTATGTGCAGTGTTGTCACTATACCTCCGAATATATGTTCATTGCCCATCACCATAGACTTTGAGTAGGAATAAAATAACAAAATAGTAATATGTAAAATAACATTGTGATATATTTTTATTTAACTATATTTAAATGAGGAAGACATGTAATCATTGACCTTATTCTTTCCAACATAGTCATCAAAATACAATTTCAAGAAAGAAGTCAAAATTATTAAGTCAGTATGTAGTGGATGACCTTGGCGTATTTAACTTCTAATCAAGCTCTAAATGCATAGTGTTTCCTTTTGCCACTTTCATGACCCACCATAACAAATTGTTCATATTTGCCTTTTCTTTTGAGGATAGTCTTCATATTTTGCAGTGTGTACACTCTCCTGACTCACCAATGGATTTGTGACCCATCAATTACCCTCAATCTATTTTAGCTCATCTGCTGAAATAGATTTGCATGGGTATGACCACTGCACTCGTTACAACTTCTTGGAGACCAGTGTGAGAATTGGTTATCAGATGGATACAAAAATCTGAAATCAGACCTGGAATAGAGATTCAGAAGACTTTATACCAAAGGTGCTAGTCTTCCTTAAACACCTATTTGATACTCCTATCTTATAGTTTGAGGCCAGAAAAACAGGAATCTTTCCTGTGTCAAGCTCTACTTAACTCTATCTCTTAAGGAGACTTAGGATGTTAAGTAATTATTCTGCACAAATTAGGAGAATCTTATGCAAATGGAATTAAAATCTAGGTTGCAGATTTTTATTGCAAGGCAATAAAAGAGGAAAGAGAAATGGAGAAATTATGTTGGAAATGAAGATGATTACAAAAAAATAAAAAATATGTTAATGAATATCAAATGAATTTTAAAAAATAATGAGGAAATTGATCTAGATCAGGGCTTTTGAAATTTTTTTCACTGAGAATTTGTTTTCACCCAATAAATTTTTACATTACCTCAGATAAATAGGTCAACAAATTAAACATTTATTGATAATAAATCATAATTTGATGATCCCTCACTTTCAGTTATGAGATCCCATACAGGATCACAACCCACAGTATAAGAAGCTATGACCTAAATGATATCTTAAGTGTGCTTCCAGCTCTAAACGCATGTTCCTGTCATCAAATTTTTAATTTTCTTTCTCTGTGTTCTGATAGGGCTTCACTTTATTCCTAGATCCTTTAATGACACAGGAGCTGCTAAATTGGACAGTGATAAAGTACTGCGCCTAGAATCAGAAAAACTGAAGTCAAATTCAACCTCAGATACTTACTAGCTATGTGACTTTGGGCAAGTCATTTAAGCCTATTTGCTTATTTCTCCATTTGTAAAATAATTTGAACAAAGAAATGGCAAACCACTCCAGTTTCTTTGCCAAGAAAACTCCAAAACCCTGTGACTTTTAAGAGTTGAACAATAGTGAAATGAGTAAAACATTTATTCTCAAAAACTTGAAACTTCTGGCCCTCCCTGCAAACCTCCCCTAGAGTTTTAAATATTTCAAAATGCCATTACTATTTTATCTTTTCTTTGGAAATATTTAGACCTTGTTATCTTGGAAGCTTTTGTTCTTTTACATGTGATCAATCACAGCTCATATAACTAAAGTGATTTCCTCTATAACAAACATCTTACAAAAACCTTGTTTTAAAGTATGCTTATTTGTTTCTTTCATTAAAAAAAATAGTTTTATTTTAAAAGATTGGTTCTCATCATCCTCACAAGGATGGAAATATGGTGAGTCTGATCACATTATTGATCATCAGTAATTGATGTGAAGACTCTTGATCACCATCAGAGCTTTGCTGTGCTCTGTTTTCATTCTGATCTATTTCACCATATAATTCTCAACTCAGTGGTTTCCTCATCTGGAGCTTATCATTTAAGCCATCATAATATCTGTCCCCAGTTTTACCATCTAATCATTTAACACTGTGGTCTCTATCTCTATCTGATTATTTTTCTTTTTCTTTTTTTTTTTTCTTGTTCAGAATCCTTATTCCCAAGTATTCCTAAAGGTTATATCTGAACATTAAACACTCACCAATACAGAGTTAAACGTCATAGGCACATTCACAGAACTTGTAAATGGATGAAGTGGGGGGCAGCTAGATAGTGCAGTGGATAGAGCACCAGCCCTGAAGTCAGGAAGTTCAAATCTGATCTCAGATAGAGTATTTAACATAATTAAAAGATCTCTCTCTCTCTCTCTCTGTATATATATATATATATATATACACAGATTATTACAGATAATAAGCTCAAACACATTCTTCCTATCTTCCCAACTAAAACAGGGAAGACAAGGAATGGATTATTTTGTATTACATAAAGAAATATGTATACGTATAATACAAATGAATATTCACAAATATATGTGTATCTATATACATATATATGTATGTATGTATGTATGTATTCTCTTAATGATAGTTATTCTATCCTAAAGTCCTTGGATTTCTTATATTATAAATTGAGATACCTTTTGAGAAGTTGGATTAGCTACATGCCTATAATTCCTTCATTATATTAAATGTTTCACCTATACTATGAGTTTTCAAAATTTGATCCTAAATTAATGAAAGGAAAACATTCTCAAAATTGTAAATTAGTATATCCAAAATATGGAAGAAATCAAAACAGAATTTTGTTTGCCAAAATAATGTTGGAGAAAAAGAAGTTTGTTTCTTTATTCAAAAGATTTATGCAACACCATGGGATTATTTTGCTAACTAAATGAAATAATTATTTTAAGAAATTCATTATTATTATCATTACTGAAAGTCAAAAGGGGTAATACTTTTCTAAAATTGTTAAAAGTATTGCAACATAGTTGCCTAAAGTAGTAAAGCAAATGAATATCAAAATAAATGAAATCTTCAGTTTATTTTTCAGTATCAATTTTTTTTAGAAATAAATAATATATTTGGATGTAATAGCTCTATTCCCTACTGCCAAACAAAACAAAACAAGACAAGACAAAAATACCCCCCAAAAATAAAGAAACAAACAAACAAAAAAAACCCAAAAAACAGCAGCAGCAGCAGCAGCAGCAACAACAACAACAACAACAACAACAACAACAACAACAACAACAACAAAAAACAAAACAAAAAACAAAAAAAAAAAAACATGTGTTAGAAAGTGTGGATCATTTTGAAACAAATCTATACTTTTCCATTTCCAGCTCCTTCAGTGAGTTCCAATTCTTGATTATTGATACTAACAATTTCTTAGTACCTTTAACATCTCAAACTTTTTAAATTGTTTTTCAATAATGTCTAATTTATCATTTGCTAACTTTGTATGTCTCTCTCTAATCTCCATGTATTTCTATCCTTTTTCTTTCTCTCTCTCTCACCCTCTCTCTTGTTCTTTCTCTTCTCTTTCTCTCATTAAATCATGCTCTCTCTCTTGTCTCAGTCTGTCTCTGCCTCTTCAATTATATAAATCCTATATGTCCTCTCTCCTTTCTTTTTTTTTTTTTTTTTTTTTTTAGTGAAATATGACTGGTGTTTGTTTGAAAGACATTTGAAAGAGATGAAAGAAATCTCTAAGGCCATACAAAAGAGACATTTCAGCATATTTCTTGGGAAATTTAGATCTATTAATAGGAAGAAAAGCCATACAAAACATTTTAAAAATTATTACCTTTTTTTTTTCCCCATTGTTTTCCTATCTGCCTCCATGCATATGACCACAGTTGTCCCAGGTTGTTATAGACACTCTGAAAAAAAAATTCTGAAAAAATAATATGAAAAAATTCTATTGGCTCTGTTTGAATCATATTATACTAAGTAGCCATAATGTTATGTAGTTGGTCAAAGTAAACATGAAACCTTTCAAAATAATTGTTCTTTAGAGTATATCACATGAACTTAGTTGGTTAGAGCCTGAGGCTAATAAAGTCAAGGTGAAAGGTTCAGCTCAACAGGGGAATATTTAGCTTGGCTATGTTCTCTGATTATAGACTTCATTCCTCATACTGACCAGCTGTCTTGAAAATTCATGGTATTGGTCACAAGGGGTGGAAAGTGAAAGAGCTTAGAGCAACCAGTGCAAATACATCTCAATAACTAAGAAAGGGGGATGGTGGAAGTAAAGATTGTTGAGAGAATTTCCAGCTGAAAAAGATTATAGAGACCATGTAGGCTAACCTTTATAGTTTGAGGAGTTTGTCCTTTCAAAGTAAATAATTTAAATAGCTTACCATTAAAAGGGAACCATAAGAGTAATATTTTTTAAGCCAAAGAAATTTCCAATTGTTTTAAATTACATATCTTCATATAGGTTTCACCTTTGTTAATTGACCAAAATAAAATACATATATAGATTAAATATTATATAGGTTTATATGAATATATGTATACATACATATGCATACACTCATACATATACACACTGATACAAAAAATACATAGATAAGGAAAGACACTGTGACACATATAGGTATGGATGTGTCTATCTGCATATATTTGTATATGCATCAAAGCCAAGCAAAATAAAATAAATAGGTGGAGTATTTCTTACTCATTTGAATTTCTAAGAAAGAAATACCTTTAGAAAACAGGGAAATTATGCTCATCAGACAATTTTGGTATTTAAGAAGGTAGACATATAAATTATTTTAGCATTTGTTTCAATAATTGATATGTATCAGAAATGCTTGATGCTCTCTCCCCAGATCTATTACAAAACAGCAGAGGAATTTATTTTTACATTTTGGAAATGTGTGAAATGGTAGAGGATGGAAATGTCTTTGTTTAACGAAAGAATTGAAAACAACAAACAATCTGCATGTTTGGGAAATCTTGACAGAAATGACTAAGAGTGATGGGATTGATTTAGGGAAAAAAAATTAAAACCATAACAAGAACCTAAGGGAATTAAATGGCAGCTTTATATTTTCTGAAAAAAAAGAGGGAAGTTATAGTCTGCAATTTGGACTATGGGGGAGCACATGCAGACCTTAGTAAAGATTTCTGAATACAATAAGCAGTCAGAAATGAGGATACATTTAAGGGGAAAAGGAAGACTACAACTCAAAGCAAAAAAAGGTATGAGGGTGTCCAAAGAATAGACTGGTTTTTTTTAAAGTGATGAATTATAAGTCCTACAAATAAGTCCTTTTCTGATGTTAATGACACAGTAATAAAAGTTCAAATGAGGCTTCAAGTTTTCTAAATTGTTTTCCTTGCAACAACTGTTGGTATATAGTATGAGTATTAGAGTTAAAAAGAATAGCAACATCCTTGGAAGGACAAAGACTAAAATGCAGTCTTGATGCAACAGAAAAAACTTGAGCTGACACACATTTAGACCTGGCCATCAAGGAAGGTCAACCAATTCCTTCAGAGGTAGGAAGTACAAGGACCCAAATGAAGGGGTAGCCACAGTCTTCATGAAGTTGCAAACTGAGGCATAAAGAGAGGAGACAGTTAAAGGGAATAACATTAGACCCGTAGCATAACCCTGGATATCCCCCAGAGTCAAGCTGGGATGATCCCAGGAATATGAGTCAGGAGTAGAAGAACTGGGGATCTCTTCAGGGAGGGCTAGTCCTACATAAAAAGGAGACTGGGCATCCATACAAAACCTGTTGGTGAGGCCCAAGGCCTGGTCTGGAGGTTTTTATGGCACAGTGAAGCCTCAGAGTAAGCTAAAAACAGATGTAGTTGGAGGGTAAGAGGATAGTAAAAGACTGGGGGTCCCAGATAAATGAGTAGAAAGAGGGACTAAGGGAGGCGGCCAGTCAAGGTCAGGGAGTGATAGTCTAGATAAGAGGCCTTTAGGGAGGTAGGACAGTTCAGGGATTCTTTAGAGATAGTTAGAAGGACTCATAGGTCCCAGCTATGATAAATAGTGGCAGGATCATCAAGTCTGAGGCCCCACCAGTGAGGGATCCTCCAAAAGGAGCTAGTAGGACTTTTGACAGTTATATAAAGGAGTTTGCAAGAACCACCCTCACAGTTTATGGGAGACTGACATTATTCAGGTATTAAGAAAAGATCATCAGTAATTGATGGGCCCTTTTCAGGGGTCCCAGAGACCCAGGCCATAAACAGTGGAAGCACAGATTAGTAGAGGAAATAATATTGCCACAGGTGGAGGCAAGTACTATCCCCTGTAAAGAAACCTGGACATAGGTATTAACCCCTCTTTTTTTACATGGTTCTTGCATTTGAGGTGGAGCTGCACCCACCATTATTAGAGGACTGGATTTCAGTAAAAAGGGAGCAGAGGTCCAAGCAGAAGAAGTGATCTTCTGAGAGATTCCAGAAAGTCCAAAATGCTTGGTTTCCCTTCTTCATCGTACAACTATATATCTCTCTCTCTCTCTCTCTCTATATATATATATATATATATATATATTTCCCCTTTAGGGGCATAGCTGTTGGATATAGTCAAAGGAGACAACAATATTAGGAAGAAACATGATAAATTCTTAATTTGAGGAGATCAAGTACAGATTCTGCCTTCCATTTACTGAATGTGTCAAGTTTCACTCATGTGGAGTATAGTCATGTAGGGATAGAGTCCACTTTAACTGCATTTAAAGTGGTCAGGATAATAATATGGGATCCCTTTCAAACAAGCTGAGTCCTCAAAGATGTGAATTTTTTGACAAGGACTATGTCTCTGCATTGAAAGGAGTAGACAGGATAAGACTGTAGAACAGGTAAGGCAATATAGACCATTTTCTGGAATTTGCTTTGCACCTCTTGCAACCTTGATAAGAAATTAATCAAGGAAGAGTTAATAGATTCAGCCTGCAATTTTTCCCAAAGGATGGGGAAGATGGGAGTAGGCCACCCATACATGATTTCAAAAGGATAAAATTGGGGGTGCAACTAACTTGCAGCAGGGCAAGAGGGAAGAGTGAAATTCAATTTTCTTTTGTTCCTCATACTGAGGCCAGTATGCACAATATAGATTCCATTCCCACCCAATGGCTTTAGCCAATCCCTGAGACACTTTTGCTGTGAATGCTGGCCCATTGTCTGAGCAGAGCCCGACGTTTTTTTTTTTTTTTTTTTTTTTTTTTTTTTTTTTAGGAGGGAAGGCTTCCACCCACTGGTGGAAAGGTGATGAAAAAACCAGGAGATACTTGCAACCTGCTGCCAGAATCTTAACTTCTGTGAAGTTTATCTCCCACCTCTCCCCTGGCTTGTTTCTCCTCAATCAAGTTCCTATTGGAGCTGTTTTTCCCAGTTTATCATTTACTTGACTACATGCTGCACATCTAGCAATAGTGTTTAGCAAGAAATTACCTCACTGGGAGGTATTGGTCCCTAAGAAGTAGGACCATTTTCTTCATCCCTAGTGAGTTGTCTTGTGAAGATTCTTTATCCACTTTCCCTCAAGTGTTTCTTGAGTATCCATTCATCTGGGAAAATCCCCTAAACTTCCTGGTCCCTTATCCCCCTTTTGTTTTAGCAAAAGAATCATCAAAAGAGGAATAGACAGGGCTTGGAAGATGTCTGATGGATTAGGAAGAATGGAATCAGGCAGGATAGGATGACTGCAGGTGGCTGTGGCATCTGTGTCTTAATTGCCAATGACTTTAGGAGAGTCCCTAGAATGATGCCCAGAGCAGTTAATAATGACCAAGCAAAACAGGAGCCATATAGATTCTACTAGGGCAAGAATCTCCTCCTTATTCTTAGTTTCTCTCCCTGAGAAGGTTAGGAATCTGCACTCACAGTAGAGGGCTGCATGGACATGAGCAGTGGGAAAGACATGCCAGCTAGCAATGAAGATGTTTGCAGCTCTGGCTCTATAGAATCAAAGAGCCTGGATGAACACAACTAAATCAGTTTTCTGAGCCAATGAATTGGAGATACCTGGAACATTTTCATACCTTCAAACTATTTTTGCTTCTGGAAATTTTTAAGGATGGTGGGGGCAGACAGCTATAAAAGCCACATTCAGTATGGGCTTTTTCAGTAGCCTCCAGGTTTACTGGGATGTAAGTACAATAAATTTGATAATCAGTGAAATGGAGGAATATCTATCAGATTTATTGGCATATTGTTGGACAAAATAACTCCTAATTATTGCTCTAATTTCTGCTTCATAGGTCTAAAGTTCTTCCTTTTCATTTTTGAAATTAACAATTTGATTTTCTTTCTTTTTTTTTTTCTAATCAGATTAACTAATGGCTTACCTATTTTGTTGTTTTTTTCATAAAACCAACTCTTAGTTCTACTTATGAATTCAATAGTTCCCTTATTTTCTTTTTTTAAAAAGATATTGTTTTTATATGTAGATGAAAAAGTGTGAGTGTTGGAATACAGGAGTTACAGAATCTCAAAGACTTCATTCATTAAACAAATACTTTGTTGGGGCATTTAATCATTATTAATCAATTACTCCTAGGAGTAAAGGATTTACAGATGGTCCATGAGCTGAAATCTATTAGAGCCTGGGAAAGGGAGAGTGAGAGAATAAAGCTGAGGAAACTAGTAAGAATATATTATAGCTATTGATTCAATATTAATTGGGGATTTACAAAACACCCCAAAAGATAATATTACTTCAAATAATCAGCCTCTCTTCCTTCCTAGACAGCTCTCTTTCTACTTTCTTTTTTTTTAATTATATATATATTTTATAATATTATCCCTTGTATTTATTTTTCCAAATTATCCCCCCCCTCCCGATACTCCCTCCCCTCGATGACAGGCAATCCCATACATTTTACATGTGTTACAATATAACCTAGATACAATACATGTGTGTAAATACCATTTTCATGTTGCACAATAAGCATTAGATTCAGAAGGTACAAGTAACCTGGGCAGACAGACAGTAGTGCTAACAATTTACATTCATTTCCCAGTGTTCCTTCTCTGGGTATAAGCTACCTCTGTCCGTCATTGATCAACTGGAAGTGAGTTGGATCTTCTTTATGTTGAAGATTTCCACTTCCATCAGAATACATCCTCATACAGTATTGTTGTTGAAGTGTATAGTGATCTTCTGGTTCTGCTCATTTCACTCAGCATCAGTTGATGTAAGTCTCTCCAAGCCTCTCTGTATTCCTCCTGCTGGTCATTTCTTACAGAGCAATAATATTCCATAACCTTCATATACCATAATTTACCCAACCATTCTCCAACTGATGGACATCCATTCATCTTCCAGTTTCTAGCTACAACAAAAAGAGCTGCCACAAACATTTTGGCATATACAGGTCCCTTTCCGCTCTTTAGTATGTCTTTGGGATATAAGCCCAATAGCAGCAATGCTGGGTCAAAGGGTATTCACAGTTTGATAACTTTTTGGGCATAGTTCCAAATTGCTCTCCAGAATGGCTGGATTCTTTCACAACTCCACCAGCAATGTATTAGTGTCCCAATTTTCCCACATCCCCTCCAACATTGATTATTATTTGTTCCTGTCATCTTAGCCAATCTGACAGGTGTGTAGTGGTATCTCAGAGTTGTCTTAATTTGCATTTCTCTGATCAGTAGTGATTTGGAACACTTTCATATGAGTGGATATAGTTTCAATTTCATCATCTGAGAATTGTCTGTTCATATCCTTTGACCATTTATCAATTGAAGAATGGTTTGGTTTCTTATAAATTAGGGTCAGTTCTCTATATATTTTGGAAATGAGACCTTTGTCAGAACCTTTACTTTTAAAAATATTTCCCAATTTGTTACTTCCCCTTCTAATCTTGTTTGTATTAGTATTGTTTGTACAGAAACTTTTTAGTTTGATGTAATCAAAATCTTCTATTTTGTGATCAATAATGAACTCTAGTTCTCCTCTGGTCATAAATTCCTTCCTCCTTCACAGGTCTGAGAGGTAGATTATTTACTGTTTCTCTAATCTATTTATTATCTCATTCTTTATGCCTAAATCATGGACCCATTTTGATCTTATCTTGGTATATGGTGTTAAGTGTGGATCCATATCTACTTTCTGCCATACTAATTTCCAGTTTTCCCAACAGTTTCTTCCAAATAATGAATTTTTATCCCTAATGTTGGTATCTTTGGGTTTCTCAAAGATTAGATTGCTATAGATGTACCTTTTTTTGTCCTTTGTATCTAATCTGTTCCACTGATCTACCGGTCTATTTCTTAGCCAATACTAAATGGTTTTGGTGACTGCTGCTATATAATATAGCTTTAGATCAGGTACACTTAGACCACCTTCCTCTGACTTTTTTTTCATTAGTTCCCTTGCAATTCTCGACCTTTTATTCTTCCATATGAATTTTGTTATTTTTTCTAGGTCAGTAAAATAGTTTCCTGGGAGTCTGATTGGTATAGCACTAAATAAATAGATTAGTTTGGGGAGTATTGTCATCTTTATTATATTCGCTGGGCCTATCCAAGAGCACTAAATGTCTTTCCAATTATTTAAATCTGACTTCATTTTTGTGGCAAGTGTTTTGTAATTTTGCTCATATAATTCCTGACTCTCCTTTGGTAGAAGGATTCCCAAATACTTTATACTCTCAACATTTGTTTGGAATGGAATTTCTCTTTGGATCTCTTGCTGTTGGATTTTGTTGGTGATATGTAAAAATGCTGAGGATTTATGTGGATTTATTTTGTATCCTGCCACTTTGCTGAAATTCTGAATTATTTCTAATAGCTTTTTAGCAGTCTTTGGGGTTCTCTAAGTATACCATCATGTCATCTGCAAAAAGTGATAGTTTGATTTCCTCATTTCCTACTCTAATTCCTTGAATCTCTTTCTCAGCTCTTATTGCCGAGGCTAGCGTTTCTAGTACTATATTGAATAGTAATGGTGATAGAGGGCAACCTTGTTTCACTCCTGATCTTACTGGGAAAGGATTTTTCACCCATTCATTCTTTAGGACTTACATTATTTAATTTTCAATTAACTTTTGGTCTATTTTCTCTTGGTCTTGTAGTTCATGTAATTTTTATTGCATCATGATCTGAACAAATTGTATTTACTATTTCTGCCTTTCTGCATTTGATTTTCAGGTTTTCATGCCCTAACACACAATCAGTTTTTCTTTAAGTTCCATGAACTGCTAAAAAATAAAAAAACAAAACAAAACAAAAAAAAAAAACCCGAACACTTCCTTTCTGTATCCCTTCATTTTTTTCCAAAGATCTATTATACCTAACTTTTCTAACATTTTGTTATCATCTTTTTTATTTATTTTGTGATTTGATTTATCTAATTCTGATAGAGCAAGGTTGAGATGTCTCACTGTCCTAGTTATGCTATCCATTTCTTCTTGCATCTCTCATTACATATCCTCTAGGAATTTGGATGCTATACCAATTGGTGCATATATATTTATTATTGATATTGGTTCAATCTCTATGATACCCTTTAGTAAAATATAGTTTCCTTCCTTGTCTCTTTTAATTACCTCTATCTTTACTTTTAATTGATCTGAGATCAGGATTGCTACCCCTGCTTTATTTTTCTTTGTCTGAAGCACAATACATTCTGCTCCAGTACTTTACCTTCACTCTGTATGTATCACTATGCTTTTAATGTCTTTGCTTTTAATCCCGTCTGTTATTTATTTCAGTTTTATGGGATAGTTTATCCCATTCCAATTCACATTCACAGTTAAAATAACTCAATCTGTATTTCCTGCCATTTTATTTATCTTAAGTTATACTTTTCTCTTTCCTTTTCTCCTTTACTCCTCACCAGTATTTTGCTTTTGATGGCCACCTCCCTCAAACAGTCCTTCCTCTTTAGAGTTCCTCCCCCTTTTAACATCTTCCTTCTAATTCTTCTCTTTTCTCTTCTATTAGTCTTTCCCTTTTATTTCCCCTTTCCCTCTCACTTCCCTATAATTTGAGACAAATATGTCTGATATTCTCTCTTACAACTAAATTTGATGAGAGAAAGATTCACACAATGCTCACGCTTCTCCCTTCTTTTCCTCAATTATATTAGGTTATCTTTGCCTCATTATGAGATGTAATTTTCCTTATTTTACCTTTTGGTTTCTTGTTTTCCCATGCGATCCCCTTTCCACCTCTAGTTTCTTTTTCATATTATGAAAATACAATCAAATTATACCTACATTCTAAGTACATCCATACAAGTTTTCAAGAGTTTAATTTTTGCCTTTTAATGCTTCTCCTGAGTTCTGTGGTGAAAGACCAATTTTTTTTTGTTTACTTCTGGTCTTTTCATTAAAAATAAGTGAAATTCACCTATATCATTGAATGTTCATTTTCTTCTCTGAACGATAATGCTCATTTTTGTGGGATAGCCTATTATTTGCTGTAATCCAAGTTCCTTTGCCTTTTGGAATTTTAGATTCCAGGCCCGTCAGTCCTTTAAGGTGGAAGCTGCTGGGTCCTAGGTAATCTTAATTGTGGCCCCCCAGGATTTAAATTGTTTTTTTCTTGCTCCTTGCAAAATCTTTTCCTTGGTGTGATAATTCTTTAGCCATCATATTCCTTGGGGATTTAATTTTGGGGTCTCTTTCAGGAGGTGATTGGTGAATACTTTCATTGGTTATTTTGCCTTCTGATTCTAAAATATCAATGCAATCGTTTTTTAATGGATTCCTGTAAAATAATGCCTAGTTTTTTTTTTTGTTTCTTTGTTTGTTTTTGTTTTTGTTTGTTTAACATGGCTTTCAGGAAGTCTGAAAGAAGAATAATGACTAGTGTTACTTTGTATTGGATTGTTGGTAGAACTGCTTATAAGACTCCCATTAGGCATACTTTTGAGTTTGAAATAATCCTTAGATTGTCTCTCCTAGATGTATTTTTAGGCCAGTTGCTTTTCCTACAAAATATTTCATATTTTTCTTTTATTTTTTTCATTTTTTTTTACCAATTCTTGAAATCTTATTGAATTATTCCCTTCCATTTGTTCAATGTTAATTTTAGTGTATTATTTTCTTCAGTTACCTTTTTTAGTTCGTTTTGTTATTGGCCAATTGAATATTTTGTTCATTGCATTCTTTTTCCATTTCACAATTTTTTTTTCAGTGAATTGATGTCTTTTTATATCCCCCCACCCAATTTACTGTTGTCTATATAGTTCTAACACACTCTCCTTCCTTCTTCAACTACTTGAGAATCTGACCCTGTCTTTCCATCCTTCTTACCTACTGCCTTTCTGCTTGGGACTTAAAAATACAAGTGATAATGCTCCTTATTTCTTAGTTTGTATAAATGATTAACTTCTTAGATCTTGTTTATCCACCTTTCACCTTAGCCACACACAGAGAATAGACATATAGTTGATCCTCCTATCACCTGCAAAAACATGATTTCTAAGCTCCTGGATTCTGGCTGTTTTTAACTCTCCTTTGGCCTTTCCTAAACAGACTGTCATTTTCCTCTACAAAGAGTCCTTTAATCCTTGAAATGAACTGTTCTTTCCCAGTTGATTACACCTATAAGAGTCACTCTCTCTTCCCAAACCTTCCTATAGTTGCTCCTGCTGAACCAATTTATCTCTATACTCTTCTCTTATTAAATTCCCACATGATCACAAAAAAAGGCTAAAAAAAGGAAGATTCATCACAAGGTACAATTGTGTATATTTAAGAATAAAGAAGTTAAATTTTAATATAGCATGTATATGCCATGTTCCAATCCAATTATTAAATATTTGCCCAGAATAACATTACAAATTTTAAAGAGGACAATGATGATAATCAAGAAAACTTGATCAGTTTAATCTTTCTATCTTTCATGATGAGAATATATAACATCATATGTTTGGGACATACCATATATACCCTACATTAAAATTTAATCTGCATTACTAACTGGGGTGGGACTTTCCAGGAATAAATATGTTAGCAATTCTACCTGGAACCTTGGAGGCAATCATGACAGCTATTTCTATGATGACAAATCATTTAAAACTGAGGAGGGAGAATAGGCAAACAAGTTATTACACACACACACACACACACACACATATATATATACATATATATAATATATATATGTATCCTTTGATAGAATACTATTGTCCTATAAGAAATGATGATGGACATTCTCTTAGAAAAACCAGGAAAGACTTATATGAATTGATACAAAGTCAAGTCAAGTCAAAGTCAAGCAGGGGATTGTTGTTATTTAGTAATAGTAATATTGTAATTATGAGCAACTGTAAAAGGCTTAGTTTTATCACATTTCCAAAGCTCACATCCAATGATAGAAATTATGTACTCTGATTGAAACATTGTTCACTTAATTTTTCTCTTGACTTTTCTTATTTTAACTTTCCTAATATGAAAATATGTTTTATATGATTATGTATGTATCATGGGTTTCATATAAATTCTATTCTCAATTTGTGGAGCAGAAAAATGGAATCTGATCTCAAAAAATATTAAAAGGTTAAAAATGAATAAAAAATTGTTTTCTGCAATTTTGTTGGACATATCAGTTGATTCGTTGTCCTTCTTTCCCTAAGAGAATCAAAATGACAGTACAATGTTAGAGTCAAGTTATAGTGTTTACAAGTGTGACTGATAAGACCAAATACAAGCTAAAAACACTTTTTCAAAAGTCTGACAAAAATAGTCCCTAGAACATTTAGGATGGCTTCTCTAATTTTGCCTATCTCACCTTTCTTCTGAGCTAATTAAGTTCTTCTTTTTCATAGAGTATAACACCTTCTCTGATGAGGGCACACAATGCTGGGTGGTCCAATTGCAATGTCTCCTAAGTCATTTAAAAAACTCTAAAGTTCTTAAGATAACCCTTGAGAATGTTCTTTCTTGTGCCATTTTTTTTCTAACCACCTTGTGAGTGCTTACCCTGTGTAATTTCTCCACAAAATAATCTTTTGGATAAGTGTACATTTGACGTTTGAACAATGTAGTCAGCCCAAAAGAGTTGTTCTTTCTCCAGTAGAATTGGAATGCTTGGCAATTTAGTTTGAAAAAGGACCTCAACATGCCAGCTGTCTTATATTACATGTTAAAACAGTTAAAGTGGAAGTGATTCAGTTTCCTGGCATGGTACTGGTATGCTGTCCAGCTTTCACAGGTTTCACTAATGGAGGTAGAGAAACCAGCTTACAATGCATTGAAAGGGTGCATGCAGTAGTTCATGCTGTAATGATCTAGTCTAACTTTTTGAATGAGGCAAAAGAGTTTAGATAAATATGGTGACAATCAACAGACATTCATGTAGTAGTATATTTGGAACAATTGAGAGCTCTTTTTTTCATTTTGAACTAATATAGATAGAACAGTGAAATCAGCTTTTATTACAAATAACCTCAATAATGACTCATTTTTCTTTTTGTGAAATCATAGAAGTAATATGCGGAGAAGTAAATCTTTCCTAATTCATCTTTATATGAAAACATGAGTGAATCTAGGACATTACACTTGGATTTTGTTTCATTTTTCTTCCAGTCACTTGGAAATTCAGAGTTGTTGAAATATGGGCATAGTTAGTATATTATAATGGATAGAGCACGGGATCTGGCATCAACAAGATTTGAGTTCAAATTCAGTTTGAGACACTTACTTCCTTTGACACCCTGGCCAAGTAAATTGACCTCTTTCTTCTTTATTTCTTCAACTGTAAAATGATAATAATAACATCGAATTCACAGAGTTCTTGTAAGGGGGGGGCAGATAACATTTGTAAAATATTTACCATAGTGCTTATTACATAGTAAGTACTCCATGAATGATTATTTCTTCCCTGTAGATAGATAGAAATACTTTTTTTTTCTGCATCTGGCTTCTTGTACATATGCTAAAGAACACCTAAGTAAAGCAATATTATCAGATATCAAAGGGAAAGAATAGGGAGGAAATAATGATAAAATGTACAGCTCTCATTACAAGGATATTTTTTAATAGAACAGTTTCTGATATTCACACAAGATCTATTTTATTGTTTTCTAATATAACAGATCTCACCTTTTTAAATGGCTGAGAGAAACTCTTAAAGCACACCTACTTCAAAACACGCCATCCTTCTCACACTCATGTATTCCATTATAGCAGGGAACAAGTAGATTAATGACAAGACTCTTTGCCATAGTTAAGTGCAGATCTTACTGCAGTTGTGCAGTTTATGTACTTGTCAAATGTCATTCTGAGCTCAGGGAAGCCTATTTGAAGTACCAAACTGACATCTGATAGATGGCTTTCCATGACAGTTACAGTGTTTGTTGTTTTGTTTTGTTTTTCTTTTTTAATAAATCAGGATGAAAACAACTTTATAAGAATGAAGGAAAATGTTTCTTTCTCCACCCCCTCCATCTGCCTTGGTTTTTGAATGAATAAGATCATTACATTTTTTATCAAAAAAATCCAGTAGATGTGAGTTATTCAATAAATGATTTTAAAGCAACATGAATTTTAATGATTTTAATTACCTTGCTTTTAGGATGTGCCACTACTTGGAATGTTTCTACATTAAACACAAACAGAAAAACAAACACATACATGCATACACACACACATAAACACAAGGTTTTTTCCATTAAAATCATATCCACTCCTTGCTAATTCCTCTGTGAAAGATTCCATGTTGTTTATCATTCTGTAATGAAGTTATCCAACTAAACTTGTAAAGAATCACTTACCTCTTAATATCATAATTCAGTTTTACATGATATAATATATAATATCTGTGAAAGTAAGGACCATATCTTACCCAAATTTTTAATACTATAGCTTGAAGTAAGTATTTAATAAATATTTGTTTAAAATGAATTAAAAAGGAAATTCTAAGTACTGAGGATATATAAAAAGGAACAAGGACATTCTTTGCTATCAAGAGCATGTATATCTAATAAGAGAAGATGACATAAAAGGGAAATAGTTGTTTTAGACCAGTGTTTTGAACAAGATATTTAAAGTGAATGGTGATTGGACTCAAAAGGTAATGAATAATAACTAATAATACAAATGTATACTAATACCATGGATGGAAATGAGTATTTGTAAGTAGACTAGCCTTTCTGCAAATTGTTCTTTCAGACCCACTGAAGGTGACCATAAAGGTCTTTGATACATGAAAAATTGTTACTTCTTAAGAAATACTTTTATTGTTGTTAGTTTTAATTAAAATATAGCTAGTCATTAGACAAGATTACATTGCATATGGGCAAGTCATACACCCTTTTGGATTTGTTGCAAGGTAAATACATACATACATACATACATATATATATATATATATATATATATATATATATATATATATATATATATATATATATATATATATATATATATATATATATATATATATATATATATATATATATATATATATATATATATATATATATATATAAAACTCTAAATGCTGGATATTTTTGTTGAGAAGACACTAATAGTGTTTATACAGAATTAGAAGGAATAAAGAAGTTAGGCTCTTCAAAGCTACCTAGGTGCCAGTAAGATCATAAAACCATGGAAATAAAACACAATTAACTACTATTTAAGGTAAAATGATATTTTAAAAGTGTTTTTATACAAGAATATTTTGAAAATTCAAATTGCTTTTATACATGTATATGTAATTGGATATATGAAATATAAATTATTATTTGTAATCGTTTTTATTTACAACATTGACAATTGCCAAAACTTTTGTTCTAATTTTTCTGCTCTCTCCTCCTCTCCCCAGATGGCAGGTTGACCAATTCATGTTAAATATGTTAAAGTATAAATACAATATATGTATACATGTCCAAACAGTTGTTTTGCTGTACAAAAAGAATCGAACTTTGAAATAGTGTACAACTAGCCTGTGAAGGAAATCCAAAATATAGGCAGACAAAAATAGAAGGATTGGGAATTCTATATAGTGGTTCATAGTCAACTCCCAGAGTTCTTTTACTGCGTGTAGCTGGTTCAGTTCATTACTTCTCTATTGGAACTCATTTGGTTCATCTCATTGTTGAAAATGGCCACATCCATAAGAACTGATCATGATCATCATATAGTATTGTTGTTAAAGTATATAGTGATCTCCTGATCCTGCTCATCTCACTCAGCATAAGTTCATGTAAGTCCCTCCAGGCCTTTCTGAAATCATCCTGTTGCTCATTTCTTACCAAACAATAATATTTCATAATATTCAAATACCACAATTTATTCAGCTATTCTCCAATTGATGGACATCCACTCAGTTTCCAGTTTCTAGCCACTACAAAGAGGGCTGCCACAAGCATTCTTGCACATACAGGTCCCTTTCCCTTCTTTAAATATCTTTGGGATATAAGCCTAGTAGTAACACTGCTTGGTCAAATTTTTGAGCATAGTTCCAAATTGCTCTCCAGAATGGCTGGATGTATTCACAGTTCCACCAACAATGTATCAGTGTCCCTGATTTCCCACATCCCCTCCAACACTGCACATTATCTTTCCCTGTCATTCTAGCAAATCTGATAGGTGTATAGTGGTATCTCAGAGTTGTGTTAATTTGCATTTCTCTGATTAATAATGACTTGGAGCATCTATTCAAATGGCTAGAAATAGTTTCAATTTCTTCATCTGAGAACTGTCTGTTCATATCCCTTGACCATTTATCAATTGGAGAATGGCTTGATTTCTTATAAATTAGAGTCAATTCTCTACATATTTTGGGAATGAGGCCTTTATCAGAGCATTTGACTGTAAAAATGTTTTCCCAGTTTATTGCTTCCCTTCTAATCTTGTCTGCTTTAGTTTTGTTTGTACAAAAACTTTTCAATTTGATATAATCAAAATTTTCTACTTTGTGATCAATAATGATCTCTAGTTCTTCTGTGGACATAAATTCATTCCTCTTCCACAGGTCTTCCTCTAATTTATTTATAATCTCATTCTTTATACCTAGGTCATGAACCCATTTTGACTTGATCTTGGTGTACAGTGTTAAGTGTGGGTTAATGCCTAGTTTCTGTGATTCTAATTTCCAATTTTAGCAGCAATTTTTGTCAAACATTGAGTTCTTATCCCAAAAGCTGAGTTTGTCAAACACTAGATTATTAAAGTCATTGATTATTTTGTCCTTTGGACTTAACCTATTCCACTTTTCAACTAGTGTATCTCTTAGCCAATACCAAATGGTTTTGGTAACCGCTGCTTTATAATATAATTTTAGATCTCGTAGGCCACCTTCATTTGATTTTTTTTTTTAATTAATTCCCTTGAAATTCTTGACGTTCTGTTTTTTCCATACGAACTTTGTTGTTATTTTTTCCTAGGTCATTAAAATAGTTTTTGGGAGTCTGATTGGTATAGTGCTAAATAAATAGACCAGTTTAGGTAGTATTGTCATCTTTATTATATTTGCTCACCCTATCCAAAAGCATTTAATATTTTTCCAATTGGTTAGATGAGACTTAATTTATGTGGAAAGTGTTTTGTAGTTTTGCTCATATAATTTCTGATTTTCCCTTGGCAGATAGATTCCTAAATATTTTATACTATTGGTATTTACTTTAAATGGAATTTCTCTTGGTAACTCTGTTGGATTTTGTTAGTGACATATAAGAATGCTAATGATTTATGTGGGTTTATTTTGTATCTTGCAACTTTGCTAAAGGTGTGGATTATATGATATTATTTACAGAAATATATATTACAACAGTGAGACAGACATGGAGCAAGATTGACATCCCATCACCCATGTGAAAATTATAAATGTCGAAGATGGTGGAGAAGAAACACACGACACTGTGAACGTCCTTACTCCCTCACAACCAATTAGATAAATTAGGCTCAGAAATAGCGCTGGACTGATAGATACCAGAAGGACTGGAAGTACTACTTACCAGCTGAAGAGAATCTGGAGTTTCAACAGAAAAGGTCAGTTCCCAAGGGAGGAAGAAGAGAGGCCAGCACAGATGGCTGGGTGCTAGCATACTGGACCGATCGCGCTGGGAAGGGCTCTGGGATCAGAGAAGACACTGAGATAAAGGAATCTGGCACAGGCTGTTAGCTCTTCCCTGTTTATAATATAGCAATTCAGAAGAGAAATCAAAATTACTTTAAAAATTCAGATAGATTAGATCCTGGGAGTGACTCAGCAGATCTCTGCACCAGGGGGTGTGGCCTCAGCTCCCACCATAGACTAGTTAAGAGATTGACAAGTGGGCAGATAAGCCCAAGGCAACATACACTGCCTAGCTTAGCTGGAGGGTGTGGAACCCAGCTCCAGAAGTCCCAGAGAAGCGGAACTTTTGAACTAGGGACCGAGGTTTCTGGCAGACACTTCCAGTTTTCTCTCACCTTATTAAAAGGGGGGAGAGGAAAAGGGAAAAGGAAAAGGAGAATAAGGAAGGGACTTGGACGGAGGGGGGAGGGATACTAAAAAAAAAAGGGAGGGTTGCGCGTCACAAGGGGGGTCTGTAAATTAAATATCGGGGAGGGGGATCAGGGGGGTCAAGGGAAAAATCATAATCTGGGGATAATATGATGGCAGGAAATACAGAATTAGTAATTTTAACTGTAAATGTGAATGGGATGAACGATCCCATCAAACAGAGACGGATAGCAGATTGGATCAAAAATCAGAACCCTACAATATGTTGTCTGCAGGAAACACACTTAAAGCAGGGAGATACATACAGAGTAAAGGTAAAAGGTTGGAGCAGAATCTATTATGCTTCAGGTAAAGCCAAAAAAGCAGGGGTAGCTATCCTTATCTCAGATCAAGCAAAACCATAAGTTGATCTAGTTAAAAAAAGATAAGGAAGGAAACTATATCCTACTGAAAGGTAGCATAAATAATGAAGCCATATCAATACTAAACATATATGCACCAAGTGGTATAGCATCTAACTTTCTAAAGGAAAAGTAAAGAGAATTGCAAGAAGAAATAGACAGTAAAACTACAATAGTGGGAGATCTCAACCTTGCACTCTCAGATTTAGACAAATCAAACCACAAAACAAATAAGAAAGAAATTAAAAAAGTAAATAGAATGTTAGAAAAACTAGGTATGATAGACCTTTGGAGAAAACTGAATGGCAATAGAAAGGAATATACTTTCTTCTCAGCAGTTCATGGATCCTATACAAAAATTGACCATATATTAGGACATAAAGATCTCAAAATTAAATGTAAGATGGCAGAAATAATAAATGCCTTCTTCTCAGATCACTATGCAATAAAAGCTACATTCAGTAAAAAGTTAGGGGTAAATAGACCAAAAAGTAATTGGAAAATGAACAATCTCATCTTAAAGAATGACTGGGTGAAACAGAAAATTATAGAAACAATTAATAATTTCACCCAAGATAATGACAATGATGAGACATCATACCAAAATCTGTGGGATGCAGCTAAAGCTGTAATAAGGGGAAATTTAATATCTTAGAGGCTTATTTGAAGAAAATAGAGAAAGAGAAGATTAACGAATTGGGCTTAAAACTTAAAAGGCTAGAAAAAGACCAAATTATAAACCCCCAACCAAAAATTAAACTTGAAATACAAAAATTAAAAGGAGAAATCAATAATATTGAAAGTAAAAAAAAAGTATTGAATTAATAAATAAAACCAAGAGTTGGTTCTATGAAAAAGCCAATAAAATAGATAAACCTTTGGTAAATTTGATCAGAAAAAAGAAAGAGGAAAATCAAATTGTTAGTCTTACAAATGAAAAGGGGGATCTTTCCACCAATGAAGAGGAAATTAGAGAAATAATAAGGAGTTACTTTGCCCAACTTTATGCCAATAAATTTGATAACTTAAGGGAAATGGATGACTTCCTCCAAAAATATAGGCTCCCTAGATTAACAGAGGAGGAGATAAATTGCTTAAAAAGTCCCATTTCAGAAAAAGAAATAGAACAAGCTATTAATCAACTCCGCAGGAAAAAATCCCCAGGACCAGATGGATTCACATGTGAATTCTACCAAACATTTAAAGAACAATTAGCCCCAATGTTATATAAATTATTTGAAAAAATAGGCGATGAAGGAGTCCTACCAAACTCCTTTTATGACACAGATATGGTACTGATACATAAACCAGGTCGATTGAAAACTGAGAAAGAAAATTATAGACCAAATTCCTTAATGAATATTGATGCTAAAATCTTAAATAAGATATTAGCAAAAAGACTTCAGAAAATCATCTCCAGGATAATACACTATGATCAAGTAGGATTTATTCCAGGAATGCAGGGCTGGTTTAATATTAGGAAAACTATTAATATAATTAACCATATTAATAATCAAATTAATAAGAACCATATGATCATCTCAATAGATGCAGAAAAAGCATTTGACAAAATCCAACATCCATTCCTACTAAAAACTCTTGAGAGTATAGGAATAAATGGACTATTCCTTAGAATAATCAGTAGCATATATTTAAGACCGTCAGTAAGCATAATATGCAATAGAAATAAACTACAACCTTTCCCAGTAAGACCAGGAGTGAAACAAGGTTGCCCACTATCACCATTACTATTCAATATAGTACTAGAAACGCTAGCCTTGGCAATAAGAGCCAAGAAAGAGATTCAAGGAATTAGAGTAGGAAATGAGGAAATCAAACTATCACTTTTTGCAGATGACATGATGGTATACTTAGAGAACCCCAAAGACTCTGCTAAAAAGCTACTAGAAAGAATTCAAAATTTCAGCAAAGTGGCAGGATACAAAATAAATCCACATAAATCCTCAGCATTTTTACATATCACCAACAAAATCCAACAGCAAGAGATACAAAGAGAAATTCCATTCCAAACAAATGTTGAGAGTATAAAGTATTTGGGAATCCATCTACCAAAGAAAAGTCAGGAATTATATGAGAAAAATTATAAAACACTTGCCACAAAAATAAAGTCAGATTTAAATAATTGGAAAGACATTCAGTGCTCTTGGATAGGCCCAGCAAATATAATAAAGATGACAATACTCCCCAAACTAATCTATTAATTTAGTGCTATACCAATCAGACTCCCAAGCAACTATTTCAATGACCTAGAAAAAATAACAACAAAATTCATATGGAAGAATAAAAGGTCGAGAATTGCAAGGTTACTAATGAAAAAAAAAACTCAGAGGAAGGTGGTCTAAGTGTACCTGATCTAAAACTGTATTATATAGCAGCAGTCACCAAAACCATTTGGTATTGGCTAAGAAATAGACCGGTAGATTAGTGGAACAGATTAGATACAAAGGACAAAAAAGGGTACATCTATAGCAATCTAATCTTTGACAAACCCAAAGATACTAAAATTAGGGATAAAAATTCTGTATTTGGAAAAAACTGTTGGGAAAACTGGAAATTAATATGGCAGAAATTAGATATCGATCCACACTTAACACCATATGCCAAGATAAGATCAAAATGGGTCCATGATTTAGACATAAAGATTGAAATCATAAACAGATTAGAGGAACAGAAGATAGTCTACCTCTCAGACCTGTGGAGGAGGAAGGAATTTATGACCAGAGGAGAACTAGAGATCATTATTGATCACAAAATAGAAGAGTTTGATTACATCAAACTAAAAATTTTCTGTACAAATAATACGAATGCAAACAAGATTAGAAGGGAAGTAACAAATTGGGAAAATATTTTTAAAAGGAAAGGTTCTGACAAATGTCTCATTTCCAAAATATATAGAGAACTGACCCTAATTTATAAGAAACCAAACCATTCTCCAATTGATAAATGGTCAAAGGATATGAACAGACAATTCTCAGATGAAGAAATTGAAACTATATCCACTCACATGAAAGAGTGTTCCAAATCACTGATGATCAGAGAAATGCAAATTAAGACAACTCTGAGATACCACTACACACCTGTCAGATTGGCTAAGATGACAGGAACAAATAATGATGAATGTTGGAGGGGATGTGGGAAAACTGGGACACTAATACATTGCTGGTGGAGTTGTGAAAGAATCCAGCCATTCTGGAGAGCAATTTGGAACTATGCCCAAAAAGTTATCAAACTGTGCATACCCTTTGACCCAGCAGTGCTATTACTGGGCTTATATCCCAAAGAAATACTAAAGAGTGGAAAGAGACATGTATGTGCCAAAATGTTTGTGGCAGCTCTTTTTGTTGTAGCTAGAAGCTACAAGATGAATGGATATCCATCAGTTGGGGAATGGTTGGGTAAATTATGGTATATGAAGGTTATGGAATATTATTGCTCTGTAAGAAATGACCAGCAGGAGGAATACAGAGAGGCTTGGAGAGACTTACATCAACTGATGCTGAGTGAAATGAGCAGAACCAGAAGATCACTATACACTTCAACAACAATACTGTATGAGGATATATTCTGAGGGTAGTGGAAATCTTCAACATAAAGAAGAGCCAACTCACTTCCAGTTGATCAATGATGCACAGAGGTAGCTACACCCAGAGGAGAAACACTGAGAAGTGAATGTAAATTGTTAGCACTAATATCTGTCTGCCCAGGTTACATGTACCTTTGGAATCTAATGCTTATTGTGCAATAAGAAAATGGTATTTACACACATGTATTGTATCTAGGTTATATTGTAACACATGTAAAATGTATGGGATTGCCTGTCATCGAGGGGAGGGAGTATCGGGAGGGGGGGATAATTTGGAAAAATGAATACAAGGGATAATATTGTAAATATATATAAATAAAAAAAAAGAAAATTATAAATGTCAATTTTGAAAGATATTATAATTTTTCAAGATATCATTAGAAATGATTTCCTTATCAATTGTACAATTTGTATTTTGTCAGTTTTCATAGAACATAATATTCATTTTAAATATGATTATATAAAAGTAAATATTTCATTGCATCATCAATAAATTTTGTAGTTTAAGTGATATAGTACATACATATGTCTGTATATATCTATCTATACACACATATATTCTCTGTCTCTGTCTCTCCCAGTCTGCCTCTCTTCCTATTATAATTATATTGATTGCTTTTTTTTAAAGTCATTTAGTCATTAAGGTAATATTAGTTAGTTTTGTGAAAATCAGAAAGGCTTCATTTACCATAAAATAAAAAAAAACAAGAAGAAGAGAGAAAGAAAAATTATAGGTTTTTTTCCCCCATACTTCTGTAATGATTTCTTAAAAATAAAGAAGTCACCAATATCATTTTCTTTTTTCTGTACCAACTCCAAATGGACATTTCTGAAATGCTTTTGTTACATTTCCAGAACTCCTCTTCCACAGCTCCTTCCCCAATCTCAAAAACATATTTTGAGGAGGAACTTTAACCCTTATATTGTAGATTGGTTACTTTCCATGTTTCTTTTCATTGCTTCCTTCCCTGCCATCTTATTTACAAGTTTTTGTTTTTTTCTTCATCTTCCCTGACATTCTAGAACCATTATCATCAAATCATATCTATCTTTTCTCTTGGAGAGGCAGCTTTAATTTATTCTCCCCCCACCTCACTACTATATGTCTTGTTATTTCCATTAATATGTAAATTCTTGATGTTTTTTATTTATCCCCCCCTCAGCCGTTATTATCAATCTTAGTGCCTTTTAATTCATTTCTTCAAAAGAAATACATGTTCTTTTCACAAACCCAATTTTTCCTTTCCATTAAAATACTTTTTAAATTTACTTTACTTATTACTTCATTACACATATGATATGATACTATATCTCTATTAGGTTCTAATTAATGTTTCATGAAGAAAAAAATCTCAAATATATTCCTTTTGTGTTTATCTTTTTCCCTCATTATCTTCAATTGTCTTTCTCTTTTCTCTTGATTATTCCATTTTTCCCTAATGGATTTCACTTAAGAATACTTAAAAATAAGTGATTAATATGGCCCTAACATGTTTTAAGAAAATATATTTTATTTTAGCAACATCTAGGAAGTTAGATGTGATTGTTTTATGTATATAGAAGTGCATCTAGAGCTATATAAACTTCAAAATAATTACAATAAAGGCAAACATTATCTCAAACATATCTTGAATGGGGATTGAAATTAATACATGTCTTTTTTGTTCTTGAATGTCTCCTTACAATACTATTACAAGTGATTCTTTAAGTGTTAGTAATTTGTAACCTATTCCAACTCTGGTACTTGTGGGATAGTTTTTTTGTAATATCTTTAAAATGACATAAAATATATGTAATAAAATATATGTTCTCTCTTACATCTCCAGGTAAAATTTTCTGTTCTTTTAGTTCTTTTATATGTTCTTCCTGAAATAAAAGATTTTATTTGTCTTTGCAATTGTAACTGCTTAAAATCTAAATTAGTAATATATATATATATATATATATATATATATATATATATATATATATATATATATATATATATATATATATATATATATAATTAATATTTAGGACTAACAGAGTACGTGTGTAAAGTTAACTAGAATTGCATTATTTTTGGCCAGTCTTTCACAAACCTTTTAATTTTGCTGTGAGTCCTAAAGGACAAAAATATTTTAATAGGTTTTCCATGAAGAATAGTTTTAAATAATAGATTGAGGAAGTCTAGTCAATAATACCCTGCCATAAGACCAAGGCAGGCCAAGGCTAAGCATTCTATACACATTTTTTCTCATTTTCTTCAGGAGATTTCTCCCCCTCTATACTTTTCCACTTTCTTATTAATCTTCTAAGCTAATTTGCTTATTTATTGCTTCCTTGTGAGAAAAAATATCTCCTCCATCCTCAAAAAGAAAAAAATATGGAAAAAAAATCCTTGTTTATTCTGTCCCTCCTCAGAAACTATTATTCCATATTTTTTCCCTTTTCAGGGTTGGAAGTACAGCAAGGAAGCCATGATTAGAAATGGAAAAGGTAATGAGAGATTGGTTTCATAGTACCATAGAAATAGGGGTATATTTTGAATAATAGATTCGACTCCTGCCTTTTTCATTTCCTGTATTTGTAACTTTAGACAAGTTATCTAACTCATTTGGGCCCCTCCACCTCAACTTTAAGGTGAATTATAGAATAGTTCAACCTTGATGGTTTCTAATATTCCTTCCAATTCTAAATCAATGATCCCAAATGTTTAATATTTTTAAATTTCCAGTTAGTGTTTGGGAAGTTAAAAGAATGTGATGAAGCATAATGAAAAAAAAATTACTGAAGCTTCCAGGAAAAAAAATAACCAAAAAATTTTACATAAACTTACTTATCTATGCTAGTTGTTTAAGACTAAATGGAGGTCAACTTAGCTAATACCAAACATTTGAAATATTCCTACCTTGATTTCATTAAATTGAAAAATTGTTATGAATAATCCTTTCATTACAATTTAGATTCTTAAAACATTTCATAAGACACTGTTCCACATTATCAGAAATTTAGCAAAAATGTGATCCTGTACTTGCATCCAATCCATAATAATTAAACAGCTTGTTCTCTATACATTGAAGTAGGCAGCATCTCAAACCCACCTTAAATGATGATGAAATTAAGATCTTTCTTGATATGTCTTTTAAAATCAGGGGATAGAGAGAGAGAACAGTGGTAAGTGTTGAAAATAAAATGAATGTCACTGACATTGTAAAATTAGTGTATTTGAAAAGATATTCCCAAAGATGTCTTTATCTTTGTGGATTTGTGTACATAGTTCACTTATAATTCACAAATTTAGTAGTTTGAAGAGAAACAAAAAAGTAACTTTTCAATTCAGTCAACTAAGAATCAGAAGTGACTTAAAATAACCCATATCAATTAATCAAAATAACCTTGCAATTTTTCACTTTTTGTATTCAGCATTTGAAAGATCATATTTCCTTTTATGTTATATTTAATAAAAGTTATTGGTGATCATATAAATTCAAGCTTAAAGGAGAACATTTCTATTAAAATGCAGGATCTTTCAGTA
The DNA here is from genome assembly GCF_048593235.1 of Sminthopsis crassicaudata. Classification (NCBI taxonomy): domain Eukaryota; kingdom Metazoa; phylum Chordata; class Mammalia; order Dasyuromorphia; family Dasyuridae; genus Sminthopsis; species Sminthopsis crassicaudata. The sequence goes on along the minus strand of NC_133617.1, from coordinate 313,235,923 downwards.
TTGGATAGTCTTTAAGATAAAATTGTGGAAATGACCTTTACTTTCATGCCTTTGTTTTCTTGATGTGCTAGCTTAAATCATCTTTCCCTTCACTATTTATAATATTTTTTAAAGGAACTGACCTTTACAGAAATTTAGGTATGGAAAGAATACAAATTCACAAGCAACTTTCACCTTCATATTTGAGAAAATAAAATAAACAATCAACATACTCCTTAGAAAAAGAGGTCAATAAATATGATTTATATTATTCAAATGATGGAAAAACAAAAACAAAAAATAATTATTATTTATTAGTACTATGTAATTAAAGAAAATGAATTTTGTTTACAAATTAACATATTTTAAAATATAACTTTGAAAATAGAATGCTGCATATACAAATACTAAAGTAACAATTGTGTATACTTGTATTATAAAAACATTTCATGTATACATTTTATGTAAATGTGTCATGCAGTAACTAGGTCATATGTCCAATAAGCAGCTTATTAAATTCAGCATTAAATTCAGGCAAACATACCTGAGACAACTTTCTGCTGTGTGACACTGGTGACATAATTTAAACTTTCTAAGCTGCAGCTTCTGAGTGAAATTGTAGTTAAGCTCAATTGAGTTATTATATCTGAAGCACTTTGTCAAATTTAAAGTACTACATAAATTATCATTATAATCATTATCACCCTCATCACATTCTTCTTTTTCTTCTTCCTCTTCTTCTTATTACACTTGGTAAGACAGATGTTGACATAAGTAAGACATACTTCCACAATGTCAAAAGTGTCCCAAAAGAGGATCATCAGGCAATGAAAGAGAATTTTTTTCTGGTCTTTAAGACATTCAATCATCAACTCATCCTTAATATTCTTAGTACCTAGGGAGAACACTGAAATCCAGATCCAAACTTTTGTTGTTGGGTCATACTCAGATATTACTCTCCTACTTCAGATCTTTTAGAGCATCTGTATCACCATAGATTATCATACTTAAAAGGAAGAAGGCATAAAGCCATTAAGCTTTTTGACTGGGGTCAACTTATAATTTAGGAAACCCCAAGATGGCAAATAACCTATACTTCTTAAATCCAGAAAAAAAAGTAGCATATGCTGATTTAAGCCTCCAAGAAAAATAAAGGTTTAATAAAACCAGTACTAAGTCTGGGGGCAAGTGTTCATGGTTTAATTATGCCTGGAAGAAAGTCGACTGACATTTAGGTAGAGCTAGGGGATTCTGGGAAGATAGAAAAATAGGTCAGAAAATTCCTGATTCTTCAAATTCCCTCCTCAAACAGACAGATCATCAGCACAAAATGAAGATAAAATAGTAAAAATAAATGAATGAAGCATTTGTTCTTCTAAGACAACTTGAGAGGCTCTCAATAAAGATGTGATCTCCAGAGACTAAAGTCTGGCCTCAATAATAACACCAGGTTAATTCTGTTAAATCAATAAATAGCAGGCTGCAGGCGCAACTTTTTCAGGGAGCAGACTAAACCTTAAGGACTTTCACTTTACAAACTTTCATCTAATGTACAGAAAGTCCATTATTTGCACTGCTGAATAGATGAAGATTGCTGTTTCCTGATATTAGGCCTGGTAGTACTGACAAAACTTGACTGAATGGTGTAGTTGTGCATATGAAGGACAAAGTAAAAGTCTTCTGAGTGGCCAGAATTGGGTTGGAGATGTTTACGTTTCACTAAGGCTAAACCTTAGCATCTTTAGATCATTTTTTCCTGAGGTCCACTCAAATTGTTTTAGGAGAAACAATTGTTTTATCCTTTTATTTTTGCTAGTGTACATTCTAGTGTCTGTTTTTGGAGAAGATTTGAAGAACCTAGGATATTCTGATTTATTCTATCAAATTCCCATAATACTCCAGTCTCAGCTACATGTCAGTCTACTTTCTTTCAGGCACAGTAAAGCCATGAAAACTTGCCCCAGGATCAGTTCTGGTTACATCAAGCTTTTATTCTCTGTGAGTCTTGGATCATTATATGTTACTTTTTTCAAGTATTAAGAAAGTATAGGATGTTTACATTATAGGGTTTTCTAAATTACAAGCTCCCCCTAATCAAAAAGAATAATAGTTTGTAGTCATTATTCCTTATAAGCAATATTTCCCATGAAAATAAAAATATTATAATAGACTTTGAAATATAACTATAGTCTCTGCATGTCCTTCCTAACTAGAAATTATTTTTCTTTCTTATTTTTATATTTTTTCTTACACTTTGCGTTTCTCTTGTTACTTTATATCTAATGATTCTGTCCTCCCTTCCATACCTAGAACATGATATTGCAACATCCAGTTGTTTCAATTTTCATGAACCCTATCCTAAAATTCTCTTTTACCTCTGACTCCTTAATTCCCTAGCTTCCTACAAGTCTCAACAAAAAATTTTCCTTCTATAAGAAACTTCCCCAAATTCACTGAATGTTAATACTAGTACTTTATTATCTTTACTTTATCTTGTAAATATCTTGTTTATACCTAGTTTTTTTTATGTCATCTTCTTTATAAGATAATAAACCCCTTCACAACAAAGACTGTCCTTTGCTTTTTTTGTTTCTCTAGCTCTCAGCACAGTACCTGGAATGTGCATTTGTTTGTTAGCCAACTGACAATCTTAAACCTTCCATTCTTAAGAAGATCCATATCCAAAACATGTCAGTTGTACTTTTTGAAAATTCTGGGAATTCTGTGGCCTGAGAAGTAGGCTGAAGAGAGTCAACACCATATCCCTGATATATGTATTTAGGACAAGTAGGCTTTATTTTGTACCTTTTGATGAGAGAGTTCTATGTTCTAGTGCTAAAATATTTTTTTAAAAATAAAAGAGTTAAGAAATTGATCAGAAGTGTCACTTGAATAAAAGATCAGAAACCAGAAGATGGCAGAAAGAAACCAGAAAGTTGACTGAGTTTTCCTAGTTTCCTCAGAAACATCAACTGATGCTGAGTGAAATGAATAGAACCAGATCGCTGTACACTTCAATGTTGTATGAAGATGTATTCTAATGGAAGTGGATATCTTCAACATAAATTAAGATCCAACTCACTTCCAGTTGATCAATGATGGACAGAAACAACTATACCCAGAGAAGGAACACTGGGAAGTGAATGTAAATTGTTAGCACTACTGTCTATCTACCCAGGTTACTTATACCTTCGGAATCTAATACTTAATGTGCAACAAGAAAATGGTATTTACACACATATATTTTATCTAGGTTATATTGTAACACATGTAAAATGTATGGGATTGCCTGTCATCAAGGGGAGGGAGTAGAGAGAGGGAGGGGATAATGTGGAAAAATGAATACAAGGGATAATGTTATAAAAAATTACTCATGCATATATACTGTCAAAAAATATAAATAAAATTTAAAAAAAATGAAATAGAGAAGTTAATCAGTGGAACAAACCAGGTTCATATGCAAAAATACTCAAATGACTTTAGCAATCTAGTATTTGACAAATCCAAAGACCACAGCTTTGGGATAAGAATTTACTATTTGACAAAAACTGCTGAGAAAATTGGAAACTAGTATGGAAGAAACCAAGCATTGACCCAGCCCTAACTCACATACCAAGATCGAAATGGGTTCATGATCTAGACAAAAAAATCATATTATAAACAAATTAGAAGATAGTTTACCTCCCAGATCTATAGAGAAGGAATGAATTTTCCACCAAAGAAAGGAACTGCCCATCAATACTGATCACAAAAAAGAAAATGTTGATCATATTAAGTTAAAATTTTTTTGTATAAATAAAACTAATGCAAACAAGAATATATACAGTGCCAGTATGAAACAGACAGAAATATTGAGGCACTGTGCTGAATCAAAAGTATTGTAGGCTCTCTTTCATTTTCCCAAAAATTCAATTTGTATTATACTTCTTTCATATTTCAGCTTTTTCACTAGATAAATTATTTAACCTCTTTGAGGCTATTTCCACATTTGAACAAATGGGAATGATAATGCCTTGATTACTTGTAAAGCTACAATGGAATAAGTGTTACTCAGTTGCCTCAGTCATGTCTGACTCTTTGTAATTCCTTTTAGAGATTATTTTTTCTAAAAAATATAGTAGCAATTTGCCAATTTCTTTCTCCAGATTGTTCTAAAGATGAGGAAACTAAAGAAACAGTGTTAAATAACTTGCCCAGAATCATACAGCTAGTAATTGTCCAAGGCTAGATTTAAACTCAGATATTCTTAGCTCAAGACTTGGGTATCTATCTGTTATACCATCCATTTGCTCCACAATGGAATAATATGCATACATAAAGTGTCTATTCAATCATAATGCATGATAAATGAAGGCTACTATTGTTGAATCTGGACCCTTTAAGATGGGTTTTTAGTGAATTCTCTTTTCTTTGCTTTTATCCACACTGGTGCTGACTGCAACATTTCCGTCCTTTCTACCAATAAGTTGTTTTTTTTTTTTTGGTTGTTTGTTTTGTTTTGTTTTTGTTTTTGTTTTTGTTTTTGTTGTTTTTGTTTTTGTTGGTTTTTTTTTTTGTTTTTCTACTTGCTCCATGATCTTTGGCAGCTGCTTTTTCCTCTACTGTATAGTCAATTTGGATACATAGAAATGTTTAGGAATGCTCAATGTATAATAGCAATAATGAAATAAATCATTTATTAAGTACCAATTGTTGGTACAATATCAAGAAATGTAGTGGATGAAGTGGAAAGAATGTTAAATTTAGAATTGTGAAGACCTATGTTAAAATCATGCTCCATTTGATCTTGGGCAAATAAATTTAATTTCACTCAGTATCAGTTCTGATATCTAGCAAATGGGGATAAAAATAGTCCTTGCATTACAGGTTGTCTTTAAAATTAATTTAGCTAATACATTTAAAGTATTGTGGAAAAAATAAAATACTATTAGCTATTAAATAATAGCTATTGTAATAGATATAAATTTTCACTGAGGTATAGTCTCAGTTCATATGAAGTTTTTAGTACAATTGGAGGACAAGATGCAAAGATGGATTCAACATATGTATCATAGATATATTAAAATATATATATATATATATATATATATATATATATATATATATATATATATATATGTGAAGATGGGGAAAATATTACCAGTAAATAAAATTAAAGATGATTTTATTGAGGAGTTATAATTCAGTTTTGACTTTGAATGAATTCAGTAAACATAGGTAGGATGGGAGGGTAATTGTTCACATGATGTAGTGTGCACAAGACATGGAAAGTTCATTTTATATGTAAAGTCTTTCAAGGAGTCTAGTTTGGTTTGATTGAAGAGTGTGTGAAAGCCCTTTTTGTAGTGGCTAGAAACTGGAAAGTGAATGGATGTCCATCAATTGGAGAATGGTTGGGTAAATGATGGCATATGAATGTTATGGAATGTTATTATTCTGTAAGAAATGTCCAACAGGATGAATAGAGAGAGACTTGGAGAGACTTACATCAACTGATGCTGAGTGAAATGAGCAGAACTAAGAGATCATTAGACATTTCAACAACAATACTATATGAAGATATATTCTGATGGAATTGGATATCTTCAACATAGAGAAAAACTAATTCAATTCTAGTTGATCAGTGATGGACAGAATCAGCTACACCCAGAGAAGGAAATGAATGTAGACTGTTAACATTTTTTTTTGTTTTTCTTCCCAGGTTATTTTTGCCTTCTGAATTCAATTCTTCCTTTGCAACAACAACAACAACAAAATTCTGTTCTGCACATATATATTGTACGTAAGATATACTATAATATATTTAATATGTGTGGGAATATCTGCCATCAAGGGGAGGGGGTGGAGGGAAGGAGGGGGAAAAATTCAGAACAGAAGGAGTACAAGGGATAATGTTGTAAAAAATTACCTGTACATATGTACTGTCAAAAATGTTGTAATTATGAAACTAATAAAATAAAATAAAATAAAATAATAAAATAAATTAAAATAAAGAGTGTGTGGAAGGTTTCACTATAAAATAAGGATGATACTAGATTGTGCATTGTGTTGTATACTAGGGAATGAAATTTGAACATTATTTTGTGGTTCCTCAAAGTAGGATCAGTTTCAAGAAATATGTCTCTGAGTAAATAATTCTATAAAGGAGTTGATGATGAGACAACCAATGCAACAGAGTTATCCAATTCAAGTGGACCCGAGAAAATAATACTCCACAGAGAAAGAATTGCACTTCCAGGAGTTTTCAGTTCCTTTTGCCTCATGTGAATATTATAGATTTGACTCAATATAATTTTATTTTATGTTTGAGTTATTTTACCATATTGCCATATATTATTATTATTATCATATATATGATATATATGAAGTATATTCGTGGGTGAGTGTGCCCCAACTTTATGGAGGTACCATTTTGTAAGAAATGTCTGTTATATATCCTCAACTTATTAATTTCCATTCATCATGATACTTTTCTTATTTTAGCATCACTCAAACTCTCCATGTCTCTCTCTCTTTACTACTCAGCTGAAAACTTTGTCTCAATATTCAACAAAAAAAAGAGTTATTTTGCCTAGAATCCTTTGTTTTCCAGTCCTGCATTAGTCATTTAACTTAGATGTCTCCTTGTAACCATCTCTTTCTTTCCTTCTGTGTCAAATGAAGATGTTTGTATTTTCTTCACCCAAGGAAAAAACATTACACATATAAACTTATGTCAACTCATCTTCTCCAGAAGATTTGCCAATCTCTCATCCTACTCTCTCATTTACCATCAATCACTATTTATAAATTTGCTTATTTCCCATGGATTAAAAACATACTTATATACTTCCCATCTTCAAATAATATTCACTTGGCCAATTTGTCCTTAGTAATTATTTTCCTGTAATTCTCATTACTTTTGTGCTTAAATTTCTTGAACAGGCCAACTAAAATCATTGCCTCTACTTCTGTCTTCCCACTGTATTCTTAATGCTTACAGTCTGAATTTTGACTTCATTATTCATCTGGAGATTTAGTCTCCAAATTAACAAATTATCTCTTTATTGTCAAATCATAATGAATTTTTATCAGTCTAGTTTATGATGCTCTTCTTGGTACTATTCTATTCTGGATCTCTTCCTGTTGGACCACCCTTTTTCAGCTATATTGCTATTTTCATCTAAATTATGCCTCTTCTTTTCCCATATAAGATCCTATAGATTCAGTTATTATCAACATGCTGATATCGATTAAATTAACTTGTTCAGCCCTGAGCTCTCTCCTGATCTCCATTGCAAAGTGCCAATTAGGTACTTCTTACAGGATGTTTAATATTAACAAGTGCAAAATTAAATATAATTTATTTCACTTACCCAAAAGACCTTCCATTTTCCTAACTTTCTTATTACTAATACTCAGTGTATTATAGTATCTCCAAATTCCCAGTCATCTAGACTCACAACTTCAGTGTCATGTCATACACGATACTTCACTCTCTTTCCCCTTATTCTCTGTGTTGCCAAGTCCTGTAATTTCTAAATTTACAACATCTCTGATATTTACTCATTATCTTATCTGACAATGTAGTTACCCTATCATAAGCCTTCAATATCTTCTGACTGGTCTACTGTGATAGACATAGAATCTTTGCCTCATATTTTTTGTGTGTGTGAGGAAATTGGAATTAAGCAACTTGCCCAGGGTCATACAGCTAAGAAGTGTTAAGTGTCTGAGGCCAAATTTAACTCAGCTCCTCCTGACTTATTAATATATATATATATATATATATATATATACACATATATATATATGTATACACACACACACACACATATATATATATATTTATATGATGTCACCTCTTACTACAGTTTTGTTCTTCTTAGACCTTATGTAACTTCTACTATGCATTCTATAATCTGGAGGTACCAGCCTTTTTCATGCTTCTTGAACAAGACATATCTTCTCTTGACACTAGTTATTTTCTTTGCCTGGAATGCATTCCCAACTTATCTCAATCTCCTATTTTCCACAGATTTTCTCACATCCAAGTTATAATCTCATTTTCTTGAAGAATCCATTCAAGATCTCTGTAAACGTTTGTTAGTGTCCCAACTTATTTTGAATATATAATTTTTGTTAATATTTGTTTACATGTTAATTTTCCCATTAAATTGTGAAATTTTTGAAGTATTATTTTTGTCCATTTATATTTTTGGTTTATTTTTATTGTTACTTTTGTCTTTTTTTGACTTAGCATAATTAATATTATATAATTATTCATATTTATATAAATAATTATATTATATAATTATTTATATTTATATAATTTATTATAATATATAATATATTTATATAATATCATATTATATAATTTATATTATTAAGAATTATCTTAACATAATTCATCCCACATAGTATTAGATTGATATTTTTTATTGAATTGATATAATTTAATTATACTAATTCAGCTTTATGATTCATCATTAAGAAAGTTCCAATAAGATACCTAGGTGGTGCAGATACCTAGGTGGACAGATTTCTGGGCTTAGGATCAGGAAGAACTGACTTTAAATCTGTATTCAGAAACTAGCTGTATGATGCTGGGTAAGTCACTTAACCTTTGTTCACTTTAATCCACTAGATAAAGAAATGGCAGATACTCCAATATGTTTTAAAAAAAAAAAAAAACTCCATGAACAGTATACACTCAGTATGATCTATGGAGTTATAAAATGTCAGAAAGGACAGAGTGAAAACTAAGGCACTCTGTGAGTTACAATAAGAATAGCTAGTAGTAGCTACTAGGATTAGCTATGTGTAGTGTTATCAATACTACCTTTGTTAGCAATAGCCCTATTGTAACCAAAACTTCAAATGCAAGTATGAATTATTCATGTTATTCAAGAAGTAGTACTATGTAAGTAAGGCAAATCTCATTTTCATATTTATACAGAAAGTATTTAAGATTAAACTGGAAAAAAATTTTTTTTCCAGTTCCTCACATACAGTAGAGGATGGTCCCTTGGGATAGCACAAATGTTCAAAATCAATGCTTTAAAGGACATAAGAGTTGGGGTGATCTTTGCCTTACTTATATATTACTACTTCTTCAATAACATTCATAATTCAAATTTGCACTTGAAGTTTTGGTTCCCAGGAGAGTTATTGCTACCAAAGGTGAACTTTTCTTTCTATCTGAGGTTTAAGTTGTTCTCAAAGAACCTAAGTCAACACTATTCTTTTATTTACATATATTAAATCCTTACAAATGTGATGTCATCGAACATTTCACTGTGTTATGTGTTCTTTTATCTTTTTCCTCTACTTTATCTCTTTCCCTGATACTTTCCAGGTCAGAGCTCCTCAAGAACTTTTGAAAAAAACTCAGGAAACTGTATTAGCTGTCATTCTATTGCACATATATTTATATCTCAACAATACTAAAAAAAAAAACAAAAACAAAAACAAAAAAAAACTTGAGAATAACAGTTGGAGGGTATTATTGTGCTTAAAGAACCAGAGGGAGAATAAGTCCATATAATAATTAAAATTTCTAAATGTAGTATAACTGAGTTTCTCTGAAAAATCATGTATGTTATCCAGGGGGAGATTAAATATAAACATTTACATATTTAACTCCTTTTGAAGGATTAGGAAAGGAATAGGAATAAGTAAGGGTGAGCATGAATGTTAACTATTTAAAGATTGTATAATTCAACTAGAGACAAATTAAAGCAGCATAAAGTAATGGAATTAGCAGCTGTAATCTTAGATTAATGGAATTGAGGCTTGGGGAAGTTTAAGAATTTGACCAATAGTTTCAGAAGAAGGACTAAAGCTTAATTCTCTAATTTTCCAGGTCGGTTTTCCATTTTAACAAGTGACTTTTTGGTAGGAAAGAAACAGCAAAAGCATGATACTATTCATTTATACTCTTTAACTTCAAAGTACATTTTTTTTTACATATGCTAAAATATTTTCATTCCCCGCCCCCTACATACAGGTTAGTCCTGGTTAATTATCCTTAATCTATATGCATCAAGGATTTAATAATGTCCCTTGAATGAATGGGCAATATCATTTTAAATTGCAAAATATAATTTACAGGGCATTTTTTTGCATGAAAAATAGGAAGTACAGAAAAGTATCTGCTACTGTGGAAAAGAATAGCATGCTTACATAAACATTATTCTATTTACAATTCTGTATACTTTTTGACAAATCTAGTACCACATAATAGCTCATCAGTTTTATTGCTTTGTTTATTGTGAAACATGTCAGCCTTCCATGTAGAATTAAGGAATTTTTCAGTTGACTGTTTTCTCTACATCTATATATACTGAAGTGAAAATCACATCTAGCATGGTTTTTATTGTTAACTGCCAAATGCCCTTTCATTATTATGCTAAATAAAATATGCAACTGTTCCTTAAAAAAGAACAAACAGCATGCTTGCAAATATCTAGTCAGAGTTATAAATGAAGCACTTCCCACTATTACTGTATTTAGCTATTGTGATTATTCTTTTCAGCAAACCACCATAGTGTAAGAAGCAGTATTCTCAGCACAATATTCCATTATCCAGGCTTCACTTTCCTCATTTATAAGGGAAAAGCTAAAGAAAGTCCAAATGACTGACGACAATTAATTGTTCATGAGTCCAATCTATTTATTCTATATGTAGTTTGACCAGTTAACTATCTCAATCCCTGGAAGTTTCTTCATTGATCAAAATGTGAAGAGGGCCACAAACAGTGGAGGAACTCTTGCTGAGGTATAAGATCCTTCAGCCTAGAGGGAATCTGCTGACAGCTCTCATCTCCCCTTGGGGAGGTCTCAGCCTTCATGAGAAGTCTGGGGTGGTACTTGAAGCAGAGATACTTGTAGTAAAGATGAATTTACAAAATAATAGCAAGGTTCTTACAGTTAGCACATGCCCAGTGTGTTGTACTGATGTAATTCTACTAAGGAATTCAAGGCTGAGATAACTTGAAATAAACAGACTCCATATTTGAACATCCACAGGGGTCATCCCCTACCTCATTACTCCTCTTCTAAGACCAAGGAGTGGGGCTAGTATCAAGATCCTCCAGAGAGCTAGTCTGGATGGTACAAAAATGCATAAAAAATAAATCATGATAGTTCTTTTTGCAAAAAAAAGTGAGTAATCAGATACTTTTATTTGACAGTTGTTTCAGCCATATCTGATTTGGGGCTTTCTTAGCAAAAGTAATAAAGTGGTTTACCATTTCCTTCTCCAGCTCATTTTCCAGATGAGGAGATTGAGGCCAACAGGGAAGAGTGACTTGCCCAGGTTCACATTGTGAGTATCTTAGCCAAGATTTGAATGCAGGAAAATAAAGAGTCCTGTCTCCACACCCATTCACTGTTCTACCTAGCTGCCTGGATAATCAAATAGTTTAAGCAAATCACTGATTCTTAATTAAATAGATACTGGACAATAAAAAATATCACTTAAAATATGTAATGCATAGAAAAAAAAAAAACTTGTGTTGGTAAAAAAAAGTCAGAGTTGATGATGCTTTTTAGACACATTAATATTTAACTAATTGTAGTTTCATAAGGAAAAATTGCTTCTCCCTGGATTTAATGACCCAAATTTAGTGATAGACCAAAAAAAAAAAAAAAAAAAAAAAGTAATTATCAGCTTCTAGAAAATTAAGTAAAATATTATTTCTATTAAAATTTTGGTATGTTTGTCCTTTTATATGTTGTAGAAGCCTAGGCTATATATAAATTGTGGAAGAAATTGAGGTAATAAATTTAAGAGAGCAGGGCAGAGCAACTGAAGTATTACTGGCATGGAATCAGAATCACTAGACTTGAGTTTTTGTAAGCATGCTATTAATTATAAAACCTTAGGCCAGTATCTTCCAACTTTTTTGAAGGTTATGGCTTTTACACCTTTAAAAGAAGGTAATATTACAAATATTGATTGCACAGTAGTAGAATGTTAGTTAGCATATTATAAAGATAGCTGGATTCAATTACGAATGGAGAATTAAAGATCTACATCTACATAGGATGTTTTTTCAGCTCTGGGAAAGTCACTTAAACCTGAAGTGCCTTTAATTCAGAGAAGAAATCAATTAATTAATCAAATAAAATAACAAACGAACAAATAAAAATCTTATAATTTGAAAACAAGTTACAGATTTGTTTTAGTAAACATAAATCTTCAATGGGAGCTTTCTTTCCAGAAGACATCATAATACTGGATAAAAAACAAATAGACAAACAAATAAAAAATAAAAATAAAAACAAACAACAGGTAGTCCTTAGAATTTTAAGTATGAATGTAGCATGTGGCAAATATTGGAGAGGTTTTATATTGTGAAGAAACTGTTTTGTTAGAACCATATAAATGTTATTATTTTCCTTAAATTAGAGAAATACAAATTTATATTACTAAGTCAATTGTTGCACTTCATTGTTGCAATGCACTCCAAAGTAGAACTAGACTAAGAAAGATTTAAATTATAATTTGGTTTCAGACACTTTTGATGGTGATTAAGTCATCTAACATTTGTCTCATTTTCTACAACTGTAAAATAGGATCAAATGAAATAATATTTTATAAAATACTTAAGTAACAAAATCTGGCACAATTAATCCTTAATTTATGTTGATTCTTCCTCTATTCCTTTATTATTTTGTTCTTTCCTTCCAAAAAAGGAAAGAGTTAAAATTAGCCATAACATAAATTAAATTATTTTAAAAGGAAGAATAATATCTGTCTGTAATTGAAATGAATATTTAAGTAAAGTAGTATTTTTCATAGACTGATCTTGAAATATTTTATATGAATGGTTTCTCTGTCTTTTTCCTCTCTTCATAAGGTAGTCCAAATCACTAATTTGTATATATTTTCTATAATGTAAAAATAGAGATCCATTGATTCTCTCAATCAATTTCATCATTCTTTTTAATGTATGTGGCAAGGTGTATACCAGGTGAGATAAATGTCAATATATCATTTAATCATTTATTTATAAAATTAAAGGTTTTTAGACTTTGTGAAAAAATCCTTCGATGACATTAGAAGAGCTGAAAAGCCCTTGAATGAATCAGAGAAAAATTGTGTAAGTCATTGTGGATTATGGTTTGGTCATGTCCAGTGGGACATGTATAAAAGAAGGGATCTTGTATGGATTTGAGGTTCTAGTGTCATAATGAAGAAGTCTTCCAGCCAAGACTCTCAAATAAAAATTTTTGAGAGGAGAAAAACCTTAACTTTTTTTTTAGTCTCAATCATGCCCCCTTCCCCATTTTGATCATGAGTACCTTATAAACTTTAGGAGTTCAGAGAATTTAATTCTCTGAATGAATATTCTAGTACCATCCTTAAAACAGTTAGCAATAGTATCTGAACATAGAGGTGAGGTTAGATTGGATACACTGAGTAAAGGAACATGGCTTTGGAAGAAGCCTGACATTCATTAATTAACAAATGAAGAAGAAGAATTGATCAACAAATGGACAAATAACTACAAAATACTAGGGGAAAAAAAAAGATGACAAAAATACCCTCCAATTAAATAATAAAATAAAATCATGAACATAAGAGATTTTTAATTTTGAACAAAACAGTGTTGAATTATTAAATCCATGAAAATATTATCCAATTGATATCCAAAGGAAATATCCAATGAAAAAAATAAAATAAAATTATGAATTTCAAAGCTAAAAAATACTAAATCCACAACAAAAAAGAAAAATAAATTATGGAAGATATAAATTATTTTATAAAATTCATTGATATTATTACTATTGACAAACAGTGAAACATTCATATTTAGAGCAAAAAATATAAAAATGTGCAGATGGCAAATGTATATAAAATCTATATAAGATATGCAGAAAACAAAATTGAAAACTAATGCAATCTGAAAGAAATGATTGATGTAAGCCATATAATGAGCTAAAAGTATTTAAAAACAAATTATATTAAACACTTAAATGAAATTTAATGATCATATTACAATATCTTTTTTTGGAGGGAGAAGAGTAATGAAGGGTTTTGAGGATTTGACTAAAGATAGCAAGGAGTTGACTTAACATTTGGCACTTTAATTCTCTAAGCTTGAACCAACTTTGCCCTGAAGATTATATGTACTTTTGAGATAGCTATGTCACAAACTCTGAGAGAACAATTTAGACCAGTTGAATATTACTTTACCACTTCAATATATACACACATACAATATATCCATACCTACGTATGTGTATATACATATATACATATATGTGTGTGTGTTTATAAATTTATGTACATTATGGGTGTGTGTGTGTGTGTGTGTGTGTGTGTGTGTGCATGTGTGTGCACTCTCTGGTTCACTAATTCATATCAAATGATTATCATTTTCCAAAAGTATCCTGGTAGGAGCTCATGAACAATGACATTTTTTAAAAATACCTTATTTTCTCCTTGTTACTCTTCACTACCTAACTGAAGACACTGTCTGGAAATAACTATTCTAATAACAATTATTGATGGGAATGTTTTCCATTTCTAACCTAAATTCAAAACTCTGTGTTATGTTAAATTCATGACAAAAACAAACAAAAGACCCTCTAATCACATGAAAATTTCAATATTCTTTGCCATCATTTGAAAAATATTTTTATAAAACTTTCATTGATGGCAATATACATCAACATTGCCTTCAAAAGAAATGACTTACAATCTAATAGTCTGATCTTTTTTGAATGAATTATACCAAATATTTCCCCTAATAAATAAAAAAAAATCCAGACTCTATAACTAATAATGCAAATATTTGTTTTAATCAGCTTATTCAACTAATATATTTTAATAAAGAAATACATTTTGCATTAAAATATACATCAGAGAGAAAATACCATATATTTAGTTAATTTTCTCTTTTGGCTATTTTAAGCATAACAATATTTACTAGAATATATAAAACATATTATTTTATTATTATTAGAGCATTTAAAATAATGTTCACATAACATCTTTTTCAAAGATACTTTCAAACTGAATATTCATTTATTAATTTAAGTTGTTCTTACTTAAGTTTAAGAAGGTAGTAGAGACCAGATTGTCACAAGTAAGTCAGCGTAAATAATCATATAAGGCAAAGAATTTGGTGCTATAGGGAAGCTTAGAGACTAAATGTTATAAGGTTTTTATTTCACAAATGAGGAAACTGAGATTCATGGAGATTAATGACTTTAAGTTATTTACTCAAGGTCATACAAGTAATAAATGGTCCAGCCAGTATTCAAATCTAAGTCTTCTAAGTTCAATGTTTGTTCCTACACATTATAAAACTGCTCATCTTCAAGGACTTGTTTATAAAGTAGTACTTAACACACATGCATATACATATATTCATAGATAACACTGAATTATTTATGGGTGAATTTCCCACTGAAACTTGAATAGTAAACAAATGTCTAGCATACATGTTCCAGTCCTTTAGCAATCATTTTTAATTTTCTGACTATGGGAAATTTATGTATTTTTAAAGTATTTCTTGAACCAAATATGCTGGAAGGTTTGGCTTACAAAAGTATTTTGTCAAACCCTGGCTTGTATATGGACTGTTTTTTTCTCCTTCTACCATTTTTAAATGTTGCATAAAAGCTAGTGGAGCTTGTCACAACACTATAAACAGTGTCTGTGAAATGCTTTTAGAGAATGGATTCGAAGAGTCATTATCAGCAGTGTGTATTTATACATTTTATGTGTATACACATGTACACATACATATAAATTGTGTATTTATAAACACATATATCATGGATAAATTTTATATAACACTTTAATGTTCCTAAAGTGTATCATTTTATTTTATCACCTTAATAACCCTGAGAAATAGATACAATAATTATGTCCATTTTACAGATGAAGAAAATGAGAAAGAATTAAAGAAGTGTTTAAGCAAGTCATATGGCTTGAAACTGTATGAAGGGAATTTGTAAAAAAAAAAATAAATAAATAAAATAAAATCTATCTTTACTCTATGTCCAATCTTCTATACTCTGCCATCTATATGCCTCTTTCTGTGTCTCTCCATTTTTGTTTCTGGGCCTGTCTTTCTTTCTCTCTCTCTTTTTCTTTCTTTCTCTGACTCTCTTTCCTTTGTACACTCTTTCCTTTATTGGCATGTTTTTCTCTCTGTTGGTCCTCGTGTATATATGTCACTACCTCCATTATCTATCAGTTTATCATATAAGTTTGTGATGTCCATTGGAATAAATATTTACAATCAAAGCTGATTCTATAGACTTCACAATGCTTCATAAGATGAAAACTATTAATAATAAAAATATTGTCTTTTAGTTTAAAAATGAGATCTTTAGCTAACAAAATAAATGATTCTAATGTGACATTTTACTCATACACTGGGTTTCAATCAAAACTGTATCTTTATTTCTACCTCTTTATACAAATAAATAGCAATTATATGTAAATGTGAAGAAAAATATCTTTCTCTAAAGAGAGATATTGATGAAGGCTTAATATATTATAAAATTAGTATATTGAAAATATAATGATTTATTTTGTCTTCTCATCCTGCCTAATCCTTTTGTGATTTCTTCTACTCACCAGAGAATACATCTCCTGTGGTGATTTATAACTTACTGTGGGACCTTTTGTATCACCATCAGCATAATTCAACAAAAGTCTGGGTGCAAATGGGCCACATTGTGCTCATGCATATATCTAAGGATCCACAGCAAAATGAAGTTGCTCACCCAGACTGTGAATTTATCTTTGATTTTAAGATATCCAAAACTACAGGATATTTTTAAGTAATAACAGTTTTATAAAATTGTTTAACAAACCTAGAGGTAATCTTTATTAGGAATATTGACACAGAAGAACTCATAAGTCCTTCATGTAATGATTATAAAGTACTCAAATTTTCACCACAGAGTGAATGAGGAAAGGGAAACAGAGAATAAAGGGAACCAAAATAGGGTTGCTTGTATTGGTATCATCACTTACCTTTTGTCTATCATTTTCTTCTTTAAAATGATGAAAATTCTGCTGTCAGTAAATTGTGATGCATATATGTATAAAACATATATTCATGGATATATACATGTGTATATACATATGTATATATATATGTATTTACACATTTGTATATGTGTGTATCCCCTCAATAAATAAATCAAAAATATGAAAATCATATGGGAAGCAGAAAATTGACTTCAGTTCTGGAGTAGAAAATTGAAAAAAAAAAAAAAAGGTATATCAATTATCCCAGCTTTACCACTTTAAATTTTAGTGCATATTATCTTAAACAATGGCAGTGTCCAAAATGACAGTGTGGCATACTAAAAAGGGCTAGATTTGGAGATTTAGAACTATAGTTAATTCCTTTCTCTTGATTCTCATTAACTGGTTATTCTTAAATAAGTTGTTTAATCTTTAGGAGTCTCGGTTTCATCATAAAAATCATAAAACAAAGACTGGTTAGAAAATGATTGCAAAGCCTCCAACATGAGCATTGAATGATTTCAAGTATATCCAATAGAATCTATGTATTATGAAAAATACTATGGGATAATATACAGACAATTAAGGAAGAACTAAATTCAAATCTAATGTATTATATTTATTGATTTTTGAGGACAAGTCAAATATTTTTTCAGTGTTCTAGGAAACTAAGTCTATGAGCTGCAAAAGAGTTGCTAATTTGCATTGATTTCTGAAATTTCCTCTATGAGATCCCTAATACAGACAAAAAAGGAAGGAAGGAAAGAAGGAAGGAAGGAAGGAAAGAAGGAAAGAAGGAAGGAAGGAAGGAAGGAAGGAAGGAAGGAAGGAAGGAAGGAAGGAAGGAAGGAAGGAAGGAAGGAAGGAAGGAAGGAAGGAAGGAAGGAAGGAAAGAAGGAAGGAAGGAAGGAAGGAAGGAAGGAGGGAAAGAAAGAAGGAAGGAAGGAAGAAAAAGAGGGGGGGAGAGAAGAAGGTAGGAAGGGAGAAAAAGAGGAGGGAGGGAAGAAGGAAGGAAACAAAAAAGGAGAGGAGAAAGGGAGGGAGAAAGGAAAGGAGGCAAAGAAGAAGGAAAGAAGAAAGGGACAGAGGGAGAGAGGAAGGGACAGATGGAAGAAGGAGTAGAAATTAATAGGGAAGCAGGAGAGAGAGAAGAAGGGAGGGAGGGAAGAGAAAGGGGAAATACAAATTATGACTTCCTGTAAGCATCATACTTATTTAGGATCTTAGTAAAACCGTTCAAGAATAATTTGGTATATTTTGCTAGCTCTCTTCTGCCAAATAACAACAAATTTTATACATAATCATAATTGACTCATTACATAAATTTATATTACAGATGAAAAATTAAATGCTTAACTTATTAAAATAATTAACAACTTAACTTAATCCAAATCTATTCTTTTAAATGTTTCTAATTTCATATTTAATATTAAACAAAAAAAAAATCCTCCCTCTCTGCACATATGATGTCCAAAGTCCAGAATTATTATAATCAAAAATTTGGTCAAAGTGATTAATAATACTATAAGATGAGAGTTAGATTATTATACTGGTGGAATTAAGAATAATATAAACTTGGCATTTTAACCAAAATTTGTTGAAGTGGCAAACCATGTACTAAATAAATAAATAAATAACTGCAGAAGAAACAGTTATTAAATCAATACTCAAATCAGAAAATTTTGTGCCTGTTCCTAGATCATCCATGAACTACCCATGATCTCATTTGCTTTCTTTTCTTTCTTTTTCTCTTTTTTTTCTCTTTCTTTCTTTCTTTCTTTCTTTCTTTCTTTCTTTCTTTCTTTCTTTCTTTCTTTCTTTCTTTCTTTCTTTCCTTCTTTCTTTCTTTCTTTCTTTTTGTTCTTCATTTTCTCATTTGCTGAATGAGGCAGTTCATTCTCTACATTCCTTTTCAATTATTCAAATTACGCATACCTTTAATTTTTTTTACACTCACCAACAGAATATCATCCACCCCAAATAAATTCAATTCAGTTCAAAAGGCATTTGGTGAGTTGATCAAGTTGAGTGAGGCTATATATACTAGCTACATCCTATTATTCTGATTCATCCTATGACTTGATATAGCACACTTCTAATTAGTTGCAATATACCATTTGATAACAATGAAGGCTGAACAGGTAAAATAACAAATTGATGAATAAATATAAGCTTGAGAGAAATAGACACAAACTTAGAGAGTAGATGGTTAGGTAGGTAGATAGATGGATAGATGGATGGATGGATAGATATAGATAGATAGATACATACATACATACATAGACAGACAGGAAAGCTGTTTCTAAACAGATCATGTGAAAGAGATTTATCTTTCAGCTGGACGATCCATCATCCTGTAGTCAGACATCTATATATAAATATATATATATATATATATATATGTATTACTTTCATTTATTCATACTGACCTCTTTGTAAATCACTGAGCAAGCCTCATAACCATGGAACTTTTTCCATTTACATACACTACAAATATCCTTTGAACATTGATGGGGTTGGGGGCATGATCTTCCATGATATGCAATCTGTGCAAAAAATTTGAAACCTCTCTTCATACCAGAGTACAAACCAGACTATAAGTTTTAATTATTTTGGAATTAAAAGTTAAAATATGTTAGTATTGTGCAACATGTATGTATATTTATATGCATTTTCTGAGTTTCCTAACTTTTTTGTCTATCCAAGTACCCTTGAGTGACATCTGTGACTTCTGAAAAAATTCCCCCAAAAATATCCATTTATTTTTTTATTTTAATATATTTATTTAATATATTTATGTATGTGTGTATATAGATATATGTGTGGGTACCAAATATAGATCTTTATATCTTTATATATAAATACACACCTGTTATAGCCTGTTTGAAGGAGCTTGAGGGAATGAGGGGGGGGGGAAGAATAAAGCAAAAAATGCAGAGCTGCAAACAAAAGAACCTATGAAGAAACAAAGAAAACAAAGATGTTTTGCAATCATATAGTCTCTTCCCTTATTATGTATGCTTTATTTAAATGGAAATTTAGTGTTAGAAATTTTGAATCCTGCCTGATGTTCTGCTGAGCACTTGACAATGTTTTCTTTTGTTTTTATTTTCCTTTTCTTCTCTTTTTGTTTTTATTTTATTTTATTTTTAGTTTCAAATATATATATGTATATATATGCATATATATGTATATATATATATATATATATACATATATAGTTTAAAATTGAATCACTTCCATCTAAATTGCCTTAGAAAGATTAAATGGTAAAGCAAAGTATTAGACAATGAGGTCCTTTTTTTAAGCTGAATTACAAAGCATTCTAACTTTAGTGTTGAATGTGTAACTCTGCTGGATTGGCCACTTTGTTTGCATGCCAAATCTACATTTTTTTAAAAGAATATGATATGGAAATCCACATGATGTAATTACTTACTTACATGGTGTCCAGAGGAAGCAAAACAAGAACTCTCTCAATGGCTCTCTGAACAATTTTAATATTGATTTGAGACATCAAAGACATTGGCAAGTATTGTCAAAAATAGTGTGCCTACATCAAAGAAGGAACAGTTCCATGAGCAAAGAGGAATTCACTTATTTCAAAAGAAATAGGAAATAGGTAGATTTAAATACACATCCTCTCCCCATGGTCATATATACTATTTGTACCTGACCTTTTATAGAATCTTGTGAGCTCATATTTTTTAATGATCAATCATGATTGAACACTATAAAAATTGACCCCTCACTGTGATTTCATTTTGGTAATCCTCAAGCATAAAGGACAAACAACAACAGCATTTTGGAGAACAAAGAAAGTTATTTTAGCCAAAGAAGATTTAAACAATACTTTGGATTATCTGGTCTTTACCATCCTCTATGGTAATGTTGTGAGTTACTTGTAGAGATCTGAGGTAAATGGAAAAAATCTGCATAGCCTTCCAACAAAAATCCTTTACCTCTTGAGGGAGTATAATGTATATAATAAACTTTATGTTGTTTCCTCTGATTGTGTTCCTATGAATCCTCTTTGTCTTACAAAATTTCTATAGTGATTGATATAGAAATGTCCCATACCCAAAAGTTATATTATATAATGAGTGCCTATGCATGAGACACTAATTCTCTTGTTTACTTTGGGTCAAATTCTAATCATAAGTAATATTTAAATTCTGTGTTCTAGATTTTGTAATTTTTTTTCCTCTTATATGGGGGCATAATGAACAAAAGAGAATTGATATTATATTGGGATCAGGCTCCACATTTGAAACTAGGTCTTGAATCATGAGTTCTTTTGAAGATTATTAATCATGAGGCACAGAGAGATAAACCAAAATTGATCAAGTTTTCAATTTCTAAATTACATAGTATTTAAAAGGAGACATTACCTGTTTTTAATACAATCCTCAGAGCTATCATCTAAAGAGTTATTACATCTGTGGAAGAAGGTTTTAAGAAAAAACAAGCCAACCTGGTGAAGCAGAAGAGGACACATTCCCTTTCCCCACACTAAGAAGAGACAAGAGACATTATATGCCAGTTAGTCATATTACCGTCAGTACCTTGACTATCATCTCCCATTAGATATTGCTAAATATATAAAATATCCTTGAGCAATACAATCCCCAATATGTACATCCCCAACAACAAATCATCCAGATTTTACAATCATCTTTGAGGGGAGAAATAATTGAGATTTTTGGATTCATCAATTTGATCTACACTGACAGCAACTGCTGAACAACTGCCAATAGTTGGTACAAGAGCAAAGCAGCACTGGGAATGGCAGTATCCCAGAAACTATCCATCCTTCATCTAGTCCACTCCTCAAAGCTATGAAAAATAAATGAACCTTGAGTACAAAATTCTTCCAGACTGAAAGGATAAACTAGCCAGCCTTGTTGAATTAGCAAACAACCTGAGGGAGAGATGAGAGGTAGGATGTGACAGACAAGAGAAATCACCATGATCTTGATTTCCAATTCTAATCAGATACTAAAAGGGAGTGTCCAAGATTCTGACCTAAGGATACTTGGGCAAAGGAAGACTTCAAGGCCCTCATCTTTGAATTAACTACTGTGGTTTTATTCTATCACTAACCATATCTTTTAAATTAGCCAAAAAGAAAATTCTTCCAACTATAGTTCTTGACAGTGCCAAATATTTCAAAATCAGAAATGCTATGATTTTTTCTTTAGTGGAAGTGATACTGAAGAAAAGGAATTATCATCTCCTTTGTCACTGAATTCTAGGGAACATGAGACCAATGTATCTGACTTAAAGCTAAAAGCCTCATCTTTTATTGTCTGTCCATTAAAATATGACTGTTTTGGAAGCAGGAACTATTTAATATTTTCTCTTTGTATACCTAGTATCTGCCATAACATTTTGCACATATTAAATTTTTTATTAATTTATATAATTAAACCATTTATATAATTAATGGGAACATTAGTCAACTTCTTTTGTTTCAGTTTGTTTAGTCATTATATCTGTAATCAAGTTTTAACTTAATTCAGCAGATCAATTTGCCTTATTTCACAGAAACACTCTTGGTGTTGATCTGAGAAACACTAGAAGGGCTTAGATAAAGATATGTCTACTCTCGGCCAATAAAGGTTTTTTCAATGAAGATATATGTAAAGTCTGTATTGACTATCCATATCGATGATAATTTCATTTTTATTGTCCATATTGCAAATAGATATAGATCATTGTACCAATAGTGCTACCTAGAGTATGAAAGGATAGAAAGGAAGGAACATTTTAGTCTTAATAGTGGAAATGATTATAAACATATACACTTTATACACCCACATGGCTTGCCAGTTTATATACTTCAGTTACTTTCTGCACTAGTATAATTTTTTTATGTTATTTTCACCTGATGAAATGCTAATTTATATTCAATTCAAATTTCATACTTAGCTCTTCCATGATATTGTCTCTAATGCCATAGAATTCAAATCCAGTCTTAGGATACTTACTAGTTAAATGATACTGTCTAAATCACTTAAACTTCATTTTGCCTCATTTTCATCAGGTATAAAATAAAGATAAGAACAACATCTACATCACAAGAATGTTGTAAATATCATATGAATTGACAAGGAATAAGTAAAGAACTCAGCACAGCTCCTGGTATTGCCTTCCCTCCTCCTTATTTTGTATTTCTTTACTGCCATTTGTCTTTTTATATTTGTTTAAAAAGTTTAGTAAGTCTAGTGCCATGACATATTTATGCATTATCTCCTCTCAGTACTTATCAAAATACTCTACATATAGCACATTTTGAAATAAATTTATTTTGAAGTAAATTATATTCAGAAACCTGAGAATGATATAAGTATTTTCTAGTTACACATTTTTTTTTTTTTTGCTTTAGGCCAATTCAAAAGAAGTCATACAGAATTCTAACTAAAATGACAAATTTAGAAAGTTATAACCAAATTTAAAAGAAGAAGGAGTAAGATGAAGACAAGGACAAGTACAAGAAAGAGCAGACATAGAAGGATGAGGAGGAACAGGACAAAGATGAGAGGGAGAAGGGGGAGGAGGAAGATTAGTAGCAGAAAACTGAAAAATATATTAGACTCCATAATAGAGGAAAAAACTCCAAGGAATAAAAACTTAGATTGGTCTCATCACTGAAAATCCCTAAATCAGCAACTGAAAAAATATTTTTGTTTTTTTCACTTAGGCTGTCAGTTTATACTGACAAAATTATTTCCCCAAGAAGAAAAGAACTTGGCTTGAAATTGTGTTTGATTTGTTTGTTCTAATCCCCAGATAAGGAAATACTCTATATAAATGAAGGAAGAAAAGGAAGGGAGGGAGGAGAAGAAGAAAGTGAAAAGAAGGAGGAGAAGAAGGATCAATAAAGATGTCATTATCATTATGCATACAAAATATGAGTAGCTATATAAATGGTTAATTTTGTTACATTACCAGTTTTCTAAAAAAAATGGTAATTTTACCTTATGGAGTTTGATTATAATTCAGCATTGATGGCCCCACTTTAGGGGGGTCAGGAAGTAGAATTTAATTATCAGCTATCCAATCAGAAAGCCAAAGAATAATGATAAGATGAGCAAAGTAAAGTTAATTTCATCTAGTAGGATTATAAGATTTTACTAAATATGTGCCTCCTGGGAAATGATGTAGAAATCAGGGACATTCCAAAGTAATGCAGACATATAAAAAATGAGGATTCTTACACACATTCTTTTTTTAAAAAGTTGCCTAAAATACTGAAAAAAAATTTGTCTATAACGATATAACTATAATATCAAAAGTAGTGTTTGAATATACTTCTTTCTGATTTCCAAACTCGTCTTCTATCCCATGTGCCACATTGTCAGTGCAACCTAAATTAAAAACTACCCTTTTAATTCATCTCCAAAAGTTTATTATGAAAAAATAGAAATAAAATACAAATAACTTGTAGATTTTCATCATGGTTCCATTGAGTAACTATATTCTAAATTATTCAAAAGTTGAAGGTTTAATTCCACTTTTCAATTTTTCTGTATTGGAACTAACCCTTTTCTTTATAATGAAGAAGCTCTTTGTTGGAAGCAAACTCTAACTGGGAACACTAAATTGAACTAACTCTTCTTGCAGTGGGAATTATAATTGAGAAATGTGAAAAACATTCTGATTTCAGTCATTTTTGTTTGCCCTCCAAATAGCATAATTGTTTTAAAAGCCTACTGTGTCCTAGTATGATGTACTTGCCACCCTTGAAGTGGTATTAAATATTGTAGATCATCCATAATGCCAGTTTCTCGATAAAGAAAAGCTGTTTTCTCCCAGCCTGCTGTGTTTATGGAGCTGTAATTATCTTTAAACGAATAGTTTGCATACTTTTCAAGGCTATCGTTTATTTATAGAGAGAGAAGATTTAGGACTCCTGGGACATAAAGCATGTATCACTTCATTTTCATGTAGACTTTCTACATTAATAGCCCTTTATACCTGTTCAAAATATAAGATTAGTAGCAGAAAAAAAAAGACAGCCATATTGGCCGTATAACAGAGGAAAAAATATCAAGGAATACAAACTTGGATTGGTCTCATCTCTGAATACCTCCATTTAGCAACTTAAAATGCAGATTTTTTTTTTCACTCTGCCAGTTTGCTCTGACAAAATTCTTCCCACCAAGAAGAAGAAAACTTAACCTGAGATTTTGTTCAAAGACCCTGAATAAGGAAATACCCTTTATGAATGAAATTTCCTCAAATTCTAGCCTGAGATTAATGATCAGAAAATTGAAAATTTAAAAGATTTTCCCAGGGTCACATAGCTCATCTGGGTCAGAGGTAGGTCTCATTGGCTATTTATCCACTAAACTATTTGTTCTTACTCTGGCCATCATGCTAAATTGTAATCAAACCTCATAAGGTAAAATCACACTTTTTTTTTTTTTTTTTTTTTTAGAAAACAGTTTATGTGAAAAAGCTTGATCTGCCTACTTATATCTTGGATTTCTTTTAGAGTAAAATTCAGTACTATTTCAGCTAATGATGGTCTTAGGAGAACCTGTTTGTATCAAATGTTTCCCCCCAAAAAAAATCCAGTGGAGGAATGTTGGATCTTATATATGTGAAGTGTTAAAAAAAAATAGATCTTAGCAAATCAGATGTTAAGAGAAGCAGTTTCCAGTAGTCTTTTTCCCATTCTGCAGGTAACTCATTGATGACAACATTTTTGAGATACATCAGGAATAATATGAGATCCCAGAGCCGTTATACATTTTAGGAGCAACATTCTCCACATGTACCCAGACTAAAATGAAGATTTATTTTAATTGATATAAGCCATTGATTATCAATGCAGGAAAACTTCATCCAGAGTGTGGACTGACTTGATTATATGACAAGCCATGCAATGAGCCCAAGATACTCAAAGTTCTACAACTTATGTTCCAATGGTTGATAATCATGTGAAAATTTGCTTCAAGATGCAAATTTGTCTACAAAATCCTAGTAAGTGAGTTTGGTCAATTTTTAAAAGTCAAATATATTTTAGAAATGCAGTCCCTACAATTTGGTCCCATGCAATATGGTAGTTTTAATCATTTAGCATCAAAATCTTGGATGTAATGATCAAGGACTTCTAAAATCAAAGAAAACAGAAAAAAAAATGATGCAGACAATCAAAAAATCATTAGCTCCAATTCTGTCTTGAGCATGGAACTTACATAATTGCCTGGATGAGGATAAGACACATCCATTTACCTCCACTATTTTTTCCTACTCAGAAGACCCCATGAGTCAGTTATTCTTACAAAGAAAGCCACTGAATGTGTCGCCTATGAATCATGCAAGACTTTTTCCCATCCTATGCAGCTAGGAGTTGTCCCCATATTCTGGGATATAAATTAAAAATCACTTTGTGTACATCTTCATTTCTGTACTTCATAGAGGGAGAATCAGTATTCAGATCTGAGGATGTTGAGGTTTTAGTTAACAGATTTTTTTTTTTCTAGTAAAAGCACAGGAAATTTAGTGACAAATTACTTATTGGTAACTTGATATTAAATCCTTTACTTTTCTCATGACAAGGTCCAGATGGAGCCATAGATATTTGATCCACTCTTCCACATTCAGATCTGACTTTTTAGTGTGTGCATCCTATAAATTCAATAGCAGGAAAAACAGACAAAAATATTTCTATGAGGTGACCATGATTGTCACAGAAGTTTAATATTATAATGTTGTTGTTTTTTTCTCTTTGGTTTTGTCAATAACATGTCAAAAAGATCAACTGAAACAATCAAAATTTGGTGAAACATTTTTTCGTCTAAATAATGAAGAATAACCACATCTTAATGAATTTTCTTCTTAGAGTTAATTATTTCTTGAATTGATACAATAGAATAACTATCTTCATGATGTGTCAAAAGACTGAAAAAATGAATTTTGCATTAATGTAAACATTGTCTAATGGAACATATACTTTTTTAATTCTTCTCTTTCTGAGCACAACATATGATTATTATTAGAATCCTTAACTTCTTAAAAAATATAGTTCAGGTGTACTCTCTACCAGATGTCTTTCCTGAGTCTCTTCAGTTATGAGATTTTCAATCACTGAAATGGTTTTAGATTTTCACACTATCTGGGATTTAGTAAATATTTAATAAATGCTAATTTATCTTTTATATATTTTTCATAGAATTATTTGTGTCCATGTTTGTTTTCTAGCAATAGAATATATACTCCATCAAGAGCATATATTTATTTTTGTTTCATAACACTAGTTCCTTAAACAATGTCTAGTTCTTAGCAGAAGTAGGCATTTAAAATAGGTTTGTTTAATTGGTCAGTCTCTATGTCAGGGACACAAGTGTATCAAACAACAGCTCCAAAACATAGACTAAAAGTGTGGGTTAAAGTTCTCTCATTCCATATGTTCCATGCAATGATTCAGAATAATGTAGGAGTAAGAATTAAATGAGTGCATGTGTGTTTGTGTGTATATATACATATATGTACATATAAATATATATATATATACATATAAATATATATAATATATATATATATATATGTATATATATATATATATATATATTTTTTTTTTTTTTTAAGAAAATAATGCTTTTCAAATCGAACCTGTAGTGGAAGTTAGAGCATATGTAGATAAAATAAAAACACATTTAAGTATTTATTACCTTTCACTAAAAGATGTAGCATTATATTTGGGGATCCACCCCCAACATACAGTGTCTCAATCAACAACTAGGACTGATATAAAATGCTTATTAAATATTTTTAAAGGAAAAGTTTAGAATTAATAAATTTCATAATAATTATTAATATTACTTGACAGTAATAAATTTCTCAATACCACTAAAATCTTTTCTATTCAATATTTTACATAATGATCAATCCCTTTTAGTAATCAAAATTATGCTCCCAGTAATAAATATACTTATTTTGACCATATTTTAATAAACCACAGTGTATCTTTTGTAATTTTACTCTATGTAGGAAAAATAAAATTAAAAAGGTTCTTAGATGACTTCTAGCCCATCCTTCAAGCAGTTATCCAGATTCTGATTGAAGTTATTCTCGGAATCCATTCATTTGCACTGGTTAACTCTTGTATTGAGCCAGCTAGGTAGCACAGTGGATTGAATGCTGAGTCCAATCTTGTCTTAGACATTTACTAGATGTGTGAATCTGAGCAACTCACCTCACTGTGATTAAATCAGTTTCCTAATTTTAAAATGGAAAACAACTTTAATAACTTTTTTAAGAAGAACCCAAATGAGGCCACAAAGAGTAGGACATAACTGAACAACAACATCTCCTATACTGGAATATTTCCTTCATCATCCCTGTCTTTCAGATTCACTTGTTTCCTTCAAAACTCAGTCCAATTATTATCTTCTATATGAATCTTTTTTCCTTGAATTCCCTCCCCCACCATATTCTAGGACTTTTTCCTCATTGAACTACCTTTTATTCATTTACATATATTAAGAATATAATTAAATATGTACTATGGCAGCAATGCATATGGATATTAAGTTGTCTTGAGAGTCAGGAAGAAAAGGGTTCTAGTCTCATCTCTGACAAATAACCTTTTCATTCTTCTTTGTGTTCAAGAGCAAATCACCTAGCATTTCAATATTTTTGGCAGTTCAAAGAACAAAATTCACAGGCTTGACAACCCACATTGTGAAAGGAACTTTCTTCACCCTGAGTTGCTTATAAAAATGAAAGTACAGATACAATCCCCTTATGTTTTGTGTTGTTTGTCCTTTTAAAATCTAAATTCCTAAAAATCACATTTATTTTTTTCATATATTTATCACAATATATTAAATGACATGTAATAAGAGCATAACTAATGCTTGATGAGAGAATGATTCAAAATGATAACTATTCACAAGTGTGGGCACATCTGTCAAATAGTCCCAAATATAGCCCTCAGATGAAGAGAGGTTACAAAAGGGATGGGAGAAAGTATATTTCTTTTCTTTTTAACTTGAGAATTCTAATCTATTTCTGAGAAATAAGTGAAACTTCTAATGAAGTTCGATTATACTGTTATTGAGGGACAACATTAAATCTTGATGTATATGGTCTATTGTATGTAAGACTTTTGTAATATATGATATAGTAGGTTAAGTTTATTTGAATCATTAAGAAGGATTCTATTAATTGGATGACTTAATTTGATTCTGTTAACTGGCTCATTTAATTAAGAGGCAATTAAAATGCCTAAGTGCATATTATGTTAGAGGAAATTTGAGACTTTGTGTTTCAGAAACCTATATCAGATGTACTGGAGATATTTATTGCTTTCTGTAGTTATATTTTATTGAAATATAAAAAAAATTAAATTAAAAAAAATGCTGCACCTTCTGGAAGAATTTACCCTGTTTTGTTTTTTTTTTAGTCATATGACTAGTTGATATTGTGTATTATTCTACTTCAATTGTACTTGTGTTAGATCCCAATGATTCAAATACAAAAAAATGAAATATTTCAAACTCTCTCAGAGACTATGATTTATTTGGAGGATACAAAAATATTCAAATAAGATTGCTACAATGTAAAATATGAAAGAACATATGGCATAGAAGTTCTGAGAAAATTATGGGAGAACTCCAAATATCCAGTGGATATTTCCCCTTTGTGTACTGGTTTTTAGTGAATAATAGATCCAGTGTTCTTTTCCTGTGTCAACCATTTCAATCCTAAATGTTAAGCTATAACTCCAAGCCAATTTCGAATACTCATGTTAAAAATTTACCAATTACCTCTTACATGTAGAACAAGCTGACTCTAGCAAGCTCTTGCATGTCTCTAATAAGGCTCTTCATATTCTCTTATAGTTATTCTTTGGCAATATCTTGCAAGCTATGCTATTGTATTTTTTGCATTTTCTATACCAACATGATGATTCATAACCATAATTGCTCAACTGCTCCATCATTTAAGTTCTTCTTGTTGTAAGTTCATCTTGTAAGAGTGACTCCCTTTACTATATTTCTGCAAGATTTTACTTCCCTTTTAGGTCTGTACTTCCCCTTTCTCCAGAACAAACAACAGCAATGAAAACAAGCCCCAACGACCATATGCCTCATTCATTCAAAAGAAAATAAAAGCATTGACACAAGTAGATAATAATGAGATTCTGAATATAATCACCTTATTCATTTCCCTTTTCCCGGCATTATAGACTGGGAAAATAGTCCATTTATAATATTTATGCCTGACACATAACCTTATAGGAAGAGAGGGATAAAGAGGATAAATGAAGAGAAGGATATCAATTTCCACTCCCATCAAATAATTTTTTATTCTGCAGCATACATGTGTAGAGACAGTACTTTCTTTCTAAGGCCTCTTATGGACACATGTACTCTCAATATTTTTCCTTCTACTAAGCTCAGCAAAAATTAGAATGGCATAGTGACTTCTTCTGAAGTCCAAAATTGATAATCATGCTAAATTATGTGGTAAAGAATAATTTAAAAATAAAAGTCACCTGTCATCAATATCAATGACTAATACATTGTTCTTTAGTTGCAGGAGAAATCAATAGTTAAATAAAACTTAGAATCAAATAATGATAACTGAAAAAGGAAATGAGAGGCAATTTGGACCAACATTTTCATTTAAAAGATGAGGAAAATTATGGTGAGAAAGATTGTCATTAGTCCAAGGTGAGACTAAACTAATAAGTATCAAAAATGAAATTTGAACCCACATCTTCTAACTTCAGAGAGAGTGTGTTTTCCTTTTGTAGTCTTATATACTGCTTATCTAAATAGTGATTTTCTAAAGAAGGAAATGTTGTTTGTTTGAAGGGTGAATTATAATTCTTTAAAGAATATCTCTAACAATCATGTGTAAAAGATATTGGTACATAGGATACTATTAATGTTTTATAAAATGCCAATTTTGAACAAGAGATGACCAAGTATTTTACAAAATGTTGTTTCTTGCTATAGTTTGATACAAGATAAACTATCTCCTCCAACTTCTTTATTTCCCTCTTCAGGAAGCACTGTCAAACCAATTTTTTTTCCTTTTCACATATGTATCTGCTGCCCTAAGGTTTCATGTATAAGTTTGATAATACTTCATTTATCTAGTTGTAATAATTGTAATTGTTCACTGGAAAAGGATATTGTATTTAAAACTTATAGGAGACAGATATTGGAATAGTATAGAGTACTAGCCCTGAAATCAGGAGGATCTAAGTTCAAATCTAGCTTCAGGCATTTAGCTTTTAATTAGCTAATAATACCTGTGTGAAGCTAGGCACATCACTTCATCCCAATTGCTCCTCAAAAATAAAATCCAAAATACCCATAAAATATATATTTATGTGACTATGTTAGTCAAATATCATTTTCCTAGAGCTGAGTGTCAAAAGATAATTTTAAATTTTGAAATTGAGAACATATTTATAGTACATATATAAACACACATAAAAGAAGGAGGAAGATGAAGGGAGGGTAGGATAGAGAGAGATGTACTATTTATATATAATTGAAAGGCTTTTGATTGTTAGTACTCTCATGTTCTGCATCTCATGTCAAGTACAAGTATAGTGATAGAAAGAAGCCATGTGAAATTGTGGACCACTTCATATTATACTTATTTCCTTTGCTGCTATGCCCCAAACCATTGAGCCAAAGAATTATTTTTTTTTTCATTTTTTTAAACTTTATTTACTTTTACTTTACTATTCATTTACTTACGATTAATCTCTTTCTTTTTTTTTAATTAATAATTTTTGTTATATATATATATTTTTATAATATTATCCCTTGTATTCATTTTTCCAAATTATCCCCCCTCCCTCTATTCCCTCCCCCCGATGACAGGCAATCCCATACATTTTACATGTGTTACAATATAGTCTAGATACAATACATGTGTGTGAATATCATTTTCTTATTGCACAATAAACTTTAGATTCCGAAGGTACATGTAACCTGGGTAGACAGATATTAGTGCTAACAATTTACATTCACTTCCCAGTGTTTCTTCTCTGGGTGTAGCTACCTCTGTCCATCATTGATCAACTAGAAGGGAGTTGGTTTTTCTTTATGTTGAAGATTTCCACTTCCATCAGAATACATCCTCATACAGTATTGTTGTTGAAGTGTACAGTGATCTTCTGGTTCTGTTCTTTTCACTCAGCATCAGTTGATGTAAGTCTCTCCAGGCCTCTCTGTATTCCTCCTGCTGGTCATTTCTTACCGAGCAATAATATTCCATAACCTTCATATACCATAATTTACCCAACCATTCTCCAACTGATGGACATCCATTCATCTTCCAGTTTCTAGCTACTACAAAAAGAGCTGCCACAAACATTTTGGCACATATATGTCTCTTTCCGCTCTTTAGTATTTCTTTGGGATATAAGCCCAGTAGTAGCGCTGCTGGGTCAAAGGGTATGCACAGTTTGATAACTTTTTGGGCATAATTCCAGATTGCTCTCCAGAATGGCTGGATTCTTTCGCAACTCCACCAGCAATGTATTAGTGTCCCAGTTTCCCCACATCCCCTCCAACATTCATCATTATTTGTTCCTGTCATCTTAGCCAATCTGACAGGTGTGTAGTGGTATCTCAGAGTTGTCTTAATTTGCATTTCTCTGATCAATAGTGATTTGGAAAACTCTTTCATGTGAGTGGATATAGTTTCAATTTCTTCCTCTGAGAATTGTCTGTTCATATCCTTTGACCATTTATCAATTGGAGAATGGTTCGGTTTCTTATAAATTAGGGTCAGTTCTCTATATATTTTGGAAATGAGACCTTTGTCAGAACCTTTGCTTTTAAAAATATTTTCCCAATTTGTTACTTCCCTTCTAATCTTGTTTGCATTAGTATTATTTGTACAGAAACTTTTTAGTTTGATGTAATCAAAATCTTCTATTTTGTGATCAATAATGATCTCTAGTTCTCCTCTGGTCATAAATTCCTTCCTCCTCCACAAGTCTGAGAGGTAGATTATCCTCTGTTCCTCTAATCTATTTATTATCTCCCTCTTTATGCCTAAATCATGGACCCATTTTGATCTTATCTTGGTATATGGTGTTAAGTGTGGATCCATATCTAATTTCTGCCATACTAATTTCCAGTTTTCCCAACAGTTTTTTCCGAATAATGAATTTTTATCCCTAATGTTGGTATCTTTGGGTTTGTCAAAGATTAGGTTGCTATATATGTACCTTTTTTTTTCCTTTGTATCTAATCTGTTCCACTGATCTACCGTTCTATTTCTTAGCCAGTACCAAATGGTTTTGGTGACTGCTGCTATATAATATAGCTTTAGATCAGGTACACTTAGACCACCTTCCTTTGACTTTTTTTTCATTAGTTCCCTTGCAATTCTCGACCTTTTATTCTTCCATATGAATTTTGTTGTTATTTTTTCTAGGTCATTGAAATAGTTTCTTGGGAGTCTGATTGGTATAGCACTAAATAAATAGATTAGTTTGGGGGGTATAGTCATCTTTATTATATTCGCTGGGCCTATCCAAGAGCACTGAATGTCTTTCCAATTATTTAAATCTGATTTTATTTTTGTGGCAAGTGTTTTGTAATTTTTCTCATATAATTCCTGACTTTTCTTTGGTAGATGGATTCCCAAATACTTTATACTCTCAACATTTGTTTGGAATGGAATTTCTCTTTGTATCTCTTGCTGTTGCATTTTGTTAGTGATATATAAAAATGCTGAGGATTTATGTGGATTTATTTTATATCCTGCCACTTTGCTGAAATTTTGAATTATTTCTAGTAGCTTTTTAGCAGTCTTTGGGGTTCTCTAAGTATACCATCATGTCATCTGCAAAAAGTGATAGTTTAATTTCCTCATTTCCTACTCTAATTCCTTGAATCTCTTTCTCGGCTCTTATTGCCGAGGCTAGTGTTTCTAGTACTATATTGAATAGTAATGGTGATAGTGGGCAACCTTGTTTCACTCCTGATCTTACTGGGAAAGGTTGCAGTTTATTTCTATTGCATATTATGCTTACTGAAGGTCTTAAATATACGCTCCTGATTATTCTAAGGAATAGTCCATTTATTCTTATACTCTCAAGAGTTTTTAGTAGGAATGGATGTTGGATTTTATCAAATGCTTTTTCTGCATCTATTGAGATGATCATATGGTTCTTATTAATTTGATTATTAATATGGTCAATTATATTAATAGTTTTCCTAATATTAAACCAGCCCTGCATTCCTGGAATAAATCCTACTTGATCATGGTCTTTTATCCTGGAGATGATTTTCTGAAGTCTTTTTGCTAATATCTTATTTAAGATTTTAGCATCAATATTCATTAAGGAGATTGGTCTATAATTTTCTTTCTCAGTTTTCGATCTACCTGGTTTAGGTATCAGTACCATGTCTGTGTCATAAAAGGAATTTTTTTTTTTAATGATCCCCTGTAGACTTTGCTAGGTTTGCTCTTGGAGAACATTTCTGGGATAATAAAATGGCATTGCATGATAGCTAAGAGGTCATTTAGTCTAACTGTCTATTTCTACAGGTGAATGAGTTCCAAGGAGATTAAATACTTTGACAAAGATTGCACAGGTAATAAGTATCACCTAAGAAGTAAGAATGGTTGCAAGGACTATTTTTTAAAAAAATGCCCTTCATTTATTTTTCAGCTGATGAAAAAATGGAAACCAGACATTCATTTGAACAAACATAAACAATATTAATTATTGAACTTATCAT
This sequence comes from Sminthopsis crassicaudata, assembly GCF_048593235.1. Taxonomy (NCBI): domain Eukaryota; kingdom Metazoa; phylum Chordata; class Mammalia; order Dasyuromorphia; family Dasyuridae; genus Sminthopsis; species Sminthopsis crassicaudata. Next base: position 313,201,219 of record NC_133617.1, on the reverse strand, counting down.
TAATTTTACAGTTGTTTGATATTATGCCTCTTTATAAAGTTGAACTCTCTATTTACATTTACACTTTTCTTCTTGTATTTTCAGCTTTTATCAATTCTTTTGCTCTTTAAAATATTTATCATGAGACTGAAATAATAGTTATTTAGAGACCTCCTGAAAGCTGAGGGATGGGAGAAATTGGTTCATAACATTGTGACTGTGTAATTCTGAATTGGAGACTTAACCATTAAGTATGTTATACAGCTCACTTCAAAGAAAGTACCAATTTATATTGGCAAAGTACATTTTCTTAATTAGGAGTTCCCATTATGAATGGAATCCCAGACCCAATCTTTATCTAATATCCCTATGTATGATGCAGTTATATACATTTATTTTTCATAATTCATTTAGCTATCTACAAAGTCATTGGATATATAATTTTTCCACTTCTTGTTTTTTTTTTTTTTTTTTTTCCCAATAGGGTGACTTTTTTAATGTCATTGGGCTGTGAAGGCATAAGCACAGAAAAAGATAGCTGCGTTCCAAAGGAGATCAAGTATTTATTTATTTATTTTTAATTTTTAAGCTAACCAGAAGCTTACAAAACTCCTCTGTCTCCCTTACTGCAAACATTCTGAAAAAAATGACACAAAATAAGTCCTATGGTCCATACATCAGGTATAGGAAAAATCAGTAGTTGCAGAAATCAATACAATTCTAAAATAAAATAAAATAAAATTTTAGCAAATTCTTTAAAATATTGCCTAGCTATAAATCATATACTTGTTATATTGTCCTAATAACTATATACAATAATTAGTAATACTAATGACCAAGACAAAGCATACAATAAATTCTTTATGATTTCCTTGGGATAGAGACCCATTAATGGAACTGTTGGGTCAAAGGGTATGCAGGTTTTTGGCATAGTTCCAGATTGCTGGCCAGAATGGTTGAATTGCTTTATAACTGCACCAACAATGCATCAGAGTTCCCAGTTTTCCCACATCCCCTCCAACATTTATCCTTATATTTTCCTGTCATCTTAGCCAATCTGAGAGATATAAGGTAATATCTCAGAGTTCTTTCAATTTGCACTTCTCTAATCAATAGTGATTTAAAGCATTATTTTCATATAAATATGGGTGGTTTTAATTTCAGTATCTGAAAATTATCTGTTCATAATATGTGACCATTTATTAATTGAGGAATGTCTTGTATTCTTATAAATATAATATTTTAGAAATGATACCTCCTACTATATGTTGTTTACAGGAAACACACCTGAAACAGGATGAGACATTCAAACTAAAAGTAAAAGGGTGGAGCAGAATCTATTATGCTTCAGGCAAAACCAAAAAAGCAGGAGTAGCCATCCTCATCTCAGATCAAGCAAAAACAAAAATTGATCTAATTAAAAGAGATAAGGAAGGGCATTATATCCTGCTAAAGGGAAGCATCAATAGTGAAGCCGTATCAATATTAAACATGTATGCACCAAGTGGTGCAGCATCTAAATTCTTAAAAGAGAAATTAAGAGAGCTGCAAGAGGAAATAGATAGCAAAACTATAATAGAGGGAGATCTCAACCTTGCACTATCAGAATTAGATAAATCAAACCACAAAATAAATAAGAAAGAAGTCAAAGAGGTAAATAGAATACTAGAAAAGTTTGATATGATAGATCTTTGGCGAAAGCTAAATGGAGACAGAAAGGAATATACTTTCTTCTCAGCAGTTCATGGAACCTATACAAAAATTGATCATATACTAGGGCATAAAAACCTCAAAATCAAATGCAGTAAGGCAGAAATAGTAAATGCATCCTTTTCAGACCATAATGCAATCAAAATAACATTTAATAAAAAGCCAGGGGAAAATAGACCAAAAAATAATTGGAAACTAAATAATCTTATACTAAAGAATGATTGGGTAAAACAGCAAATCATAGACATAATTAATAACTTCACCCAAGAAAATGACAATAATGAGACATCATACCAAAATGTGTGGGATACAGCCAAAGCAGTAATTAGGGGAAGTTTTATATCTCTACAGGCCTACTTGCATAAAATAGAGAAAGAGAGGGCCAACGAATTGGGTTTACAACTAAAATTGCTAGAAAAGGAACAAATTAAAAACCCCCAGACAAACACAAAACTTGAAATTCAAAAAATAAAAGGTGAGATTAATAAAATTGAAAGTAAAAAAACTATTGAATTAATTAATAAAACTAAGAGTTGGTTTTATGAAAAAACCAACAAAATAGACAAACCCTTAGTAAACCTGATTAAAAAAAGGAAAGAGAAAAAGCAAATTGATAGTCTTGAAAATGAAAAGGGTGAACTCACCACTAATGAAGAGGAAATTAGAACAATAGTTAGGAGCTACTTTGCTCAACTTTATGCCGATAAATTTGATAACTTAAATGAAATGGAAGAATACCTTCAAAAATATAGCTTGCCCAGATTAACAGAGGAAGAAGTAAGTAGTCTAAATAGTCCCATCTCAGAAAAAGAAATAGACCAAGCTATTAACCAACTTCCTAAGAAAAAGTCCCCAGGACCAGATGGATTTACAGGTGAATTCTACCAAACATTTAAAGAACAACTAACTCCAATGCTATGTAAACTATTTGAAAAAATAGGGATTGAAGGAGTCCTACCAAATTCCTTCTATGACACAGACATGGTACTGATACTTAAACCAGGTAGATCGAAAACTGAGAAAGAAAACTATAGACCAATTTCCTTAATGAATATTGATGCTAAAATCTTAAATAAGATATTAGCAAATAGACTTCAGAAAATCATCCCCAGAATAATACACTATGACCAAGTGGGATTTATACCAGGAATGCAGGGCTGGTTTAATATTAGGAAAACTATTAGTATAATTGACCATATTAATAATCAAATTAATAAAAACCATATGATCATCTCAATAGATGCAGAAAAGGCATTTGATAAAATCCAACATCCATTCCTACTAAAAACGCTTGAGAGTATAGGAATAAATGGACTATTCCTTAAAATAATAAGGAGCATATATTTAAAACCTTCAGTAAACATCATATGTAATGGTGATAAACTAGAATCTTTCCCTGTTAGATCAGGAGTGAAACAAGGTTGCCCACTATCACCATTACTATTCAATATAGTACTAGAAACTCTAGCCTTGGCAATAAGAGCCGAGAAAGAGATCCAAGGAATTAGAGTAGGAAATGAAGAAATCAAATTGTCACTTTTCGCAGATGACATGATGGTCTACTTAGAGAACCCCAAAGACTCTGCTAAAAAGCTATTAGAAATAATTCAGAATTTTAGCAAAGTCGCAGGATACAAAATAAATCCACATAAATCCTCAGGATTTTTATACATTACCAACACAATCCAACAGCAAGAGATACAAAGAGAAATTCCATTCAAAATAACAGTCGATAGTATCAAATATTTGGGAATATATCTACCAAAGGAGAGTCAGGAATTATATGAGCAAAATTACAAAACACTTGCCACAAAAATAAAGTCAGATTTAAATAATTGGAAAGACATTCAATGTTCTTGGATAGGCCGAGCGAATATAATAAAGATGACAATACTCCCCAAACTAATCTATTTATTTAGTGCTATACCAATCAGACTCCCAAGAAACTATTTTAATGACCTAGAAAAAATAACAACAAAATTCATATGGAAGAATAAAAGGTCGAGAATTGCAAGGGAACTAATGAAAAAAAAGTCAGAGGAAGGTGGTCTAAGTGTACCTGATTTAAAGCTATATTATAAAGCAACAGTCACCAAAACCATTTGGTATTGGCTAAGAAATAGACTAGTTGATCAGTGGCATAGGTTAGGTTCACAGGACAAGATAGTGAATAAAAATAGCAATCTAATCTTTGACAAACCCAAAGATCCCAAATTTTGGGATAAGAATTCATTATTTGACAAAAACTGCTGGGAAAACTGGAAATTAGTATGGCAGAAACTAGGCATGGACCCACATTTAACACCACATACTAAGATTAGATCAAAATGGATCCAAGATTTAGGCATAAAGAACGAAATCATAAATAAATTGGAGGAACATGGGATGGTTTACCTCTCAGACTTGTGGAGGAGGAAGGAGTTTGTGTCCAAGGGAGAACTAGAGACCATTATTGATCACAAAATAGAACATTTTGATTACACCAAATTAAAAAGTTTCTGCACAAACAAAACTAATGCAAACAAGATTAGAAGGGAAGTAACAAATTGGGAAAAAATTTTTACAGTTAAAGGTTCTGATAAAGGCCTCATCTCCAAAATATACAGAGAATTGACTTTAATCTATAAGAAATCAAGCCATTCTCCAATTGATAAATGGTCAAAGGATATGAACAGACAATTTTCAGATGATGAAATTAAAACTATTTCCACTCATATGAAAGAGTGTTCCAAATCACTATTGATCAGAGAAATGCAAATTAAGACAACTCTGAGGTATCATTACACACCTGTCAGATTGGCTAAGATGACAGGAACAAATAACGATGAATGTTGGAGGGGCTGTGGGAAAACTGGGACACTGATGCATTGTTGGTGGAGTTGTGAAAGAATCCAACCATTCTGGAGAGCAATCTGGAATTATGCCCAAAAAGTTATCAAAATGTGCATACCCTTTGACCCAGCCATACTACTACTGGGCTTATACCCCAAGGAACTACTAGAGAAGGGAAAGGGTCCTGTATGTGCCAAAATGTTTGTGGCAGCCCTTTTCATAGTGGCTAGAAGCTGGAAGATGAATGGATGTCCATCAATTGGAGAATGGTTGGGTAAACTATGGTATATGAATGTTATGGAATATTATTGTTCTATAAGAAATGACCAACAGGAGAAATATAGAGAGGCTTGGAGAGACTTACATCAACTGATGCTGAGTGAAACGAGCAGAACCAGAAGATCATTATACACTTCAACAATGATACTGTACGAGGATGTATGCTGATGGAAGTGGATTTCTTCAACATAGAGAAGAGCTAATCCAATTCCAATTGATTAATGATGGAAAGAACCAGCTACATCCAGAAAAGGAACAATGGGAAATGAATGTAAACTGTTATTTTTACCTTCTGAATCCAATTCTTCCTGTGCAACAAAAAATTCGGTTCTACACACATATATTGTATCTAAATTATACTGTAATATATTTAACATATATAAGACTGCTTGCCATCTGGGGGAGGGGTTTGGGGGAGGAAGGGAAAAAATCTGAATAGAAGTAAGTGCAAGGGATAATGTTGTAAAAAATTACCCATGCATATGTACTGTCAAAAAATGTTATAATTATAAAATAAAATAAAAATAAATAAAAAAAAAATAAAAAAAAAAAAAAAAAAAAAAAAAAGAAATGATACCTTTATCAGAAATCCTGGGTAGAAAATTTTTTTCCCCAGATTTGTACTTCCTTTTTTAATATTTTTTCCTATTTGTTTTGTTTACGCAAAAACTCTTTAGTTTAATTTAATCAAAGTTGTGCATTTTACATTTAATAAGTTTCTCTAGTCCTTCTTTGGACATAATTTCCTCCCTTATCCAAAGATCTAATAGCTTTATTATCTCTTTGTCTTCTTCATTGTTTGTGATATCCTTCATTGTTTATGGTATCATCCTTTATGCCTAAATCATAAATCCATTTTAACCTTATTTTGGTATAGGGAGTGAAGTGTAGTTCTGTACTGAGATTCTGACATATGAGTTTTCAGTTTTCCCCAGAAAATTTTGACAAATACTGAGTTTTTATTCCGGAATCTGGAGTTTGGGGCTTTATCCAATGTTAGGATGTGATAGGCCTTGATTATTGTGAAGCGTTATCTAATCTATTCCTCTGATCAATCACTTTATTTCTTAGCCAGTGCCAAATGATTTTGATGACTTATGCTTTACAATATAATTTTAGGCTTAATACTTCTAAGCCATCAGCATTTGTATTTTTTATTCACTAATTCCCTTGATATTCTTGATCTTTTGTTTATCCAGATGAATTTTGTTATTATTTTTTTAATTTTATAAAATAATGTTTTGGCAGTTTGATTGATATGGCACTGAACAAGTAGATCAATTTAGAGAGAATTGTCATTTTTATTATATTAATTCAGCTTTGCCATGAACAATTGATATTTTCCCAGTTGTTTATATCTGACTTTATTTGTATGTAAAGTTTTTTGTAATTTTGTTTATATATTTCTTGGGTTTTTCTTAGCAGGTACATCTCCAAGCATTTTATTTTGTCTATTAGAATTTGAAATGAAATTTCTTTATTTCTGGCTGATGGGTTTTGTCAGGAACAATGCTTATAATGTATATGGATTTATTTTATATCCTGTATCTACTAAAGCTGTGAATTGTTTCCAATAGGTTTTTGGATGATTTTCTATGATTCTCTGAGTATATCATCATATCATTTGCAAAGAGTGCAAAGAATGCAAAAGCATTTCCTCATTATTTAACCTAATTACTTTAATTTCCTTTTCTTATCTTATTCCTAAACCCTGCATTTCTAGTACAATGCTGATTAACAGTGGTAATAATGGGCATCCTTGCTTTGCCCTGATATTATGGGGAATTCATCCAGTTTCTCTACATTACAAATGATGTTGGCTGTAAATTTTTATAGCTACTGTTGTAATGCTAGAAAAACTGAGCAAGATAGAGATTAGGGAACAATTAAACAATTTATTAAATGGAGAAATTTATTGGGACCAATTGATTCATGGTTTTGTCCCAGGGCTGAATAATACTATCATCTCAAAGAATCCAGCAGTGAATGTCCTATACAAGATTCTTTTATAGGGTTACAAGACCGATTACATAATGGGGGAGGTACCTGGATGGGGATGACATAATGGAGGCAGGCACCTAGGATGACATAATGGAGGGAAGTAATGGAGAGGCTCCTGATATTCTAATGTCTAAAATGAATAAAAGACCTTTATCCCATCAAACATTAAGAGGGAATGACTATACTTTAGGTCTAAGCTATAAGACCTTTATCCTAACATTAAGAGGAAATGATTATAACCTGAGGTAGAGTAAATGAATAGGACAATTAGGGAAATTATATCAGGACATTAAAAGAGAACTGTGGCACAACACTTTATTATTTTAAGGAAAATTTCCTACATACCTATGCTCTCTAATGTTTTTAATAGGATTAGATGCTGTATTTTGTCAAAAGCTTTTTCAGCATCTATTGAGATTATCACATGATTTCTGTTGATATTGTTACTGATATGGTCCATGATGGTAATAGTTTCCTGATATTGAACCAGCCCTGCATTCCAGATAATAAATTCTACTTGATCGTTTTATGTTATCCTGCTGATAAATAGCTATTATATATTTCTTAATATATACATTTATTTTAAATTTTGCATCAATATCCATTAGGGAGATTGGTCTGTAATTCTCTTTCTCTATTTAAGCTTTTAGTTCTTCCTGGTTCATGTATTACCATATTTGTGTCATACATGAATTTGTCAGTACTCCTTTGCCTATTTTTTTCAAGCAGTTTGCATATTATTGCATATTGCAATTAATTGCATCTTAAATGTTTAGTAGAATTCACTTGGGATGTCATCAAGCTCTGGAAATACTTTTTTTTTTTTTTTTTTAATCCCTTAGGGAGTTCAATTTCTTTTCCTAAAATGGGAATATTTAAGTAACTTATTTCCTCTTCTGTTAACTTGGCAAATTTATTTTTTTGTAACTACACATTCATTTCAGTTAGATTACCAGACTTGCTGCCATACAGTTGGGTAAAGTTCCTAATTATTCCTTTACTTTCTTTGTCATTGGTGCTAAGTTCATGCTTTTCATTTTTGATGTTGATGATTTGTTTTGTTTTGTTTTGTTTTTCTTTCATTTTTCTGATCAAATTAATCAGATATTTACTTATTTTGTTGTTGTTTTTTTCATGAAACCAATTATCAGTTTTATTTATTAGTTCAATAGTTTTCTTAGTTTCTGTTTTATTAATCTATTGGTTGTATTTCAGAATTTCTAATTTGGTATTTGATTGGAGATTTGTAATTTATTCTTTTTCTAGCTTTTTTAATAACATACCTAAATGATTTATCTTTTCTTCCTCTATTTTACAAATTTAGCCATTTAGTGATTAAAAAACTTCCACAACCTTATCTTCTATCACCCCTCCACCTCTTCTCTTATTTTTATTTTAATCATCTCATCCACTATCTTATCTCCTCCCCCTTTTCCTTGATAATGTTTTTTTTTTTTAACCCACTCCACTTACTACTTTACCTTCTGTCAATTCTTCCAACTTTCTCTTTTCTTTCTTTTCTTTTTTTTTTTTTTTTTTAATAGTGTTTCTGCCCTCCCTTCTATCCATTCCTTCCCTTTTCTTTCTTCTTTCTCCTCCTATTTCTCTCTAGGGCTAGATAAATTTTATTCTCAGCTGAATGATTGAGTTATTCCTTCTTGAAGCCAAAAACTGATGAGATCAAGCTTTAGAGAAAGTCTTTTTTTCTCCCTTGTTCCCCTCAATTTTAATAGATCTTTTACACCTCTTCATGTGAAGTAATTTTCCCATTATACGTCCTCTTTCCAGTATAATTTTCCCCCCACAACTTTAAGGTTTTTTTTTTTTTTTGTTATTGTTTTGTTTTCTGTGATGTCATCAGAATTCATTCATAACCACCGTACCCTTATTGCTCAGTCTGCTTCAGTGACAGATACAGTTCTCAAGAGTTACAGATATTGTTTTTGGAGCTAAGGATATAAATAGTCTAACTTTTGAATAACATGTATTTTATTTTTCTGCTGTCTACCTTTCTCATTGAATCTGTGATTTTAGGCATATATATATATATATATATATATATATATATATATATATATATATATATATATATTTGTTTAGTTGTGTTTTTTCAATAGAAATGATTGAAAATCTCTTGCTTCATTGAAGTTCCATTGCCTCCCCTAAAAGATGATGCTGAATCCTGCTGGGTAGTTTATTCATGGTGTTAACTGCAGGTCCTTTGCTATCCAGAATATGATATCCCAGGACCTCTGATTCTTTATTGTAAAAACTGCCAGTTCCTGAGTAATCCTGATTGTTGCTTTTTGATATTTGAATTGTTTTTGTCTGGCAGCTTGCAATATTTTTTTCCTAGGATTCTATTTCTGGAGTTGGGCAACAATGTTCCATAGGGTTTTCCTTCTGGGATCTCTTTCCAGAGGTGATTGATGGATTTTTTTTTTAATGATTATTTCCCTCTCTGGTTCTAGAATGTCAGAACAGTTTTCCTTGATGATCTTTTGAAGAATACTATCTAGATTCTTTTTTTGGTCATAGCATTTAGGTAGGTCAGTAGTTTTTAAATTGCTCTTCTGCATCTATTTTCCAGGTCAGCTGTTTTTCCAATGAGATTTTACACATTTCTTCCATTTTTTCATTCTTTTTAGTTTTTTTGACTGATTCTTAAGGTCTTGCAATGTCATCAGCTTCCATTTGCCATGTTCTCATTATGAATGTATGATTTTCTTCAGTTAACTTTTCTATATCATTTTACATTCAGTTACTTCTACTGTTTAAGGAGTTGTTTTCTTCAGATCTTTTTTTCCTCTCCTTTTCTAAAATGTTGACTCTATCATGCATCTCTTTCATTTACTTTCTCATTTTTTCTTCTACCTCTTTTATTTGTCTTTTAAAGTTTTTTATGAGAAATTCCAAGAAAGCTCTTTGGGCTTGAGAGCAACTTACATTACTCCTTTAGATTTTCTCTGTGGATGTTATATCCTCATCTGAGTTTGTCTTTTGTTCTGTACCTAAATTCCTAATATCAAATTGATAGTCTTTGAAAAAAATCATATTTCATTCTGTAAATGTTAACATTTCTTACTTTCTTTAGTCATAAAATAAGAATATACAGATTAATAAAATTATCCATCATGCCCTACTCTGATCTTCTGTTCCCTGCTTCTATCTCCTTTACTCTGAACTTGTGTTTATTTTTAATTATGTTTCCTTAGGTTTTGTTAAATAAAATTTTCTTCTCTGTCTGTTTCTAACCCACAAGTATGGCTTTATTCTATGTTTTTGACAAGAAAAGTCACATCATCAAATTAACACCATAAAAATTATTGTTCAAAGTGATTCAAATATTATTTGAAAGTTCTTCAAACATATTTTAGCATGCATGTTAAAACATAGTTCTTTATTTGCCTAATATCAGGCATCAAAACATTTATCTATAAACTATCCTATATCTATCAATTAAAATATCCTCCTTTATGGAAACACATTTTTCTATTCTCTCATTTCATCATTAACTGCTGATATTACTTGAAAGCTGGTTGTCTGAAATTATACTTCATATTATAGAAATGGAGTGTAATGTAAAGAGATAAAGTTAAATTTAAAGCTTCAGAGAAGTAATAGACAAAGCATTTGAGTATATACATGTATACATACATGCATATGATTGTGTATTACGCATTATTGTATAAGTGTATATGAATATAATGGCTTAAAATATGTGTGCTAAGACTTCTCAAACATTCTGTAAAGGTGTTAGATAATGTATAGTAACAGAAGTCAGGAAAACTGGAGCTGAAATCTGGCTGTAGATACTTACTAGCTGTGTGTCCTGGGCAAATCATTTCCTTCTTTCTCAGTTCCCTCTGCTATAAAATGAGCAGAAGTAAATAGCAAACCATTACAGTGTCTTTGCCAAGAAAACCCTAAATGAGATTATGAAGTAATATATGACTAAAAAATGAATGCACAACAACAAAAATATTTGCATGTGTAAATGTGTAACACTATATATTCACAAACATTCATAGTTTTATATATATATATATATATATATATATATATATATATATATATATATATACACACACATATTTATATATACCTTTTTGTGTGTGTGTGTGTGTGTGTGTGTGTGTGTGTGTGTGTGTGTGTAACAAAGTGAATTTCAGGATAGGACATAGTGACAAATTCAAATATACTAAGGTCAATTTTCATTTGCTGCATTTTCTGCTTTTTGTAAATCATCTCCAAGTCCATTCTTGAATTATTTTATCCTCTATATAATGAAATAGAGACAAGTGGTCATACTCTAGAAATCTGTGCTTTCCATGAGAATAAAAATATTTTATTAGCCTTCATCTCATGAACAAGAAGAGACTAGATGGAATACATTTAAAATGTAGGTGAAATACTGTCCACTGGACATTTTGAAGAAGAGGCTTCTTGGCAGGAAATAACCTACACCTGCTCAGTACAATAATCTTAGTCTGAGGTATCATTCTGTAAATAATTCCACAGTGTAGCATGTCACCTGGCTCTTACTGGCATTTATTGGAGATTATCAAACACATCTCAGGAGGTCTAATTAGCTCACATCATTAAACTATCCAGATGGAATCCATTTAGTGCCTTAATGGGTCAAGAAATACAAACCAACAAATACAATCAAAAATCATGGCCAGAAAATCCCAAACCATGAAGATAATAGTTCACAATGGCATATTCAAATAATAATCATAATAATACACAGTAGTGTGTTCATTGTTATCATATTGTTATTATTAATAAATTAAATCATTTATGCTATTAAGAGAGTCATAGCTATCAAGCTTCAAGTTTCTGGATATAATCTGGAGATAGGCAAAAGAAAAATAATGATTTTTCATTCCCTTCTTCCTCTTTCTCACCCTCTTCTTTTCAATTCTCTGATGTACATAGATTATCCTGTAGCTAAAGGATATGCAATACAAATGACTTTAACTACAGGATCAATATAACACAAATGGATGCATGGTTTTGGCCAAAAACAATTGGCAATATCTATTCTTAAAATGATCTTCAGGCACAATTCTGTCCCTAAGCAGTTTGGCCATGCTTTTAGACATACCAATCAGCTTTAGCTTCCACATTATGACATTTGTAATGTACAAAAAGAGTTTGGGAATGATGCCTGAAATGAGAGCCTTAAGGTACAGCAAAACCTATGCTTTGGCCAACAAAGAAGTGAAAATCATTCCTGGAATCTATTCTACATCTGCCAATAGCCTTCTTGCTCAGATTTTCTTGAACAATATTGTTGTAAACAAGTGAAATCAAATTACCTTTTATTTATTTGGAATGGGACACAAAGGGAACAGAGAGGGAAAATAGAATAAGCAGTGCATTCTTCAAATCAGCCTATTGAGTACAACAGGTCTCGGGACATTTTGGTAACAATAGGTTATGAATCATTTCAACTGAGGAAGTATTCCCTTCATTTCAAGACTGATTCCTTCTTTGGGTAAAATAAATAAATAAAATAACAAAAACAAACACCCACTATTCTCCTTCAAGTCTATGGAATGACTAGCTATGTAGGTAGCTGTGTAAAGCTAGCAAAGTCTACAAACCATACTACCCACACCCAGTCCCAAAAATGCCTGAAAAAGGCACCAAGTAACTAAATTTATAGAGGTATGTGTCTTTAAAGGAGCTGATTCTCATTTATTAGAAACATGTGTGTGTGTGTATATATATATATATATATATATATATGAAAATATAGACAAAAATGTCAGACATCAGTGCATTAATTTGAGCTATCAAAAATTTTATCACTAAGACCTCCATTTGTAAGCTCCTTGGGTTCAAGATCATTAAGGCCTCAGAACCTATGCTAAAATACCAGATGATCCAGTTCCAAGATTGTTACCAAATACCAGGTCACAAACTGAACACTAACCATCCAAAAACCAAGTTTACCAACCCTGAACATAACGTTTTCAGAGCCATTGATCCCAAATTTACTTTTTCCATTGACCCTTTGATTGCCAAATCCAATGAGCAGGATATTACCATCTATTGACATTAAGACTATCTTAATTGACACTATGATCATAATTTAGTCTAATCCCAAAGTCAGTGATACCTTTAAGGTTATTAAATTCAGTTATTCCAAGTCTTCGAACTTAGTCATTTTAAAGTTGCTAATTTCACTAATTCCAACTGATGCTGTTTTCTCAACTATGAGATCTTATGAGATAAATTTTTAAAAGGATCATATGGATATTGCAAAGTGGCACAGTTTAAAAGATTAACTATGTGACAGTAATGCTAATGCTATGTAATAGCTATAAGCTTACATTTAGATAGTGCTTTATGAACCTTCAAAAGTGACTTAACCTCTTAGTTCTCTAGGCAACCCTCTAAAACTGTGCTTGAGGGGAAATGTTGATCTGCTTGGGTTAAGGCAGTTTCCTTTCCTAGGTGTTATCCATAACAATAAAATCACAAGTTCAGTCTTCATCCTTTTAAAGTTTACATATAATAATTCGTTTGACGTAAAATAAATATTAACCCTTAAAAATAATTCAGAATAATGTCTTGGTTCACAGGGAATGACCTGACTTGGCCATACATGATAGATGAGAGTTCAGGTTGCAAATCTCCTAAGGTTTAAGTTTCTCTTGATTTCCACTGACTCTCAGAATCTTAATTGTAAGAGAACTCAAAAAGAATTTTAAATCAGTCTATTTTATAGAAGGGACATTAGGGTCCAGAACTGATATTTCACCTTCTTTGCGACAGGAGTGCACACTAGGGAGATATTCAGACATACTCTAGTGAGAGGAGATTTACCATAATAATAAGCAGTCTGTCCATTCTACCTTTCAATAATTTTAATCATTAGGAAGTAATGTTATTTTTTTTTCTTTTTACATGAAACATTCAGTAGCCTCTTTGCAACTTTCATTTATTCTTTTTATTTCTGAACTCTGTCAAGAAAAGAAAAAAAAATAACCTTCCCTACACATATAAACCTTTCTTTCACATACTTTAATGAATATAGATCAGCATGGTACTTATAGTTAAGCACTTACTCAATATGAGATAATGGTTCTCTATAGTGATGCAATGGTAATGCATGCTCAAGGTGCTGTAGTTATGTAATCCTACTGAGGTATGTAAGTGAGTTTTAGACACAGAAGGCTCTCTCAACCATACTTCTCAGCCACAGGCACAGAGAAGACTTCAGGCTCCAGTCTTCAAATGCCAGACTCCATTTTTGGCCAGCCTGGTGGTAGCTCTCCTGCCCTCTTCACTCCTCCACTAAGACCAAGGACTCGGGCTAATCCTGAAGTCCTCCAGAAAGCAAGTCTGCACATTACATTTTGGTGGCCAAACATGGGGCCCTAGAAATACAGGGTCATGCAAAGAAAGGCACAAAGCACTTCGATTGACCCGATTGTAAATAAACTCAGTGGAGAAATCCCTGTGTCACAGAAATAAGCCAAATATAAAAATAGCCAAGAAAAAAACCTTTGGTAAGGGCTAAACTAGTTACTTTTATTTTTTAGCTGAAATGAAGCAAATACTAAGAAAATTATCTCGTCTACAACAAGAGAAATATGCAGAATACATATCATATATATATATATATATATACACACACACACAACTCTTCAGCCTGGACTTCCATCTCCTACTCACTTGGCTAGAGAATGGTCTCTTAGGATTATAGACATTAAGGATTTTTTTCTATTCTATACCTCTAGATAAGGGAGAATATGAAAAAGATTTGCCTTTTTCAGTGCCCAACATTAATTTAGCTGAGCCTTATAAAAGGTATGAAAGGACAGTTTTGCCACAGGAATGAAAAATATCCTTACTATGTATCAAATATGTAGCACCTGCTCTTACTCCAGTAAGAAAAACATTTCCAAAAGTTATGTTGTTACATTACATTGATGATATCTTGGGGTGTGTACTTGAGTAGCAAATGTTAGAAGCATGTTTACAAAGATCAAAGAAACCTAAGGAACTACAAATTGCATATAACTCCAGAAAAAATTCAATATTATGCTGCTTTTCAATATTTAGGTTATGTAGTATATCTTAAGGTGCTTATATTAAAAAAAGCTTTCTTTATGAACAGAGATGAACACTTTAAATGACTTTCAGAAATTGATAAGAGATATCCTATGTGTCCAGTGTTAGACTTAACTACCATCAATTACCACTATTATATGGCATTTTAAGCGGAGATAATGCTTTAAAATCACCATGCTAGCTCACAAAAGAAGCCAAAGAGGCTTTTACAGAAGTTGAACGGGCTTAATCCAATGTGGTTGAAAGAGTTTCTCAAAAACCTTTGGAAATATTAGTTTTTGCTACAAAAGAGACACCCACAACAGTCCTTCATCAAGGTCATAGTATAATAAGTGTGTGAAACTTCCAGCACAACCAGAACAAAAATAACCTAGCTATTACATAATTGGCAATGGATCTTTAAAGGAAAGTGTCCTAAGATTCCTCTTAAATGACCAACTATCTTTACAGATGCATCCAAACATAACATTTGTGCATTTTACTCTCATTACTTAATTATAGAGTAGCCAGAATTCCTTTTCAATCCACTCAACAGAATGATTTGTATGCAATCATGCCAGCTTTTATTTATTATCTAGGAGATATAAATATAATATCTGATTCGGCCTAGATCTAGATATAGAAAGATATAGATATATCAATTCTTTAAGTAACTAGAAGAGAAAATGAGAAAGAATCCAGGTAAGATTTATATCTTGCATGTCCATTCTCCTAGTGGACTTCCAGGTCCTATGTTTTATGGAAATTCAAAGGCAGAAAGCCTTCCAACCACCTTGGCCAATACTCCTTTATTTCAGGCAGCCTAATAATATCATTATAACTATCATCAGGCTGTTGGAGATTTACATATGCAATTTGGGATAACAAAAGAAGAAGCAAGAAGAATAGTAAAAGGCTGTACAACTTACCTTCCTCTTCATGCTCCTAAGCTCCCTGTCATGGTTGAGACCCAATGACACTTGGTAAGCAGATATGATCCATTATAAATCTTTTGCTTGTCTGTCTTTTATCCATCTTGTAGTGGACACCTTTTCAGTTACTTTTGCAATACCAGCACCAAAATAGTCATCTGAGTAGTCAATGGATTTCTTATACAAGATTTTGCAGTTATGGGTGTGCCACAAGTAATAAAAGGAGATAATGGATCTGCATGTACTTCTAAACATTTTACACAATTTTGCTTACAGTATAAGATTTTGCATATCACAAGCATAAATTTTAATCCTCAAGAGTAGAGTAGGAGAAACATAGACATCAACATGCTCCTCCAAAAACAAAAGAAAGGGGGAGCCACAGGAAACCCTAGAGAACTTTTTAATTTAGTTCTTTAAACCAATTTTTTTGTGATTTTTTTATTTATAATTTTTTTCACAGTATATATGCATGAGTAATTTTTTTTAACATTATCCCTTGTATTCATTTTTTCCAAATTATCCTCTCCCTCCCTCTACTCCCTTCCCTTGATGACAGGCAATACCATACATTTTACATGTGTTAAAATATAACCTACATAAAATATATGTGTGTAAATTCCAATTTTTTGTTGCACATTAAGTATTAGATTCCAAAGATATAAGTAACATGGGTAGATAGACAATAGTGCTAACAATTTGCATTCACTTCCCAGTGTTCCTTCTCTGGGTGTAGCTGTTTCTGACCATCATTATCAACTGGAAGTGAGTCGGAGCTTCTTTATGTTGAAGATATCCACTTCCATCAGAATACATCTTCATACAGCATTGAAGTGTACAGCGATCTTCTGGTTCTGTTCTTTTCACTCAGCATCAGTTCATGTAAGTCTCTCTAAGCCTCTCTGTATTCCTCCTGCTGGTCATTTCTTACAGAGCAATAATATTCCATAACATTTATATACCATAATTTACCCAACCATTCTCCAATTGATGGACATCCATTCATCTTCCAGTTTCCAGCCAATATGAAAAGAGCTGCCACAAACATTTTGGCACATACAGGTCCCTTTCCTCTCCTGAATATTTCTTTGGGATATAAGCCCAATAGCAGCAATGCTGGATCAAAGGGTATGCACACTTTGATAAATTTTTGGGTACAGTTCCAAATTGCTCTCCAGAATGGCTGGATTCTTTCACAACTCCACCAACAATGTATCAGTGTCCCAGTTTTCCCACATCCCCTCCAACATTCATCATTATTTGTTCCTGTCATCTTAGGCATTCTGACAGGTGTGTAGTGGTATCTCAGAGTTGTCTTAATTTGCATTTCTCTAATCAGTAGTGATTTGGAACACTCTTACATATGAGTGGATATAATTTCAATTTCATCATCTGAGAATTGTCTGTTCATATCCTTTAGCCATTTATCAATTGGAGAATGGTTTGATTTCTTATAAATTAGGGTCAGTTCTCTATATATTTTGGAAATGAGACCTTTGTCAGAGCCTTTGCTTTTAAAAATATTTTCCCAATTTGTTACTTCCCTTCTAATCTTGTTTGCATTACTATTGTTTGAACAGAAAGTTTTTAGTTTGATGTAATCAAAATCTTTTATTTTGTGATCAATAACGATCTCTAGTTCTCCTCTGGTCATAAATTCCTTCTTCCTCCACAGGTCTGAGAGGTAGACTATGCTATGTTCCTCTAATCTATTTATGATCTCATTCATTATGCCTAAATCATGAACCCATTTTAATCTTATCTTGGTATATGGTGTTGTGTGGATCCATATCTAATTTCTGCCATACTAATTTCCAGTTTTCCTAACAGTTTTTTCCAAATAATGAATTTTTATCCCTAATGTTGGTATCTTTGGGTTTGTCAAAGACTACATTGCTATAGATATACCTTTTTTGTCCTTTGTATCTAATCTGTTCCACTGATCTACAGTTCTATTTCTTAGCCAATACCAAATGGTTTTGGTGACTGCTACTATATAATATAGCTGTAGATCAGGTACACCTAGACCATCTTCATCTGAGTTCTTTTATTCATTAGTTCCCTTGCAATTCTCAACATTTTATTCTTCCATATGAATTTTATTGTTATATTTTCTAGGTCATTAAAAGTTTCTTGGGAGTCTTATTGGTATAGCACTAAATAAATAGATTAGTTTGGGGAGTATTGTCATCTTTATTATATTCACTCGGCCTATCCAAGAGCACTGAATGTCTTTCCAATTATTTAAATCTGACTTTATTTTTGTGGCAAGTGTTTTGTAATTTTTCTCACATAATTCCTGACTATTCTTTGGTAGATGGATTCCCAAATATTTTATACTCTCAACATTTGTTTGGAATGGAATTTCTCTTTGTATCTCTTGCTGTTGCATTTTGTTGGTGACATATAAAACTGCTGAGGATTTTTGTGGATTTATTTTGTATCCTGCCACTTTGCTAAAATTCTGAATTATGTCTAATAGCTTTTTAGCAGAGTCTTTGGGGTTCTCTAAGTATACCATCATGTCATCTGCAAAGAGTGATAGTTTGATTTCCTCATTTCCTACTCTAATTCCTTGAATCTCTTTCTCGGCTTTTATTGCCGAGGCTAGCATTTCTAGTACTATATTGAATAGTAATGGTGATAGTGGGCAACCTTGTTTCACTCCTGATCTTACTGGGAAAGGTTCCAGTATATCTCCATTGCATATTATTCTTACTGACAGTTGTAAATATATGCTCCTGATTATTCTAAGGATTAGTCCATTTATTCCTATACTCTCAAGTGTTTTTAATAGGAACGCATGTTGGATTTTGTCAAATGCTTCTTCTATTGAGATGATCACATGGTTTTTATTAATTTGATTATTAATATGGTCAATTATACTAATAGTTTTCCTAATATTAAACTAAGCCCTGCATTCCTGGTATAAATCCTACTTGATCATAGTGTATTTATCCTGGGGATGATTTTCTGAAGTCTTTTTGCTAATATCTTATTTAAGATTTTAGCATCAATATTCATTAAGGAGATTGGTCTATAATTTTCTTTCTCTGTTTTCGATCTACTTGGTTTAGGTATCAGTACCCTGTCTATGTCATAAAAGAAGTTTGGTAGGACCCCTTCATCCCCTATTTTTTCAAATAGTTTATATAACATTGGGGCTAATTGTTCTTTAAATGTTTGGTAGAATTCACATGTAAATCCATCTGGTCCTGGGGATTTTTTCCTGGGGAGTTTATTAATAGTTTGTTCTATTTCTTTTTCTGTAATCGGACTATTTAAGCAATTTATCTTCTCCTCTGTTAATCTAGGAAGCCTATATTTTTGGAGAAAGTCATCCATTTCACTTAATTATCAAATTTATTGGCATAAAGTTGGGCAAAGTTACTCCTTATTATTTCTCTAATATCCTCTTCATTGGTGGAAAGATCCCCTTTTCATTTGTAAGACTAAAAATTAATTTGAGTTTCCTCTTTCCTTTTTCTGATCAGATTTACCAAAGGTTTATCTATTTTATTGGCTTTTTCATAAAACCAACTCTTGGTTTTATTTATTAATTCAATAGTTTTTTTTTTTTTTTTTTACTTTCAATAATATTGATTTCTCCTTTTAATTTTTGTATTTCTTGTTTGATTTTTGGTTGGGGGTTTTTAATTTGGTCTTTTTCTAGCTTTTTAAGTTATAGGCCCAATTAGGTAATCTTCTCTTTCTCTCTTTTGCTCAAATAAGCCTCTAAAGATACACAATTTCCCCTTATTACCACTTTAGCTGTATCCCACAGATTTTGGTATGATGTCTCATCATTGTCATTATCTTGGGTGAAATTATTCATTGTTTCTATAATTTGCTGTTTCACCCAGTCATTCTTTAAGATGAGATTATTCAGTTTCCAATTAATTTTTGGGCCATTTACCCCTAACTTTTTACTGATTGTAGTTTTTATTGCATTGTGATCTGAGAAGAAGGCATTTATTATTTCTGCCTTCCTACATTTAATTTTGAGATCTTTATGTCATAATACTTGGTCAATTTTTGTATAGGATCCATGAACTGCTGAGAAGAAAGTATATTCCTTTCTATTGCCATTCAGTTTTCTCCAAACGTCTATACTACCTAGTTTTTCTAATGTTCTATTTACTTTTTTAATTTCTTATTTGTTTTGTGGTTTGATTTTTCTAAATCTGAGAGTGCAAGGTTGAGATCTCCCACTATTATAGTTTTACTGTCTATTTCTTCTTACAACTCTCTTAACTTTTCCTTTAGAAAGTTAGATGCTATACCACTTGGTGCATATATGTTTAGTATTGATATGGCTTCATTGTTTATGCTACCTTTTAGCAGGATATAGTTTCCTTCCTTATCTTTTTTAATTAGATCAACTTCTGCTTTTGCTTGATCTGAGATAAGGATCGCTACCCCTGCTTTTTTGGCTTTACCTGAAGCAGAATAGATTCTGCTTCAACCTTTTACCTTTATTCTGTATGTATCTCCCTGCTTTAAGTGTGTTTCCTGTAAACAACATATTGTAGTATTCTGACTTTTTTGATCCAGCCTGCTATCCATCTCTCTTTGATGGGAGAGTTCATCCCATTCACATTTATAGTTAAAATTACTAATTCTGTAATTCCTGCCATCATATTATCCCCAGATTATGCTTTTTTCCTTGACCCCCCCTGAACCCCTTCCCTGATATTTAATTTATAGACCCCACTTGTGACACGCAGCCCTCCCTTTTTTGTATCCCTCCCCCCTCCTTCCAAATCCCTTCCCTTATTCCCCTTTTCCTTTTCCCTTTTCCTCTCCCCCCTTTTGATGAGGAGAGAGAATTCTCTGAAAAACTTATATGTCAATTATTTACTTTTTGAGCCTCTTGTGATGAGAGTAAGATTCACGCAATATTTCTCCCTCTCTCCAAATTCCCTCAGATGTGGTACATTTTCTATGCCTCTTCCTGGGATGTAGTTTCCTTCTTTTTTATCACTCCTTCCCCTTTTTCTGATACTCCCCCCTTCCCTTTACTACTACCCCCCCTTTTCATATCATTAAAATCAAATTATCCATGTGGACTTTCTATATATCCACAATAGAGGTACAGTTTTCAAGGGTTCTGTGTACCTTTTTCTGTTTCTCTTCAGTCTTGTGGATGTAGATCAAATTTTTTGTTTAATTCTGGTTTTTTTTCTTAGAAACAAATGGAATTCCTCTGTTTCATTGAAAGACCATCTTCTTCCATGGAAGAAAATACTAAACTTAGCTGGGTAGTTTATTCTTGGTTGCAATCCTTGGTCTTTTGCCTTTTGGAATATCGGGTTCCAGGCCCTTCGATCTTTTAATGTGGAGGCAGCCAGATCTTGAGTGACCCTTATTGTGGCCCCTTGATATTTGAATTGCTTTTTTCTAGCTGCTTGCAACATTCTTTCCTTTGTGTGATAATTCTGCAGCTTAGTCACAATATTCCGTGGATTTTTTTTTTTTTTTAGGGTCTTTTTCAGAAGGAATTCGATGAATTCTTTCCACGCCTATTTTCCCTTCTATTTCTATTATCTCTGCACAGTTCTCTTTGATAATTTCCTGTAAACAGAATCTAGGCTCTTTTTTTGGTCATAGTTTTCAGGAAGTCCAATGATCCTCAGATTATCTCTCCTAGATCTATTTTCCGGGTCTATAGATTTTCCCAGTAAGTATTTGACCTTATTCTCCAGCTTTTCATTTTATGTTTGTTTGTTTGTTTGTTTGTTTGTTTTTGTTTTGTTTTGTTTGACTGATTCTTGGGCTCTCAATGAATCATTCATTTCTATTCCTTCTGTCCTGATTTTTAAGGAGTTATTTTCTTCATTCACAGTTTTTAGTTCTAATTGTATATACCCAATTTTGTTTTTAAATGAATTATTTTGCTCTATTGAATTTTTTTCCATTTCCCTAATTTTTTTTTAGAGAATTATTTTCTTTTTCCAATTCAGAAATCCTATTTTCTTGAGACCTTTTTTTATCTTTTCCAATTCAGAAATCCTAATTTCTTTAGAATTTTTTATCTTTTCCAATTCAGAAATCCTACTTTCCTGTGATTTTTTAACCTTTTCTAATTCACATATTTTGTTTCCCTGAATCTCCTGTGAATTCTTTATTTTTTCCAACTCAAATTTCAGAACATTGTTATTCTCCATCATAACTTCTCTTTCCTTTCCCCACTTTTCTTCAAACTTTCTTAATTTTTAATAGTCTCTTCTAGGAGTGAGTTATGTGATGGGGGGCAGGTATTGTTCCCTTTTAGGCTGTTATCTGCTGACTCTCTGCTATTAACTCCCTTGGGGTTAGAAACCTGTTCTTTCTCTGTGTAGAAGGAATCAATCATTCTTTTTAGCTTTTTATTTACATTTAAAAAATCTTGTGGGGTCTGCCCTTGGGGTAAGAAGATTATTTATTTATTTCTTTACCAACTTCCTCCCAGACCAGATGGATGCAGTGGCTCCTGAGTCTGAGCTAAGAGAGAGCTCTGGGAGAGAGTTCCCCTCCCCCTCCCTGGAAGTGACTCAGGGGTGATTAGTAAGGTTGTGGCTGTGCTGTTTGGGTTGCCCAGTGAAGGACCCCACTGTGTGTCCTAGAGACTTCCCTGAGGTTTAAGACTAAACAGTAAAGGTGACACAAAGCCCAGCCAATGCATCCCATGGGGCGTGGATATGAGCAGCTGATGTGAAAGGCCCCTGCGATCAAACTGGAAGTGTCTGCCCAGAAACCATGGTCCCTATTTCAAAGGTTCCACTTCTCTGGGACTTCCCTGGCTGAGTTCCACAGCCTCCAGCCAAGCCAGGCACTATTTGAATTAGATGTTGCCTTGGGCTATGTCCCTGCTTTTCAAGCTCTTAACTACCCCCAGGTGAAGCCCGGACAGCTAGGTCACTTCTGGATTGGGGTGGTTCTAGGCTCTGGCTTTATATTTTAAAGTGGCTTGACTTCTCTTCTGAACTGCTGTTTTATAAGCAGAGAAGAGCTAACAGCCTGTGCCAAATTCTTCTATCTCAGTGGCTTCTCTGATCCCAGAGTTCTACTCAGCTCAATCGGCGCAGTGTGCTAGCTCCTTGCCCTGTCTGCGCTGGCCTTTTTTCTTTCTCCCTGGGAACTGACCTTTTCTGTTGAAACTCCAGAATCTCTTCAGCTGGTAAGTCGTGCTTCCAGTCCTTGTGGTTTCTATCAGTCCAGCATTATTTTTGAGGCTGATTTAACTAATTGGTAATGAGGGAAGAAGGGAGCTCACAAAATCTCGTGTATCTTCTCTGCCATCTTGGCTCCGCCCCCCCCTTTTTTTTTTTATTTTAATAAAGATGTATTGGCTCTGGAAGATAAGTTTTATACACCCAGAAGGGTAGCATCTAGTGCAAGCAGCTCCTCTATTTTTAGATAATCACCAGGTGATGTGGAGAGATCCAAAAAGTGATAAATGAAAGGGCCATGATTGCTTAACTGTTTGGGGGAGAGGATTTACTTGTATCTCCACAGATGAAGAATGAATCAGATGAATGCCAATGAGCCATATTAGCCTTATCCATCAAGAGAAACCCTTGAATCAAAGGAGAAGACCCAAGAAATATCAGATAGTTCCACTGCTGATTGTGCTCATCACTGAAAGAGCATGGCAGTTATGGTAATTGAAACTTGAACATTAAAAATTGTTGATAAGACTATTTCAGAACTTCAAAACCTGTAGGAATCATTGGATTCCCTGAGAAATTATGTGACTGTTGCAGAACTTCAAAATCTGCAAGAATCATTGGATTCCCTGACACATGATGAGACTGTTGCAGCACTTCAAAATGTTCAGGAATCATTGGACTTCCTACACACATAAAACAATGGACAATAGATAGGTTTTAAAATATCTCTTGTATGCTGAAGGAGGTATATGTATGATTGTTATTTATATACCATCCTTCTAGGATTTATGGACATGTATATTCATATTGTTTGTTATATCACTATTTTGATTCATGTTGTTTGTTACATCCCTACTAGTCTGAGTTATATTACTATATGCTTGTTTAATACCTCCCAAACTGATGGATTTATGTATACCAGTTTCAGTTTCAGCCCTGAACATTACAATTCTTTTATTTTCATCTGAGTGAGAAATATAAGTTGTCTTCTTTTCATTTTCTTCTTCCTGTTCTCTAAGGAACAGTCTTTGCCTTTTCTAACCTTCACAAGTGATTGCATGGCAAGGCATGTGCCCTACTGATTTAGAAATACTGTTACTTGGTAATCCTCTGCTATTCTCCTTCCAAAATTATATGTATATATGTTCTCTTTTAAGGATTATTTTTAAAACTCTTTTTTCTCATTTCAGAGTTTATTTCTTTTTCATTTAATATGTATTTTTTAGTTTTTTTTTCTTATTTTTTTCTTTTACCTTCTATGCTTGACAGATTTCAGCTTTCATAAGATTTATATATTTATCACTGAATTATAGATTTCCCTATAGGTCTGTCTTTATTAAAAGTACATTAAAATGAATGAGGATAAAAATGATGTTCACTGAACAATTAGGCTGATATACGCATGCTTGACAAGTCCCCAGGAAAAAAAATTCAGCAAATCAGTACAGTATTGCATACACATATCATAACATATTTACATAGGCATTAAAGTGCATTTTCAAAGGAACTATAACTAGACATCCTTAAAATAGTAATTGTAAATTACCAGCCATTCCATGAACTACTAATATATTAGATAAATAATAACGTATGTCCCTACAAAGAAAATGTAGTATTAAAAAGATATATAATAATTTAAAGGTCGGCTTTCCATTAGGATTCAAAATATTTAAGTGTTGGAAAGAACATTGGTAATCTAGCTAAAAGCCATTACTTTATAGATTATTAAATTAAGGGCTGATAGTGTTAAACAATATACTAAAGTCCAACCTTAGTGAGCACAGAGTTAGGTCCAGCTTCTGAAAACTAGTGTCTATGTGGTCATAATCAAGTCATGCAACCACCCAATACTCCAGAAAACTAAAGCTATTATTACAGATTAGTCATTAACATAAAACCTCCTTCAAGAGACATTTCCTGATTTTTCCAGTTGTTAAGACCACCACCACCCCATCCCCAGTCATTTCCTTATTGGTTTATAGAATACAAAGTATTCTTTTATATTTACTTAACTTATTTATTTTTACTTATAATATTTACTTGTCTATGAATGTCTTATTTATCCTGAGGAATATTTGAGCTCTTTAAAGGAATAATGTCACTTTTGATTTATATCTGGAGGCCTAGGACTTAGTCAAGCATTCAATATGAGTCAAAAAACAAAAACAAAAAGAATTGACTGATATACATCAATGGAAATGGTTTTTTCCCTGACAGATTCCCCACATGAATGAAGTCAAAAGTCCAAACCAAACAGACAAATAATGAAAACATTAAAAAAAATTTAAGCACCAAGGATCTTTAATACCTTGGTCATAATTTATGTTTATTCTTTTATCTAATGTAAATATTTGATGTATATGAATGGATATTCCAGGACTGAATGGGGATGAAATCACATTAAAAAAAAAAAAAAAAAAAGAAAAAGTCTTATCCAGAATACCAAATATCATACCTCTCAGGTAACTCATTATAAAGTACATTGTGCCATCAATACCATAGCACATACAATGACTACTGTGACAATACAGTAGAACATATATGGATGTTTTAAGATATGTTACCATACAACTTTAAAGCTTATTTATTAACTATAATTTACTAAAAATTACCAAGAAGGAAGAATCAACATTCTAGAGTGAGTCACTTGACTTCTTGTTTGGGAGAGTATACCATTCTTTTCCTCCTCATGCCATCTGCAACAGAAATGTAAGTGTTTGTCAGTTTTCATTAGTTTTAGAGCTAGTCTTAACAGGCAGCAAAGACAAAAATCTCTAATGAGATAGAGGACAGAGGAACATGAAGTACAAGTGGTTTGAATGTATCTGACCCCTGGCAGCAGAGATTTGGACTGGTTTTGAGAGGAATCTAGCTCTGTCAGTGTCTCTGCTGATCATTTAGAGATTAAAATTTCCAATAAGAGTGGATTTCTATAGGTTATACTTATGTCACTCAAAGATGTTTTTCTTCTTTCAATGGGTTGTGTTATTTGTCACCTACTTTTCTGAAATAATATTTTTATACTGAAGGTATGCATATTTATTAGTTCAGTCTTTTGAAAAATTTCTCTCACACTTTCTCTTTTGCTTTGAAAAATTAAACAACCTCTAGTTATAATTCTTAACTACAACCTTCTTCTAGTTACAATTTTTAGTCTTTTATATCCTGAAACTTAGCTCCTTGACAATAACCTTGGTTCAAATTTTATTCTATATCACCTTGTTCTGTTAAGTCTAGATCTAGATATATGAGTAGTTGATGGTGGGCAGTGGTCTTTATTATTTATAACATGTAGAATATCTTCTACAATGCGAAATATTTGGAATCTTATGTGTATCTATATTTTGGAACAAAACATATAGCTTTCATTTATATAAAGACTTAAATTTTGTAAAAACACTCTAAATTTAACATTGAACCAATTATTTAATTGTATTTCCTGGTTACATTTGTCATACTTTTCAGATTATATGCTGTAGAGTTCTGATTGGTTTTCTGGAGCAGCCTTTAATTCAGTAGAATAATCATCACAAGAATAACCAGGGATAAAGTCCAAATTCTTTATTATCTCCTTCACAATCTAGTTTCCTTGCATGGGGCTCAGGCTAGCTTTCTTGAAGACCTTCTGGAGTCTTGGTTTCAGTGGAGAAACAGTGTGATATGAGAAATGAGAAATGTGATATGAGATGAAGTGAATCTGTCTGGCTAAGTTTGTCCCAGCTTATATGCTCTAATATAATTACATTAAAATAGGTGTGAATCTTGTAGAATTAGTGTCAATCTTGTAGAACTATATTAAGTACTAAGTACATGTACAAAACTAGAGAACTATAAATTGCCATGCTAAACTAGGTAACCATTGTTTTATCAATTCCATTGAGTTAGCACTTTGTAAGAGTCCTTATTTCAAGTACAGAGTTCTGGCCCATAATAATAATATGCTATTTCCAGTTTTAAAAAAGGCTTTAAAAAAAAAAGACCATTCAATATGAGTTTATGAAGTGTGCTCTTCCTAATGCAATTGCCCCATTAAACAATAGAATAGACAAGAATATGTAATAAATAAGAAACAATTAAGATTAATTCGTTTGAATGGAAGGAGGAACTAAATACTACAGTAGTTTAGTAATAAGTACTACTAACAATAAACATCTTTAAACTTTTCATTTTAATGACAAATTTTTTTACAAATTTCACTAAACTAAGTTTTGAAAAAAACAAACAAAAATAAAACAACTTAAGTGCTGTTGTTTATTAGCTTCTAAAACATTGATTGTGCTTTTTTTTTTTTTTTTAACCAACTAATGTGAGTGCCCTTAAGCAAAGTCTTAGTTGCCTTTATTTGTTAAGAACATTATCCTGAGCACATAATACATGATGGAATCTGAGAGAATAATTGTAATATTTACATATATAACTTAAGTATTAACTAACTGAATTTATTATACCATCAATATCAATAAAATCATTCCTTTTAAAATAGATCTTTCAGTGCCTCCAAGTAAAGTGCAAATATAGATGGGACATTTTGTTTCTTTTTGATATTGTATTTTGTGGAGAAGGGGAGTGATGCAAAAAGGGAAAAGAAAAGAATAGTCAAACATATTTGTCTTTCTTAATATGAATGGATTATATATACTTTATGTGGAAATATAATTGATAATTTCATTCAGGGATGATATTACTTTGGGACCAAACATCAACAGTAAAACTCCAATTCTATTTTTCATTATTTTTCCTTACTTTTAAATTGTTTCGACTTTTTTTTTTTGTCCTGAATATATATATATATATATATATATATATATATATGTATATATATATATATATATATATATATATATATATTTGCTTTGTATATTAGTTATATTTTGGTTTAATCTTTCAGGATTCCATGACTGTTAAGGATCTCTTAATCTTCAAATCTACAATCCTATAAATTCCCATTATTAATAAAATAGAAATGACAACAGCACAGCAAGAAGAAGACATCAGAATATCTATTATCTTCTTCGTCAAGCAGTAAGCACTAGAAAAAAATGAGATAGTTATATAGTTGGAATGGGAGATGGCAACAATAGTGAAAACAATTGGCTGTCTTTCTGGGATCAAGAGTATGGAAGAATTAGGTTTCCATAGAATCAATTTCTACTTTCATGATTTAGGACAAGCAATCAAATAGGGATGGATAGCCCTAGATATTTTTATTTAAACTCTGGTCCCAAGTTCTTTCTCCCCAACCTCATCTGCAAACATTCTCACCCTAAATTATAAGGATAAAAAGGAAAAGGAAATTCCTAAGTATGGCATTGGGGTTGAGAAAGATATTTTCAGTTAAGTGCATTTTAATAAATAGTTGAAAGGCAGTTGCATCTTTTCAAAATAAGTTAAGCACTAGTTGAGTTATTCGATATAAACAAAAAGTTATTTGAAAATTTCCTCTATGTGAAAAACTCAAGGGTTATTATTTTCTCCTAATTTGCTCTCTCTTAGTTATTTCCATTCTCTATTACCTTAAATTTTAGACAATCTACCAAAAAATGAAGAGAATATTGTAGGTCTGGGAAAGCATTTCCTCTCCCCAAGTGGAAGTCTTTCTTCTCTAATGGCCTTAGATCACTATACTATCCTTTCACAGTACAGACTCTTATTGTCAATATTGGGTTTTCTGCCATCCCTTAAGTCACAAGAAAGTTTTAAACAGAGAAGTATTTTGAGGGGATACAGAAAAGGACTTTGAGATTAAGTAGCAAAGGTCTCCTCAGGAAGGGACAATTCTCTGTGGGGCTTCTGTCCCTCTTTACCATTTTTCCTTCTTGCCTGAAATATCCCCAGTCTCTACAGGATGATTATAATGTGCATGTGTGAAGGGAGGATGCAATGGCAAATTTCCATACTTTCACTGATTGTAAACTTCTTTCCCTAGGCAACAAGACATGTTGAGTGGAAAATTCCAAAGGGCCAATATTATCAAAACTTATGTTTGCTTAGAATTTTTTTTTTGTTTGTTTTTTTCCCTTTTTGTTCCGACCTATATACATTTGCCCCTCAGTCACACCATCCTAGATTTGAGCCAAGTCCATCTTGAAATTTAAAGAATTGTAGGGACTCTAAAGTTCTCTACCCACAACTTTTGGTCAACTCAAGTCCACTGAGCCACAGCTTCACCCTGCTCCACTAACAGATTTCAGCCATTTCTACTTTCTCGTTTTAAGAAAAACTCTGGGACGTCAACTGTCTGGCTCTTCAGAAATTCCACATTCAGGGGGAAAATCCCATTCTCCAGTTATTACAACTCTGAAAAAAAATTAAATATAGGTCTCTTTGATTCACCATTTCTCCTCTAAATGATAGTGCCTCTCAATAACCTATGAACCATAAGAATTTTTACACTGAAATAGTTTTGCAATTACAACTCACACAAAACAAAATAAAATGTGTCATGCAATCTAAGTAATTGGGGGATAGATTGTTTTAGAGTCATCTAGTTCTCACAGTAGGTTTTAATGCAAAAACAAACACAAACACATACACTTCAGAAGGGTTTGCAAAGCAATCAGAAACCACCTCACTGCTAATTAACACTCAACAGAAATCTTTTCAATGGTAAGCATTCAACTAATTTAAATCCAGCATAATGGGAATTGAATGTCAGTTGAACCTTTTCAAAACAACACTACTTGTTGTGCTCTTTCAATATACATGGAGAGCCATTTACAAAGTAATTTGAACAGTTCTTGAGAATTTTCAAAGCGATCAGGATTATGTTGGATTCTTCCTATCTAGTCAAAGAACAGGCTTTTACCATTCCTTCTACTCCTGTGATATTAATGCTTTGAGGGCTAGATACTGACAGTCTCTGAGTAATTAAGGCAAAAACAATTCAGAAAGTGTTAGCAATGGAAAGAAAAATTGACTCAATGCATATCTATTTTATCTATTCTATTTCAATATTGAAAATGGTGAACTTTGAATATTTGATCACCAGTATTAGTACTAACATTTTATGTGTTTATATTACAAAATTAAAATATTCTCTGTGTCTCACAGCATTCCTTGGCTAACTCTCCCAGAATCTCTTACAATTCTAATTCATAATTACATATCACAGAAGTCTTTTTTTTTTTTTGCTGGAAGCCCCAAAAAATGTTTTTCTTCATTTGTTAGATATCAATATAAAGTATCCCAGGACTATTTAACCACTTAATATATATTAGTTTAAAATCAAAACAATATTTACTTTAAAATATGACAAAAACACATATCCCTATTAATATCTTGGATATGTATTCTTTCCTGTACTACTTTGCTCTCTGTGGGCAAGATGGCAAAAAATTTCAAAACTTTGCCTTATTTCTACTATTAACTTCATGGCCAAAGGCAGTTTTACTGCTGGATGAATCCTTGCTTCTGCTGTTGCTGGGTTGAAGTCCTAAGGTCATTCTTGGCTTATTTCGGCACTGATGATGAGGTTGGGCAGAAAATAATGGAGTACAGGATAGCAATTCCTAATTCAAGATGCAAAGAATGAAGTGCAAGATACATGTGAAGAATTTACAATGATATTCCTTTTGCCAGAAGTAACTTTTATTTATGAGAAGATGTTAAAGACAAAAGAGGTAAAATAGATACCAGGAGTTGTAAATATGAAATAGTATTGAAAGAACATTAGATTAGAGTTTAAAAGGGGGTTTTAACAATTAATAATGCAAAAAAAAAAGATTCCTAGTAGAACTCAGAATTAATCAGAAAAAGGAAAATGTACAATGAGGTGGGAATATGCCATTACTGGTAAGCTAAATACATAGCGAAGTTTAGCAGATGAAACCCAAAAAGGGTTGGAAAGGGTAGGGTAAACCTAAAAGGAATTTACCATCCTAAAAAAGTTAAATATAAAGAGTAAGCTATTTGGAGGCATGGGGGACATGAGAAGAAAGATGCCATGTGACATGGTGAAGGGGGTGAATACAAAGGCACCATGAAGCACAACACCATGATGGAGTAACCCCAAAAGGAATTCGACAAAGATAGCATAGTCAATGGGCAGATATATAGGGGAAATTTAACTTAAGAGGTTTGATATTATAGATTGGTTTTCTGATTGGAATACAGGAAGGAGAAGGAAGGAATTTATGACCAGAGGAGAACTAGAGATCATAATTCATTACAAAATAGAAGATTTTGATTACATCAAACTAAAAAGTTTCTGTACAAACAAAACTAATGCAAACAAGATTAGAAGGGAAGTAAAAATTGGGAAAATATTTTTAGAGTTAAAGGTTCTGATAAAGGTCTCATTTCCAAAATCTATAGAGAACTGACCCTACTTTATAAGAAATCAAACCATTCTCCAATTGATAAATGGTCAAAGGATATGAACAGACAATTCTCAGATGATGAAATCGAAATTATATCCACTCATATGAAAGTGTTCCAAATCACTACTGATCAGAGAAATACAAATAAAGACAACTCTGAAATACCACTACACACCTGTCAGATTGGCTAAGATGACAGGAAAAGATAATGATGAATGTTGGAGGGGATGTGGGAAAACTGGGAAACTAATACATTGTTGGTGGAGCTGTGAAAGAATCCGGCCATTCTGGAGATAAATTTGGAACTATGCCCAAAAAGTTATCAAACTGTGCATATCCTTTGATCCAGCAGTGCTACTACTAGGCTTATATCCCAAAGAAATACTAAAGAGGGACCTGTATGTGCCAAAATGTTTGTGGCAGCCCTTTTCGTAGTGGCTAGAAACTGGAAGATGAATGGATGTCTATCAACTGGAGAATGGTTGGGTAAATTATGGTATATGAATGTTATGGAATATTACTGCTCCGTAAGAAATGACCAGCAGAATGAATACAGAGAGGTTTGGAGAGACTTACATGAACTGATGCTGAGTGAAATGAACAGAACCAGAAGATGGCTGTACACTTCAACAACAATGCTGTATGAAGATGTATTCTGATGGAAGTGGATATCTTCAACATAAAGTTGATCAATGATGGACAGAAACAACTACACCCAGAGAAGGAACACTGGGAAGTGAATGTAAATTGTTAGCACTACTGTCTATCTACCCAGGTTACTTATGCCTTTGGAATCTAATACTTAATGTGCAACAAGAAAATTAGATTTACACACATATATTGTATCTAGGTTATACTGTAACACATGTAAAATGTATGGGATTGCCTGTCATCTAGGGGAGGGAGTAGAGGGAAGGAGGGGAAAATTTGAAAAAATGAATACAAGGGATAATGTTATAAAAATTACTCATGCATATATACTGTCAAAAATGTATAATTATAAAATTAAAAGGAATACAGCAAGAAAGGTTTCCTAAAACATACATGGCACTATTAAGAGTGAGCTGATCCCCATTAAAATTCTTCCTTGCTTGCCTAAGAGAGTATTATAATCTTATCAACACTTCAGGCTTTCTCTGCCAACTCTACCTGATTATCCAGGACTCCATCATTGATGCAGGACTGGCTTTTAAAATGTAAGATCTGAAATTCTAGGTTAAAAAGTTCCCTCCAATGATTTTTAAGCATGCAAAATCAGACATAGGAAAGAAAAAAAAATGCTGGGATACAGGATGAAAGTCCAATTCCCAGTGACATTGTCTCCTGGAAGACTTCATAATCTCTCTTTTCATTATGGGCTCTCTCAATAGACAACATTGGTTGAAAACTTATATTTCAGAGAAATTGAAAGGATTGTAGACATTGACAGATGGAAAGTCTACTAATGCCTTCTGAATGTCTCTGTAGTCAATCAAAATGTCTTCCATTCAACAGGTGGGTCTTGAATCAGAATGAGTTCCTGCATATTCCATATTCTCTCCAAGGTACTAGGCTTATTTTTTGGGAATGGGCTTCTTAGACTCTGTACACAGGGAATTTGCATCAGCTGAGCAAACTAATTAGGTTCATACATGGGCCATATCATACATTTGATTTACAAAATGAAGTGTGTCAAATGACTTTTTTTGGGGGGTCGATATTGAATTGACAGTTTTATAGTATGAACTGAGGAATAGTGGCGATAAAAACAATACATGAAAAGAGGTGTTTAACAAACACCATTGTTTTATAAAAATGCTGACTGGATATTAATGAAAGTCTGCACTAAAGCTTTTATTCTATGACTAGCTGTTTATATGATTTATACTTTCTGAGCCTCAGTCCTCAAACTTGAAAAAATGGGTTACTCTTTGTACTATCAACTTTGCCAGACTGTAATAAGGATAACATTTTGCAAAGTATTACAAAAATATTGTTATTTTTATTGCGTATATATATTTGGACAAATGCTTAACTTCTCTGTAAACCTCGTCTATAAAAACAGAAGTATTTAATCAGATAATTTTTAGTTCCTTCTAAGTATAATTTTCTATTAATTAGAAATAGGTGATCTTTCTCATTAAATGAAACTGACTTGGATATTTAAGCTTCTGACAAAAAAAAATAACATCTCCAGTTTAATTATTTGATAATAAATATTAATTTAAAATTGAAACCAATGAAAACAATATATTTATACATCTTTACATTTGCTTGATTATGTAATATACAAAATGCTCTACATGCATAACTACTGATTAAGCTCATTACAATAAAAGTCAATTGATAAAACTAAACAAAAATATAAATCAGTATTTTCTATGTATAGAACAGGCAAAATAGTATATTTGATAGACTATAGGACACAGAGATCTAAATTCAAGGGAAGCCTTTTAGGTTTATTAGTCATGGAACATAAAAAAGGTCTCTCTTTTAATTTTGTCTCCTGAAAAATTAAGTATAATAAACCCTATATCTTCTTTTCTTCTTGAGGCAATACAAGTTAAATGAATTGCCTAGGGTCACACAGCTAGGAAGTGTTGTGTTTAAAGTCAGATTTCAACTCAGATTGTTTTGACTTTAGGACCAGCCTTCTATCTACTTCACCGTTGAGGTGCCCCAAATTTAGAACATCTAGAAAGATGTATGTAAGGCTAAAATAAATTCATTTGAATAAAGTGTTCTATAAATTTTAAAGTACTGAACAAATTAAATTGCAATTACTTATAAGAGGCACCAAATACAGAGGATACTGAGTATATGTTTTTCTTTGTGAGAGCATGTATGTATTTCTGTGTGTGTATGTGTGTCTCTGTAAGAGACAAATGTATAAATGGAAAATTGTCCTTCTGATATTTACTATTATTCTGACATTGGACAAATAATTTCATTTATCAAATTTTTCCTTTTTTCTTTTTTTAAATAAATGAGAAAACCCAGTCTCAGAGGTTGTGTCTTTTGTTACAAAAAAAGATATTAGCTTTCACAAGTCATATCAACTGATATACACCCATATTCTTATGTGTGTACATAGGGATACATATGTTGTTACAACTAGATATATACATACATATGCATTTATATATCCATATGATGCATACATTTGGTTATATGTGTGTATATTTCTATGTGCACTAACACACATTTCTCTACATATATGTGTGTATGCATACCTATATATTTAAATGCATGTTTGATATATATAACCATACATATGAATAATAAAACAATAAATACATATGCAATTTATGTATATATGGGTGTATGTATCTATGTTTGATCTCTGAAGATCATATGTTTTCTGTACCATACTGACCTTCCTATTTGCAATGCTGATGAATAAGGTGTTTCTTCATAGTTAATTTGATATCACTTAAAATCTTATTGCTATTATGCTAATTTACTTCTGAATATTCAACACCTTCCCACCTCAGAATCCTCTTCTTTCTGATTGGTAGGTTGGAAGAGAGCACATTAAATTGCTCTTAATGTTAGTTTCTGATAGTGCAATGAATAGAGTATTGGGCCTGAAGTCAGGAATAGTCTTTCTGAATTTAAAATTAGCATCAGACAACTAACTAGATCTGTGACCCTGGACAAGTCACTGAATTTCATCAACCTTAATTTCTTCATTTATATAATGATCTGGAAAAGGCAATTCAAGTTATTTCAGTATTCTCCGGAAAACCAAAAATAATTGGATCCATCTGAAAATGATTTAACAACAATCATTATTTCCTTTGTAATAGATAGCATTTGAACTTACACCTGATTCTACTTTCCAAGTATACCTCTTTCTGGTTTTAGCTTTATGGAAAAAAAATACTCCCAGGAGGAAGATACTGCTATCTTAGGATAAATAATTAATTTTGTAAAATACTATAGGTTCCATTCTTCCCATTGTAGAGGTGAGGTTCTTCAAGATAAAATGACTTTCCAATATCACACAATCTCTAAACCTCAGAATCAAGCAGGATTTGAACTTAGGTTTTTTCTGACACCAAGGTAAATATTTTCTGCAGTATTCCAAAATGCCTTGCCTCATGTCTTGTGGGATGGGAGGGGTGAGGAGTGCAAAGGTAGATAGAAAGATAGATAGATAGATAGACAGACAGACAGATAAAAAGGAAGGAAGGAAGAAAAGATAAATAATCTCATACTTATTCAGAGGAAAGA
The DNA here is from genome assembly GCF_048593235.1 of Sminthopsis crassicaudata. Taxonomy (NCBI): domain Eukaryota; kingdom Metazoa; phylum Chordata; class Mammalia; order Dasyuromorphia; family Dasyuridae; genus Sminthopsis; species Sminthopsis crassicaudata. The sequence goes on along the minus strand of NC_133617.1, from coordinate 313,165,732 downwards.
AAAGTCATTATGAAATGCATAGTCTCATTTTATCTTTATCTAAATATAGTTTTCCCCCTTTTAATTTAAACTGTTGTTTGCAAGAGTAGAAAGACTTTGTTCAATAAAATTCACAATGCCTTGCATACTGATATAAATTTAGTATAACAGATAAATGTTATTTTTGAAGAAGACTTGAGAATCAAAAACCTAGAGTTACTGAATCTATGGAATTTTTATGAAGATAAATGTTAATCCATCCATGTGTAACTTTTGTTTTTCCTTTTCTTCAGCTGAATTTATACATACACATTCTCAGGAGCACAAAGACAAAATAAGCAGTGGTTCTTAACCTAAACTATAATCACAGAGAAGATTAGACACAATCTACTTACAGCAGCAATCACACAATTCCTCCAATATCTTTAAGTCACTTTGGTGTTGACACAGATTGCCTTGTGGTTGCTGAAAAGACAATTAAGTGGTACTTTTTCTAAGAAAGCATAATCAGTCTTAACAGTTTGAGATATTAAAATATATTTCCAAATAATATACTTAAATCAAGTTGCACATATTCTTCATGTAAATGGAATTACTGCTAAAGATAGTACAGAATGGAATCCAGCTTACAATCTTTTCTTACTCTATTTAGCTCTGTAACCCCTGTTTCAAAAGCTTTACTATCTCTTTAAAGACAAAGAAGTTGCATATAAGAATTCAAACAAAATAACTTAGGAGTTAGGGTGTGTGTGTGTGTGTGGCATGCATATGTTTATGTTTATGAATGTTACAGTTGAACATTCATCTAAGAAAGACTTAAGAAGGAGGGGAAAAGGTGAGAACTCTTTTCCTTGTTAGAATTTTAAATTTCTCCTCTGCAATATATCTACTAAAATGCCTCCATTTCTCCCCTGACACACCACTGCACTGGTACAGTTAGTCCCTGTTACTTCAAGTCTGAAATATTGCAATAGGTTGCTGGAAGGTCTACCTGTCTATTTCCCTCCCAAATCGAGTCCATTTTCCATTCAGTAATTAAATGGATTTTTCCTAAACTAGAGGTGTGCTTATGTTACCCTTCCATTTAATAAACTCAGAGACTCCCTATTTCTTCCAGGATCAAATTCAAAATCCTTGGTTTGATATCCAAATTCTTTAATAACCCAGCCCTTCCTACCTATTCAGAAATTTTATAACTTTTTTCTCTTCTTGGCTGTTCCAGAAACAAGATATTCCATCAATCAATTTCAGACATTTTCTGTGGTTGTCCCCTGTCCCACACAGAAAGAATACATTACATCTTTAGTTCTAATGACATCCTTAATTTTTTTTTAACATTCCAATTAATATTTTTTTCTTTTACTGAAAGTGTTTCCCAACATTCTGAATGCCACTGAGTTCTCTCTGTTATTTTTAATTTATTTTACGTATAGCTTAATTTGTATATATTTGAATATGTTTGAGGGCAAAGATTATTTTTTTAATTTTTTTTAATCGAGGAGGGGCGGAGCCAAGATGGCAGAGAAGAAACACACAACTCTGTGAACATCCTTACTCCCTCACATCCAATTAGATAAATCAGCCTCAGAAATAGCTCTGGACTGATAGATACCACAAGGACTGGAAGCACAACTTACCAGCTGAAGAGAATCTGGAGTTTCAACAGTAAAGGTCAGTTCCCAGGGGAGGAAGAAAAGAGGCCAGCACAGATGGCTGGGTGCTAGCATACTGCACCAATTGCACTGGGAAGGGCTCTGGGATAAGATAAGCCACTGAGATAAAGGACTCTGGCACAGGCTGTTCACTCTTCTATGCTTATAATATAGCAGTTCAGAAGGGAAATCTAAACACTTTAAAAATTCAGATAGATTAGATTTGCCCCGGATCCTGGGGGTGACTCAGCAGATCTCAGCACCAGGGGGTGTGGCCTCAGACCCCACCTAAGACTAGTTAAGAGATTGACAAGTGGGCGGATATGGCCCAAGGCAACACACACTGCCTAGCTTAGCTGGAGGGGGTGGAACTCAGGTGTGGAACTCAGCTCCAGGAAGTCCCAGAGAAGCAGAACCTTTGAACTAGGGGCCACGGTTTCTGGCAGACACTTCCAGTTTTAGTGCAGGGGCTTTTCAAGTCACCTGCTGCAGACATCCACGCCCCACCAGGAAGCATAGGCTGGGCTTTGTGCCTTCTTTACTTCAATCTCAAACTTCAGGGAAGCCACTAGAACACAACGCCCTCAAGGCACAGCAGTGCTAGTCACCTCTGAGACACTTCCAGGGAGGGGGTGGGGAACTCTCTCCCAGAGCTCTATCTTAGCTCAGGCCCAAGAGCCACTGCATCCATCCGGTCTGAGAGGAAGCTGGTAAAGAAGTAAATAAATAATTTCCTACCCCAGGGACAGACCCCAAAAGATTTTTAAAATATGAACAAAAAAGCCAGGAAAAAATATAGATTCCTTCTACACAGATAAAGAGTGGGTATCCAACCCCGAGGAAGTTAACAACAAAGATTCAGCAGATAACAACCTAAAGGGGAACGATTCCTGCCCCCCATCACATAACTCTCTCCTAGAAGAGACTATTAAAAAGTTAAGAGAGTTTGAAGAAAAATGGGGAAAGGAAAGGGAAGCTATGATAGAGAATAACAACGTCCTGAAATTGGAGTTGGAAAAAATAAAGAATTCACAGGAGATGCAGGGAAACAAAATTTGTGAATTAGAAAAGCTTAAAAAATCACAGGAAAGTAGGATTTCTGAATTGGAAAAGATAAAAAAGTCTCAAGAAAACAGAATTTCTGAATTGGAAAAAGAAAATAATTCTCAAAAAAAAATTAGGGAAATGGAAAAAAATTCAATAGAGCAAAATAATTCATTTAAAAACGAAATTGGGCATTTACAAAAAGAACTAAAAACTGTGAAAGAAGAAAATAACTCCTTAAAAGTCAGGATGGAACAAATAGAAATGAATGATTCACAGAGAATCCAAGAATCAGTCAAACAAAACAAAAAAAAATAAAATGAGAAGCTGAAGAACAACGTCAAATACTTACTGGGAAAATCTATTGACCTGGAAAATAGATCTAGGAGAGATAATCTGCAGATCATTGGACTTCCCGAAAACTATGACCAAAAAAAGAGCCTAGATTTCTATTTTACAGGAAATTATCAAAGAGAACTGTCCAGAGATAATAGAAACAGAAGGGAAAGTAGATGTGGAAAGAATTCATCAAACTCCTTCTGAAATAGACCCTAAAAAAAGAACACCACGGAATATAGTGGCTAAGCTGCAGAATTACCACACAAAGGAGAAAATCCTGCAAGCAGCTAGAAAAAAACAATTTAAATACCAAGGTGCCACAATAAGGGTCACTCAAGATCTGGCTGCCTCCACATTAAAAGATAGAAGGGCCTGGAACCTGATATTCCGTAAGGCAAAAACCAAGGACTGCAACCAAGAATGAACTACCCAGCTAAGTTTAGCATCTTTTTCCATGGAAGAAGATGGTCATTCAATGAAATAGAGGAATTCTATATGTTTCTAAGAAAAAAACCAGACTTAAACAAAAAATTTGATCTACATCCACAAGACTGAAGAGACACAGAAAAAGGTACACAGAACCCTTGAGAAATGTAACTCTGTTGTGGGTATATAAAAAGTAGTCAAGGATAATTTGATTTTACTGATATAAAAGAAAAAAAGGGGAGTGTAGTAAAGGGAAGGAGGTCGTTTCAGAAAAAGGGGAAGGAATGATAAAAAGAGGGAAACTACATCCCAGGAAGAGGCATAGAGAATACACCATATCTGAGGGAATTTAGTAAGGGGGATAATCATTGTGTGAATCTAACTCTCATCAGGTGAGGCTCAAAGAGTAAATAATTAACATATTTGTTTTTCAGAGAATTTTCTCTCACCTCATTAAAAGGGGGGAGAGAAAAAGGGAAAAGGAAAAGGAGAATAAGTGAAGGGACTTGGAAGGAGGGGGAGTGATACTAAAAAAATGGGAGGGTTGCGCATCACAAGGGGGGTCTGTAAATTAAATATTGGGGAGGGGGATCAGGGGGGTCAAGGAAAAAATCATAATCTGGGGATAATATGATGGCAGGAAATACAGAATTAGTAATTTTAACTGTAAATGTGAATGGGATGAACGATCCCATCAAAAGGAGACGGATAGCAGATTGGATCAAAAATCAGAACCCCACAATATATTGTCTGCAGGAAACACATTTAAAGCAGGGAGATACATACAGATTAAAGGTAAAAGGTTGGAGCAGAATCTATTATGCTTCAGGTAAAGCCAAAAAAGCAGGGGTAGCGATCCTTATCTCAGATCAAGCAAAAGCAGAAGTTGATCTAATTAAAAGAGATAAGGAAGGAAACTATATCCTGCTGAAAGGTAGCATAAACAATGAAGCCATATCAATACTAAACATATATGCACCAAGTGGTATAGCATCTAACTTTCTAAAGGAAAAGTTAAGAGAGCTGCGAGAAGAAATAGACAATAAAACTATAAGAGTGGGAGATCTCAACCTTGCAGTCTCAGATTTAGCCAAATCAAACCACAAAACAAACAAGAAAGAAATAAACAAAGTAAATAGAACATTAGAAAAACTAGGTATGATAGACCTTTGGAGAAAACTGAATGGCAATAGAAAGGATTATACTTTCTTCTCAGCAGTTCATGGATCCTATACAAAAATTGACCATATATTAGGACATAAAGATCTCAAAATTAAATGTAGGAAGACAGAAATAATAAATGCCTTCTTCTCAGACCACAATGCAATAAAATCTACATTCAGTAAAAAGTTAGGGATAAATAGACCAAAAAGTAATTGGAAACTGAATAATCTCATCTTAAAGAATGACTGGGTGAAAGAGCAAATTATAGAAATAATTAATAACTTCACCCAAGATAATGACAATGATGAGACATCATACCAAAATCTGTGGGATGCAGCTAAAGCAGTAATAAGGGGAAATTTTATACCTTTAGAGGCTTATTTGAAGAAAATAGAGAAAGAGAAAATTAACGAATTGGGCTTGCAACTTAAAAGGCTAGAAAAAGACCAAATTAAAAACCCCCAACCAAATATTAAACTTGAATACAAAAATTAAAAGGAGCAATCAATAACATTGAAAGTAAAAAAAATTATTGAATTGATAAATAAAACCAAGAGTTGGTTTTATGAAAAAGCCAATAAAATAGATAAACCTTTGGTAAATCTGATCAGAAAAAAGAAAGAGGAAAATGAAATTGATAGTGTTACAAATGAAAAGGGGGATCTTTCCACCAATGAAGAGGGAATTAGAGAAATAATAAGGAGTTACTTTGCCCAACTTTATGCCAATAAATTTGATAACTTAAGTGAAATGGATGACTTCCTCCAAAAATATAGGCTCCCTAGATTAACAGAGGAGGAAATAAATTGCTTAAATAGTCCCATTTCAGAAAAAGAAATAGAACAAGCTATTAATCAACTCCGCAGGAAAAAATCCCCAGGACCAGATGGATTCACATGTGAATTCTACCAAACATTTAAAGAACAATTAGCCCCAATGTTATATAAATTATTTGAAAAAATAGGGAACGAAGGAGTCCTACCAAACTCCTTTTATGACACAGACATGGTAGTGATACCTAAACCAGGTAGAGCGAAAACTGAGAAAGAAAATTATAGACCAAATTCCTTAATGAATATTGATGCTAAAATCTTAAATAAGGTATTAGCAAAAAGTATTCAGAAAATCATCCCCAGGATAATACACTATGATCAAGTAGGATTTATTCCAGGAATGCAGGGCTGGTTTGATATTAGGAAAACTATTAATATAATTGACCATATTAATAATCAAATTAATAAGAACCATTTGATCATCTCAATCGATGCAGAAAAAGCATTTGACAAAATCCAACATCCATTCCTACTAAAAACTCTTGAGAGTATAGAAATAAATGGACTATTCCTTAGAATAATCAGGAGCGTATATTTAAGACCTTCAGTAAGCATAATATGCAATAAAAATAAACTACAACCTTTCCCAGTAAGATCAGGAGTGAAACAAGGTTGCCCACTATCACCATTACTATTCAATATAGTACTAGAAATGCTAGCCTCGGCAATAAGAGCCGAGAAAGAGATTCAAGGAATTAGAGTAGGAAATGAGGAAATCAAACTATCACTCTTTGCAGATGACATGATGGTATACTTAGAGAACCCCAAAGAGACTGCTAAAAAGCTACTAGAAAGAATTCAAAATTTCAGCAAAGTGGCAGGATACAAAATAAATCCACATAAATCCTCAGCATTTTTATATATCAGTAACAAAATGCAACAGCAAGAGATACAAAGAGAAATTCCATTCCAAACAATGTTGAGAGTATAAAGTATTTGGGAATCCATCTACCAAAGAAAAGTCAGGAATTATATGAGAAAAATTACAAAACACTTGCCACAAAAATAAAGTCAGATTTAAATAATTGGAAAGACATTCAGTGCTCTTGGATAGGCCGAGCGAATATAATAAAGATGACAATACTCCCCAAACTAATCTATTTATTTAGTGCTATACCAATCAGACTCCCAAGAAACTATTTTAATGACCTAGAAAAAATAACAACAAAATTCATATGGAAGAATAAAAGGTCGAGAATTGCAAAGGATCTAATGAAAAAAAAAAACTCAGAGGAAGGTGGTCTAAGTGTACCTGATCTAAAGCTATATTATATAGCAGCAGTCACCAAAACCATTTGGTATTGGCTAAGAAATAGACCGGTAGATCAGTGGAACAGATTAGATACAAAGGACAAAAAAGGGTACATCTATAGCAATCTAATCTTTGACAAACCCAAAGATACCAACATTAGGGATAAAAATTCATTATTTGGAAAAAACTGTTGGGAAAATTGGAAATTAGTATGGCAGAAATTAGATATGGATCCACACTTAACACCATATACCAAGATAAGATCAAAATGGGTCCATGATTTAGGCATAAAGAGGTAGATAATAAATAGATTAGAGGAACAGAGGATAGTCTACCTCTCAGACCTGTGGAGGAGGAAGGAATTTATGACCAGAGGAGAACTAGAGATCATTATTGATCACAAAATAGAAGATTTAGATTACATCAAACTAAAAATTTTCTGTACAAATAATACGAATGCAAACAAGATTAGAAGGGAAGTAACAAATTGGGAAAATATTTTTAAAAGCAAAGATTCTGACAAAGGTCTCATTTCCAAAATATATAGAGAACTGACCCTAATTTATAAGAAACCGAACCATTCTCCAATTGATAAATGGTCAAAGGATATGAACAGACAATTCTCAGATGAAGAAATTGAAACTATATCCACTCACATGAAAGAGTTTTCCAAATCACTACTGATTAGAGAAATGAAAATTAAGACAACTCTGAGATACCACTACACACCTGTCAGATTGGCTAAGATGACAGGAACAAATAATGATGAATGTTGGAGAGGATGTGGGAAAACTGGGACACTAATACATTGCTGGTGGAGTTGTGAAAGAATCCAGCCATTCTGGAGAGCAATTTGGAACTATGCCCAAAAAGTTATCAAACTGTGCATACCCTTTGACCCAGCAGCGCTACTACTGGGCTTATATCCCAAAGAAATACTAAAGAGCGGAAAGAGACATATATGTGCCAAAATGTTTGTGGCAGCTCTTTTTTTTTTTTTTTTTTGTAGCTAGAAACTGCAAGATGAATGGATGTCCATCAGTTGGAGAATGGTTGGGTAAATTATGATATATGAAGGTTATGGATTATTATTGCTCTGTAAGAAATGACCAGCAGGAGGAATACAGAGAGGCTTGGAGAGACTTATATCAACTGATGCTGAGTGAAATGAGCAGAACCAGAAGATCACTGTACACTTCAACAACAACACTGTATGAGGATGTATTCTGATGGAAGTGGAAATCTTCAACATAAAGAAGAGCCAACTCACTTCCAGTTGATCAATGATGGACAGAGGTAGCTACACCCAGAGAAGAAACACTGGTAAATGAATGTAAATTGTTAGCACTAATATCTGACTGCCCACGTTACATGTACCTTCGGAATCTAATGCTTATTGTGCAACAAGAAAATAGTATTTACACACATGTATTGTATCTACATTATTTTGTAACACAAGTAAAATATATGGGATTGCCTGTCATCGGGGGGAGGGAGGAGAGGGAGGGGGGGATAATTTGGAAAAATGAATACAAGGGATAATATTATAAAAAAAATATATAATAAAAAATTATTTAAAAAAATTTAATCTCCAGCAGTTAGCATAGTGCCCAGCACATAGTAGACACTTAATGTTTATTCATCAATTAGTATAAATTATTTTGTGAAGAAGTATTATTAAAATATTTTAATGAATGGGACTTGAGAGTAATGACTTAAAAGAAGCTGAAGAGAATGTTTTCCTGTCATGGCTAGAGATAAAAGAGAGAAAAAAATAAGGAAAATAATTATACATGTTTTATTTATGTGATTGTTAATAAATTAGGTATGTGTATCTGTTACATGTGTAACATTCACACACACTGCAGTGAGACTAATAGTAAATAATTAACTATACAAATGGGTATGTATGTATATGTAAATGAGATAAGAGGGGGGGAGAGAGAGAGAAAGAGAGAGAGACAGAAAGAGAGACAGAGAGAGAAACACAGAGAGAACTGGCAGCACAGAAGAGAAAAGATATTCAGAAGATATTCAAAGGTGAAATCTTTGCAAGTATTTAGTACACAATAGTTGCTGGACAAATTTTATTGTCAGATTGATTTATAAAATTATATATATATATATATATATATATATATATATATATATATATGTGTGTGTGTGTGTTTTGCATATATGTTTATGTATATATGCATATAAATGTAGATGCATATACAACTATTTCAATATATTTTCCTCGAATTCCATATGTTTTATTTTATGCATTTTAAAAATATTATTCTAAGATGGGATGCAAAGGTTTTATCAGATAATAATGAACCAAATCATGAAAAAATATAAGAACCCTTGTCCTAGAGAGATTTAATTTAAAAAGTAGCATTCTGATTGCCAACTACATGCTTTTCTAAATACTTGTGAAAACATTTTGAGTCTTTCAAAATCATTCCAAAGATTAATTCTTTATGAAATAAAAGAATTATTATACATAGAAGATAAGTGAAAATGATAAAAAAAAATTAGGTATTTGGAAAGTTCTCTTCTACCACTATGTTCCATTGTACATTTCAACCATTACAATAAATAACCTGATTAAAAGCTTTTGGCAATGTTACAGATCATCTTTATCCCTCTACTGAGGAGATCATTTAAGAGTATAATTTATGAGCCCCATTGGTTCAATTGAGTTATGAATTTTCTCCCTTATGAGCTTGCTGAACATATCTCATAGCACTACCTGACAGCCTTGACAAAGTCAGTTAATTCACAGAGTAACCACAGAAAGCAAAACAAATAATGAAACAATGCAAATAAAACATTTAGTGTAAGTCATGACAAATCACTTTTAATGGTTTATTTAAACCACCTTCCTTCCCCAGGATTACAGACAAATGGAAATAATCCTTATTATCTACCTAAGCAATCACATAAATATGTGAAAGCCAAGTACCTGTTATTACTCCAATGTAATTGTCAGGGTTGCTTGAAAAATATGAGGAAGTATATACTCATATCATTTTTTTTTAAATAGTAAAATAATTGAATAGAGAAAATAGCAAAAAAGTGCACACACAAGGAAAATTTATTCCCCAAATTGTGTTAGCTACATTTACAATTGCTAAGGACGGAGATCTAATCATTATCAACTCTGAAAAATAAATCATTAGTTATGGTATTGCTTAATGAACAGAAGATTTAGATGAATGAATCATAAGATCTCAGTTTCATATCCCTGTTTTGTTTATTTACAATATGTTAAAAATTTGGACAAATCCTTTAACTCTTTTGGACCTAAAGTTCCTTTATCAACAAAATTACCTTATTAGAAATTCTTATTCTTATTTAGAGACATGTACTCTGATGATCAATGTGTTGCCTTAAATCATGATATGAATTAGTAGAATCATGTCTATCTTTAAGATCACTCAATATAATTGTTTATCAGAATTTTGGATGATTTTTCAGTAACTTGGGCAGGTTTTTCCACCATATTGCGGGATAATGGAAGATCAAAATAGACAATGAATAGTGAACTGTCCTATTTTGATTCCATTTCTCTCTCTGTTTTACTGTGTCTGGGTCTCTCTCTTTTTCTGTGTTTTTGTCTATCTGTCTATTCTCTGTATATGTGTCTCTTTCTCTCTTCTCTCTCTTTTTTTCTTTCTGTCTCTTCTCTCTGTGTCTCTTCATGTGTCCATGTCTGTCTCTAATTCTTTTTTCTTTTCTTTTTTTAATTCTATTTTTTAAAATTAATTTTAAAATTATAAAAAATTTTGACACTACATATGAATAATTTTTTAAAAATATTATCCCTTGTGTTCATTTTTTCCAAATTTCCCCCTCCCTCCCTCTACTCTCTCCCTTCATTTGATCTCACCTCATTGATCAACTGGAAGTGAGTTGGATCTTCATTGTGTTGAAGATATGCACTTCCATCAAAATATATCTTCATACAATATTGTTGTTAAAGTGTACAGTGATCTTCTGGGTCTGTTAATTTCACTCAGCATCAGTTCATGTAAGTCTCTCCAAACCGCTCTGTATTCATCGTGCTGGTCATTTCTTACAGAGCAATAATATTCCATAACATTCATATACCATAATTTACCCAACCATTCTACAATTGATGGGACATCCATTCATCTTCCAGTTTCTAGCCCCTACAAAAAGGGCTGCCACAAACATTTTGCCACATACAGGTCCCTTTAACCTCTTTAGTATTTCTTTGAGATATAAGCCCCAGTACTAGCACTGCTGGATCAAAGGGTATGCACAGTTTGATAACTTTTTGGGTATAGTTCCAAATTGTTCTCCGGAATGGCTGGGTTCTTTCACAACTCCACCAACAATGCATTAGTGTCCCAGTTTTCCCACATCCCCTCCAACATTCATCATTATTTGTTCCTGTCATCTTAGCCAACCTGACAGGTGTGTAGTGGTATCTCAGTGTTGTCTTAATTTGCATTCTCTGATCAGTAGAGATTTGCAGCACTTTCATATGAGTGGATATAGTTTTCAATTTCATCATCTGAGAATTGTCTGTTCATATCCTTTGACCATTTATCAATTGGAGCATGGTTTGATTTCTTATAAATTAGGGTCAGTTCTCTATAGATTTTGGAAATGAGGCCTTTATCAGAATCTTTAACTGTAAAAATATTTTCCCAATTTGTTACTTCCCTTCTAATCTTTTTTACATTAGGTTTTTTTTTTTTTTTTTGTTTGTTTGTAGAAAAGCTTTTTAGTTTGATGTAATCAAAATCTTCTATTTTGTGATCAATAATGATCTGTAGTTCTCTTTGTTCATAAATTCCTTCCTCTTCCACAGGTCTGAGAGGTAAACTATCCTCTTTTCTTCGAAACTATTTAGGATCTCATTCTTTATGCCTAAATCATGGACCCATTTTGATCTTATCTGAGTATATGGTGTTAGGTATGGGTCCAAATCTAATTTCTGCCATGCTAATTTCCAGTTTTCCCAACAGTTTTTTTCAAATAATGAATTTTTATCACAAATTTTGGAATCTTTGGGTTTGTCAAACACAAGATTACTATAGTTGTACCCTATTTTGTCCTATGTACCTAATCTGTTCCCCTGATCAACTAGTCTATTTCTTAGCCAATAACAAATAGTTTTGGGACTGCTATTTTATAATATAGATTTAAATCAGGTACAGCTAGACCACCTGCATCTGACTTTTTTTTTTCATTAATTCCCTAGAAATTCTCAACCTTTTATTCTTCCATATGAATTTTGTTGATATTTTTTCTAGGTCATTAAAAAAGTTTCTTAGGAGTCTGATTGGTATAGCACTAAATAAATAGATTAGTTTGGGGAGTATTGTCATCTTTATTATATTCACTCTGCCTATCCATGAGCACTGAATGTCTTTCCAATTATTTAAATCTGATTTTGTTTTTGTAGCAAGTGCTTTGCTCATATAATTCCTGACTTTTCTTTGGTAGATGGATTACCAAATATTTTATACTCTCAACACTTGTTTTGAATGCAATTTCTCTTTGTATCTCTTGCTGTTGCATTTTGTTGGTGATGGATAAAAATGCTGAGGATTTATGTGGTTTTATTTTGTATCCTGCAACATTGCTAAAGTTGTGAATTATTTGTAATAACTTTTTTATTAGAATCTCTGGAGTTCTCTAAGTATACCATCATATCATTTGCAAAGAGTGACAGTTTGATTTCCTCATTACCTACTCTTATTCTTTAATCTCTTTCTTGACTCTTATTTCCAAGGATGGCATTTCTAATACAATATTATTTATTGTATTATTCAATATTGAATAGTAATGGTGATAGTAGGCAACCTTGTTTCACTCCTGATCTTACTGGGAGGGGTTCCAGTTTATCTTCATTACATATTATGCTTACTGACGGTCTTAAATATATGCTCCTGATTAGTTTAAGGAATAGTCCATTTATTTGTATACTCTCAAGTGTTTTTAGTAGGAATGATGTTGTATTGTATCAAATGCTTTGTCTGCATCTATTGAGATGATCATATTTTTGTTATTAATTTGATTATTAATATGGCCAATTATACTAATAGTTTTCCTAATATTAAACCAAGCCCTTCATTCCTGGTATAAATCCTACTTGATCATAGTGTATTATGTTGAGGATGATTTTCTAAAATCTTTTTGCTAATATCTTACTTAATATTTTAGCATTAATATTCATTAAGGAGATTGGTCTATAGTTTTCTTTCTTTGTTTTCGACTTGCCTGGTTTATGTATCAGTACCATGTCTGTGTCATAAAAGGAGTTTGGTAGGCCTGATTCATCCCCTATTTTTTCAAATAGTTTATATAACATTGGGGCTAATTGTTCTTTAAATATTTGGTAGAATTCACATATAAATCCATCTGGTCCTGGGGATTTTTTCCTGGGGAGTTGATTAATAGCTTGTTCTATTTCTTTTTCTGAAATGGGACTATTTAAGCAGTTTACCTCCTCTGTTAATCTAGGAAGCTTATATTTTTGGAGGTAGTCATCCATTTCACTTAAGTTATCAACTTTATTGGCATAAATTTGGGCAAAGTAACTCCTTATTATTTCTCTAATTTCCTCTTCATTGCTAGAAAGATCTCTCTTTTCATTTTTAAGATTAACAATTTGATTTTTCTCTTTCCTTTTTCTGATCAGTTTTACCAAAGATTTATCTATTTTATTGTTTTTTTTTTCATAAAATCAACTCTTAGTTTTACTTATTAATTAAATAGTTTTTTTTTTACTTTCAATATTATTGATTTCTCCTTTTAATTTTCGAATTTCAAGTTTAGTTTTTGGTTGGTGGTTTTTAATTTGGTCTTTTCTAGCTTTTTAAGTTGCAAGATCAATGCATTAATCTTCTCTTTCTTTTTTTTATTCAAGTAAGCCTCTGAAGATATAAAATTTCCCCTTATTACTGCTTTAGCTGCATCCCACAGATTTTGGTATGATGTCTCATTGTTGTCATTATCTTGGGTGAAATTATTAATTGTTTCTATAATTTGCTGTTTCACCTAGTCATTCTTTAAGATGAAATTATTTTGTTTCCAATTACTTTTTGGTCTAACTTCTCCTAACTTTTTATTGAATGCAGTTTTTATTGCATTGATATCTGAAAAGAAGGTATTTACTATTTCTGTCTTCCTGCATTTAATTTTGAGATCTTTAGGTCCCAATATATGGTCAATTTTTGTACAGGTTCCATGAACTGCTGTGAAGAAAGAATACTCCTTTCTATCACCATTCAGTTTTTCTCCAAAGATCTATCATACCTAGTTTTTCTAATGTTCTATTTACCTCTTTAATTTCTTTCTTCTTTGTTTTGTGGTTTGATTTAACTAATTCTGAGAGGGCAACATTGAGATCTCCCACTATTATAGTTTTGCTTTCTATTTCTTTTTGCAACTCTCTTAACTTTTCCTTTAGGAAGTTAGATGCTCTACCACTTGGTGCATATATGTTTAGTATTGATATGGCTTCATTATTTATACTACCTTTCAGCAGTATATAATTTCCTTCCTTATCTCTTTTAATTAGATCAACTTCTGCTTGATTTGAGATAAGGATGGCTACCCCTGCTTTTTTGGCTTCATCTGAGGCATAATAGATTCTGCTCTAACTTTTTACCTTTACTCTGTTTGTATCTCCCTGCTTGAAGTGTGTTTCCTGTAAACAACATATTGTAGGGTTCTGATTTTTGATCCAGTCTGCTATCTGCCTCCATTTAATGGATTTCATCCCATTCACATTTGCAGTTAAAATTACTAATTCTGTATTTCCTGCCATCATATTATCCCCTGATTATGTTTTTTTTTTCCTTTTCTTCCCCCACTGAACCCTTTCCCCAGCATTTAATTTATGGACCCCACTGTTGATGTGTAGCCCTCCCTTTTTAGTATCCCTCCCCCCTTCTTTTAATTCCCTTCCCTTTTCCTGTACCCTTCCATTATTCCCCTTTTCCTTTTCCCTCTTCCTCTCCCCCCTTATATTGAGGTGAGAGAGAATTATCTGAAAAACAAATATGGCAATTATTTACTCTTTGAGCCTATTCTGATGAGAGTAAGATTCACACAATGCTTTTCCCCTTCTCTAAATTCCCTCAGATGTGGTAGATTTTCCATGCCTCTTCCTGGTATGTAGTTTCCCTCTTTTTATCTCTCCTTTCCCTTTATCTGATACTATCCCCTTCCTTTTACTACTTCATTTTTTTATGTTATATCAGTAAAATCAAATTATCCATGTGGACTTTCTGTATATCCACAACAGAGATACACTTCTCAAGAGTTCTTTTTACCTTTTTCTGCTTCTCTTCAGTCTTATGGATGTAGATCAATTTTTTTGTTTAAGTCTGGTTTTTTTCTTAGAAACAAATGGAATTCCTATGTTTCATTAAATGACCATCTTCTTCCATGGGAAAAAAAAATGCTAAACTTTACTGAGTAGTTTATTCTTAGTTGCAATCCTTGTTCTTTTGCCTTTCAGAATATCAGGTTCCAGGCCCTTCGATCCTTTAATGTGGAGGCAGCCAGATCTTGAGTGACCCTTATTGTGGCATCTTGATATTTGAATTGTTTTTTTTTCCTAGCTGCTTGCAAGATTTTTTCCTTAGTTTGGTAGTTCTGCAGCTTAGCCACAATGTTCTGTGTAGTTCTTTTTTTAGGGTCTTTTTCATTAGGTATTCAATGAATTCTTTCAACGCCTATTTTCCCTTCTGTTTCTATTATCTCTAGATTCTTTTTTCATCATAATTTTCAGGAAGTCCAATGATCCTCAGATTCCCTCTCCTAGACCTATTTTCCAGGTCTATAGATTTTCCCAGTAAATATTTGACATTATTCTCTAGCTTTTCTTTTCTTTCCTTTTTTTTTTCTTTCTTTTTTTTTTTTTTTTTTTTTTTTTTTTGTTTTGTTTTGTTTGACTGATTCTTGGCTTCTCAATGAATCATTCATTTATGTTTGTTCAGTCCTGATTTTTAATGAGTTATTTTCTTCATTCACATTTTTTAGTTCTTTTTGTATATGTCCAATTTAATTTTTAAATGAATTATTTTGGTCTGTTGAATTTTTTTCCATTTTACTATTTTTTTAGTGAGTTATTTTCTTTTTCCAATTCAGAAATCCTACTTTCTTGGGAATTTTTTATCTTTTCCACTTCAGAAATCCTACTTTCCTATGATTCTTTAACCTTTTCTAATTCACAATTTTGTTTCCCTGCACCTCCTGTGAATTCTTTATTTTTTCCAACTCAAATTTCAGGATGTTGTTACTCTCTGTCATAGATTCTCTTTCCTTTCCCCATTTTTGTTCAAACTCTCTTAACTTTTTATTAGTCTCTTCTAGGAGAGAGTTATGTGATGAGGGGCAGGTATCATTCTTCTTTAGGGTGTTATTTGTATACTCTCTTCTGTTAGTTTCCTCAGGGTTGGATACCTGTTCTTTCTTTATATAGAAGGTTTCAATTGTTGTCTTCAGCTTCTTACTTATTTTTAACACTCTGTGGGGGGGTCTGTCCTTGGGGTAAGAAATTTATCAACTTCCTCCCAGATGGGGGTAGAATTCAACAACCCTGTGTCTGGCCTAAGAGAGAGCTCTGGGAGAGTTCCTCTCTCCCCTCCCTGGAAATGCCTCAGAGGTGGTTACCAGGGCTGTGCTGTGAGGAGTGCCCAGTGAGGTACCCCTCTGTGTGGCCTAGTGACTGCCCTGAGGTTTAAAGCTGAACAGTGAAAGCGTCACAAACCCCAGCCAAAGCCTCCTGGATATTAGCAGCTGACTTGAAAAGCTCCTGTATTCAAACCAGAAGTGTCTTCCCGGAAATCACAGTCCCTGCTTTGGAGGTTCCACTGTTCTGGGAGTTCCACTGCTGTTGGAGTTTTGCTCACTACTGCTAGAATTCCACTGCCTCAGGCTGAGCCTGCTCTGTGTGAATGAGAGGCTGCCCTGGGCTGTGTCACCTGCTTTTCAGGCTCTCAACTACCCCAAGGAGAAGCCCTGGGCAGCAGAAGGTGGCTGCATAGCCATGCAGAGATTGGTTCTAGGCCACTTCTAGGTTGAGGCGGATTTAAGATCTTGCTTTATGTTTTAAAATGACTTGATTTCTCTTCTGACCAGCTGTTTTAGAAGCAGAGAAGCGCTTTCAGCCTGTGCCAGATTCCTCTATCTCAGTGGCTTCTCTGATCCCAGAGTTCTCCCCAGCCTGTTTGACACAGTGTGCTAGCACCTAGGCCAACTGTCTGTGCTGATCTTTTTGTTTTTCCTCCCCTTGGAACCAACCTATACTGTTGAAATTCCAGATTCTCTTCAGCTGGTAAGTTGTGCTTCTAATTCTTGTAGTTTTTATCAATCCAGTGTTAATGTTGAGGCTGATTTAACTAGTTCATTTTGAGGGAAGAAAGCTTACAAATTTGTGTGTATCTTCTCTGCCATCTTGGTTCCACTCCCCTCTAATTATTTTTCTTGCTTTCTCAGTCTCTCTGTCTCTCTGTCTCTTTCTTTCTTTCTCTGTCTCTCTCTGTGTCTCTCTCTGTATATACTTATGTTACATATGTATGTGTAGACTAGTGGTGGATTTTTGTCTGTATATGAACTATGAATTCATTTTGTCTCCATTATCAGGAATAATGAAAAAAGTCCACCATTTCTAATTAGCATAGAATTATGTGAAGCTATTACTCAATCAGCTCATTCAGCCTCTATCTATTCAATTGTTATAAATTCTAATCCTTCCTATTTCCAATCTCTGAAATCAGTCTTTATTAGCATACCTTTAGCTGCTCCTGCTCCTGAACTTAGTTAAATCTTAAACTACTCTGATGGCTAAGTACATAAGCAAGTGCTGCTTACATCAATGAAGAATCAGACTCTGCTTCCACCAACTCCCACAATCTGTCTTGGAAAACCAGACATCACAAAACAGACTGGTATCAAGCAGCCACAGATCTACAGCACTATGGAGGCCTGGCCACAGGGTTTTTGTCAGATCATTCCTATCTCAAATAGTTCAGACCAAGATTAAGGGACAAGGGGAGAAGGGTTTCATATTCTGGAGCTGCTTCAGGCTGATAAGGGGTGTAGAGCCAGCCCTGCTCAGTAGGGTCCAGATTGAAAAGGAGGATACAAGTGACTTGTAGATGGTGGCAGTAGCACTGATGTCAGAATCAGGTCTCAGGTGATTTCAGGTTGGATCAAGTGGTTGGCATTTCATGACTCAAGAGTCTGGAAGAAGCAATTTTCACATGTATATTAAAGCTATAAGGACTAAATATGAGCAAAATAGAATAAACAAAAGTTAATATGGAGATAACTAAGGACAGTAACCAGGGAACCCCACCCAGGAATGCTGGGAGGGTGAGGCTATCTTAAATGTCTCTCATCCAAACAGCTTTTCCTAAGATAAATACCAAAGAATGTGTTCCCAAAATTCTTGCTTTTGTTTACTCAAAGAAATTGGTGCAATGTTAGAACATTACTTCAGTGAGTTTGGTCTCTCCAAGCAAAAATACTAAAGTCTTACAGGGGAAGGCTTTTACACAATTACTACAGATGTTAACCAAACTGAAGAGAATTTGATGCTCCTGAAAGGGGCACATGTGCAGCCTTTTTAACAGTCCTTTCAGAATTCACTTGCCTGGAAGATATGTGAGGAAATGCAGGAGTCTGGAGTTGGGGAATTAAAGGTGCCATGGTCAGGAGCAAACAATCAGCAACTTGGGCAGCTGATCTGTAAGCCTGTTTTCCTTTACCTGAACTGAATTCCCCTTCATTAGGAAATAACAGACACCTCTCCAGGCCCATGTGCAGCTGGAAGTAATTGTTTTCCCTTCGTACTTAATGGGGAATTGTTTGGCTTTCAAAAATCCCCTTTCTTTCCATATAGCCCCCATGATCATGAAAAACATGAAAAACACATTTGAAGTCAGTATAGATCTTTGCAAGTAAGCAGGGATCTAGGATAGGGTTCCAGAGACCTCTAGAACCTAGCCCTGCTTTTCATCAACATAAAGTGTAAAAGGCTCTAGGCAGATTAGTTTAGCTTTAAGGATCTCAAAAAACCTTAGCCTGATCAGGGTCTGCTAAGATTGTCTGTTTACTCTCACAATGAACAAAAGGGAAAGTGGGAGGGGACACAAATACTTAGGCAAAGTAGGCCCCCAGACAAAGAAACTAGCCTCAGAAAGTAAAAGAGTTAAAAGATTTTTTATCAGTAACCAGAGAATCCTCCAGGGCTGGGCTGCAAATCAAAATATCATCTGTATATATGTATTGTGTCTCATATCTTCCACTGGCCACTTGCTTCAATTATAGAAATTTGCTATAAGAGGAAAAATCAGGGACATGATTTAAATAGTACCAAAATTTGTCCTTCAGGTCTTGACCTGAGAGCACATACTAAAACATCTTTAATGCAGTTTTACTTCAGGTAATAGTTCAGTTTTTAACAATTCCACCTTAAGCCAGACTCAGGAATAATCAGGTGAGTTCTCATTCAAAAGAACAACACTGGGAAATTGAGTGAGAAGGATCTTTCCTTCATCAGAGGCCAAGATCATCCTTCTAATTCAGATACTAATTCTCACCTGTAACAATTTCTTCTGAGCAGATTGTGGCATATTTCTTTTAGATAGTGGATGACTGGCTTGATAATCAGACAGTTCTACCGAAATTTAAAACTCCAAATAAGTATCAGCTGCAGTCCCCAAGTGATTTTTTTTTTTTTATCTCCAATAGCAATTCTTATTAATCAAAGTTTCAGATGAATCTAACTCTCAAGGATCACAGTAAGAGATTCATCCTAGAATGTTCACAGCTTATTTTTCATATGTAAGTAGATGGTTAAATTCAACATTATACAAATCATTTTGCTATTAAAATGCCCACTACATAGAAAAACTCTAAATTGCATATTGTCCATAACAGAGCCATATTATGTTCAAAGGAACAAATGGAAAAACTTGTTCTCAATGTCCCTTTAAATAATCAGTACAACTTTAAGATGAATCAATACAATCAATTAAAATTCACACAGAAAATAGAATATCTTAATTTCACGTAAAATAATCTTATCAGAATTAACAATTTCTTCATTCTTAAAAAAAATGTTAAGTAAGTTTCCTCCACTTAAGGAGTCCCTATAAACGTTTGGAAATAGACCTATCAACTTATCAAACCAGGTTAAAATTCTGCTCAAGGTTTTTCTTATCATATTCCTTAAATAAGGAGACCACTATGCACTTAGATAAAAATTAAATAATTTGCTGAAGGCAGATGGGACACTTTAGTAGAAATAAATTGCTTTCAGAAAACTTAAGGTTCTAACAAACCTCTTAGAGCAGCTATAGACTTGAAAATGAAAATAAAACATTCAATTATTAACACCATGTAAATATAAGCTGTTCCTTTAAACAATATAAGAAATTAAAGTTTCAACCAGCAAGGGGAAGGGGAGCTCCAAAGAGCTGCAGTTTGTTATAAAGCAATTGCACCAGACCTGGGGTGGGGTAAAGGGAGGGAGAAATTAGATTTTTACCTTACAATCTAACCTGACATGATCCTCTTACCATTTCTAAACTCCACCTGGAAGCCCTTCCCCTCACTCCATATAACATTACTCCCAACTCCATCATGCTCACTCCCCAACCCCTACTTCTCACCACTGACTTTTTAGGGTACCAAGTTTCCCAGGATCCAGTCTGGCAGCCAAAGACATGTCTCAGCTTCATGGGGTGTCTCATTTCCCGTGGCAAATGACAAGTTCCACTAGGAACTTGCATCTTTCTGTCCAACCTAACTTTTCTCCCCTATTTCCAACAAGCAATTTTCCTCTCTTTCTTCTCTTTTCCCCTGTCCCATATCTCTTTCTCCTCCCGATTCCAACATACTCTCTCCTCCAACATGCTCTTTAACATGCTCCCAAATCAATAACCCTTCTAACTAGATCCTCTATTTAAACTATTAATTACTTTTGCAAATCAATCTTTGTTGTACTTTATCTTTAAATCAATATATATAAATTTCATAGAACTAATACATACACCCAGCAGAGCCAGCAAAATTTTAAGGCATAACTCATAATTTTACAAATTACCCAATATATTTTTAGAAAGCCTCATACCAACTAATTAGGGGGATACATATGTGACTTCTCCTAAGGTAAACTACCAGAACTTTGTTTTAATAACCTATATTTTAATTTAAAATCATATCAAATACAGCTCTAAATTCCTAATAATGCAAAACTGTTTTTACTATTGTTATCTCAAATAACAAATTTCATTAAACTGATTGAGCATAGTTTCTTTTTCTCCCTCTGGAACTACATCCTTGCTTCAGGGTAACAGGTTAAAGGGGAAGAAAGAGATCATCTTTATAGAATGTACTATCCTCCTCCAAGAGGCCCCAATTTAATTGAAATGCTTTGGAATCTTGAAGTGACCAATTGTCAAATTCCCCAATCATTATTCTCAATGGTCAGTCTCTCTCTCTTTCTCTCTCTCTCTCTCTCTCTCTCTCTCTCTCTCTCTCTCTCTCTCTCTCTCTCTCTCTCTCAACAAATTCTAGCTCACAGAACAGATATGACAAAGACATTCTGCACAAAGATACACAGACAAAATTACATGGAAGAGGACCATCCCTTCCCCACACACAACAAAAATACACAAGTGAACTTTTTTTTTTTTCTTTTTGCTGCGAAGATTTGAGTTGGACTGCCCCCTCTCAGAATATCTAATCTCACAGCTTGATCTCCTGTTATACACAGAGTCAACCTCTTCCTTGATGACTAAGCAGATCAAGCTCTGAAGGAGTTGCCTACCTTTCTGGCCAACTGCAGAGTGCCCCCATCCTGTGCAATTAACATAACTGCCTTTCCTGACTTCCCCTACTGGATTATCCAAGGTTTTATGGTCCCAGGACCCATGCTGCCTAAGAACAGTCCAAGGACATTCACTAAACAGTGCCCCCGTGGATAACATATGCATAAATTACCTAGTTCACTTTCAACTGGCTTCTTCTTTTTGGAGATTTGTTTTGTGCTTCTGTTTGTATCTGAGTGTTTTTATCTCTCCTGGGCTCATTCTTCACAGATAGGGAGGCTGAGAGTCTGATCTGAAGCATGGTCAGAGAAAACCCAACTTGGTGCCTGCCTTGAATCAGGATCCCAGCTATCTCTCTGAGAAGCCCTGACCCTGGGTGGAGTCTCAATAAACTGTGTAGGACATGTTCAAGACCCCCTTTCCCAAATTAACTATCAGATATATCGTCAGGTACAAAAAGAAAGCATTTATTTAGTCCCTGCAGGGAGAGGCCCAGACACACACCTGGGAGACATCCCAGCTCCTGCCATATGCTCATGGAACCTAACCAGCTTCTGGCTAGTCGGGAATTTAAAAAAACAAGACCTGAGCCTTTTCATTGGATATATTAAAAGGAAGTAACCATCCTTAACTAATGGTCACAAATGTTCTCTGCTTCCTCTGGGTCATGTCATTTCCTCAGGGTTTGACCTTGAGAGACCATGTGAGTCTCTGCAACCCAAGATCCAAGACCTGATCTTCCCACTTGGGAACAGGGATCATGTGATTTCATCTCAAACTGAGAAAACTTCATTCAATCAGTCTCGTTCAATAGCGTCACTTCTGGTACTTTTATTATTATATCACCCACATGAATATATAAGTAAAATCATAGTTCCTTAAATTATGTATTGTATGAATTTATCCTTAATCCCTATTCCCTACCATAGTTTCTGGCTCTGAAACTTGCCTATTAATTCATTATATTTTTGTCACTTTAGCTTCATTTGCCTTCATATCAAGTTTTAATGTGATAGTTGATGATTAGTCACTTCCCTAGAAGTGCTTGTGTCTCAGAATTTTTACCATTTCCATCCTGCTTATCATCCCTGGAAAAAACCACAAAATGACCCTGATTTTACACACTATGCATATTTATTACATCACTTTTTGAATTCTCATGGCTGGAAAGTCCTTAAGCTATCCTGCTATTGAATCTCCATCTCATTCTCCTTTACCATATAGTTCAAGCTCTTTTTTTTTCTTTTTTAGTTATCAAGACCAAACCACATATAGCTGATAGTTTATAGGAGATGACAGAGCTTTCTCAGATCTTAGCTGACAAATTAATTTTCAAATCCTGCTTCCACTTCTTTTAATTTTCACTATTCATTCATCCATCCTCCTTCTCAAGTTAAATGCCACCTCTTCCTGAGAAGCTTCCCAGGTCCTCCCAAGTAGTAATCAATTTCCTTTCTACAAATCTCACATACCACTTTTTTGTGCATATTTTTATTGTGTCTTGTTTATTTATTTGTCTTGTCGTTATTTGTGAATTTGCAACACCCTTTCTTTCCCCAAGGAGACCAAATTTTGAATGAAGACATTCTGACTTATCTAATTTGTATATCTTGCTGTGGAAAGATCAAAGAGCAAGGCCCTCAATAAGTAATTAATTCATATTCACTAGCCAGACTTTAATGACAACGTAAATATCTATGAGTCTTGATTTTCTACAGGTAAGTCTACATGCTGAATGAAATTGGAAACTCTTAAGGGCTCAGTAGCTTCTGTTTCTTCTGTCCTGTTATGTCTACTACAATGCTTGATAATTCTTATTAAATGTAGCAATTAATTGTTCAATTTCTAGTATTACCTAAACACCTACAATTTGCCTTACTTTTTGTTTTATCTGATAGATATAAAGTAAAAAGAATAAGACTTAACAAAGACCTAAGCATGAAAGTAAAGACACAAGACATACACAAATTATTTTTTTATATTTTTAGTGTTACATGCACTCATATACACTCATATATAAGATTCTTAAACCTATAAAAGAAACATCTTTAAAAAAGCACAGAGACATGAGAAGGTAACATGTGATATATAATTATTTACCAAATAACTATCAGAAATTAAGCTTATTAGTTTAGTAGACTGGATGGATCACTATGGGGTGAGATAGTTTGGGAACATATCATGGAATACATGATATTTCAGCTAGTCCCAAAAGTTGTTCAGACTTTGATGTTATGAAAGCAGGAGGAAGTGTTACAGAGAAAAACAACAACAACAACAACAACAACACACCATATGAAGAAGGTCAGAAATAGCAAAATTTAAGGCACATTTGTGAAAGTTTCTTTAGCGGGGAATGAGAGATTCATGGAAGGGAGAAATGTGAAATAAAAGTATAAAAGTGCCTAGGGGCAAGATTGAAGAAGGCTTTTTTCCAAAGAGCTGATTCTAAGAGAAAAGGAAGAGACATTCAAGTTGTAATTTATATTGTAAAATGGTGTTTGGAAAATTAATATTTCAGTGGTATAGAGGGTAGATGAAAATCAAGAGAGATATAGGCAGGAAGACTAATTTAAAGATCTTTTAGTAATTGAAAAGTCAAGGGATAAGGAAAAGGTAGCAATAGGAATTTAAAGGAAGGAATAGATATGAGACAACTTGACAAAAAAGTGGTCAATACTAGATGTATTTCACATTAAGTTTGAAGATAAGGGAGATATTAAATTTTTTTTTTAGCTTTTGCCTGAGAAATTGGACAAACAGTGCAACCACTAATCAAATTGGGAAGCAACAGAATCACAAATTCAGAACCAATAGACCCTCAAAGGTCATGTTATCTCATCTCCACCTATATAAGAATCTCTCCTACAAGAATTTTTAGAAAGTGGAAATTCAGCCTCACATGAAGATAGCTAATGATGGCAAATATAATACCAATGACATGACATTCACCTTGTGGCTAGCTCTAATTGCTGGGAAAATCTTGAAATATAATTGCTTCCATGCATCTTCTATTCATTGTGCTTAGTTCATGCAGCTGAAAATAAACATGCTAGGCAAATGTTTCTTCCCCATTTTAACCCTTCAAATACTTGAAAAGAGTAAATATATTACCTCTAGTCCTCTTTTCACCAAATTATACATCCCTCAATTCCGACAATCAATCCTCACAAAAATTGTATTAGAGATTTTTTTGCTTGCAGAATTAAAAATAAATCTCACTTCCCTGATTTAATATACAATGTTTCTCTTAAATAGTTCAATATGACATTAATTTCTTTTTAGTGCTTTATCATGCCACTTATTCATAATGTTATGATGCACATAAATTTATAATCCACTAAAAATTCCTATTTTCACATACCCCTCTGTCACATAGAAGTGTTAAGCAATTAGACTCATCATATGTGTAGAAATTTGGTGGTTTTGAAAGTGAAGTGTAAAACTTTATTTTAAAAACTAAATTGGGAAAATATTATAAATTTATACTATATTTCATAATTGGAAAAAGTCATGGGATTAAAAATTTAGAGTAGAAAGGGGGCTGAAAGGTTTATTCTCATCTGCTGATTTTACATATGAGGAAATTGAATCTCTTAGAGATTAAATGATGTGTTCATAGTTACACAGCTAGTCTATGATGGACACATAGACCTCTTATCTGAGACAGGCTTTGAATCTAAGTTTTCATGACCACAAATTTACACCAGGCTCCCTCTCAATTTGTCTATTTGTCAACTTTTTAAGTAGAATGACAATTCCAAATAGTGAAGAGGAAGTTTCATTTTTTAAATTCTTAATACCTAGCATAGTTTCTGGCATATAATAAACATTTAATGGTTTCAAAAACAAGGAAAAATAAAGCATTCTTTATCTAAATTTTGTACTTTACTTAGAACATATAAATCTGCGATTGAGACAATAGCAATCATTCATAAACATATACATTAAAATTTACATGAAGAGATTCCCATAGAGATTGGTTCCACTAGCGAACCAATTCTACTGAGTAGCCCTGAGCAGGTGGAGGGAACCATGAGAAAATGTTATATTATTCCTGCAGTAGTTTGAAATGAAGAGTAAGTCATAAAGACAAACTGCCTAATTTATTGTTTGCCTGGGGCTAGCTCTGGGCAGTACCTTGATGTTTTATGTCTCTTTTCAGGCAAACATAGTAATTGAACATAACTAACTTTTGAAAGTATACTTTGTTAATGCTTCTTAAATTAAAATCTTTGACTAAAAGAACTTAAAGTACTAGAAACATAAGCTATTAAGAGTACCACAAAAATTCTCCCCCTCCAAATAGTCAATATTAATGTCAATGACAATTCAGAAAAGCAGAACTTTCAATTTTGTATTATTCCTGTTTGAATTTTTTGGTTATTGTTCAGTTATTTATTTGTGTACAAATCTTCATAAGCTAATGGGACATACATTTCATTGTGTTTTCTTGCAAAGTTACTGGGGTGTTTTGCCATTTCCTTCATCAGCTCATTTTATAGAAAAGCAAACTGAGGCAAATAGAATTAAGTGAGTTTATTAAGGACACACAATAAGTGAGGGCAGATTTGAATTCAGAAAAATGAATTTTCCAATGTTGAATGTAGCACTCTATCCATTATGCCACCTAACTGTCCCTGCTGTAATATGCTAAAAAAAAATTACATGAAGATTTTAGATATTACATTGTAATCTAAGGAGTTTGAAACATTGAAAAAAAATGTGTTTTGCAAGGTTTCTCAAGGTTTCAGAATATTCCTAAAGCTGTTCTTAAAATTTGTCTTTCATTCTCAAAGAGCCAAGGATATCAGGGAAGTGATGCCATGATATACAAATGAATTGCATTTATGTGATTGGAGAATAATACAAACTCATCAGATTTACTTTATTTTATGGAGCCATGTAAGTTCAGTAAAAAGGTATAGAGCCTGATTATAGTGAGAAAACTTGGCCATAAGGCATTTTAATTACTTTACACACATTTTTGTTTTTGTTTTTGTTTTGTTTTTTTTTCACTATTTTTTTCGATCATTATTACTGTGATCAACTTACTGTAATTATGTTAAAGGCTAAAATGACTAATTATATTTGAAAATTCAACATTAAATTATTTTATTATTGACCTTAGAAAGAAAAAGAGCAGGATGATCAATTTAAAACAAACAAAAACTATGGACGTGTTCATTTTATATGGTTAGTTCTGAGAGCAGAAACAAATATGACTAATATTAGTATAGATGTATATAAGATGTGGGTGGAGCCAAAATGTCTGAGAGGACTCATGCTTCTTTCTGATCTTCTCCCATGAACTTCAGCTATTTAGCAAATCCATATTCTGAATTAGTTCTGGACTGGCAGAATCCATGAATATTAGGAGTGAAACAAATTACCAGCAAAAAACAATTTGGAAGTTAGCCAGAAAAGGTCTGTTTCGTCAGGCAAGGAAGGAGATGGCCAGGAACATGATTAAAGATGCTTATACAGTAATACCTCTTACTAAAAAAAAAAAAAAGTGAATCATCAAAGAAGAAAAAAACATACTACTAAAACATATTATAGGAAAAGGGAAGAAAGGGAAGACCAGAATTCATCTTTAGAAGAGGACCCTTTGGTAAAAAAAAAAAAAAAAAAAAAAATTCTAATCCAAAAAGTAACATGAAATGACGCTTTGCCCATAGAGAACTTATAGAAATTTAAAAAAAAATCAAATTCAAATTAGAGGCACTGAAGAAAAACTAAAGAAAAATTTAAAACCCTCAGGAAAAACAAGATTATGAGAAAAAAAAATAAAACATTAACCAATTAGTAAAGGAAATATATAATCTCAGAGTTGAAAATAACTATGAAAATTAGAATCAGGCAAGGGGAAGGCAATGAAATTATGAGAGACCAAGAAATACCAAAGCAGATTATAAAGAATGAGAAAATAGAACAGAATGTGAAACATATCACAAGAAAAGCAGAAGATTTGGAGAATAGATCAAAAATATAAAATATAAAAATAATTGGGCTTCCAGAAAGTTATGGCAAAAAAAGACAAACTGGAAACAATAAGGCAGACAATAATCCAACAAAATTGTCCTGGGGTGAAAAAAC
The DNA here is from genome assembly GCF_048593235.1 of Sminthopsis crassicaudata. Lineage (NCBI taxonomy): Eukaryota > Metazoa > Chordata > Mammalia > Dasyuromorphia > Dasyuridae > Sminthopsis > Sminthopsis crassicaudata. Next base: position 313,138,128 of record NC_133617.1, on the reverse strand, counting down.
ATGAAACAAAAGTAGAAGCAGAAAAAAAAAATCCCCCACAATCACCACCTCAAAGAGATTCTTTGTAAAAAACACACAGGAATATTATTGCCAAATTACAAAATCCACAGATGAAAGAGAAAATTTTTTAGGAAACAAGGAAAAAAAATTTTTAATATGCTGGAGCTACAATTGGAATTGTACAAGATTTAGCAGCAGTAAAGATAAAAGATCAGAAGTCTTGGAATTATATCTACAGACAAGCAAAAGAAATAGCCCTTTGACCAAAAATATCATATCCAGCAAAATTATGTATAATTTCAATGAGAACATATGCATATTCTATGAAATTGCAGATTTGAAGGACTTTCTACAAAGAGACCTAGAACTTAACAGAAAATTTAGCTTATAAGAGATAATATCAAAGAGAAACTTTAAGGAACTTAAAATGGACAAACTGTTTAAATATGCAAAACTGTTTTGCTTTTTTTACATGGGAAATGCATACATTATACTTAAGATTTACATTAATAATAAGATAACCTCAAAAGAAAGATTGACAGATAAAGGTAAAACTAGTAAGCATGTTATAAAAATGAAGTAAAGAAGAAGAACAGACACAGAGATATTAAAGAGGGGAGGAGGGCTCCTAGTTCTGAAAACCTACTCATATCAGGAATGGGTTAAATAGACAACACTACATATATACTATGAAGTATGTGCATGCTCCAAAATCTATAAAGAAATAAGGTGGGAGGGATAAGTGAATGGGGAAGCAAAGTATGAGGGAAGAAGGCAACAGAGGGATTCCTGGGTAGGGGAGGCTTAAGTAATAGTAAGCCAAGTTATGGAGAAGAATTTAATGAAAGGGAGCAAGGACAGAAACTGGTCTTTGTGTGTGTGTGTGTGTGTGTGTGTGTGTGTGTGTGTGTGTATGTAAATATATTTTTTCTTAACTATAGCCTGCTTAGGTATTGGTGGGGACCAATGAAAGGAGTAAAAGAATAAAGAAAATAAAGTACACAGTAAAGAACCAAAGAACAATTTACAAGGAAGTAAATGAAAAAAAAAATGCTCATGAATATAATTTCTTCTACTAATATATATACATATATACATATACATATATGTATATATGTATATATATGTATATTTATATTTTTCTAAATTGCTCTTTGTTGACATATTTTGAATCCTCCATGATCTACTGGGCACATTAATGTTCTCTTATATTTTGTTTCATTTTGATTTGCATTTTTTTCTTTATTCTGTTTCTTAAAATAAAATAAATTTGAAACAAAAATAAATTTTGGATGTGTAGTTTCCAAATGTTTGTCACAGAATCATAGATTTATAGGTAAAAGAGTACTTAGAGTCAATCAAGTCCCTCACCATCATTGACAAATAAAAACACAGAGGCAACCTGGAGGATTAAATGACTTTTCTAGATTCATAAATCTAATTAATGTCTGACATGGAATTTGAACCCACTTCTTTCTGACTCCTAGTGTAGTTCTTTATTCTCAATGTCACAAGGCTTCCATTTGAATATTTTCCCCTAACCACCTTTGAAATTGATAAGGTTGATCACATTGGGTTGATTGATTATAGCATATTTATTAAAATGGAAAGAAGACTAAAGGCCCCTTCTAGTAGAGCTAAAAATGAATTACTCCAAAACAAAACTTCCCTTTTTATGACAAAAGGCTAACTTGTGTTGTTGCTCTTTCCTTCTAGTTGTCCCAGCATTGCTTGGATGCAACTCACTAGCATTTATTATCTGAATCTAGGCAGATTTATGTCTGGTTTATTTTCAGAAAGTTTTTGGGTGCTTTTGACAAAACTTCTAGAAAAGGAATTTCCTTGGAAAAAGGAGTTAATGCTGCAACAGAGATGAAAACATAGAAAATATAAGTAAAGAGTGAGAAAAAGTCATACAGTAAAGAGAACAGGATTAGCTGAAGTTTTAGAGCTCAAACTAAAGGAAAGCAAGTGAATAAGGTGTTTCCAAATGTATATTGTAATGTTCTCTTTCTCTAAATTATAGTTGTTCTCTTGGAGCAGGTTTCTGGGGGAGCTTCTGGAGTCAGCCTTAGCTTCATTTCAATTCAATAATACCAAAATGTATCCAGGAATAAAAATCCAGATCTTTTATTGTGTTCTTCAAAATCCTGAATCTTTTTCTGTGGCCCAGTTAGCTTTAGTAGAGGCCTACCTCTCTTCTTGGTTCCCTGAGAGCTCTTGTCCAAATGTCTCTGAATCCAAAGGTTTGTTCTTCAGCCTCCAGCCTCTCCTCCTCCCAATGTCTCCAGCCAGCATAAACGTGGAAGTTGGAATGAATCTGCCTCTGCTTCCAAGAGAGTGGGATTGTGGGTTTCTGCCTTGTGAATCTCCGGGAAGTCAATCCTAGTTCTGAATCTCCTGGAAGTCCATGAGCAGGCTTTTCCTTTAAACTTGTGAACGTCCTGGACTTGTGTTCTTGGATGTTCCTTGGAACAAAGTGGAGCATGGGCACCAGTTAATTCTGTACAGACCAGGAGTGGGGAGTGGATTCTCTGAATGGTGCAGATTCCAAGCAGAGGGGATTATGGGAAGAGAATGCTACAGCAGTATCTGCCCTGGTTGTAAGCCAGTAGATCATAAGAGAAGTTATAAAACATCCAAAACAACACAAAAGGAAAAGAGGGAACCCGGAACTTCCAGAGTCTCATGGGAACTGGACACACCTACTCAGCACCAGAGGTGAGTCAGCGGGACTCAGCAATGGCAGCCACTGACACTTCACTGATGCTTGTAGAGAAAACTTAGAAAACCTCCCTTGCCCTAAAATGAGATCCCAACTTTTTTATTTTATTTTTTAATCAGTAAAAAGACAAAGACAACATTGAGCATAGATAGTTTCTGTGATGAAAGAGAAGAACAGATTTCAAACCCTGAGGAGACTAAAGGCAGATTTTCCTCAGATGAAGCCCCATTACACAAGGCTCTCATAGGAGAAATTTTAAAAAATAATTTTAAAAGAGGGCTAAAAGAAAAATGAGAAAAGGAAATAAAAACACTGCAAGATAATTTGGAAAAGCCAGATAACTCATAGAGATAAATTTGAAAACATGGAAAAAGAAAGCAACTCCCTGAAAAACAGAATTTGTGAAATGGGAAAGGTAAATAACTCCCAGGAAAATAGAATTTATGAAATGGAAAAAGAAAATAACTCAATAAAAAACAGAATTTGGGTATTTGCGTGGGGGGAGCCAAGATGGTGGGGAGGACACATAAGTCTATCTAAGCTCTCCCTTATCCTAAGACTACTGTGTTTTTTTTTTGTTTTGTTTTGTTTTGTTTTGTTTGTTTGTTTGTTTGTTTGTTTGTTTGTTTTGTTTTGTTTTGTTTTTATGAAACATCCTCAGAATTAGTGCTTGATTGTGCAAACCCACAAATATTGAGAGTACAACACATTACCAAAAGAAGATTATCTCAAAATTCGCCAGAAAAACTGTGTGTTGGCTGGCAGGCAGGGATGGTTAGGGCAGACTCAGCATCAGGCAAGTTGGCAGTGAAAGCATGGAAGGCAGGTCAAGCTGAGGCAGTGAGAGGAGGTGAAGTGTGGTCTCAGCCAGTGGAAAATTTTCTTAGAGAACTTTACCACAGTGAGCTCCTTTGCTCTGGCAGAAAGCCAGTGGATCAGCAGAGAAGTTATAAACACAGGGGGTAAAAACTATAACCCCCAAAATGCTAAAATCTCTCTGAACCTGGCCACATCCATCCAGCACCAAAAGGGACTCAGTACAATCTCAGCCACCAACCACTGATCTCAGTGCAGATGCTGATACCAAAAGTGCATCTATTTTTGATGAAAAAAATGAATGTAACCAAAAAGTTTAATATGAAAATATAAAAGTCAAGAGAAACATAAAAAGGTAAAAATGAAATCTTGGGAATTATATTTCTGTTATGAGTACACATAAAGAATGCATGTGTAATTTGCTTTTACTGTTATAATATAAAAAAGAAGCTAGGGGCAGAAAGGAAATTATATCAGAAAAAGGGGAAAATGGAGGTACTACATCTCATGAAGCAGCAAAGGAAACCTGTTATATCAGAGGGAAAGAAGGAAGGGGAATAAACTTGACATGAATCTTATTCTCATCAGAATTGGCTCAAAGAGAAAATATTAGACATATATGATTTACTGAGAAACTTCCCCCACCTCACTGAAAAATGGGAGGGGAAAAGTGAAAAGGGAAGGAGTAAGCTAAATAGAAGGAAATACAGAAATTGGAAGGGAAAGGTTTAAGCAAATGGGAAGGATTCTAAGGCTGGGGGAGGGAACCAAAAGAGGGAGGACTATGTGAGGCAAGTGGTGTAAAAACTGATTTAATTAAAAGAAATAATGAAGGGAGTTATATCGCTAAAGCATAACATAGATAATGAAGCAATATTAAACATATATGCTCCAAGTGGTGTAGCATCTAAATTCATTTATTTTATGAATTTTATAGTTACAATTTTTTATAATGTTATCCCTTGTATTCATTTGTCAAAAGTACCCCCTCCCCCCTCTCCTCCATCCCCTAGATAACAAGCAATCCTATACATATTAAATGTATTACAGTATAACATAGGTAAAATATATGTGTATAAATCCAACTTTCTTGTTGCACGTTAAGAATTGGATTCCAAAGGTATAAGTAACCAGGGTAGAAAGACAGTAGTGCTAATAGTTTACATTCAAATCCCAGTGTTCCTTCTCTGGGTGGAGCTGTTTCTGTCCATCACTGACCAGCTGGAAGTGAGTTGGATCTTCTTTATGCTGAAGATATCTACTGCCATCAGAATATATCTTCATATAGTATTGTTGTTGAAGTGTATAGTGATCTTCTGGTTCTGCTCATTTCACTCAGCATCAGTTCATGTAAGTCTCTCCAAACCTCTCTGTATTCATCCTGCTGGTCACTTCTTAGAGAGCAATAATATTCCATAACATTCATATACCACAATTCACCCAACCATTCTCCAATTGATGGGCATCCATTCATTTTCCAGTTTCTAGCCACTACAAAAAGAGCTGCCACAAACATTTTGGCACATTCAGGTCCCTTTCTCATCTTTAGTATTTCTTTGAGATATAAGCCCAGTACTAGCACTGCTGGATCAAAGGGTATGCACAGTTTGATAACTTTTTGGGCATAGTTCCAAATTGTTCTCCGGAATGGCTGGGTTCTTTCACAACTCCACCAACAATGCATTAGTGTCCCAGTTTTCCCACATCCCCTCCAACATTCATCATTATCTTTTCCTGTCATCTTAGCTAATCTGACAGGTGTATAGTGGTATCTCAGAGTTGTCTTAATTTGCATTCTCTGATCAGTAGAGATTTGCAACACTCTTTCATATGAGTGGATGTAGTTTCAATTTCATCATCTGAGAATTGTCTGTTCATATCCTTTGACCATTTATCAATTGGAGAATGGTTTGATTTCTTATAAATTAGGGTCAGTTCTCTATATATTTTGGAAATGAAACCTTTATCAGAACCTTTAACTGTAAAAATATTTCCCAATTTGTTACTTCCCTTCTAAACTTGTTTTCATTAGTTTTATTTGTAGAAAAGCTTTTTAATTTGATGTAATCAAAATCTTCTATTTTGTGATCAATAATGAACTCTAGTTCTCCTCTGGTCATAAATTCCTTCCTCCTCCACAGGTCTGAGAGGTAGACTATCCTCTGTTCCTCTAATCAATTTATGATTTCATTATTTATGCCTGAATCATGGATCCATTTTGAGCTTATCTTGGTATATGGTGTTAAGTGTGGTCCATATCTAATTTCTGCATTCTAATTTCCAGTTTTCCAACAGATTTTCTCAAATGATGAATTTTTATCCCTAATGTGGTATCTTTGGGTTTCTCAAAGATTAGATTGCTATAGATGTACCCTTTTTTGTCCTTTGTATCTAATCTGTTCCACTGATCTACCGGTCTATTTCTTAGCCAATACCAAATGGTTTTGGTGACTGCTGCTATATAATATAGCTTTAAGTCAGGTACCCTTAGACCACCTTCCTCTGACTTTTTTTTCATTAGTTCCCTTGCAATTCTCGACCTTTTATTCTTCCATATGAATTTTGTTGTTATTTTTTCTAGGTCATTAAAATAGTTTCTTGGGAGTCTGATTGGTATAGCACTAAATAAATAGATTAGTTTGGGGAGTATTGTCATCTTTATTATATTCGCTGGGCCTATCCAAGAGCACTGAATGTCTTTCCAATTATTTAAATCTGACTTTATTTTTGTGGCAAGTGTTTTGTAATTTTGCTCATATAATTCCTGACTTTTCTTTAGTAGATGTATTCCCAAACATTTTATACTCTCGACATTTGTTTTGAATGGAATTTCTCTTTGTATCCCTTGCTGTTGCATTATGTTGGTGATGTATAAAAATGCTGAGGATTTATTTGGATTTATTTTGTATCCTGCAACTTTGCTAAAGTTGTGAATTATTTGTAATAACTTTTTATTAGAATCTCTGGGGTTCTCTATGTATACCTTCATATCATCTGCAAAGAGTGACAGTTTGATTTCCTCATTACCTACTCGTATTCCTTTAATCACTTTCTTGACTCTTATTGCCTAGGCTAACATTTGTAATACAATATTGTATAGTAATGGTGATAGTGGGCAAATTTATTTCACTCCTGATCTTACTGGGAGGGGTTCCAGTTTATCTCTATTACATATTATGCTTACTGACGGTCTTAAATATATGCTCCTGACTATTTTAAGGAATTGTCCATTTATTCCTTACACTCAAGTGTTTTTAGTAGGTTTGGATGTTGTATTTTATCAAATTATTTTTCTGCATCTATTAAGATGATCACATGTTTTTTTATTAATTTGATTATTAATATAGTCACTTATACTAATAGTTTTCCTAATATTAAACCAGCCCTGCATTGCTGGTATAAATCCTACTTGATCATAGTGTATTATCTTGGAGATGATTTTCTCAAGTCTTTTTGCTAATATCTTATTTAAGATTTGAGCATCAATATCCATTAAGGAAAGTAGTCTATAGTTTTCTTTTTCAGTTTTTGATCTAACTGGTTTAGGTATCAGTACCATGTCTGTGTCATAAAATGAGTTTGGCAGGAATCCTTCATCTCCAATTTTTTCAAATAGTTTATATAGCATTGGGGCTAGTTGTTCTTTAAAAGTTTGGTAGAATTCACATGTAAATCCAACTGGTCCTGGGGATTTTTTCCTGGGGAGTTGATTAATAGCTGGTTTTATTATTTTTATTTTATTTTTTTTATGAAATGGGACTATTTAAGCAGTTTACCTCCTCCTCTGTTAATCTAGGAAGCTTATATTTTTGGAGATAGTCATCCATTTCACTTAAGTTATCAACTTTATTGACATAAATCTGGGCAAAGTAACTCATTATTTCTCTAATTTCCTCTTCATTAGTAGAAAGATCCCCCTTTTCATTTGTAAGACAATTTGATTTTCCTCTTTCCTTTTTCTGATCAGATTTACCAAAGGTTTATCTATTTTATTGGCTTTTTCATAAAACCAACTGTTGGTTTAATTCATTAATTCAAAAGATTTTTTTTTACTTTCAATATTATTGATTTCTCCTTTTACTTTTTGTATTTCAAGTGTAGTTTTTGTTTGGGTATTTTAAATTTGGTCTTTTTCTAGCTTTTTAAGTTTCAGGCCCAATTCATTAATCTTCTCTTTCTCTATTTTGTTCAAATAAGCCTCAAAAGATATAAAATTTCCCCTTATTACTGCTTTATCTGCATCCCACAAATTTTGGTATGATGTCTCATTGTTGTATTATCTTGGGTTATATTATTAATTGTTTCTCTAATTTGCTGTTTCGCCCAGTCATTCTTTAAGATGAGATTATTTAGTTTCCAATTACTTTTTGGTCTATTTACTCCTAACTTCTTATTGAATGTAGTTTTTAATTGCATTGTGATCTGAGAAGAAGGCATTTACTATTTCTGTCTTCCTGCATTTAATTTTGAGATCTTTAGGTCCCAATATATGGTCAATTTTTGTATAGGTTCCATAAACTGCTGTGAAGAAAGTATACTCCTTTCTGTCACCATTCAGTTTTTCTCCAAAGATCTATCATACCTAGTTTTTCTAATGTTCTATTTACCTCTTTAATTTCTTTCTTCTTTGTTTTGTGGTTTGATTTATCTAATTCTGAGAGGGCAACGTTGAGATCTCCCACTATTATAGTCTATTTCTTCTTGCAACTCTCTTAACTTTTCCTTTAGGAAGTTAGATGCTCTACCACTTGGTGCATGGCTTCATTGTCTATGCTATCTTTTAGCAGGATATAGTTTCCTTCCTTATCTCTTTTAATTAGATCAATTTCTGCTTGATTTGAGATAAGGATGGCTACCCCTGCTTTTTTGGCTTCACCTGAGGCATAATAGATTCTGCTCTAACCTTTTACCTTTACTCTGTTTGTATCTCCCTGCTTGAAATGTGTTTCCTGTAAGCAACATATTGTAGGGTTCTGATTTTTGATCCAGTCTGCTATCTGCCTCCATTTAATGGAGTTCATCCCATTCACATTTGCAGTTAAAATTACTAATTCTGTATTTCCTGCCATCATATTATCCCCTGATTATGTTTTTTTTTCTTTTTGTTCCCCCACTGAACCCTTTCCCCAACATTTAATTTATGGACCCCACTGTTGATGTGTAGCCCTCCCTTTTTAGTATCCCTCCCCCCTTCTTTTAATTCCCTTCCCCTTTCCTGTACCCTTCCATTATTCCCCTTTTCCTTTTCCCTCTTCCTCTACCCCTTATATTGAGGTGAGAGAGAATTCTCTGAAAAACAAATATGGCAATTATTTACTCTTTGAGCCTATTCTGATGAGAGAAATATTCACACAATGCTTTTCCCCTTCTCTAAATTCCCTCAGATGTGGTACATTTTCTATGCCTCGTCCTGGGATGTAGTTTCCCTCTTTTTTTCACTCCTTTCCCTTTATCTGATACTATCCCCTTCCTTTTACTACTTAATTTTTTTTTATGTTATATCAGTAAAATCAAATTATCCATGTGGACTTTCTGTATATCCACAACAGAGATACAGTTCTCAAGAGTTCTTTTCCTTTTTCTGCTTCTCTTCCTTCTTGTGGATGTAGATCAATTTTTTTGTTTAAGTCTGGTTTCTTTCTTAGAAACAAATGGAATTCCTCTGTTTCATTAAATGACCATCTTCTTTCATGTAAGAAAATGCTAAACTTAGCTGGGCAGTTTATTCTTAGTTGCAATCCTTGTTCTTTTACCTTTAGGAATATCAGGTTCCAGGCCCTTCAATCCTTTAATGTTGAGGCAGCCAGATCTTGAGTGACCATTATTGTGGCACCTTGATACTTGAATTGTTTTTTTTTTTTTTTTTTTTGTTTTTTGTTTTTTTTTCTAGTTGCTTGCAATATTTTTTTCCTTCGTTTGGTAGTTCTGGAGCTTAGCCACAATGTTCTGTGGAGTTCTTTTTTAGTGTCTTTTTCAGAAGGTGTTCAATGAATTCTTTCAACGCCTATTTTCCCTTCTGGTTCTGTTATCTCTGGACAGTTCTCTTTGATGATTTCCTGTAAAATAAAATCTAGGCTCATTTTTTCATCATAATTTTCGGGAAGTTCAATGATCCTCAGATTCTCTCTTCTAGATCTATTTTCCAGGTCTATAAAATTTTCCAGTAAATAGTTTACGTTATTCTCTAGCTTTTCAGCTTTTTTTTTTTTTTTTGACTGATTCCTGGTTTCTCAATGAGTCATTCATTTCTATTTCCTTAGTTTTGATTTTTAATGAGTTATTTTCTTCAGTCACATTTTTAAAGATCTTTTTCTATATGTCCAATTGAATTTTTAAATGAATTATTTTGCTCTGTTCAATTTTTTTCCATTTTACTAATTTTTTAATGAGTTATTTTCTTTTTCCAATTCAGAAATCCTACTTTCCTGTGATTTTTTAACCCTTTTTATTCACAAATTTTGTTTCCCTGCACCTCCTGTGAATTCTTTATTTTTTCCAACTCAAATTTCAGGATGTTGTTATTCTGTATCATAGCTTCTCTTTCCTTTCCCTATTTTTCTTCAAACTCTCTTAACTTTTTAATTGTCTCTTCTAGGAGAGAGTTATGTGATGGGGTGCTGGTATCATTCCCCTTTAGGGTGTTATCTGGAGACTCTCTGCTGTTAGCCTCCTCGGGGTTGGATACCCTCTCTTTCTCTGTATAGAAGGTGTCAATTGTTCTCTTCAGCCTTTTAGTCATTGTTAACACTCTGTGGGGGATCTGCCCTTGGGTAAGAAATTTAGGTATCAGTTTCCTCCCAGACTGGATGGATGCAGCATCGAGAGAGCTCTGGGAGAGAGTTCTCTTCTCTCCTCTTCAGAAATGCCTCAGAGGTGGTTAGCACCACTGTGCTGTGAGGAGTGTCCAGTGAAAAACCCCACTGTGTGGCCTAGTGACTTCCCTGAGGTATAAGGCTGAACAATGAAAGTGTCACCAACCCTACCCAAAGCCTCCTGTGGGGCTGTGGATATTAGCAGCTGACACTAAAAGCCACTGCGCTCAAACTGGAAGCGTCTGCCTGGAAACCATGGTCCCTACTTCAAAGGTTCCATTTCTCTTGGAGTTCTGTTGCTCTGGGAGTTCCGCTGCTGTTAGAATTCCACTCTCTCAGGCTGAGCCCTGCAATATGTGGATTAGAGGCTGCCCCAGTCTGTGTCCCTCGCTGTTCAGGCTCTCAACTACCCCAAGTAGAAGCCCTGGAAAACAGAAGGCGGCTGCACAGCCATGCTGAGATTGGTGATAGGCCACTTCCTGATTGTGGTGGATCTAGGATCTGGCTTTATATTTTAAAATGGCTTGATTTCTCTTCTGATCTGCTGTTATATAAGCAGAGTAGAGCTATCAGCCTGTGCCAGATTCCTCTATCTCAGTGGCTTCTCTGATGCCAGAGTTCTACCCAGCCTGTTTGGCACAGTGTGCTATCACCTAAGTTTGTCTGTGCTGATTTGTTTTCCTCCCCTCAGAACCAACCTTTTCTGTTGAAATTCCAGATTATCTTCAGCTTGCAAGTTGTGCTTCTAATCTTTGTGGTTTTTATCTCTCCAGTGTTATTTTTGAGGCTGATTTAACTAGTTGGTATTGAGGGAAGAAGGGAACTTACAAATTCGCATGTATCTTCTCCACCATCTTGGCTCCACCCCTAGCATCTAAATTCTTAAAGACGTTAGGAGATCTACAAGAAGAAATAGACAGCAAAACTATTATAGTGAGATATCTCACTCTTGCACTCTCAGAACTAGATAAATCAAATCACAAAATAAATAAGAAAGAAATTAAAGAGCTTAATAGAACTAGAAATGTTAACTATCCCATACATTTTTGAATGATGTCTCATTATTGTCATTCTCTTGGGTGAAAGTATTAATTGTGTCTATGATTTGCTGTTTCACCCAATCATTCTTTAGGATAAAATTATTTAGTTTCTAACTACATTTTGCTCTATTTCCCCCTGGTTTTCTATTGAATGCAATTTTTAGTGCATCAAGTTCAGAAAAAGATCAATTTACATTTTCTGCCTTTTTGCATTTAAATTTGAGGTCTTTATGTCCTAATATATGGTTATTTTTTATATAGGTTCCATGAACTGCTGAGAAGAAAGTGTACTCCTTTCTGTCTCCATTTAGTTTACTCCAAAGATCTATCATAGTTTACTTTTACCCAAGAGAATGACAAAAATGAGACATCATTCAAAAATGTGTGGGATACAACCAAAGCCATAATAAGGGGAAATGTTATTTATACAGGCCTACTTGCATAAAATAGAGAAAGAGATCAATGAATTAGGCTTGTAACTTTAAAAAGTCTAAAAAGAGAGCAAATTAAAAACCCCCAGTCAAACAGTAAATTTGAAATTCTAAACATAAAAAGAAGAGATTAATAAAATTGAAAGTAAAAATAAACTATTGAATTAATAAATAAAACTAAGAGTTCATTCTATGAAAAAAACAACAATATATATACATACACACACACATATATATATATATATATATATATATATATATATATATAGAGAGAGAGAGAGAGAGAGAGAGAGAGAGAGAGAGAGAGAGAGAGAGACAGAGAGAGACAGAGACAGAGACAGGAGAAAGAGAAGCTTAATTAACAAAGGGAGGAGTTAGGATATTGATTATGCTATGCCTTTCCAAAGGTCTAGGCTTCCTCACCAAGTGGTATATAACAACTGTCCACAGAGCAGGCAAGCTAGCTGAGCTGAAGAAGCAATGAGCATTGGAGGAAAAGATGTTCCTCTTGGTAACACGAATCAGGCAATAAAAGTACTATTACTGCTTGACCACCATTTCCCCTCAGAGCCCAATAGAACAACTAAGAACAATAAAGGCAAGAGACATGAAGATATCAGTGCTTCCAGGCCACTCGACACATTCATAATCCAGAGAAGCAGTTACCTCAGAAATGCTTCCAGGTAATATCTCCATGCCTAGAATCAAGAAGGTCTAAGTTCAAATTCAGTCTCAGACAGTTACTAACACTGAGATCCTGGACAAGACATAAAATCTCTCTTTGCTTCAGTTCCTTCATCTGTAAAATGTGGATGATAATAATACTGATTTTGGTTCAACCTCAGAAGCTGAATGGATTTTTATCTGTGACAATGACATTAAAGAAAAAGCATTATCTTTTTTATTATTATACCCTAAGGAGCATGGTATTTGCTCATACTATTTAAAACTAAAACCTTTCTTATGTGTTATGTCCCCTCTTTAGAATATAAACTCTATAGGGCAGCTAGATGGCACAGTAGATAGAGCACTGGCCCTGAAGTCAGGAGCACCTGAACTCAAATGTTGCTTCAGACTTCCTAGCTGTGTGACCTTGGGCAACTCATTTAACCCTAATTGCCTTAGGAAAAAACAAAAACAAAAACAAAAACAAACAAACAAAAAAAAAAAAAAAAAAAAAAAAAAAAAACTTCACTTCAGCAGAAGCTGCCTTATTGTTTACTTGTGTTTTCAGGGTACAAAATGCTTAATAATGTTATTTGTCAAATTTATTCAATCTTGAAATGGAAAGAGAAACAAAAAGTTCCTAGGAAGAATATGAAGCACCTCCAACCAAAAACATCACTGTACCAATAGGAAAAAAAAAAAAAAAGACAATCAGAGGCAGAGAAACAGAAAACAGAAAAAACTCTGAAGGCATCATAGCCAGAGACAGTGTAATCACAATCAACCAGTTTCTGCCTTTAGACATTTGATTTAACTTATTTAGACAGCCCATTTGTCCCAAAGATTGGCTCAAAAACTGTAATAAAAAGGAATGCTAGGGTGGAGCCAAGATGGCAGAAAGAAACCAGGCAATTGTCTATGCTCTTCCCAGTTCCTTTTGAACACAACATTAAATTAAGCCTTTAAACAGATTCTAGAGTGACAAAACCTACAAAAAGATAACATGAAACCATTCTACATTTTAGAAACTAGGCACTGATGATCATCAATCTCACACTGATCAGGGCAAATGAGGTCAGTGATTTTGACTTCAAGAGTGGTGGTATAAGCAAATTAGGAAAGTGAGGAATAGTTTATCAGTCAGAGCTATTTATAAGGAGAAAATTTATGACTAAACAGGAAATAGAGAACATTATAAAATGCAAAATGCAAAATACATCATTTTGATTACATTAAACTAAACAATTTTTTCACAAAGCCAATGCAACCAAAATTAGAAGGGAAGCAGAAATATGGAAAACATTTTTTATAGCCAATGTATCTAATAAAGACCCCATTTCTAAACTATATGGAGAAATGGGTCAAATTTATTAAAAATCAAGTTATTTTTCAGATGAAGAAATTAAAATTATCTATAGTCATATAAGAATGCTCTAAATCACTATTTATTAAAGAAATACAAATTGAAACAACTCTGAGTACCACATAATACATGTCAGATTAGCTATTATGAGAAATAATTAAAATAATTAATGTTGGAGACAATGTAGGAAAATAAGAACATTAATGCAGTATCAGAGTTGTGAACTGATCTAACCATTTTTGAAAGCAATTTGGAACTATGCTCCAAGGACTATAATGTTGTGCATATCTTTTCATCTAATAATAACATTGCTAGTTCTGTAAACCTAAGAGGTCAGAAAAAATGGATATGGACCTGCATGTATAAAAATATTTATAGCAGCTCTTTGTGTGGTGGCAAAGAATTGTCCTTCAATTGAGTAAAGGTGAATTAATTATTGTATATGAATATAATGGAATTCTATTTTTGTGTAAAAAATGAGCAGATAGATTTTAGAAAAAATAAAACCTTAAAAACTTATATGGACAAATGCCAAGTAAAGTGACTAGCACCAGGAAAACATTGTACATAGTAGCAGCAATATTGTGTTATGATCAACTTTGACAGACTTAGTTCTTTTCAGCAGTCCAATGATCAAAAACAGTTCCAAAACTCATGATGGAAAATGCTATTCTCATCCAGAGAAAGAATCTGAATGTACATAAAAGCTTACTATTTTCCCTTTTTTTTGTTGCTTTGTTTGTATTATTGTTTTTGTTATTTCTCATTGTTTCTCAATTTTGTATTGATTATTTTTTCACAATATAATTTACATGGAAATATATTTAATATGATTGTAAATGTTTAACTTCTGTCAGATTGCTTTCTGTCTTGGAAAGGGGAAGGAGATAAAGAAAAAATGAAAAAAAAATCTTAGAAAAAACACAGTTGAAAACTAAAAAATAAAAGGAATATTAGCTACTTTAGTCATATTAGAAATGTAAGTATGCAATCAATATAAAATACATGAAAAATGTAAGAATCTAGTAATTGTGGGTGATTGTGTAATATTGGGAACTAGGATAGAATATTCAGGTATCACATATGTAGGTTGTATGTGACCCCACAAGTCTAGATGTGATTTACAGGGAGAGAGCAATGAATGTCCCTATGACTACTTTTCCCACTCTTCTCCAAGGAATACTTTTATTTTGCTGGGAATGTGTGTGTGTGTGGGGGGGGAGAGGGGATGGAAGAGCAGAAGATTCTTAAAGAGGAAGAATTGTATAAAGTTATTCCTTTATGATTTTCCCCATATATATATATATATATATATATATATATATATATATTTTTTTTTTTTTTTTTTTGGCTGGGGCAATTGGAGTTAACTGATTTGCCCAGGATCCGACAACAACTAGGAAGTATTAAATGTCTGAGTACAAATTTGAACTCAAGTCCCCCGAACTTCAGGGTTTATGCTCTGTCCAATGCACCTCTCCCCCATATATTCTTTTATTTCTTTTTTACAAAATGTTAGTTACACAAAAGCTGCTTATTGTCTATAGGAAATAACATAATTTATACAAGCTGAAAGCATTCATAAATGAAAGCAGTTATATAGATTATAACATATAACACACAGGGTGAATAATCTTCCCCACTGGGAATGACTTATATCAGAGAGAGAAAGAGAGAGAGAGAGAGAGAGAGAGAGAGAGAGAGAGAGAGAGAGAGAGAGAGAGAGAGAGAGAAGAGAAAAGGGACAAAAAGACAAAAAGAAGGGGAGGAAGGAGGGAGAGAGCAAGAGTTCATGATCTCTCTTCAAGGGATTTTGCCTAGTTTCTAATGTGTCAAATTAGTGATACATACTTGATGAAGATATAATTCCTCTATCAGTGTCTTGAAAGGGTCATTAATTCTCTTTAAGAATTTTTTCCTTTAAGAGGTCTTGTAATCATCTTTCTTTCCTCATTTAGCTGGAAGCAATAAGACCAACACCTCTGCTCTCTCAAATTCTCTTCTACTCCACCCCTTACTGTAGGCATGGATTATTAAATTAGTTATAAGGCTGAAAATATGTTATGAAAAATTTCCTTGAATCTATATTTACACTAATAACCAAGTTCAATGGAACTTAGGTATCAATATGAGAATAAATATAATGGCAAGAAGGACTTACTGATAAAATGATCAGCTTAAGTTTCTTATTCTCTGAGTAATGATTGAATATAGACAACTTCCAGGAATAAAAGGGAAAGAACACAGAAAGATTATTAGAGAAAGCTAGATAGAGATTGTTCTGATACTTTTGTTGGTTTTTTCATAGAACCAACTCTTAGTTTTATTAATTAATTCAATAGTTTTTTACTTTCAATTTTGTTAATCTCTCCTTTTATTTTTGGAATTTCAAGTTTCATGTTTGTCTGGGGATTTTAATTTGTTCCTTTTCTAGCATTTTTAGTTGTAAGCCCAATTCATTGACTTTCTCATTCTCTATTTTATGCAAATAGGCCTCTAAAATTTCCCCTTATTGCTGCTTTGGCTATATCCCACACATTTTGGTATGATGTCTCATTATTGTCATTTTCTTGGGTGAAGTTATTAATTATGTCTATGATTTGCTGTTTCACTCAATCATTCTTTAGTATAAGATTATTTAATTTCCAATTATTTTTTGGTCTATTTTCCCTTGGCTTTTTATTAAATGTAATTTTAATTTCATTGTGGTCTGAAAAGGATGCATTTACTATTTCTGCCTTACTGCATTTGATTTGCGGTTTTTATGTCCTAATATATGATCAATTTTTGTATAGGTTCCATGAACTGCTGAGAAGAAAGTGTACTCCTTTCTATCTCCATTTAGATTTCGCCAAGATCTATCATAGCAAACTTTTCTAGTATTCTATTTACGTCTTTGACTTCATTGTTATTTATTTTGTGGTTTGCTTTATCTAATTCTGAGAGTGCAAGGTTGTAGATCTCCCACTATTATAGTTTTGCTGTCTACTTCTTTTGCAGCTCTCTTAATTTCTCTTTTAAGAATTTAGATGCTGTGCCACTTGGTGCCTATATGTTTAATATTGATACTGCTTCATTATCTCTGCTACCCTTTGGCAGGATATAATGCCCTTCCTTATCTCTTTTAATTAGATCAAATTTTGTTTTTGCTTGATCTGAGATGAGGATAGCTACCCCTGCTTTTTTGGCTTCAGCTGAAGCATAGTAGATTCTGCTCCACCCTTTTACTTTTATTTTGAATGTATCACCCTGTTTCAGGTGCTGTTTCCTGTAAACAACATATTAGTAGGATTCTGGCTTTTTTTTTTTTTTTTTTTTAATATATATATATATTTTATAATATTATCCCTTGTATTCATTTTTCCAAATTACCCCCCCTCCCTTATTCCCTCCCCCCGACGACAGGCAATACCATACATTTTACATGTGTTACAATATAGTCTAAGTACAATACATGTGTGTGAATATCATTTTCTTGTTGCACAATAAACATTAGAATCCGAAGGTACATGCAACCTGGGCAGACAGATATTATTGCTAACAATTTACATTCCCCTCCCAGTGTTTCTTCTCTGGGTGTATCTACCTCTGTCCATCATTGATCAACTGGAAGTGAGTTGGATCTTTTTTATGTTGAAGATTTCCACTTCCATCAGAATACATCCTCATACAGTATTGTTGTTGAAGTATACAGTGATCTTCTGGTTCTGCTCATTTCACTCAGCATCAGTTGATTTAAGTCTCTCCAACCCTCTCTGTATTCCTCCTGCTGGTCATTTCTTACTGAGCAATAATATTCCATAACTTTCATATACCACAATTTACCCAACCATTCTCCAACTCATGGACATCCATTCATCTTCCAGTTTCTAGCTACAACAAAAAGAGCTGCCACAAACATTTTGGCACATATAGGTCCCTTTCCGCTCTTTAGTATTTCTTTGGGATATAATCCCAGTAGTAGCGCTGCTGGGTCAAAGGGTATGCACAGTTTGATAACTTTTTGGGCATAATTCCAGATTGCTCTCCAGAATGGCTGGATTCTTTCACAACTCCACCAGCAATGTATTAGTGTCCCAATTTCCCCACATCCCCTCCAACATTTGTCATTATTTGTTCCTGTCATCTTAGCCAATCTGACAGGTGTGTAGTGGTATCTCAGAGTGGTCTTAATTTGCATTTCTCTGATCAGTAGTGATTTGGAACACTCTTTCATGTGAGTGGATATAGTTTCAATTTCTTCCTCTGAGAATTGTCTGTTCATATCCTTTGACCATTTATCAATTGGAGAATGGTTTGGTTTCTTATAAATTATGGTCAGTTCTCTATATATTTTGGAAATGAGACCTTTGTCAGAACCTTTGTTTTTAAAAATATTTTCCCAATTTGTTACTTCCCTTCTAATCTTGTTTGCATTAGTATTATTTGTACAGAAACTTTTTAGTTTGATGTAATCAAAATCTTCTATTTTGTGATCAATAATGATCTCTAGTTCTCCTCTGGTCATAAATTCCTTCCTCCTCCACAAGTCTGAGAGGTAGATTATCCTCTGTTCCTCTAATCTATTTATTATCTCCCTCTTTATGCCTAAATCATGGACCCATTTTGATCTTATCTTGGTATATGGTGTTAAGTGTGGATCCATATCTAATTTCTGCCATACTAATTTCCAGTTTTCCCAACAGTTTTTTCCGAATAATGAATTTTTATCCCTAATGTTGGAATCTTTGGGTTTGTCAAAGATTAGATTGCTATAGATGTACCCTTTTTTGTCCTTTGTATCTAATCTGTTCCACTGATCTACCGGTCTATTTCTTAGCCAATACCAAATGGTTTTGGTGACTGCTGCTATATAATATAGCTTTAGATCAGGTACTGTTAGGATTACTAGGTGAGAACTCAGGTTGACTTGATAGAGGGGGCAAGCTCATTGGCTGGGGTGGTTCTTCCCAGAAGCCCTTGCATTATCCCACGCCCATTCTCTGGGAGAATAAAAGAGAGGACTCTCAGAGAAAGAAGAAGACTCTCTGCATTACATCAGGCCTGACGGGGCTCTCTGCAGGAAGGGAAGTCACTTCTAAGGACAAGAGTTAACAGCAACTGCCTGGAGACAACGGTTCACTACAGGAAGAAGAATCTATCTGAAAGATTTGAGTAGACACAGCAGATCTCTTCCCAGAGAGCGATCTGGCAGCTTCTGGAGACGACAGCTCGTTACAGTTGGCGCCCAACGTGGGGCATGATGGCAGCCAAGGTTACATCCAGAGAATTTTAAGACACGATCAATCAGCCAAAAGGCAATCAGATGGAAGAAAGGGATTGAAATTAGGAAAATTAGAGTTGTGTGCAGTAGAGACTACCGAGATACTCCCTGGAGAAGTGAAATCTGTTCCTGTTGAGCCTATGAACCGTTGTCTCCAGGCAGTTGCTGTTAACTCTAACACAGGCAGACAACGTGTGATTTATCAACCAGGAGAAGTAGTAGCATCAGGCTTATTGTTACGGACCCCTAATAAGCAACCTAGTGATAGTCGCCTAGATTTTTTTTTTTTTTATTATTATATATATATTTTATAATATTATCCCTTGTATTCATTTTTCCAAATTGCCCCCCCTCCCTCTATTCCCTCCCCCCGATGACAGGCAATACCATACATTTTACATGTGTTACAATATAGTCTAGGTACAATACATGTGTGTGAATATCATTTTCTTGTTGCACAATAAACATTAGAATCCGAAGGTACATGCAACCTGGGCAGACAGATATTAGTGCTAACAATTTACATTCGCTTCCCAGTGTTCCTTCTCTGGGTATAGTTATTTCTGTCCATCATTGATCAACTGGAAGTGAGTTGGATCTTCTTTATGTTGAAGATTTCCACTTCCATCAGAATACATCCTCATACAGTATTGTTGTTGAAGTGTACAGTGATCTTCTGGTTCTGCTCATTTCACTCAGCATCAGTTGACCTAAGTCTCTCCAGGCCTCTCTGTATTCCTCCTGCTGGTCATTTCTTACAGAGCAATAATATTCCATAACCTTCATATACCACAATTTACCCAACCATTCTCCAACTGATGGACATCCATTCATCTTCCAGTTTCTAGCTACAACAAAAAGAGCTGCTACAAACATTTTGGCACATATATGTCTCTTTCCGCTCTTTAGTATTTCTTTGGGATATAATCCCAGTAGTAGCGCTGCTGGGTCAAAGGGTATGTACAGTTTGATAACTTTTTGGGCATAATTCCAGATTGCTCTCCAGAATGGCTGGATTCTTTCACAACTCCACCAGCAATGTATCAGTGTCCCAATTTCCCCACATCCCCTCCAACATTTGTCATTATTTGTTCCTGTCATCTTAGCCAATCTGACAGGTGTGTAGTGGTATCTCAGAGTGGTCTTAATTTGCATTTCTCTGATCAGTAGTGATTTGGAACACTCTTTCATGTGAGTGGATATAGTTTCAATTTCTTCCTCTGAGAATTGTCTGTTCATATCCTTTGACCATTTATCAATTGGAGAATGGTTCGGTTTCTTATAAATTATGGTCAGTTCTCTATATATTTTGGAAATGAGACCTTTGTCAGAACCTTTGTTTTTAAAAATATTTTCCCAATTTGTTACTTCCCTTCTAATCTTGTTTGCATTAGTATTATTTGTACAGAAACTTTTTAGTTTGATGTAATCAAAATCTTCTATTTTGTGATCAATAATGATCTCTAGTTCTCCTCTGGTCATAAATTCCTTCCTCCTCCACAAGTCTGAGAGGTAGATTATCCTCTGTTCCTCTAATCTATTTATTATCTCCCTCTTTATGCCTAAATCATGGACCCATTTTGATCTTATCTTGGTATATGGTGTTAAGTGTGGATCCATATCTAATTTCTGCCATACTAATTTCCAGTTTTCCCAACAGTTTTTTCCGAATAATGAATTTTTATCCCTAATGTTGGAATCTTTGGGTTTGTCAAAGATTAGATTGCTATAGATGTACCCTTTTTTGTCCTTTGTATCTAATCTGTTCCACTGATCTACCGGTCTATTTCTTAGCCAATACCAAATGGTTTTGGTGACTGCTGCTATATAATATAGCTTTAGATCAGGTACACTTAGACCACCTTCCTCTGAGTTTTTTTTCATTAGTTCCCTTGCAATTCTTGACCTTTTATCCTTCCATATGAATTTTGTTGTTATTTTTTCTAGGTCATTAAAATAGTTTCTTGGGAGTTTGATTGGTATAGCACTAAATAAATAGATTAGTTTGGGGAGTATTGTCATCTTTATTATATTCGCTCGGCCTATCCAAGAGCACTGAATGTCTTTCCAATTATTTAAATCTGATTTTATTTTTGTGGCAAGTGTTTTGTAATTTTTCTCATATAATTCCTGACTTTTCTTTGGTAGATGGATTCCCAAATATTTTATACTCTCAACATTTGTTTGGAATGGAATTTCTCTTTGTATCTCTTGCTGTTGCATTTTGTTAGTGATATATAAAAATGCCGAGGATTTATGTGGATTTATTTTGTATCCTGCCACTTTGCTGAAATTTTGAATTATTTCTAGTAGCTTTTTAGCAGAGTCTTTGGGGTTCTCTAAGTATACCATCATGTCATCTGCAAAAAGTGATAGTTTAATTTCCTCATTTCCTACTCTAATTCCTTGAATCTCTTTCTCGGCTCTTATTGCCGAGGCTAGCGTTTCTAGTACTATATTGAATAGTAATGGTGATAGTGGGCAAC
This sequence comes from Sminthopsis crassicaudata, assembly GCF_048593235.1. Classification (NCBI taxonomy): domain Eukaryota; kingdom Metazoa; phylum Chordata; class Mammalia; order Dasyuromorphia; family Dasyuridae; genus Sminthopsis; species Sminthopsis crassicaudata. Next base: position 313,116,526 of record NC_133617.1, on the reverse strand, counting down.
CTTGTTTCACTCCTGATCTTACTGGGAAAGGTTGCAGTTTATTTCTATTGCATATTATGCTTACTGACGGTCTTAAATATATACTCCTGATTATTCTAAGGAATAATCCATTTATTCCTATACTCTCAAGAGTTTTTAGTAGGAATGGATGTTGGATTTTGTCAAATGCTTTTTCTGCATCTATTGAGATGATCATATGGTTCTTATTAATTTGATTATTAATATGGTCAATTATATTAATAGTTTTCCTAATATTAAACCAGCCCTGCATTCCTGGAATAAATCCTACTTGATCATAGTGTATTATCTTGGAGATAATTTTCTGAAGTCTTTTTGCTAATATCTTATTTAAGATTTTAGCATCAATATTCATTAAGGAGATTGGTCTATAATTTTCTTTCTCAGTTTTCGATCTACCAGGTTAAGGTATCAGTACCATGTCTGTGTCATAAAAGGAATTTGGTAGGACTCCTTCATCCCCTATTTTTTCAAATAATTTATATAACATTGGGGCTAATTGTTCTTTAAATGTTTGGTAGAATTCACATGTGAATCCATCTGGCCCTGGGGATTTTTTCCTGGGGAGTTGATTAATAGCTTGTTCTATTTCTTTTTCTGAAATGGGACTATTTAAGCAATTTATCTCCTCCTCTGTTAATCTAGGGAGCCTATATTTTTGGAGGAAGTCATCCATTTCACTTAAGTTATCAAATTTATTGGCATAAAGTTGGGCAAAGTAACTCCTTATTATTTCTCTAATTTCTTCTTCATTGGTGGAAAGATCCCCCTTTTCATTTGTAAGACTATCAATTTGATTTTCCTCTTTCTTTTTTTTTGATCAAATTTACCAAAGGTTTATCTATTTTATTGGCTTTTTCATAAAACCAACTCTTGGTTTTATTTATTAATTCAATAGTTTTTTTACTTTCAATTTTATTGATTTCTCCTTTTAATTTTTGTATTTCGAGTTTAATTTTTGGTTGGGGGTTTACAATTTGGTCTTTTTCTAGCCTTTTAAGTTGTAAGCCCAATTCGTTAATCTTCTCTTTCTCAATTTTCTTCAAATAAGCCTCTAAAGATATAAAATTTCCCCTTATTACTGCTTTAGCTGCATCCCAAAGATTTTGATATGATGTCTCATCATTATCATTATCTTGGGTGAAATTATTAATTGTTTCTATAATTTGCTCTTTCACCCAGTCATTCTTTAAGATGAGATTATTCAGTTTCCAATTACTTTTTGGTCTATTTACCCCTAACTTTTTACTGAATGTAGCTTTTATTGCATTGTGATCTGAGAAGAAGGCATTTATTATTTCTGCCTTCCTACATTTAATTTTGATATCTTTATGTCCTAGTATATGGTCAATTTTTGTATAGGATCCATGAACTGCTGAGAAGAAAGTATATTCCTTCCTATTGCCATTCAGTTTTCTCCAAAGGTCTATCATACCTAGTTTTTCTAATGTTCTATTTACTTTTTTAATTTCTTTCTTGTTTGTTTTGTGGTTTGATTTGTCTAAATCTGAGAGTGCAAGGTTGAGATCTCCCACTATTATAGTTTTACTGTCTATTTCTTCTTGCAGTTCTCCTACCTTTTCCTTTAGAAAGTTAGATGCTATACCACTTGGTGCATATATGTTTAGTATTGATATGGCTTCATTATTTATGCTACCTTTCAGCAGGATATAGTTTCCTTCCTTATCTTTTTTAACAAGATCTACTTCTGCTTTTGCTTGATCTGAGATAAGGATAGCTACCCCTGCTTTTTTGGCTTTACCTGAAGCATAATAGGCTCTGTTCCAACCTTTTACCTTTACTCTGTATGTATCTCCCTGCTTTAAGTGTGTTTCCTGTAGGCAACATATTGTAGGGTTCTGCTTTTTGATCCAATCTACTATCCGTCTCCGTTTGATGGGATCGTTCATCCCATTTACATTTACAGTTAAAATTACTAATTCTGTATTTCCTGCCATCGTATTATCCCCAGATTATGCTTTTTTCCCTTGACCCCCCTGATCCCCCTCCCCGATATTTAATTTACAGACCCCCCTTGTGCCGCACAACCCTTCCTCTTTTTTTTTTGGATCCCTCCCCCCTCCCTCCAAGTCCCTTCACTTATTCTCCTTTTCCTTTTCCCTTTTCCTCTCCCCCCTTTTAATGAGGTGAGAGAAAATTCTCTGAAAAACAAATATGTTAATTATTTACTCTTTGAGCCTCTTCTGATGAGAGTAAGATTCACACAATGATTCTCCCCCTCACTAAGTTCCCTCAGATATGGTGTATTTTCTATGTCTCTTCCTGGGATGTAGTTTCCCTCTTTTTATCACTCCTTCCCCTTTTTCTGAACCGACCTCCTTCCCTTTATTACACCCCCCTTTTTTTCTTTTATATCAGTAAAATCAAATTATCCTTGAGTATTTTTTATATACCCACAACAGAGTTACAGTTCTCAAGGGTTCTGTGTACCTTTTTCTGTTTCTCTGCAGTCTTGTGGATGTAGATCAAATTTTTTGTTTAAGTCTGGTTTTTTTCTTAGAAACATATAGAATTCCTCTGTTTCATTGAATGACCATCTTCTTCCATGGAAAAAGATGCTAAACTTAGCTGGGTAGTTCATTCTTGGTTGCAGTCCTTGATCTTTTGCCTTTCGGAATATCAGGTTCCAGGCCCTTCTATCTTTTAATGTGGAGGCAGCCAGATCTTGGGTGACCCTTATTGTGGCACCTTGGTATTTAAATTGTTTTTTTCTAGCTGCTTGCAGGATTTTCTCCTTTGTGTGGTAATTCTGCAGCTTAGCCACAATATTCCGTGGTGTTCTTTTTTTAGGGTCTATTTCAGAAGGAGTTCGATGAATTCTTTCCACATCTACTTTCCCTTCTGTTTCTATTATCTCTGGACAGTTCTCTTTGATAATTTCCTGTAAAATAGAATCTAGGCTCTTTTTTTGGTCATAGTTTTCGGGAAGTCCAATAATCCGCAGATTATCTCTCCTAGATCTATTTTCCAGGTCTATAGATTTTCCCAGTAAGTATTTGACGTTGTTCTCCAGCTTCTCATTTTTTTTTGTTTTGTTTGACTGATTCTTGGGTTCTCTGTGAATCATTCATTTCTATTTGTTCCATCCTGACTTTTAAGGAGTTATTTTCTTCTTTCACAGTTTTTAGTTCTTTTTGTAAATGCCCAATTTCGTTTTTAAATGAGTTATTTTGCTCTATTGAATTTTTTTCCATTTCCCTAATTTTTTTTTTTTTGAGAATTATTTTCTTTTTCCAATTCAGAAATTCTATTTTCTTGAGACTTTTTTATCTTTTCCAATTCAGAAATCCTACTTTCCTGTGTTTTTTTAACCTTTTCTAATTCACTAATTTTGTTTCCCTGCATCTCCTGTGAATTCTTTATTTTTTCCAACTCCAATTTCAGGACATTGTTATTCTCTATCATAACTTCTCTTTCCTTTCCCCATTTTTCTTCGATCTCCCTCAATTTCTTAAGAGCTTCTTCTAGGAGAGAGTTATGTGATGGGGGGCAGGAATCGTTCCCCTTTAGGTTGTTATCTTCTGAATCTTTGCTGTTAACTTCCTCGGGGTTGGATACCCGCTCTTTCTCTGTATAGAAGGAATCTATGGTTTTTCTAGCTTTTTTGCTCATACTTAAAAAAATCTTTTGGGGTCTGTCCCTGGGGTAGGAAATTATTTACTTCTTTACCAGCTTCCTCCCAGACCGGATGGATGCAGCGGCCCCTGCGCCCGCGCTAAGAGAGAGCTCTGGGAGAGAGTTCCCCACCCCCTCCCTGGGAGTGCCTCAGAGGTGATTAGCACTGCTGTGCTTTGAGGGCGTAGAATAGTGAAGACAGCAAGAAGCCCAGTCTATGTGTCCGGGTGGGGAGTGGGTATCTGCAGCAGGTGACGTAAGAAGCCCCTGCGCTCAAACTGGAAGTGTCTGCCAGAAACCGCGGTCCCTAGTTCAAAGGTTCCGCTTCTCTGGGACTTCCTGGAGCTGAGTTCCACTCCCTCCAGCTAAGCTAGGCAGTGTGTGTTGCCTTGGGCCGTATCCGCCCACTTGTCAATCTCTTAACTATTCTCAGGAGGTAGCTGAGGCCACACCCCCTGGTGCCGATTCTCTGCTGAGTCACCCCCAGGGTGAGTGGGGGGGGGAATCAAATCTGAGTTTTAAAATATTTTGGCTTTCTCTTCTGAACTGCTAAATAATTAGCAGAGAAGAGCTAACAGCCTGTGCCAGATTCCTTTACCTCAGTGGCTTCTCTGATCCCAGAGCCCCTCCCAGCGCAATGGGCGCAGTGTGCCCCTACCCCACCGTCTGTGCTGGTCTTTCTTATTCCTCCCCTGAGAACTGACCTTTCCTGTTGAAACTCCAGATTCTCTTCAGCTGGTAAGTCGTGCTTCCAGTCCTTGTGGTATCTATCAGTCCTGAGCTAATTTTGAGACTTAATTTATCTAATTGGTTGTGAGGGAGTGAGGACGTTCACTGAGTCGTGTGTTTCTTCTCCGCCATCTTGGCTCCGCCCCCCTAGTCGCCTAGATTTTGACTCCAATGAACAAAATCCAGGAATATATTGGACAGCAGCTGTGACAGCTGACCGACCTATGCTTACTATTTATATAAACGGAATACCATTTGAAGGATTGGTAGACACGGGTGCAGATCGTACAGTTATTAGAGGTGCCAATTGGCCCGGTCACTGGCCAAAGATTAAAGCAGACACCTATATGTCTGGGGTGGGAGGATCAATAGCAGCAGAAGTTAGTGCTAGGCCTTTGAGATGGGTATTTGAAGGAGAAACAGGAGCTTTTACTCCTTTTGTGGTTGAAAAAATCCCCATCAATCTGTGGGGAAGAGACATTTTACAGCAGATAGGATTACAAATAAGCACTTCGGCTTTTTAGGCAGGGCTGCTGTTGAAGGCCTACCTGCACTTTCACCAGTTCCTATTCAGTGGAAGACTGATTCACCAGTGTGGGTAGAACAGTGGCCCTTAAGAAGTGATAAAATTCAGGCCTTATTAGACATAGTGCAAGAACAACTTGACCAAGGACACTTGCGGCCTTCTCTAAGTCCTTGGAATTCCCCAGTATTTGTGGTGAAAAAGAAATCTGGAAAATGGAGGATGATAACTGATCTAAGAAGAGTAAATGAACAGATGGAAACTATGGGAACTCTTCAGCCTGGACTTCCATCTCCTACTCAGTTGCCAAGAGAATGGCCTCTATGGGTTATAGACATTAAGGATTGTTTCTATTCTATTCCTCTAGATAAGGAGGATATGAAAAGATTTGCTTTTTCAGTGCCTAGTGTTAATTTGGCTGAGCCTTATAAAAGATATGAATGGACAGTTTTGCCACAGGGAATGAAAAACAGCCCTACTATGTGCCAAATGTATGTTGCAGCTGCTCTTGCTCCAGTAAGAAAAGCCTTTCCAAAAGTAATATTGTTACATTATATGGATGATATTTTGGGATGTGCACCTGAGGAACAAATGTTAGAGGCATGTCTACAAAGGACCATGGAAACATTAAAGTACTACAAACTGCATATAGCTACAGAAAAAATTCAAAGACATGCTCCTTTTCAATATTTAGGATATGAAGTATATCCTAAGACACTCACAGTACAAAAGCTTTCTTTAAGAACAGTGAAGTTGAACACCTTAAATGACTTTCAAAAATTAATAGGAGATATCCAATGGATGCGTCCAGTGTTAGGCTTAACTACCAATCAACTGCAACCTCTCTATGACATTTTAAGGGGAGACAGTGCTTTAAATTCACCACGCCAGCTTACAAAAGAAGCACAAAAGGCTTTGAGAGAAGTTGAACTGGCTTTATCCAATGTGGTTGAAAGAGTCACTCAAAAACCCTTGGAAATATCAGTTTGTGCTACAAAAGAGGCACCCACAGCAGTCCTTCATCAAGGAGACAGAGTGATTGAGTGGGTGAACCTCCCAGCACAACCAGAACAAAGCCTTACACCTTATCCAGTGCTTGTGGCTAGGATTTTATTAAAGGCTATTAAGAGAGTAACACAATTATCTGGGATAAGTCCTGAAAAAATATACACATTCTATACTAACGCACAGATTAATGTATGCTGTGAGAACATCCCAGAATGGCAAATTTTATTGGCCACCGCTCCAAATTTTGCACATGGATCTCCATTAAAGATTACCCGGCTACTACATAATTGGCGATGGATTTTTGAAGAAAAGGTTTCTAAGATTCCTCTTAAAGGACCAACAATCTTTACAGATGCCTCCAAAGAAAATATTTGTGCCATATACTCTCATGATTTAACCATAAAGAGAGTAATCAGGACTCCTTTTCAATCCACTCAACAGAATGAATTATTTGCTATCATGCTAGCTCTCACTTATTACCCAGGAGACGTAAATATAATTACTGATTCAGCCTATTCAGTAGGTGTAGTACAAAGAATTGCCACAGCCCAAATAAAATTTGCAGCCTCCAATATTTATCAGCTCTTCAAGGAACTTCAAGAGCAAGTGAGAAAACATCCAGGCAAGATTTATATCTTGCATGTCCACTCACATAGTGGACTTCCAGGTCCCATTTTTGATGGAAATTCAAAGGCAGATAGCCTTCTAACCATGTTAGCCAGTAGTCCTTTGTTTCAGGAAGCACAAGAATCTCATTCTAAATATCATCAGGCTGCTCGAGCTTTACGTTTACAATTTGGAATCACAAGAGAGGAAGCTAGGAGCATAGTAAAAAGCTGTACAGCTTGTCTTCCTTTCCATGCTCCTACACTCCCTCCAGGGAAGAATCCTCGTGGTTTGAGACCCAATGAAATCTGGCAAATGGATGTGACCCATTATAAATCTTTTGGTCGTCTATCTTTTATTCATGTCGTGGTAGACACCTTTTCAGGATTCACATTTGCAATGCCAGCAGCAAAAGAGACAGCCCGAGTGGTCACTGAATTCCTTATACAAGCTTTTGCAATTATGGGTGTGCCACAAGCAATAAAAACAGACAATGGACCTGCATATACGTCCAAACATTTTACACACTTTTGTGCACAGTATAAGATTTTACATACCACGGGCATACCCTTTAATCCTCAAGGGCAGGCAATAGTAGAGAGAAGAAACAGAGATATTAAGACACTCCTCCAAAAACAAAAGAAAGGGGGAGCCACAGGTAGCCCTAGGGAACTTCTAAATTTAGTTCTCTATACCATTAATTTTCTAATTTTTGACAAAGATGCGCTGGCTCCAGCAGACAGGTTTTATAACCCACCAGAAGGGCAGTGTCCAGTGAGAGCATCTCCACTGTCCTTAGATAATCGCCAGGTGATGTGGAGAGATCCAGAAAGTGGTGAATGGAAGGGACCAGATAGGTTAACTGCCTGGGGGAGAGGGTTTGCTTGTATTTCTTCAGCAGGAGAAGGAATCAGATGGGTGCCAACAAGTCATATTCGCCTTGTCCATCAGAGAGAGACAGAAAAAGAGAAAGACCTCAAAATAAAGGAGAAGATCTAAGAAACATCTGACACTGAAAGAGCATGGATAATAAGAAGACTGTTAAAGAACTTTAAAAACCAGCAGGAATCATTGGACTTCCTCACACAAGATGAGACTAATGGACAATGGACTTATGGACATTTATAAATTTTCAATTTATGATTATTTGATTATGTTATATACTTCTAGAATGTATTATGTTACTATGTGCTTATGTAATTTATGTAATTATCTGTAATACTTCCCATATTGATGGATTTATGTTTCAAGGTCATTTATGTAATTATCTGTAATACTTCCCATATTGATGGATTTATGTTTCAAGGTCATGACTGTCCTATGTTCTAAATCAAAAGAAAGGGGGAGATGTTAGGATTACTAGGTGAGAACTCAGGTTGACTTGATAGAGGGGGCAAGCTCATTGGCTGGGGTGGTTCTTCCCAGAAGCCCTTGCATTATCCCATGCCCATTCTCTGGGAGAATAAAAGAGAGGACTCTCAGAGAAAGAAGAAGACTCTCTGCATTACATCAGGCCTGACGGGGCTCTCTGCAGGAAGGGAAGTCACTTCTAAGGACAAGAGTTAACAGCAACTGCCTGGAGACAACGGTTCACTACAGGAAGAAGAATCTATCTGAAAGATTTGAGTAGACACAGCAGATCTCTTCCCAGAGAGCGATCTGGCAGCTTCTGGAGACGACAGCTCGTTACAAGGTACACTTAGACCACCTTCCTCTGAGTTTTTTTTCATTAGTTCCCTTGCAATTCTTGACCTTTTATTCTTCCATATGAATTTTGTTGTTATTTTTTCTAGGTCATTAAAATAGTTTCTTGGGAGTCTGATTGGTATAGCACTAAATAAATAGATTAGTTTGGGGAGTATTGTCATCTTTATTATATTCGCTGGGCCTATCCAAGAGCACTGAATGTCTTTCCAATTATTTAAATCTGATTTTATTTTTGTGGCAAGTGTTTTGTAATTTTTCTCATATAATTCCTGACTTTTCTTTGGTAGATGGATTCCCAAATATTTTATACTCTCAACATTTGTTTGGAATGGAATTTCTCTTTGTATCTCTTGCTGTTGCATTTTGTTAGTGATATATAAAAATGCCGAGGATTTATGTGGATTTATTTTGTATCCTGCCACTTTGCTGAAATTTTGAATTATTTCTAGTAGCTTTTTAGCAGAGTCTTTGGGGTTCTCTAAGTATACCATCATGTCATCTGCAAAAAGTGATAGTTTAATTTCCTCATTTCCTACTCTAATTCCTTGAATCTCTTTCTCGGCTCTTATTGCCGAGGCTAGCGTTTCTAGTACTATATTGAATAGTAATGGTGATAGTGGGCAACCTTGTTTCACTCCTGATCTTACTGGGAAAGGTTGCAGTTTATTTCTATTGCATATTATGCTTACTGACGGTCTTAAATATATACTCCTGATTATTCTAAGGAATAATCCATTTATTCCTATACTCTCAAGAGTTTTTAGTAGGAATGGATGTTGGATTTTGTCAAATGCTTTTTCTGCATCTATTGAGATGATCATATAGTTCTTATTAATTTGATTATTAATATGGTCAATTATATTAATAGTTTTCCTAATATTAAACCAGCCCTGCATTCCTGGAATAAATCCTACTTGATCATAGTGTATTATCTTGGAGATGATTTTCTGAAGTCTTTTTGCTAATATCTTATTTAAGATTTTAGCATCAATATTCATTAAGGAGATTGGTCTATAATTTTCTTTCTCAGTTTTCGATCTACCAGGTTTAGGTATCAGTACCATGTCTGTGTCATAAAAGGAATTTGGTAGGACTCCTTCATCCCCTATTTTTTCAAATAATTTATATAACATTGGGGCTAATTGTTCTTTAAATGTTTGGTAGAATTCACATGTGAATCCATCTGGCCCTGGGGATTTTTTCCTGGGGAGTTGATTAATAGCTTGTTCTATTTCTTTTTCTGAAATGGGACTATTTAAGCAATTTATCTCCTCCTCTGTTAATCTAGGGAGCCTATATTTTTGGAGGAAGTCATCAATTTCACTTAAGTTATCAAATTTATTGGCATAAAGTTGGGTAAAGTAACTCCTTATTATTTCTCTAATTTCCTCTTCATTGGTGGAAAGATCCCCCTTTTCATTTGTAAGACTATCAATTTGATTTACCTCTTTCTTTTTTTTGATCAAATTTACCAAAGGTTTATCTATTTTATTGGCTTTTTCATAAAACCAACTCTTGGTTTTATTTATTAATTCAATAGTTTTTTTACTTTCAATTTTATTGATTTCTCCTTTTAATTTTTGTATTTCGAGTTTAATTTTTGGTTGGGGGTTTATAATTTGGTCTTTTTCTAGCCTTTTAAGTTGTAAGCCCAATTCGTTAATCTTCTCTTTCTCAATTTTCTTCAAATAAGCCTCTAAAGATATAAAATTTCCCCTTATTACCGCTTTAGCTGCATCCCAAAGATTTTGATATGATGTCTCATCATTATCATTATCTTGGGTGAAATTGTTAATTGTTTCTATAATTTGCTCTTTCACCCAGTCATTCTTTAAGATGAGATTATTCAGTTTCCAATTACTTTTTGGTCTATTTACCCCTAACTTTTTACTGAATGTAGCTTTTATTGCATTGTGATCTGAGAAGAAGGCATTTATTATTTCTGCCTTCCTACATTTAATTTTGAGATCTTTATGTCCTAGTATATGGTCAATTTTTGTATAGGATCCATGAACTGCTGAGAAGAAAGTATATTCCTTCCTATTGCCATTCAGTTTTCTCCAAAGGTCTATCATACCTAGTTTTTCTAATGTTCTATTTACTTTTTTAATTTCTTTCTTGTTTGTTTTGTGGTTTGATTTGTCTAAATCTGAGAGTGCAAGGTTGAGATCTCCCACTATTATAGTTTTACTGTCTATTTCTTCTTGCAGTTCTCTTAACTTTTCCTTTAGAAAGTTAGATGCTATACCACTTGGTGCATATATGTTTAGTATTGATATGGCTTCATTATTTATGCTACCTTTCAGCAGGATATAGTTTCCTTCCTCATCTTTTTTAACGAGATCTACTTCTGCTTTTGCTTGATCTGAGATAAGGATAGCTACCCCTGCTTTTTTGGCTTTACCTGAAGCATAATAGGCTCTGTTCCAACCTTTTACCTTTACTCTGTATGTATCTCCCTGCTTTAAGTGTGTTTCCTGTAGGCAACATATTGTAGGGTTCTGCTTTTTGATCCAATCTACTATCCGTCTCCGTTTGATGGGATCGTTCATCCCATTTACATTTACAGTTAAAATTACTAATTCTGTATTTCCTGCCATCGTATTATCCCCAGATTATGCTTTTTTCCCTTGACCCCCCTGATCCCCCTCCCCGATATTTAATTTACAGACCCCCCTTGTGACGCGCAACCCTCCCTCTTTTTTTTTTTTTTTTTTTTTAGGATCCCTCCCCCCTCCATCCAAGTCCCTTCACTTATTCTCCTTTTCCTTTCCCCTTTTCCTCTCCCCCCTTTTAATGAGGTGAGAGAAAATTCTCTGAAAAACAAATATGTTAATTATTTACTCTTTGAGCCTCTTCTGATGAGAGTAAGATTCACACAATGATTCTCCCCCTCACTAAGTTCCCTCAGATATGGTGTATTTTCTATGTCTCTTCCTGGGATGTAGTTTCCCTCTTTTTATCACTCCTTCCCCTTTTTCTGAACCGACCTCCTTCCCTTTACTACACCCCCCTTTTTTTCTTTTATATCAGTAAAATCAAATTATCCTTGAGTATTTTTTATATAAACCACAACAGAGTTACAGTTCTCAAGGGTTCTGTGTACCTTTTTCTGTTTCTCTTCAGTCTTGTGGATGTAGATCAAATTTTTTGTTTAAGTCTGGTTTTTTTCTTAGAAACATATAGAATTCCTCTGTTTCATTGAATGACCATCTTCTTCCGTGGAAAAAGATGCTAAACTTAGCTGGGTAGTTCATTCTTGGTTGCAGTCCTTGATCTTTTGCCTTACGGAATATCAGGTTCCAGGCCCTTCTATCTTTTAATGTGGAGGCAGCCAGATCTTGGGTGACCCTTATTGTGGCACCTTGGTATTTAAATTGTTTTTTTCTAGCTGCTTGCAGGATTTTCTCCTTTGTGTGGTAATTCTGCAGCTTAGCCATAATATTCCGTGGTGTTCTTTTTTTAGGGTCTATTTCAGAAGGAGTTCGATGAATTCTTTCCACATCTACTTTCCCTTCTGTTTCTATTATCTCTGGACAGTTCTCTTTGATAATTTCCTGTAAAATAGAATCTAGGCTCTTTTTTTGGTCATAGTTTTCTGGAAGTCCAATAATCCGCAGATTATCTCTCCTAGATCTATTTTCCAGGTCTATAGATTTTCCCAGTAAGTATTTGACGTTGTTCTCCAGCTTCTCATTTTTTTTGTTTTGTTTGACTGATTCTTGGGTTCTCTGTGAATCATTCATTTCTATTTGTTCCATCCTGACTTTTAAGGAGTTATTTTCTTCTTTCACAGTTTTTAGTTCTTTTTGTAAATGCCCAATTTCGTTTTTAAATGAATTGTTTTGCTCTATTGAATTTTTTTCCATTTCCCTAATTTTTTTTTTTGAGAATTATTTTCTTTTTCCAATTCAGAAATTCTATTTTCTTGAGACTTTTTTATCTTTTCCAATTCAGAAATCCTACTTTCCTGTGTTTTTTTAACCTTTTCTAATTCACTAATTTTGTTTCCCTGCATCTCCTGTGAATTCTTTATTTTTTCCAACTCCAATTTCAGGACGTTGTTATTCTCTATCATAACTTCCCTTTCCTTGCCCCATTTTTCTTCGATCTCCCTCAATTTCTTAAGAGCTTCTTCTAGGAGAGAGTTATGTGATGGGGGGCAGGAATCGTTCCCCTTTAGGTTGTTATCTTCTGAATCTTTGCTGTTAACTTCCTCGGGGTTGGATACCCGCTCTTTCTCTGTATAGAAGGAATCTATAGTTTTTCTAGCTTTTTTGCTCATACTTAAAAAATGTTTTGGGGTCTGTCCCTGGGGTAGGAAATTATTTACTTCTTTACCAGCTTCCTTCCAGACCGGATGGATGCAGCGGCCCCTGCGCCCGCGCTAAGAGAGAGCTCTGGGAGAGAGTTCCCCACCCCCTCCCTGGAAGCGCCTCAGAGGTGATTAGCACTGCTGTGCTTTGAGGGCGTAGAATAGTGAAGACAGCAAGAAGCTCAGCCTATGTGTCCGGGTGGGGAGTGGATGTCTGCAGCAGGTGACGTAAGAAGCCCCTGCGCTCAAACTGGAAGTGTCTGCCAGAAACCGCGGTCCCTAGTTCAAAGGTTCCGCTTCTCTGGGACTTCCTGGAGCTGAGTTCCACTCCCTCCAGCTAAGCTAGGCAGTGTGTGTTGCCTTGGGCCGTATCCGCCCACTTGTCAGTCTCTTAACTATTCTCAGGAGGTAGCTGAGGCCACACCCCCTGGTGCTGAGTCTGCTGAGTCACCCCCAGGGTGGGGGGGGGGGGAAATCTAATCTGAGTTTTAAAATATTTTGGCTTTCTCTTCTGAACTGCTAAATAATTAGCAGAGAAGAGCTAACAGCCTGTGCCAGATTCCTTTACCTCAGTGGCTTCTCTGATCCCAGAGCCCCTCCCAGCGCAATGGGCGCAGTGTGCCCCTACCCCACCGTCTGTGCTGGTCTTTCTTATTCCTCCCCTGAGAACTGACCTTTCCTGTTGAAACTCCAGATTCTCTTCAGCTGGTAAGTCGTGCTTCCAGTCCTTGTGGTATCTATCAGTCCTGAGCTAATTTTGAGACTTAATTTATCTAATTGGTTGTGAGGGAGTGAGGACGTTCACTGAGTCGTGTGTTTCTTCTCTGCCATCTTGGCTCCGCCCCCAGGATTCTGGCTTTTAATCCAGACTGCTAACTAATTCCTCTTTATGAGGGAATTTACCCCATTCACATTTATGGTTAGAATGATTAATTCTTTATTGCTTGCCATCCTGTTAATCCCTGATTATGCTTTTCTCCTTTCCTTCCCTCTTACCCCCCTACCCAGTATTAAACTTGTGAGCACCACTTGCTTTTCACAGCCCTCAGTTTTTAGTATTCCTCCCCCACCTTAAAGTTCCTCTTCCTTTTTTCCCCTTTTTCTCACAATTTATGTATTCCCTTCCCCTTAGCTTGCCCCTTCCCTCTCACTTTTCAATGAAGTGGAAGAAGTTTCACCATTAATAGAATATGTCTATTGATACACACTATGGTCATCCCCCTCCTTTCTTTCTCTCAGATATAATAGGTTACCTTTGCCTCTTCATGGGATATAGTGTCATCACTTTACCCTTTTTTATGATATAATTTCCTTTTCACCTCTAGTTTCTAAAGCAAATTATACATGTGTTCTTTACATATCTTTATGGCAGAAATATAGTTCTCAAGATTTCTTTTTACCTTTTTAGTAATCTCTTGAGTTCTGTATTTGAAGACGAAACATTTTGTGTAGATCTGGCTTTTTCATCAAGAATAGATGAAATTCAATCACTACTGATCCGAGAAATGCAAATTAAGACAACTCTGAGATACCACTACACACCTGTCAGATTGGCTAAGATGACAGGAACAAATAATGATGAATGTTGGAGGGGATGTGGGAAAACTGGGACACTGATACATTGTTGGTGGAGTTGTGAAAGAATCCAGCCATTCTGGAGAGCAATTTGGAACTATGCCCAAAAAGTTATCAAACTGTGCATACCCTTTGACCCAGCATTGCTGTTATTGGGATTATATCCCAAAGAAATACTAAAGAAGGGAAAGGGACCTGTATGTGCCAAAATGTTTGTGGCAGCTCTTTTTGTTGTAGCTAGAAACTGGAAGTTGAATGGATGCCCATCAATTGGAGAATGGTTGGGTAAATTGTGGTATATGAAGGTTATGGAATATTATTGCTCTGTAAGAAATGACCAGCAGGTGGAATACAGAGAGGCTTGGAGAGACTTACATCAACTGATGCTGAGTGAAAAGAACAGAACCAGAAGATCGCTGTACACTTCAATGCTGTATGAAGAGGTATTTTGATGGAAGTGGATATCTTCAACATAAAGAAGATCCAACTCACTTCCAGTTGATCAATGATGGACAGAAATAACTACATCCAGAGAAGGAACACTGGGAAGTGAATGTAAATTGTTAGCACTACTGTCTATCTACCCAGGTTACTTATACCTTCGGTATCTAATACTTAAGGTACAACAAGAAAATGGTATTTACACACATATATTGTATCTAGGTTATATTGTAACACATGTAAAATGTATGGGATTACCTGTCATCGGGGGGAGGGATTGGAGGGAGGGAGGGGATAATTTGGAAAAATGAATTAAAAAAAAAAAAAAAAAGAATAGATGTAATTCATTTATTTCATTAAATGTCCATCTTCTTTCCTGGAAAACGATGCTCATTTTTGCTGGGTAAGTATTCTTGGCTGCATACAAGTTCCTTAGCCTTTCAGAATATCATGTTCCAAGCCTTTTTCAAATGACTTCTATTTTTAAGTTAAAATTAAAATACAAATTTCTGGGAAGGAATATATTAGAAAAAATAAAGGTAGATTAAATATTGTAATACATCACATTATTGACAAAGCCAGACTTATAAATATATTGAAATCAGGACACGGGTGACAATGTATTGATTTATTTTAACCAAAATAATTAAGATGAAAGAAAGCGCTTTTTAAATAACTTTCTAAATAAATAAAGATACTTTCTTTCTCAGTCTCTCTACTTTTCTTTCTTTTTTTCTTGCTTCCTTGCTCTCTTATTTTCTTCCTTCCTTCCTTCCTTCCTTCCTTCCTTCCTTCCTTCCTTCCTTCCTTCCTTCCTTCCTTCCTTCCTTCCTTCCTTCCTTTGTCTCCCTCTTCTTCTCTTCCTTTATTCTTTTCTGTATGATTTTGAATGTGGGGAATGGAAAATTTTAATTAATTTTTAATTGTTAATATTTTTGTGTTTGTTTTTCTTTTAGGAGCTGTTTTTTCATATGCTTTCACCATTTTTTGCTACTAGGAAATAGCTCTTGGTTATACAAGCACATACACTTATATGTGTCTGCAAACACACACATATAAATATCTTTATACTGTAATAACTGATACAGATATTTGTCTAAATATCACCAATTTTTTTTATAATCCTAGTTGCATTATTTTTTCTATGAAAGTTATTCAATTTACTTTCTTAAAGTTATCTATTGGATCTATTACGATAAACTTAATCCCTTACTGGGCAAACATTTTCCCTTGATTTAAAAAAAAAATTTCTTTCCGTTTCCCTCCAATATTTTAAAAGTGTTATAACCCCACTTATACATCCAAGTTTATACATTTTTTGAAACTTATTTTGAAATATATTACCCAAAGTTGTGTTATTATTATTATTATTATTATTATTATTATTATTATTATTGATTACACTGATTTAGAATACCCCCAAGGCGGTTAATGTAAAGTAGCAAGTTCTTTCTCATGTGGTGTACATTCAATTGTTTAAAAGAAATTACATTTTATTTTTGTATTTTTGCTTATGTAATCATTTTCAGTGCTCATTAGCATTGACCCATACTTAACACTGTATAACAAGGTCAGGTCAAAATGGGTTCATTACCTCCAGCATAAAGAATGAGATTATAAATAAATTAGAGGAACATAGGATTTTTACCTCTCAGACCTGTGGAAGAGGAATGAATTTATGTCCAAAGAAGAACTAGAGATCATTATTAATTACAAACTAGAAAACTTTGATGACATCAAATTGAATAATTTTTGTACAAACAAAACTAATCCAAATAAGATTAGAAGGGAAACAATAAACTGGGAAAAACATTTTTATAGTCAAAGGTTCCAATTAAGTCCTCATTTCCAAAATATATAAAGAATTGACTCTAATTTATAAGAAATGAAGTCATTCTCCAATTGATAAATGGTCAAAGGATATGAACAGACAATTCTCAGATGATGAAATTGAAACTATTTCTAGTCATATGAAAAGATTCTCCAAGTCATTATTAATCAGATAAATGCAAATTAAGACAACTCTGAGATACCACTACACACCTGTCAGATTGGCTAGAATGACAGGGGAAGGTGATGCAGAATGTTGGAGGGGATGTGGGAAAAGAGGGGTACTGATACATTGTTGGTGGAGTTGTGAATATATCCAGCCATTCTGGAGAGCAGTTATCAAACTGTTCATACACTTTGACCCAGCAGTGTTGGTACTGGGTTTGTATCCCAAAGAGATCTTAAAGAAGGGAAAGGGACCTGTATGTGCAAGAATGTTTGTGGCAGCCCTCTTTGTGGTAGCCAGAAACTGGAAACTACATGGATGCCCGTCAATTGGAGATTGACTGAATAAATTATGGTATATGAATATTATGGAATGTTATTGTTCTGTAAGAAATGACCAACAGGATGATTTTAGAGAGGCCTGGAGAGACTTACATGAACTGATGCTGAGTGAAATGAGCAGGACCAGGAAATTGTTGTATACTTCAACAACAATACTATATGATGATCAATTCTTTTTTTTTTTTTTTTTTATTCATTTTTCCAAATTATCCCCTCCCTCCCTCCACTCCCTCCCCCCGATGGCAGGTAATCCCATACATTTTACATGTGTTACAATATAACCTAGATACAATATATGTGTGTAAATACCATTTTCTTGTTGCACATTTATTATTAGCTTACGAAGCTATAAGTAACCTGGGTAGATAGACAGTAGTGCTAACAATTTACATTCACTTCCCAGTGTTCCTTCTCTGGTTGTAGTTGTTTCTGTACATCATTGATCAACTGGAAGTGAGTTGGATCTTCTTTATGTTGAAGATTTCCACTTCCATCAGAATACATCCTCATACAGTATTGTTGTTGAAGTGTATAGTGATCTTCTGGTTCTGCTCATTTCACTCAGCAACAGTTGATTTAAGTCTCTCCAAGCCTCTCTGTATTCCTCCTGCTGGTCATTTCTTACAGAGCAATAATATTCCATAACCTTCATATACCATAATTTACCCAACCATTCTCCAATTGATGGGCATCCATTCAACTTCCAGTTTCTAGCTACAACAAAAAGAGCTGCCACAAACATTTTGGCACATACAGGTCCCTTTCCCTTCTTTAGTATTTCTTTGGGATATAATCCCAATAACAGCAATGCTGGGTCAAAGGGTATGCACAGTTTGACAACTTTTTGGGCATAGTTCCAAATTGCTCTCCAGAATGGCTGGATTCTTTCACAACTCCACCAACAATGTATCAGTGTCCCAGTTTTCCCACACACATATGATGATCAATTCTGATGGAAGTGGCCATTTTCAAGAATGAGATGAACCAAATCAATTCCAATAGAGCAGAAATGAACTGAATCAGCTACACCAAGCAAAAGAACTCTAGAAGATTATCATGAACCACTACATAGAATTCTCAATCCCTCTAATTTTATCTGCCTGCTTTTTGGATTTCCTTCACAAGCTAATTGTACACTATTTCGAAGTCCAATTCTTTTTGTACAGCAAAACAACTATTTGGACATGTATACCTATATTGTATTTAAATTATACTCTAAAATATTTAACATGTATTGGTCAACCAGCCATTTGGGGTGGGGGAAGAAAGGGAAAAATTAGAACAAATGTTTTGGCAATTGTCAATGTTATAAAATTACCCATGCATATATTTGGTAAATAAAAACTATTAAAATATAAAAAAAATATATATAATGTGGCAAATGCTGATTCCCTTTTTGTGTCTAATTTTGGGCTCTTCATATAAGAAATGATTACTCAGAAGGAAGATGCATGACCTTTATTTTTGTTCTTACTGGTTTCATAATGACCCTGTTAATGCTGCCTACATAATGATTGGACCCAATTAGTTAGTGTTGCATCATAGTCCTTAACTTTTTCCCCCTTTTATCCTTTTACATGAACTTATGCAAAAAGTATCTTTAGATGAATCTGTCTAGCCTTGGAAGCAACCTTGTGCATTCCATTATTCTGGATGTCTATAACAGATATATATCACCAGCTGTGACATTGGTGGCACTATTCCATTTAATATCAGATTAGTAAAAGATAAAGGAGTGAATTAATCATTACTGGAATGATAAAAATTATAGCTCAATTATTGTCGGTTTAGTCCCTATAGGTAAGCATGAGAAAATCATGATATATCATTGTGAGAAAAATGAATGAATAGTTTTCTCTTCATGAGATTGGGAAATCTTTCAAAGATTTTCCCCCAATTTTCTCTTCACCATGATCATTCTTTATTAGAAATGTTTTAAGTTTTATTGAGGCATATTATTATTATTCCTTAAATTGTTGCTTTATCTTCATTTTGTTTTCACATATTATCTATTGACAATTATAAAATAATATAGTACATGGTTGTTTGGGTCTTAATTAATATTCTATTCCTCACTCCTTTGAAGAAGGGAGGACAAAATAGAGGACATGAGTAAAGGAAAGATAATGCATAAAGTTATGAATCATGACCAGAGCACAGATGTGATCTAGGAAGATCAAATTCTAGAATGGAGGATAGAAATAAGTATCAGCCACCCAGCTTTATTTAGAGAAAATCTACTACTTCCATAAATTATGCTCAATGCTGTTCAGCAATAAATAATCTCAGAATCATCTAGAATACTTATGGATTAATTTACTTATCCATTTTGTGTCTAATGTGGGACTTTCTAAATTCAAAGTCCTTCTCTATTTACTATATCATACAACTTCTTTACTATTTTAGTTATAGGGCTACTATACTTTGTAAATTATCAGGCACTATATAAATAATATTCATTAATTATTTATTTTATCTATATACCAGCATTTTTCTACTTTTTCTTTAACCTCCCTTCTTTCCCCAATTTCTTGGCTAATAAATATATCTCCCTTTATAAACATTCTTGTAACTTTTTTTTCTAAGTCTTCTCTACTTTTTTATACTTCATGTGATTTATTTGAGTACAGAACCTATGGGTTTCCTTTTTTATCTAATGTCTAATACAGTGCCTTACATATTATAGGAACTTGATAAATGCTTGTAACAGTAATTGAATTCTTCAGAGAGTTATTTTGTGGGAAAAGGTTGAAAATATACATAAAATATTTGGTAAGTTAAAGTGTATTATAATTTATGCTATTTTCATTTGAAGGCTACTTGATTTCCTCAAAGGGATTTGTAATTATAAAGCATTCAAAACAGTCAATATGGTGCCTATATTTTCTTAAATTAGTATGATACCAGTCAGCATAGTATTGAAAGTTATCTCTGTTAAATTCCAATCAATAGCAATTGTTACCAAGTATCTCTGAGAAATTACTGGACACTGCATAATCTAGTTGTATTTTTTTTTCCAGTTAAAGTGACAAAGACTTCCTTCTTCTTTATTTTCTTTGAATTATGCACAAGCATAATAGTAATCTTTTTAGCTAAATATTACTTCTTCCTTCAGTCAAGAGCAGATCTAGGTGGGACTGAGTGCCAGGAAAAAAAATATTGGAAGTTAATAGACTTAAATATTACTACAGCTATTAATTAACTATAACACTATAGGCAAATTTCTTTTTTTTTTCTCATTTGTCCTCAGTTTCTCCACTTTAAACCAATGAGGGCTGGATTAGAATTTCTCCAAAATTCCTTTGAACTTTTATAATTTTATTAATAGAATAACTGAACAAAGGAAGCCATGATAATTGTGTATTTTTCCCTATCAGTTGTACACATTATTAATCTTTACTTAGTATCTCAAGTATCAACATTCAAGATTATTTTTTAGTTTACACAACTGTATAAGCACCTGAAGTTTATCAGATAAAATATATGGCTGAATATTCAGCATAACAATTTTAAACAATTTCAGTATTCTAACTACAACATGGCTGTGTTCAATTGCTACTGTCAACATTAATTTGTAACATTTTCCAGAGTTGTCACATTGAAGCAAATGTGTCCTGCTTAGTGATTTATTGAAGACAGGATGGATTGATTTTTGGAAAATTTTGTTTATATGAACCAGGGTCATCCTGAATCTTGCTTTTAGACATTTTTGACTTTACAATCAATCTTCACAAATAAGGTCTTGTTGGATTACATTATTTCAGCAAGAAATATGTTATTCTTTATCACAAACCAATGTGTTACATTCAAAGGTTCATGCATATAACATATGCTGGTTACAGATTGCTGGATGTGGTAGTACTAATTCAGTTTCCCTCAGAAGGAAATGCATGGTGAAAAAAGGCAAAGTAATTTTAGTGGCCAAGTCAAACCTAAAAATCTGTCTAGATAGATAACCTGGTGTTAAAACAAGTAGGAGATGTAGATAGTTTAATTTCAACCTATTTCAAGCCCTGGGTAGGGTACTGAAATCATAATATAAATAAATAAACAATTAATTAAATAGATAGATAGATAGATAGATAAATGAATGAATAAATGCATAAATAAATAAAGATAAATGAATGACTGAATAGATAGATAAATAAATGAATAAATAAATGAATAAATAAATGAATGGATGAATGAATGAATAAATGAATGGATGAATGAATGAATGAATGAATGAATAAATAAATAAATGAATGAATGGCTAAATAAATAAATAAGTGGATAAATGAATGAATGAATGAATGAATGAATAAGTAAATAAACAAACAAACAAACAAATAAATAAATAAATAAATACATAAATAAATAAAACCTAAGTTCCATTTACCCCTCAAACACTCACTAGCCATGTGACCATAGGAAAGTCACTTAAACTCTCTTTGGTTCCACTTTTTGGTATTAAAATGTATGAAGTGTATATAATGAGGCCTAAATATCATCTCCATATTCTGTTATTTTATGATCCACAGTTGAGAGTTTCTGTTGTTCAGTCATTTTCAGTTATGCCTTAAGTGTTATGATTCCATTTTTTTGGTTTGTTTGTTTGGTTGGTGTTGTTGTTATTGTTGTTGTTGTTTTTTGGCAAAGATAATAGTATGGTTTATCATTTCCTTCTAAAGCTTTCTTTCTTTTATTTTTTCCTTTTATTTTACAAATGAGAAAACAAGCAAAAGGTAGTAAGCAACTTGCAGAAAATCAAACAGCTAATATCTGAGGCCAGATTTAAATTCATAAAGAGGAGTGTTCCTGATTTTTTGACTTATACTATAACCAATGAGTCTTTAAGCTGCCTAACGTTGAGAATTTAAAACAGGAAAAACATCTGTCACAGAAATATAAAAATAACAAAAATAGGAATTCTCAAATACTAGTATGTGTATCTGGTATTTGTGGTCATTCACTTTCTTTCTCTACAAATACTTGCCCACCTACTGGCACCTCTGCAATCTTCTATACCTATACTCAAAGCTCTTTGAGGCTGATAGATTGTCACAAAACAGCATAATTTAAAAGCTATAGGGGACCTGCATAGCTATCTACTTCAACCATTGCATAAAAGGAATGACCACTATTATTTGCTTGACAAGTGAAAGTACAGTTAATGATCATCTTCTGAGAATGGGAAACTCATTTTCAAGGCAACCTATTTCCTTTTGAGACAAATGTATTTGTAAGGAAGAGATTGGTTACAGAAAATTAAAAATGGCAACTTTTCCGACTTCTGCTGCCTTTTGAGATAAAGCCATTAAACCTGATTCTTCTTCCACATGGCTGCCCTTCAGACATTTGGAGATAGCTATCATATATTCTCTAAGTAATTTCTTCTCTATGCTAAATATGTACATTTTCTTCAGTCAGTCATTCATATGATGAATTCATAGTCTTTTTTTTTTTTTTTTTTTTTTGGTGTGGAAATTCTCTAATTCATCTCAATGATTCTAAAATACAGGGTTTAGAGCAGCAAATAGCATTTCAGATGAGTTTTCATTAGCACTGACTACAGTGAGATGAATAGTCAGTCTTTCCAATAAACTTTTGTTAAGGAAGTGGATATATGGAAAATACATAAAAATAGATCCTCTAATATAAAGGCTTGTTGAGCCTTTTCTGGGAATGATCATCTCTTTTTGGTATCTGCCCTTATCAAACTCTCACCTATGTCTCTAATATCCTATAACATGCATGGCCATAGCCTAGTAAAACAAACCTCAGATACTTTTGTTGAAATAGTGCAATGACTACCTCAAGCATATGAAGATTTTTTCTGATAGGAATGGATGGATAAGAACAATTTGTTCTGAAGGCCATGAAGGATACTGAAGCACGTGCTTTGAGATGCTTAGAGTTTGGTCAGACATTGGAGAGGCCAAGATCATCCATTGCATTTTAGGCCACCCCCAGTCTTCCTGTCTTTTGTCTTGTTTCTGGACTTCAATGTGAAGAAAGAATGTTACTGAAGACTTCTCACTTAAATGCAATTTAGCTCTATGTCAAGACATCACACAGTGATGTCATTGATCCTCTTCAAAATAAAGGACTAAGAATATTAAGGAACTTCTTTGTGCTAAGTACTCTGCCAAATGCTAGGAAATAAGATAAATAAAAATCCCTCAAAATATAGTCCATACTTTCAGGAGAATACAGGCTTTTGAGGGAGACAAATTGACAAATTAGGTTCAAAATATATACTATAAAACCATATTAAAATGATAATAGCTCTCAACTCTTTGTTGTAAGGATCAAATGAAATGATATATTTAAAGTGTTTTGCAAAACTTAAATTACCCTTTAAACTTGAAATAATTTAAAGGTTGTAGCTATGGAGTAGTGCCTTGAATTCTAGAGAGAGATAGAAAATCTTAAATCAAATAATTCATTTGTCACTAATTAGATTTCTTTATCCATGCAAAAGCTGAGTTTGTACATCCAGAAAATATTCATGATATTTACAATAATTATTTGTCTTTATTAGGGTCAAATGAGATAGCATATGCAAAATCCTATGTAAAGGGACATAATTAATAGTATTTTGGAATCAGGTCTGATTTCCACTAGTTCTGGGGATAATTGATTGAAGCTATATCTGTTTGCTGTTGACATGACACTAGGATTTAAAAATCCTGGTGAATCAACAGATACAAAGTGAAAAAAAAATAATAATATTATCAAGATTGTTAAAAAGAAAAACCTGCAACATTTCACTATATTAATCATAAAACCAAGTGAGAAAATAATAGAAGTTAAAGCAGACAATACTGGTTATATGAAACTATAAAGGATTTACCCCAGCCCCACAGGGAAACACTCTGATGTGATGCTTTACACATCAATAGCAAGATTATGTAAATATCAACTATGATAGACTTAACTCTTATCAGCAATACAATGATCCAACAAAATTGGATGGGATTGCCTTGGGATGAAAAATGTCATCTGCATCCAGAGAGAAGACTATGGAGACTGAGTGCCACTAATTTTTTTCTGCTTTTTTGGTGTTGCTATTTGTTTTTTTTTTTGTTTGTTTGTTTGTTTGTTTGTTTTGTTTTTTCTTTCTCATGGTTTCGTCCCTTTTCTTCTGATTTTTGTTTCACAACCTCCTGATTAATATGAAAATGTGTTTAAAATGATTGTACATGTATAATGTATATTAGATTTCCTGCTATCTTGCAGCAGTTGGAGGTAAGGGAGAAGGGGGTAATTTAAAACATAAAATCTTGTGAAATGGATGTTAAAATCTAACTTTATATGTAATTGGAAAAAATAAAATAATATTTTGAAAAAATGAATAATAATCATAAATTGATAAATAAATGGTTATAGGGTATGACAAGTAGTTTCCAAAAAAAATCTAAGTTATCAATAATTACATGAAAAATACTTTAATTCATTATTCATTAGAGAAATAGATATTAAAGAAATAATGTGGTTCTACCTCAAATCCATCAGATGACTAACATGAAAAAATGACAAGGAAAAGGGGAACTAAACCTACTAATACATTGTAGATTAGGCCATCTAAAAATGCCATTAGGAAATATAAGTAAACTATATATACCATATAATTCACCAATATTAGATTGATCTTCCAAAGAGAAAGGAAAGGGGAAAAAAATTAAAGACTCAATTGTTACTGTTCATACAGCTGTGTATGAACACATGAGATTTTCTGATTCATGACAATGTGAATGATGACATCTGAAGCAATACTTTGTTTCATCCTAATTCTCTAATAGTGTGGATCCATTCAGAGAATACTGACAACTGAGGGTTAGAAATGATTTTAGATTTAGTGAATTTCTCTTATAGTATTTATATTTTAATTAATGCATTTAATATAGGAGGCAGCAGAGTATAACAGAGGGAGTCTTTATGTTGTTGTTTTTAACTTAGTACAGTGCTTAATACTCAGTAAACATTAAATAGAGCAAATTTTCTTCTTTCCTTCCTTCCTTCATTTTTTCATTCTTTCCTTTTTTCTTTGTTTTTCCTTTTTTCTTGGTGTGACATATTATTCATCCAGTTTTTAAATGTAGAAGTGTTAAATCACCGCTGAATTTCAGAGCCCAAGTGTACATCTGGAGTTAAGAGGTCATATAATCAAATAACTGAAATTTGGAAAAAAGAAATTCACAGAACTGAACTTTGCCATCAACTGGGCAAATACCTTAGAAAATTAATTTTTCTGTTCTCCCCAAATTATTCTAAAACTGTAATATTTTACTCTTGTTGGTGAAAGTTTTTGAAGTTCTTCAAAATTTGTTGGAAAATTAAAGGGAATAGTAAATAAAATGTTATAATGAAATAGCTAGGGAAATCAGAATCTGCCTGGAAAATTTTACTCATAGCCTCTTAAGTTTAACTTAGACTATAAGATCCATAAGTATATATCCTACCACCATGGAAGATCATAATTTGGAAATCAACAAAAGTTCATTAAGTGAGACTTGAGAAATGTAATTGCTCAAATGTTGCATCATACAAGAAATTTTTGGATATTTGATTCCATTTTCTTCCTAAAGGTTGCTGTAGCTTTAATTTTTAATAGCTCTATTACTAGTAATACAGGTCATTTAGTGATGTTTTATAAAGACAACACATAAAACAAAGAAAAGTCTCTGGACTAGGGAATTCCTCCATTACTCCTGGAGTCAGGTACAAAAGTAATAAGAATTAGATTATAAATATTTCATTATTTTTCTATTAATATATCAATTCTTATTTTTAATTGTAGTTTTCTAGTAGTCAAATTATTCTTAGGGTTACAATTCTTGTATATAATTTACAATTTTGTTGTTTTGCTCATGAGATGCCTCACCCTATCTTTTATATTTTTTCATTCTTCATATTTTGATTTCTTTTTTCATTTTTTCTCATTCTTTGGCTTCTCCTTGTCCAGTTCTACTTTTCAAGGAATTATTTTTCCCTAGGATTTTAGATCTTATTTTGTAGTGGGTTAACTATTTTTCATAATCTTGCTGTTTTTATTTATTTTTAATGTATTAATAAACTAATTACAAAATAATAAAAACAAAATAGGAAATGACAGAAAAGAAAAATTAAAATAATATAAAGCAAAACAAAATATTATCATGTGTATACTAGAACATTAGGGAAGATTCAAAATATGTAACAATTAATTTTTATTTCAATAAAGCTAATATAATAATGAAAGAGATTATTTTCATGATTGACTCTTTTTACTTCTGTAAAGGACTGAAATTCTTTTTTTTTATTATTATAATTTTTTTTATTAATGGTGTTTATTTACCAGATATATGCATGGGTTATTTTACAACATTGACAATGGCCAAATCTTTGTTCTAATTTTTCCCCTCCTTCCCCGCCCCCAGATGGCAAGTTGACCAATGCATGTTAAATATGTTAAAGTATAAATTAAATACAAAATATGTATAAATGTCCAAACAGTTGTTTTGCTGTACAAAAAGAATCAGACTTTGAAATAGTGTACATTTAGCTTGTGAGGGAAATCCAAAATGCAAGCAAGCAGACAAAAATAGAGGGAATTCTATGTAGTGGTTCATAGTCATCTCCCAGAGTTCTTTCACTGGGATGTAGCTGGTAGTTCATTACTACTCTATTGGAATTGATTTGGTTCATCTCATTCTTGAAAATAGCCACTTCCATCAGAATTGATCATCATATAGTATTGTTGTTGAAATATACAACATTTTCCTGGTCCTGCTCATTTCACTCAGCATCAGTTCATGTAAGTCTCTCCAGGCCTTTCTAAAATCATCATTTCTTACAGAACAATAACATTCCATAACATTCATATACCACAATTTATTCAGCCAATCTCCAGTTGATGGGCATACATGTCGTTTCCAGTTTCTGGCCACCACAAAGAAGACTGTCACAAACATTCTTGCACATACAGGTCCCTTTCCCTTATTTAAGATCTCTCTGAGATACAAACCCAATAGCAACATGCCTGGGTAAAAGGGTATGCACAGTTTGATAACTTTTTGAGCATAGTTCCAAATTGCTCTCCAGAATTGCTAGATATATTCACAGCTCCACAAAGAACGTATCAGTATCCTTATTTTTCCACATTGCCTCCAACATTCTGCATCACCTTTCCCTTTCATTCTATCCAATCTGACAGGTATGTAGTAGTATCTTAGAGTTTTCTTAATTTGCATTTCTCTGATTAATAATGACTTGGAGCATCTTTTCATATGACTAGAAAGAGTTTCAATTTCTTCATCCAAGGATTGTCTGTTCATATCCTTTGACCATTTATCAATTGGAGAATGACTTGATTTCTTATAAATTGGAGTCAATTCTCTATATATTTTGGAAATGAGGCTTTATTGGAAGCTTTGACTGTAAAAATTTTTTCCCAGTTTATTGTTTCCCTTCTAATCTTACCTGCATTAGTTTTGTTTGTACAAAACCTTTGTAATTTGGCATGATCAAAGTTTTCTACTTTGTGATCAATAAAGATCTCTAGTTGTTTTTAGACACATTCATTCCTCTTCCTCAGGTCTGAGAGGTAAACTATCCTATGTTCCTCTAATTTATTTATAATCTCATTCTTTATACCTAGGTCATGAACCCATTTTGA
This sequence comes from Sminthopsis crassicaudata, assembly GCF_048593235.1. NCBI lineage: Eukaryota > Metazoa > Chordata > Mammalia > Dasyuromorphia > Dasyuridae > Sminthopsis > Sminthopsis crassicaudata. The sequence continues at coordinate 313,088,992 of NC_133617.1, read as the reverse complement.
CCTGATTTTGGTGTACAGTGTTAAGTGTGGGTCAATGCCTAGTTTCTGCCATATTAATTTCCAATTTTCCCAGCAATTTTTGAAGGACTGAAACTCTTAAAAGGTGTGCTTGAAGCAGACAACTGAGAACTTAAGGCAAATTACCTATTTGACTATGACTCTATTAGCATATGTTTGGAAAAATGGCCTTCTCACCATCAGTGCTTACTCAATGTTTGGTGTATACAGATCATCAAGGATTAGAGAGTGGAGTGAAACAAGCCAGAGTTTCACTTTGCAGCAGGACAAGGAGAAGAAAAGTTGATGGCAAGCCTCGTGGTGATTTGTCTGTCTCCTTCACTTCTCCCACTAAAGACCAAGGACTTATACTTATCCTGACTCTGGGTGATCCTGAGGCCTCCAGAGAGATAGCCTATATTTACATTTTGGCGAACATTGTGTGAACCAAGGACCCTAATTTCACTGAATAAATCCCTGGTGAACAGGAAATAGGGTGAGTATTTTAATAGACAAACAGGGAAATTACTTTGTTAAGAGCTAAACTAGTAACTCTCATTTTCTAGCTGAAATGGGGCAGTTATTAGGAAAATATTCTCCCCCACCCCAACCCCACACAGAAGGTGATCTACAGAAAGCATACTCAGAGTGATAAAGAGACAGAGTTTGATTGTAACTTGGGAGAAGATTGATGGACTTGTGGATACATTAGAATTCATGTCCCCTTTCTCTTCTAGTTTCCGTAGAAGATAAAAACTGAATTGGACAATTACAAAAAGATATAAAAAAAGTGAGTGAAGACAATACACCATTGAAAATTCGAATGGAACAAGTAGAAATGAATGACTCAAGGAGAAAGCAAGAAGTAGTCAAGCAAAACCAGAAGAACAAAACAATTGAAAAGAATGTCAAGTACCTTATTGGAAAGACAACAGACCTGGAAAACAGATCCAGGAGAGAAAATTTGAGAATGATCGGACTCCCTGAAAAATGTGAGGAAAAAAGATCCGGACACTATTTTCCAGGAAATTATCAAAGAGAACTGCCCAGACGTTTTGGAAACAGAGGGTAAAATAGACATTGAAAAAATTAATTGATCACCTACTGAAAGGGACCCTAAAATCAACAGGCCAAGAAATATACTGGCCAAATTGAAGAACCATCAGATGAAGGAAAAAATACTGGAAGCTGCTAGAAAAAAGCAATTCAGGTATGGAGGAGCCACAATAAGGATAATCCAGGATCTAGCAGTGTCCACATTAAAAGAACGAAGGCCCTGGAACATGATATTTTGAAAGGCTAAGGAACTTGGTATGCAGTCAAGAATAATTTACCCAGAAAAAATGAGCATCCTTTTCCAGGGAAGAAGATGGACATTTAATGAAATAAATGAATTCCATCTTTCTTGATGAAAAAACCAGATCTACACAAAATGTTTGATCTTCAAATAGAGAACTAAAGAGATTTCTAAAAAGATAAAAGGAAATCTTGAGAACTATATTTCTGCCATAAAGATATGTAAAGAACACATGTATAATTTGTCCTAGAAACTAGAGGTTAAAAAGAAATTATATCATAAAAAAGGGTAAAGTGGTGGTACTGCATCTCATGAAGAGGCAAAGGTAACCTATTATATATGAGAGAAAGAAAGGAGAGGGATGAACATATTGTGTATCAATAGACATATTTGATTAATGGTGAAATCACTTCCACTTCATTGAAAATTGAGAGGAAAGGAGTAAGATAAGGGAATTAAGGAAAATTAAGATAACAGAAATTGTTAGGAAAAGGGGTAAAATAAGGGGAGGAACTTTAAGGTGGGGGAGGGATACTAAAAAGGGAGGGCTGTGAAAAGCAAGTGGTCTTCCCAAGTTTAATACTGGGTAAGGGGGTAAGAGGGAAGGAAAGGAGAAAAGCATAAGCAGAGGTTAACAAAATGGCAAGCAATATAGAATTAGTCATTCTAACCATAAATGTGAATGGGGTAAACACCCTCCTAAAAAGGAATCAGTTATCAGACTGGATTAAAAGCCAGAATCCTACTATATGTTGTTTACAGGAAACACAACTGAAATGGGCTGATACATTCAAACTAAAAGTAAAAGGGTGGAGCAGAATCTACTATGCTTCAGGTAAAGGGAAAAAAGCAGGGGTAGCTATCCTCATCTCTGATCAAGCAAAAACAAAATTTGATCTAATTAAAAGAGATAAGGAAGGGCATTATATCCTGCTAAAGGGTAGGATAGATAATGAAGCAGGATCAATATTAAACATATAGGCACCATGTGGTACAGCATCTAAATTCTTAAAAGAGAAATTAAGAGAACTGCAAGAAGAAATAGGCAGTAAAACTATAATAGTGGGAGATCTCAAACTTGCACTCTCAGAATTAGATAAAGCAAACCACAAAATAAATAAGAAAGAAGTCAAAGAGGTAAATAGAATACTAGAAAAGTTTGATATGATAGATCTTTGGGAAAAGCTAAATGGAGACAGAAAGGAGTACACTTTCTTCTCAACAGTTCATGGAACCTATACAAAAATTCATCATATACTAGGACATTAAAACGTCAAAATCCAATGCAGTAAGGCAGAAATAGTAAATGCATCCTTTTCAGACCACAATGAAATTAAAATTACATTGAATAAAAAGCCAGGGGAAAATAGACCAAAAAATAATTGGAAATTAAATAATATACTAATAAATGATTGGGTAAAACAACAAATCACAGACATAATTAATAACTTCATAATATTAATAATGAAAATGACAATAATGAGACATCATACCAATATGTGTGGGATACAGCCAAAGCAGTAATAGGGGGAAGTTTTATATCTCTACAGGCCAACTTGCATAAAATAAAAAAAGAGAGGGTCAACAAATTGGGCTTACATCTAAAATTGGTAGAAAAGGAACAAATTAAAAACCCCCAGATAAACATGAAACTTGAAATTCCAAAAATAAAAGGAGAGATTAACAAAATTGAAAGTAAAAAACTATTGAATTAATTAATAAAACTAAGAGTTGGTTCTATGAAAAAAAAAAAAAAACACAACAAAATAGACAAACCCTTAGTAAATCTGATTAAAAAAAGGAAAGAGAAAAAGCAAATTGTTATTATTGAAAATGAAAAGGGATAACTCACCATTAATAAAGAGGAAATTAGAACAATAGTTAGGAGCTATTTTGCTCAAATTTATGCCAATAAATTCGATAACTTAAATAAAATGGAAGAATACTTTCAAAACTATAGCTTGCCCAGATTAACAGAGGAAGAAGGAAGTACTCTAAATAGTCCCATTTCAGAAAAAGAAATAGAACAAGCTATTAACCAACTCCATAAGAAAAAATCCCCAGGACCAGATGGATTTATATGTGAATTTTACCAAACATTTAAATAACAAGTAACACCAATGCTATATAAGATATTTGAAAAAATAGGGATTGAAGGAGTCCTACGAAATTCCTTTTATGACACAGACATAGTACTGATACCTAAACCAGGTAGATTGAAAACTTAGAAAGTAAACTATAGACCAATATCCTTAATGAATATTGATGCTAAAATCTTAAATAAGATATTAGCAAAAAGACTTCAGAAAATCATCCCCAGGATAATACTCTATGATCAAGTAGGATTTGTACCAGCAATAAAAGGCTGGTTTAATATTAGGAAAACTATTATTATAATTGTTCATATTAATAATCAAATTAATAAAAACCATATGATCATCTCAATAGATTCAGAAAAAGCATTTAACAAAATCCAACATCCATTGCTACTAAAAACAATTGAGAGTATAGGAATAAATAGACTATTCCTTAAAACAATTAGGAGCATATATTTAAAACCATCAGTAAACATCATATGTAATGTATATAAACTGGAACCTTTCTATGTAAGATCAGGAGTGAAACAAGGTTGCCCACTATCACCATTACTATTCAATATAGTACTAGAAACGCTAGCCTCGGCAATAAGAGCCAAGAAAGAGATTCAAGGAATTAGAGTAGGAAATGAGGAAATCAAACTATCACTCTTTGCAGATGACATGATGGTATACATAGAGAACCCCAAAGACTCTGCTAAAAATCTATTAGAAATAATTCAGAACTTTATCAAAGTTGCAGGATACAAAATAAATCCACATAAATTTTCAGCATTTTTATACATTACCAACACAATCCAAGAGCAAGAGATACAAAGAGAAATTCCATTCAAAATAACTATTTCCACTCATATGAAAGTGTTCCAAATCATTATTAATAAGAGAAATGCAAATTGAGACAGCTATGAGGTATCACTACACACCTCTCAGATTGGCTAAGATGACAGAAACAAATAATGATGAATGTTGAAGGGGATGTGGGAAAACTGGGACACTGATGCATTGTTGGTGGAGTTGTGAAAAAATCCAACCATTCTGGAGAGCAATCTGTAATTATGCCCCAAAATTTATCACACTGTGCATACCCTTTGACCCAGCAGTGCTAGTACTGGGCTTTTATCCCAAGGAAATACTAAAGAAGGGAAAGGGACCTGTATGTGCCAAAATGTTTGTGGCAGCCCTTTTTGTAGTGGCTAGAAACTGGAAAATGAATGGATGTCCATCAATTGGAGAATGGTTGGGTAAATTATGATATATGAATGTTATGGAATATTATTATTCTGCCAAAAATGACCAACAGGAGGAATAGAGAATGGCTTGGAGAGACTTACATCAACTGATGCTGAGTGAAATGAGCAGATCTAGTTGATCATTATACACTTCAACAATGATACTGTATGAGGATGTATTCTGATGGAAGTGGATATCTTCAACATAGAGAAGAGCTAATCCAATTCCAATTGATCTATGATGGACAGAATCAGTTACTCCCAGAAAAGGAACACTGGGAAATGAGTGTAAACAGTGAGCACTTTTTTTTGGTTGTTGTTTTTCTTCCCAGATTACCTTCTGAATACAATTCTTCCTTTGCAACATCAACAAAATTTGGTTCTGCACATATATATTTTACCAAGCATATACTATAAGATATTTAATATGTATGGGAATGCCTGCCATCTAGGGGAGGGGGTGGAGGGAAGGAGGGGAAAAATTCGGAACAAAAGGGAGTACAAGGGATAATGTAAAAAAAAAAAAAAAATTACCTATGCATATGTACCGTCAAAAAATATTATAATTATAAAATTAAACAAAAATTCATGTCCCCTTGGTGAATAGTACTATGATAATGGTTCTGATTTAATTTCTAAGGAAACATTCTATATGTACAACTTAATAATATTAGCCTTAAAGGATCCTGCAAGTTGTAGAGAAAAGAAAAGGTTTAAGAACAACAGTCAGAAGAAGTGTGAGGAAAAACAGGAATTCAAAGGACAGAAGACAATAGAAGACAAAGGCAATTTTGCCAGAGGGCATGAGGACTTAAGTGAAATTGAAGGGTGTGGTGATTCTCACTTTCACAGCCCAGCTTCAACTCCTCCTACACTTGAACAGCCATCAACTTCATTTTCCTGGGTGGAGGAAGGAGGAGGATTAGGAGGGGCAGTGATATCACCAGCACTTCCACCCCAGCAATCACCTCCTCCTATGACTAGATTGCAAAAGGCATTACTTAAAGCCATAGAAGAAGGGCAGAATATAGCTTATTTGAGAATAGAAATGTGTCCTGTGATTGAACAGCAAGACTCTTCAGGTGAAGAAATTAGAAGATATACTCCATTTGATCTATAAATCATCAAAGACATGAAAAAGGCTTGCACTCTTTATGAGGCTACATCATCTTATGTTAAGATGTTATTACAGAATTTGGCTTATGAAATTTTAACCCCTAGTGACTGGAAATCTATATCAAGTTCATGCTTAGAATCTGGACAAAACGTCTTGTGGCTTTTTGAATATAGTGAACTCTGTAGGATTCAAGCCCAATGAAATAATCAAAGTGGAATTAATACTCCAATTGCCTATGGCCAACTAACAGGTGTAGATTCTTATGCAGACACTTCTGCACAGATTAATTACCCCACAGCATAGCATATGAGCAATTTTCTTCTGCTGCTATCAAAGCATGGGCTTTTCTCCCTGGTAGAAACAACAAGGGTGAGGCCTTCACAAAAATAGCACAAAGGCCAAATGAATCTTTTGCTCATTTTGTAAAACATCTGCAGACAGCTGTCATATGAACTATTGATAAAAATGCAGCAACAGAAATTATGATAAGGAAACTTGCTAAAAATGCTAATAAGGTTTGGAGAAAAATTATTACAGGACTACACAAGGATGTTCCTTTAAAGGATATCATAAGATGCTGTGCCACTGTAGGCACAGGTACCTTTTATACCCAGGCTATGATGAGGAATTCCCAAGATCCAAACAAGGGAAGACAAAGTCCCTTTTGGCAAGGAACTTCTAGACAGATTCTTCAGTGCTTTCAATGTGGTAAAGTAGGGCATTTGAAAGCTCAGTGTTGGCATAGAGACAGTGAAAAAAGAGTGGGAGAACAAGACCCAAAACCCCATGTCCAAAATGTAAGAGAGACTTCCATTGGGCATCAGAATGTAGACTGATTCAGGGAAATAGGATAAGGGGTTCAGCCCCAGGGCCCAAGGCAAAAAATACTTTGGGTACGATGGCAGGAAATGCTAAACCCACACAGCCTTTAGAAGCTTCATATTCAGACATGACCAATCAGCCAAAAAGCAATATGATGGGAGAAAGGGATTACATATCCAATCAGCCAGGAAGCAACTTTATGGGAGAAAGGGATTACAACAGGGGACAATAGAGTTCTATTTCCATCTTCTTCCCTGGAAGAAAATGCTAAATTTAGTGGGCTAGTTTATTCTTGGCTGCATCCAAGTTCCTTTGTTCTTAAGAATATCAGATTCCAGGGCCTTCAATACTTTAAGGTGGAAGCTGCTAGATCCTGGATAATCTTTATTGTGGCTTATTGGTATTTTTTTTTTTCCTGGTTGCTTGTAATATTTTTCTTTGACCCAATAGTTTGGAAATTTAACCATGATATTGCTTGGAGTTTTAATTTTGGGGTCTCAGGAGGTGTTCAATGAATTCTTTCAATGGTTATTTTATCTTCTGATTTTATGACATCTGGGAAATTCTCTTTGATAATTTACTGAAAAATAGAGTCTAGACTCTTTTTTTCATCATTTTTTTTCCCAGAGAGTCTAATAATCCTCAGATTATCTCTCCCTGAACTGTTTTCCAGGTTTGTTGTTTTCCAAAGAAGATATTTAACATTTTTCTATTTTTTTTTCCATTTTTTTGTTTTGATTGATGGATTCTTGACATCTCATTGAATCATTCATTTCCATTTGTTCAGTTCTGACTTTTAGTGAAATACTTTCTTCATTTACCTTTTTTTACTTCTTTTGTATTTGCCCAATTGATTTTTTAAATGAGTTGTTTTGTTCTATATATCTTTTTTTTCCATTTCCTATTTCATAAATTCTGTTTTAAAGGAGTTGTTTCCTTTTCATGTTTTGTTAAATCTATTTTTAAAGTAATTACATGCTTTTTTCCATTTCCCTATTTTTCAGTGAATTTTCTTCAGATAATTTCTGTGTTGTCTTTTCCAAACCCTCTTGTAAAGTTTTCATTTCCTTTCCCCATTTTTGTTCCAGGTCCCTTTTATGATCTTTTATAGTTTTTTTCTAGAAGAACTTTGTGTGAAAAGGACCGATTTATATCACTCTTTGGGTCTTCATCTGAAGATGATCTACTTTTAGTCTCTTGGGGTTTGAAATGTGCTCTTCCCTTTCATTGTAACAACTATGTTTTTGCTTTCTTATTCATTTTTTTTTTTTAAGTTGATGTCTGTTTTTAGGGCGATAGATGTTGTCCCAGCTTTCTCTACAATCCACAGTGGCTACATTGAGTTCGTGCTCATTCACTCTGGGTGCTGGATGTGTGTGACCAGGTCCTGTGAGATTGTGGCATTTTGCAGTTTACAATTTACCTTTTGTGTGTATTTTCGATGTTTTATAAATTCTCTGCTGATCTACTGGCTTGCAGCCAGAGCAGAGTAGCCAACACAACTGTAGATTCTTCCCTGTAGATTCTCCACCTGGACACTATAACACCCTGGGTCCCTGCTGCCTGCACTGGGCTTGGCTATGCTATGCCTGCTTGCATTTGGCCTGCCTCTCTCTGTATCCAATTTAAACTAATATTTTATAGTAAGCTTCAAAATTATCTTCTCCTGATAATTTGTTATACTCCTAATATTTGTGGATTTTGCCTGTTCAGAGATAATCCAGAGGCTGGATTTGGTAATTAGTATGAGGGTCACGGGAAAAGGTCAGAACAAAATGTGTGTCCTCTTGTTTCCACCCTCAAAATTGTTTTAATTTCTCTAATAAATTATGCTTTAAAGATTTTTTCATATGACTATAAATAGCTTTGATTTCTTCTTTTTGAAAACTGACCGCTCATATCTTTTAAATATTCATTAATAGATGAATGCCTTATTTTCTTATAAATTTGATTCAATTTATACATACATATATATATATATATATATACACATATATATGTATATATGTATATATATGTGTATATATATATATATATATATATATATATATATATATATATATATATATATATATATATATATATATATATATATGGTGAACTCTTGATCAGATAAACTTGAATGTGTTCTCACAATATTTATAAGCTCTTAGATAGCAGAGAATATTTCTTCTTCACCTTTTGTAGCTTATCCTACAGACTACTTGAGTTAATACTGAGATCTACCTGAGTGATTCATATATCCCATAAATTTTGTTTCTTGGGTATCCTCTGCCAAACTTCATTTTCAGTTCAAAAGTATTCCTCTTTATTAAGAATATGCATATGGGATGAAGTCAAGATGGCGGAGGAGACACATTCATCATTCTATGCTCCCTTTTTAACCTCACTACTAATTATGAAATTTAGCCTCAAAAACAGTGCTTCAATGGTTAAATCTACAAACGTTGGGAGTAAAAGAAATTACCTGTCAAAGATAATCTAGAAGATTGCCAGAAAAGGTTTGTCTTGATCAGGTGGGAGGAGTCCAGTGCAGGGAAAGAGACAGAACTTGGAAGCTAGCACACTGAGAGGACCAGGGGCGGGGGTGATCTATGTGAGTGGAGAATTTGAAGGGAGTATTCTACCACAGGTTGGCTTTTCTGCTTTGGTTGCAAAGCAGTAGATCAGCAGAGAAGTTACATAAACACCAAAAATAGAGTGTACTCAAAAAAAAACAAATGCCCAAATTTACATAACCTGGTCACACCCACCAAGTCCCAGACAGAAGGCAGCACAGCTCTATAGCTGCATTCTGCACCAAGAAGCTTTTGCTCAAAGTAGCCACACTTCTGAACAGCAGGGAACCTCTGACCAGGGCAGCCACATTTCTGCAAGGAGAGCCACAGGGGAGGGAGATCTGCCCACGGCAGTGGAACTTCCACAGAGCTGGTGGGCTTCCCAGAGGAGTGACACTTCTGTTGCAGCGCACCTTACAGGGCACTTCCACAGCTCAGCCACTCTTTGCAGCCCATTTGCAGTACAGCTAATGTCCATCTGTCTATTCCTGTTCTGTAGAGGGAGCTGGTAACCTCCTTTCCCTGAAAAAATTAGTAAAAATGAGTAAAAAAGCCAACCAAACTCTAACTATTGATAGTTTCTATACTGAAAGAGAGCAGGTCTTCAACTGCTTGGAGACTAATAGTAGAGAGTCTCCAGAAAAAAACCCCAAAGGGGGAATGAAACCTGGTTCCCTCACACAAGGCTCTCCTAGGAGAAATTATTAAAGATCTTAAAAGAGGGCTAGAAGAAAAATGGGCAAAGGAAAGAGAAGTAATTCAAGAGAGTATGGAAAAGGCACATAAACCACTAAAAGAAAAATTTGATAAAGAACAAGAAGAAAACAACTTCCTGAAATGTGTATTGGAAAAGGTAAAAAAAAAACTCCCAAGGAAAAAGAATTTATGAATTACAATAAGAAAATAACTCAGTAAAAAAAAAAATAGTGAAATTGGAAAAAAGTCCATAGAACAAAAAACTAATTTAAAAACTCAATTGGACATCTACAAAAATTTTTTTTTTAAAAAGCTAATGAAGAAAAAACTCACTAAATATCAAAACTGAACAAATAGAAATGAATGATTCATTGAGACATTAATAATCAATCCAGCAAAACCAAAAAAAAAAAAAAATGAAAAAATAAGTTAAAAATCCACTTGGAAAAATAACAGACCTGGAAAATAGATATAGGAGAGATAATCTGAGGATTATTGGACTTCCTGAAAATTATGATGAAAAAAAGATCTTAGACACTATTTTACAGGAAATCATCAAATAGAACTGCCCAGGTATAATAGAATAAGAAGGTAAAATAGGCATTGAAAGAATTCATCAAACACCTTCTGAAAGAGACCCTAAAATTAAAAATAAACAAATAAATAAATAAATAATAAAAACTCCAAGGAATATTGTGGCTAAATTTCAGAACTTTCAGACTAAGGAAAAATATTACAAGTAAGCAGAAAAAAAATTCAAATACCAAAGAGCTACAATCCCTCAGGATCTGTATACATCAAAACATTGAGCCAGCACAGAATAGTTAGAAGGGCCATTTTCATTTCATTTTCACATTTCAAATGTAAATCATTTTAAGATGTGACAGGTTTCCTTTGCCTCTTTGTGGAATGTAATTTCCCTATTTTTATCTCCCCTTCTCCCTTTTCCCTGATACTATCCCCTTTGTACTTCTGCTTCCCTTTTTTAGTATTATATCAGCAAAATCAAATTATACATATATTCTTTATGTATATCCATAACAGAAATACAGTTCTCAAGAGTTCTTTTTACTTTTTTTCTGCTTCTCTTGAGTCCTATAGTTGGAGGTCAAACATTTTGTTTAGCTCTGTTTTTTTCATTAGAAACAAATGGAATCCACCAGTTTCCAATGCACCAAATGGTCTAGCAGCTAAATTCTTAAAGGAGAAGTTAAGAAAGTTGCAAGAAGAAAAAAACAGAAAAACTATAATAGTGGGAGATCTCAACCTTGCACTCTCAAACCACAAAAACAAATAAGAAAGAAGTTAAAGATATAAATATAATATTGGAAACATTATGTATGATAGATCTTTGGAGAAAACTTAAAGGAGAGAGAAAGGAATACACTTTCTTCTCATCAGTTCATGGAACATATACAAAAACTGACCATATATTACTGTGAAGGGCTGAAAATCTGAATAGGTGTACTAGAATCAGACAATCAAGCACATAAGGCTAATTATCTATTGAATAATACTCTATTGTAATATGCTTGGAAAATGGCCCTTCACACTATTCTATGCTCGCTCAATCTTTTGGTGTATACAGATAATTGTAGGAGGGACTAGGGGGTGGAGTAAGACAAGCCAGAGTCACGTTGGAGGAAGACAATGAGGAGAAGGGATGTTGCTGCCCCAGCCTCATGGAGGTTTGTCTGTCTCCTTTACTTCTCTCCCTAAAGATGAAGGACTTTTGCTGATCCTGACTCTTAGTTGATCCTGAGATCTACAGGGAGCTAACTTGGACTTCATGAATTAGGACATAAATATTTCAAAATTAAATGCAAAAAGGCAGAAATAGTAAATGCATTCTTTTCAGAACATGATTCAATAAAAACTACATTCAACAAAAAACTAGGGGTAAATAGACCAAAAAGTAAATAATCTCATCCTAAAGCATGAATGGGTGAAACAATAAATCACACACATAATTAATAATTTCACCCAAGAGAATAACAACAATGAGACAACATATCAAAATTTGTGGGATGCAGCCAAAGTGGTAATAATGGAAAATTTTATATCTTTAGAGGCTTACTTGAATAAAATAGATAAAGAGAAGATCAATGAATTTGCTTTTAAATTTAAAAAGCTAGAAAAAGAGCAAATTAAACCACCTCCCAATCAAATACTAAACTTGAAATTATAAACTAAAAGGAGAAATTGATAAAATTGAAAGTAAAAAAAAATATTGAATTAATAAATAAAACTAGGAGTTGGTTTTATGAAAAAAAAACAATAGAATAGATAAACCTTTGGTAAATCTGATTAGAAAAAGGAAAGAGGAAAATCAAATTGTTAGTTTTAAAAATGAAAAGGGAGAACTATCCACCAATGAAGAGGAAATTTGAGCAATAATTAGGAGTTACTTGCCCAACTTTATGCCAGTAAATTTGATAATCTAAGTGAAATGGATGACTACTTTCAAAAAAAGGGTTTCTCAGATTACAGAGGAAGTAAATTTCTTTGTTATTGGACAGAACTTGAAACAAGGTGCTTCGTTCACACCTTTAAAGGAGTTCATGCATTAGTTCATACCTTTAGAGAACATGTATAAGGAGGTGATTCACAAGTGAGGAGATTCACAAATCAAGGAGATTCACAAGTCGGACAGAAATGTAAGCAAGAAGCTCTCAGGGCCAGAACCACAAGCCGACAGAAACTCACAAGCCCGCTGTCTTGGAGGATTAGACAAGATTAATTCCAACTTCCACCTTTGTGCTAGATGGAGACATTGGGAGGGCAAGAGGCTAAAGCTGGCTAGAGGCTGAAGGACAAACCTCTGTATTTAGAGACATTTGGAGAGAGATCTTGGAACCAAGGAGAAAGATAGGCCTCTAAGAAAGCTAACTGGGGCCCTAGGAAAAGATTCAAGACTTTGAAGGAGACAATAATGGATCTGGACTTTAACTCCTGGCTGCATTTGGGATTATTGAACTGAACTGAAACTAAGGCTACCTCCAGAAGCTCCCCAAGAAATCTGCTCCCAGAGAAGATTATATCTTTAGAGAAGAGAACATTACATATTGGCATCTGAACATGGAAAAGATATGATCTTGATTCAGTAGAAAAGTCTCCTGGACCCAGAAATTAGGGTGAGTACAACAAGGAAACTTTGTTAAAGAGCTAAAGTAAAATTTCAGCTAAAATGGGACAGATGTTTAGAAAACAGCCATCTATTTCTCTTCAAGACTTATGAAAAGCCAAGATTTTTTTACAATTTGGGAGCAGATCACTGAACTTTTAGAAACTGTACAGTACATATCTCCTTGGTTCTCTATGGAAAAATAATTGGATCTCGAAGAGTGCAAATTAGTAGGAGAGCAACTTTGTCAATACTACAACAAAAATGGACCTGACTCAATTTTCAAAGACACACTTAATACATATAAGTTAGTACAACTGGCTTTAGGAAATTATATAAGTTATAGAATAAGGAACAAGAAGAAAGACTAGGAGGGGGAGGTGGCAACTAAACTAGATGAAAAGGATGAAGAATTAGATAAGAATGGAGTTAAGGAGCATTTCCTATCCTCTAACTTACCTCCCTCAATTAACCCTTCAAGGGTAGAGGGAGAAGGAGGAAGGAGAGAGGCAGAAACAGAATCAGCAAATCTTATGAAGCAGCCTATGACAAGATTAGAAAAGGCATTTATTAAGGCAAAAAATGAAGGACAGGATGTGTCTGATTTTATAAATGCATACCCTGTGATTGAAGAACTTGATTCTTCAGGTCAAAAAAGGAAAAGATATATTCCATTTGATTTGGATAATATTAAGGATTTGAAAAAGGGTTGCATTCTTTATGGGGTGACATCATTTTATGTTAAAATGTTACTAGAAAATTTGTCTTATGAAATCTTAACCCAGAGATATTGGAAATCTATAGTAAGGACATGTTTAGAATCTGGACAAAACTTGTTGTGGCTTTTGGAGTATCATGAATTATGTAGGATTCAAGTCAGATGCAATAGGCAAACAGGTGTTAACACACAAGTCACTTTTGACCAAGTAGCTGGTGAAGGCAGTATGGAGAGAATTCAGCACAGATTAATTACCTCATATCAGTTTTGCTAACCCCTTAGCAGATTTTGTGGGACATTTGCAAACTATTATCACAAGAACCATTGGAGAAAATACAGCATGCATTTAGGGTTGAAATATTGACCAGACATCTGGCTAAGGAAGATGCCAGTGAGGTTTGCAGAAGAATTATATGGGGACTACACAAAGATGTTCCTTTAGAGGAGATAATAAGATACTGTGCTACAGTGGGCACAAATGCTTATTATACCTAGATCATGCTGAACATGGGAAGGCAGGATCCCTTTTGACAATAGACTTCTAGAGAAAATTATCGATGTTTTCAATGTGGAAAAGTTGGACATCTTAAATCTCAGTGCAGATATAGAGATAGAGTGAGAGGACAGGCTGAGAGAAGACCTAAAACCTCATGTCCAAAATGCTACAAGGGCGTCCACTGGGCCTCAGAATGTAGATTGACCCAGGGAAATGAGAGGCAAAGCCCAGCCCCAAGATATCAATCAAAAAACAGGGGGGGGGGGCATGATGGCAGCTGTGTTTACACCCAGAGAGTCTTTAGAAGGTCATGAATCTGATGTGATCAATCAGCCAAAAAGCAATCAGATCATGATCAACCAACAGAAAAGCAATCAGATAGCAGAAATGGATTGCAATTGGGGAGAATACAGGTTTTTTAAACCAACAAGGCAGTGTCCACTGCAAACAGCTCCAATGCAATTGCCAGGTGATGAGGAGAAATCTAGAAAGTAGTAAATAGAAGGGAACTAGATAAGTTAACTACCTGGGAGAGAAGGTTTTCTTGTATTTTTACAGACAGAGAAGAAAACATATAGAGAAGAAAGCAGATGGGTGGCAATGAGCATCTGGAGAGAAACAGAAAAAAAGAAAAATCTGGAAAACACAGGAGAAGACCTAAGAACAAAACCAGCAGTAAGCTTACGCTCTCACTTTTTTTTTTGTTGTTAGATATCATTCTTTAATATTTAACACACACCTGTGCCCTCTGTCTTTATATACTTCTAATTGCCTGAATAATGAAAAATTTCTTACAAGCTACAATATAATCTTCCCAAGAAGGAATGTCAACAGTTTAGCTTTCTTAAATTCCTTATGATTTCTCTTTCCTTTTTATCTTTTTAAGTTTCATTTGAGTCATGTATTTGAAAGTCATATTTTCCATTCAGCTCTAGTCCTTTCATGAAAATTTCTTGAAAGTCCTCTATTTCAGAGAATGTCCATTTTCCCCTGGTGGATCTTACTCAGTTATGTAAGTATATGATTCATAGTTGAATCCTACTTCTAGCTCCTTTGCTTTTTTTGAATGTCATGTTTCATGCTCCCCAATCTTTTAAAGTACAAAATACTAAATCTTTTGTATGTATTTGCAACTTTTGGACTGTGGACTGGTCTATGAGAGAACACAAGCACTCTTTCCTGCCCTGGAACTGGAACAACGGTTCCTACGCCACTATGCTATGCTAGTACTCCTTTTTACCCTGAAACTGCTAGCGAGGATTGCGATGTAGCTTTGAGTATAAAGAAAGCAACAGAATCTTGTCCTTAGTGCTAACAAAATGACACCTATAATCTCCCACTGACCATTTGTTCAACTCCCTTACTGTTTTTTACCTGAGAGCTTCAGAAACAGATGCTATCACAGATGATTCTGTGATTTCCAAGGCCTATTCAGGGTTTGACTAGACTGAGTCAATGATGACATTACCTGTGCTGGACTGCTCCCCTCTCACTGAGGTATGAAGGCTTTTCCAGCTGACCTTTGAATTAGTCTTTGGCTAGAACATTATTTAACCCCATCCTTTTGTGACTTATGTTTCTCCAGGAATTGTTTTATGATATAATTTAAAATTGTTTTGGGGAGAACTCAGGCCAGTCACTGCCTTTTCTTCACCATCTTTTTTTCTGCCCCCAACTGTCATACATATGGATATTTTAATGTCATTGTTATCATGGGTGAATTGATTAAAGCACAGTTCCCATCATAAAAAACAAACAAACAAACAAACAAACAACAACAACAACAAAAAAAGACTTCTATTCCAGAAATATTAGCAGAAGGATTTTTGAAGTAACCAGAACATATTTTGTTTATAAAATTCCTTTAAGAGCAGCTAGGTGGCACAGAGGATAGAACACCAGCCCTGAATTCATGGGTACCTGACTTAAATCTTTCCTCAGACATCTAATAATTCCTGTGTGACCTTGGGCAAGTCACTTAACCCCAATTGCCTAAGCAAAAACAAAAACAAAAACAAAACAAACAAACAAACAAAAAAACAATGACAATTCCAAATATGAATTCCATTAAGCTAAATGACTTGGCATTCTTAAAGCCATTAAATATCCATTGGAAGGAAGATGATAGAACAATGGAAGACTAGATTTCTATTTGGTGATCACCCATTAATTCACTTGCAGAATTATGTTATAAATCAAAACTCCTTCCATCTTCCTCTTCTACTGGAACCAGACAAAAAATTCTAATAATGTGGAGATTAGCCAACCTTTTTATGATATTGATTAAGAAGAATAAACTGAACACAAAAGAAATTGTCAAAGTATATTTCACCACTAGTTTTACATGAAACTGAGCTTCTTTGGAAATCAGTTGTAAATTAAGAGATGTCTTAGAGAATAAGCTATGATTGTAGTGAATCATTTAAATTTGAATTTTGTGTTAGTTATTTATAAAGAATGTGTCCATTATGCTTTGCAATTTATGCTGTCGATAAAATAAAAATAAAACAAAACAAAAAACAGTAAACCAACATAATTAATTCCCTTAAATATTATACTATCAAGAAGGCTGTAAAAGTTCACTGTCTTATAGCATGGGTCAATACCATGCTGTTTGACTTTTAAAATTGTAAACATCATATTTCACAGCTGGTCATCATCATGAGATGAACCTGAAGAAATGTTGAATCCAATGGAAATTGTCCAATGAAATTAACATATTGAAATTTTTACTTTACATGGTAAATCCACTCAGAATAATAATTAAACAAAGGTTTATTATTACCATCCCTTTGATTATTGAAAAGGCTCCTGAGATTGTAAGTAGTAGCACTAATAGAACCATCATGGAGAGGGATGTCTTATTCCAACAATGTAAAAATGAAATGAATCTCATGGGAAATTTGCAAGAAGAAGATTGTGAAAATAAGGTTTGTCTCTACATTTTGCAAATTGCTGCTATCAGTTAAATGGAATAAACTTAAAGAGATTGTTTACATATGTCCAGAATGACTTCCTAGTGAAACATTGGAATTATTAGAGTTTAATTAACCAGACTACTACCTTAAAAGATGTGATGCAGAACTCTCTCAATAATGTCTATACATTTTTCAAGAGTTGAAAAATCAACCTTTTCTTGATTGTACCTTATCTGGATTCCTACTAGACAGATCACTTTCTAATTGAAGGATAGGGAACTTTCTATTTTGGTATTTAGATAGGAGGTGCATATTCCTGCCATTTCATTGAAGTTTGGATTAATATTTGAATCTTTTAGTCAGAGTTGTATAGGCTACTTGAAAATGCCTTCCAAATATTTTGAAACTCCATAAGTTCAAAGCATTAGATAGCTTAAAAAACTTAAATTCAGTGAAGTTAACAAAGGAAAAGGTAGAGAGACAATATACACATGCTTAAAACAAAATGCTTACTGACAAGCTCTTTCAGATCTTCTGTCACATTTGAATCTTTGTGTCATATTTTCAAAACTTTGTTAGAATCTATAAGTACCCGGATGCTAAAATAAAGCTGCTGATCAAAAAGTTATCAAACTGTGCACCCTTTGATCCAGCAGTGTTACTACTGGGCTTATATCCCAAAGAGATCTTTAAAAAGGGAAAGGGACCCACATATGAAAAAATGTTTATGGCAGCCTTTTTTGTAGTGGCCAGAGACTGGAAATTGAATGGATGCCCATCAATTGGAGAATGACTGAATAAATTGTATATATGAATGTTATGGAATATTATTATTCTGTAAGAAATAACCAGCAGGATGATTTCAGAGAGGCCTCAGGAGATTTACATGACTGATGCTGAGTGAAATGAGCAGGACCAGGAGATCCTTATATTCTTAAACAACAACAATATATGATGATCAGTTCTGATGGCCATGGCTCTCTTCAACAATGAGATGGACCAAATCAGTACCAATTATTCAATAATGAAGAGAATCAGGTACACCCAGTGAAAGAACTATGGGAAATGATTGTGACCACAACATAGCATTTCCAATCCCTCTGTTTTTGTCTGCTTTCATATTTGTTTTCCATCTCACATTATTTTACCTTATTTCTAAGTCCGATTTTTCTTGTGTAGCAAGATAGCTGTATCGATATGTATAATAAATAGGGGAAGAATGTGAGGATGCTGGACTGGTGCTAGACTTAAGCCCTAGGTTCTCAGACCAGATAGTTTGTGGTTGCTGGCAAACAAGAAATAGGATATACCATTGGTGACTCTAGTTACAAAGTGCATGGTGCTGGGGTTCTTCTCACATAAAAAATAGCATTGTCTCTGGTTTCAATTCGAGGGTTGAGGGGAAATATTTGCACTCAACTCAGGGACCATAGGGAGCAGAAACCATTGCAATGGCATTGATACTAGGGAACCAGGCCATGGCTAGGAGGGGAAGGAGGGAGGGAAGGGAGAGGAATACTCAAAGTTATTCATGGAACAAAGTGTAAGTAGCAAAAATTACTAGTAAGTACAACTGACATTGGATTATAGCACAATAGAAGAAACAGAGATCAAAGGCCCCCAGAAAGAACTCAGAAAATAATAGCACACACACACACACACACACACACACACACACACACACACACACACACAAGCCTGAGGTATTATCCACACACACATACACTGGGAGTAGAGCCTGACACTAACATAAAATTAATAGTCAATAAATAACTTGTTAAAGAAAAAATGAGTTAAAAACAGAGGCAAAAATGACCCCAGATACCTATCATGATAATAGAGAAAATCAGGGTTCAAACTCAGAAGACAAAATAACTAATTGCAAAGCAAGATAGTCACAAGCTCTAAAATGGAAGAGCTTAAAAAGAATTTTAAACTAAAAAAATAGGGGAGGTTGAGAAAAATGCAAAAAGAAATAAAAACAATACAAGAAAATCAACAAAATTATGAAAAGAAAGTCAATCAATTGGGAAAAAAAGATCCAAAAACTTACTAAAAAAACTTTAAAAATTAAAATTGTGTAAGGGAAAGGTAATAACTTTATAAGATGACTTGGAAAGTTGGCAGGAAAGGATTGTCATCCTAGAATATGAGGAGAGCCCCAGCAAATTAGGAACCAGCCATGAAAGTCACTGAAATCAGCATAAGTGGTAGTGGCAGCCCCAGGAATAGTTACTTCTGGGTTCTCAGCATACAGAAATTAAGGGGGTCAAAGAGCTGGTCAGAAAGAGATGACAGGGGTCTTGTTGGTAGTACCTTAGCAAGGTTCTATTTCTTTGCCTGTATTCAGATCTGGCACATATAAAAACATTTTTTTTGAAAATTCAATTCATAAAATGCTGAATAAATGTCATAAATAATTATCATTTTTTTGTTAAATCAGCTTTGCCTGCCCTAAGAAATTATCTTTTTAATTGCTTGGATGTGTTTGTATACTGTCTGATTTTGTCTTGGCAGGCAGTCTCACATATTTTATATTGTACAATTATTTTAAACAAAATTTCTCTATCTCTTACTGGTGAACATTTTTAGAAATATATAGAAATGTTAATGATATTTGCTGACTCATTTTGGAACTTGTAATTTATGAATTGATCTGGTTTTTAGGAAGTTCATTGTTAGCTTGTTCAATTACTTTTTCTAAGATTAGGCTATTTAGATGTTTTAATAATGTCAAGTAATTTCTTTTAGTTGATTCTTCAGGGTTTTCTAAATATGATATCATTTCATCTGCCTAAAGTGATAGTATTTTCTACTCATTTTACTTCTGTTAAGCCATACAATTTATATTTTTGTAGATATTCGTATTTAAATTACTGATAAGTAATTACAGAAAATAGCCTTTAGACTTATCTTAATTCTCTCCTCATTGGTATAAGAATCTCTCCTTTCATTATTGATAGTAGTAATTTAGTTTTCATTTCTCCTTTTTTAAAATAAAATCAACCAATATTTTATGCATTTTTAATTTCCTTTCATAAAACCAGCATTTAGTTTTATTTATTGATGCAAAGATTTTTCTTAACTTTCAATTTTTTAATCTCTTCTTGAATTTTCAGGGTTTCCAATCTGGGGGCTAATTGGGGATTTTTAATTTGTTCCTTTTCTAGCTTGATTGCTTGTTTTGAGTTGTATGCTTAATTTATTGACCTATTTCCCCTCTATTTTATTCATGTAAGCAATTAGAGATATATTTTTCCCTAAGTACTACTTTGGCTGCATTCCATCAATGCTGCTATATAATCTAATTGTTGTCATTTCCTTTAATGAAATTATCAATTATTTTTATGATTTGTTCTTTAATCCACCTTTTATTATTAGATTATTTAATCTCTTAGCATTTTTAATCTCTCCATTGTCCATTGCTAAATGTAAATATATTTATATTACATTATTAACTGAACAATATGTTTGCTATTTTTGCTTTTCTACATTTTCTTGAGAGATATTTATTTTATTTATTTCCTTTCATAATTCATTCAACTTCTTCAACAATTTAAATGCTATATCATTTGGTGCATAAATGTTTACTATTGATATGATTTCATTGTTTACCGGTACCTTTTAAAAAGATATAGTTCCCTTCTTTATCTCTCTTTTTTTAAAATAGCTTTTTATTTAAAAAATATATCCATGGGTAATTTTTCAGCATTGACAGTTGCAAAACTTTTTGTACAACTTTTCCCCTCCTTCGTCCCATCCCTTCCCCTAGGTGGCAGGTTGACCAATACATGTTAAAGTATAAGCTAAATGCAATATATGTATACATGTCCATAAAGTTATTTTCCTGTACAAAAAAAAGAATTTGACTTTGAAATAGTGTACAATTAGCCTGTGAAGGAAATCAAAAATGCAGGCAGACAAAAATAGATGGATTGGGAATTCCATGTAGTGGTTCATAGTCATCTCCTAGAGTATCTGGTTCAATTCACTACTCTAATCGAACTGATTTGCTTCATCTCTTTATTGAAGAGGTCCACATCCAACAGAATTGATCATCATATAATATTGTTGTTGAAGTGTATAATGATCTCCTGGTTCTGCTCATTTCACTCAGCATTAGTTCATGTAAGTCTCTCCAGGCCTCTCTGTATTCATCCTGCTGGTCATTTCTTACAGAACAATAATATTCCATCACATTCTTATTCCACAACTTATTCAACTATAGTCTAGTTGATGGACATTCATTCAATTTCCAGTTTTTGGCTACTACATGTTAAATGTGTAATAGTATATCCTAGATACAATATATGTGTGAAGAAACTAATTTCTTGTTGCACCGGAAGAATTGGATTCAGAAAGTAAAAATAACCTGGAAAGAAAAACAAAAATGAAAATAGTTTACACTCTTTTCCCTTCTCTGGGTAATGCTGATTCTGTTTATCATTGATCAATTGGATCTGAATTAGAACTTCTCTTTGTTGAAGATATCTACTTCCATCAGAATACATCCTCATACAATATTATTGTTGAAGTGTATAATGATCTCCTGGTTCTGCTCATTTCACTCAGCATCAGTTCATGTAAATCTCTCCAAGCCTCTCTGTATTCATCCTGCTAATCATTTTTTTTTCCCTGAGGCTGGGGTTAAGTGACTTGCCCAGGGTCACACAGCTAGGAAGTATTAAGTGTCTGAGACCATATTTGATCTCAGGTACACCTGAATTCAGGGTTGGTGCTCTATCCACTGCGCCACCTAGCTGCCCCCCTGCTGATCATTTCTTACAGAACAATAATATTCCATAACATTTATATACCATAGTTTACCCAACCATTCTCCAATTGATGGGCATCCATTCATTTTTGGAGCATCTTTTCAAATGGCTAGAAATAGATTCAATTTCTTCATCTGAGAATTTTCTGTTCAATTCCTTTCACCATTTATCAATTGGAGAATGGGTTCTTATAAATTAAAGTCAATTCTCTATATATTTTGGAAATGAAGCTTTTATCAGAATCTTTGACTATAAAAATGTTTTTTTCAATTTATTGCTTCCCTTCTAATCTTGTCTGCATTAGTTTTGTTTGTACAAAAACTTTTCAATTTGATAAAATCAAAATTATCTGTTTTGTAATCAATAATGATCTCCTTGGCCATAAATTCCTTCATTTTCCACGGGTCTGAGAGGGAAACTCTCTTATGTTCTTCTTATTTATTTATAATCACATTCTTTATGCCTAAGTCTTGAACCCATTTTGACCTTATCTTGGTGTATGGTGTTAAGTGTGGGTCAAATCTTAGTTTCTGCCATACTAATTTCTAATTTTCCCAGGAATTTTTGTCAAACAGTGAGTTCTTATCCCAAAAGCTGGGTCTTTGGGTTTGTCAAACACTAGATTATTAAAATTATTGACTATTTTGTCTTTTGAACCTAATCTATTCCACTGATCAACTAGTCTATTTCCTAGCCAATACCAAATGGTTTGAGTAACCGTTGTTTTATAATATAATTTTAGATCTGGTACCAAAAGGCCACCTTCATTTTTTTGTTTGTTTGTTTTTGCTTTTGTTTTGTTTTGTTTTTGTTTTTGTTTTTTCATCAGTTTCCTTGAAATTCTTGACCTTTTATTTTTCCATATGAACACTGTTGTTATTTTTTCTATGTCATTAAAATAGTTTTTGGGAAATCTGATTGGTATAGTGCTAAATAAATAGATTAATTTAGGTAGTATTGTCATCTTTATTATATTTGCTCACCCTATCCAGAGCATTTGATATTTTTCCAATTGGTTAGATCTGACTTTATTTGTGTGGAAAGTGTTTTGTAGTTTTGCTCATATAGTTCCTGATTTTCCCTTGGCATATGAATTCCTAAATATTTTATACCATTGGTAGTTAATTTAAATGGGATTTCTCTTTGTAACTCTAAGTGGTGGATTTTGTTAGTGATATATAAGAATGCTGATGACTTATGTGTGTTTATTTTGTATTCTGCAACTTTGCTAAAGTTACATTATTTCTAATAGCTTTTTTAGTAGAATCTGTGGGGTTCTCTAAGTATACCATCATATCATCAGCAAAGAGTGATGATTTGGTTCTTCATTACCTACTCTAATTCATTTAATATCTTTCTCAACTTTTATTGCCAAAGCCAGCATTTCTTATATAATATTAAATAGCAATGGTGATAGTGGGCAACCTTGTTGCACACCTGAGCTTAATGGGAATGGTTCCAATTCATCCCATTACATGTGGTGCTTACTGATGGTTTTAAATAGATGCTATTATTTTAAGGAAAAGCCCATTATTCCTATACTCACAAGTGTTTTTAATAGGAATGGATGTTGGATTTTATCAAATGCTTTTTCTGCATCTATTGAGATGATCATTTTTTTGTTAATTTGGTTATTAATATGGTCAGTTTTACTAATAGTTTTCCTAATATTGAAGAAGCCCTGCATTCCTTGTATAAATCCTATTGACCATGGTGTATTATCCTGGATATGATTTTCTGTAGTCTTTGCTAATATCTTTTTTAAGATTTTAGCATCAATATCCATTAGGAATATTGGTCTATAATTTTCTTTCTCTGATTTCAACCTACATTGTTTAGGTGTCAGTATCATGTCTGTGTCATAAAAGGAATTTTGTAGGACTCCTTGATTCCCTATTTTTTCAAATAGTTTATATAGCATTGGGGATAAAGTTTGGTAGAATTAACATGTAAGTCCATCTGGTACTGGGAATTTTTAAATTAATTTTATAATTATAATTTTTTTGACAGTACATATGTATGGGTATTTTTTTTATACAACATTATTCCTTGTACTCACTACTGTTCTGAATTTTCCCCTCTTTCCCTCTACCCCCTCCCCTAGATGACAGGCAATTCCATACATGCTATAGTATATCCTAGATACAATATATGTGTGCAGAACTGAATTTCTTGTTGCACAGAAAGAATTGGATTCAGAAGGTAAAAGTAACCTGGGAAGAAAGACAATAGTGCAAACAGCTTACACTCAACTGGGGATTTTTTTTTTAAAAGGGAGTTGATTAATAGCGTGTTCTATTTCTCTTTCTGAAATGGGACTATTTAAGCAATTTACTTACTCCTATCTTAATCTGGGAAGCCCATATTTTTGGAGGTAGTCATCCTTTTCACTTAGGTTGACAAAAGATTGGACAAAGGAACTCATTATTACTCTAATTTACTCTTCATTTGGTGGAAAATGCTCTCTTTTCACTTTTAAGACTAAGAATTTGATTTTTCTGTTTTCTTTTTCTAATCAGATTTATCAAAGATTTACCTATTTTATTGTTTTTTTTTCATAAAACCAACTCTTAGTTTTATTTATTAATTCAATAGTTTGTTTGTTTGTTTTTTACTTTCAATATTATTGATTGCTCCTTTTAATTTTAGAATTTCAAGTTTAGTATTTGAGGGTTTTTAATTTGGTCTTTACCCAGCTTTTTAAGTTGAAGGCCCAATTCATTGATCTTCTCTTTTTCTATTTTATTAAAGTAAGGCTATAAAGATATAAAATTTCCTCTTATTACCACTTAGGCTGGATCCCACAAATTTTGGTATGATGTCTCATCATTGTCATTATCTTGAATGAAATAATTAATTGTGTCTATAATTTACTGTTTCATCCAGTCATTATTTAAGATAAGATTATTTTCCAATTAGTTTTTGGTGTATTTACCCCTAATTTTTGTTGAATGTAGTTTTTATTGCATCGTGATTTGAAAAGAGAGCATTTATTATTTCTGCCTTCCTGCATTTAATTTTGAGATCTTTATGTCCTAATATATGGCCAATTTTTTTATGCGTTCCATGAACTGCTGAGAAGAAAGTATACTCCTTTCTGTCACCATTGAGTTTTCTCCAAAGATCTATCATACCTAATTTTTCTAATATTCTATTTACCTCCTTAATTTCTTTCTTTTTTTTTCCTTGTGGTTTGATTTGTCTCATTCTGAGAGTGCAAGATTGAGATCTCTCACTATTGTAGTTTTGCTGTCTATTTCTTCTTGCCACTCCCTTCATTTTTCCATTAGAAAGTTAGATGCTATAACACTTGGTGTATATATGTTTAGTATCAATATTGCTTCATTGTCTATGTTACCCTTTAGCAAGATATAGTGTCCTTCATTATCTCTTTTAATTAGATAAACTTTTGCTTTTGCTTGATCTGAGATAAGGATGGCTACCCCTGTTTTTTTTTACTTCACCTGAAGCATAATAGATTCTGCTCCAGCCTTTTATCTTTTCTCTGTATCTCTCTGCTTTAAATATATTTCTTGAAAACAACATATTCTAGAATTCTGACTTTCGATCCAGTCTGCTTCTCTTGAGTTCTATGTTTGGAGATCAATTTTTTTGTTTAGATCTAGTTTTTTCCTTAGAAAGAAATGGAATTCATCTATATCATTAAATGTCCATCTTCTTCCATGGAAGAAAATGCTCAGCTTAGCTGGGTAGTTTATTCTTGGTTGCATTCAAAGTTCTTTTGCCTTTCAGAATATCAAATTCCAGGCCTTTGATCCTTTAATATGGAAGCAGCCATCTTGAGTGATCCTTATTGTGGCACTTCATTATTTGAATTGTTTTTTTCTAGTTGTTTGTAATATGTTTTCCTTAGTTTGATAATTCTTTATTTTGGCCACAATATTTCTTAGAGTTTTTATTTTAGGGTCTTTTTCAGAAGGTGTTTGATGAATTATTTCAATATCTTTTTTACCTTCTGATTCTATTATATATGGGCAGTTCTCTTTGATGATGTCCTTTAAAATAGTATCTAGGCCCTTTTTTTCATCATAATTTTTGGTAAACCCAATAATCCTCAGATTATCTCTCCTAGATCTATTTTCTAGGTCTCTTTCTTTCCAAGTAGATATTTAACATTTTTTTTTCCTAATTTTTCATCTTTTTTGGTTTTGCTTGACTGATTCTTGATGTCTCAATCAATTATTCATTTCTATTTGTTCAGTTCTGATTTTTAATGAATTATTTTCTCCATTAGCTTTTTTATTTATTTTTCTATATGTCCAATTGGGTTTTTAATGAGTTGTTTTGCTGTATGGACATTTTTTCCATTTCACTAATGTTTTTTTGTTTTTTTTTTTTTTTTTTTGTTTTGTTTTTGTTTGTTTGTTTGTTTGTTTGTTTTTTTTTTTTTTAGTAAGTTATTTTCTTTTTCTAATTCACAAATCCTACTTTCCTGGGAGTTCTTTATCTTTTCCAATTCATAAATTCTGTTTCCCTGCACTTCCTGGTAGGTTTTTACCTTTTCCAATTCACATTTCAGAAAGTTGTTACTCTCTTGTATAACTTCTCTTTCCTTTCCCAATTTTTCTTCTAGCTCTCTTTTCAGATTTTTAACAGTATCTTCTAGGAGGTGTTGTGTGATGGGGGCCAGGTTGCATCTCCCTTTGGTGTATTGTCTGGAAACTGTTTGCTATTAGTCTCCTTCAGTTTGAAAATTTGCTCTCTTTTTGTATGGAAGCTATAGATCCTCCTCACTTTTTATTTTTACTATTTTTATTTATTTTTTTTTAAAGCCTGTAGGGTCTACCTTCAGGCCAAGGAGATTACCTCTGCAGAGCAGGGATAGATATATGGACAGTAGCTGTCCTGCAAAGAGCAGCAAGGTAGGGGAGTGGTCTGGGGAAAAGTTCCCTACTGGAAGTGACTCAGGCCTAGGTAGCACAGGCTGAGCTGGGAAAGGGCCCAGTAAAGAACCCTGCTGTGCAGATTAGCAACTGCCCTGGGGCTAGAAACTAAGCAGTGAAAATGTCACTCACTACCCCAAGCCAAAACCTGCTGTGGGTCTGTGGGTATTAGCACTTGCTCAGCATATAGCCCTGCATGCATAGGAAGTGTCTCTGCCCAGGGAAGCACATTCACACTGCTGAAGTTCTATTGCCCCAGGCTGAGCCCTACACTTTGCAGATTAGAGACTGCCCCAGGCTCTGCTCCCCCACACTGTCCAGATTTGTGACTGCCCCAGCTTGTGCTGCAGAATGAAGCTGCACAGCTGTCCTGTCTTTGCTGAATCACTACATGATATATATTAGAGTACCCTCTACTTTTGGTTTTAATTTCTCTGCTGGTCTACTGCTTTGCCACCAAGGCCAGAGCCATCAGCCTATGGCAGTCATCTCTGTAAATTTTCTAACCACAGATGTCATTCCCACCAGGTCTGCTCAATATACTAGCTTCTAGTTCTATCTCTGTTTACACTGGTCTGTTCCCGCTACTCAGAAAAAAACCTTTTCTGGCGATCTTCCAGATTATCTTCAGCTGGTAAATTGTTCCACTTCCAATCTTCCTGAATTTTACCATTTAAACGCTATTTTTGAGGCTGAATTTAATAATTGGTCGTGAGGGTATGAAAGAGGCTCAGAAAGTCGCATGTGCTTTTTCTGTCATCTTGGCTCCACCTTCTTTATCTCTTTTAATTAGATATATTTTTCATTTTATTTTGTTTGACATCATGATTGCAGTATTGATACTTTATATACAAAGATAATGACATAACTGATTATATAAATAACATAAGTAATAAATATCACATGCTTGTATCAATATCTGTGGAAAATGTTTTTAGTGAAATTCAATACATAATGTACAATATAACAAACATTTGAAAACATAGGTATAAGTGAAATTTTTAACATGATAAGAAGCAGGAAGCATTATGAGTAGTGATAATATTCTAGAAGCCTTAACAATAAGATCAGAAATAAAACAAGGATGCCCATTATCACATATTATTATAGAAATTCTAGAAATAATAATAAAAGAAGAAAAATATATTGAAGGAGTCAGAATGGACAATAAGATAATAAAACCTTCACTTTTTGCAGACAATATGATGACATAATTAGAAAATCATCATTATTCCACTAAAATACTCTTGCAATAATTAACCATTATAGCAAAATAGCAGGACATAAAATAAAATCTCACAAGTTATCATCATTTCTATATAACAACACCAAACCCCTGCAATAAGATACAGTAGGAAATAGTGCATATAAAATAATCAAAACCAATACAAATTTCTGGGAGTCTATCAGCTAAGACAAAGCAAGGAAATATATAAAATAATTTTAAAATGTTTTTATGAAAATAAACTCAAATTTAAACTATTGGAGAAATATAGTCTATGTATTGAGTGAATGAATACAATTAAATGAAAATTATGTACTAAATTAGTTTACCTATTGAGTGCGATAATAACAAATTACCAAACAAATTATTTCCATGGTCTAGAAAAATATTAACAAATTAATTCGAAAGAACAAAGGTCAAAAATGTCAAAGAAATTAATGAAAACAATTTTAAGAAAAGATGCCACCCAGGGACTGATCCTAAATTGTATTTTAGGTAATAATTATTAAAACTATCTGATATTGTAGAAGAGTGAAATAACATATATATACAATACAGTTTAATAAATGAATATAGTAACTCTATGTTTGACAAATGTAAAATGTTAAGCTTTGAGAATAAGAATTCACCGTTTGGCTATAAAAAAAAAATGTTGTTGTGGAAATTTGACTGCATGTGGCAGAAAATAGACCATGATTAATATACTATTTGTCAACATAAGGTCAAAATGGAGGCAACACTTCATTATAAAAGGATATATAATAAATAATTTAGAACATAGGATGTTACTTATCAAATTTATGGATAGGATGAGATTTTATAAATAAATATTAATAGACAAAAATAAAAAGAACAGATATATATATATTCTAATACATTAATAAAAACTCTCAGATCTCTTTGTAGTGGTAAAAAATATAAATAAAACCCTTGAAAATTAAGGGATATGCATTGATTAGGAATGGCTGAATAAATTATGGTATCTAATAGAATATTACTGTGCTATATGAAATGATAGCCAGACAGAATTTAGGAAACCACAAACATTTATGAAATGAGGAAACTGCAGAAAACATTGTTTACTATGAGCAACATTGTTTGAAGAACAAATGTGGATGACTAAGATATTCTTACTTAGGGGAATATTCAAATCAACTGTAAAAATTTTATGAAGAAAGATTGTTTCCACTTCAGAAAAAAGCTGATATATAGGAATTTGTATGTATATGTATGTATGTATGTATGTATGTATACATGCATATACATGCATCTACTTAGGGATGGAGGAAGGTAAACAAAAAGTAACAAAAGTCAAATTAGTATTAAAAAGAAAGTCTAATGGTGTGGCAAATATTGGATGATTGTGTTTTTATAATGTATATATCTATGCCATGATATTTTCCCCATTTATTTGTGTTGATCTATATGTAGGTATTTATAAGATGTCAAATAAAAATGTTTTAGGCATGGATTTTTTTTTTTTTAATGCTTAGGCAACTGGGGTTATGCGATTTGCTCAGGGTTAAATGGCTAGGAACTGTTAAGTGTCTGAAGCCAAATTTGAACTCAGGTCCTCCTGACTTCAGGGCTGATGTTCTATTCACTGTACCACCTAGCTGCCCCAGGTATGATTTTCTTAATGATTTTCTTCAGCCTAATTTTTTTTTTTTGGTTTCCTTCCTTCCCCCCACCCAATTAATTTCTAAAAATTACTTGATTCAGTTCTTCTACCCCTTTCTTAATACAGCATATGTTGATATAGGTTGTATGAACTATTTGTATATAGAAGAGTAAACTACACAGAGGATGATACTTGCACAATTTTACCAACAAAATAATAAATAAATAAAGGCATCAGGAGATGAGAAAACAATTTAAGAAATAAATTCCCAATTGAAATTCAGTATTTAAAAAACAATACCAATGACTAATCTCAGACCTATTAATGCTGCATTTATTAAAACTTATATTAACATGATTTTCCCCCTACATAATATATTTGCTCAGCTTTTTAAGTTACATGACACATTGAATTTATATATATTTTAGGGTATCAGATAAAGTTTTGATATATACAATAGAAATTAAAGATTTGAGTGTGTAAACATGCTCCAGTGACAAATCCACCAAGCTTCTTCTTGTTCTCTAAATAATACTGGTAACTCCCATTCCACTATGATAGAAGATAAAAACATAAATTAATTGGAAATATTAACCTTTTAAGTAAATATATATATATATATATATATATATTCCATCAATATTTCATTAACAGTTTTCTTTTTTTCATTAAAAATGTGTGTTTCATGGTATGCCTTCCTGGGGGCTGGACAGTGAAAAATGTAAAGTGAAAATTAGGTAAAAGAAAATGAAAATACATAAATACAGTACATTTGAAAGAGGAATAATGGGAATTATGTAAATAGTATGATGAAATAATGAGAGGGCATCTAACTCCTTGTTATTGTAATATTGTCTAAGCCACTTAACATCTCTTGAGGCTCAGTTTATTTGTCTATAAAATTATAATATAAAGCCAGTTAGACTATAAACCCTTTTATATTGTTTATTTTATATTTGTGAAGAGAAGATATGGAGTGTCAGCTGTTGAGGGGGGTAATTATTTTTAATCAATTTTATTGAATTGTGTCCATGGTAATAATTGGAACTCCCCCTTCAATCTGATTAGCTATAACTTTGCTGGTGAAGATGACTCTGGATACCCCCTGTAAATTTGTAATTAATTATTTCAAACAACATTAAATAATTTATATGCCAGTCTGAAAAATCTTATCTTTTTGGCCCAGCTTCCTTTTAACTAATTGTTGAGGATATTTAAAATATCAGTTGTCTCACATATAATATATTCTAATATACCAAAAACATACTCAACATTTTTGTTATGGTCTCATTAGTATTCTACCTATTTCTCTGACAAAATATTATTTTTTCAAATTGACAAATGCATGAACTAAAGAAATATTATATACAATATACAATATATAATAATATATAAAATTTCATTTTACAAGTTCAAATATATTGCATATCACAATTAGGTTGACAGTTTATTTGTTCATTCTTTTTATATATTTATTTATTCAAACCACCTATGAAAGATATCCTTAGAGACTTGCATTAATGAATAGTTATGCATATTTTTGCTATTCACCTATCAGTCATTTACCCCCTCAAAATTATGTGTGCATACATACACAGAGGTATCTATCTACCTATAAATCTGCTCATAAAAGACTTATTTAACTTACATGGGAATGTAAGAGTACCCTAAGCTTAAGAAGTATACTTGGATAAATACTGCCTAAATTATCAAAACTTACAAATGAGCAGGATTTAAATTCATCATATTCTTCTATCTTAATAAACAATTCTTATTTCAAGCTTTGAAAATGTTTTTATAATGAATAAATGAGATAATACATATAACTTCCAGAAACTGAAAATTGAATACAAAGAAAGAACCAATAATAGTTTTAATATTTTAATTTTGTATATAAGCAAACCGAGACTTGAAGACATTGAGCAGGTTAGCAAAAATCACAAGATAACCTCCAGTGGCAAGCTGGGATTTGTACTATGAATGCATGCATGTGTATATATATATATATATATATATATATATATATATATATATATATATATATATATATATATATAGATAGATAGATAGATAGATAGATAGATATATCTATAGATATAAATATATATATATATATATATATAGATAGATAGATAGATAGATAGATATACATACAAGTATTGTGTCTATATCCATTTATATGTTTATATGCATTATATGCATATAATTCATTTTACACTAGTAAAAATGTGTATATGCAATGTATATATGCAGGTACAGGCATATGAGAGTATAATATTCTTTGTAAAATCTACAACTCTAGAAAAAACTAAAAAAAAAATACTAATTTTTTTCCATCCCTTTTTGCTCTTTTCTTTTACCCTGTTTCACATATAGATTTACACAAAGTGGGCATTCAATAAATTGCACTAAACTCTTGAATGTCTGCCTATTCTTCTGACAACTTCATAAGTCCTGTCCAGAATTTCTGAAGATTTCCTATGTCTCTTTCTGTCACTTTTTAGGCAAAACTGGTCCATCTATTTACTTAAAAAGACAAGGAAAACAAAACCAAAATAAAAAAATACTAACTAGAGGAAAGGAAAAGAAGAAAGAAAAATAACTGATTGGATGTTTTACTATTCTCTAAGAATCTCTGAAAAATTGGTCCATTTCTATAAAACATTTCATTGTGCAATTAACAACACAATGAATTTCAATAAAAATAAATCACATTACAGATACTCTAGGCTGGCTTCCTGTTTGTGTGACAGATGGTAACATTTTTGATGTTATAAATACAAATGATAGTGTTCAAGCTACTGGGAATTAAAGTGCATAACATCAGATACAGCTGATTACTTATTTTTTAGAAATATTTATATATTTCAAAACAGTTTTTAACATTTTTAGGAATAGCACTGATTATTTGCAGACAAACAATTTCCAAGTATATATATATGTATAATATAAATAGACAAATATATATGCATATATACATATACATAATTCATGTATATGAGAGAAATCTCAGAATTTATGATGAATTACTTATTGTACAAGAGATTATGCAACATTTTTCTTTCAAAAATGTTAATATTTAGCTATCTTCAAACAAATGGGAAGGATTTTAAAAGGATCATGAATCAAAGAGCAAAATGAAGTATTTGCAAATAAATGTAAGGAAGACACATATAAAAATATAGATAGATAAATATGACAATAAATAGATTATAGACGTAAATATGCATGTGTATGCATATGTGTATTTGTGCGCATTTGAACATATGTGCATATGCGGGTGAAGGGATATGTATGCATATATTGTGTATATTACATATATGTATACATATGTCCATGTGTGTATGCATATATATATTTATAAAATAATTTTATTTTTAAAAGAGCAGTCATTTCAAAATAAGATACTATAAAAGTAAGTAAAACCACTTGCTGTCTATCATTCTTGTTGCTGTTATTCTAACTCATAATTTAACAAAGAGGAGACTCACTTCTTACTTAGTACTACAACTCTAGCAATATATTTTTGATACCACTTTATTTTCATGATTTTAGCAGTTTTTTTTTTTTTTTAATAACATTTTCTGTTTAATGTCAATTGATTAGTGACTGGACCAAACATAAGATGGCTTCTGATCATCAACTAATTTAAAGAATATTTAATGTCATGAGTAGCATTCTGTAATTTATTCTCAGCAATATATGTACTGTCCACTATCTTTAGATAATCACCCGATGATGTGGAGAGACCCAGAAAGTAGTGAATGGAAGGGACCAGATAGGTTAACTGCTTGGGGGAGAGGGTTTGCGTCTATCATTACAGATGTAGAAGAAATCAGATGGGTGCCAATGAGCCGTATTTGCCTTTTCCATTGGACAGAGATGGAGCAGACCTTTGAAACAAAGGAGAAGACCCAAGAAACATCAGGTGTTTCATTGCTGATTGTGCCCATTCCTGAATAAGCATGGCAATTGACTCATGGACAGCAAAAATTGTTAATGAGTCTGATGTTGGACTTCAAAACCCTCAGGAATCATTGGAATCCCTGAGACATGATAAGATTGTTGTAGGACTTGAAAACCCTCAGGAATCATTGGAATCCCTGAGACATGATAAGATTGTTGTAGGACTTGAAAACCCTCAGGAATCATTGGATTCCCCTGAGACATGATAAGACTATTACAAGACTTCAAAATCTATAAGAATCATTGGATTCCCTGACATGTGAAGCAATGGACAATAGATTTGTTTTGGACTATCTCTTGGCTGCTGAAGGAGGCTTATATGTTATTGTTACTTACCCTCCTTCTAGGACTTCTGGAAATGTTTTACAATACCATGTTGATTCATATTGTTTGTTATATCTCTATTTGCATGTACAATTCATGTTTGTTATACCACATTGAGCCTGCACAGCCAGTGGGGAGAGTGATCACTAATAGACTGTGCATTATTGCTATGTGCTTCTGTAATATCTCCCATTCTGATGGGTTTGTGTATACCTATTTCTAGTAAGACCCTTTAGCCCTGAAACCCACTAACAATATCTGGCTTAACTCCCCACTTCCCTTTGATGTTTTTCATCTCTCTTCCTGAGAAGTCAGGGAGTTGTGCGAGCACCTGTGTTTTAAACAAAAAGAAAGCAGAAAATGTAGAGAGCTGAAACTC
The DNA here is from genome assembly GCF_048593235.1 of Sminthopsis crassicaudata. Taxonomy (NCBI): domain Eukaryota; kingdom Metazoa; phylum Chordata; class Mammalia; order Dasyuromorphia; family Dasyuridae; genus Sminthopsis; species Sminthopsis crassicaudata. Next base: position 313,054,730 of record NC_133617.1, on the reverse strand, counting down.
TGAATCAGATAAGAGAACACTTTAGGCTACCTATTTGATTTGATGACTCTATTGGTATATATATATATAAATGATAGCTCTCCTCACTATTGGTGCTTGCTGAATATTTGGTGTTGAGATAATTGTAGGTAAGGATTGAAGGGCAGAGGGAGAGAAGTCAGGGTCACTTGACAGCAGGACAAGGAGAAGAGAGGTTGGAGATGCCAGACTCCAGAATCCAGGATACATCTTTTGCCAGCCACATGGCAGCTTGACTGCCTCCTTTACTTCTCCCCCTAAAGACCAAGGACTTTGATTTATCCTGACTCTGGTTGATCCTAACACCCTTCAGGGAGCTATCTTGTCCTTTACATTCAATATCGTTTGTACATGTGTTTTTGTAAGGAAAACTTTCTTCATTCTCAGAGCTATTTTCTACACTTCAAAACTAGTTCTGCACAACTGTTGCCTCATACTGGAACATTCCTAAGAACGTAGAACCACTTTAGTTTAATACTTTAATTATCTGCAGGCACTGGAATATAATTCTTCAAGGCTGTCCCCCTTCTTCCATTGCTAAATTTTCAATGAAACTTAGCCTGGGCTACTTTGTCTTCATTTTCCTTTTGGCACTGTTTCAGGCTCTCTAAATTTATAGTGAACTGAGCATCTTCACATTCTTTCTACCACCTCATTTCTGTTCTTTCTTGTAAGATTTCTAGAGCATTCAAATGTAATATCATTGAAGGAAGGGCTTTCTTTCTGTTTATTTTTATATTGCTGGCATGTGCTTTAGGTCCTGGCATAAATTTAAGACATAATAAATCCTTCTTTCATTCCTTTTTTATATTTTATTCTTTTCTTCCTTCCTCCCTTCCTTCCTTCAATATTTCCATCTTTTTTTTCATTCTTTTCCTAATTTTTTTCCTTCTCTTTTATTTTGTCCCTTAGGTGAATGTTAATCCTTCATTATCATCAAAATGCTTCCAAATTATCTAATTAATGTGCATTTATAGTTTTTTTTATGTTTGAAATTCAATGTTCTACCTCAGCTATTTTTTTCTCATTAGGAATGATTGAAAGTATTCTGTAGAATGAATAGATCATGTTTTAATTTAATTCATTTTATTAATCTTTTTACAGTGTTTTTCTAAGTAATATTTTCAAATCTTTAGTTTGTTTGTTTGTTTTCAAAATTGTATTTCATTATAATCACTGATTTATACTAAATGTTTCCAGGTCCATATCATAACTACTGTTTCTTGAACTCTATTTTGGCTATTTAAAAGTACTTTTCCCCCCATTAACCTGGAAACTCTACACTTTGGATATGATATTACAAGGGATTTTCCTTTCAGAATCTGCTTTAGAAAATGGGAGGGAGTTCAGGTTTTGGAGACAAAATGGAGGAATGAAGCTAGGAAGCTGCTCAAGTTCTGCTGCTTTCTCTTGAAATACCACAAGAAAGCAACCTCTGACAGAGTCTGACAGAGTCTGACAGAATGAAACCACTCCCCAGGTCAAGATAAATTGCAAAAACTTCAAGAAAGGTCAGCCCCACTAGGGAGAAAATAATGTTTAACCCAACTTTGACAGAGTCTGAAAAAACAGTGAGATACTCTTAATCACAGAAGATCAGCATCTCAGACCCTAGGTCCTGGCTAAGTAGAAGAACAGACAAGAGGGGAAGTCTGCATTTCCAGCTCAGAAAACAAATTCTGGAAAACCAGGCAGTTTCCTGGAAAGAGCAGATAAAGCTATCTCTCATAAACACAAGGATTGCTTGTCCTCAAAGCCAAATCTTAGAGCTACAAAGGAAGCTTGGTACAACACTCCATTTTTTTCCAAGAGTAGAACTCAATCATAAAGGATTAAAGAAGGATATACCAAACTAAAAAAGAAAAAGAAAAAGAAAAGAAAATGTGCAAGAAACAAAAAAGAACCTTGACCATACCAGGTTGGCAGAGAAGACCAAAACACCAATTCAGATGAGGACAAAAGGTCCAGAGAAGAAATCTCAAAAAGTGATGAATTGGAGTCAAGGCCAAAGAGGATTCTTGAAAATATTCATAAGACTTTAAAAGGCAAATAAGAGACAGAAGAAAAAAACATGAGACAAGAAATAAGAGATACGCAAGAGAGACTCAACAGCTTGGAAAAAGAAGGGGAAAAAATGACTGAAGAAAACAATTCCTAAAAAATACAATTGGCTAAATGCAAAAAGAACTCCAATGAAGGAAAAAAAAAACACCATTAAAAATAGAATTAATCCAATAGAAAAAGAGATACAAAAGCTAACTGAATAAAATTACATATTAAAAACTAGAATGGGAAAATTGGAAGCTAATGACAGCAAGAAGCAGGCAAATTGAAAAGAATAAAAAAAATGGAAGAAAATGTAAAATACATCATTGGAAACACAGCTGACCAAGAAAATGGATCCAGAAGAGACAATTTAAAAATTATTTGTCTGCCTGAAGAGCATGACCAATAAAAAAGCCTGCAAAGCATTCTTCAAAAGCTCATTAATGAAAACTGCTCCAATGTTCTAGAAAGTTAGAAAAATTGAAAGAATTCATCCATCACCTACAGAAAGTGATCGCACAAGGAAAACCCCATGGATCATTATTATAAAACTCCCAAACTACAATTAAAAAACAATACTGCAAGCTGCCAGACAAAAATAATTCAAATACTAAAGAGCAATAGTTAGGATTACCCAAGATCTGGAAGCTTTTGCAATAAAAGATCAGAGGACCTGTAATACTATATTGTGTAAGGCAAAGGATCTAATGTTACAAGCAAGAATTAACTACCTAGAGAGACTCATCTTTCAGGGAAGGTGATACAGTTTTAATAAAGTAAAAGACTTTCAATTATTTCTATTGAGAAAACAAGAAATAACCAGAAAATTTAATCTACAAATACAGGTATCCAGAGAAACATAGTTACCTAAAGTGAGGGGAAATATATATTATTTAAAAGTTAAAATATTTACATCTCTAGATGGGAAACTGATATATGTAACTTTTGAGAACAGTATCTGTCGCTGGGGTAAACAGAGTGGGCATCACATGGATTGAAAATGTAGCTGTGAATGATATGAAAGAAAAAGACTTTGAGAAATGGAAAAAAAAATGTCTGTACTGGAAATAGAGGAAAAAGAAGGTTTAATGGAAAATTACTTCACATGAAGAAGTGCAAAATGCCTATTAAAATTAAGGGAAAGATGGGAGGGGGATGAAAAAATAAATATTATTGGTCTACCTAAAGGGCATGTTCAAAAAAAGAGCCTTCCTAACATTTTTAAAGAGAATGTTAAGGAAATCTGTCCCAATATTCTAGAACTAGAGAGGAAAATAATCATTGAAAGAATCAATTAATCATTCTAGAAAGAGATCCCACAAGGAGAAACTCAAGGAGCATTGTTGCAAAACTCCATAACTACAGTTTCAAACAAAAACCACTGCAAGCTGTCAAACAAATATGATTCAAATATCATGGATTAACAGTCAGGATCACCCAGGATCTGGCACCTTTAACAGTAAAGGATAAGATGCACTGGAATGCCATATTGTGAAAGGTAAAAGACCTGGGGATACAAAAGAATTGGGGAGACAACCAAGGATTAACTTCCCACTGAAATTGAGCATCAAATTTTAGAAATGTGATGTATCTTCAATGAAGCAATAAACTTTAAATCATTCATATTGAAAAACCAGAACTAAAAATAAAATTTAATCTTTAAACATCGGACTCAAGAGAAACACAGAAAGGAAAAAAGGACAGGGTATATATGTATTATTTAAAAATTTACTATTTACAATACTAAATAGGAAAATAATATCTACAATTCTTGAGAACTATGTCTGCTACTGGGGCAGATAAAGGGAGGCATTACATGGAGGAAAGTGTGTGATCATGAATGGACTCTGATGTGATGATATCAAAGAAAAAAGTCATTAATGGATGGAAAAGGGATTATACTTAGAGAATAGGGAAGGCAGGGTATAATGGACCAAATTAGATCCTATAAAAAGGCAAAAAAGACCTATTACAATTAAGGGAAAAAGGGGAAGGGAATGAGCATTCTCTGAAGCTGGATCTCATCAGTTTTGGCTCAGAGAGTGAATAACTTTATCATTCCATTGAAAATAGAAATTTATCCAACCCCATAAATAAGGAGGAGAAAGAGGAAAGAAAAGGAAGGGGCTATATAAAAAGAAGAGTACAATAAGTAGGAAAAGAGTTAAGAGAAAGAGGGACAGGTGATAAAAGATAAAATAGTGGATGTGGTGGATTAAACAAACTACTAAGAAAGGGGTGGAATGTCAGCAGATAAGGTAGTGGATAGGGTGGGTAAAAAAAAAAAAAGCACTGCTAAGGACAGGGTGGAAAGAGAGAACAAAAGTACTTACAGGGGAGAAAATAAGATGGAGGAAAATACAGAGCTGGTAATCATAACCATCAATTTTGAATGATATGAATTCTCTCATAAAACAAAAGTAACTAGCAGAGTGGACTAAAAACAAAATCCTACAATACATTGTTTTCAAGAAATACATATGAAACCTAGAGACACACAGAGAGTAAAGGTAAAAGGCTGGAGCAGAATTTATTATGTTTCCACTGAAATAAAGAAAAAAAAGTAAAAAAAAAAAAAAAAGTGGCAATTCTGATCTCAGATAAAGCAAATGCAAAACAGACCTAATTAAAAGAGATAAGTAAGGAAAGTATATCTTGGTAAGGAGTACCATAAACAATAAAGAAGTAATTATACTTATTATATATGCACAAGTGGTAGGCATACAAATTCCTAGAAAAGATATTAAGCCAATTTCACAAAGAAACAAATAGCAAAACTATTAGTGGGGAATCTCATCCTTCCCCTTCAAAATCAGACACATCTATACACAATATAAACAAGAGACAAACTAGGTAGGTTAATAAAATCCTAGAAAATTTAGATATGTTTGAGCTCTAGAAAAAACTGAATATATAGAGAAAAGAATACACCTTTTTCTTGGCAGTACATGGCACTTACACAGATATTGACCTTGTTTTAGAGTGTAAAATCCTCACAATCAAATACAGATATAATAAAAAAATATATTCCATAAAGGACCAACAAAAATATATTAAAAATAAATGGAAATTAAATGACCTAATTCTAAGCAATGAGTGAATCAAACAACAAATCACAGAAACAATCTGTAATTTCATTTAATACAATGACAATAATGAGGCAACATATTGAACTTATAGGAGACAGCCAAAGTAGTTCTTAGGGAAAATTTTAAATCACTAAATAGGTACATGGATAAAACAGAGAAAATGGAGATCAATGAATTGGGCATGCAACTAAAATAGCTAGAAAAAGATCAAATTTTTAAAAAAAGTTAAATATTCAAATTAAAACTTTTGAAAATCTAATTAAGAAAAACATTGAACCTAAGCTATGGTTTCATGAAAAACCACAAAATACATGAATATTTTGGTAATTTAATTAGAAAAAGAAAAGAAAAGAAACAGCATAAAAAAAAAAAAACTTACTACCAATAAAAAAAACCAAAAATATGAAAACAGTAATTTAGAACAATTTTTGCAACTGCATGGCAGCATGTATGACAATCTAACCAAAATGAATAAATATTTATAAAACATATAAATTGCCCAGATTAACAGAACAGGAAATAAATTATTTAAATAGTCCCATTTTATTTTATTTATTTTTGATTTTATATATATATATATATATATATATATATATATATATATATATATATATGTATGTATTTTTTAACAAAACATATGCATGGGTAATTTTTCAGCACTGACCCTTGCAAAACCTTCTGTTCAACTTTTCCCTCCTTCTCCCCACCCTCCCCCCTAGATTTCAGGTAGTCTAATGTGTGTTTAATATGTTGAAGTATATGTTAAAAACAATATGTGTAATGTAAAGGGCTGAAACTCTGAGTAGGTGCACTGGGGTCAGACAAACAAGTACTTAAGGCTAATTACAGATTGGACAATACTCTGTTAGCATATGCTTGAAAAATGGCCTTTACCACTATTTTGTGCTGGCTTGATCTTTTGGTGTATACAGATAATTGTAGGGGGGATTAGGGGGTGGAGTAAGACAAGCCAGGGTCACTTTGGCAATTGATGAGGAGAAGGGAGATCATGGAGAGCCTGCATCCATCCCCTTCACTTCTACCCCTAAAGACCAAGAATAAAGACCAAGGACTTTTGTTTATCCTGATTCTGGCTGATTCTAAGGCATCCAGGGTGCTAATTGGTCTTCACATGTGTATACATATTTATACAGTTATCTTGCTGCACAAGAAAAATCGAATTTAGAAAGAAGGTAAAAATAACCCAAGAAGAAAAAGAAAAATGGAAACAGACATAACAGAAGGAGTGGAAATTCTATGCTGTAGGCCACACACATTTCCCATAATTCTTTCACTGGCTCTTCATTACTGAACAATTGAAACTGATTTGGACAATCTAATTTTTGAAGAGAGTCACATCTATTGGAATTGATCATCATATAGTAATGCTGTTGAAGTGAATAATGATCTCCTGGTTCTGCTCATTTCACTTAGCATCAGATCATGTTAAGTCTCTCCAGGCTTCTCTCTATTCATCCTAGTGGTGATTTCTCACAAAACAATAATATTCCAAAATATTCATATACCACAACTTATTCAACTATTGTCTAATTTATGGACATTCATTCATTTTCTAGTTGGAAGCCACTACAAATAGGACTGCCACAAACGTTTTTGCACATACGGGTCCCTATCTCTTCTTTAAGACCTCTTTGGGACATAAGCCCAGTAGTAACATGGCTGGATCAAAGGTATGCACACTTTCATAACTTTTTGAGCATAATTCCGAATTGTCCTTTTAGAATGGTTGGCTTCATTTGCAACTCCATCAACAATGTATCAGTGTCCCAGTTTTCCCACATCCCATCCAACATCCGTCATTATCTTCTTCTGTCTTCTTAGCCAATTTGAGAAGTGTGTAGTGGTATCTCAGATTTGCATTTCTCTGATTGATAATGATATGGAGCATCTTTTTATATGACTTGAAAGAGTTTCAATTTCTGCATCTGAAAATAGCCTGTTCACATCCTTTCCTTTGACCATTTATCAATGGAAAAATGGCTTGATTTCTTATAAATTAGAGTCAATTCTTTATATGTTTTGGAAATTAGCCTTTATCAGAACTTTTGACTGTAAAAATGTTTTCCCAGTTTATTGCTTCCCTTCTAATCTTGTCTGCATTAGTTTTGTTAGTATGAAAACTTTTTAACTTGATATAATCAAAATTTTCTATTTTGTGATCAATAATGATCTCTAGTTCTTCTTTGGTCACAAATTCCTTCCTCCTCTACAGGTCTGAGAGGAAACTACCCTACGTTCTTCTAAATTATTTATAATCTCATTCTTTATGCCTAGATCACATACCAATTTTGACCTTATCTTAGTGCACGGTGTTAAATGTGGCTCAATGCCTAGTTTGTATGATACAGTTTTTGTCAGTTTTTTGTCAAACAGTGAATTCTTATTCACTGAGTTTTGAGGTTTGTCAAACACTCTATTGTTAGCACTATTGACTATTTTGTCCTGTGAAGCTAACCTATTACACTGATCAACTAGTTTATTTCTTAGCCAATAACAAATGGTTTTGGTTGCCACTGCTTTATAATGTAGTTTTAGATCTTGTATAGCTAGGCCACCTTCATTTGATTTTTTTTTTTTTTTTCATTAGTTCCCTTGAAAGTTGTGTCCTTTTGTTCTTTCAGATGCAGTTATTTTTTCTAGGTCAGTAAAATAGTTTCTTGGGAGTCTGATTGGTATAGCAATAAATAGATTAGTTTAGGTACTATTTTCATCTTTATTATATTTGCTCGAACTATCCAAGAGTACTTATTTTTTCCAATTGTTGAGATCTGACTTTATTTATTTGAAAAGTGTTTTGTAGTTTTGCTCATATAGTTCCTGATTTTCCCTTGGCAGATACATTCCTAAATATTTTATACTATTGATAGTTACTTTAAATGGAATTTCTCTTTGTAACTCTAAGTGTTGGATTTTGTTAGTGATATATATATATATATATATATATATATATATATATATATATATATATATATATATAAGAATGCTGATAACTTATGTAGGTTTATTTGGTATCCTGCAACTTTGCTAAAGGTGTGGATTATTTCTAACAACTTTTTAGTAGACTCTTTGGGGTTCTCTAAGTATACTACTGGGGCAGCTAGGTGGCACAGTGGATAGAGCACCAGCGCTGAATTCAAGTGGCCTCAAGTTCAAATCTGGTCTCAAAAACTTAACACTTCCTAGCTGTGTGACCCTGGACAAGTCACTTAACCCCAGCCTCAGGGAAAAAAATAAATAATAATAAGTATACCTACTCTAATTCCTTTAATCTCTTTTTTATTTCTTATTGCAGAAGTTAGCATTTCTAATACAATATTGAATAATAATATTGATAGTGGGCAACCTTGTTTCATTCCTCATTTTACTGGAAATGGTTCCAGTTTATCCCCATTATATATGATGCTTACTGATGGTTTTAAATAGATGATACTATTTTAAGGAAAAGTCTATTTATTTCTATACTCCCTAGTGTTTTCAATAAGAATGGGTGTTGGATTTTATCAAATGCTTTTTCTTCATCTATTGAGAAGATCATATGGTTTTTGTTAATTTGTTTATTGATATAGTCGATTATGTTCATAGTTTTCCTAATATTGAATCAGCTATGCATTCCTGTTATAAATTCTACTTGATCTTGGTGTATTAAACTAGGGATTATTATCTGTAATCTTTTTGCTAATATTTTATTTAAGATTTTTGCATCAATGTTCATTAGGGAGATTGGTCTATAATATTTTTTTTCTGTTTTTTTCCTACCTGGTTTAGGTATCAGTACCATGTCTGTATAATAAAAGGAATTTGGGAGGACTCCTTCATTCCCTATTTTTCCAAATAATTTATATAACATTGGAGTTGAGTGTTCTTTAAATGTTTGGTGGAATTCACATGTAAATACATTTGGTCTTGAGGATTTTTTTCTTTGGGAGTTGATTAATAGCTTGTTCTATTTCTTTTTCCATAATGGGACAGTTTAAGCAATTTACTTCTTCCTCTGTTAATCTGGGCAAATTATTTTTGAAGATATTCATCCATTTCATTAAAGTTATCAAATTTATTGACATAAAATGGGCAAAGTAACTCCTAATTATTTCTCTAATTTCCTCTTCATTAGTGGAAAGTTCTCCTTTTTCATTTTTAAGATTAACAATTTGATTTTCCTCTTTCCTTTTTCTAATCCATTTTACCAGAGGTTTATCCATTTTGTCAGTTTATTCATAAAAACAACCCTTAATTTTATTTATGAATTCAATATTTTTTGTTGTTGTTGTTGTTTTGTTTGTTTGTTTTTACTTTCAATTTTTTTAATCTCTTCTTTTATTTTTAGAATTTCAAATTTGGTGTTTGGTGATTTTAAATTTGCTCTTTTTCTAGCTTTTTTAGATACAAACCTAATACAATGATCTCTTTATTTTATGCAAGTAAGCCTTTAGAGACATAAAATTTCCCTTTTTTTACCATTGTAGCTGCATCCCATAAATTTTGGTATGTTGTCTCATTATTATATTATTATATATACTTAATATATTCTCTTGGGTGAAATTCTTAATTGTGTCTATGATTTCCAGTTTCAATCATTCATTGTTTTGGATGAGATTATTTAGTTTCCAATTACTTTTTGTTCTATTTTCCCCTGGCTTTTTATTGAATGTAATTTAAATTGCATTGTGATTTGAAAAGCATACATTTACTATTACTTCTGCATTTCTTTATATGAATTTGAGGTCTTTATATCCTAATATATATGGTCAATTTTTGTATAGGTTCCATGAAGTGCTGAGAAGAATGTGTACTCCTTTCTGTCTCCATTCAGTTTTCTCCAAACATCTATCATACCCAACTTTTCTAGAGTTCTATTTAACTCTTTAACTTCTTTCTTTTTTATTTTGTCTTTTTATTTATCTAATTCTGAGATTTCAAGATTGAGATCTCCCATTATTATAGTTTTGCTATTTCTTCTTGCAGCTCTTTTACCTTCCATTTTAGGAATTTAGATACTGTACAACTTGGTGCATATATGTTTAGTCCTTCCTTATCTCCTTTAATTAGATTAATTTTGCTTTTTTTTTCTGACATCAGGATGGCTAGTCCTGCCTTTTTTACTTCACCTGAACACTAGTAAATTCTGCTCCAGCCTTTACATTTACCCTGTAAGTATCACCCTTCTTCAAATGTGTTTTCGGCAAACAAGATATTGTAGGATTCTGGCTTTTAATCTAGTCTACTATCCACCTCTGCTTTATGGGTGAGTTTGAGTCATTCACATTTATGGTTAAAATGATTAATTCTGTATTTCCTGCCATCTTACTATCCCAGATTATGCTTTTCTCTTTCTTTTCTCCCTTCCCCTCTCCCCCAGTATTAAACTTGCTTCATGTAGCCCTCCCTCTTTAGAATCCCTTCCTCCCCCTTATTGTGCCTCCCCCTTTCTTAAACCTTTCCCTTACTATTTCTGTATTCCCTTCAATTTAGCCTACCCCTTCCCTTTTCACTTTTCATCTGCCACTTTTCAATGAGGTGGGAGAAGTTTCTCTGTAAAATAAATATGTCGATTGGCCCACACTTAACACCATACACCAAGATAAGGTCAAAATGGGTTCATAACCTAGGCAAAAACAATGAGATTATAAACAAATTAGAGGAACATAGGATCTAGGACCACTTCTACTTAGCCCAAACTTAAGTGCTCTCATTTAGCTGGATATTTATTTAGACTTCATATTTCTATGGACCTCTATTGAGCTGAAAATTGGCTCAGGACCATTCTCAGTAAGTGATCTCATTCTTGAAATCTAGGCCAGTGTAGTAATTTCATTCAATTGATCTCTTATAAAAAAGGTAATTTTAAAATCATAATTTGAAAAGGCACAAAAGCAGGACCATGCCAAGCTAAGGGATCTCTCCTTGGCATAGTTGCCTGCAAGGACTCCTGCCTTTTGAGAAGATATTCTGTTCTTATCTTTAAACCCTCTTTATCTCTCTGTTAGGATTTCTCTGCTAAACTGTTACTTCTCTGTCAGGACCTTGCCACTGAGGAAGTCAGCCTCCTAGCAAAAGCTGACTTCTCATCCAACAATAAACTTTATTTTTTTCCAGTCTAACTTTTCTGGTTCATGAATTCTTTCATGTGAACACCTGTTCTGACCAAAAAGGGATTCCTACAACAACTCTCTGTCCCTAGAACTTTATCATTTGTTTCCCTGAAGATTGGGATCTCCAAACATCTGGATGAGGTAAAAGCCTTATCTTGTTACTCTATACCTAGACGCTCAAATACCTGGGAATATTCGAGTTATCAGAGCTCTATGGTAGAGCTCTTAGATGCCTGGTATGAGATTACCTGCATTCTCTGACAAAAAGACCCCCTTACTCAGAGAAGATTTTGTCATTTTTCCATTTCTAGAGACATCTAGAAAAGGAAGAGCACTACCTGTACCAGATGTAAAATCATATTATAAAGCAGCAGTTACCAAAATCATTTGGTATTGGCTAAGAAATAGACTAGTTGATCAGTGGAACAGATTAGGTACACAGGACAAAATAGGGTACAACTATACCAATGTAGTGTTTGACAAACTCAAAGATCCCAGTTTTTGGGATTAGAAATCAATGTTTGACAAAAATTGCTAGGAAAATTGGAAATGAATATGACAGAAATTAGGCATTTACTCACACTTAACACCTTACACCAAGATAAAGTCAAAATGGGTTAATTGCCTATGCATAAAAAATGAGATTATAAACAAATTAGAGGAACGTAGGATAGTTTACCTGTCAGACATGTGGACTAGCAAGGAATTTAGGACCAAAGAAGAACTAGAAATCATTATTGATCACAAAATAAAAAAAAATTGGTAATATCAAATTGAAAAGTTTTTGTACAAACAAAACTACTGCAGACAAGATAAGAAGGGAAGCAATAAACTGGGAAAACATTTTACAATCAAAGTTTCTGATAAAGGCCTAATTTCCAAAATATATAGAAAATGGACTCTAATTTATAAGAAATCAAGCCATTCTCCAATTGATAAATGGTCAAAGGATATGAACAGACAATTCTCAGATGATGAAATTGAAACTATTTCTAGCCATATGAAATGATGCTCCAAGTCATTATTAATCAAAGAAATGCAAATTAAGACAAATCTGAGATACCACTACACACCTGTTAGATTGGCTAGAATGACAGGGAAAGATAATGAGCAATGTTGGAGGGGATGTGGAAAAACAGGACCACTGAAACATTGTTGGTGTAATTGGGAATACATCCAGCCATTCTGGAGAGCAATTTGGAACTATGCTCAAAAAGTTATCAAACTGTGCATACCCTTTGACCCAGCAGTGTTCCTACTGCATTTGTATCCCAAAGAGATCTTAAAGAAGGGAAAGGAACCTGTATGTGCAAGAATATTTGTGGCATTTAGGGTGGATCAAAGGGTATGCACAGTTTGATAACTTTTTGGGCATAGTTCCAAATTGTTCTCCAGAATGGCTGGATTCTTTCACAGCTCAACCAACAATGTATTGGTGTCCCAGTTTTCTCACATCCCCTCCAACATTCATCATTATCTTTTCCTGTCATCTTAGCCAATCTGACAGGTGTGTAGTGGTATCTCAGAGTTGTCTTAATTTGCATTTTTCTGATTAGTAGTGATTTGGAACACTCTTTCATATGAGTGGATATAATTTCAAATTCATCATCTGAGAATTGTCTGTTCATATCCTTTTTAAAATTTTTTTATTTAATAATTATAAAATTTTTGACAGTATATATGTATGAGTAATTTTTTAATAATATTATTCCTTGTATTCATTTTTCCAAATTTTCCCCTCCTTCCCTCTACTCCCTCCTCTAGATGACAGGCAATCCCATACATTTTACATGTGTTACAATATAACCTAGATACAATATATGTGTGTAAATCCAATTTTCTTGTTGCATGTGAAGTATTAGATTCCGAAGGTATAAGTAACCTGGGTAGATAGACAATAGTGCTAACAATTTACATTCATTTCCCAATGTTCCTTCTCTGGGTGTAGTTGTTTCTGTCCATCATTGATCAACTGTAAGTGGGTTGGATCTTCTTTATGTTGAAGATATCCATTTCCATCAGAATACATCTTCATACAGCATTGTTGTTGAAGTGTACAGCGATCTTCTGGTTCTGTTCATTTCACTCAGCATCAGTTCATGTAAGTCTTTCCAAACTTTTCTGAATTTATCCTGCTGGTCACTTCTTACAGAGCAATAATGTACATTAACATTCATATACCATAATTTACCCAACCATTCTCCAATTGATGGACATCCATTCATCTTCCAGTATCTAGCCCCTACAAAAAGGGCTGCCACAAACATTTTGGCACATACAGGTCCCTTTAACCTCTTTAGTATTTCTTTGGGATATAAGCCCAATAGCAGCACTGCTGGATCAAAGGGTATGCACAGTTTGATAACTTTTTGGGCTTATTTCCAAATTGCTCTCCAGAATGGCCGGAATTCTTTCACAACTCCACCAACAATGTATCAGTGTCCCAGTTTTCCCACATCCCCTCCAACATTCATCATTATTTGTTCCTGTCATTTTAGCCAATCTGACAGGTGTGTAGTGGTATCTCAGAGTTGTCTTAATTTGCATTTCTCTGATCAGTAGTGATTTGGAACACTCTTTCATATGAGTGGATATAATTTCAAATTCATCATCTGAGACTTGTCTGTTCATATCCTTTGACCATTTATCAATTCGAGAATGGTTTGATTTCTTATAAATTAGGGTCAGTTCTCTATATATTTTGGAAATGAGACCTTTGTCAGAATCTTTAACTTTAAAAATATTTTCCCAATTTGTTACTTCCCTTCTAATCTTGTTTACATTACTATTATTTGTACAGAAACTTTTTAGTTTGATGTAATCAAAATCTTCTATTTTATGATCAATAATGATCTCTGGTTCTCTCTCTAGACTATTCTCTTTTGCTCTAATCTATTTATGATCTCATTCTTTATGCCTAAATCATGGATCCATTTTGATCTTATCTTGGTATATGGTGTTAAGTGTGGATGCATATCTAATTTCTGCCAAACTAATTTCCGGTTTTCCCAACAGTTTTTTTTTTTTTTTAATAATGAATTTTTATCCCAAATGTTAGTATCTTTGGGTTTGTCAAACACTAGATTGCTATAGATGTATCCTTTTTTGTCCTTTGTACCTAATATGTTCCACTGATCAACTTGTCTATTTCTTAGCCAATACCAAATAATTTTGGTGACTGCTGCTATATAATATAGCTTTAGATCAGGTACACCTAGACCACCTTTATCTGACTTTTTTTTTTCATTGTTTCCTTGAAATTCTCAACCTTTTATTCTTTCATATGAAATTTATTGTTATTTTTCACTATGTCATTAAAATAGGTTCTTGGGAGTCTGATTGGTATAGCACTAAATAAATAGATTAGTTTGGGGAGTATTGTCATCTTTATTATATTCGCTGGGCCTATCCAAGAGCACTGAATGTCTTTCCAATTATTTAAATCTGACTTTATTTTTGTGGCAAGTGTTTTGTAATTTTTCTCATATAATTCCTGACTTTTCTTTGGTAGACGGATTCCCAAATATTTTATACTCTCAACATTTGTTTGGAATGGAATTTCTCTTTGTATCTCTTGTTGTTCCATTTTGTTGGGGATATATAAAAATGCTGAGGATTTATGTGGACTTATTTTGTATACTGCAACTTTGCAAAAGTTGTCAATTATTTCTAATAAGTTTTTATTACAATCTCTGGAGTTTTCTAAGTATACCATCATATCATCTGCAAAGAGTGACAATTTGATTTCTTCATTACCTACCATTATTCATTTAATCTCTTTCTCGACTCTTATTGCTGAGGCTAACATTTCTTATACAATATTGAATAGTAATGGTTATAGTGGGCAACCTTGTTTCACTTCTGATCTTACTGGGAAAAGTTCCAGTTTATCTCCTTTGCATATTATGCTTACTGACGGTCTTAAATATATGCTCCTGATTATTCTAAGGAATAGTCCATTTATTCCTATACTCTCAAGCATTTTTAGTAGGAATGGATGTTGGATTTTATTAAATGCTTTTTCTGCATGTATTGAGATGATCATATGGTTTTTATTAATTTGATTATTAATATGGTCAATTATACTAATAGTTTTCCTAATATTGAACCAGCCCTGCATTCCTGGTATAAATCCTACTTGATCATAGTGTATTATCCTGGGGATGACTTTCTGAAGTCTTTTTGCTAATATCTTATTTAAGATTTTAGCATCAATATTCTTTAAGGAAGTTGGTCTATAGTTTTCTTTCTCAGTTTTCGATCTACCTGGTTTAGGTATCAGTACCATGTCTGTGTCATAAAAGGAATTTGGCAGGACTCCTTCTTCCCCTATTTTTTCAAATAGTTTATATAACATTGGGGCTTGTTGTTCTTTAAATGTTTGACAGAATTCACATGTAAATCCATCTGGTCCTGGGATTGTTTCCTGAGGAGTTGATTAATAGCTTGTTCTATTTATTTTTCTGAAATGGGACTATTTAAGCAATTTATCTCCTCCTCTGTTAATCTATACAGCTTATATTTTTGGAGGAAGTCATCCATTTCACTTAAGTTATCAAATTTATTGGCATAAATTTGAGAAAATTAACTCATTATTTCTCTAATTTCCTCTTAATTGGTGGAAAGATCCCCCTTTTCATTTGTAAGACTAACAATTTGATTTTCCTCTTTCCTTTTTCTGATCAGATTTACCAAAGGTTTATCTATTTTATTGACATTTTCATAAAACCAACTCTTGGTTTTATTTATTAATTCAATAGTTTTTTTTTTACTTTCAATATTATTGATTTCTCCTTTTAATTTTAGTACTTCAAGTTTGATTTTTGGTTGGGGGTTTTTAATTTGGTCTTTTTTCTAGCTTTTTAAGTTGCAGGCCCAATTCATTAATATTATCTTTCTCTATTTTGTTCAAATAAGCCTCTAAAGATATAAAATTTTTCCTTATTACCCCTTTAGCTGCATCCCACAGATTTCTCATCATTCTCATTATCTTAGGTGAAATTATTTATTGTTTCTATAATTTGCTTTTTCACTTAGTCATTCTTTAAAATGATATTATTCAGTTTCCAATTACTTTTTGGTCTATTTACCCCTAACTTCTTATTGAATGTAGTTTTTATTGCATTGTGATCTGTGAAGAAGGCATTTATTACTTCTGCCTTCCTGCATTTAATTTTGAGATCTTTATGTCCTAATATATGGCTTATTTTTGTATAGTTTCCATGAAATGCTGAGAAGAAAGTATATTCCTTTCTATCACCATTCAGTTTTCTCCAAAGGTCTATCATACATAGTTTTTCTAATGTTCTTTTTACTTTTTTAATTTCTTTCTTTTGTTTTGTGGTTTGATTTGTCTAAATCTGAGAGTACTAGGTTGAGATCTTCCACTATTACATTTTTACTGTCTATTTCTTCTTGCAACTCTCTTAACTTTTCCTTTAGAAAGTTAGATGCTATACCATTTGGTGCATAGATTTTTAGTATTGATATGGCTTCATTGTTTATGCTACCTTTTAGCCTCCTTATCTCTTTTAATTAGCTCAATTTCTGTTGTTGCTTGAGTTGAGATAAGGATGGCTACCCCTGTTTTTTGGCTTTACCTGAAGCATAATAAGCTCTGCTCCAACCTTTTACCTCTACCCTGTATGTATCTCCCTGCTTTAAGTGTGTTTCCTGTAGACAACATATTGTAGGGTTCTGTTTTTTGATCCAATCTGCTATCCGTCTCCGTTTGATAGGATTGTTCATCCCATTTACATTTACAGTTAAAATTACTAATTCTGTATTTCCTGCCATCATATTATCCCCAGATTATTTTTTTTTCCCTTGACCCCCCTGAACCCCTTCCCTAATATTTAATTTATAGACCCCACTTGTGATGTACAGCCCTCCCTCTTTTAGTATCCCTCCCCCCTCCTTCCAAGTCCCTTCCCTTATTCCCCTTTTCCTTTTCCCTTTTTCTCTCCCCCTTTTAATGAGGTGAGAGAGAATTCTCTGAAAAACAAATATGTCAAATATTTACTCTTTGAGCTTCTTCTGATGAGAGTAAGATTCACACAATATTTCACATCCTCTCTAAATTCCCTCAGATGTGGTAGATTTTCTATGCCTCTTTCTGGGATGTAGTTTCCCTCTTTTTCTCAATCCTTCCCCTTTCTGATACTACCCCCTTCCCTTTACCACTCCCCCTTTTTTTCTATCAGTAAAATCAAATTATCCATGCGGACTTTCTATATACCAACTGTAGCGTGCTGTCGTCTCCAGAAGCTGCTGGATCGCTCTCTAAGAAGAGATCTGCTGTGTCTACTCAAATCTCTCAGACAGATTCTTCTTCCTGTAACGAACCGTTGTCTCCAGGCAGTTGCTGTTAACTCTTGTCCAAAGAAGTGACTTCCCTTCCTGCAGAGAGCCCCATCAAGCCTGATGCAATTCAGAGTCTTCTTTTTATCTCTGGGAGGCCTCTCTTTTATTCTCCCAGAGAATGGGCGTGGGATAATGCAAGGGCTTCTGGGAAGAACCACCTCAGCCAATGAGCCTGCTCCTTCCATCAAGTCAACCTGAGTTCTCACCTTGTAATTGTCCAACCTGAATTCTCACCTCGTCACTATCCAGACAACCCGAGTTCTCACTTAGTAATCCTAACATCTCCCCCTTTCTTTTGATTTAGAACATAGGACAGTCATGACCTTGAAACATAAATCCATCAATATGGGAAGTATTACAGATAATTACATAAATGACCTTGAAACATAAATCCATCAATATGGGAAGTATTACAGATAATTACATAAATTACATAAGCACATAGTAACATAGTAACGTAACACATGCTAGAAGTATATAACATAATCATAAATTGAAAATTTATAAATGTCCATAAGTCCATTGTCCATTAGTCTCATCTTGTGTGAGGAAGTCCAATGATTCCTGCTGGTTTTTAAAGTTCTTTAACAGTCTTCTTATTATCCATGCTCTTTCAGTGTCAGATGTTTCTTAGATCTTCTCCTTTATTTTGAGGTCTTTCTCTTTTTCTGTCTCTCTCTGATGGACAAGGTGAATATGACTCGTTGGCACCCATCTGATTCCTTTTCCTGCTGAAGAAATACAAGCAAACCCTCTCTCCCAGGCAGTTAACCTATCTAATTACCTTCTATTTACCACTTTCTAAATATCTTCTCATCATTTGGCAATTACATTGGAATTGTTTGCACTGGACACAGCCCTGTTGGTTTAAAAGGCCTGTATTCTCCCCAAGTGTAATCCATTTTTGCAATCTGATTGCCTTTTGGCTCACTTATCAGGTAATCCCTTTCTACCATGTGATTACTTTTCTGCTGGTTGATCAAATCAGAGTCCTGACCTTCTAAAGGCTCTTTAGGTGTAACATCAGCTGCCATCATGCCCCAAGTCTTTTTTGCCTGGGGCCCTGGATCTGGGCCCCTCATCCTATTTCCCTGAATTAGTTTACACTCTGATGCCCAATGGAGTCCTCTGTTGCATTTTGGACATGGGGTTTTAGGTCTTCTCTCACCCTGTCTTCTCACTGTATCTCCATACCTACACTGAGCTCTTAGATGTCCAATTTTTCCACATTGAAAACATCGCCGAGTTTCTCTAGAAGTCCCTTGCCAGGAGGGACCCTGTCTTTCCACATTCATCATTGTCCGGGTGTAAAAAGCATTTGTTCCCACTGTAGCACAGCGTCTTATGATCTCCTCTAAAGGAGCATCTTTGTCTAATCCCCATATAATTCTTTTGCAAATCTCGTTGGCATTTTCCTTAGCCAGATGTCTGGTCATTATTTCTGTAGCTGAATTTTCTCCAATAGTTCTTTTGACAGCAGTTTGCAAACGTCCCACAAAATCTGCAAAAGGTTCATTGGGACCTTGCTCTATTTTAGTGAAAGCCTCTCCACGATCTTTCTGTCCAGGGAGGACACCCCAAGCTTTTATTGCAGCCTTAGCAATTTGTTCATATATTGTCATGGTATAATGAGTCTGTTCTGAATTCTCTCCATACCGACCTTCACCAGCCAAGTGCTCAAAAGTGAATTGTGTGTTAACTCCTATTTCCAAATTGCATCTGACTTGAATTTTACATAATTCATGAAATTCCGCAAGCCATAATAAATTTTCTCCAGGTTCCAGGCATATCCTTGCTATGGATTTCCAATCATTTGGGGTTAGGACTTCATAAGACAAACCATCTAGTAACATTTTAACATAAGCTGATGTAGCCCCATAAAGGGTACAACCTTTTTTCAAATCCTTAATTTTATTCAAATCTAAAGGTGCATATCTTCTCCTTTTATGACCTACAGAATCAATATTTTCAATCACAGGATATGCATGTATAAAATCACTTATATCCTGTCCTTCTTTCTTAGCTTTAACCAATGCTTTTTCTAATCTTGTCATAGGCTTAGACTGCTTCACAGGCAATTCTGTTTGTGTTTCTGCCTCTTCCTCTCCTCCTTCTTGCTCCACCCATGAAGGGTTAATTGAGGGAGGAGATGGGAGGTGCTCCTGTTGCTGTTGCTCAGAATTGTACTTAACTTCATTGTTATCTGATTCATCCTTTTCACCTAGTTTAGTTGACACTTCCCCATTTTGCTCCTTCATCTCTTCCTTTAGAATAACATTTTTTAAAGCCATTTGGATTAAATTGTAGGTATGAATTGTATCTTTGGAAACTGAGTTTGGTCTGGAACCAAAGGGCAAAATGTCACAAAGGCAATTGTAGTGTTCACCTAATTGCTCTCCTACTAATTTCCACTCATCTGGATCCAATTCTTTTTCCAGAGAAAAAGAAGGACATATGACCTTCACAGTTCTTAAAAGTTCAGTAATCTCCTCTAAAATTATAATCAATCCTTGGCTTTTCATAACCTTGATGATGCTCTCTAAACATTTTCCCTGAACAGAAGGTGTTTGCCCCATTTCACTATAAGAGATTGCTGGTTTAGCCCTTAACAAGTTCCTTATTTATCTATTAGCACGCTCACTTAATCTTTAACAAAGTTTCCTCGTTACTCACGGTTCTAGGTTAGAGAGATTGAGATCTGGATGGGATGCTTTTCCACTGGAATCAGGACCGTGTCTGTCCCTGTTCGGGCACCAAATTGCAAAGGTCTGGTCTAGCTCCTCTTGTCAGGATAAGCAAAAGTCCTTGCCCCACGTTGGGCGCCAATTTGTAACGAGCTGTCGTATCCAGAAGCTGCTGGATCGCTCTCTAAGAAGAGATCTGCTGTGTCTACTCAAATCTCTCAGACAGATTCTTCTTCCTGTAACGAACCGTTGTCTCCAGGCAGTTGCTGTTAACTCTTGTCCAAAGAAGTGACTTCCCTTCCTGCAGAGAGCCCCATCAAGCCTGATGCAATTCAGAGTCTTCTTTTTATCTCTGGGAGGCCTCTCTTTTATTCTCCCAGAGAATGGGCGTGGGATAATGCAAGGGCTTCTGGGAAGAACCACCTCAGCCAATGAGCCTGCTCCTTCCATCAAGTCAACCTGAGTTCTCACCTTGTAATTGTCCAACCTGAATTCTCACCTCGTCACTATCCAGACAACCCGAGTTCTCACTTAGTAATCCTAACAACCAACAACAGAAATACAGCTCTCAAGAGTTCTTTTTACCTTTTTCTGTTTCTCTTCAGTCTTGTGGATGTAGATCAAATTTTTTGTTTAAGTCTGTTTTTTTTTTTTTTCTTAGAAACAAAAGGAATTTCTCTGTTTCATTAAATAACCATCTTCTTCTATGGAAGAAAATGTTAAACTTAGCTGAATAGTTTATTCTCAGTTGCAATACTTGATTTTTTGCCTTTTGGAATATCAGGTTCCAGGCCCTTCAGTCTTTTAATGTGGAAGCAGCCAGATCTTGAGTGACCTTTATTGTGGCCCCTTCATATTTGAATTGCTTTTTTCTATCTGCTTGAAATATTTTTTCCTTTGTTTGGTAGTTCTACAGCTTAGCCACAATATTCTGTGGAATTCTTTTTTTAGGGTCTTTTTCAGAAGGAGTTTGATGAATTCTTTCCATGCATATTTTCCCTTCTGTTTCAATGATCTCTGGACAGTTCTCTTTGATGATTTCCTGTAAAATAGAATCTTGACTCTTTTTTTTGGTCATAGTTTTCGGGAAGTCCAATGATCCTCAGATTATCTCTCCTAGATCTATTTTCCAGGTCTATAGATTTTCCCAGTAAGTATTTGACATTATTCTCCAGCTTTTCATTTTTTTGTTTTGTTTTGTTTTGTTTTTGACTGATTCTTGTGTTCTCAATGAATCATTCATTTCTGTTTGTTCCATCCTGATTTTTAATGAGTTATTTTCCTCATTCACATTTTTTAGTTCTTTTTGTATATGCCCAATTGAGTTTTTAAATGAATTATTTTGCTCTATTTATTTTTTTCCATTTCCCTAATTTTTTTTTAGAGAGCTATTTTCTTTTTCTAATTCAGAAATCCTACTTTCTTGAGACTTTTTTTATCTTTTCCAATTCAGAAATCCTACTTTCCTGTGATTTTTTAACCTTTTCTAATTCACAAATTATGTTTCCCTGCCACTCCTGTGAATTCTTTATTTTTTCCAACTTAAATTTCAGGACATTGTTATTCTCTATCATAGCTTCTCATTCCTTTCCCCATTTTTCTTCAAAGTCTCTTAAATTCTTAATAGTCTCTTCTAGGAGAAAGTTATGTGATGGGAGGCATGTATTGTTCCCCTTTAGAGTGTTATTTGCTGACTCTCTACTGTTAACATCCTTGGGGTTGGATACCCACTATTTCTCTATGTAGAAGGATTCAATAGTTCTATTCAGCTTTTTACTCATTGTTAAAAATCTTTTGGGTTCTGCCCTTGGGGTAAGAAGTTTATTTATTTACTTATTTACCAGCTTCTTCCCAGACCAGATGGATGCTGTGGCTCCTGTGCCTGAGGTAGGAGAGAGCTCTAAGAGAGAGTTTCCCTTCCCCCTCCCTGGAAATGCCTCAGACGTGATACGGCTGGGCTGTGAGGGTTGCCCAGTGAAGGACCCCACTGTGTGTCCTAGTGAATTCTCTGAGATTTAAGACTGAACAGTAAAAGTGACACAAAGCCCGGCCAATGCATCCTGTGGGGCGTGGAAATCAGCAGCTGATATGAAAAGCCCCTCTGCTCAAACTGGAAGTGTCTATCCGGAAAACGCAGTCCCTACTTAAAACTTCTGCTTTTCTGGGAGTTCTGCTTCCCTGAGAATTCCCAGGCTGCTAGAGTTTCATGAGCTCAGGCCAAGCCTGGCCCTATGTAGATTAATTATTGCCTCGTGCTGTGTCCCTGCTGTTCAGGCTCTTAACTACCCCAGGGTGAAGCCCCCAGACTTCAGAAGGTGGCTTCACAGCCGCTCTGAGATCTATTAGGTCACTTCTGGATTGGGGTGGTTATAGGATCTTGCTTTATAATTTAAAGTGGCTTGATTTCTCTTCCGAACTGCTGTTTTATAAGCAGAAAAGAGCTAACAGCCTGTTTCAGATTCCTCTATCTCAGAGGCTTCTCTGATCCCAGAATTCTCCCCAGCCTGATAAGCACCTTGTGCTAGCACCTAACTATCTGTGCTGGCCTTTTTTCTTCCTCCCCTTGAAATTAACCTTTTCTATAGAGACTCCAGATTATCTTCAACTGGTAAGTCGTGCTTTTAATCCTTGTGGTTTCTATCAGTCCAGCGTTATTTTTGAAGCTATTTTAACTAATTGGTAATGAGGGAAGAAGGGAGCTTACAATTTCATGTGTATCTTCTCTGCCATCTTGGCTCTGCCCCTGCCACAAACATTTTGCACATATGGGTTCTTTTCCCCATCTTTAAAATCTCTTTCAGATACAAGCATAGTATATACTTCAGCCACGATATTGTATGAAGATATATTCTAATTGAAGTGGATATATTCGACATAGAGAATATCCAATTCAGTTCCAATTGATAAATGATGGATAAAAACAGCTATACCCTGAGAAGGAAAACTGGGAAATGAGTGTAAAATGTTTGCACTATTGTCTTTCTACACAGGTTACTTATACCTTTGGAATCCAATTCTTACCGTGCAACAAGAAATTTGGTTTTACATACACATATATTGTATCTAGGATATACTGTAACAAATTTATTATGTATGGGATAGCCTGTCATCTAGAGGAGGGAGTTGAGGGAGGGAGGGGAAAATTTAGAAAAGTGAATACAAGGGATAATATTATTTTAAAAAACAAACAAAAAACAACAACAACAAAAAACATGCATATGTACTGTCAAAAATTTATAATTATAAAATTAATAAATTAAAAAAAAGAGAGATACAAGCATTGTAGAAAATGTACTGTTTAGAAAAAAAAAAAACATAATAGGTCTTTTTAACTACTTGGTGTAAACTAATTGTCCCATTATACCTTCCATTCTGTCTTTTTCCATTACAAAGTTGTTCCCCAACTTTAATGCTTTTTCTCTTTGATTTTATCACATCAGAGTCCATTCTCATTCACAACCACACCTTCAGTGTATGTGATGGCCCCCTGTTTCTTCTCAGGTGATAGATAGAACTCACAATAGTTAGATATTGTTTTCCTATCATTTACCTATCTATGCTTCTCTTGAGTCCTGTGTTTGTAGGTTAAATTTTCTTGTTTAGTTCTGTTTTTGTTTTTTTCAATAGAAATGATTAAAAATCTCTTACCTCATTAAAGCTCCAACTCCTCTCCCAAAAGATGATGTTGAGTCTCATTAAGTAAATTATTGGTTATAATTTCAGGTCCTTTGCCCTCCACACGATGGTATTCTAGACCACTGGATCCTTTATTGTAGCAGTTTCCAGATCCTGGGTATAACCCTGACGTATGAATTGTTTTTTGTGTGGAAGCTTGCAGTATTCTTCTCCTTTAGATCACACTTTTGGAGTTTCACAACAATGTTCCTTGGGGGTTTCCTTGTGGCATCTCTTTCCAAAGGTGATTGATGACTTCTTTTCAATGAGTACTCCCCACTTCTGTTTCTAGAATATTGGAGCAGTTTTTATTAATGACCTCTTGCAAAATGCTATCAAAACTCTTTTTTGTCATACACTTCAGGTACTCCAATAATTTTTAATTGTCTCTTCTGGATCTATTTTCATGTCAGCTATTTTGCCAATGATGTATTTCACATTTTCTTCCTTTTTTCATTCTTTTAGGTTGTTTGATTTATTCTTGCTGTCTCACAAAATCATTAGCCTCCATTTGACCTATTCTAGTTTTTAATGTGTGATTTTCTTCAATTAGCTTTTGTACCTTTTTTTTTCCCATTAGGTTTATTCTACTATTTAAGGTGTTATATTTTTTCTAGCAATGTTTCTTCTTCCTTTTCCAAACAGTTGACTTTCATGCATATTTCTTATTTCTTTTTTCTCATTTTTTCTTCTATTTCATTTATTTGCCTTTTCAAAGCTTTTATGAACATTTCTAAGAAGCCTCTTTGGCTTCAGGCCATTTTCTGTCACTCTTTGAGATTTCTGAGATGGACATTCTAGCTTCATCTGAATTTATGTTTTGGTCTGCCCTGTCAATATAGTAGCTTTCTATCATCAAGTTTCTTTTCTGTGTCTTGCTTATTCTCTCTTTTTTTTTTTTTTTTTTGGTATTTTCTCTTTTTAAAATGTTTAACTTGAATTGAAACTCTGCTTCTAGGATAAAGGCAGCCCTATCTCAAGCTTTCTGCCCAGCTCTGAGCTTTGGTTTTGAGCACAGGGGCCCCTTGTGTTTGCAGGGGGAGCTTTGCCTGCTCTATTCAGGAAGAAGCCTGGTTTCCCAGCATTTGCCTTCTGAGCTGGGACTGGAAGCCACTCCACTTATTTTCTCCTCTACTGAGACAGGACTGAGGGTGTTAGTTGTTAGTTTTCTTTGATTAAGACCCTTCCCAGAGTCTTTCTCTCCTGGCAGAACATTTTTTTCAACCCAGTGAGATTGACTTTTCTTGAAGTTTTTTTAATCGTATCTTGAGCTGGAGAGTGGTTTCATTCCATCACACTTTGTTTAGAGGCTTGGTTTCATGTTATTTTTGAGGGAAACTGGAAGAGTTTGAGCAGCTTCCTGACTTTATTTCACCATCTTGGCTCCACACCTTTGACTTGAAGATCTTGAAGGTCTCTGAACTCTATCCTTATTTTTCTAACTCTATGATATTTGACTATATAATCATTTCAAAATTAGAGACTCCCTCTCTCCATGATTGCTTATTAATTCCAGGACAGTTCTTGTGGGCATTAAATACATAGTAAGTGTTTATGGAGAGTTAACTTCAATTCTTTCTTTTTGGACTAAATTTTCTCTTTTTCAAGTATCTGCAAATATTTTTTACTCATCTTCAAGGCCTTATAGATTAATCATCTACTTCTGTACAATCTTTCCTCACTGGCCATTTAAGTTATTAGGGCTGCAATCTGTATGAAGTAGATTTTTAAATTTCCTATCCTTGTGTTTTAGGGTTCCTAGGGGAAAGATTCCCCTTTCCCAAGAACTATTCTTATTCTATATGTTGTCTGTTTAAAAAGTAAATTGTATTTGTCCTTTTGCCCCATCTGAAAAGATGGTTCTTATCCTGATAACATTATTTTCCTGATTAAACATTTCTTCAGAAAAATTTTTTTCCATTTTAAAATGTTTTGTTGATGCTATCTTGTTCTGCATGATGCTTATTTCCCAGTATTGCTTCTCTCCCCCCAAAATTGCCACTTTAATAAATTTAAATAAAGCAAATCAAAACATTAGTCATTTATATATAAAAATGTACTTAACATTTCACTTCTTTTGTCTACCATCTCCTTCTGCCAAATAGGAGTGAACATATCAAGCATGTTTTTTTTTTCTTGGTCTTCTTTAATATTTGAAAGGGATCTCAGCAATTTACATATATCTCATTCTGCTCCTGAATTAACAACATATTTTGTTCCTGGAGGATTAGAAATCAATAGATTTCCATCTTAGTACTGTGCTGAGATGTTGCTTCATAATCTTCTGAAGTCTTCCTGGTAAACTGGAAGGAAATTGAATTGCACTAATAATTTTATTGAATTACAAATCTCTAGGTAAAATCTATGAGCCTCAAATGTGAGTCCAATATTCTCTTTGGATGCAAAATATCACGTTCAATAAGCCATATCCTTCTTCTCTGACCTACACAGATATTGCTATCCCTTTATCCATTTTCTAAATGCTACTCCAATATTATGTCTTGATTCCTGAAAGCTCTGTCTGATACAAGTCAAAGTCTCAATTGTTAAAATGATCTTCCTAAAGCAAGAGTTTGAACATGCTACACAATGATTTTTTATGACCTCCAAGATCAAGTAAAAGGATTTGACCAAATCATTCCTTTTTAGTCATATATTTTCCTCCTTCTCTATACTTTTATCATTCATATACATTGGCCTACTTGCTATAATTATGTGCTTTTGTACTGGCTGGCCTGTAAACCTTGAATATTGTCACTTTTAGCTCTTGACTTCCTTTTTTTCCTTCAAGAATCAGCTTAAATCCCAATTCAACAGGAAGCTTCTCTTCCACTATTCCCAACTGGGAAATACCATATATATATATACTGCATAAATCTTGTATGTACAATAATTTTAATATTATTGCCCTCAATAAAATGAAATGCTTGAGAGACAAGGCCATATTTTATTTTTACTTTTCTTGTTTTGTTACCATTTAGTTTAGGGCCTAATACATTAAACATGTTTGTTGAATTCATATAAAGATTGCTTTGTATATGACTTATATGTTTAGATATCAGTGTCATCTGCATTCAGGTGATAATTGGTCATGCCAATGAAGAAATTATAGAAAATAAGACAAAATCCAAGAGTAGATTTGTAAGGACCAGTGAAGGAAAAAGAGAATGGCTTTTTAAAGTGAGTATTTCCCACTCTGTTTCTAGAATATTGGGGCAGTTTTTCTTAATGACTTCTTGAAAAATGCTATCAAAACTCTTTTCTTGTCATGCCCTTCAGGTAGACAGTATCACATTATATAGTATTGGTGAGGTCACAGTAGCAATATCTAGTTCAAAATAAACATGACAAATTCATAATGGCCATTCTCTTTGCCAAAGAAAGGTTTATTTAAGAGAAAAGTCTACAAATAAAAATAAAAAATAAAATAGCCACACCAGTAGTGGCAAATATGAAATAGATTTTGGAATGCCTATGGGAGAGGATCCTTTAGTTTGGAGAGAGAAAGCAAGGAATAACCCAAGCTCCCCAGAAGAACTTACAATTAATAAGAGAAAGGAAATTGTCTATCATTGATTGACAGGTTAGACTAAGCAGAGTTAGCTAGAATAAAGAGATAGGTGCCATGAGAAAGAAGGAACTATAAGGGATAGAGAGTACTTCATAGTGGACTTTATCCTGAAGAGAACCAGCAAAGATCTTCATCATAAGCAAATATTTTTATAGGGAAAACATAGTCTCAGTTGTTTCTCAGTTGCAAAGATAGGAGTTCAAGATGAAGGGTCAGAGAGCTAAATGGTCTTCAACTGACAAACAAGTCTAAATCTTATTTAAATATATGCTAATCAACATCTCAAAAGCTTGTTTGAATATACTTATATGTGGGATGATAGACAAAAAAGTTTCTTCCTAAATAATCTAAGACAAACTCAAGAATTACATGAATACAAAGGCAAGAATAATATAAACACAATCACAAAACACTTCTCATATAGATAAAATCAGAGCTATACAATTGGGAAAATATCAATTGTTCATAGCTGGCCAAGTTAATGTATTAAAAATGACAATTCTACCTAAATTGATTTACTTGTTTAGTTCTATAACAATCAAACTGCTAAAACATTATTTTATAGAACTAGAAAAAATAATGCCAAAATCCATCTGAAAGAATAAAATGTCAAGAATATCAAAGGAACTATTGAAAAAATACAAATGATGGTGTCTTAGCAGTACCAGACCTAAAACTACATTATAAAGCAGCAGTAATCAAAATCATCTGGTACTGGCTAAGAAATAGAGTAATTAATCGGTGGAAGAAATTAGATATAAATGATAGAATAATTAAAGCCTATAAAAGTCTAGTATTTGATAAATCCCCAAACTCCAGCTTCTGGAATAAAAACTCACTACTTGACAAATTTGCTGGAGAAAATGGACAGTGTTATGTCAGAAACTTGGCATAGACCTATATCTCATAACCCATATCAAAATAAAGTCAAAATGGATACATAATTGATCATAAAGGATAATATCACAAACAAATTAGGAAAACAAGGGATAATTTACCTATCACATCTTTGGAAAGGGAGGGATTTATAACCAAAGAAAACCTAGAGAATATTATGAAAACAAAATGGAAAACTTTGATTATATTAAATTAAAAACAGAAACAAGCTAAAAAGAGAAATATCAAGCTGGGGAAAAAAATCTTTCCACCTAGTGTTTCTGAAAAAGTTTCATTTCTAAAATATATAAAGAACTGTCTCAAATTTATAAGAATACAAAGCATTCCCCAATTGACAAATGGTCAAAGAATATGAACAGACAATTTTATGATAAAATTGAAGACATTTATAGTTATATGAAAAATGCTCTGAATCACTATTGATTAGAGAAATTCAAATTAAAACATCTCTTAGGTACCACTTCACACCCCTCAGATTGCCTAAGATTATAGAAAAAAAACGATAAATGTTAGAGGGGACATGGAAAAACTGGGACACTAATGCATTATTGATAGAGTTGTAAAATGAGCCCTTTCTGGAAAGCAATCTGGAACAATGCCTAAAGGGCTTTAAAACTGTGCATATCCTTTGGCCCAGTAATGCCATTACTGAGTCTGTAACCCAAGAAAATCATAGAGGAGAAGGATCCACATGTGCAAAAATATTTGTAGCAGTTCTTTTTGTGGTGGAAAAGAATTGGAATACCAATGGATACCCATCAATTGTGCAATGGCTGAACAAGTTGTAGTATATGAAGATAATGGGATATTATTCTATTAAAATTATGAACAAGCTGAATATAGAAAGGCCTAGAAAGATTTACATTACCTAATGCTGAGGGAAGCAAGAATAACCAGGAATACATTGCATGAATGTATGATGATCAACAATGAAAGGTTTGGCTCTTCTCAGTCTTCAGTGATCCAAGGCAATCTCAGTAGATGTTGGACAGCGAATGCTATTTGCATCCAGGAAAAGAACTATGGAGCCTGAATGTAAATCAAAATCTATGTTCAATTCTTTTTTCTGTTTTTTTTTTTTTTTTTTTAATCTCTCCCGTAGTTTTTTTCTCTTTTGCTCTGATTTTTCTCTCCCAACATGATTCATAAATCAGTGTGTATTAAAAGTAAAAGAACTTAATACAAAATAAAAAAGTAGTCTGAGAAAGTTAAGTTCTTATCAAGCTTGTCTCAAAAGTTGTAGTGAATATCTTTAAAGATGCTAAATAGATTGGAGACAGAATGGGTGATTTAACAATAGTCTCTGAGTTCACATTATTCTATATGGAAAGTATGTAGTCTTCTGACAGGGTAAGAGAGTAAGTCACATCAGTGTCATGGAAATAAAAGTAGGATAAAACTCAAAAAAATATTGTCAATTAAGTCAAATGCTATAAAATGGTAAAGAAAAATGAGGGTTGTGTACTTGACCTTCCATATGGGAACAAAAGAAACTTAGTGGGTGACACATTGAAATTTTGAAATAGTGTTTTTTTTTTCATTATTTGATATAAATCTTCAAATTACAACTAAAGAGAGAATTTATTTAGCTTAATATAATAACATTGTTAAAGAAAACTGTGGACTAAATAGTAATTTATTTTTCTTAACTAATTTGATATTCATTGAACTTGTGGATTACGTAAATGAAATGAAATTTTATACCTAATAGAGTATCTCAAATGTTAAAACTTGAATGGAATAAATCTATCCCTAAGGTGTGTCTACCAGGATCAATCAATTCAACTCTTTAGGCTGAATTCATAATTTCTTTGTCAAATAATTGATTTCTATTTTGTTATATTTGATTTCATTGTTTGAACTGATCAGTTGATTTTCCTTCATATTATAAAAAACTTATAACTTTATTCAAGTGAATAGGTAATATAATTTTATAAAATTATTTTAAAAAATTTTTGCATGTGTACTTACCTTTTATTTGTGCCACCTCAAATGTACATAAGACAGCCAGAGTGCTTTTGTTTCTCATAAAACTTCCCTAAAACAAATCAGAGTTGACTGGTGGAAAAATACATTGTGTTTCTGCTTGTATGCTTACATTTATTTGAGTGACAGTTGCTTTAACTTATCAAGAAACTAACTGCCCAATTGACTGGCTTGACTGACCAGGGAAATTGAAATAATAAAATCAGATTTTGCATTTAGGTATAGCCAGAATCAGCAATGGCTGAACTTTCCATTTGGAAAATGAATGGGGAAAAAACTGCCTTATTTTTAACCAAAAATATGTCCTGAAATATTTTGTCAATTGATTTTTGAAATATGATATTTCAAAAATCCACTTTTAAGTTCCTAAAGTTATTCAATCTTCATTCTCTTCATAAGATAACTAGTTCTTTCCTTAGCATATGCATTTTAAAACATAATATTGACATATTCCAATATTATAAAGTTTAGGTACTTGCACATGATCCACTTTAAATTATTTATCTCATGTTTTTGAATTTTTTGAGACATTTAGTACCAGGTACAAATCCACTTTATCTTATCCCTGATAATAACAATTTAGAAAAATGAAATTATTGTTTATTCATGATCCAAAATTCTGAAATTTCTTGCTCAGAAAAATCTCTTATGCTTCCATGTCTTCCTTAAACTCATTCCTCATTTAAAAAAATATATTCATATTAATACAATTTTTTCCTTAGATACATGCTTTAGGCTTATATTCTTCCTTTACAATTTTGATATAATAATTAATCTTAACATTGTTATCTGTAAATTTCTCTCTTTACTTTAAGCCATCATTTTATAAACCCCATTCATTGTGACATAACTCAAAATCTGCTTTCTCATTAGGATTTTTTTGCATTTTCCTCTATATTCCCTTTATATTTGAACATGTGATTATTTTATATGATATAATTTATATCTTTATATCTTTATATTTTATATATCTGATAATTTTACAGATATTCCATGGAATAGTTGATGGTATGTGTCTTCTTTTGTAATCCTGCCAGGAATAATTATAGTTACTGATAAGTAATTTTACAACAACCTGTCCATTTCTATTTTTTTAAATTGTTTCTCTTCTATTATATTTTGTCACCTCCAAGTAAAATATCTTAAAATTTCCACATATTATAAATATACAAATTATATTTTTTCTTCTGCATCCTGAACTTAACAACTCTCTAGTAAATAGGATGCTTCAACATCAGTAGTCTGTAATCATCTTCAGTCATTGGATTAGAGTTCTTGACTTTTAAAAATGGCTTGTCATTCAAATGTTGTTATTTTATAAATTGTCCTCATGGTTCCATTTATTTCATTCTGCAAAAACTCTTCCTGGGTTTCTTTTGAAAACATTCATTCATAATTTACTAAAGAATAATAATAGAACATTAAATTAAAATATAACAATTTGTTCCATAACATAAATATCAGCCATTCTTCATATGGAGAACATTTTGATTCTAGTTTTTTGTTACTACCCTCCCAAAAAAGAACTGTTGTATTTTCTTTGTATAGTTAATTCCTCTCTGTTATTTCATCTTTTGGAATATAGGTCTAGTGGGGATATTACTGGGTTGTTATCGGAGCCACCTGCTAGTGGCTGCTTGTGATCTACTTCTGATTAGCAGAACAGATCCCTTCGTGTGAGAACATGACAAAATACAAGGAGACTGAGAGGCAGTTGCATTCTCTGACCTCTCCTCTCTTCCCTCTTGCTTTGGATTTATTTCATTCCTATTTAACAAGCAATATTTGTGTCAGTAAAGGTTGCTTTGCAATTCCTTCAAGTGTGCTATGATTCATAGCTCTGGTGACTCTCAGAGAATCAATCTGCCCCTTCACACACATTTTTGTTTTATAGGAACATGCTTATTTACCCCCAACAGAATGGTCAGTAAGTTTGCCTAACATTGTGAATCTGAATTACCTGAGTCTATTTGCTGAGGAATGAAAACAACACTATCAAAGTCTTTTCTGTCCTATTCCTCTGGATGGTTGTAAGGTGAGATGCTCTAGCAGGTGTTACATCTTGTGAGATTATCATGGAGGCAAATTTATTGACAAATTGAAAAGAGAACTTTAGTCAAGAAGAGGCATTTTTCATAAGTCTCTCATTACTCTCCTGGCTCTGCTCTTTGATGTGTTGGCCCACTTTAATTACCCTGACAGAAAAAGTCTTACTGGGTTTCTTCTCCCTTTCCTTCCCTGTGTGATATTGAATGAATTATCCTCAGGAATAGCTCTTGAGCCCTGCTGCTTCTTTATTTCTTGTGCTATGGGAGCTACCTACTAGTGGCTGTTGGGGATCCATTTTTTTTTTGATAAATATTGGAGATCTTTTACTAGATTCAATTTTATAATACTTTAAAGATCATACATTTAATTTCAGAACAGCTGGATTTGAATCATTTTTTAAAAATATTTATTTATTTTAATTTATTTTTTAATTTTATAATTATAAAATTTTGACAATATATATGCATGAGTAATTTTTTAAATAATATTATCCCTTGTATTCATTTTTCCAAATTTTCCCCTCCATCCCTCTACTCCCTCCCCTAGATGACAGTCAATCCCATACATTTTACATGTGTTACAGTATAACCTCGATACAATATATGTGTGTAAATCCAATTTTCTTGTTGCACGTTAAGTATTAGATTCCGAAGGTATAAGTAACCTGGGTAGATAGACAGTAGTGCTAACAATTTACATTCATTTCCCAATGTTCCTTCTCTGAGTATAGTTGTTTCTGTCCATCATTGATCAACTGGAAGTGAGTTGGATCTTCTTTATGTTGAAGATATCCATTTCCATCAGAATACATCTTCATACAGCATTGTTGTTGAAGTGTACAGCGATCTTCTGGTTCTGTTCATTTCACTCAGCATCAGTTCATGTAAGTCTCTCCAAACCTTTCTGAATTCATCCTGCTGGTCATTTCTTACAGAACAATAATATTCCATAACCTTCATATACCATAATTTACCCAACCATTATCCAATTGATGGACATCCATTTAAGTTCCAGTTTCTAGCCCCTACAAAAAGGGCTGCCACAAACATTTTGGCACATACAGGTCCCTTTCCCCTCTTTAGTATTTCTTTGGGATATAAGCCCAGTATTAGCACTGCTGGATCAAAGGGTATGCACAGTTTGATAACTTTTTGGGCATATTTCCAAATTGCTCTGCAGAATGGCCGGATTCTTTCACAGCTCCACCAAGAATGTATTAGTGTCCCAGTTTTCCCACATCCCCTCCAACATTCATCATTATTTGTTCCTGTCGTCTTAGCCAATCTGACAGGTGTGTAGTGGTATCTCAGAGTTGTCTTAATTTGCATTTCTCTGATCAGTAGTGATTTGGAATACTCTTTCATATGAGTGGATATAGTTTCAATTTCATCATCTGAGAATTGTCTGTTTATATCCTTTGACCATTTATCAATTGGAGAATGGTTAGATTTCTTATAAATTAGGGTCAGTTCTCTATGTATTTTGGAAACGAGACCTTTATCAGAACCTTTAACTGTAAAAATATTTTCCCAATTTGTTACTTCCCTTCTAATCTTGTTTGCATTAGTATTGTTTGTACAGAAACTTTTTAGTTTGATGTAATAAAAATCTTCTATTTTGTGATCAATAATGATCTCTAGTTCTCCTCTGGTCATAAATTCCTTCCTCCTCATAGGTCTGAGAGGTAGACTATTCTCTGTTCCTCTAATCTATTCATGAACTCATTCTTTATGCCTAAATCATGGACCCATTTTGATCTTATCTTGGTATATGTTGTTAAGTGTGCATCCATATTTAATTTCTGCCATACTAATTTCCAGTTTTGCGGGATCTAATTCTAACAAGCAGAATAAATCCCTTCATGTGAGAGGATAAAATGGAAAGGCACTTGCATTCTCTAACCTCTCTCCTCTCCCCTCTTGCTTCCCATTTATTTCATTCCCAATTCACAAGCAACATCTGCATCAGTAAAGGCTGATTTGCAATTCCTTCTTGTGTATTATGATTAACGGCACTAAGAAAGGAAATTCTAATATTTAATGGCCAGAATGACTTTATATAGTTCTATATGTCTACTAAATCTTCTGAAACATTTTGGAACTAAACACT
Source organism: Sminthopsis crassicaudata (assembly GCF_048593235.1). NCBI lineage: Eukaryota > Metazoa > Chordata > Mammalia > Dasyuromorphia > Dasyuridae > Sminthopsis > Sminthopsis crassicaudata. Next base: position 313,020,133 of record NC_133617.1, on the reverse strand, counting down.
GTCAAACCCTTAAGTAGTATTTCATGTACAATGTGGAGGTAAGAGGCTTGATGATATATGTCTTTGCAGAAGAATTCCTATGATCTCTTTAGCCAGTACCACTCAATATGTTGTATCAACACTTTTTTAAATACATAGAAAGTATGATTATCTATTTACCAACTGCCATATCTAATGCTGTTATCTGACATTGGGTAGCAGAATTTGATTGGTTTTAATCACAAACTAAAATGACATAAAATCTAGAGACAAATATATATATATATATATATATATAGATAGATAGATAGATAGATAGATAGATATATGTATATATAGATAGATAGATAGATAGATAGATATGTATATATATATATATATATATATGAGAATGACATATTAACTTGAATTCAGACTTCAACATTAAAAGTACTAAATGGTGAAAGGGGGAGTGTATAGATGGACAATATAGTTTTTGTGAAAAACAACTTTGATACCTCATCCAAAAGAACTAATATTACTTTAGTATGCATTGAGAAGAGTAGGGCTTTAGTTAGCATGTCTCAGAGAAGAGTACTGTATGACAATTTTAAATTCCTTTCAATGCTCTCAGTCATGTAAACTTTGAAATACAAATGATTGCAAATTTTCTTGGTTCCAGTACAGCTGCTTATCAACCTAACTCTACAGTGTAAAAGAAAATACCTTCCCTTCTTCTGAAGAGTCATAAAAGATATTCTACTTTTTTTGTGCTTTTGCTAAAAAGTGTTGTCTGTCTTTTTCAAATCATGATGCATACTCACCCCCAAGACTACAGGAAAAAGTAAACACTTATATAGAAAAGATCCAAGAAAAAAAAAAATCATGGTAATTAAATGGGTGATACATTTGCATAGTTATATTATTAAATTGAAAATCATTACTTCTAAAATTAAATATTTTAATAATTTTAGTCATTGAAATAGTTGGCACATTTAAAATGCTATAAACATTTTGGTTTAAAACAAGTTACCACAAAATGATGTCTCTTTCAGAAATTTTTTACAATATAAAAATGTATCTTTTTCTCAGTATTTTGTTTTCCCAAATACATGTAAAGATTCATTTCAAAAGTTATTTAATTTTTTTTATTTCAATTTTTTTCCTTTTCTTATCTTCCCCTTTCCAAAGACAGCAAGCAATGTGATATGTTATACATATGCAATATTTTTAAACATATTCATGTTTTGTTAGAAAAAATCAGAATAAAAGGGAAAATTATGAGGACATAGGAAGAGAAAAAAAATTGAAAATACTATATTTCAATCCACATTCAGTCTCCATGGTTCTCTCTCTGGATGCATATGATATTCTCCATCCTAAGTCTATGGGAATCAACTTGGTTCATCACATTGCTGAGAGATAAGTCTATCATAGTTATTGATCACATAATCTTGTAGTTACTGTGTACAATATTCTTTTGATTCAGTTGATTTCACTTAGCATCTATTCATGTAAATTTTTTAGGCTTTTCTGAAATCAGCCTGCTTATTATTCTTTTTCAAAAAACAATATCCCATCGCATTTATATCATAACTTAAGAAGCCATTTCCCAATTAGTGGGCATTCACTGCATTTCCAATTCATTGCTAAAATAAAACAAACAAACAAACAAACAAAAAAAAACCTGCTACAAATATTTTTTGCACATGTGGATTCATTGCCCTTTTTTACTGATCTTTTTGAGATACAGACCCATTAGTGACACTTTTGGATCAAAGCATCTGCAGTTGTGTAGTTCTTTGAGCATAGTTCTAAATCAGGAACTGAAATAAGGATCACTACTGCTTTTTTATTAACTTTAGCTGAAGCATACTATATTCTGATCCTGTCTTTTACCTTTATTTTTTCTGTATGTCTCTGCTTCAATTTTATTTCTTGTAAACAAGATATTGTTGTGTTCTGACTTTTAATTGACACTGCAATTTGCTTGCATTTTATGGGAGAATTCATTCCATTCATATTCACAGTTAAGATTACTGTTTCCTCCATTATATTTTTTCCTGTTTATGCTTTTCTCTCTCCCTTCACCTTTTCTCTCCTCACTAGTGTTTTGTTTCTGATCCCCATGTTCCTCAATCTGCCCTACCTTTTATAAAGACCTCTTTTCATATTCCTTTTCCCTTTTACCTCAGTCGTCCCTTCTATGGGCTTCCAACTCTTTTTTTTTCTCTTTCCCCTCCTAATTCTCTGTAGTGCAGGAGAAATGTCTACACCAAACTCAGTATGTATGTTATTTTCATTGTGATCCTAATCCAATGAAATTAAGGTTCAAACAATGCTCAACATCTTATCTTTTTTCTCTTCTGAAATTACTCTACTATGGCTTTTTGTGTGATATATTTTATCCCTTTACATACCCTTTTCCCCAGTATGATGGTTTTCCCACCCCATTATCTTTTTATCATTGCATTATAATTTTTATCATTGAATTATCAATTTATTATAACATTCTCTGTCTCTGCATATCCCTTTTAACTGTCCTGACAAATATAAAGTACTAAAGAGTTACAAGTATCATCTTCTCTTTAGTCTTGTAAACTATTTTCATCTTTAAATAACATTTTTCCTCTTTAACTTTTTATGCTTCTTTTGAATCTTGTACATGAAGAATCCAATTTTCTGTTAAACTCTGACCTTTCCATTACAAATGATTGAAAGTCCTCTATTTCATTAAATGCCAATCATTTTCCCTGAAAAATAATGTTCAGGTTTGCTGAGCAGTGGATTCTTGATTACAATCCAAAATCATTGCCTTCTAGAATATTCATATTCCAGACCCTTTGACTCTTTAATGTCAAATAAAGCTTCTAGGATCTTACTGGGGCTCCAGGTTATTTGCATTCTTTCTGGATACTTGTAGTATTTTGTTCTTGATTAGATCATTCTTGATTTAGCTACAATATTTATTAAAGTTTTCAATTTAGGGTTCTCTTTCAGGAGTTATTTGGTGCATTCTTTCAATGTCCTTTTTGCTCTCTGGTTATAAAAAATCAAGGAAGTGTTGTTCATGATTATGTTTTGAAAAATGTTATCTAGGTTTTTTTTTTTTTTTAATCATGATTTTCATGTAATTTAACAATTTTTAGATTATATCTCTCCTGGATCTATTATTTTCCATGTCAAATGTTTTTCCAGTAAGGTATTTTAAATTTTCTTTTCTTTCCTTTTCTTTTTGACTCTTTTTTTTTTTTTTTTTACTGATTCTTATTTTTCATTAAGTCACTCACATAATTTTGTCCAATTGGAATTTTTCATAAATTATTTTCTTTAGTTAGCTTTTTTACCTCCTTCTCTATTTGGCCAATTGGCTTTTAAAGGAGATGTTTTCTACAGTATATACTTTTTCATTTTGTCAATTCTATTTTTTCAAAATATGTTTTCTTCAATGAATTTCTATGCTTCCTTTTCCAAATTATTGGTTATTTTCCCTAAACTATTAATTCTTTTTTTTTTTTTAACAATAATTCTCCAGCCTAACTCTCATTTCATTTCCCCAGTTTTCTTCTCTTTTATTTATTTTTTGGCTGGAAACTTGCAGGATATTTTCTTTGAGAATGTGATTCTGGAATTTTTCAACAATGTTCCTTGGGGTTTTCTTTGTGGGAACTTTATTCAAAGGTAATTGATTGATTCATTCAATGAAATTTTAGAATACCAGGATAGTTTTCCTTGATGATGTCTTGAAGAATGCTATCAGGCTCTTTTTGGCCATGGCATTCAATTGGCCAATAATTTTTAAATTGTCTCTTCTGGATCTATTTTCCAGGTTGGCTGTTTTGCCAATGAGGTATTTCACATTTGATTTCATATTTCATTCTTTTTAATTTATTTGCCTAATTCTTTCAGCCTCACAAAGTTCTACTTTTAATGAGTGATTTTCTTCAGTTTGCTTTTGTATCTCTTTTTCAAGTTGGTTAATTCTATTGTTTAATAAATTGTTTTCTTCAGAAAGATTGTTTCCAATCTGTTGACTCTCTCATGCTTACCTCTTTATTTCCTTTCTCTTTTTCCTTTTATCTTTCTTATTACTTTTTAATGTCTTTTATGAACACTTGGGCTTGAGATCAATTCCTATCACTCTTTGAGATTTCTTCTGTGGACATTCCGTGCTTATCTGAGTTTGTGTTTCTGTCTGTCCTGACATCATATTGACTTTCTATGGTCAAGGTACTTTTCTTTTTCTTATTCATTTTCTTTCCTATTTTTTGGTATTTCTTCATATTTTCTTTCTTTCTTTTTTGCTTTTATGGTTGAGCTCTGCTCTTATAGTAAAAAGGGGTGCTGTTTTAAGCTTCCTGTGCATCTTTGAACTTTGGCTTTGAGTACAGGGTCCCCTTGTGTCTGCAGAATATGGATTTCTTGCTCATTTAAGGAAAAAGCCTTATTTCTCAGAGTTTGCCTTCTGAGCTGAGACTGGAAGCTGCCCCACTTGTCTGTTCCTCTACTGAACCAGAACTGAGGGTCTTAATTGCTAATTTATTGTGATTAAGACCTTCTTACAAGCTTTTTTTCAGAATCTATTGGGGCTAGGCTTAATAGCCTTTTCATCCTAGTGAGACAGAATTTTCCTGAAGTTTTTCCAATCTATCTTGAGCTGGACAGTGGCTTCACTCAATCCAACTCTATTCAGAGGCTTGTTTTTGTGTGGTTTTTGAGGGAAATTGGAAGAGTTTGAGCAGCTTCCTGACTTTATTCCTCCATCTTGGCTTCATATATATATATATATATATATATATATATATATATATATATACATTTAGATCTCAATAACTATTAGGGATTAATTTCTTGTGTTGTGAGGCTTGAAAACATATTGATATTGAATATTAACCTTAAAATATGGATATATATATTTTCCAGATAGTCCATTTTTAAACATTTATGAGAATACAATTATATTGCTTTACATTGCTTGAGTTGAGCAGAATGTAGTAAAAGAATCAGGAAATGAAATATGTACAAAAGAGGCTTGATAATATGCTAATTAATAATAATGATGACAATGATAAAAATAAAAGACATTTACATAATACTTTAAAGTTGGAAAGATGTTTTATATTCAATAATTTTTTTAATTCTCACAATTTCCTACTTAAAATTTTTAGTCTCTTCTTTAATGTCAAAGTATTATTCACCTTGAGTTGGAAAAATAAATAATTAACAGAATTAAAATCAGGAAATGTATTCTGATATTTCCCCCTCCTCTTTTTTTTCCTTATATTTTTCTACTTAGAATAATGTCTCAGTCCATTTTTTGAATCTTTGTTGTTTCCCATAATGGCTTTTTCAAAGTGCTTTTTGTTGTAACCGACACACCAGCCTCAGCTGATTCAGAATTTCAATGATTATTATTCATTTTCTCAGAATACCGGGATCATTTTTTGTATTTTTCATTACTTTTATATCTGTTTATCTATTGTTCCTTTAGATCCCTACAAAATTAATGCAAAATTCTTTGAAATCAGGGATTTCCAGTTTTTGTCTTTGTTTCCCCAAAGCCTAGTTAATTCCTGCAATATACTAGGTGTTTCAAAAATGATTTATTATTTTAATGAATAACATAAAATATGAAGCTGTAAATGGGACCATGTGTTAGAATAAAATTAGAATTGTCAGGGGCCAGACTTCTGGGATTGGAGCCAAGATGGCAGAATAAAATCAGGAAGCTGTTATAACTCCCCCAGTATCCATTGAAAAGCCCATGAAACCAAGCCACTTAATAGAGTCTGAGGGATTAAATCAGACTCCAACTCAATATAGACTGGAAAAACTTCAAGAAAGGTGAGTCTCATTGGGCTGAAAAAGCCGTTCAGGCCAACTCAGATAGATTGTAGAAAAGTTGGTGAGATGGTTTTAATCACAGCAAATCAGCAGCTAGGACCCTCAGGCCTGGCTCAGTAGAGGAGCAAATCAGTGGGACAGCTTCCAGTTCCAGTTTAGAAGGCAAATCAGTGGGACAGCTTCCAGTTCCAGTTTAGAAGTCAAATGCTGAGAAACTAGGCTGTTCCCTGAAAAGAGCAGGCAAAGCTACATTCTGCAGATACAAGGGATCCCTGTGCTCAAAATCAAGGCTTAGGGCTAGACAGGTAAATTGGAACAGCACTCTTTTTACTATAAGAGCAGAACTCAACCATCAAAGTAAAAGAGAGAGAGAGAGAGAGAGAGAGAGAGAGAGAGAGAGAGAGAGACAGAGAGAGAGAGAGAGAGACAGAGAGAGAGAGAGAGACAGAGAGAGAGAGAGAGAGAGAGAGAGAGAGAGAGAGAGAGAGAGAGAGAGAGAGAGAGAGAGAGAGAGAGAGAGAGAGAGAGAGAGAGAGAGAGAGAGAGAGAGAGAGAGAGAGAGAGAGAGAGAGAGAGAGAATATCAAAATGGTAGGAAAGAAAATGAACAAGAAGCAGAAAAATACCTTGACCATAGAAAGTTACTATGTTGACAGGACAGACAAAAGTCTAAACTCAGACAAAGACAGAATGCCTACACAAGAAATCTCAGAGTAATATGAATTGATCTAAAGCCCAAAGATGCTGGAAAATAAGAGAGATAGAGGAAAACATAAGAAAGAAAATGCATCAGAATATGGATCGGGGAATCAACAGCTTGGAAAAGGAAGGAAATTTTTTTTTTCTGAAGAGAAGGACTCATACAGTAGAATTAATCAAATAAAAAAAAGATACAAAAGCTAACAGGAAAACCACATTAAAAGCTAAAACAGGGCAAATGGAAGCTAATGACTTATTGAAACAACAGGTATCAATCAAAAAATAAAAAATAAAAATAAAAATGTAAGAAAATGTAAAATATCTCATTGAAAAAAGTCAACTTGAAAAGTAGATCCAGAAGAGACAATTTAAAATTATTGGCCTACCTGAATATCATAAATAAATAAATAAACAAACAAACAAACAAACAAATAAATAAATGAATGAATGAATGAATAAATAAATAAATGAAAAAGAGAGAGAGATCCTGGATAGCATTCTACAAAAAAAATTAATAAGGAAAATTGCCTCAATATTCTAGAAAGAGAGGGGAAATATTCACTGAAAGAATCCTTTGATCACCTTTGGAAAGAGATCCCACAAGAAAAATCACAAGGAACATTATTGAGAAACCAGAACTACAATCTCAATGATAAATACTGAAAGCTGCCAAAAAGCAACGGTCAGGATTACCCAGGATCTGCCCAGCTTCTACAACAAAGGATCTAACTTTATATAGCAGTAGAAGGAGAAAGAGAAAAAAAAAGAGATCAACATGATAGAAGGGAGAGCAGAAAAACTAAGAGAAAAATAAGAAAAGAGGTAAAAGGATAGTAGAAGATAAGGTAGTGGGTGAAGTGGGTTAAAAAAGCCCATTATTTCGAGAAGGAGGTGAGGTGATAGGGAATAAGGTAGTGTATTGGGTGGGTTAAAAAAACATTACTAAGAAAAGAATGGAAAGAGAGAAAATATACATACAAAAGGTTGACAGGAAATACAGAGCTGGTAAACAAAACTGTGACTGCATATGGGATAAACTCTCCCATAAAATGAAAGCAAATAACAGAGTTTACTTTAAAAAAAAAAAAAAAAAAAAAAAGCAGAATCCTACAGTATATTGTTTATAAGAAATACATTTGAGACAGAGAGACCCATACAGAATAAAGTAAAAGACTGGAACAGAATTTATATTGCTTCAGATGAAGTAAAAATAGCAGGGGTAGCAATTCTGATCTCAGATAAAGCAAAAGTAAAAGTAGATTTTATGAAAAGAGATAAAGGAGGAAAGAAATTTTGATAAAAGGCACCGTAAATAATAAAGTAGAAAAGATACTAAATGTGTATGCACCAAATGATAGAATAGGCAACTCCCTAGAAAAGATGTTAAGTCAATTCCAGTGGGGGGACCTCAAATTTCTCTCATAATCAGACAAATCTAACTACAAAACAAACAAGAAAGAAATCAAAATGGTTAATAGGATTCTACAAAACCTAGCTATAATAAACCTCTTGAGAAAATTGAATAGGGACAGAAAGGAATCCAGAATTTTTTTGGCAGTGCATGGCACTTACACAAAAATTGGCCATTTATTAGGGCATTAAAAACCTCACATTCAAATGTAGAAAAACGGAAATCATAAATTCTTTTTCAGACCACCATGCAATAAAAATCATATTCAATGTAAGGCCATAGAAAGATAGAGTAAAAAAAGCAATTAATACTCTAATTCTAAAGATTGAGTAGATCAAACAAACAATTACATAAACAATCCATAATTTCATTCAAGAGAATTACAATAATGAGAAAACATACCAAAAGCTTTTGATGCAGCCAAAGCTGTTTTAGGGGAAGTTATATATCTATAAATAGCACATAAACAAAACAGAGAAAGAGAAGATCAATGAATTAGGCATGCAACTAAAAGAAGCTAGAAAAATGTCAAATTAAAAACCCCCAAATAATATCACGTTAGATATTCTGTAACTTAAATGAGACATTAATAAAATAGAGCTAGCTTAATTGAAGTAATTAATATAACTAAGAGTTGAGTTTCTTAAAAAAATTAAGAAAATAGATAAAATCATTAGTTAGTTTGATTAGAAAAAGGAAAGAAAAAAAAATTACCATCATCAAAAATGAAAAGGGTGAATGAAAAAGAAATTATTGCAATAAGTAAGAACATTTTACTCAATTGTATGGCATTGCCTATGTTAACAGAAGAAGAAATGAGTTACATTAATAATCCCATTTTAGAAAAAAAAAAAACTACAACAACAACAACAACAACAACAACAACAACAACAACAAAAAGATTGTGAACAAGCCATCAATGAACTCCCTAAGGAATAAATAAATATATATCCAGGGCCATATGGTCTCCCAAGTGAATTCTACCAAGCATTTAAATAACAATTGCAATACTATGTAAACTATTTGGAAAAATGGGTAAAAAAGGAGTCATGCAAAAATCCTTCTATGATATAAATATGATACTGATACCTAAACCAAGAAGAATCAAAACAGAGAAAGAAATTTATAGACCAATCTCTCTAATAAATATTGATGCAAATGTTTTAGATACATTATTAGCAAACATATTACATCAATATGTCAGCAGGATAATATACTGTGACCAAGTGGAATTTATACCAGGAATTCAGGGCTGGTTCAATATCAGGAAAGCTATTGTCATAATCAACTATATTAATAATAAACCCAACATAAATCATATGATAATCTCAATAAATGCAGAAAAAGCTTATGACAAAATGTAGCACCCATTATTATTAAAAAAAAAAAAAAAACTAGACAGCATAGGAATAAAGGGAGTATTTGCTAAAATAATAAGCAATTATCTATCTAAAACCTATAGCAAGCATTATTTGTAATGGAGAGAAGATGGACATATTCCAAGTAACATCAGGTATGAAACAAAGATGCCAATTATTACCACTATTATTCAACATTGTACCCAGAAATGTTGACTTTAGCAATAAGAAAAGAAAAAAAAAGTAACTAAAGGAATTAGACTATATGAAGAAGAAATAAAACTATCACTCTTTGCAGATAATATGATGATATAGTTAGAGAATACTAGAAAATTATCCAAAATCTACTGGAAATTACTTACAGTTTTATCAAAGTTGCAGGATATAAAATAAACCCATACAAATCATCAGAATTTCTATATGTTTTTGACAAAGCTCATCAGCAAGAGATAGAAAGATAAATTGTGTTTAAAATAACGGTAGATGAAATAAAACTTGGGGGTCTACCTGACCAAAAAAACCCAAGAACTATATGAACCCAACTATACAACATTTCGCACACAAATTAAAATCAGTTCTAAATAAATGGAAAAAATATCATTTACTCAGGGGATTAATGAAATATATAAATGATTGTGGTTTAGTAGGATCAAAACTAAAACTGTATTATAAAGCAGCAGTAATCAAATTCATTTGTTAGTGGCTAAAAAATAGAATGATGAATCAGTGGAATAAATTATATACACATGACACAATAATCAAAGCCTATAGGAATTTAGTATTTGATAAACCTTCACAGTCCTGTTTCTGGAATAAGAACTCAATATTTGAAAAAATGCTGGGAAAACTGGAAAAATATGTCAGACACTCAGAAACTCAGCATTGACCTAAATCTCACACCTTATACCAAAATAAGGTAAAAGTGGATGCATGATTTGAGCATAAACAATGACACCTTAAACAAATTAGGAGAACAAGAGATCATTTACCTATTAGATTTTTGGAGAAGGGAGGAATTTATGACCAAAGAACTAGAGTTCTTTATGAAATATAAAATGGACAACTTTGATTACATTAAATTCAAATATTTTTTGTGTAACTAAAACTAGCAGAAAACAGATTAAAAAGAAATTACAAAGGTGAGGAAAAATCTTTACAACCAGTACTTCTGATAACGCCTCAATTTTAAAAGTTATAAAGAAGTGTTCAGACTATCTGAAGGGGCGGAGCCAAGATGGCGGAGAAGAAACACACGACTCTGTGAATGTCCTCACTCCCTCACAACCAAGTAGATAAATCAGCCTCAGAATAAGCCCATGACTGATAGATACCATAAGGACTGGAAGCACGACTTACAAGCTGAAGAGAATCTGGAGTTTCAACAGAGAAGGTCAGTCCCCAGGGGAGGAAGAAGAGAGGCCAGCACAGACGGTGGAGTAGTGGCACACTGCGCCCATTGCACTGGGGAGGGCTCTGGGATCAGAGAAGCCACTGAGGTAAAGGAATCTGGCACAGGCTGTTAGCTCTTCTCTGCTAATTATTTAGAAGTTCAGAAGAGAAAGCCAAAATATTTTAAAACTCAGATTAGATTTTCCCCGGATCCTGGAGGTGACTCAGCAGATCTCGGCACCAGGGAGTGTGGCCTCAGCTACCACATGAGAATAGTTAAGAGATTGACAAGTGGGTGGATACGGCCCAAGGCAACACACACTGCCTGGTTTAGCTGGAGGGAGTGGAACTCAGCTCCAGGAAGTCCCAGAGAAGCGGAACCTTTGAACTAGGGACCGCGGTTTCTGGAAGACACTTCCAGTGTGAGCACAGGGGCTTTTCACGTCACCTGCTGCAGACATCCACGCCCCACCCGGACACATAGGCTGGGCTTTGTGCTGTCTTTACTGTTCAGTCTCAAATCTCAGGGAAGCCGCTAAAACACAGCGCCCTCGGCACAGCAGTGCTAGTCACCTCTGAGGCACTTCCAGGGAGGGGGTGGGGAACTCCCTCCCAGAGCTCTATCTTAGCTCAGGCTCAGGAGCCGCTGCATCCATCCGGTCTGGAAGGAAGCTGGTAAAGAAGTAAATAAATAATTTCCTACCCCAGGGACAGACCCCAAAAGATTTTTTGATCATGAGCAAAAAAGCCAGAAAAACTATAGATTCCTTCTATACAGAGAAAGAGCGGGTATCCAACCCCGAGGAAGTTAACAGCAGAGAGACAGCAGATAACAACCTAAAGTGGAACGATTCCTGCCCCCCATCACATAACTCTCTCCTAGAAGAAACTCTTAAAAAATTAAGGGAGATTGAAGAAAAATGGGGAAAGGAAAGGGAAGCTATGATAGAGAATAACAACGTCCTGAAATTGGAGTTAGAAAAAAATAAAGAATTCACAGGAGATGCAGGGAAACAAAATTTATGAATTAGAAAAGGTTAAAAAAACACAGGAAAGTAGGATTTCTGAATTGGAAAAGATAAAAAAGTCTCAAGAAAATAGAATTTCTGAATTGGAAAAAGAAAATAATTCTCAAAAAAAAATTAGGGAAATGGAAAAAAAATTCAATAGAGCAAAATAATTCATTTAAAAACAAAATTGGGCATTTACAAAAAGAACTAAAAACTGTGAAAGAAGAAAATAACTCCTTAAAAGTCAGGATGGAACAAATAGAAATGAATGATTCACAGAGAACCCAAGAATCAGTCAAACAAAACAAAAAAAAAAAAATGAGAAGCTGGAGAACAACGTCAAATACTTACTGGGAAAATCTATAGACCTGGAAAATAGATCTAGGAGAGATAATCTGCGGATCATTGGACTTCCAGAAAACTATGACCAAAAAAAGAGCCTAGATTCTATTTTACAGGAAATTATCAAAGAGAACTGTCCAGAGATAATAGAAACAGAAGGGAAAGTAGATGTGGAAAGAATTCATCAAACTCCTTCTGAAATAGACCCTAAAAAAAGAACACCACGGAATATTGTGGCTAAGCTGCAGAATTACCACACAAAGGAGAAAATCCTGCAAGCAGCTAGAAAAAAACAATTTAAATACCAAGGTGCCACAATAAGGGTCACCCAAGATCTGGCTGCCTCCACATTAAAAGATAGAAGGGCCTGGAACCTGATATTCCGTAAGGCAAAAGACCAAGGATTGCAACCAAGAATGAACTACCCAGCTAAATTTAGCATCTTTTTCCATGGAAGAAGATGGTCATTCAATGAAACAGAGGAATTCTATATGTTTCTAAGAAAAAAACCAGACTTAAACAAAAAATTTGATCTACATCCACAAGACTGAAGAGAAACATAAAAAGGTACACAGAACCCTTGAGAACTGTAACTCTGTTGTGGGTATATAAAAAGTACTCAAGGATAATTTGATTTTACTGATATAAAAGAAAAAAAGGGGGATGTAGTAAAGGGAAGGAGGTCAGTTCAGAAAAAGGGGAAGGAATGATAAAAAGAGGGAAACTACATCCCAGGAAGAGGCATAGAAAATACACCATATCTGAGGGAACTTAGTGAGGGGGAGAATCATTGTGTGAATCTTACTCTCATCAGGAGAGGCTCAAAGAGTAAATAATTAACATATTTGTTTTTCAGAGAATTTTCTCTCACCTCATTAAAAGGGGGGAGAGGAAAAGGGAAAAGGAAAAGGAGAACAAGTGAAGGGACTTGGAGGGAGGGGGGAGGGATCCTAAAAAAAAAAAAAAAGAGGGAGGGTTGCGCATCACAAGGGGGGTCTGTAAATTAAATATTGGGGAGGGGGATCAGGGGGGTCAAGGGAAAAAAGCATAATCTGGGGATAATATGATGGCAGGAAATACAGAATTAGTAATTTTAACTATAAATGTAAATGGGATGAACGATCCTATCCAACGGAGATGGATAGCAGATTGGATCAAAAAACAGAACCCTACAATATGTTATCTACAGGAAACACACTTAAAGCAGGGAGATACATACAGTGTAAAGGTAAAAGGTTGGAGCAGAGCCTATTATGCTTCAGGTAAAGCCAAAAAAGCAGGGGTAGCTATCCTTATCTCAGATCAAGCAAAAGCAGAAGTAGATCTCATTAAAAAAGATAAGGAAGGAAACTATATCCTGCTGAAAGGTAGCATTAATAATGAAGCCATATCAATACTAAACATATATGCACCAAGTGGTATAGCATCTAACTTTCTAAAGGAAAAGTTAAGAGAACTGCAAGAAGAAATAGACAGTAAAACTATAATAGTGGGAGATCTCAACCTTGCACTCTCAGATTTAGACAAATCAAACCGCAAAACAAACAAGAAAGAAATCAAAAAAGTAAATAGAACATTAGAAAAACTAGGTATGATAGACCTTTGGAGAAAACTGAATGGCAATAGAAAGGAATATACTTTCTTCTCAGCAGTTTATGGATCCTATACAAAAATAGACCATATATTAGGACATAAAGATCTCAAAATTAAATGTAGGAAGGCAGAAATAATAAATGCCTTCTTCTCAGATCACAATGCAATAAAAGCTACATTCAGTAAAAAGTTAGGGGTAAATAGACCAAAAAGTAATTGGAAACTGAATAATCTCATCTTAAAGAATGACTGGGTGAAAGAGCAAATTATAGAAACAATTAACAATTTCACCCAAGATAATGACAATGATGAGACATCATATCAAAATTTTTGGGATGCAGCTAAAGCAGTAATAAGGGGAAATTTTATATCTTTAGAGGCTTATTTGAAGAAAATAGAGAAAGAGAAGATTAACGAATTGGGCTTACAACTTAAAAGGCTAGAAAAAGACCAAATTATAAACCCCCAACAAAAAATTAAACTTGAAATACAAAAATTAAAAGGAGAAATCAATAATATTGAAAGTAAAAAAAAAAACTATTGAATTAATAAATAAAACCAAGAGTTGGTTTTATGAAAAAGCCAATAAAATAGATAAACCTTTGGTAAATTTGATCAAAAAAAAGAAAGAGGAAAATCAAATTGATAGTCTTAAAATGAAAAGGGGGATCTTTCCACCAATGAAGAGGAAATTAGAGAAATAATAAGGAGTTACTTTGCCCAAATTTATGCCAATAAATTTGATAACTTAAGTGAAATGGATAACTTCCTCCAAAAATATAGGAGGAGATAAATTGCTCAAATAGTCCCATTTCAGAAAAAGAAATAGAACAAGCTATTAATCAACTCCCCAGGAAAAAATCCCCAGGGCCAGATGGATTCACATGTGAATTCTACCAAACATTTAAAGAACAATTAGCCCCAATGTTATATAAATTATTTGAAAAAATAGGGGATGAAGGAGTCCTACCAAACTCCTTTTATGACACAGACATGGTATTGATACCTAAACCAGGTAAATCGAAAACTGAGAAAGAAAATTATAGACCAATCTCCTTAATGAATATTGATGCTAAAATCTTAAAAAAGATATTAGCAAAAAGACTTTATAAAATCATCTCCAGGATAATACACTATGATCAAGTAGGATTTATTCCAGGAATGCAGGGCTGGTTTAATATTAGGAAAACTATTAATATAATTGACCATATTAATAATCAAATTAATAAGAACCATATGATCATCTCAATAGATGCAGAAAAAGCATTTGACAAAATCCAACATCCATTCCTACTAAAAACTCTTGAGAGTATAGGAATAAATGGACTATTCCTTAGAATAATCAGGAGCATATATTTAAGACCTTCAGTAAGCATAATATGCAATAGAAATAAACTGCAACCTTTCCCAGTAATATCAGGAGTGAAACAAGGTTGCCCACTATCACCATTACTATTCAATATAGTACTAGAAACGCTAGCCTCGGCAATAAGAGCCGAGAAAGAGATTCAAGGAATTAGAGTAGGAAATGAGGAAATCAAACTATCACTTTTTGCAGATGACATGATGGTATACTTAGAGAACCCCAAAGACTCTGCTAAAAAGCTACTAGAAATAATTCAAAATTTCAGCAAAGTGGCAGGATACAAAATAAATCCACATAAATCCTCGGCATTTTTATATATCACTAACAAAATGCAACAGCAAGAGATACAAAGAGAAATTCCATTCCAAACAAATGTTGAGAGTATAAAGTATTTGGGAATACATCTACCAAAGAAAAGTCAGGAATTATATGAGAAAAATTACAAAACACTTGCCACAAAAATAAAATCAGATTTAAATAATTGGAAAGATATTCAGTGCTCTTGGATAGGCCGAGCAAATATAATAAAGATGACAATACTCCCCAAACTAATCTATTTATTTAGTGCTATACCAATCAGACTCCCAAGAAACTATTTCAATGACCTAGAAAAAATAACAACAAAATTCATATGGAAGAATAAAAGGTCGAGAATTGCAAGGGAACTAATGAAAAAAAACTCAGAGGAAGGTGGTCTAAGTGTACCTGATCTAAAGCTATATTATATAGCAGCAGTCACCAAAACCATTTGGTATTGGCTAAGAAATAGACAGGTAGATCAGTGGAACAGATTAGATACAAAGGACAAAAAAGGATACATATATAGCAACCTAATCTTTGACAAACCCAAAGATACTAACATTAGGGATAAAAATTCATTATTCGGAAAAAACTGTTGGGAAAACTGGAAATTAGTATGGCAGAAATTAGATATGGATCCACACTTAACACCATATACCAAGATAAGATCAAAATGGGTCCATGATTTAGGCATAAAGAGGGAGATAATAAATAGATTAGAGGAACAGAGGATAATCTACCTCTCAGACTTGTGGAGGAGGAAGGAATTTATGACCAGAGGAGAACTAGAGATCATTATTGATCACTAAATAGAAGATTTTGATTACATCAAACTAAAAAATTTCTGTACAAATAATACTAATGCAAACAAGATTAGAAGGGAAGTAACAAATTGGGAAAATATTTTTAAAAACAAAGGTTCTGACAAAGGTCTCATTTCCAAAATATATAGAGAACTGACCCTTATTTATAAGAAACCGAACCATTCTCCAATTGATAAATGGTCAAAGGATAGGAACAGACAATTCTCAGAGGAAGAAATTGAAACTATATCCACTCACATGAAAGAGTGTTCCAAATCACTACTGATCAGAGAAATGCAAATTAAGACCACTCTGAGATACCACTACACACCTGTCAGACTGGCTAAGATGACAGGAACAAATAACGATGAATGTTGGAGGGGCTGTGGGAAAACTGGGACACTGATACATTGCTGGTGGAGTTGCGAAAGAATCCAGCCATTCTGGAGAGTAATCTGGAATTATGCCCAA
Organism: Sminthopsis crassicaudata; assembly: GCF_048593235.1. Taxonomy (NCBI): domain Eukaryota; kingdom Metazoa; phylum Chordata; class Mammalia; order Dasyuromorphia; family Dasyuridae; genus Sminthopsis; species Sminthopsis crassicaudata. The sequence continues at coordinate 313,003,590 of NC_133617.1, read as the reverse complement.
AAAGTTATCAAACTGTGCATACCCTTTGACCCAGCAGTGCTACTACTGGGATTATATCCCAAAGAAATACTAAGGAGCCGAAAGAGACATATATGTGCCAAAATGTTTGTGGCAGCTCTTATTGTTGTAGCTAGAAACTGGAAGATGAATGGATGTCCATCAGTTGGAGAATGGTTGGGTAAATTGTGGTATATGAAGGTTATGGAATATTATTGCTCTGTAAGAAATGACCAGCAGGAGGAATACAGAGAGGCCTGGAGAGACTTAAATCAACTGATGCTGAGTGAAATGAGCAGAACCAGAAGATCACTGTACACTTCAACAACAATACTGTATGAGGATTTATTCTGATGGAAGTGGAAATCTTCAACATAAAGAAAAACCAACTCACTTCCAGTTGATCAATGATGGACAGAGGTAGCTACACCCAGAGAAGAAACACTGGGAAGTGAATGTAAATTGTTAGCACTAATATCTGTCTGCCCAGGTTACATGTACCTTCGGAATCTAAAGTTTATTGTGCAACAAGAAAATGGTATTTACACATATGTATTGTACCTAGACTATATTGTAACACATGTAAAATGTATGGGATTGCCCGTCATCGGGGGGAGGGAATAGAGGGAGGGGGGGATAATTTGGAAAAATGAATACAAGGGATAATATTATAAAAAAATAAAAAAAAATTTATTATCTGAAAAAAAAATAAATAAAGAAGTGTTCAAATTTATAAGAATACAATTCATTCCTCAATTGTTAAATCACTGTAAGATAAGAGGAATTTTCAGATGATGAAATTAAATATAGTTATGTAAAAAAAAACGTTTTAAATCACTATTGATTAGAGAATTGCAAACTAAAACCAGTCTGAGGTACCATATCACACCTCTCAGGCATGCTAAGATGATAAGAAAAGAGAATGATAAATATTGGTCTCTAAGGTAGCTTCCAACTCTAAATGCGTAATCCTGATAAATAGCTTGCCTATGTAGTCATTCATTCAGGTCTGTAATAAAAACCAGGTTCATCCCTTTTTCTGAAGAGCACTTACTTTTCACACAAAGATAACAGATTTGTCACTAGAACCTGATCGGCCCCTCTCTTCCTTCATACAGCTTCCTTCTACCACAAGGACAGAAAAAAATCCCATCACAAAAAATTGAGATGCCCTTTTATTTTGGTACATGTTTAAGGACCACATGAGTTAATATGTCTTTTCTTGCTGACCATAATGTTTCCAGATAAAAATGAAGGACAATATCAGTAAAAGTAAAGTATCACTATTCATTGTGACATTTTTTGTTATGGTAGAAGTAATTAAGTAAACCTCATATTTAAACTGTTCAGTGACTTACTGAGTCCCTCATTTAAGCCAAAACTAAATGTGAAGTAACAGAATGCTATTGTCAGAACAAATTTTAACATTTGTTGTACTCTATAATTGGTGAGATATGATAGCTTTATATCTTTATTTGTAATGGAAAAAAGGCATTACAAATATATAGGGTACTTAGATGGCCAGATACTACTTGTTGGTATTCCCTTGCAAAATGCCTTCTGATTGTGTGTGGAAAGTCATTTAATTAGTAAAGAGAGCATGCACTTTCATGTATAGAACAAATACCTCAGTGAGTGCTGGAAAAACTTGCTTGGAAAGGTTTTTAAAAAGGTCAAAATTCAGTATTCGATGATTAATATTGATTGTCCTAGGGAAATTTGACTACCAGTATAATAAGCTGAAGGAGAACTTCCTCAGCATTTCTTAGGCCCATGAATTGAAAATTGAGATATAGTTAATAGAGATGGTAGACATTCAAAAGAAAGAATATCTTCTGTTGAAGGTAGAGAGTAAAAAACTATAGCCAGAAAACTTATCATTTGGTCTTTGAAATTAAGATTTCACTTCCAGATGATCCAAGTTCTTCCATTTAGACAAGAACCGTTAGATTGAAGAATTAGAGCAAAACTGGAAACTCCCACCAGTGACTTAAAATAATTTTCTTATTATTTCTTTTAGGAAGAAAATGTGTTCTTTGCTCTGATTGAATCAAGAGTGGGTGGACCTTCACTAACAAGGAATTGTAATGGTACATGAAGAGGTTGAAATAAAAGCTTAATGAATCTGTTACAATGTCGTTTGAAGAGGTGGTCTAATGCAATTTCATTGCCTTGGGAGCTCTCTGAAGATTTACTTTTATGAAACCAGTTCAATTTCTTAAAACTTCTCCTCAGGGGAGAAAGATTTTAAAAATAAATGTAATTGATAGATAGAACTTATACTTATTCTATCCTCCATAGTCTTCCACCATATGCTTTAAGGAGAATTAGACCTCATCTTTTGAGTACCAGAATATGTTGAGACTTTATATGTCTCTCTTACCACAAGAATATAAGTATAAACAGATAAATTAGTGAAATGTAATTAGTAAGTCAAGAAAATTGAAGTAATATTTTTTTCAGTACAATTCTGGGAAATAGAAACAGAGGAATAAAAAAGTTTTCTGCTTATTTAGGTAGACAGAAGATACTCTCCTGGAAGAAGATTTGGATATGTCTCATGATAGGTAAGATTAGTAAGAAAGCAACTGAAGGCCAGCCTTTAAAGGATCTGGCAAAATTGCATAGAAAAGTTCAACACCTTGGTATAAGGGATACTTTAGCTCCACAAAAGCCTGAATTATCTTCTAAAGCTACTGTCCCATTTAGATTATCAAAGAGAAGCTATAGAGTGCAGATCATGAATGGAAGTGGTATGTGGTATGAACTCTTGGGAGTTTTGGAATGAGCCCTTTCAGCAACTTTTATGCATGTTATCTTGGGAAGGAACAAATGAAAACTTTGAAGTAACTGGAATCTTCCTATGTCATTACTATCATATAATATTGGCTACCATGAGAAATAGGTAGAGAAAGATGTATATACATATAAGTAATATATATGTATGTGTATATGTGTATATGTGGACTATATAAGTATCTGCATTTGTATATATTTGTATTTGTTATTTAGTTGTTGTCATGTCTGACTCTTCAAGACCATTTTTAGAGTTTTCTCAACAAAGATACTAGAGTGGCTTGTCAATTCTTTCTCCACCTCATTTTATGGAAGAGGAAACTGAGGCCAATATGATTAAGTGACTTGGCCAGAATCACAGAGGTAGTAAGTATCTGGCCCTATATATATATATTTTATTAATTTTTATAATTATAACATTTTCTTTGGCAGTACATATGCATAGGTGATTTTTTTTTTACAACATCATCCCTTGTACTCCCTTCTGTTCCGAGTTTTTCCCCCTCCTTCCTTCCACCCCCTCCCCTGGATGGCAGGCATTCCCATACATATTAAATATCTTATAGTATATCCTAGGTACAATATATATGTGCAGAACCAAATTTTGTTGTTGTTGTTGCAAAGGAAGGATTGTATTCACAAGGTAAAAATACTCTGGGAAGAAAAACAAAACAAAACAAAACAAAACAAAACAAACAAACAAACAAACAAAAAAACAATGCTCAAAGTTTACATTCATTTCCCAGTTTTCCTTTTCTGGATCTAGCTGATTCTGTCTATCATTGATCAATTGGAATTGGATTAGCTCTTCTCTATGTTAAAGATATCCACTTCCATCAGAATACATCCTCATACAGTATCATTGTTGAAGTGTATAATGAACCCCTAGTTCTGCTCGTTTCACTCAGCATCAGTTGATGTAAGTTTCTCCAAGCCTCTCTGTATTCCTCCTGTTGGTCATTTCTTACAGAACAATAATATTACATAACATTCATATACCATAATTTACCCAACCATTCTCCAATTGATGGACATCCATTCATTTTCCAGCTTCTAGCCACTATGAAAAGGGCTGCCACAAACATTTTGACACATACAGGTCCCTTTCCCTTCTTTAGTATTTCCTTGGGATATAAGCCCAGTACTAGCACTGCTGGGTCAAAGGGTATGCACATTTTGATAACTTTTTGGGAATAATTCCAGATTGCTCTCCAGAATGGTTGGATTCTTTCACAACTCCACCAATAATGCATCAGTGTCCCAGCCCCTCCAACATTCATTGTTATTTGTTCCTGTCATCTTATCCAATCTGACAGGTGTGTAATGATATCTCAGAGTTGTCTTAATTTGCATTTCTCTGATCAATAGTGATTTGGAATACTCTTTCATATGAGTGGGAATAGTTTTAATTTCATCATCTGAAAATTGTCTGTTCATATCCTTTGACCATTTGTCAATTGGAGAATGGCTTGATTTCTTATAAATTAAAGTCAATTCTCTGTATATTTTGGAGATGAGGCCTTTATCAGAACCTTTAACTGTAAAAATATTTTCCCAATTTGTTACTTTCCTTCTAATCTTGTTTGCATTAGTTTTGTTTGTGCAGAAACTTTTTAATTTGGTGTAATCAAAATGTTCTGTTTTGTGATCAATAATGGTCTCTAGTTCTCCCTTGGACACAAACTCCTTCCTCCTCCACAAGTCCGAGAGGTAAACCATCCCATGTTCCTCCAATTTATTTATGATTTCGTTCTTTATGCTTAAATCTTGGACTCATTTTGATCTAATCTTAGTATGTGGTGTTAAATGTGGGTCCATGCCTAGTTTCTGCCATAGTAATTTCCAGTTTTCCCAGCAGTTTTTGTCAAATAATGAATCCTTATCCCAAAAGTTGGGATCTTTGGGTTTGTCAAACACTAGATTGCTATTTTTATTCACTATCTTGTCGGGCCTATATTTGAACACAGGAATGTGAGTCTTCCTGACTTCACTATGGTACTCTATCTTCTATACCACCTAGCTTTGTTATATACCTAGAATCTGTGTGTGCATAGGTATATTGTGCATATGGATAGGTATATGTATGCATGTGTATCATGCATATATGCATATATATATATATAATGTACATATATGTATATGTGAAAACATGATAATTGAGTATATTTATGTAATGTTTATGTAAACATATTTATTTTCCCCTGTAGTGTTGGAAATTGAAAAAACTGCAATACTTTGGTATATCAAGTCTGCTTACAAACTCTGTATTTTTTGTAAGACAGATTTCATTTGGCAACTGACACTGGACTAGAGGGAACCAGACAAAGCTGTATATTCTGCAGCTATTACTGACCTCATCAATGCTGTAAACCAGGGTAGCCCAAGCCCAGGGTGAGTGATCTTGAGGTAATGACTTTACCAGTTTTTGTTTTTCTATCCCTGTATCTAAGAAGAGTCAGTAAGGATTGCTTGCATGTTGGAAGGAGTCCAATATGAGTTCACTGACTTTCTCTGAGTCTAGGTAAACATCTCTTTATATAATGATTTTATGGAGAGCAGAAACCTGAAAGAAGTCTCATTTTTCCAGGGAAACTGAAATATAACAGTACATCAATGATAGAATGCTGGCAGGACAAAATGAGAGCTATCTAGTGGCAAAGGCTCTAAAATAAATGGTGTTCTTTATGGATAAATGGAGATAAACCAACCTTAAGGAAATTCAGTCTTCTGTTCTTGCATACAGGTGTTAGAGAAAATAGTATGGAGATGGGGACAGATAATTCCAGATACCATATGAAATAAGGTACTGAAACCTTTCCTATCATCAAAGAGTAAATACCAAGATTTGTTTGACTATTCAGGTTTTAGAGAACCTATATTCTCCTCTTATATAGGTTTAGAGAACCTATATATACCAAGTCTTCCACAAATTTGCTTTTATTGCAAAATGGAAATGACACTTCTAAAATTATGCTTGTCTGAGCCACTTTGATGTTAATGCCTTTTAGTAACTGATTCAGCACCTATTTGAACAATAGATTCTAGAATCAGACTTTCTCTACTAACTCAAAATGTCCACACCTGTAACTATCATAATTTTTATCAAGAGTTATTTTGTTTGGCATCTATGGCGTCTTCTTTTATGGCAGAAACATATAAAACAGGACTTCAGTGGCCACTAGTTTGGTAAAAGGTAGTAGCTGATTGAATAGTGTTCTTATAAGCCATTACAGTTGATTGATCTCTGTTCTACATGTCAAGCATTTGAAATTCCCTTGATGGATGGTATAGAAAAGATCTTCCACACCAAATTCTGAGCAATAGTCATGGGTCAAATTTTCTTGGGCCTGAATAACACAAGACTAGAATCAAAGAATCTCTCTTTCTTGATTATGACTATTACTGTGAGTATGCATAAATGTTGTTTGTAAGAGCATGTAAGTACCCATGAGAAATCATATAGTACAGAGCTAGGTTGAAGCTGGTTGTATGGCAGAAGAGAAGTGACTGCGAAATGGGCCAATTTCTGAAACATATATTGTGTTGGAAATGTTCTATTTTTCTTGGTAAAGAAGCAGTTGGTCCCCCTAAGTAAAGATAAAGCCTACATAACTGGATTCCTCTATATCCACATAACATCCATGTAAGGCAAAAAGATGTGGACCTCTCCACTACTTGCAAAATGGAATTTTCCCATCTCAAAGTGATTCTTGACAATAAACAACCACATTATCATGTACTGATTTCTTAGGTCACATATTTTATCCTGGAAACCATGTTTATGACAAATTAATACCCTAGGAAATGGAAAGTCACTTTGAGTCAGTGGTTTCTGGAGTCCAATATCTTAAAAGACATCTTATAAGAGTGTACTTTTTAAAATAATATATTTCCAGTTAGACCTCTCTGACTCTGCCTTATTCTGTCTCCAAAGTATAATCACTTTGATTTTAAAGGCCTTGTCCCTTCAGAAGTCTCTATGTACCTTATAGAAATAGTTTAGTTAATTCTTAATTGTCAGACATCTTTCCTTCTGCTATTTATTGTTTGGACAACTCCCTTCCATAAAGGACTTGGCTGATTCAGAAGTAGAATTACTGGAAAGTAACTTGCTTCATGTAACATTGGTAAATTTGTATTTACTTGGAAGAAAGAGGATTCTCCTTTCTGATTTGGTAGCAATACTGAGCCCCTAGATGAGAATGAAGAAAATACTTAAGTGTCTGTGGAAAAACAGAGGCAATTTCTACATAGATCTGTAAAAGAAAAATATTTCATATCATTTCCCTCATTCTCTCAGGGAGTGAAAAGTTTTGGTTACAGAGTCAGAAAGAGAAACATAGTGGGTGGTAGTCTTGAAAGATCCTTGGTATTTAGTTAGATTGCATAGGCAAGTCTCATTTTTATGAATGTTTAGTCACTTTAATGCAGAAGACCCTGATGTGTAATAAACTGAATTAATTAGGAAGAAGAGCTACCACCTGTGGTTTGTCTTTGATATTCTTAGTACTGTTATCAATATTACTGCTCCAACTTATTGTCACTATCTTATATTAGGAAAACCATTATGGCTTCACTTTGGAATTATGGTTAGAAGTCAGAAATGGTATCACTTAGCACCTAAACCAGATCATTAATATCTATAATTGAACTTTTTTGAACAAGAGAATAAAAGCCTAATATTTCTGTTTTCTTGTCTTCCTTCAAATATTTTTTCTCTCTTCCTTTTTATAATGACACTTTGGAGAGAAGTGTGGGAGGTTTTATCCATCCATCCATCTATCCTTCCATTCATCCATCCATCCAAACATAAATATGCACTTACATATATTCATATATACTTTTTCCCTTACTTTTTTCTTTAGAACTCTTTATATTAGGAAGACTATTCATTTAAAATTGTGAAATCATGCAAATGATGGAAGGTCCTCTAAAAGATCTTTAGGAGATAAGACCATCAGGTTGATATGCAATATGATCACAGCTCCCCAATTTTTCTAAACAAAAATTACTTTTCCATAAAAGGCAAAAAAAGAAAAAGCTGGTCCTAGAAATTGATTTGCATTTATGTCTTTTAATGAAAATTTCTGATGAATCTTGTGCCAAAAAAGTCTCATTCACATGGAGTTGAGATAATTTTTAATAGATATCTAAACACCACATGAGTCACCATACAATTCTCTGTTGATCATATGCTTTTCCATATAAAAATGCCAAATGCTGTAATTATACAAACTAAGTGACCTTGTATCCTCATTTCATGTCCTAATTATATTAGGACAAAGTGAAACTTCTTTATTAGGTGTTCCATGAGTTATACATCTAAAAGACATAAATGATTTGCTATCAAGAATACTGAAAATATTGTTAGGAATAATGAAAACTTGGGCTTCAAATTAAGGACCTCATTGGCATACATATTATATTCACTATAACTTTCAGTTAAACTAAGGAATTGAGAAGGGAAAAAGAAGCCTGGGTTGGAAAGTAAATATTTAGTTAAGGTGACTTCTAATAGGTATGCTAATTCATTGTTGATAGAACTATAAATTAATGTAACTGCTCTAGAAAACAATGTGGAATTTTAAAAGAAGAATTACTAAATCGTTCAATTCCTTTGATATAGGAACTTCTTTATTGATTAAACATAGAAGAGATAAGAGACTCATATTAAAACAAAAATGTTTATTTTGGCATTAATTATGAGAACAAAAGCTTAAAACATAGGTTTTCAATGACAGATATGGGTATACAACTTTTGACATATTAATATTGTTTAATATTTCTAAGCATTAAGAAATGTCACACTCCTTTAAATATTAAAAAGGAAAGAAAATAACAAGAAACTGGAAAGGCCCCTTTTCAATTCAAAATTTCTGGCTTTATGAAATACATACATTGACTTCAGCAAGGCAACCTGAAGTTGAAATAAAATTGGATATAACAGTATTTTTGTTCTGATTGTCTTTGTTAATGTCTTAATGACAAAATGAAATAAAAAATATGTCCAGTTTACAGATGACCAAAAACTTAAGGGATTACTAATATGCTAAGTAACTAACAATGAATACAAGTCAGGATCCAAAAAAGTCTCATAAGGTAAGAATGTTTTGTTAAATAGAATCAGATGGAATTTAATAGTAATAAATATAAAATATAGCAATTTGTTGAACAATTATATTCACAAGTACAAAAAGGGAAATGTGTGCCTATAGAATGATTAGTCTGAAGAAAGATATTGGAGATTTAATTGACTAATAGCTTAATGTGAGTCAACATTATAATATGGCATGAGTATTAATACTAAATTATTTTTCATTAAAAAGTGGAGGAGTGCAGCCAAGAAAGTACAGACAAGTGGACGTTTCTGCTAAACTCTCCCAGCTCCATCTTTTAAATAACTTTTTTTAAATAATAAATAAAATTCTAAATGGGATAACAAGTCAGAATATCTCATTTTTCTAGTCTAGGGAAGCAGAGAACAGAAAGAGAAGTTTGCCTGCAGACATTGTGTTGGGAGCTGACAGGGCACTCATGTGGTTGAATGAATACTGCCTATGGAGCCTGGAGAAGATACTAGCACCAACAGTGATGACCTAAAAGCAATGACAGTCCTTAATGTTTGGTTAAAACCATTTACAAAAGATTTTTGTGCAAGTGATGGGTATAGGATTTGACACAATTTCTTCATTCCTTTTCTAAGTACCCAGGTTCAGTTTACAATTCCAGAATGGAAAGGAACAATTGATGTCTATGGTAACAAGGGAGCAGAAGTCATGCCTGGCTAAGGATCAGAGTATAAGGGGGATAGTGATAATAACTCATCAAATTCACACCACTTTGGAAGCATCAAAAACCTATAGGGCACCAGATGTGCAGAGTGCAATTCTAACAAAAAGTCAAAAGTCAAGAAATATGTAGGGGAAAATGAGTAAGAAATAGATTAGCAAAATGACAGAACAACAACATTAACAACAAAGAACCTAACAATAAAAAAAAAAAAAAAAATTCCATCAGAACAGGGAAGCTCAAGATACAAACTTAGAAATTAAAAAAAAAATAAAATAAAATATTTAAAACAAGTTCATTCTCTACTTGATAAATGGTTAAAGGATATGAATAGATAATTTTCAGATGACAAAATTAAAGCCACTTTTAGTTATATGAAAAAATACTCTAAATTAATATTGATTGGAGAATTTAAAACAACTCTGATGTACTACTCACACCTCATATTGGCTAAGATGACAGAAAAGATGATGTTCAATATTGGAGGGAATGTGGGAAGTCTGGGGCACTAATGCAGGCGTCCTCAAACTATGGCCCGCCGGCCAGATGCAGCCTGCTGAGGATGCTTATGCAGCCCTCCTGGTTATAGCAAAATCAGACCAGAAGTGACGTTCGATCCTAAATTCACATTAGCAACACTTCTGGCACTGGACTGAGGCAGCAAAGACAGAGTGTGAGGTGATACCAAGGTGAGGCCGGGGTGTATGGTGTGGGGAAGGAAGATAGATGCAGAAGATGGAGAACTGATGGCCTGCAGCCTTGTAAAGTAACTGAAGCCACCACAAGAGACAGGCACGAGGGATGTACAGTGCATGCTGCACATGTCACAGCCGCTGCAGGGGGAATATATAGGCTGTGTCTGGTGCGCAGGTATTGTAACAGTACTACAAGTCCCAGCTTGACTCTATCATCATTATGCTGTAATGACAATGTAACGGCTTCCTCTCTAGTGCATGTTGCAGTACTGATTGCTATTGTCACCCAGAATGAGGCTCCTGGTACCAGGCCGTGGCCCTGTATCCATAGTGACCTCATGTCTGGCTGTTGTGGTCATCAGTTTTATCATTGTGTGTATGTTCTGTAGTTTCATAAAGAGATGGAATATTGCTAACATATGTCAGCACCTTATAATCACTGGGGATCTGACCTTAGTGCCTCCCCCACTTATCCTGAGTATGAGGGGGTGCAGAGCTGGTGTACTGCTTCATCCCCCTCCAGATTCTTAAGGTCCCCATACACTTGTGAAGCTTCAAGTCACATAATAACCTCTCCCAGAAGCCCCAATGTATGATTTGTCACTGAAACTCATTCTTCACATACAATATATAGCACAGTTATATACATATATGCACAGTCTTGCCTGCGATTATGATAAATTACTAGTGAAGCACATACAATCATGCAGTGCTGGATCATGAGAATTAATCCCAGGATTCAGAGGAAGCCAGGGCATTTGGGAGGGCCGCCTGAGTGGTGACTTGTGTGCAGTGAAGGTCTGAAGTGGGAGAGAGAGTGCGGGAACCGGAGGCATCACAGCACAGAGGCAGCTTGGAGGAAGTTGGGTATTCCAGTCTGTATGTCTCTGTGTAGGCAAAGTTATTGCTGGCATATTGTTTTTAGAGCGCTGTATACATACATACATACATACATACATATATATATATATATATATATATATATATATATATAGAGAGAGAGAGAGAGAGAGAGAGAGAGAGAGAGAGAGAGAGAGATGTAGATATAGATATAGATATAGATATAGATAGATAGATAGATAGATACATAGATAGATAATGTATATATATTGGTAAATTTGGAATCCCTTAGAAATAATGATGTCAAGAAAAAAAAATTGATTTGGAGTGTAGGATATTCAAAGAACAGTGGACTTATGATTACTTTTTCATGCAGTACAAGGAAAGATCTATATGTCTGATATGACAGAATATAGTGTCTGTGTTCAAAGAATATAATTTGCGTCGGCACTATGAAACTCAACATAAAGATAAATATGATTGTTTGGTTGGAGAAGTGAGAAAAGAAAAAAATTAAAACTGAAAAATACATTGACAACTCAGCAAAATATTTTTGTGAAGCAGAAGCAGCTAAATATTTCATCACTGCAAGCAAGTTTTCAAGTTGCCAAGCTAATAGCACATACTGGCAGACATTTGTGGAGGGAGAATTTATTAAAGAATGCCTTCTTTCTGTTGCCAAAGGGATGTGTCCAGAGAAGGCCGATTTATTTAGTGCGGTGAGTCTTTCAGGACCTACAACTACACGGAAGATTGAAGAAATGGGAGACAATCTGCATCAACATTTGCAAAACTCCACAAAAAAAAAATTCATATTTTTCCTTGGCAGTCAACAAAAGCAATGATATTTGTGATTCTGCACAACTTCTAATTTGTATTTGTGGGACAAAAGATTATTTTGAACTCATAGAAGAGCTTGCTGCACTGCAAAGCATCAAAGGAACAACTACAGGAGAGCATATCTATAAAAAAGTTTGCCAAACTATGAATGATTTGGAGCTGGACTGGATTAAACTAGACAGTGTGACAACTGATGGTGCCCCTAGCATGGTGGGGTTTAAGAAAGGAGTAATTGCTTGCATTAACCAAGATATGGACCATTCTCATCCAATAGCCATACACTGCCTCATCCACCAACAAGCGCTGTGTAGTAAATCAGTGAAGGGGGACTCTGTTATGAAAATTATAGTATCTTGTGTTAACTTCATTAGAGCTAATGCAATAAATTACAGATAATTTCAGGAATTTATGTCTGAGCTAAATGTTGAGTATGAAGATGTTCTATATCACACAGAAGTCCATCGGCTGAGTCAAGGGAAAGTTTTGAAAGGTTTCTATGACTTACTTCTACAGATTACAACTTTTCTGCTTTCAAAAAACAAAGTACCAGAGCTCAATGACTCAGAATTGAAATGGCACCTTGCCTTTCTGATAGATGTAACAGAGCTACTCAACAAGTTCAATTTGCAATTTCAAGGAAAGGGGAAGCTCATCTATGATATGCAATCACACATCAAAGCATTTGAAGTAAAATTAGGCTTCCTCATCAAACAAGTGAAGGAGGAAAATTCTGCCATCTCCCCACAACTCAAAATCTGTTACCAGAAAAACTGCTGATTACATTCCCAAACAAAACATGTGTGGATTCATTAGAAAAATTGCAAAAGAAGTTCCAATTTAGATTTAGAGAGCTTCATCTCCAGGAACAGGACATACAGCTCTTCTATAACCCATTTTCTATTGACATTGAAAATGTGGATACAATTTACCAAATGGAACTTGCTGAACTGTAGAATTGTGACTCTCTGAAAGATGCATTCAAGTCAAGCAGCCTTCATAATTTCTATGCATCTCTCTCCTCTGAGACATATCCTCATCTCAGGAGCCATGCATTCAAAATGGCAACCATCTTTGGCAGCACTTATATCTGTGAACAGACTTTTTCTAGAATGAAACATTTGAAATCTCCAACCAGATAAAGGCTAATGGATGCACACTTGCATCACTTGTTATGACTAGCAGTGACAAATATGGAACCAGACATTGACCATCTCATTAGCTAAAAGCAGGCCCATAGTTCCCATTGAAATACTGGTAAGTTTGTTGATTTAACTTTACTTCATTTTAAATATTGTATTTGTTTCCATTTTGTTTCTTTACTTCAAAATAAGATATATGCAGCATGCATAGGAATTTGTTCATAGTTTTTGTTTTTACTATAGTCCGGCCTGCCAACAGTCTGATGGAGAGTGAACTGGCCCCCTATTTAAAAAAGTTTGAGGACCACTGCACTAATGCTTTGTTGGTGGAGTTATAAAATAATCCACCCATTCTGGAGAGCAATCTGAAACTATGTCCAAATAGCTCAGTTCTTCTCAGGGTTCAGTGACCCAAAGCAATCCCAATAGACTTTGGACAAAAAATTCTATCTTCATATAGAAAAAAAACAAAAGACAAAAAAACTAAGAATACTGAATGTAAACCAAAACATATTATGTTCACTTCTTTTTTTTAAATGTTTCCCATAGTTTTTCCTTTTTGCTTTGATTTTTCTCTCCCAATGTGATTCACAAAGCAATGTGTATTAAAAATAAATAAACTTACTACAATAAAAAAATCAAACATATATAAGAAAAACATCAAAGGAAAGTAGAGATTATACGCAAGCCCAACAAGGATTCCCAGAAAAGCTGAGAGAAAGAGATAAAGAAAGAGGAGGACAGGGAGATTAAAAAAGAAGAAGAAGAAGAAATTTAAAATCAAATAAGATGATACATTGGGGAAATAAATGAGAGCACTAAAAAAAAAAAAAAAAAAAAAAAAGCTATAAAAAGAGACTCATTGTTGTCTCTCATACTCAAAGAGTACCAACATGACATCATAATGATCATAATGTTAGGATCAATGTACAATGTATCCAATTGTGATTAGTCTGACCATTACACCTCTATCACAGGTAAGGTACAAATAATCTGTGCAAATATTTACAATGGAGATGTCATTAAATCTGATTATATCAGGGTGTATTTTTTGGGGGGGGCACAAAACACAAGATGATTCTTTGTCAGTGTCCCCATGTATTAAAACTGAAACAAATATTTTTCCCCTCAGGGACACTGAAAATGTCCTTGTTTGCTTCCTTTAATCCTCACTGAACATTTGACTTATGTGAGTTCTGTGTAGCATAGTTTCTTCAGCAAATGTATGTATGGCATTCAAACTATATATCTAGTTTGAGAGTGTTGCTTCTATGCAGGAGAGAATGTTTGTCAATTTAGCTCAAGAAACAATATCAGTCTGGCATCTTAACTTGTCAAGTGATATTCGGTATCTTCCCAAGATACTGTAAATGGAAGAGGTGTGATTTTCTGGTATGACATTCAAATATTATCCAGATTTCATAGGCATATGATTAAATCAACACAATGACTCTGTAGATCTTCAGTTTTACAGGTAAACCATCTACTTCTGCTCTCCCACATTCTTTTGGAATCTCCTAAACACTGAACTTGCATTGTAAAAACATGCATCAAACTCATACCACCAAGGTAAGTGAATAATATATGGGTAAAGTCTAATGAGTTACTTTTTTGATTTTGAAGGAACATCTGAATGGACATATCTAGCAAAAAGCAGGCAAAGTGGGATTTGATATTCAATTGAGAGTTTAAGGCTAGAGACAGATTTTTAAATAATATGCCTGGGGGTGGGAGTTACCTTTTTTCAAACAAAAACCTCTTAGACATCTGCATTTAATTTTGTTTTTGTTTTTGTTTTTGTTTTTGTTTTTTTTTTCCTATTAGATAACTTTTGAAAATGCTAGAGCTTAATATTGAATAAATTTTAAGTTCCATTTCTTACTTCCCCATTATAGAGGTATAGTTACTACAAAAAGCAAAATGTTTGCATGCACAAAAAGATGTTTTATAAAGACTACTAATGGTGATAAATCAAAAAAGTAATAAACTTTCTTGTAATAGAAAGCTAATTGTTTTAGCAAATACTCTCAACTAAGTACTAAGTTTTGAAGGTATCAAGGGATTCAGCAAATGCAAACATTTTACTTCTCCCAGTTATACCAACACATTTTTATTTGTATGATTATTCATTTTAAAATGTTATTAATGTTTTTTCTATGTTATACATGAGTGGCAGTCCTAATAATCCTCTCAGAAACTAAATAAACTTTGATATCTTAGGGTAGTCAGAACAAATTGTGAGTGAATTATGCAGTTTCCTACCAAGTGGATTTAATATAACCTCTAGCTATTTAAACATTGGTATAATCAAAGGATTCCTTACTAATTTAATGGAATATAGTCAGTGAATACAATTAACTATAAATGTTAGAATACATTAAGTATGAGACAGATAAATACCTGGAGCTAAATTAAAAGGTCTATCTTCAGTTAATATATGCACTTAAGCATAAATATGTTTATAGAAAGAGAATTATTAGATTACAGTGAGGTCATGGGGTAGAGACTTGAGAATATCCCTTGATCACACATTATAAAGAGCTTCAAGCAAATCTTATGAGTCTAATTGAAATTGAAATAAATGGAAACTTTTATTCGGTGGTAGAATTATTTACTCTGTGTTGATGACCTATTGTCATTAGCACCAAAAAGAAAAATAAAAAGATTGATACAAATAACTATAGCTCTCCTATTCTTAAAAATTGAAAATTATTCTATACTTAATCATAGGAAATTTTCTATAGTATGTCACTTATGAAGCTAAAGAAAAACATTTTGTCTTCCATACTTTGAAGAGAGGGTTTTATTATGTTTAGATTTTTAACCTTAAAAATTTTAAATTAAATTTTATGTTCCCATGCCTCATGAGCACACTGCAATAATATTTTATATAGAGGTTTAAATTATGTACCCAAATACATATAGTTGGATATAATTTATCTCTTATTATTTTTTGTAAATTATACCATGTGTCATTAACTTTTTCATTCATACAATTCAATACTCCAAATAAAAATAACTTGACCTGCCAAGAGATCATTCTGGAAAAAGAAGAGTATGAATAGAAACTGAAAAACATTGCATTGTTTCTCAGAGACTAAAAACAAAAAGCTTCAAAAACTACAAAAAAGAAAGGGAAAAATTATTTGGGAATGATGGGTAAGGAATACAAAACCTCAAGTAGGTATGTTCAGAATAATGGACCTGGAAAATATTGGAAAGTGTACCCTGGAAGATAAAAACAATGATACTAATAACAAAATTTTAAAAAGAAAAACAAAGATATAGATTAAAGATTCAGGCAATGCATACCAGAAATATAGAAGGAAAAAGAGAAGGCTATTCTTTGATAAGCTGTAAAATTTTAAGAAAGAAAAAAAATGGTAGCATATGGAAGTTTAGAAATACCGAAGAAGTACTAGAACTTGATATCATTCATTGTTACTAATTACAAATTACTCTTATTTTTTATTCATTGATCTTTATTGCAAAAGATTGATTTGGGAATAATCTAATAGCCTGAAACATTGACTATGGTGTTCTATAAATTAGAATCTGCCCTGAAATTCTGATAATTAATGTACATAATACACAATTCTGTATATTACAAGAGAATGTACTTTTGTTCCATTGTTGATTCATGATTCTGTTTCCCTAAATGACACATTATTTATAAAACATGAGACTGGTATCTGATTTAAATAAATTAGCCCAAATATAAATGTCCTATAGCTTATTAGTTTTTAAAATAAAATTATACAATAATATATTCAACATCTGTAGAGGCCCAGAAAACTCTGAAAAGGTGTACTTATATCTAGGTCAGCAAGGTACTTATAGTTAAGTGTATACTTGGTACTTAGTATGGTGATATAATGGTTGTTCAAGCTCTGTGTGTTGTAGGGATGTGATTGTACTGAAGTATTTAAGGGCTGGGACAACTGGGAAAGCTGTCCCTTCTGCCTCCTTCACTCCTCCACTAAGACCAAGGACTTGGGTTAACCCCAAGGTCTTCCAGAGAGCTAGTCTGTTCAGTAATCACCACAAGTGTAACCAGGTGTTAAAGTCCAAATCCTTTATTATCTCCTTGCCTGAGATCTGGGTCAGCTTTCTTGAGGTCCACCTGAATGTGCCTTGGTTTCTGTAGGGGAGGCATCAGGACCACCATGGTGTCTATCTTCCTTAGTTCTGATTCTGTTTGAGTTTTCCAAGCTTATATGCTTTGTTATTATAGATGTGAATCTTCTGGAACTATATTAAGTACTAAACTAGAGAACTGTTAAGCACTATGTTAAACAACCATCATCTCTATCAATTCCACTGACTTAGCATCTTGTAAGAATCCTTTGTTTCAAGTTCAAAGTTCTGGCCCATAACAGTAGACTTTTATTTGACCAGGGTCATGGACTTCTGTTGATCAGTCAGGAGAAACTGACACTGCATCTACAGACAGGAAAGAAAGTAAAAAAGTATTTTAAAAAATATTTTGTGTTAAATATGCTTAACTGTACTAGGGAAAGTTTTATTTTAAAAAGAAAATTTTGGAATTTTAAAAATCAAAGACTTTTTATTTTAATGATAAAATTAGTGCTAAAGAGAATAGTTGTCCCAGTAAAAGTTGGGGAGTTAATTAATGCCAGATTCTGGACTAAAAGCTAGGTGTTAAATCATGATTCAGTTTTGCTTCTATAAATTCCTCTCAACTGATAATTATTGTTCTATTATTATAATTGTTTTATTTAATATATATATATATATATATATATATATATATATATATATATATATATATATATATATATATATATATATATATATTTCTCTTGGTAATTTATGGTTACTATAATGTACATTTTCTACTCTAACATTTCTAACATTTGCACTCAATTGCAAGGAATTTTTATTACATATTTCAACTGTTTAGTATGAAACTAGTCAGGGTTAAAGGAGCTTAAAAAGCCCATAAAGTTTATTATTAATATCCCCAGGCTCCGATCCCTTTATAATGTTTCATTAGTCACAGAAAACTTCCACCACTACCATTATTTATATTGAGATAATTTTTGTAGCAAGCAGTATCATCGCATTCTACAAATGTCTATGATAATGTTTTGGCAACTTTCATGTTGATGAAATAAATGGCATTCCATATGGCAATTTCACTAATGTATAGCTTATGCCATATGAAATATTTCCCCAAAATTTCAGAAATATCTACAAAAGGAATTTTATTGTATCTTGGTTATATTGTCATTAAAGCTACTTTTAAGCATATGTAATCATCATTTCATTTTAGAGTCATAAATCTTCATTTACTTCTAGAATGTAAACCGAATCTATGTAAAGTCCTTAGGGAAATTCTGCCATCTTGCCCAATGTACAATTTTTCTCAGGAAGGTAATTTAAGATATAGGATAGTCTGTGTGTAGATAGCCACTGAAAAATAGTAGCTGATGAATTTCCTTTGAATTATTTACTTGTTTTGGATGTAGAGAAAGTCTTGGCTTATACAAAAATATATCAAGCTTTAAAAGTAAAACACATCTGTGATCTCATCTACTTGCTCATTCTTTTGAACCATGCCTTTGGCAATTTCATATACTATCTTTGTGCAACTCTTAACTATGTCCTACTATAATTTTATCATAGGCTTATATGTAATGTTCTAAAAGTTTTTCTTACTTTCTCCTTAGAATACAAGGGTACCAATAAGGCACTCCAGCTATGCAATCTTTCCACAGAACTATCTCTTATACTTTCCTGTTTATATCTTTTATTCAGAAATTTTCATTGAATATTTAATAATAATACCTAGCATTTATATATTACTTGAAGGTATACAATGTGATTTACATATATTATCTCATTTGATTCTTGAAATAATCTCATGGCATAGTTGCTATTGTTCTCATTTTGTACATATGGAAACTAAGGCTGAGAGAAGTTAAGTTACTAGCCCAGTATATGTAGTAAAGGTGAGGTAGAGAGTCAGAACTGAGGTCCATTTTCTCCATGGCCAAACTGCTGCTGTACCAATAAGGAATATTTTAGGAAAAACAAACAGACAAATGAACAACACCGTTCTCAAACACAAAAGTTTACCTCAAAAAGTAAGTTCCTCACTAGGCTCAAAAAGTTATCAAACTGTACATACCCGTTGATCCAGCAATGTTATTACTGGGCTTATATCCTAAAGGGATTTTAAAGAAGGGAAAGGGACCTGTATGTGCAAGAATGTTTGTGGCAGCCCTCTTTGTAGTGGCTAGAAACTGGAAACTGTGTTGATGCCTATCAATTGGAGAATGGTTGGGTAAATAAATTATGGTATATAAATGTTATGGAATATTATTGTTCTGTAAGAAATGACTAACAGGATGATTTCAGAAAGGCCTCGAGAGACTTACATAAAATGATGCTAAGTGAAATGAGCAAGACCAGAAGATCATTATATATGTCAACAACAATACTATATGACTATCAATTCTGATGGATGTGGCCACCAAAAGAGCAGCAATGAATTGAAGCAGCTACACCCAGGGAAAGAATTCTGGGAGATGACTATGACCCACTACATAGAATTCCCAATCCCTCTATTTTTGTCCACCTGCATTTTTTTATTTCTTTCACAGGCTAATTGTACAATATTTCAAAGTGATTCTTTTTGTACAGCAAAATAACTATTTGGACATGTATACATATATTGCATTTAATTTATACTTTAACATATTTAACATGTATTGGTCAACCTTCATCTGGGGGGTGGGGAGTAGGGGAAAAGTTGGAACAAAAGGTTTTGCAATTGTCAATGCTAAAAACTTACCAGTGCATATATCTTGTAAATAAAAAGGTATAAAAAAAGAAGTAAGTTCCTTACTTCTTTCTTTTTTTTTTTTAATCACTTTTAAAAAATATTTTCCACAGCCACATGTAAAACAAAATCAGTTCTTTTTTTCTGGGTATGGATAGCATTTTTCATTTTAAGACTACTTAAGAATAGTCTTAGACCATTGTATTGCTGAGAATAGCAAAGTCATTCACACCTGATCATTTCAGAATGTTGCTATTACTTTGTACACAGTACATTTCCCTTTTCTTCCTTCCTTCCTTCCTTCCTTCCTTCCTTCCTTCCTTCCTTCCTTCCTTCCTTCCTTCCTTCCTTCCTTCCTTCCTTCCTTCCTTCCTTCCTTCTTTCCTTCCTTCCTTCCTTCCTTCCTTCCTTCCTTCCTTCCTTCCTTCCTTCCTTCCTTCCTTCCTTCCTTCCTTCCTTCCTTCCTTCCTTCCTTGTTTGCTGGCTTTTTTGCTTTCCTTTTTTCATCTTTTTTTCTTTCTTTGCCAGCTTTCTATCATGCTTGCTTTTTTCCTTTTTTGTTTTCTACTTTTGGATGACTGAACCATTGAAAAGAACTATGTCTTTCATAGTTGATCATCAAACAATTTTGCTGCTACTGTATATTCTTGGTTTTGCTTGTTTCACTTGGCACCCATTCAGGTAACGCTTCCCAGGCTTTTCAAAAATGATCTTGTTCATCTTTTCATAGAACAATAATATTCCATTACCTTCACATACCACAATTTGTTCAGTAAGTCATTCCCTAATTGATGGGCATCCACTCATTTTCCAATTATTTGCTACCACAAAAAAGCTACTACAAATACTTTTTTGCAAATGTAGATCCTTTTCCATCATTTAAGATTTTCTTGGGATACAAACACAGCAGAAATATGGTTGGGTAAAAGCATTTTGGCCATAGTTCCAAATTACTCTCCAGAATGGTTAGATCATTTCACAACTCCGTCAACAATATATTAGTGTCTCACTTTTGCCATATCCCCTTTAACATTTGCCACTATCTTTTTCTGTCTTCTTAGTCCATCTGAGAGATGTGAGGTCATATATCAGAGTTCTATTAATTTACTTTCTCTAATCAATAGTAATTTACAGCATTTTTGTATGTTTATATATGACTTTAATTTTATCATGTGAAAATATTTGTTCATATGCCATCTATCAATTGGGGAATTATTTGTATTCTTATAAATTTGACACAGTTCTTAATGTATTTCAGAAATGAGAACTTTATTAGAAACACTGTTTGGGATTTTTTTTCCTCAGACTTTAAATTTTATTCTTAATTTTGTTGGTTTTATTCCTGCAGAAACTTTTATTTTCATTTAATGTTATCAAAGTTGTTCATTTTGCTTTTCATAATGTTCTATAGTTCTTCTTTGGTAATAAATTTCTCCCTTTTCAAGGATCTGATGTTAGTTATTCCTTATACTGTTAATTTACTTATGGTATCACCCTTTATGTCCAAATCATGTACCCATTGTCACTCTATTTTGGTATATGTTGTAATGTAAGCTTTTTCTTCATCTTTTCAGATTATCATTTACTTTCTGTTGGTTTTGTTATTGATATGGTTGATTATGGCAGTAAGTTATGTGATATTGAAAACGTCATGTATTCATGGTATAAATTCCACTTGTTCATAGCATAATAATCTGACTGATAAATTGCTGTAACCACTTTGCTATTATTTTATTTAATTTTTTAAAATCAAAATTCATCAGGAAGACTGGTCTGTAATTTTCTTTCTCTGTTTTGGCTCTTCTTGCTTTATGTATTGCTACCATCATAGAAAGTAGGACTCCACCTATTTTTTAAAAATAGCTTCATAGTATTGCAATCAATTGTTCTTTAAATGTTTGATAGAATTCACTTGTTAACCCATCTGGCTCTGGAGATCTTTTCTTAGAGAGTTCATTGATATTTTGTTCAATTTCTGTATTTTTTTATTTTTTTTCTTCATTTTTTTTTCTTCATTTTTCCAAATTATCCCCTCCCTCCCTCCACTCCCTCCCCCAGATGACAGGTAATCCCATACATTTTACATGTGTTACAATATAACCTAAATACAATATATGTGTGTAAATACCATTTTTTTGTTGCACATTAATTATTAGCTTCCGAAGCTATAAGTAACCTGGGTAGATAGTAGTGCCAACAATTTACATTCACTTCCCAGTGTTCCTTCTCTGGGTGTAGTTATTTCTGTCCATCACTGATCAACTGGAAGTGAGTTGGATCTTCTCTATGTTGAAGATTTCCACTTCCATCAGAATCCATCCTCATACAGTATTGTTGTTGAAGTGTACAGTGATCTTCTGGTTCTGCTCATTTCACTCAGCAACAGTTGATGTAAGTCTCTCCAAGCCTCTCTGTATTGCTCCTGCTGGTCATTTCTTACAGAGCAATAATATTCCATAACCTTCATATACCACAATTTACCCAACCATTCTCCAATTGATGGATATTCATTCAACTTCCAGTTTCTAGCTACAACAAAAAGAGCTGCCACAAACATTTTGGCACATACAGGTCCCTTTCTGCTCTTTAGTATTTCTTTGGGATATAAGCCCAATAGCAGCACTGCTGGATCAAAGGGTATGCACAGTTTGATAACTTTTTGGGCATAGTTCCAAATTGCTCTCCAGAATGGCCGGAATTCTTTCACAGCTCCACCAACAATGTATTAGTGTCCCAGTTTTCCCACATCCCCTACAATATTCATTATTATTTGTTCCTGTCATTTTAGCCAATCTGACAGGTATGTAGTGGTATCTCAGAGTGGTCTTAATTTGCATTTCTCTGATCAGCAGTGATTTGGAACACTCTTTCATATGAGTGGAAATAGTTTCAATTTCATTGTCTGAGAATTGTCTGTTCATATCCCTTGACCATTTATCAATTAAAGAATGGTTTGGTTTCCTATAAATCAGGGTCAGTACACTATATATTTTGGAAATGAGACTTTTGTCAGAACCTTTACTTTTAAAAATATTTTCCCAATTTGTTACTTCCCTTCTAATATTGTTTGCATTAGTATTGTTTGTAAAGAAACTTTTTAGTTTGATGTAATCAAAATCTTCTATTTTGTGATCAATAATGATCTCTAGTTTTCCTCTCGTCATAAATTCCTTCCTCCTCCACAGGTCTGAGAGGTAGACTATTTTCTGTTTCTCTAATCTATTTATTATCTCATTCTTTATGCCTAAATCATGGACCCATTTTGATCTTATCTTGGTATATGGTGTTAAGTGTGGATCCATATCTAATTTCTGCCATACTAATTTCCAGTTTTCCCAACAGTTTTTTTCATAATAATGAATTTTTATCTCTAATGTTGGTATCTTTGGGTTTGTCAAAGATTACATTGCTATAGATGTACCCTTTTTTGTCCTTTGTATCTAATCTGTTCCACTGATCTACCGTTCTATTTCTTAGCCAATACCAAATGGTTTTGGTGACTGCTGCTATATAATATAGCTTTAGATCAGGTACACTTAGACCACCTTCCTCTGACTTTTTTTCATTAGTTCCCTTGCAACTAATGAAAAAAAAAAAAAGAAAGAAAAAGGGGAAGGAATGATAAAAAGAGGGAAACTACATCCCAGGAAGAGGCATAGAAAATACACCATATCTGAGGGAACTTAGTGAGGGGGAGAATCATTGTGTGAATCTTACTCCCATCAGGAGAGGCGAAAAGAGTAAATAATTAACATATTTGTTTTTCAGAGAATTTTCTCTCACCTCATTAAAAGGGGGGAGAGGAAAAGGGAAAAGGTAAAGGAGAATAAGTGAAGGGACTTGGAGGCAGGGGGGAGGGATACTAAAAAAAAAGGGAGGGTTGCACTTCAGAAGGGGGGTCTGTATATTAAATATCGGGGCTGGGGATCAGGGGGGTCAAGGGAAAAAGCATAATCTGGGGATAATATGATGGCAGGAAATACAGAATTAGTAATTTTAACTGTGAATGTGAATGGGATGAATGATCCCATCAAATGGAGACAGATAGCAGATTGGATCAAAAATCAGAACCCTACAATATGTTGTTTACAGGAAACACACTTAAAGCAGGGAGATACATACAGAGTAAAGGTAAAAGGTTGGAGCAGAATCTATTATGCTTCAAGTAAAGCCAAAATTTCCCAATAAGATCAGGAGTGAAACAAGTTTGCCCACTATCACCATTACTATTCAATATAGTACTAGAAACGCTAGCCTCGGCAATAAGAGCCGAGAAAGAGATTCAAGGAATTAGAGTAGGAAATGAGGAAATCAAACTATCACTCTTTGCAGATTACATGATGGTATACTTAGAGAACCCCAAAGACTCTGCTAAAAAGCTATTAGAAATAATTCAGAATTTTAGTAAAGTGGCAGAATACAAAATAAATCCACATAAATCCTCAGCATTCTTATATATCACCAACAAAATGCAACAGCAAGAGATACAAAGAGGAATTCCATTCCAAACAAATGTTGAGAGTATAAAGTATTTGGGAATCCATCTACCAAAGAATAGTCAGGAATTATATGAGAAAAATTACAAAACACTTGCCACAAAAATAAAGTCAGATTTAAATAATTGGAAAGACATTCAGTGCTCTTAGATAGGCCAAGCGAATATAATAAAGATGACAAAACTCCCCAAACTAATCTATTTAGTGCTATATCAATCAGACTCCCAAGAAACTATTTTAATTACCTAGAAAAAATAACAACAAAATTCATATGGAAGAATAAAAGGTCGAGAATTACAAGGGAGCTAATGAAAAAAAAAGTCAGAGGAAGGTGGTCTAAGTGTACCTGATCTAAAGCTATATTATATAGCAGCAGTCACCAAAACCATTTGGTATTGGCTAAGAAATAGACAGGTAGATCAGTGGAACAGATTAGATACAAAGGACAAAAAAGGGTACATCTATAGCAATCTAATCTTTGACAAACCCAAAGATCCCAACATTAGGGATAAAAATTCATTATTTGGAAAAAACTGTTGGGAAAACTGGAAATTAATATGGCAGAAATTAGATATGGATCCATACTTAACATCATATACCAAGATAAGATCAAAATGGGTCCATGATTTAGGCATAAAGAGGGAGATAATAAATAGATTAGAGGAACAGAGGATAGTCTACCTCTCAGACCTGTGGAGGAGGAAGGAATTTATGACCAGAGGAGAACTAGAGATCATTATTGATCACAAAATAGAAGATTTCGATTACATCAAACTAAAAAGTTTCTGCAAAAATAATACTAATGCAAACAAGATTAGAAGGGAAGTAACAAATTGGGAAAATATTTTTAAAAGCAAAGGTTCTGACAAAGGTCTCATTTCCAAAATATATAGAGAACTAACCCTAATTTATAAGAAACCGAACCATTCTCCAATTGATAAATGGTCAAAGGATATGAACAGACAATTCTCAGATGAAGAAATTGAAACTATATCCACTCACATGAAAGAGTGTTCCAAATCACTACTGAGTAGAGAAATGCAAATTAAGACAACTCTGAGATACCACTACACACCTGTTAGATTGGCTAAATGACAGGAACAATAATGATGAATGTTGGAGAGGATGTGGGGAAACTGGGACACTAATACATTGCTGGTTATGTTGTGAAAGAATCCAGCCATTCTGGAGAGCAATTTGGAACTATGCCCAAAACGTTATCAAACTGTGCATACCCTTTTACCCAGCAGTACTACTACTGGGCTTATATCCCAAAGAAATACTAAAGAGCAGAAAGAGACATATATGTGCCAAAATGTTTGTGTCAGCTCTTTTTTTGTAGCTAGAAACTGGAAGATGAATGGATGTCCATCAGTTGGAGAATGGTTGGGTAAATTGTGGTATATGAAGGTTATGGAATATTATTGCTCTGTAAGAAATGACCACCAGGAGCAATACAGAGAGGCTTGGAGAGACTTACATCAACTGTTGCTGAGTGAAATGAGCAGAACCAGAAGATCACTGTACAATTCAAAACAATACTGTATGAGGATATATTCTGATGGTAGTGGAAATCTTCAACATAAAGAAGAGCCAACTCACTTCCAGTTGATCAATGATGGACAGAGATAGCTACACCCAGAGAAGAAACACTGGGAAATGAATGTAAATTATTAGCACTAATATCTGTCTGCCCAGGTTACATGTACCTTCGGAATCTAATGCTTATTGTGCAACAAGAAAATGGTATTTACACACATGTATTGTATCTAGGTTATATCGTAACACAAGTAAAATGTATGGGATGGCCTGTCATCGGGGGGAGGGAGTAGAGGGAGGTGGGGGATAATTTGGAAAAATGAATACAAGGGATAATATTATAAAAAAATATATAATAAAAATTATTTTAAAAATTACTAATTCTGTATTTCCTGCCATCATATTATCCCCAGATTGTGCTTTTTCCCTTGACCCTCCTGAACCACTTCCCCAATATTTAATTTATAGACCCCCCTTGTGACACACAGCCCTCCCTTTTTTTTTTTAGTATCCCTCCCCCCTCCCTCCATTTCCCTTCCCTTATTTTCCTTTTCTTTTCCCTTTTCCTCTCCCCCCCTTTTAATGAGGTGATAGAGAATTCTCTGAAAAACCAATATGACAATTATTTACTCTTTGAGCCTCTTCTGATGAGAGTAGGATTTACACAATGATTCTCCCCCTTACTAAATTCCCTCAGATATGGTGTATTTTCTGTGCCTCTTCCTGGGATGTAGTTTCCCTCTTTTTATCACTCCCTCCCCTTTTTCTGATACTACCCCCTTCCCTTTACTACACCCCCTCCTTTTTTTTCTTTTATATCAGTAAAATCAAATTATCCATGCGCGCTTTCTATATACCCACAACAGTGATATAGTTCCCAAGGGTTCTGTGTACCTTTTTCTGTTTCTCTTTAGTCTTGTGGATGTAGATCAAATTTTTTGTTTAAGTCTGGTTTTTTTCTTAGAAACATATGGAATTCCTCTATTTCATTGAATGACCATCTTCTTCCATGGAAAAAGCTGCTAAACTTAGCTGGGTAGTTTATTCTTGGTTGCAATCCTTGATCTTTTGCCTTTTGGAATATCAGGCTCCAGGCCCTTCTATCTTTTAATGTGGAGGCAGCCAGATCTTGGGTGACCCTTATTGTGGCACCTTCGTATTTAAATTGTTTTTTTCTAGCTGCTTGCAGGATTTTCTGCTTTGTGTGGTAATTCTGCAGCTTAGCCACAATATTCTGTGGTGTTCTTTTTTTAGGATCTATTTCAGAAGGAGTTTGATGAATTCTTTCAACATCTACTTTCCTCTCTGTTTCTGTTATCTCTGGACAGTTCTCTTTGATAATTTCCTGTAAAATAAAATCTAGGCTCTTTTTTTGGTCATAGTTTTCGGGAAGTCCAATAATCCGCAGATTATCTCTCCTAGATCTATTTTCCAGGTCTATAGATTTTCCCAGTAAGTATTTGACGTTGTTCTCTAACTTCTCATTTTTTTTTTTTTGTTTTGTTTTGTTTGACTGATTCTTGGGTTCTCAGTGAATCTTTCATTTCTATTTGTTCCATCTTGACTTTTAAGGAGTTATTTTCTTCATTCACAGTTTTTAGTTCTTTTTCTTGGGACTTTTTCATCTTCTCCTATTCAGAAATCCTATTTTCTTGAGACTTTTTTATCTTCTCCAATTCAGAAACCCTACTTTCCTGTGATTTTTTAACCTTTTCTAATTCACAAATTTTGTTTCCCTGCATCTCCTGTGAATTCTTTATTTTTTCCAACTCCAATTTCAGGACGTTGTTATTCTCTATCATAGCTTCTCTTTCCTTTCCCCATTTTTCTTCAAAGTCTCTTAACTTTTTAATAGTCTCTTCAAGGAGAGAGTTATGTGATGGGGGCAGGAATCATTCCTCTTTAGGTTGTTATCTGCTGACTCTCTGCTGTTAACTTCCTCGGGGTTGGATACCCACTCTTTCTCCGTGTAGAAGGAATCTATGGTTTTTCTTGGCTTTTTGTTCATACTTAACAAATCTTTTGGGGTCTGTCCCTGGGGTAGGAAATTATATATTTATTTCTTTACCAGCTTCCTCCCAGACCGGATGGATGCAGCGGCCCCTGTGCCTGAGCTAAGAGAGAGCTCTGGAGAGAGTTCCCCACCCCCTCCCTGGAAGTGCCTCACAGGTGATCTGCACTGCTGTGCTTTGGGGCTCTGTGTTCTAGCGGCTTCCCTGAGGTTTGAGACTGAACAG
Source organism: Sminthopsis crassicaudata (assembly GCF_048593235.1). Classification (NCBI taxonomy): domain Eukaryota; kingdom Metazoa; phylum Chordata; class Mammalia; order Dasyuromorphia; family Dasyuridae; genus Sminthopsis; species Sminthopsis crassicaudata. Next base: position 312,975,414 of record NC_133617.1, on the reverse strand, counting down.
TAAAGGCGACTCAAAGCCTAGCCTATGTGTCCTGGTGGGGTGTTGATGTCTGCAGCAGGTGACGTGAAAAGCCCCTACGCTCGAACTGGAAGTGTCTGCAAGAAACCGAGGTCCCTAGTTCAAAGGTTCTGCTTCTCTGGGACTTCCATTCCACAGCCTCCAGCCAGCCGTGTCAGGCACTATGAGTTACTACCCCGCCCACTTTTCAATCCCTTAACTACCCCCAGGTGAAAGCCTGGATTGCCTATGTCGGCCACACCCACAGTGTCGAGATCTGCTGAGTCACCCGTGGTATCCGGGAAGATCCAATCTGGTTTAAAATTTTAAAGTGGCTTGATTTCTCTCCTGAACTGCTGTATTATAAGCAGAGAAGAGCTAACAGCCTGTGCCAGATTCTTCTATCTCAGTGGCTTCTCTGATCCCAGAGCCCTCGCCAGCATGATTGGCGCAGTGTGCCACTACCCTCCTGTCTGTGCTGGCCTCTCTTCTTCCTCCCCTGGGAGCTGACCTTTCCTGCTGAAACTCCAGATTCTCTTCAGCTGGTAAATCGTGCTTCCAGTCCTTGTGGATTCTATCAGTCCAATGCTATTTCTGAGGCTGATTAAATCTAGTTGGTTGTGAGGGAAGAAAGTAGCTTACACAGTCTCGTGTATCTTCTCAGCCATCTTGGCTCCGCCTTTCTTTTTTTTTTTTTTTTTTAACTTGAAGTATTAAATAATTTATTTCCTCTTTTGTTAATTTGGGCAATTTATAATTTTGTAGTTCTTCATCCATTTTAGTTAAATCATCAGATTTGCTGCTCTACAGTCAGGCATAATAGCTCCTATTTATTGCTTTAATTTGTTTTTCATTAGTGGTAAGTTCACACCGTTTATCTCTGATGCTAGTAATTTTTCTATTTCTTTTTCTATTCTTTTTTCTATTCAAATTAACCAAAGATTTATCTATGTTGCTGTTTTTTTTTCATAAAACCAACCCTTTTTTATTAGTTCAATAGTTTTCTTAGTTTCAATATTATTAATCTCTCCTTTGAGTTTCAGAATTTCTAATTTAGTGTTTAATTAAGCTTTTAAATTTGTTATTGTTCTAACATTTTAGATGCATGTTCAAGTCTCTCCTTTATTTTAATTATGCAAAACTATTTAGAGATATCAAACTTTCTCTAAAAACTGCTTCATCTGCATCACATAGATTTTCATATGTTGTCTCATTATTGCCATTATCTTGGATGAAATTATGAATTGTTTCTATGATTTTTTGTTGGATCCATTCCTTCCTTAGAATTACATGATTTAATTTCCAGTTGAGTTTTAATCTTTCTTTTCCTGTAAATATCTCTTTGTGTCAGATGTTTCTTGTCAACAAAATATTATAGAATTTTGTTTTTGAATCCACTTTGCTATTTACTTCTGCTTTATGGGAAAGTTCATTTTATTTACATTTACAGTCATGATTACTAGTTCTGTTCTTTCCTCTATCCTATTTCCCCGCCCCCCCGTATATTCTTTTGTTTTCCCTTTTTACTTTGTCCCTTTTTAGTAGTGTTTTATTTTTATACCTACTCCACCAACTATTTTCCCTATCTTTTTTCATCCCTTCCCCCTTATTGTTCTTCGTTTTTGCCCCCACTTCTATCCAGCTTTTCCCTTTTCTTTCTTCTGTCTCCTTCTAGTGCTTTATAAGGCAAAATCAATGTTTATGCCCAACTGAATGTTTAAATTGTTCCCTCTTTGATCCCAAACGGATGAGATGAATCTTTAGACAATGTTCATCATCCTTCCTTCTTTCCTTCTATTATTATAGCTCTTTTAGGCCTCTTCATGTGATTATTTTATCCCATTTTACTTCCCCTTTCCTCTTTTGCCAGTTTAGTCTTTTTTTTTCACCCATTAAATCTTTTTCTTTTATACCATCACATCAAAATCTGTTCATAACCACTATGCCCTCTCTAGCTGCCTCAATGACAGATACAATTCTCAAGAGTTACAGATATCATTTTCACATGTGTGTATGAAAATGATTTAACCTTTAAATTATATCTATCTATATCTATATCTATCTATCTATCTATATCTATATCTATATCTATCTATCTATATATATATGTGTATATCTATCTATCTATCTATCTATCTATCTATCTATCTATCTATCTATATGTGTGTGTGTGTATGTGTGTGTGTGTGTGTGTGTGTGTGTGTATACGTATACATAATTCTTGTTTGTAACTCCAGATCCTTGTTTTACCGAATATGACAATCCAGGCTCTCCTATCATTTATTGTAGTAGCTGCAAGATCCTGGGTAATCCTTGTTGTTCCTTGATACTTGAATTGCTTTCATCTGTCAGCTTGCAGTATTTTTTTCTTTGAGATTACAGTACATGGAGTTTTGCAACAATGTTCCTTGTGGGATCTTTCTGGAAATGACTGCTACATTCTTTCAATGACTATTTACTCTGTTTCTAGAATATCAGTGCAATTTTCCTTGATAATTTCTTGAAGAATAGGCTGGTTTTTTTTTTTTTGTTTTTGTTTTTTTTTTGTTTTGTTTTGTTTTGTTTTGTTTTTTTGTTTTGTTTTGTTTTGTTTGTTGTTGTTGTTTTGGGGGGTTGTTATGACCTTGTAGGAGATTAATAATTTTTTAATTGTTTCTCCTGGATCTATTTTTCAATTTGGCTGTTTTTGCAGAAAGGTATTTTACATTTTGTCCCCTTTTTTCATTATTTTAAGTTTGTTGCACTGATTCATGATGTATCACAGAATGATTACTTTCTATTGCCCTGTTCTACTTTTTAATGTGTGGTTTTCTTCAGTTAGTTTTTATATCTTTTTCCATTTGCTTAATTCTACTTTTGAGGCTATTGTTTTATTCAATGGATCTTTTTTTGCATTTGACCAATTGTATTTTTAAAAAATTTCCTTCCTTTTCCAGGCTCTTGAGTCTCTGTAAGGAATTCTAGTGAGGGATCCCAGAGAGTCCAGGGCATGCCTTTTGTGCAAATTTGTTTACTGAGTGCTTTGGAACATGCTACCACGTTATCATAGAATTTTATGGATTATTAAAAGGATCTTCCCTTCATCCCACCCCATGATGCCTTAATTAATAAATGTCCTCTATGGCAGGCCTGTGTTTTCCTGGAAATCTAGCCTATTTCTAGTATAATCATAATTCTCCTAAAAAATGAACAATTATTCTCCTTAGTGGGCCTCTTTTGTGGGGGAAATCCTATAACTGTGGAGGCTGCTCTTCAAGAGTCACATATCAAATGAGATGTTTATCACAGTGCTTTCTTTGTTCTCAGGATAGGGACTTTGAGAATTCAGGTAGGAAGTTTTATACAATTTGTCTAACAAAGCCACTCAAAGCTCTGAAAAGCTATTACCATAGATTCTCTTAACCAAAGAATTCAAATGTTAGTGCTTCTTCATAGTGGTGATGATATATGTTGTATGTTATATATCTCTTACATTGTCTTGGTAATCACTGTAATTGTTTATTGTGCATTACTATTATGCTGTAAGTCTATTCTTAAATCTTATTTAAATCAAACTTCTGAGCTGTAATAAATGTCTGTATTTCCTTTTTTAAAGTCTGTTCTTATTGAATGTGAATTCCTCCATACCTTGGTTAATTCTATACTTTCTTTTATGCATTTCTCATTTGTTTTCTTCTGTCTCTCTTATATTGCCTTTTATAGTCTTTTATAAGCACTTCCAAAAAAGCCACTTTAGGATTCAGAGCACTTCATATCACTGTTTGAAATTTTCTCCTTTTTTTTTTTTTTAAACTTTTATGGTTGAGCTCTACTCCTGGTGCAAAGGAAATGCTGTCCTAAGATTTTTGGCTTTGAGCACAGAGGCCCCTTGTGTTTGCAGAAGGTAGCTTTGACAGATCATTCCAATAAAAGCTTGGTTTCCCAAATTTGCCTTTTGAGTGGCACATAGAGGCTGACCCACTTGTCTGCTTCTCTACTGAATCAGGACTGAGGGTGATAGTTGTTGATATGCTATGATTCAGACCTTCTCACTGACTTTCTTATACTCAAGCTGAGCTGATTACTCTTTTCACAACAGTGAGATTGACATTTTTTGGAATTTTTTTTCCAATCTACCTCAAGCTGAAAAGTGGTTTCAGATTCTCTTCAGAGGCTTGGTTTCATGTGTGTGTGTGTGTGTGTGTGTGTGTGTGTGTGTGTGTGTGTGTGTGTGTGTGTGTGTGTGTTAATAGCTTTTTATTTACAAGATATCTAGATGGATAATTTTTCATTATTGGCAATTGCAAAACCTTTTGTTCCAGTTTTTCTCCTCCTCCCTCCCACCCTGTCCCCCAGATGGGAGGTAAAACAATACATGTTAAATATGATAAAGTATATGTTAAATACAACATATGCATACATACATAGTTATTTTGAGGCACAAGAAGAATTAGATTTTGAAACAATGTACAATTAATTTGTGAAGGAAAGGACTTCCGGCCAAGATGGCGGCGTGGAGGCAGACAGCTGCTTGAGCTCCTCGTTTTCTCTCAGAACTTACTTCATGACAAGCCTCTGACTTAATGCTTGACCCAGAAAGAAATCCACAAATTATCACCAAGAGAAGACATCCTTGAAAGTCGCCAGAAAAGGTCTGTGTTTGTTCGGGGGAGGGTCAATCAGACTGGGCGCAGACTGAGGGCAGGCAGCCAGAGCAAGACAGGCAGCTCACACAGCTCAGACCGGAGGGGGAGGGGTGTGATCTCTGCCGTTTCTGTGAAAGGGCTTTTGCCCCAGTGTGGATGCTCCGTCTTGGCAGTAAGCCAGGAGCGGTGGAGAGGGTGTAAACACTGGAGGTGAAGATTAAAACCCCAGAAAGCCAGCGTCTCTCAGAGCCCGGCCACCTCCAACCCCCACCTGGACTGACTCGGTGCGTTCTCGGAGCCTCAGAGCGCAGACTCAGTACAGTCATTGCTGTTCTGTTAGTGGCTCTCTGCTGCCCTACCCCCAGTCTGTAGAGGAAGCCCATTAATACCATCCAGCCCCATCTCCCACAAAACAGACCAATTGTTTCTCTTGTCAGTTTGTTTTCTTTGATTCCTACTCTGACAAAATGAACAAAAAATTCAAAAGGGCTCTAACCATTGACAGCTTCTGTGTAGAGAGGGAGCAGACTTCAAATGCTGAAGAGACTAGGAACAGAATGTCCCCAGATGTATCCCCTGGGAGGGATATAAGCTGCTCCTCAATACAAAAGAACCTCATAGAGGAAATCAAAAAGGCTCTCACAAGAGAGCTGGAAGAGAAATGGGAAAAGGAAAGGGAAGCTTGGCAAGAGAGCCTGGAGAAGTCATCCCATGCATTCAAAGACAGAATGGATAAAGAAATCAAATCATTGAGAAACAGGATTAGTGAGCTGGAAAAGGTAAACAACTCCAAGGAAAACAGGATTAGAGAGCTGGAAAAAGAAATCAGCTCTCTAAAAAATACAATGGAAAAAAATTCCATAGAAGATAAAAACTCAATTGGACAATTACAAAGAGATATAAAAAAAGTGAGTGAAGAAAATACATCATTGAAAATTAGACTGGAACAAGTAGAAATGAATGACTCAAGGAGAAACCAAGAGGGAGTCAAGCAAAACCAGAGAAATGAGACAATTGAAAAGACTGTCAAGTACCTTACCAGAAAGACAACAGACCTGGAAAACAGATCCAGGAGAGACAATTTGAGAATAATCGGACTCCCTGAAAAATGGGAGGAAAAAAAGAGCTTGGACACCATTTTCGAGGAAATTATCAAAGAGAACTGCCCAGACGTTTTGGAAACAGAGGGTAAAATAGACATTGAGAAAATTCATCGATCACCTACTGAAAGGGACCCTAAAATCCAAACGCCAAGAAATATAGTGGCCAAGTTCAAGAACCATCAGACAAAGGAAAAGATATTGGAAGCTGCTAGAAAAAAACAATTCAGATATGGAGGATCCACAATAAGGATAACACAGGATCTAGCAGCGTCCACATTAAAAGAACGCAGGGCCTGGAACATGATATTCCAAAAGGCTAAGGAACTTGGTATGCAGCCAAGAATAACTTACCCAGCAAGAATGAGCATCATTTTCCAGGGAAGAAGATGGACATTTAACGAAATAAATGAATTCCATCTATTTTTGATGAAAAAACCAGACCTACATAAAAGGTTTGATCTTCAAATACAGAACTCAAGAGACTTCTAAAAAAGGTAAAAAGAAATCTTGAGAACTATACTTCTGTCAAAAAAATATGTAAAGAACATATGTACAATTTGTCTTAGAAACTAGAGGTGGAAAGGAGATTATATCATAAAAAAGTATAAAGTGGTGGTACTATATCTCATGAAGAGGCAAAGGTAACCTATTATATCTGAGAGAAAGAAAGGAGGGAGATGAACATAGCGTGTATCAATAGACATATTCGATTTATGGTGAAACTTCTTCCACTTCATTGAAAAGTGAAAGGGAAGGAGTAAGCTAAGGGGAAGGGAATACAGTAATTTCGAGGAAAAGGGATAAAATAAGGGGAGGATCTTTAAGGTGGGGGAGGGATCCTAAAAAGGGAGGGCTGTGAAAAGCAAGTGGTGTTTACCAGTTTAATACTAGATAGGAGGGTAAAAGGGAAGGAAAGGGGAAAAGCATAAGCAGGGGCACAGTTTGATAACATTTTGAGCATAGTTCCAAATTGCTCTCCAGAATGGCTGGATGTATTGACAATTCCACCAACAATGTATCAGTGCCCCTGTTTTCCCACATCCCCTCCAACATTGCACATTACCTTTCCTGTCATTCTAGGCAATCTGACAGGTGTGTAGTAGTATCTCAGATTTGTCTTAATTTGCATTTCTCTGATTAATAATGACTTGGAGCATTTTTTCATATGATTAGAAATAGATTCAATTTCTTCATCTGAGAATTCTGTTCATATCCTTTGACCATTTATCAATTGGAGAATTGCTTGATTTCTTATAAATTAGAGTCATTTCTCTCTACATTTTGGAAATGAGGCCTTTATCAGAACCTTTGACTATAAAAATGTTTTCCAGTTTATTGTTTCACTTCCAGTCTTGTCTACATTAATTTTGTTTGTACAAAAGCTTTTAAAGTTGATATAATCAAAATTTCTATTTTGTGATCAATAATGATCTCCATTTCTTCTTTGGTCATAAATTCCTTCCTCCTCCACAGGTCTGAGAAGCAAACTATCCTAATCTCATTCTATATGCCTAGATCATGAACCCATTTTGACCTTACTTTGCTATACGATGTTAAGTGTCGTTCAGTGCCAAATTCCTGCCATACTAATTTCCAATTTTCCCAGCAGTTTTTGTTAAACAGTGAACTATTATCGCAAAAGCTGGGGTCTTTGGGTTTGTCAAACACTAGATTATTCTTTAATAATTGACTATTTTGTCCTTCGAACCTAACCTATTGCACTGATCAACTAGTCTATTTGTAGCTAATAGCAATTGGTTTGGGTAAAATCTATGGGTGAAATTATTAATTGTGTCTATGATTTTCTGTTTCATCCATTCATTCTTTAGGTTAAGATTATTTAGTTTCTACTTACTTTTTGGTCTATTTACCCCTAGCTTTTTGTTGAATGTAGTTTTTTATTGCATTGTGGTCTGAAAAGAATGCATTTACTATGTTTGCCTTTCTGCATTTAATTTTTTGAGGTCTTTATGACTTAATAGATGGTCAATTTTTGTATAGGCTCCATGAACTGCTGAGAAGAAAGTATACTCCTTTCTGTCACCATTCAGTTTTCTCCAAAGATCTATCATACCTAACTTTTCTAATATTCTATTTATGTCTTTTACTTCTCTTTCTTATTTGTTTTGTGCTTTGATTTATCTAGTTCTGAGAGTTTGAGGTTGAGATCTCCCACTATTATAGTTTTGGAATCTATTTCTTCTTGCAATACCCTTAATTTCTCCTTTAGGAAGTTAGATGCTATATCAATTTGTGCATATATTTTTAGTACTGATATTGCTTCATTATTTCTGCTACCTTTTAACAAGACATAGTTTCCTTCCTTATCTCTTTTAATTAGATCAAAGTTTGCTTTTGCTTGAACTGAGATACAGATGGCCACCCCTGCTTTTTTTACTTCACCTGAAGCATAATAGATTCTGCTCCAGCCTTTTACATTTACTCTGTAGCTATCTCCTTGCTTTAACTGTGTTTCCTGTAAACACATATTATAGGATTCTGGGTTTTGATCCAGTCTGCTGTCTTCATTTTATTGGTGAGTTCATCCCATTCCCTATATTTCCTGCCATCTTATTATACCCAGATTATGCTTTTCTTTTTCTTATGCCCCTTACCCCACTCCCCAGTATTAAACTTATGGCCACTACTTGCCTCACACAGCTCTCCCCCTTTAGAATCTCTCCCACCCCCTTTGAATCCATTCCCTTTATCTTATACCTTTCTCTTATTACTCTTTTCCTTTTCACTTTTATCTTATATCTTTCTTTTATTACTCTTTTCCTTTTTACTTTTCCTCTCCCACTTTTTAATAAGGTAAAAGCAGTTTATATGTAAACTAAATATGTCTGTTATTTTCTCTTTGAGCCAAATCTGATAAGAGTAAGATTTATACAGTGTTCCTCCCCTCGCTAAATTCCCTCAAATATGATAGGTTTCCTTTGCCTCTTGCTGGGACATAGTTTTCCTCTTTGTATCTCCCCTTTTCTGTTTTTCGGATACTATCACCTTTCCATTTCCACTTCCCCTTTTTTTTAATATTATATCAGTAAATTAAAATTATACAGTCAGTCTTTATTTATTTCCTTAACAGAAATAGAATTCTCAAGAGTTCTTTTTCCTTTTTTGCTTTTCTTGAGTCTTATAATTGGAGGTCTTTTTTTTTTTTTTTTTTTTTTTTTTTTTGTTTAGTTCTGGTTTTTTCATTAGTAACAGATAGAATTAATCTGTTTCATTAAATGTCCATTTTCTTCCCTATAATAAAATGCTCAGCTTAGCTGGATAGTTTATTCTTGGCTGCATTCCAGGTTCTTTTGCCTTTTGGGAATATCAGATTCCAAGCCCTTTGATCCTTTAATGTGAAAGCAACTAGATCCTGAGTGATCCTTATTGTAGCTCCTCAGTATTTGAATTTTTGTTTTCTTTTTCTGACTGCTTGCAATATTTTTTCCTTAGTCTGATAGTTCTGAAATTTAGCCACTACATTCCTTGGAGTTTTTATTTTAGGGTCTCTTTCAGAAGGTATTCAATGAATTATTTCAATGCCTATTTTACCTTCTGATTCTTTTACATCTGGGTAGTTCTCTTTGACGATTTCCTGTAAAATAGCATCTAGGGTCTTTTTTTCATCATAATTTTCAGGATGTCCAATAATCCTCAGATTATCTCTCCTGGATCTATTTTCCAGATCTCTTGTTTTTCCAAGTAGATAGTTAACATTATTTTTCTTTTTTTTTTTGGTTTTGTTTGACTGATTCTTGATGTCTTAATGAATCATTCATTTCTATTTGTTCAGTTCTGATTTTTAATAAGTTATTTTCTTCATTAGCTTTTTTTTACTTCTTTTTGTATGTGTTCAATTAAGTTTTTAAATGAGTTGCTTCTTTGCTCTTTGGAATTTTTTTCCATTTCACTAATTTTTTTTTTTTTTTTAAACTGAGTAATTTTCTTTTTCCAATTCACAAATCCTACTTTCCTGGGAAAGTACTTTGTCTTTTCCAGTTCCCAAATTCTGTTTTCCTGGGAGTTCCCTACCTTTTTCAATTTACATTTCAGGAAGTTGTTTTCTTTTTCCACTTTATCAAAAATTTTTTTTTCAGTGAATTATAAGCCATTTCCATACTCTCTTGCAGAGTTTCTCTTTCCTTTCCCCATTTTACTTCTACCTCTATTTTAAGATATTTTATAATTTCTTCTAAGAGAGCCTGTGATGAGGACCATATTACATACCCCTTTGGGGTTTTGTCTGGAGACTGTCTGCTATTAGTCTCCTTGGGGTTGAAAATCTGCTCTCTTTCTGTATAGAAGCTATTGATGGTTAATGTATGCTTGACTTTCTTATTCACTTTTTAAAAGCTGTTAGGGTCTGTCTTCAGGGCAAGGAGATTACTAGCTTCCTCTGCAGAGGGAAAAGCCCCACACCAGAAGTGTCTCTGCCCTAGGAAGTGCAGCCACATTGCGGAAGTTCCATTGCCCTGGGCAGAGCTTGTCACTGTACAGATTTGTGGCTACTCTTGGCAGAGTCACCCTGGTGATCAGAAGTGTAACTACCCTGGCAAAAGCCCCCCACTGCAGAATAGGTCTGCATGGCTGTGCTGTGGTCTGTGCTGAGTCACTTCTGGTGTTGAGTGGGTATAGCCAGATCCTGTTAGATTCTGGCGTTTTTTTGGGAGTTCACTGTACTTTTGGCCTTTTTGTAACTTCTCTGCAGATCTACTGCTTTGCAACTAAAGCAGAGCAGCCAACCAGTGGTAGAGTCCTCCCTGCAAATTTTCCACCCATGGAGACTATCCCTACCCTGGTCCGCTCATTGTCTTAGCCTCTGGTTCTGCCTCCCTGCCTGTGCTGGCCTAATCCTGATGATTAGCACAAACTTCTTCTGAGGATCTTCCAGATTATCTTTGGCTGGTAATCTGTTGTACTCCCAATATTCATGGATTTCATCAATCAAGCAGTATTTCTTATGCTGAATTTGGTAATTAGTAGTTATGGTAGAAAGGAAGCTTAGAATGATGCATGTGCCTTCTCCACCATCTTGGTTCCTTCCAGTTTCATGAGTTTTTTTTAAGATAAACTGGTAGAGCTCATTAAATTTCCTGGCTTCAACTTAAACCTTAGTTTAACACCTTAGTTTTATCCTTCATTCTGAAGCCAGCATTTACTTAGATTAATCTCAATCTTCCTTCTCCTCATCCTCTTTCTTATCCTCCTTTTCCTTCACTCACCTCCTTCGTGCAATTCTTCAAATATAGACCAGACCATACTTTTTTGAGCATATTGTAGTGGATATTCCTTTAGTCAGTTAAGTGAATTGGAAAGCTTTTGAGGTAATACTCAGTTCTCAAATGATGTGGTTCAAAGATGAAAGCATATATTGTCAGAATCATGATTTTCTTTTACTTTTGCATATGAAGGCAAAAGAAGATGGTAACTATAGTGCTACCAAATTAAATAGATTCCTGTCATACTATATACTTCTTGCAATAATGACCCTTTTCCTATTCTTGAGGGAGGTGGAACATAAAAAAAAAAAAAAAAAAAAAAAAAAAAAATTCTTCCCCTTTCTTATTGCATTCCAGTAAAGCAATCCAGGAAAAAGAAAGTGCACCCATACTAAAACAAATAAACAAACAAACAAATAAACAAACAAATAAATAAATAAATAAATGAAACAAGCAAATAACCAAAAAAAAAAAAAACCTGTCCCATTTGATAGCTCACATTTAGTGATGTTAAAGAAAAAAAAAAAACCTCAGTCATAAGACTTTTATGTATGTTTTATATATTCCCTCTTTAAACATATATATCTTCACAAAAATTGACCTTTAGATTCCTCTAGACAAAGGACCAAACCTGTAATCTCATCAGGTTGATTGAAGAACTCATCAAATTGATCAGTGATATTCCTTATCATTTCTCTTACATTCTTTTCCAATTAAGTTTTTTATGACAATAAGAGAAACTGTTGCTTTAGGGTATGTTGATTCATACCCCAATTGAAGATAGCTCCTTGGAGACTATCCATTAATAGCAATTATTGTTGACCTCATCCATTGCTGTGAACTGAATCTTCTCCCAAAGTAGCCCTCATAACCTATCTCAACCTCATGATAGATTTCTTAAAGAATGTATCACTATCCAGAAAGGGGATGGGCAATGTGTCTTGAAGTCACATTCAGAAGTGCTGTTTTAGAGAGGTTGCTAGGAAAGGGTGACAGTGATTGAAAATACTGCAAGATGCCTGAGATGGATAGTTAAGTGGAAAGACAGAAATTCACTAGACTTTCCCTCCTAGACAGCTTGAGATATAGGGGAAATTTAACTTTCAGTTAATCAAGCAAGTTATCATGGATAAGGTGAAGTTAAGTATTCTTTGAAATATTGTACAAAGACAGTTTCATAAAATAAAGGGGAAAATGTGAAGATATATAAAGGATGTATTTTGGGCAGTAAGATTAATCGAAGAAAAGGAATGTCCAGATGGAAGAGAACAGTGTGATACCATTATGAGCAGCTTTCCTATCTACTTATATAAAACTCATTAAGTGTGTGCTTTTTTTTTCCTCCTTAGGATCTTCAATATCACCTTTGTTCTGATTGCTTCATTTGGATAGTTTGAGGAAGAGCTGAAGAGCAATTTTGCACAAAACTAAACAGTTTCAAGCCGCAATACTGAAACCCAATAGCCAAATAACCATTATAACAGAGATGGGCAGTTGTGGAATATAAAATTAATTTGAGAAGTGCATGTTTTGACATTTTTTATTATAGAGTCAATCACATAAATTCAAACATTTCCACCTAGACATTGAGAAAAGTTATTGTAGCTGTATAAATGAAAGGAGAATTATAGAGGGAAACTAATTTATATAGATAAAGATAAAACCCAACAATACCGAAAATGATGTAAGTGGGGGGAAAGATATGTATAGGAAATCACTTAACATCTGATCTTGACTTCTCTGGTCTTTTCTGAGACAATAGTAAGTTGACCCAAAATCAAGTAAACATACATACACAAGGAAATTGGAAAGTTTAAAAGCTATAGTGTATAATAAAATTATAAATAATAATGATAAAATGAGAATGAAAATACCTTATATCATTTTAGCAACTTTTTTTAAAGCAAATTTTGAGCAGCTACCCTCTGTATTTTATGTAACAATAGAAAAGAACTATCTTAGAATAATGGAAAGATGACCACATTCAAATGCTGCCTTTCCACATAAAAATAATGTGACCATAAGCAAGTAATTTAATCTCATGGTGCCCCAGGCAACTGGATAAAATCTGCTAAATTGGCTTCTATCTGTATTTGATGGAGGAAAAGGCAACATGATATAAAAGAAAGGATACTAAATCTAGGATAAAATTACCAGGACCTAGATGCTTGATCTGCAATATTTTCAGTGTGACCACGGGCATTTTTATTAATCTTATGCCTCAGTTCCTTTATCTGTACAGTGAGAAAGTTGTAATAGATGACAATGAAGTCTACTTCCAACTGTATTAGACTATGTATTAGTCTAAATGTATTAGACTAGCACATTTGAAATTTAAAACTTCTTAACTCCCTACAATAAAAAGTCACAGGTTATGATGAAAATCATAACATCTTAACATATGGAAAATACTCTATAAATATTAGCTCATTTTGTCATAACAAACTTAGTAGCTTAGTGTTTTCATTATATTTATTTTGTAGGAAAGTAACTTATGGCTAAATGGCTTGCCCAGATTTGTATCACTATTAAATATTATAACACATTTGAATTCTGATCTTCCAGATTCTAGGATCCAGTGTTTCAATGCCTGTGCTACTTTCTTGCCTTAAACAAAATGGAAAAAAAAAAAAAAAAAAAGAAAAGATACAACATAATCATTGATCTCAAAGGACATTATTTTTTTTATCTATTGCTGAGCTTGTCACTCACAATTAAGACTAACATCAACTCTCAGGATATAATGACCAAGTTTGTTTGGTTCCATAAACTCTGTTAACTGCAAAAGTTCACTTATGACTAACATAAGATGTCATTCTTGTTGCTTCAGAAAATACTCTCCAACTTATTCATCTTGAGTTCACAAAAGGGGAAACAATTTACATGCGATATATGAAATTCTGTCCAAATTTAGTTACATCCATGTAAAATTTCAAGAGTGTGACATTATTATCAATGTGTTCTTATTGTTTGTGCAGTCTGGCATGTGTTTACCCTAGAGATCATGCAATGTTTTTACTAGAAATGAACCACCTCATTTTTGATTTCTGTATGTCAACATAATCCATCTGCTGCTTTTACTTCTCAGCAATATACAGCTATGCCAAATTGCTGTAAGTTGTACTTTAGATTGTCCTTGTGGCATATCTTCTGCCCACCTTGCTTGCATTTTATTCACTTTAATTCACCACAGGCTCAGGTGCAGATGGTAAGTGAAGAAAAACAATACATATGGGAAAATATAACATTAGGCATGTGAGTTTTTACTGACAGAACTACGGATAATAAAAATGAAAAGTTAATAAGTGCAGTAACAAAAAGGAATCATTGTGCATGAAAATTTCACTATTGATTTCAAAGACCAGATTTCTGAATACAGAGTCATGTTTCTTTTGGTTTATTTGTGCATTGGCTTCTTTAAAATGTCTGTTGAATTCAGTATAGCCATTTGTAAAATATAATATTTAACATTTTATTCTTTCCCCCTGTACATATCTACCCATATATACACATACATAAGTACATGCATATACACATGGGAATCTGAGGTAGTGTAAGATATTCAAAATATTTTTTTCACTTAAAAATTAATATACATCACTTTATGAATCATGTTGGGAGAGAAAAATCAAAACAAAAATGAACAACCATTGAAGAGATTTAAAGAAAATACATTATAGAAATGAACATAGTGATTTACATTAAGTCTCCTTAATTCTTTTTCTGGTTACAGATAGCATTTTCTGTCCAAAGTCTATTGGGATTTTTTTTTTTTTTTTTTTTTTTTTTTTTTTTACCACTGAGAAGAACCAATTCCTCCACAGTTGATCATTACACATTCTTGTTGTTATTGTGTATATTGTATTCCTGGTTCTTCTTGTTTTACTTAGCATCAGTTCATGTAAATTTGTCCAGGCTTTTCTAAAATCAGCTTGTTAATCATTTTTATAGAATAATAATATTCCATCATCTTCATTCACCATAACTTGTTCAGCCATTCTCCAAATGACAGGCATCTATTCTTTTTTCCATTTATTTGCTACCACAAAAAGAGCTGCTACAAACATTTTTGCACATGTGCCTCCTTTTCCCTCCTTTACGATTTCCTTGGGATACAGACCTAGAAATAGCATTGTTATATCAAGGGTATGCACAGTTTTATTTCTCATTATCTTTTCCATTCATCTTAGCCAATCTGAGAGGTGAGAGGTAGTACTTCAGAGGTATTTTAATTTGCATTTCTCTAATCAATAGTGATTTAGAGTATTTTTTCATATAACCATACATGACTTTAATTTTGGGGATCTGTTCATATCCTTTGACCATTTATCAATTGAAAAATGAATTGTATTCTTATAAATTTGGCAGAATTCTTTGTATATTTTAGAAATGAGACCATTATCAAAAACACTGGCTATAAACATTTTTTCCCATCTTTGTAATTTCCTTTTTTGTACTTTCCTTTTAAGCTTATTTCTGTTAGTTTTGCTTGTGCAAAACCGTTTTAATTTAATGTAATCAAAGTTGTCCATTTTCTTTCATAATAATGCCTAGTTCTTCTTTTGTCATAAATCCCTCCCTCCCACAAAGATATGATAAGTAAATGATCCTTTGCACTACTAATTTGTTTATGGTGTCATCCTTTATGCTCAAATCATGTACACATTTTGACCTTATTTTGGAATATGTCATGAGTTGTAGCTCTATACTGAGTTTCTGACATATTAGTTTCCAATTTTCCTAGAAGTTTTTGTCAAATAGTGAATTCTTATTACAGAAGCTGGATTGTGAGGATTGATCAAATTGTAGATTATTATAGGTCTTGATTATTGTGTTGTGTGTATCTAATCTGTTCCATTGATTCACCACTTTATTTTTTTAGCCAGTACCAAATGTTTTTGATGACTGCTGCTTTATAAGATGGTTTTAGGTTTAGTAATGCTAAGCCACCATCCTTTGTATTTTGTTTTTACTTCTTTTGATACTCTTGACATTTTGTTCTTCCCAAAATACACATTTTAAAATGATTTACAATTTCTCCCTTCATATAGGCTCCTTTCATATAGGCAATTGTAATCAATAATAATCCATCATTTTTAGATTAAATCCCAACTGTGCTATGTTTATATGCACTTTCTTGGTTTTTGATGGGTTTCACTTGTTCATATCTAGACTTCAGGAAAATGATTTTTGGCTATGTGGGGGAAAAATTAAGATAGAAAGAAGACTTGATGTAGGGAAACAAAATAAGAGGGTATGGAAATAGCCCAGATGATGGAGCTAGGATGTAATTTGAACCTAAAGTAAGGTTATGATTATGTGAGTAAAGAAAGATCTATGTGAAAGATATTGTGATAATAGAAACAGTAAGGTTTGGTGATGAATTGTATATGTAGTATCAGTGAGAATAAGATGCTGCTTTTGGCACTAAGATTGTGAACTGGGAAGACTAGGATAGTGATAGTTTCCATTTTCACAAACTTCAGAAAATGGTAAAATTTTGGGAAGAAGAAGATGAATTCCTTCAAATGTGATAAGAGTGAGATTGTACACACACACACACACACACACACACACACACACACACACACACACACACATCAATGCAAAATTTCCATACTATGACTATAAAATCTCCATACAATAGTCCATATAATTTGGCACTTTAGAAATGTCAGAACAAATTGTTAAAGAACCAAAGGTTATAAATAGATACCTTTCAGCTGATGAAATTAATGTCATCTATAGTTATAAGAAAATATGTTTTAAATCACTATTGATTAGAAAAATGCAAATTAAAACAATTCTGATGTACCATCTCACATCTCTCACATTAGCTAAGATAATAGGGGAAAATGATAATAAATGTTCAAGGGGATATGGGAAAACTGGGACACTAATGCTTTGTGGGTGGAGTTATGAAACAATGCAATCATTCTGGAAAGCAATATGGAATTATGCCCAAAAGGCTATAAAACAATGCATACCCAGCAGTGTCATTACTGAGTCTGTATCACAAGGAAATCATAAAGGAGTGAAGAGGACCCACATGTGAAAAACTGTTTGTAGCAGCTCTTTTTGTGGTAGCAAATTCCCTTCATTTGGGAAATGGTGAGTTGTGGTATATGAAGGTAATGGGATATTATTATTTTTTTTTATAAAAAATGATGAACAAGTTCATTTTAGAAAAAACTGGACTGGTTTACATGAATTAATGCTGAGTCAAGCAAGCATAACCAGGAATACATTGTACACATTAATAGTAAGAATGTATGATTAGTCAATTATGACAAATTTGATTTTTCTTAGTATTTCAATGATCCAAAGCAATCCCAATATATTTTGGACAGAAAATGTTAGATGCATCCAGAGAAAGGAATTAAGGAGATTGAATGTATAATAGCCCATGCATTTACTTCTTTTTTTTCCTGTTTTTTATTTCTCCCATGGTTTTTCCCTTTTGGTCTGATTTTTGTCTCCCTACATGATTCACATCAATATATCACATGATTCATACCAGTATATATTAAAAATCAATAAATTTACTAGGAAAAAAAAAGAATGAAATGTCTGGACAAAACATAAATATGGGAGTTATTTTATAAAGATAAAAAATTAATCTCATGGGACTAAAAATGAATAAATGAAGAGATACTAATGCAAAGTTTTATATGATCTAACAAAGGGGATTAAGGAGTGGTCATGCACAAAGAAAAAATATGCAAGAAAAGCCTAGAGAAGGGAGAATATATATATATATATATATATATATATATATATATATATATATATATATGATGACAAGTAATGTCACATTCTCCAGAGGGATCAAAATGGATCAGGTTTCAGAAAAAGCAATTAAATTTGATATAGATTTCATTGAGAAATTTGTAAAATATCATTTTGACAAGCAATATAATAGAAAATAAGAGTTTAGCATTGGAAGCATTAATAGTAACTGGCTTTTTCAAGAATGTTGGTTGAGAATTAATGAAGATAGAAAGTAAAAATTAAATAGACATGCTAGGATCTAGTATGAAGGAAAATTGAGTGCTTTCATAGAGACCAGGAACAAATAATTATATAGGGAATGATAGAAGATCATTGGGAAATATGGGATGTTAGTGAAAGAAATCTGATAGAGAAGATGAAAGACCATAGGGTGAAGTAGTTTATTTTAGTGAATAGAAGTGGCAGCTATTCCTCAGAGTGTAAAGTTAAGATAAGGAGCAATAATGTGAATAAGCAGTGAAATGATAAGGAAAAGTGGGTATGAGATAAGAAGGAGAGTAGTAAATGGATTAGACTTTCTCAATAAAGAATTATGAAAGGTTGTTGACAAAGAAGAGAATTTTTGGAAGTACCATGACATAGGAGGAGAGGTTTAAGTCATATAGTGTGATGAGTCAGAATCAGTATGAGAGGAATATGATTTATACTTTTATAATGTTGGTCCCAATTGACATTACTTAAACAATTGATAGTTGACTTGCTCAGCACAGTTGTATTACTTCTCTAGCTTTTTTTCTTTAACACCATATTAGTAGAAATTGATGAGTGTTACTTTAAGATTTATCTAGGATTAAGATTTGACAAAATATGTGTACCAAAAGAAAAAGAAACTAATGAATGCAAGTATAAACTCCTTCTGCTTATACTTCCTTATTCTCAGATATTTTTCAAGCAATCTGCTTTTATCTCTATCAGGTCACATTTCACTCTTTTACCTGGGTACTCTTGTATTCTGAAAGGAAGGATTACAGATAATTATTCTACCATTGGTTTAAAGACATATCCAATTTTTTGTCTAATTTTAGTGTCTTCAATTTTAGGAGTCTCCTGTATCCCATTTTCATTTAACCACTTAAGTCAGATTAGCTTTTAGTAATATTTTCTTCAAAGATATAACTAGAACAAGCATAGAGTTTCTCAATACCTGAAGGATATACCTCAGGTCCTTATATCCCTTCAATTGCGGAAGAGGAAAATGGGGATTATAATTTAATTCAGTTTATATATAGCCCGATGTAACCAAATTGCAAATATAAATCTCCCTTGGCTTATATTTTAACATCCTATCTTCTCACAGTTGTTAAGTTTGTAGCAAGAAAGGATATGAAATGTTGGGTTTAATGATACATGTCTTGTGTTTGTGATTGGGAATGTCACTGCCTCTACCTAAAACTGAAAAGAAAAAAAAAAAAATACACAAGACAAGAAGTGGAGAGGGGAGGTAGAACTTTCCCCTCACTCAGCTAAGTTCTTGGGACCTGAGCTGTGAGTAAACAGGACTTTCAGTCTCTGGAGACCAGTTGGAAAAAAAACAGAGAAACCATAACATTTTGGTAGTTTTAATGATGTTAACTATCCTAGTTATACATCCAAAGGAAAAAAAAAAAACCCAAAAAAAAACAAAAAACACCTACATAGCATGAGAATACAGAATTCTTACCAAATACTCCCATAATCTTATATATGAGGGCCTCCATTACAAGTGATTTGGCCATAACTTTTTTTTTTTTTTTAATTACACCTACAATGATCAAAATACTTAAAAACACCTCAGACTGAGGACACCTCAAATTGATATGTGAATACTTGGTTGAATCTATTTCGTGATTTGTTTGAATCTAGCAAAAAGCCTAGGTTTTTCATGTTTATATCAACTGATTTGGGGGTAAAAAACAAAAAGACAGTTTTTTAATAGGAGTTGAAGACAGTGTAGTTTAAATTTGAACTTGCTCATTAAGATATCAAAACTGATCTGGGAAAATTCTAGAAGGGAAAGAGAAAGGAAGATATCTTTAAAAGAGGGAAATTTTTTACATGAATGTTTGAATTAAAAACTGTGCAATTGGTTGTTTAAAAAAAAAACTAGGAGTATAAGCAATGAATTTAAAAGAAAAATGAATTACAAAGTGATTATTTTTAACTTGGAGGAAATGTTTATTTTCTAAATTTGAAACTCCCCAAAGATGGGGACGCAAAGTCAATCAATAGGTCATTTAAAATGGTTACACCAATTTGGATAGAACTGTCTTAAAATATCAATCAATATTCATTGTGTACATACATATCATGTTCAAGGAATTTAAACTAGACTTTCAAGACACAAATTCAATTATATATACATATATATATATACACATATATATATATATATATGTATATATAATTATATAATTATTGGGGGAGAGGGCACTAACATTTGGGGGGAAAGAGAAGGAATCATCAAAAGCTCATGCAGAAGGTTGTTACTGAGCTAAATCTTAAAAGAAGAATATTCTTCCAGCTAGAAATTCTGGAGAATTTTCCAGGCATAACAAATAGAACTGTTATCTGTGGGGGAGAGTGGTAAGTCCAGTTAGGCAAAACCACACCTTGAGAAAGAGAAAATGTAAGTGCATTGACATAGGAAAGATAGCTTGAGGCCAAATTGCTAAGGGCTTGAAAACTAAACAGCCTTATCTTTTATCCTAAAGGCAATGGAAAGCAACTCAAATTGATTGAATATGAGAGTCACATGATTACATATACATATGTGCCTAAGAAAAATTACTTTGGTAGCAATGTTAAGCTCTTTGAAGAGGACATAAGAAACATTGACTGTTCTGAGATTTCAGGTAGACAATGAGTGAATTTTGAATGTGGAGAATCTACTTTATTGCATAAATCAATTCTTGATCAGGTACCAGTTAGACTAGGTTGTTCCCCTTGTCACTTCAACAAAGGATGTCTGTGTGCTATAACTTTGAAAGACATATCCCCTAGAAAACCAATGAAATTCATATAAATTCAAGACTTCCATTTTCTCATTTTCAGGGAGACATAGGACTATTCCTAGGCCTATTTGGTTTAAGGGGAAAAAAAAAAACTAGATGGATTCCTTCACATAAAAATACAAACCAATGAAAATCTTCTAGGGAAAGTATGGGAAGGGAAAGAAAGAAGGAGAACAAATGAGAGGGGAGGAAAGAAGAATAAAAGTGAGAGAAAGAGAGGAAAAGGGAGAGGAGGGGAAAGGAGCTGAAGGAAGGCATCTAAATCATTGATCACTCATAAAATATAGCCTAAGTAAGTTACAAAGATTATGCCTTTAACTTGGAAGAAATTTCTATTTTCTAATTTTAAAACTCCCTAAAGAGTTGATATTGGTATATGAAACTAATCTACAAGTTATTCAAAATGGTTAGATCAATTTGAATGGCACTATCTTAGCAAAAGAAGGGAAGGGAAAAGGGAGGGAAGGGGAAAGAAGGGGAATGGAGCATTTATTAAGTATTTATTAAGCCTCAGGGACATTTTGCTAAGTAAGCACTTTACAAATATTATCTCCTGTTATCCTTACAAGAAATTTGATAATCATGTGTTATTATTAGCCTCATTTCCAAATTGAGGAAACTGAGGCAATATTCTTCCTAGTATCACACATTTGAAAAATATCTGAATTTGAACTCAGATCTTCCTGTCTCCCATCTTAGAACTTTATTCTATGGGCTACCTTGAATGAATAAATGTATGAATAAAAGTAAGCATAAAGCTTTGTTAAGATTTTAGAGAATATCTATATGGTTGTATAATCAAACAAAAGATAAAAATACTTATCCCATCAGTTCCTAATTCCACATATTAGATCCACATACAGATTATTTGGTTCAGAACCTTGGTGATGTAGTAATCAAGTTTACAATGGATTCAGGATCCACTGAGTGTTTTGCTGTTACTGAAACCACGTAAAACACAAAATTATTGCATTTTTTACAAATGGAGATATATAGCTGTATTCATTTTTGAAAATGACTAAATGGTCAAGTGGAGGTAGGGAAAAAAAGCTTTTTTTTTTTTTTTTTTTTTTTTTTTCTTTATCCAATAAAAATAGAGCCTTTGGGCAAATTCTTGGCTTTATATTGAACTCATAATTTCAGGCAAGGCATTCTGTTCTTCAGTTTAATCTATCTGTAAAATTGATATAATATTGTCTCTTTTGCCTTAAGATTAATTGAAGCTTTTAAGGTTGTTTTAAAATAGTGGATAGAAAGTATATTTTGAATTTTTTCTCTTCATGTAATTATTCTGTCTTTTTACAGTAGATGTTCTTGTCTCTGACCTTTTACTAGCCAAATTTGCTTTCACTTACTGTCAACTATACCATTTTAAAAATGCAATTGCCCCAGGAAATGCTAATATTATTAAACTTCAAAAACAAGTACAAAGGCAATTTTTTTCCTTTAAAAATACATGTGAAATCCCTTTAACAGATCTCATTGTCTTTACTCAATAAATAATATTGTAACTCTGACATAATGGCAAAACAAAAGAATTAGCCTCACATAAAAAATCATCATTTTATATGCTAAAAAATATCTCTGGAAACAGGAACAAGCACTTCTTTCCTGGTTTAAATGAAAAAAGACTGGCATTTTTCTTTATGCAGATACATATAGTAAAGTAGGAATATATCCCAAATATTTTACCTGGCATATCTTTTAGATATTTCTTTGTTTGCATGAAAATTAAAGCACGAGTAAGGCTTAAATGGCAAATTTCTTTATGCCTTTTTGGCAGGGAAGAGGTGGAGTTTTAGGACAAAATCCCTTAAAGTTAAGGAGTTAATAAGAGTTATAGGAAATTTCTTAACCTTAATTCAGATTATTTTTTATGGACAGACAAAGCTGAATCCCCACAACACAGAAGTTGATAGAATGGCTAAAACTAATCTTAATTTAAGCTTTTTTGCTGGGTTGAGGAGTAGATAGATGTAAGAGGAGTACAGTGTCCAGGAACAAGAAGCAATTTCTAGTCCTTCTGCCACTAATGACAACAATTTCTATACCATCACAGATCAGGGTTGTTTATTGTTAGGTTCTTTAAGTCAGTTTACTATCAAATGATTTTATCAAAATAAAACTTTCCATGCATAATATTTTCAACTTTTATACAATAATTTTTTTCTTACATAAAAGATTGTAGATATGCATATAGGTTGAGTTAGATGTACTAGAGCAAGCTCTATGCACATCTTTGTAAATTTTTTTTTTCTAAGTAGGGAGAAAAACTCTCCTGAATTCTGTTTTATTTTCTCTTTTCAAGTTCATAAATTTGTGGAGAAAAATGGAAATGTAGATATTAGTCACTAGAATGAAGAGACTGAAAGATTCCAGACAAGTAAATTGATAGCATATGGAACTTACCTTCTGACTAGTCTAATCCCTTACCACAATATGTAAAGCTTAAAGATTGTCTTTATGATTATTCATTGAAGAAGTACTTGTAATTTTCTGTTTTTTCTTGGATATGAAGCCCAGTAAAAAATGATACAGTAAAAAGAGTTCTTGAATGATAGAATTTGCACACATATTTTCTATTAGTCACTAGGGATATTTGTGGCTTCTTATAATTCAAAATATTGCATGGATATGTATTCACAAATTTCTGCAAAATAATCCTTTACCCATTTAAAATACTATCTCATAGAAAATGATCAACAGTCACTTTATGAAAACTTACATTATA
This sequence comes from Sminthopsis crassicaudata, assembly GCF_048593235.1. Classification (NCBI taxonomy): domain Eukaryota; kingdom Metazoa; phylum Chordata; class Mammalia; order Dasyuromorphia; family Dasyuridae; genus Sminthopsis; species Sminthopsis crassicaudata. The sequence continues at coordinate 312,951,957 of NC_133617.1, read as the reverse complement.
TTATTTTGTTTGAAAAATCAGAGAAAACACAACAATGCATTTTTGAAGGAACTATGGTGAATTCCAAAATGTTTTTTTTTTTTTTTTGTTTGTTTGTTTTTTACAAAAATGATGATTTTATACCAAGTATGTATAGTTAAATAAATCCACTTTAGGTATAGAAGGCCAATGAAACAATAAGGGTAAACTTTCTACAATCTAAGTATTACAAAACTTCAACATTTCAAAGAACATCAGTGATCCATTAGTCTAATACATTACTAGAAAATAAAATAAAAACAAGTGGAAAAAACTCTACTATATCAAATAAATGGTTCTCTAGATGTTGTTATTTTTTCCTAGAGTAACTATTGGGAGAAATTCTTATCTAAGTCATTTTTGTATAATTTTAATACTTAGAAAAATTTTCTTAGGGCATGTCTACACCTGCTTCTCTTCAGCTTTAACTTTCTTTTTTTTTTTTTTTTTTTAACTAGTTCTTACATCTACAAACAAACTAAAATTAATATTTTTAATGAATTTTTTATGCTTTTGTTTATTTCGCTGACATTTTAAATATTTCTTCAAGTTAAATAATGTGAGTTCCTTCAACTGAGTTTTATATGACATAGATCTGAGATTCTTCTTCATTATGATTGTCCTGATTGCTATGATCTCCTGGATATTTTGCTTTTCCACTATATAATGTCCATATCTTATAGTATTCAGAAATGACATATAAAACCACAGATATAGTCTGACCAGGGCAGAGTACAGTGGTACTATTACTCTTCCCAAAGCCCTCAGTGTTTTCCCCTTTTAATGCAATCCAAGTGATTAATGTGTGTTTTGATTGTTCATATTGAAATTTAAATGTCCTAAAAGAGTCAAAAGGCGTTTCCCAGGAAAACCAATGTCTAAACTTAATTATTTAATTTTGTACTTATACACAATTATCTTTAATCTTTAAATTTATCTGAATAAAATTTAATCTTAAATTTAATCTTAAACAGATCCTGGCCTGTTAATTTCTTTGTCCATGTTTGTTTAAATTTTTATCATTTTATTTTAATAACATTATTTTTCCAATCACATACACAGATAAAATTTTGTTTTTATTAGCCATCATCCCCCTTTTAACTTCAAAGCTTCTATGAAATTCCGGTCTTTTCATCATGAATTCTTGGGCATCATATATCAAATCTATTATTGTCTCAAAAATTTGGAATATTGACTGAAAAATAAAGAATAGTAAAGTAGAGGCAAATCCATACAAGCCCATTGATACTACTGAAAGCAAATAATTCCAAATTCATTTTCTACTATTGAAGGGTCAAAGCATCATTTTTAAAATAAATCAACATGATTCGTAATAATGACCCACTGAAGATCAACAAAATCTAGATAATCTATTAAGTTCATTCTTCTTAAATAAGGTGAAAGAATGCACCTTCTCAGAGCCATAAATTATAGAAGTCTCAAAGGGACTCAATGTATGTAATAGAGCCTCACTTAGGTAGAACTGGATTATTTGCCAATTGATGTCCTATATATATATACTGAATAACCAAATTTTCTTAATAGCTTTCAGAGCCACTCAGGAAACTGATGCATTATATATAGTCTACTGCATGACTTAGAGAATACAACTTTATTTAATGATGAAGATAGTTTTTTTAGTCCTCTCTTCACACCATATGCTCAGAAGTCCTATGTAGGAAAAAAAAATATGATTTATGTATGGTTCTACTGCATGATATCAATGATGTTGATGGTCTATACATTAAAATTTTGCCTAAATATATCTATACTCACCTAATCTGATACTCAAGTAAAAATTTCCAGTAGGTTCGAATTATGGAAATGCTATATTAAATTACTTTAATGTTTTCCATTCAACTAACAGCAATCATTATTACCAAGTAGACTTTGGATAAAAAATAGATGATTGAGTCAATTTGCAATTGATTTCTATCTTCTGTCTTCATTCTCCTTTAAATGTTTAATGATTATTATTTCTTTTGTAAATTTTGAGAATTAATCTTTGTATCCATTCCTAAATTTTTATGGCAGTCTTTGTAATAGCTGTAGATTTTATAAAGTGTTCTCAAAAAAGATTGAGAGATGATTGAGCTAGAATATCTTCCCAAAGTCTAAGTAAGGATCAGAACTCCAGCCTTGTTGAAGTAAACTACCTAAAAAAAATTCCAAACAATTAGAACCCATTTTAAGCCCAGTCATTACATTGGAGGGATTGTTCCTTCAGTATTCCAAAGAATTTCTGAAATGGCAAATCCAAAAGATTTTCTTTAACAATAAAACAGAAACATTTCAAATTCAAACTTGCGATATAAAATACACGTTTTATTCAGATTATCTCCTTGTCCCTTGGATAGAAATTTATTTCAGGAAATTGCACCACTATTTTAATGTGTTAATAATGGCTATGACTTCTTCATGACTTTCATTTAACAGCAGTAACAAGAGCCTGTAGGGACTCATTCACCTCATTCACTTATGTCTGTAACAGATGCTTCTCTACTTTTCCAGAAGTTAATGTCCCCTACATACTCTTGAATAAGTTGAAATGTAAAACTAAAGTATTAAAATAAAATATAGACATTTGACTTGACACCTATTAATTTTGACGTAGGCTTAGAAAAACGTTAAGAATCACAAAAGAAAAATGACCAGTGGTACCACTAAATTAATTAAGCCCAAGACTTACAAACTGAGGAAACACTGAAATGTAATTTTAGTGAAAATTCAATTCATATTCACTTTTAGCAACAATTATTATAGAGAATGATTGTCAACATTTACAAAAAACTGCATTTCCATTATGTATTTATATTTATTTTTATCATATATATATATATATACATTATATTAAATATATTTATATTTATGTTTACATAGACTTTCTGGATTTTACAATTTCATGAGTGATTTATCATCTTCAGTTTCTTTTGTCTACTCCTTCTCTGGACTTGTAATTTGTTTGTTTTCACAAAAGGTTTTACTAGCCTATTTTTTGTTGTTCAGACAAAAAAGGCACTGGATTTGTTAGAGATTTGAGAGAGCATACAGTTAGCAAGGAAAGGGCTTTTATAAGTTCCTTGGTGGAACTCACAATTTCCCAATGGAATCACGAGATTGGGACATGCCATTAGCTGGCAGGTTAAATCTTGAAAGGGACTTAGCAACCCAGAAGAGTTAGTTAGCTATATGGAACAGAGGAATGAAGTTAGGAGAGATGTATCAACCTAGTAGAGTTACAATTATCTGCATTTACATGCACATATATGTTCTGCTACTGTTAGGCATTACAAAAAGAGAACTTTGTGCAAAGATAATATGCTACTATGGAAAAGACACTAAAGTTAAGTTCAAGAGGGCTGAATTCTAGTCTTGGTTTTATCATTTACTAACTACATGTCTTTGGAAAAGTCAATTAATATTTCTGAGATTTGATTTGCTTATTAACAAATTAGGTTATAATATTACTTGATCCAGAGAATTAACTCACTCATCTACTGCACTGAAGTTGCAAAAGAGACAAATACCAAATGGTAAAAGTTCCTTTCCCTTAAGGAGCTCACAATGTAATGGAGAAGACAAGCAAGCAAATATTACAAATAAGACTATATATATATATATATATATATATATATGTATATATATATATATATATATATATATATATATATATATATATATATATATATAGGGATGGGAAAGGCTTTCTATTTGAGAAGTCTGAGATGACAAATGAGTAATTCCATGTTGAATATAATAATATAATAATATAATAATATATATATATATATATGTATGTATGTATGTATGTATATACACACACACACACATACATAATAAAGGATCCAGGAACTCAAGAGAAAACAAACAGCATTTAGTTGAACTGATTCAGCAAGGGGGGAAATGCATGACAAAGAGGAATTTCTAGTGTTGTTGAAAAGATCTGAGGGGTCAAGGGATTAGCTGTTATAGTATGGATGAAAGTTTGGTAAAGAAAGACAAAGGAAGAAATGAAAAGTCAATAAAGCATGCTCAAATATGGGCATTTTTAAATTATTAAATACAGAAGTAGTAAATATACAGGTGAAATTAAAATCAAAGATATGAACATCTTTGTGTGAGGGATGGAGAAATAAGTCATGGGAAGAAAAATGAGAAACCAAATGTAACTGATTTTGAGGAAGAGTCAATATGTTGAAATGAGTGTGGAACTTGAGAAACAATTTGATCAAGATACTAAACTTCTTGAGAAAGGAAGTTGACTTGAAGGTCTTTCGACAATAGCTACCAGGATTTAATTGGGCTGGAATATATTACTTGAATGTATTTCAAAGGAGCAGAGATATTGAGTAATGAAAGTAAGGACAGAATCTGGAAGTGGTAATGGGGAGCAATGATTATTCCAAAACTGGTGTCTTAAACAATGAGTTGAAAGAACTGAAAAATAGTACATTAATATGTGAAAGAATAGCCAGGAAGACTGTGTCAAATAGGGAAATACAGGTTTCAGTAATAGCTAATAAATAAAGTGGGAAAGGGAAAGATTTAATATGAAGTGAAGTTTGTAGTGTATGGAACAGTGTATAGATTGTAGATGGAACAGTGAAATAAATATATTATTAGCTTGGCTACTTGGGGTGGGAAGATTGAGAGGAGTAATAACAAATAATAGGATATTTTGGGATGGGTTATAAGTTTCACATAAGGAGGTATAGGAGCTCAGAATCATTAAGTTATGTGGAGCAGAAACAGGTTTAATAATATTTATTGAGTTGAAGACACTCCTTTTTTCAGAGGAGACTGGATTTCTTCTTGGAGACCAGCATAGATGGAAAGCAAAGGAAAATTTAGATAGTCAACTAATGCATCCTGTTTCACTCTTCCTTTTTCTTCTCAAGATTGTAGATTAGACCCAAAAAAGGGCAAAGTAGGATATTAAATTAGATATTAAATTAGACTGTATACAATAGGAAAGGGAATCCCATTGGTTTTGGACATTTCTCTTTATCATACCTCAAGTGACAGGTACAGTAGGTCCAACTAACAGCAAGAGATGGAAATTGCCTTGAATTAATATCTATCAATTGACCTTTAGCATCATTCCCTCAGGGACACCCAAATAAGAAAATGAGACCCTGGTCAAAAAAAGTGAGTTTGTATGTCAGCAGAAATATCTTCTCCCATAATGATAAAGATCAGGCAATCATGGGGAGGGAAGTTAAGACTTCTGGAACAGTGAGAAGTCACTTTGAGGCTGATGTAAGTCACTCAGCTAGGCTTTTAACAATGTTTTCTCAAGAGACATGAATCACAAAAGAGAGAGATAGAAGAAATTATTAACTGAAGGGAAGAATCTGTTCTTTAATTTTGACTTAATAATGTTAATATTGACTATTGTATTTGGCCCTAGATTTGTTAATTCTCAGTATTCAATTTATTTATTGTATTCATTAAATATTTTCTTCACAAAGCATCAATTAATAAAGGTTTTCCCAGATTCTTTGAATTCTGTTTTTTTTTTAATATTTTTTATACTTTGATATTATACTCTAGTCATTCACTACATCTCATGCATCCAATCTGGATAAACTTATATATTCCATTTCCAAGTATGCGTTATTTCAAAACATAGTGTTATAATATTTATTGTTTTTTTTATTTTCAGATCCATAAAATGCAAAATTTCTGAGTTGGATGGTAAGAAAAATACCTAAATAAAATATTATCTATAATTGTTGTTTGGCCACCTCACCAATCTATTAGTAGTGACTAATAAAGGACAGGGTACTAGAATTGAAGAATTTCTGGGGTCAAATTTTTACTTCTTGTGTGACAGTGGCTATATCACATCATCTCTGAGCTTCAACTTCTTACATATAAAATATAATTGATAATTGATATTTTGTTCACCATTTTGCAAAATTTGAATATCAAAGATTAATATTTGTTTTAGTTATTTATATCAGTTCATTATTGTTCTAGTCAGTCTTTATTGTTTAAAGTTTTTTTTTCCCTTCATATTTTAGCATTTTTCCTAGTATAAGAGCAACCAAAAGTCACAAAGCTAGAAGAGTAGCAGAAAAAGATTTTGAACACAGACTTTCCTAATTCTGAGGTCAGTTCTCTATAAGTGATTGCAAGTGATTGCAACTTAATAGCAAGTATTTGTTGACAATTTTTGCTCTGATACAGTGTGAGATCTGATAAGTTCCAGTTCTCTCATCCTTCATTACTTTTCTGCCCCATTATATTAATTTATACCCCTGAATTTTTATTTCTTCTAATTAATTGCATTTATTTACTATTTTGTTTGTTCAGTATAAATCTATTAATTATTGGTTTGAAAATAAATAATATAATGCTGAATTAATAAAATTATTTGAGTACTATCATCAGTTTTAACTTTTACCCTTACACAACAATGACCTGTGTAATTAAAACCATGAAAATTAAGTGTTCCACTAAGCATTTAGGTCCTCTTGTACTTTTAAGAAATATTTTTCAGTTATATTTTCATAAGTCCTAAATTTATCTAGGCAGGCTAATTCCCACATTTTATTCCCCCCTCACATTCTCTTTCTCCCTCTTTTTCTCACTCATCTTTCTTATTCCTTCTTTCTTTCTTCTTTTACTCAAAAAAGTATTTTCTCTATTACAGACACCCAAAAGTAATTCCCTTGATGTTTCTGAAGTTCAGCTATTATCATGAATAAAAATAGTGATGGGTCACCTGAGGCAATACAAGGCCATGATGAGGTTATGAAAAAAATGCCAGTTTGTGGTGATTGGAAATGATGAGCTCTACCTTGATGAAGTTCCCTCTTTTATTTGTAAATATTTTATTGGCATTCATTAGCTTCTGAGAAGATCTTGGCAGAAGTCTTAGTGTCATTGCAGGTTTTTCCTGCATGAATATAGGCTGACACAAATCTGAAATAGAAAAGCCTGTGTTGAACTAAATTGGACTTCTTCATAACTCTTTGATATAAGGTTAGAAAACAACATAGTTATTTTTAAAAGTGCATTCATTCTTCCTGTGAAGAGAGAACATAAACATATTTTGTCATATTTAATGTACAAGAAGAAACCCGAAAGATCAGAAGTAATGACTTCTAAATATAACAACTCTTAACCATGACATGACCTCAGGAATCATTATGTTTGAGATTCATTTTAAATCCATTAGCATTTTATATGCCAGTATCCCTCTTTAAAATCCCAAATAAAAACGCCCAACAAAATGTTAATGATCTAACAGACTGATAAAGATATCTGCTAAATACTAGGAACTGATTTTACTTTCTAGCAAACAGCAAGCAGTAAAACCTGTATGTGAATCAGAAGAGTATTAAGATGTTAAACTGTCATCATATTTCATTAAGCTAATTCTACTGGGCACCATAAAGCTTACTATTGGTAGTGTTACTTATCAGAATCTCTTAAGCATATTATTTCCTCTACTTTATTAAATACTCTGGTGTTGACTAGTCCATCAAAACTTATTTAAGAAAATATAAAATAATATTTTCTTCACATGACTCTCTTTATTATTCACCACTGAATAATGCTGCATTGTTTATGAGTTTTCTTGGTTGTTTTTTGTCTCATATCTATGATTTCATTAGTATGGGGCACTCCCCAGTTGTACATACTCTATCATCTTCTCCATCACCTTCACCATTTCTTATAATCTTAGAGTTGCACTAATTCATTTAAGAATTAAGTGACTTGCCCAAGGCCATAATGGTGGTGTGCGCCAAAGGCAGTATATGAACCCAGATATTTCTTACCACAGAGATTTAAGTACATTTAAGACATCTGCTATATCTTCTATATCTGATTACAGATTTTTGCTTTAGTTCTGGAAAGAGAATCTAGCTAAAACTTGGGGAGAAAATAAATTGTCTATCTTAATGTTCATAAAGCATTTACTTAAATAAGTACCTCTCAACTTTCTTCTGTATTCTATTTTCTATATTTCATTTTTTCTCCAAAAACTGAAAATTCCAGTTGATACTACAGAATGATAATTAGTCAATCACAATAAATCTCTTTTGGAAAATATTTTTTTTCATTTTCTGCTTTTCCTTTTAAATTGATATGCCTTAATAAATTATCTTAATTTTGGTTTTTAAGATATTGAAAAAGATAACTGAGTCTTCTAAGTAGCACAAACCCCATGTGTTTGCAACACTTTTTTTCCCCAAAAACACTTCATCAAAGAAAATAATCAAATAATATAAATGATGGTCTGCCTTAAATGTACATTTATTATGAATTCATGGAGATAAGCAAACATATTTTGGATGTTGAATTATACATCTCCTGAAATGTCATAATCTAGCAACTACGAGGTACTGACAACTGTTTCTTAAGAGTAGGAAATGTATGTAGGGTATATGTAAGTTTTCTCATCATCATTAGCATTTTCTCCAACACTTTAATATGCAGGATATATTTAAGTGGTTTTTTTTTTTTGGCATCATTAATATTTTCTATGTCACTTTCTAAAGTCTAGACAATCAAGCAAGCAATAAATCAAGAACTGATTTGCAAACTTCCTGATTTCTGAAGTATAAATACTCACAATGAAAATTGAACAATTTAAGAATCAAAAGCTAGATCCACCATGCACCTGCGCTACTTGGGGGAACATGGATATATCAGTCTACCTTCAAGAAGAGCTGGTTTGTTCATCTGTTAAATGACATGAAGAGGATGGAAGATCTAAGCAGATCTTACACATTTTAAAACTGTAATTTTATAAACCTAAATCTAGTCAAAGTTTCTCAGTTTCTATACTTCCTTTCTTTTTTCTTCTTTTTTCTTTTCTTTTCTTTTCTTCTTTTTTTTTTTTTTTGTTTGAATGAGATGGAGAGTAATGCATTTTTATTGAACTTGGAGTCTGATAAAGTTTTTCACTTTAATAACATTGCTGTTTTGTTTTTTGTTTATTTGTTTGCTTGTTTTTTACTGTTTTTTTTAGCAACAAGATAGACTCAGAGTTCCTGGTAGTTTGTTTTTTCCATGACTTTCAAGGCTAGATTTCACTTTTTATAGTTGGCAAATGATCATGCCAATCAGTAGATATATTTATGATGACTTATTTTTAGCATTTGTATGTTTAAAAAAATAGCTAAGAAAAAAGGTGTCTAATTCTTACAAGAAAGAATTGTTTAAAAAAGTATTAATCTTGTGAAAGAATGTTTAAAACAATTAATTAAAGAGAAAAACCAATCAAAGCAATTCTGAGGTCCAACTTATACCCTGCATATTAGAAAAATGACAAGAGATATGAAGAAACAATTTTGGAGGGAAATTGTAAAGAATACTGAGCAACATGGACTTACATAAATCTTTGCAATGTGAAATAAACAGATGATCTTTTAACACAGACTGTTAACTCTAAGGTAATCTTTTAAACCCAAATAAACAGTATTAATATTGGATTTATGACTAGGATTTTAGAAATTACTGAAAAATGATGAAATAAAAATTCATTGTTTTAGAAAGATTTCTTTCAACGTGACATATAAAATGGAGTTGAGGCTCAAAAAGTAGTTGAAAGTATATGTCAACTGTCATTAAAACCCTGGGATTTCTTTTTTGTTTTTTTTGTTTTGTTTTGTTTTTTGTTTGTTTTGTTTTGTTTTTTTGGCAAAAATGCATAGTTTGCTTTTGCTTTTAAATCTGTAATCAGTTATTCATATAGTAACTTAGAATTTATGATTTGCCATTTAGATTTTTTTCATTGTTGTTTTGGTTACAAATTATTTTTTCCCCAATAAGAACTTAAGACATTGGCATTTTCCTCATTGAAATGCTTATAGTCTGTTTCCAAGGACATTTGGTATGTATTGATAAGTACTTGGGTCATAAGCCCTTGATTAGTACAAATTATATTCTGCACAAATAGAGGTGAATTTAATTCCAGAAGATGTTTAGGAAAATGATCCTTTATTATGAATGTTACCACAGGATTTATGATTGATTTATCAAAAGATTAAATTAAATGTCAAAAGCTGTCAAGGTTGCATAATTAAGGAGGTGAAAAATTTTGCAAAATATTAAAAAATGTGTGCACTTTGTTGGACATAGATTATATGAAACATTTCTTATTAAATCTAAAATTTAAATATTGTACAATGTCATTTCTATGTATATCCTAGAGAAACATCCACATTGAATAACATATAACCTTATAAAGATATTGAAATGATTGTGTGTTATATCCCTATCAGGAATACATACTAATCACTACATTTTATAACAATTCATGATTAGAATATCTGATCATTTTTTCTTCTCCTGCTTTTAATAAAAATAAATAAATAAATAAATAAAAGAAATGAAAAAACATTTAAAAATGATTGGAAGTTTCTTTATTTTGTTTTTCTCTTCAACATATCTTGGAAAATGTATTTTAAAAAGTTCATATTTAAGATCTCAGAAATTCTCCACATAAGTTTTTTAACTTTACTACATATTGGAAACCCAAACAGAAAAACAAGCCATTTCATTGAAGAAACTGTCATTTTAATTAGAATGAATCAAAGGTTAACTACAAGTCAAATAGAAAATCCTTGGACTTCCGGCCAAGATGGCGGCGTGGAGGCAGACAGCTGCTTGAGCTCCTCGTTTTCTCTCAGAACTTACTTCATGACAAGCTTCTGACTAAATGCTTGACCCAGAAAGAAATCCACAAATAATCACCAAGAGAAGACATCCTTGAAAGTCTCCAGAAAAGGTCTGTGTTTGCTCGGGGGAGGATCAATCAGACTGGGCACAGACTGAGGGCAGGCAGCCAGAGCAAGACAGGCAGCTCACACAGCTCAGACCTGAGGGGGAGGGGTACGATCTCTGCCATTTCTGTGAAAGGGCTTTTGCCCCAGTGTGGACGCTCCCTCTTGGCAGCAAGCCAGGAGCAGCGGAGAGGGTGTAAACACTGGAGGTGAAGATTAAAACCCCAGAAAGCCAGCGTCTCTCAGAGCCCGGCCACCCCCAACCCCCACCTGAACTGACTTGGTGCGTTCTCAGAGCCTCAGAGCACAGACTCAGTACAGTCATTGCTGTTCTGTTAGTGGCTCTCTGCTGCCCTACCCCCAGTCTGTAGAGGAAGCCCATTAATACCATCCAGCCCCATCCCCTGCAAAACAGACCAATTGTTTCTCTTGCCAGTTTGTTTTCTTTGATTCCTACTCTGACAAAATGAACAAAAAATTCAAAAGGGCTCTAACCATTGACAGCTTCTGTGTGGAGAGGGAGCAGACTTCAAATGCTGAGGAGACGAGGAACAGATCAAATAGAAAATCCTTAATACTAGCAAAATAATAATAATAATCAATCTTCTTTAATGTCATTTCCATTTATAAAAATGTACCTTTTTGTTTTTGCTGAGGCATTTGGGGTCAAGTGACTTGCCCACGATCACACAGTCAGGAAGTGTTAAGTGTCTGAGATCACATTTGAACTCAAGTCCTCCTGACTTCAAGACTGGTGATCTATTCACTACACCATCTAGCTACCTCAACTGTATCTATTTTTGATGCTGAACTATTAGAAGGTACCAAGCAATGAAGACAGAAAAAGCAAAGCAAGACAGCAACTGCTTTAAATAAATTGACTTGCTTAACAGGGAAAACAATAGGTATAGGGTCTGTAACTACAAGTCATATGGAATAGACCAGTGATGCTTTTGGAGAAGTAAAACAGATGGTAATTTAGTCCTATACAGAAGTAACACATGTGCTGGACTCACTTTCCCAAACCTCATCCTCACTAACAGGTCCAGTAACAGAGGCCAAAAACTTTTTCACTCCTCAGAACATAAGGAGTAACTGCGAGAATGGAATGTAAACCTTTATTATTATAACTTGTGAGCCTCCATTTATTTAACAATAAAATGTAATAGGCTATTAGTTGAGGGCATTTACTAAAAAGACAAATTAACAATAGTACGTACAAAGTATCCTCTTCACCTCCAAAGTTTTGTTTTGCTTTGTTTTGTTTTGTTTTGTTTTGTTTTGACAGACTTGCCTATAATTCAATATAGATTTCATGGGAAAGTAGACTCAAATTCATGTGGCAAGAAGTGAACTCATACTTCCTTTTTTGGAAATTTTTTTCTCCTTTTATGAATTATCTTAATGTTCCCCTTAACCTTTATATAGTTTGTTGTTGGACTTCTCATAGAAATCTGAAGCCTTTCAGTTTATCTGAGATGCCTTTGGGCCATAGAACAACTGTTAATTTTTTTCAGGAAAACAGCTAGAATATCCATAGCAAGTCTAAGCTTTCTAATACTTATAAACCTTCAAAAGTTTGTAAGGCTTTCCTGTGAAATGGGGAAATATAGGAGAAAGGAGGTTTCCATCAAGTATCTTGTTACAGAAATCGTCTATATCAATTAGGAATTATCACATTTATTAAGGTAACATACAAAGCTGGTGCTGCCCAGGAAATCAGCTCTTTTCTTGATAATAGGCAGAGAGCAAATGCTTAGGAAAATGTCTATCTCCTCATATACAATATAGATTGTGCTTAAAGGAAAGAAGTCAAGAAGTGCCTTTTCTGCTGTATATTAATCCAGAATAAGGGCAATATTTAAAAGAATTCTAAACACTCAGAACTCTTATCTGTCACTTTGCTTTCTACAGATTAGGTTGGAAGTAGTAGATTCTCATTTTAAATTAGGTTATTATCAAGTCCTTCCTATGGCCTTATTCCCATTTTTAGATGATTTTACTCATGCTCATTTATTATAATATATTTTGAATCCTCCTTAATGTTCTACTGGGTAAATTATAGTGGTTTTCTTTTTATTTTCCTTTTTTGTCTTTCACTCCAAAATACATTAAAATAGTGTCTTAACATAACTTATAGAGTGGAAGAATCAACAGAAGGACAGACTAAGATTCCCCCCTCACCACCACTCTGTCCCACTTAATAATCATGAAGTCAGAAAATGAGGTCTTTGGAATGGCAGAGGTGGTTGACTCTGAATAACTATGGATAAAACACTAATGTTGGGTCTGGATGGTGGTGACAGAAGCAGCAGCATCTTTCAAGTAGCTCAAGCCAGAGACAGTAACAACACTGGTTAGAAAGTGATTACATGATAAATATATGCCAGCATTGAATTCAGACAGACTCTGTGATAATTCAAGAATAAAGACAAACTTTTTTTATTAAGAGATAGGAGAAGCTTTGAGAGGCAAATTGATCTATTTTTTCTTTTAAATCATATTAACTAATTGTTAATCAGTTCTATTAAACTTTGTAATGAACAAGATTTTAGGCATACTTATAATTTCTATGTTTTTTGGTTTCTAATTTATTTATTTTGCACATAAGTTTTAATATCTCCTTTTGGGGTTTATTTTAGGTTTGCTTATATCTTAGCTTTTTATTTTTAAAATGCAAATTGAATTAATTAATTAATTTTGTTTTGTTTATATATGTATGTAAGGATATGAGTTTCCCCTTTCATATTGCTTTTCCTCCATCCCAGAAATTTTGGTATGTTGTTTCAAAAGTATCATTTTAGTTTATACAATTATTCCATGTTTATAAGATTTGTTCTTTGATCATTCATTACTTAAGTTTCAAAGCTAAATATATATATATATATGGATGAATATGTATGTCCTGAAACATTTATAACATTTATTGCATTATTCTATATAAAAACAATGCATTAATTAAGTCTTGGCCTTTTTTACTTTTACTCTCAATATCTCTGTGCCTTCTTAAATTAACCATGGTTAATTTTTTTTTAAAGTTTCAGAAGTAGTAAAAAAAAAGTCCATATTCATCCTCCCCCATTTAGAAAATGCCAGAAATCTCTACTTTCTCCAGAAATTTGTTCATTTTCACATGTTCCTTCTATGATGATTACCCAAACTGAGAAGGATATTGAAATTCTCTTATCATTATGTATATTGTGTTCCTGTCAATGTCTTTTTGTAGGTCAAATAATTGTTTTTTTCCTTATGAATATTTAAGCATAAGTTTAGTACCAATAGTGTTTCCCTCTACCTTTCACATCTGTAATTATTTTCAGTATGTTATTTTCCTGTTTGTTCCTTTTAATTTTTGGATGATTTTTTTTTTTTTTTGTCAGATAGCATTATTTTAGTTCTTGATATTTTGGATTTTCTTGATGCATAGTAATTTTTTCTTTGGTCTCCTCAGTTTAATTTTGTCTATTTTATGGGTTTCTCTTTAGTAGATTGCAGAATATTCTTAACCAAATTTTAATTTTTTTTCTCTTATTGGATCACCTAATACTTTCACATTTAAATTTTGGAAAGTTAGGTTATATTTTTTCCATCTTTATTTTTTTTTTCAAGTTGTGATTTTCCCTCTTCTATTGTAATCACAATACTATATTGTTGTTTTTTTTTTTTTAATTACTTTAATGATTTCAAGGCAACCCTATTCCCACTGGCTTTCCTCCCTGATCACAGAGATTGTCCTCTCATTTGTTTTCCCTTTCCCTTTGAGGTTATGCTTATTAGTTTTTTTTTTTATTAGTTCCTTTACAATAAATTTTATTAGTTACACTCTGTCATTATCCATCTTTTTTTTTTGTCTACTCTAGACCCTTATTCTCTGATTCAATACTTTCTAGTTTCTTTCTTTTTATTCCTTTCTCTCCAGTATTCCTCATGCAATCCTTTATATTTATTATTTTTGCCACTGCCTTATGAAACTTCTGTGGACATTGCTCCATCCTTTTCATTGTGCCACTTGGTCAGAAGAATGCCAATAATTCCAGCTATCAGAGAGAAAACTGCTACATGATAGTACTGCTTCATTATAAAATCCTTTATTATGCAACCTGCCAAAAAAAAAAAAAGTCTAATGTCTTCCCCCAGTCACATTTTTAATCCTATTTACTTCAAACTTGCTCCCTACAACCATGTTCTCCCACTCCTCTACATGTTGGTTTCCTCTAGAAGTACCAACTACCTCCTCTCAGGTAATGTCAGTAGATGTTTTAAATACCAAATCTCCCAGGCCTCATCTAGGGTAAACTCTCATCTTACTTAACAAGTCAGCTTTATTAACATATTGAAACTTTCATCAATGGAACTCCTTCCCATCACCAGAGCAAGGCCCCTTTTCTTTCCCTCACATTTAAATTCTTTTCTGCTCTTCCCTATCTCTTTCCCAGAAGCTCTTCTATTTCTCCTCATGTATAGTCCTTGATTTAGCCCCAGAATATCACAATTCCTCTCTTTTGCCTAATTCATTTTTATCAATGCTCCTATTTTGTAATGGAATTCCACAAAAAATACATTATGTCACCTTTGTGAAGAATGTTTCTAGGAATTGTCTATAATATTCCAGGCCCAACTCTTCCCTGTTACCTTTTTTTGCTTTAACTCCTGCCTTTTTGTGAATTGTGAAAGTAGTTTCTTACTTTTCTGCTGTCCCTCTGTTGCTGTTGCTTTCTTTGGATGCTCTATTTATTCACTACTCCTTTATTACTATTGCTTAGGGTGTTCCAAAAGCAAATAATTTCTATATATCTGATTTCATTTATAATAATATTTGAAATACTTCCTTATTATTGAAGGTTATCTTTTTTCATGTATAGTTAAGCTAAAATTTACATGGTATGTTACCCTGGGATTCATCTTGAGCTTCATTGCTAAATACAAAACAGTATTGCCTTATTAAAATGTATTTTTCCTCTCCTTACCCCTACTCCCTTCCCCAGATATTTTTTGTCAAAAGCATTCCTATGGGACACTGATACATTGTTGGTGGAATTGTGAATACATCCTGCCCATTATTTTTTAATGTGAGGGTTTTTCTCCTGATTGTTGAACTGGTTTCCAACTTATATTGTTAAATTGTTGAATTAAATTGATTAATCATTTTGTTTCTTGGATTTTACAATCTTGTTTTTTTGTTTGTTTGTTTGTTTTGTTTTGTTTCTGAAATTGATCTGTGAATTCTTTCGATAGGATTTTCCTTTTCTATGATTAAAAGTTTTGGGAAGTTCTCTTCTATTAATTTCTTAAATACAATGTAATAAATAAAAATTGGAACAAAAGGTTTTGCAATTGTCAATGCTATAAAATAAAATAACCCATGTATATATCTGGTAAATAAAAAAAAAAAAAAACCTATAATAATAAATTAAAAAAAAAAAACTGACAGGAAAAAAAAGCATTCCTATGGGAAATCTATGGTCACTACATTGTCTCTACCCAATCTGTTTTTGAGATCAATATGTTGTGCTTATATGATGAGCATATTTTTTAATGTTATTTTTCTTTTGCTTCTATTTTTCAATATTGTCTTTCACAACTATATATTTTTATTACAAAACTATTGTTCTCTTTTTTGCTTCTTGGTGAAACTTTCCATTAAAGATTCCCTTTTTTTTTCTATCCTGCCCATTATTTTTTTTTCTGTTGAGGCCATATATCCTTCTTTCATAAATCTTACTTGCCTTTCAAACTTCTCAGGCTCAAAATATTTTGTTCTTCACATCCCACAGGATCTTTGGATCATATGGCTTTGTTTTATGGTATTTATTTAGGACACTTGCTATCTGGCAGCAGTAGTTATGGGACTCAGAGATCTGGGCGTGGAATGGTTTTCTAGTTTCAACTTTTTTGTTGTTCTTTTTATAATAGTAAGTTTATTTATTTTTAATACATACTGTTTTAAGAATCATGTTGGGAGAGAAAAATAAGACCATGGGAGAAATTAAAAATCAGAAAAAATAGTGAACACAGCATATGTTGATATACATTCAGTCTCTTTAGTTCTTTATCTGGATGCAGATGGCACTTTCTGTCCAAAGCTATTGGAATTGCTTTGAATCACTGAATCACTGAAAAGCATCAAGCCTTTCATAGTTGATCCTCATGAGTTTCAGCTGTCCCTGCCTAAAGAATATAGAATAATAACTAGGCTTAAATGCTACACCAAAGTAGAGTTCATATTTCAGTCATTTAGGACCATCTGAACTTTCCATTTGACTTAGAGTGGCTGAGTTCAAATCTAAAGTCAAGTGAGGAATTTGAAGTGCCATACCAGTCAGACTGCCAAAACATTATTTTATTGAACTATAAAAATAATATAGTTTACCTGGTAGAAGAAAACATCAAGAATCCCAAGGGGAAAAAAAGAAGGAAGTTTAGCAGTACCAAACCTAAAACTATACTATAAAGCATCAACAATCAAAACCATTTGTTATTGGCTAAGAAATAAAGTGGTGGTCTCGTTGAATAAATTAGATACACATGACACAATAATCAAAACCTATAGCAAATTAATGTTTGATAAACCTTCAAACTTCAGCTTCTGGAATAAGAACTTACTATTTGACAAAAATTGCTGGAAAAAGTGGAAAATAACATGACAGAAACTCAGTAGAGAGGTACATTTCATACCCCATACCAAAGTAAAGTCAAAATGGGCATAAAGGGATAACACCATAAATAGATTAGGAGAACAAGGAATAATGTATCTATCAGATATTTGAAGAAGAAAGGAATTTTTTACCAAAGAAGGATTAAAAACATTATGATTGGCAAAATGGATAACTTTGACTACATTAAAATAAAAAGGTTTTGCACAAACAAAACTAATGCAACCAAGATTCCTTGTGGGATCTCTTTCTAGAGGTGATTGATGGATTCTTTAATTGAGTATTTCCTCCCTCTGATTCTGCCAATATTGGGACAATTTTCCTTAATGAGCTCTTGTAGAATGCTATCTGGGCAGTTTTAGTCATGGCTTTCAGAAAGGCCATTCATTTTTAAATTGTCTCTTTTGGATCTATTTTCCAGATTGGCTGCTTTGACAATAACGTATTTCATATTTACTTCCATTTCTTCATTCTTTTTAGTTTGACTTATTCTTGATGTTTCACAAAGTCATTAACCTCCATTTGCCCTATTCTAGCTTTTAATGTAAGATTTTCTTCAGTTAGAGTTTGTATCTCTTTTCCCATTTGGTTTATTCTACTGTTTAAGGAGTTGGGTTTGTTGTTGTTGTTGTTGTTGTTGTTATTGTTGTTGTTTCCAGACAACTATCTTCCTTTCTTTTCTAAGCTGTTCACTCACTCATGCAAACTCTCATTTCTTTTCTTCTGTTTTCTTCTATATCTTATTTGGCTTCTGAAGTCTTTCATGAGCATTTCTATTAAGCCTCATTGAGCTTGAGACCAATTTATATCACTCTTTCAGATTTCTTTTGTGGACATTCTGTCCTTATGTGAGTTTGTTTTGGTCTGCACTTTCTCCATAGTAGCTTTCAATGGTCATTTATTTTCTGTTTCTTGCTCATTGTCTTTCTTTTTCTTTTGGCATTTTTTTTTTTTTATAAATTTTAAGGTAGAGGTCTCTTCCTGATTTAAATATGGCACTTTCCCAAACTTTCTATACAGTTCTGTGCCTTGATTTTGAATAGATTATCTCCTTGTGTTTTCAGGCTTTCTTCAGGAAACAGCCTAGTTTCCATGAGTTTGCCTTGTGAGCTAGAACTGGAAGCTGCCTCAGTGATTTGTTCCTTTATAGAGCCAGAACTGATGTTCTTAATTGCTAATTTGCTGTGATTAGACCATTTCACTAGCTTTCCCAAAGTCTATCTGAGCTATGCTGAACACCATTTTCCCCCTAGTGAGAGAGACCTTTCTTGAAGTTTTTATTATTTTATCTTGAGCTGGAGAATGGTTTCATTCAATCAGACTCTGTTCAGAAACTTGGTTTCATGTGGTGTTCAAAATAAATTAGGAGTGCTAGAACAGCTTCCTGACTTTATTCTGCCATCTTGGCTCTACCCCATTAACTCACAGATAAAGTTCTTTCTATAGGTACTAGGAACAGGGAATAGCTAAAAAAGCATCTTGGGAAAACATGTAGTTCTGAGAGGGAACTGTACCTATATCCTGTGAATCAAGAAGACAGATGAAGTATATACCTTGGCAAATTACAACACCAATTGTGTGTGTGTGCGTGTGTGTGTGTGTGTGTGTGTGTGTGTGTGTATGACAATGTAGTGGTTGCTTGGGATGGGGTACCCATCATCTGAGTAGATTTATGGCATATGATGGAAAGCTATTGTGGTATGAAAAAGAAAGAGAATAATATAATAGATGTATGGGAAGAAATACATGAAATTGATCTAGATTGAGTGACATGACAATCTCTAAAATGACAACATAATTAAGAAGAAAAACACCTTTTAGTGACTAAGAATAACTGACCTCAACAGATGTCCATAGTGATATATATATATATATATATATATATATATATATATATATGCTACCTACCTCATGATAGACAGGCAATAAATTACATAAAATGGCCAGTGTAAGAATTTATTTTGCTTTACTAGACATATTTATTAAAAAGTAATTTTAATACTCAGTGGGACATGGAGAGAGTGTATATGTTTTGTTTCTTGAAAATGAAGTGAAGATTATTCTGGTATAATATACTTTGAAAAATATTTAAAATGTTAGTTATTTAAAATATTAAAATGATATTTTTTCAAAGTATACATTATACCAGAATAATATTTACTTAAATTTTAAATAACTTTACTAAATTATTAGATCAAAGGAATGTTACGAAATGGTTTATGTTGATTTTATGAAAGAAATAATTAAAATAGAGAGATCTGGATGTGGTTTTACAGTTAAATAAATTTTGAACTGTTTAAATGATCAAAACAAAGAGTAGTTCAATGAAATCTTTGAAGAAGATCCCATGAGACATGCCCTGGAGATCTTTACTTGGCACCATGCTGTTCAAAATCTTTGCTAATGAATTCTATAAAGTCATGGTTATCAAATTTGCAGATGACACATTATTGGGAATAATATCAAACACAATGAATAATTAAATCAGTATTCTAAAAGCTCATAGCAAGTTAGACCATAAAGCTAAATACAAAATGAAATTTAATTTACATCAATATTGAGTCTCATATATATATATATATATATATATATATATATTCAAGAAAATTCACTTAAAAATCTAAAATTCTGGAAGCATTGTTAGGCTGCAATTTAAAGGACTGTAGTCTATTTGCATTGTAGTGATCTTTAAGCACTATATGAGTTAGCGATGTGCTACAGCAACTCAAAAAGATAAAATAATTTTGGGCTACATTAAGAAAGATCTAGCTTAAAAGAATAATGTTAAAATTCCCCTCTACTCTGCCATGGTTGTACCCCATCTAGAACAATGGATCTCATTGTTCTTATATATTTACAGCATTAGAATTATTTTTTAAAAATTGTTTCCTTTTTGATTATAGGTTTTTTATTTACAAGATATATGAATGGGTAACTTTTCAGATTGACAATTGCAAAACCTTTTGTTCCCCTCCTTACTCCCCACCCCCTCCCCCAGATTTCAGATTGACCAATATATGTTAAATATGTTAAAGTATAAGTTAAATACAATATATGTATACATGACCGTACAGTTATTTTGCTGTACAAAAAGAATCGGACTTTGAAATAGCAACATTAAAATTATTGAAGATCTGTTCAAAGAGTTTTTTGGTTTAATAGTCATAGATATTTACCATATCAGAAATAAAACTAATTTTGAACTTGGAGAGCCTCTAAAAAGGGTTTCAGGGACTCAAACATGCTCTGGAATGTGATGTGAGAGCCATGAATCTAGAATATTAGATTTATTTTAGGAAGAACATATATAAACTGGCTAGATTCAAGAGGAGGAAAAGGAGGATAGCAAAGGGAATTCAGTCCATGTCATATGCTTATCAATGAAAGGAAAAAAAAAAGATAATTATTATGGATGAGATTTAACTGTAGGAGGGAAATTGGCAGATGATAGATATATATGAATTGAAGTCATGTAGAAATTAGGGTTTTGTGGGGGAGGGGGTTGTGCTCCAGAAGTTAGAACAAAGAACATTGCCTAAAATTTGTAAAATGCCAAGAAAAACTACATAATATTTTAAACTGTCCAAAAGTAGATAGATTGTCTTTGAGTGGGAGGCAGAGTAACAGGCAAATCTAGCTTATTAAGGTATGTAAATAGAGACTGACTAATCATTTGTCTAATATCTGAGAACTGATGCTCTTTTGGGTATGGGTGAACAGCATGGCCAGTGAGATCTATTTCCACCCTAAAATTCTGTAAATTTTCATGCTTAATTTTACTATATCAAACTCCAGTTGCTCAGTTATTTTCTTTTCCCATATACTTTCTAGCTAATAACAAAATCAAATGTTAACAGTTTTTCAAATATTGCCCCGTGAAATGATGGAACCAGTTACACTATACAAAATTTTCTTTCACTCTAGGCTTGTATTTCTTTCAGAAATAATCATAAAATAGTAGCTGCTCCTTCCCTTAAACACACACACACACACACACACACACACACACACACTGATCCTTCACAATTTTAAAGCTCAAAATTAACAAATCATGATAAAAGTTTTTTTTTT
This sequence comes from Sminthopsis crassicaudata, assembly GCF_048593235.1. NCBI lineage: Eukaryota > Metazoa > Chordata > Mammalia > Dasyuromorphia > Dasyuridae > Sminthopsis > Sminthopsis crassicaudata. Next base: position 312,930,473 of record NC_133617.1, on the reverse strand, counting down.
AATCTAAGATGGAAGGAAGAAAAAGGCTCAGTTATTTGAATTTTTCATTTTATTTATTTACTATTTTCCTTGAGTTACATTTCAAACTTTTTTTTACCTTTGCTTTTAATTTTTTTGAGTTCCAGATTCTTTCCCTTATTCCTATTCTCAATTGAGAAACCACATATGAAATTGTGCAAATTATTTCCATAAAAGTCAAGTTGTGTGTGTGGGGATGGGGGGTAAAGCATAGATTTCCCACCCTAATGAAAATAAAAACCCTCAAGAAAAATTAACTTAGAGAGAGAGAGAGAGAGAGAGAGAGAGAGAGAGAGAGAGAGAGAGAATGAGAATGCTTTAACCTGTATTCAACCACAATCAGTTCCTTCTCTAGATATAAATAGGATTTTTTTCATAAGTCCTTCAGAGTAGTTCTGGAAGATTATATTATTGAAAACAGCAAAGTGATTTGCAGCTAATCATCCCAGAACATTGTTATTACTTTGTATTTAATACATTTAATTTTAGTTGACTCAAAGGAGGAGTTTCCAGGTTTGGTTGTTTTTGTTTTTTGTTTTTGTTTTTTTTTTTCCTGAGACTATTCTGCTCATCATTTTCCATAGAACAATAATATCCCATCACAAACACATAACACAATTAATTGAACTATTCTCCAATTGATGGACATCTCTCAGTCTTCAATATTTTTGTTCTGAAAAGAGGGGTGCTATAAATATTTTTGTGCATATAGTCATTTTCCTTTTTTTTTTTTTTACCTTCTTGGTATGCATGCTTAGTAGTGGTGTTGTTAGGTAAAAGAATATGCATGAATTTATAGCCATTTGGGCATAGATCATATCTTTTGATCATTTATCAATTGGGACATGGTTCATACTTTTTTTATAAATTTGACTCAGTTTCTACTATGTTTTAGAAATGACACCTTATTAGAGAAAATTGCTTTGAAATTATTTTTACAATTACTATAGCTAACTGTATTTCCCCCTATTTATTTTCCCTCTCCTTTCAACCTATCCCTCTTAAAAATGATTTGTACTGGACACTTCCTTCCTCAATATGCCCTCTCTTTTATCATCCTATACCTCTTCCCATATCTCTTTCTGTTCCTATTTTCCTGCAGGGTAAGATAGATTTCTATAATATGTATATTTGAATTCATAAGGGCACAAATTCAGATGGCACAACCTTTCATGGTCTTCTACTACAAAAATCTTATAATTATATCTGAGAAACAGCATAAATATCCATGTGTATCACAGATATTGTAACTCATGATAGATACCATGACTCAGCAACCATGATGATATTATGCTTAATTTAACCTCCTGTTTAATATATTGTTATAGTTGTTGATTATTGCTTTCTTCAAACTTGGTGACTATTATAGGATTTCTAATACAATAACCTAATGCCAGAGAATAGTTTACCATATACATTCTGAACATTTAGGTTTACCATCAATTTGTACTAATTCTCAATCTTCTCCCAAATCCTATAGGGGGAAGGGGAAAAAAAAAAAAGGCCAATGAAGAGAGTATAGACAAACTCTTGGCCTGGGCAACTCGGCTCCATTACTCCTTATCTAAATGAATAAAGTTCCAGTTCCTTAAGATAGATTTATTCTGTAAATCTTATTACAGAAAAACAAGCATGTCTTCCCCTTATTCCATTTTTGGAGTTGGGGTTCTGAAAGAGCATACTTAAATAATTTCCAGTCATTCAGATGAGATAAAGCCTATATTTTTTTTAGAATTACAATCTCTCCCCTATAACCAGATGCATGATTCTTCCAAAAGCAAAACCATACCTCCTTACACTTAGCTGGTACTTTTGTACTTGTGCTTTTACATGATCATACCAATGTACTTCATGGAACTGATTGAATGTCACTATCCCAGAAACCTCAGAACAGGCAGGGAACTGAAAATACATTTTTGAAATATTTATAGCAGCTGTTGTGGTAATAAAGAATATGCAATACAGGATTCGCTCATCAATTGAGGAATGGCTGAACAAGTTGTAGAATATAAATGTAAAGGAATATAACTGTGTTTTAAGAAATAATGAGCAGGTGGATTTCAGAAATAAAAGCTTATATTTGTCAATTTTCCTCCACTTTTCTTACTTGACTTTCAAAATTCTTTTTGAGCTTCTTCTGTGGCCTGAGACCAATTCTTGTAAATCATCTGGAATTTTCTTGGAAGTTTTGTATAAAAGCTTTGACTTTGTTATCAAATTGAGTGTGTATTTTGATCTTTCTCATCACAATAACTTGCTTTGATAAGATTTTTTTTCAGTTGTTTACTCATTTCCCTAGTGTATTACTTGACTTTTAACTCTTTGTTAAAGTAGGGCTGTTTTTCCAGTGTGGAGTTTGTAATGTCCAAAGCTTCTTAAGATTAAGGAGTCTGTTTTCATATTTCATATTCATATTTCATATTTCATCAGCAGAAAATATAGCTTTTATGTTATAGATGATTATATTTGTCACATTTAATTGCATACACAATATATATTAAATTCATTTGTATAGGGAAATTTTGGATGCTAATACTATCTAACTATAATCTTCAAGAGTTTTGAAGTATTAAGTGGCTAAGTAACTTGCTAAGTCTTATTAAGTCAGAATTTGTGAGAGGTAGGACATTAATAGAGACCTTCCTGTCTTGGAGGACAGTATATCTATAACAGCACATCTATAGATCAGTCAGTACCTATTGTTAAATTAGAATAATATCAGAATGAAATTTTACTTTTTCTACAAGAAGGATTCTTTAAAAGCAAGATGGAAAAAAGTGACTAAGAAATTTCTATTAATAAAACCAACATGTAAAAAATCTTCCTGATATATAAATATGCCTAATTTATTCAGTTGCCTAGTACAATTAAGTTTGAGCCTTACCCTTATCTTACAATGGACAATCATGAGATTGTAAATTAGATAAAAATGTATCATTACAAGAAATACCCTATGTATTCACTTCAGAGTATCTAAGATTCTAAATAGGAAGAAATCGGACAAATAATTATCTACATTAAAGATATATATATATATATATATATATATATATATATATATATATATATATAGATAGATAGATAGATAGATATATAGATATATAGATATATATAGATAGATATAGATAGATATAGATATATATATATACAACATACAAGGAAGGTGATCTTAGTAATCTTAGAGGAAAGTTATTACTAGAATTACTAGTTATTAGTAGGATGGAGGAAGTTTCCATAGCCGTGCAAGGATTCCAGCTGAGGCTCAAAGGAACACAAGAAATAGAGTTCAAAGGGGAATATATTTCATACTTGAGGTGCAAGTGAAAATGCAAGAAGTCAGTGGATAAGTACTATGTAAGAAGAAAATTGGCCAGTGAAACTGGATTGAAGAGTGCCTCCTATACTTCATTGTAAGTGTAAGAAAACAGTTAAGTTGGAAGATCTTAAGTAAAAAACATATTTAAATACCAAGCAAAATTTTATATTTGATATTAGAAGTATTAGGGAACCACCAAACATTGCCTTTTGCCAGACCACTACTTTTGGAACCTCATTTTGACAACTGGATGAGAACAAATTAAGATGAAAAAATATTTGAGTCAGGGATAAAAATTAGAATATTCCTTCAATGATCTAGGTAAAAGGTCCATTAAAAATACACAAGCAAAATATAACATATAAGAAAAATAAAAATTTTTAATCATTTTTTCCAAAAACTATGCCAGAGTTTGAAACATTACCTATAATTTTACTCCAGTATTTTTTCTCCTTTCCTCCTTCCTGAATAACAAGATTATAGTTTTCATTGTCAGAGGAAAGAATGTTATCATATTCTATGCAATCCCTTCTCTGGTCTGTGAATTGGATTCTTGTGCAAACTGCTTCTTCACTGGATTACCCTCTCTTCTTTTACTCCTCATTCTGGCCATCTATAATCATACCCTGATTTTTGGAAACATGTCAAAGAAGGTAGTGTTTTACTAATTATCCCTTTTCATAGGAAATTATGAATGTCCACTGAGAAAAATAATACAGAGAAATATTTAAATGTATCAGATAATTCAAAGCATTTTGTCTTTCTTGCAGAGTTATGGAAAAAAGAGAAAGAAAATTAATGGCATCTATCAATTGATGAAAGGATGAATAAATGTGACATTTGAATATGATTAATTCTATTCTGACATAAACAATGAGAAAAAAGAAATTGTTTTAGGAAAAATACATATGAATTGACAAAGGATGAAGTAAGTAGAAACAAAGAAATATTTTGTACTAAAATACTATTATCAAATGAATGATTTTTATATACTAAATAATTCTTAACAATAATATGATTGGCTTCATTTCCAGAGGAATAATAATGAAGAGCTCTACTTCTCTTGCTGATCTACTTTAAATCAAGATTTCGTAATCCACTCAACATGGTAATTTACAATTCTTCTTTTCTCCAACGCTCAGTTATTGAAGATACACTATTCAATAACAATTCATAGTAGTTTCATGAGTATTCTCCTCTATTTATTTATAATACATGTGACTATCAGCTTTATCAGGTGCTTCCTCACATCTACAAAATTTCATCCACCTAAAAGCAACCAATTTTGATGTGTTATCAGTGAATTTCTCATACTTGCAATTTACATATGCAGAGAAAACTTTGCTGACCTAACACTAGGTTCTTTTCTCAGTGGGTTTTTCAGCATAAGGGAATTTATAAATTCAAACATTTCAGATTTCCACAATGATGAAAACTGTTAGACTCTGCAGTAGCAGTTGAGTATCCAAATTTAGAGTATTCATAGCTGTTAAGAGTGATGGATTACCCTATGCAAAGGAGGAGTTAGAACATTCTTCTGATATTGGCAATTGATAAAAGAACCAAGGCTTTAATAGTTAGTAGGTATATATGGAGAGTATGATTAAAGAACAATTGTGATAACATGAAAAAGAAAGAATAAGTGAATCTCATACTGGTATGCAAGTTGGGAGAGTATGAGTCAAAATGTGTATATTATATGAAGTTCTGGTATTCTAAGTGACTGTATAATGCAGGACCTCAGAAATTATTTTAATTTTTCAAGAGGGAAACCTTAGTGGGAACCTTAATTTTGGATATTTAAACTAGAATTAATGTGAGGATGCAGCTACATTCAGGATATACATCTAGCCAAAAAAAAGGTGTGTAGTCTGAATTCTTGTACAAATCTTCATAGAGTACTTCAAGTTCTAGAGGACACCAAGTGATTATTGACAAACTATGATAAATGAGTTATTTTAATTTTATGATTCTGAGATCCCACTAGCCTTTGAAAAGGAAAGAAGAGTGAATTGTGGAATACAAATGTACCCAGCCCTAAATGCATCCAACTAACTGATGGGTGAAAGAGTAAGTTTTTAAAGCTGGGTTGCAGAACACTCTTGTATTACTGCCAGAATTGTGTCATGTGTGCTTATTTGCTTCTGAATTGTATGCATATGTGGTCAGGGTTTTTGAAAAATGGGATTCTATTATTTATAACATTAGTTGAGGACTTTAGAGAGATTTCAGTTTATTTCATTTAATATTGAAATACTACAACATAGAATTTGCAGATGTGACTTTTTTAGTGGAAACTTCATATATAATGTGAAATAGATGTCTTATGTACTTAAGCTTTTACATTGAGACTATCAGAGCCTGGATTCTTTAGAAACAATAATGGATTGTGTATGTTTGAATGTGTGTGTTCAATGCTACCTCAATTAAATTACCAAAAAAGTAATGAATTAGAAAAATTAGAAAAAAATAACAAAAATCATTTGGATGAACAAAAAAAATCAAGAATTTCAAAAGAGCTAATAAAAAATAAAAATAATGTAAAGGTGGAAAGTTAAAGCCATACCAGACCATAAACCAAATTAGAAAGTACTAAGTATCAAAAACATCCAGTATTGGATAAGAAAAAAAAAAAAAGACAATGGAATGGAGCAGACAATTTATAGCAGCAAAGAAATATAGTAACCTCGTAAATGACAAGTATAAAGACCTAAGGATTAAAATGTTTGGAAAACTGTAAAGCAGTATTGCAGAAATTGAGCAAAGACCTAAATCTTGCACCAATTATCAAGATAAGATTAAAATGGATATATGAAATCTTGTACCAGTTATCAGGATAAGATTAAAATGGATATATGAACTAGATAACAAATACTATAAGAAAATTTGAAGAACCTACAACAAATTACATATCAGCTCTATGGTTAGGCAAACAATTTGTCAGAAAGAGAAAAAAGTGTGGTATAAAATGGATAATTTAGATTTATCTTAATTTTCATACAAATAAAACAAATGTTGCCTACATCAGAGGTAAAGTAGAAAATTCAGAAAAAAATATAGACAGTTTTATAAATGAAGTCTCATATCACATATAAAAGGAACTTTGGAAAATCCCTAAGAATATGAGTAATTTCCCAATTGACAATTGTTTACAAGATAGGGACAAGGAGCTTTTAGATAAATGAATCAAAACAACTTTGAGTTATATTTTTAAAACGTTCATTATTGATTAGAGAAATGCAACTAAAACAACCTTGAGAAATCATTTAATATCTATCAGATTGGCTACCATGACTGAAAAGAAAAGTGATAAATGTTGGGAGGGGATATGGAAAAATTGTGACATATTCATAGTTGATGAAATCATGAACTAATCCAACCAGTTTGGAGACCAATCTAGAATCATGTCTATAAATGCCAGCAAAACCACTACAAGATGTGTTTATAAAGATGATAAAGGAAAAAGAAAAAAGAGGCTACAAGTTCTAAAATATTCATATCAGTTTTCTTTGTAGTGGAAAAAAAAACTGAAAATTGTGGGGATACTTGTCTGTTGAAGAATATCCAAACATTTACATTTAGTAATTCTGCCGTCTTATAAGAGATGATGAGCTTGATGGAGTATAATGAAGAAAATGCTGCATTGTATACAATAACAACAATATTGTTTTTCAAGAACAACTTTTGAACAAGTTATTTTAACCAGTATAAATAGCTAAATTAAATATAAAGGGCATCTACTTCTACATTCAGACAAAGAACTTTTAAACAAAGGTATATAGAGATTATAAAATAGAGAGAAATGTAAATGTATTTAGATATACATAGAATACATATAGAATAGATATGTAAAATGCATACAGAGTATAGATAGAAATATGTATATATATACACATATATAAACATATATATTTACATGCATATATGTGTGTGTATTTGTGTCCAACAGTGTCCAGCTCTAAGGATGGGATTGGAAAGAAGGAAAAAAAATATGATGAATTAATTATCTATTAAAAGGAATACCAAATTGTATATAATAGATTTGAAGTTGCATATAGAATAATAATTTTATTATACTATATTCCAGAAATGCTTTTTTATTCCACCAATTAAAAATTAAATATATTTAAAATTGAATATATATACATATGTGACCTAAGACTTACTTTGAAGAGTAAATGAAACTCTATTTCTTCAATTATTACAGTTTCTTCAGTCCATAGTCCTCTGAATCCTATTCTGATGGGTCTAAGGATGATCATTAGTAAGGTATACTCTTATTGGAATCAAATTATGTATGCAAACTATGCTCATGGAGTCAAAATTGACCTGTTTTCCCCTCTGGTACCTACTCTTCATACAAGAGATCTTTTGGCTGAATTCCTTTGTCCTTAAATTTTAACTACTCCAATTCCAAAAAACTGAAAACTGAAAAGCTTTATTTAATGTAGATTTATAGATATTCATTTATTCAAAACTTCTTTCACACTAGTCCCTAGTCCCTTGGCTAGGAGCATGGAGGCCTATCTACCTAAGTTTCATGAAATTAATTTCTTTCAACAATAATCTTTTTTGAGTTGTTTTTCTTTCTATTTCTGTGTCTGAACAATTTTACCCATTGCAAGTTATTGGGGAAATGACCCTGCTTTGTTTTGAGACAACTGAAACTGCTTCAGTAACTTTTCATACTATTAGGTTCCTTTAAGCACTTGAACAAATCTAGGATAATGCATGGGTTGGTCTAATACTACTGTATCTTTAATCACCACTTATGGCATTACCTTTTCTAAGCTTTGTACAGAGTGAGAAACTTTGTTTTTATCCTTCTCTTGAATTGTTAAGAAATTGATAGGAAAGTTGACAATACTATATCAGGTCTATAGCCCTGAAGTGATTATTCAATACCTTTAAGTATTTGGATTCAGTAACAGGGTGCTTTTTGTATTTATTTCGTTTAATTTTTCCTTTCCATTTTTGATATAGGCTAAACTTCAAATACATGTCTTAAGCAGTCACCTTTCCTTTCCTGTCTCTGATACCTGACACACTTGTAATACATCCATAGGACATATTTGTTCCCAAACAAATTTCCTTTTAGGACAATGGAATGTTCTGAGATACTACTTCTCCTAGGGGATATACTCAGAGTTCAGTTATATTACCTCTCTTTCCATTGGTGCAGGGATGTATACTTCTACTTCTGATAATTAGACTATTTTAAAGACTAGAAAGACACTACTCTATTCATGAGTTTTGTCACACCTGGAATAGTTCTCCAATCTTTCTGCCAGGAAAAATTTATGTCATTTTAAGAACTACAGTTACTGAATTAGGGAGTTTTATGATCTCTTTCTATGTACCTTTTCTTTCTTCACATCTCTTTAAAAATGTAAAAACCCCTTACTATGCCAAACATGTATTTACACACATAGACACACACACAGACACACACACACACACACACACACACACACAGTGTTATTTACCTCATCTTTCCTTCACAAAATAAACTTTTAGCTTTTCTTTGTCATGAAATTTTTTGGCAGTCTGATGAAATCTCTGAATTGCTACTCAAAAAATGTAAATGTATAAAATAAATAGGATTAAAAAATTAATTTTACTGAAATGTAGTTATAAATAATGTTCAACCTACTAATGGACATATCTAGAAAAATCTCTTATAGGCAAAGCTACCAAAGCAATCCGCAGGTTTTATTTTTTATTTTTTTCTTTTCTTTATTTGTTTTGGTATAGGGGGAGGCACTTTGGGATTTTAAAAATTCTTCAGTCCTGGTAATACTCAGTGTAAAAACTTTTTCCACCTATGAAGATTGAAAATTCATTTCTAACTCAAAATCTTAGTGACCTGAAGCACAGAGAGTTCAAATGAGTTATGGATGGTCATATAACTAGTAGGTGTTAGAGACAGGAATTGAACCAAGTTATTTATGACTTAAATCCACTATACTATGCTCACTTCACAAATAATTCCTAAACAAGTAATATTTTGTGTGTGCCTGCATTCATGCAAGATGCTAGTAGTAACACCTGAGAATCTATTCCTTATTTTCATACCTCAGTGCTTTATACTGGCTAATTTTCTGATAATGTTTTTTGTTAGTTCTTGAAAAGGGTATTATACAATTGCAGCTACAACAAATATTCAAAACCTGTAAATTTTATTTTAGTCATGAAAATCTCAAACATAATTTCAGCCATTTTGGTCAGTATTGATTAATAATTCTAATCCAGAAACCTGGAGAAAAATAACAGAAATTAATAGTTCATCCAAGAGCCAATGACAAAAACACTATATAGTTGCATATATACACATAGTTTGGGGAAATGACCTTTTCTATTATTAGAGCAAATGGATGTATGTCATATATCATTGGTGAAATGCTCTAATCAGAGGATGAAATGGGGATATAGCAAAAAAAAAGAAAAAAAAAAGTTTGCTTATGTGTCTGTGTACCAGGTTTGTTTTCTATCATTTGAATTATAAACAGTAATCAGTGAAATTCACATATATATATGTATATATACATATATATACATATGTATACATATATATATATGTATATATGTGTATATATATATATACATACACATATATATATATATTTTTTCAAACCTGGTTAATAGTAAAAATAATATTGCCTGTATAAAAGCAGAGAATTTAGAAAGAGCAATGCTAAAGTAGTGAAGTTAAATTCATTTTAAAACATAATGTTTTTTTTATTTTGTTTTTATTTTTATATTGTATATTTTTAATAGTATTTCATTTTTCCAGATATGTATAAAGATAGTTTTCAACATCCATTTTTCTAAGACTTTGTGTTCCAAATTTTTCTCCTTTCCTCCCATATATTCTCCCTCTCCAAGAAAACAAGCAATCTGATATAGTTAAATATGTGCCATCCTTTTAACATATTTCCATATTTGTCATGTTGTGCAAGAAAAATCAGATCAAAAGGGGAAAAACATGAGAAATAAAAAAAAACGTTTTAAGTGAAAATGCTGTATATGCTTTGATTCAAATCCAGTTTCCATAGTTCTTTGTCTAGATGTGGATAGCATTTTCAATTCCAGATCTGTTGAGATTGCCTTGGATTGCCACATTACTGAGAAGATCCAAGTAGACTACAGTTTATTATCATATTATACTGCTGTTACTGTGCAAAATCATCTCTTTGTTCTGCTCACTTCACTGGGCATCAGTTCATATATATCTTTTGAGGCTTTTTTATCTTTGGAATGAGCCTGCTCATCATTTTTTATAGAATAATAGCATTCCATTACCTTCATATACCATAGCCATTCCTCAACTGGTAGGCATCTTTCTAGTTCCTTACCTTTATAAAAAGAGGTGCTACAATTATTTATGCTCATGTGGGTCCTTTCCACTTTTTATGATCCCTTTGGCATATAGACCGAAAAGTCTATGGGTACACATCAAAGGGTATGCATAGTTTAATAGCCTTTTGGTCATCATTCCAAATTGCTCTCTATAATGGCTGGATCAGTTCACAACTCCATCAAACATTCATTAGTGTGTCAGTTGTAATGTCACCTTCTAAAATAATTTTTTCTTATCTTCTTTATTGGAGGTTCTTTTCCTTTGTGATTCTATTCTATTTATTTTTTATTTAGCTTTGTGTGAAGTTGTTAATATATTTATTGTTTCCCCCTATTAGACTGTGAGCTTTTTGAGAGCAAGGACTAATCTTTTAGCTTTATTTGAATCCCCAGTGGTTAGTGCAGTGTCCTACATATATACACAATAAAATGCTATTGATTAGACTTGACTCCACTAGTCCTAATTGTCCACTTTAAGTTGGCAAAATAATATAGTATACCTTAATCATTCATGTTTCCATTTTTCTTTGTGTCATCTATTTATATAATTATTTTGAAACTGTTGTATTCCATGGATAACAGTAAAATATTGCGGTTAATATGTGAAACTATATGTCAGTGATGCACCTTCAAGCATTGAAAGTGCTTTGCAGTTTTGTTTTGATTTTTTTAAAGAGGGGAAAGAGAGATCAATCTTATTCTCTTTTTTTCCATTCAATGTTGATATTACCTCACTTTGTGTACATTCTTAAAAAAATCAAATGTGCCATATTCATAACTTTCTGTCTGGAAACATGGCTGATTCATTAGTTACAATAGTAAAAAGAGAGAATTTCCTAGGGGTACAGTAGAAACAGAATAACTTTTTTCCACCAGAAGAGACTCAAACTATCTAACTCAGCTTCATGTGTAATTGATCTACTAGCTAATATAAACTACCACAATGACACAGTGTTTGGTATGTTAAACATAGATGCTTAAGGATAATAACAGATAAAGATTAAGAATAGAACTTAATATATAAGCACATAATAAGTCAATTTTACTTATCAATATGCATGGGAAAGTGACATGTAAGAAATCACTTTAAGTGACATTTAGCTTGTATTTATTAAATTAAATAATCCAAGGCCTTTAATGACAGTGGTTGATTTAAGATAAAAGATTAAGTGAAGGGCTTAAATCTGTATGAATCTTTGAAGTTTTTAAAGGCTGTTTCTTTTCAAATCTTGGTACACTGAAGTTCAACACTAAGGTCATGATTGCATAATGACCAGATTACTGGGTACATCATTTTCATAATTTCCCAAACATATTCAAGTTGTCCCTTTAAAGTTTTGCTGTGGTAATAATAGTAATTGTTAACAAGTATTTTGTTGTTAGGTCAGTAAGTTATGTCTTACTATTCATGACCCAATTGAATACAGCACATTGGGCCCTTCTATATTCCACTATCTCCCAAAATGCATTCAAACTTATGCTCATTACTTCCATGACAATTTATCTCCTTCCCATCACATGCAATCTCATTTTTGTTTTGCCTTCGATCTTTCCCAACATTATGGCCATTTCTAATGAATTCTATCTTTTCATTATGTGGCAAAAATTTAACCTTCAGATTCAGTATCCTTTTAGTGAATAGTGTGAAACTATTTCTTTAAATATTCACTGATTTGTTTCACTGCTCTCTGAAAGACTCACAAAATTCTACTCCAGCATCTCAATTTGGAAAGTATAGATTCTTTAATTTTCCGTATAGTCCAGCTATTGCAATCACACATTACTACTTTAAAAATCATAGTTTAGGAAACATAGACTTTTGTTGACAAGTTTATGTCTGTTTTTTTTTTTTTTTTTTTTTTTTTTTTTTTTTTTTTTTTTTTGTTGTTGTTGTTGTTGTTTTTACTGTGCTGTCCAGATTTGCTATAACTTTCCTTTCTAGGAACAAGTATCTTTTAATTTCATGGTTGTAGTGAACATCTGCAATTTTCTTTAAGCTCCAAAATTCATATCTAACGTTGCTTCTGTTTCTTCTCCCTCTTTTCCTCTGGAAGCGATCAGTTATTGGACCTGTTGTGAGGATCTTTTTTTTTTTTTTTTTAATGTTAAGCTTCAATCTAGGTTTAACATTAATAAGCCTCTTAATTCTTCTTCAATTTTTGCTCTTAGACTTGGTATTTTCTACATATCTGAGATTTTCAGTAATTCTGTTGACAACCTTAATTCCAGCTTTTGATTCATCCAGTCTTTCATTTTGCTTGATATACTCTGCATATAAGGAGACAATATACACTCTTATTTTCCTTCTTTCCCAATCTTAAACCAATCACTTGTTCCATATTCAGTGCTAACTATTCCTTCTTGACCCAAATCTAACTTCCTCAGCAGGATAGAACCATCTCTTTAAGACTTGTAATATTTTATTATGTTTGACATAATTAAAAGCTTTAATATAGTAAATAAAGCAGAAGATTTTATTTTATTTTGTATTGTTTTTCCTGGAACTCCACTGTTTTCTCCATAATGGAAAAAATGTTGGTAATTTCACTTCTAGTCCATCTGTCTCCCTAAAAACCAATCTTTACTTCTCATAATTCTTGATTGACATTTTGCTTAAGCTGAGCTTAGATAATCTTAAGCATAACTTTGTTGGCATGAAAGTCATCTTTTAAATTTTTTAATGTTCTTTGGAAATGTGTTTCTATGGAATTGAGAGGAAAACTGAATTTTCCAATTTTATGTCAAATGTCAAGTTTTCCAAATTTCCTAGCATATTGAGAGCAGCACTTTAAAACTATCATCCTTTAGAATTTAAAATATCTCAATGGAATTCTATTACCTCTATTAGTCTAATTAGTAGCAATGTTTCCAATGACCACTTGACTTCATTTTTCAGGATGTGTAGCTCTACATCAGTAATGACATCATTATGGTTATCTGTGATGTTTAGCTGTCTTATATATATTTAATATATGTTCTTGCCAGCTCTTCTTAATCTCTCATATTTTTGTTAAGTCCCTATTATTTTTGTCTTTTATCATGTTTATTGTTTATATGAAATGTGCTCTTAATATCTTTATTTTTTGAGATCTCTTGATTTTCCCATCTCTTCTTTTCTTCTTTTACATTACTCATTTAAGAAAACCTTATCTCTCCTTGCTTGCTATTCTCTGGAATTGTGCATTCATTTAGGCATAAGTTTCCTTTCTTTATGTTTCTTTTGCTTTCCTACTTTCTGCCTTTATTTAATTCCCATATCAGACAATCACTTAGCTTTATTTTTCTTCTTTTTCTTTGGAATTTTTTTTGTTTTGTTTTAATTGCTCATCCTTTACAGTATTGTCAATCTTTTAAACAGTACTTCAGGCACTCTACTGGATCTAATTCTTAAACCTTTTCCTCATTTTCATTTCATATTCATAAGATATGTTACTTAGCTAATACTTTAATAGGTATCTATTTTTTAGTTATTATGTATTATTAGATATTTATGATTTTTTCTACTTTCTTCAATTTAAGTCTGAATTTTGCAATGATAACACATAGTCTGAGGCATAGTCAGTTTCAGATCTTCTTTAACTGACTATATAGAACTTTTCTGCTTTTGGTTACTATGTATATAATTAATTCAATTTTGATATTAAACATCTAGTCATATCCATATATAATATCATCTTTTTTATTGTTGAAGAATGTTGTTTGTACTGACCCATGAATTATTTTTACAAAATTTTAGTAGTCTTTGCAATGCTTCATTTTGTTCTCTGAGGCCAAACTTGTCTCTTTTTCTATTTATCTTTATATTATCTGTTTTGCATCTCCTATGATGAATATATCTTTTTGACGTCACTATATATATATAGTGTTTGCTATCAACCCTGAGAAGTAGATTATATTATTATCACCTTTTTACAGTTGAAGAAACTTATGCGATTAGAGTTTAAGTAACTTGTCCAGAATCTTAAAGCTAATGAGTGTTGTAGCTAATTAAAGTCTAAGCTAGGATTTAAACTCAGATTTTCCTAACTCCAGATCTAGAACTTGATTCCAGCTGCCTCTGAGTATGGTATATTCAGAAAAACTAGTTAATTTAGTTTTCACATAGAAGTCACTTTGCCATTATATATTGTGACTTTGGTTATACTGACATTTTTTCTCTTGCACTATTTGCATTCTCTTAAATATCTCTGTAGAAATTAGATTTGTATAATTTTTCTGAAATTCAATGAATAGTTATTTTATGAATGATTTGAAGTTGTGTCGATATAAAATAATTTCAATCTGAAAAAAAAGAAAAATAGGTATTTTTTGCAACCTGTGTTCATGTGATTTGTTCATGTGATTCATGTGATACTCTTCATTCACATTTTCACCTGAAGAATTCTTATTTGAAGACTTGTCTCACTTGGAACCACTTCCATAACTATAGAGTCATTCATCTCTTGAAATGCAAAAGTCTTTTCACATATTTTGAAAGTTGCCTAAATGTTTTAAAATAATTATTTTGAATTTGTAAAATCATATATTTGTGAATGAGCATAATCTTGAAACTCAAAAGTTGGGAACTTCAAAAATTACTTCTAATTTTCAAACTGTCTAAGATTTTAGAAATTTGTGAAATTGGAAATATGAAATTGTTTATTATCCAATTTTTTTTTTGCTTTGTAAGAAGGAATTTAAGTTTTTGTGGGGGGGGGAGGTTATGGAGATGAACAAAATGATCATAGTTTGGGGCAATATGATCAAATTGGAAAATTTACCTAAATAATCTTTTGGCTTAATAGAATATGAATCTTTAGTCACTGATTAGATTAATCAGGTTCCCAAATCAAACAGATGAATTTCTAATTGTAAAAAGGGAACTTATAGTGTCTGGTTAATTAAGAATCCATCTTTCTCTTAAAGTCTATAAAAAGGTAACTGGACCACTTCTTTGGCTCCACTTCTTTGGAACTCAGACCATAATAGCTTTTAGATCTTGAAGACGTGCTGTTCTGTTGTTTCATTATACCTGTTTTAGAAAGATATGATGGCCTGATATATCTAGCTCTGTACAGAGAAAGAAGGAGATAATTCTCATATTTCCAAAGCAATTACCTCCTTGGGGAAAAAAAAAAAAGACAGAGTTTCAGCTGTGTCAGAAGCTGAAGGAAAAGGAAATTATGGTAAAGTAGCAGTCAAAAAAACAGTATCATATGGAGAAACTTAGCAAAGAAAGCAGTAACCATAAGAGTGAATTGCCCTTTTGTAGAAATGCTTACTAAATATGTATGTGAATTTATGTGTGTGTGTGTGTGTGTGTGTGTGTGTGTGTGTGTGTGTTATGTCACCCATCCCCAGCAAGTGATTGTCCAGTCTTTCTTTGAAAAACTCTGGATATATATGCTCAATCCCAAAAGCTGCTTTTAAGTAGCTCAAATTGCTAGGATTTTTTTCTCCTTAATATCAAGCTGAAATCTATTTCTCTGAAATATACTCGTATTTTCCCTTTTAGGATTATGCAAAATAGGAATCAATATGAAACAGAACAAGCAGCAAAGGACCTACTTTCAAATTCTAATTAAATTCTAATTATGATAAATATCTCATATGTTTTTCATAAAAAACTAAGCTAGAACTCTGTTTTCTCATCTGGAGAATAAAAGAGTTGAACTAGATGACCTTATGATTTCTTCTAGTATAAGACTAATAATCATCCTTCTAATAACTTTTTATGCATGAGAATCCTACAAACACTTGATATTTGTACCATTCCCCACTAAACAGACCCATTTCAAGTTTTATATATCTGGAAACCCCATCATTTCTATTACTGGTATATCATTTTGACTCCTCTTTTTTTTTTTTTTTTTTTTTTTTTTTTTTCACTTTTCTGAACAATTTCCTACTTGCCAATCTCCTTCCTGAAATGGAAGCCCCACAAATTTACCTACTTCTTTGGATGTTGTCAGAGAGAAGATTATTTTTTAATTCTTTTATAAGTACTTGAAAATGCAAAATAATACTGAGATTGGTGGGAAAGTTCAATCATATTAAATAAGGTCAAAATCCAATAACATATTTAAATAAGCATTTGTTCAACAAATTATGGTTAAAATGTCATTAAATGTATTTTCATGCAATAGCAACATTTTCTCCCTGCTCCAAAGTAACCTTGCTACCATCTTGAGAATCAACTCTTGTCAGTTTGTAGCAACAGCACTACTAATAGGCATAATTGACTATGTATTACCTGATGACATTGTGGCCACAAAGTCAGGAGAACAGAAGGCCATTTCCATAGTAATGAATAAATTTAAAATGTTTAAAACAACATGAATATTATTGTAAAATGATGAATATCATCCTTACCAGTATTTAAATCTTACTGATTGAAGGAAATTCATAATTGTTTCTATCTTGGATCATCCATAAGCTCCAAAATGTATTCTTTGACAGTCAGCTGTTATGGAAAAGAGAAAAGAAGTCTAAAATCATATTTAATTTTTTATCTCAATTTTGTTGTAATTATACAACATTTTTTCTAATATTACATTTCCTCTCCCCCTTAATTAACCAACTTTTTAAAATTTTGTTTTATCCAAATGTGATTTGCAATTTTCATGGAGTCTTTACTTCTGTCATGTGAGTGGTGCCATTGCCAAGGATAGATATTTGCATAGTAGAGAAGGGAAAGATGTTTCCAAATTTTTCCATATGGTTCAGAAAAGAACCACAGAAAAGAAAGCAGGATTCAAGGCTTCTTGCTTCCAATTTCATGCTTCAATTAAAAACTTTGATTTTCTATGAAAGTCAATGGAACCTGTTAATATAGAGATTTTTATTCTTTTAGGAAGTCAATTTTGATTAAACATATGACCCTCAGATAAATTCTTTACTGATTTAAATGATATATCTAATTTAACACTATGTCAAATTTGAAAAAAACGATCATTCAGTATTATACCCACATTTTACAGATGAAGAATCCAAGACCCAGAAAAATAAAGGATTTTTTCTAAAGTCACATAACTAATATTCAATTTTAATAAATATCTCCATTTTAGTGTATAAGACTATAAGATAAATTTGAAATTATTTAAACTTTAAGTTAATGCTATACTACAAGGAATCTTTAAAACTCTATAACAGTTCTGCTGGAGAAAAGAATGTTTTGTCCAAATGTGTTATTTTTTGGTATGTCCAGTCAATTTAGTTTTGAGTTTCCTGAACATAACTGGATTGTCTTTTATTTGTGAATTTCCAATATTCTAGTGTAGTATCTTTTAAAATAGTAATATTTGTTGGATTTAATAGGTTAAAATATGGTGAATCAGAAAATTGCAACATTTTATTCCAACTCATATATATGTGAGTTGAATTGAAAAGCTACTTAGCTCTGTAGGGTATCCTAGAAAACTCATCTTCCACCAATATTTCCATCCCCAATATCTTTTCATATTAGGAAATAGAGGTACAAAGAACTTTGGTCAGTTGACTAAAATGACAAAACTATCTTTCTGGTTTCAGTTTCTTCATTTGTAAAATGAGCTGAAAAAGAAAATGGCAAAACATTTCAGCATCTTTGCAAAGAAATGCCCAGATAGGGTTAGGAGAAGTTAGACATAATTGAAAATGATTGAACAACGAAAGCAAAAGTAGAGCGACCTTAAATGTGAACAGAATAGGAGGGCATTTACTTAAGATGAATTGCTCAAATAATAAAAAAGTCTATATCACAACATTGTTTTTACTGTGAACCTGTTGGTGATACTGAAATTATTAACTGTAATTAGTTCTGCGAGTAGGAAGAGTAGAGGAATGAAATTATATGAAGGAGAAGGAAAGCATTTTTGTAGCATTTGCTATGTGCTGAGCTAAGTGATTTTTACAAATATTATCTCATTAGGTCCTCATCACCACCCTTCAACTTAAATTTGATTATTACCCCCCATTTACAGTTAAGAAAAATGAGGTAAATAAGGTATAAACAATATGTTTTAGGATTGTGCATCTAGTTAGTATAAAAGAACCAATTCAAAATGAGGATATCCCTGATTCTAACACTGGTATTCTATCTAACTCTACTATTACCTGCTTGAGAAATGAATTTAAGATCCACATTAAAATGAAGATATTATCTGAAAAGAATAATGTAATAATTCCTTATCATTTAAACATTTTTAGTGCTTACCAGATTAAGTATCCAGTAACCTAACAGGTCTTCAGAGAATGAAAACCAAAACTAATTATTATTATTTATAAAATAATCTTGTTGCACAAGAAAAATCAAATCAAATTGGAAAAAAAATTCTTAAAAATAAGAAAGAAAATAAAATGCAAACAAACAACAACAAAAAGGAGGAAAATTCTATTTTGTGAACCACACTTAGTCCCTACAGTCCTCTCTCTAGGTGTAGATGGCTCTCATCATCACAAGATCATTGCAACTGTTTACCAGACATTTAAAGAAAAAAAAATAATCCTAATACAATACAAACTATTTGGAAAAAACAGGGAAAGAAAGAGTCCTACAAAATTCCTCTTATGACAGAAATATTGTGCTCATATCTAAATCAGGTAGGGTCAAAACAGAGAAAGAAAATTATGGACCAATTTTCTAATCAATATTTTTGCAAAATATCTTAAAATATTGTTCAAATTTATAAAAGTGAAAGTTATTCCCAATGGATAAATGTTCACAGAATATGAACTGATAATTTTCAGAAGAAGAAAATAAAGTCATCTATAGTTATATGGGAAAAAATGCTCTGCTGATGATTAAAGGAATGTAAATTAAACAACTCTGAGATTGGCTAAGATGGCAATAAAAGGTAAATAATGGGTATTGCTGAATGTGTGGGAAAACTGAGCTACTAATGCTTTGTTGGTAGAGTTGTGAAATGGCCCATCCTTTCTGAAGAGCAACTTAACATTATTCTCAAAGATTTATCCAACTGTGCAAAACCTTTGATCTAGCCGTGTCACTACTGAATTTGCATCCTAACTAAAACATAAAAGAGGAAAAGATCCAGATATGGGAAAAATATGTTTGTAGCAGCTCTTTTTCTAGTAGCAAGGAAATGAAAATTGAGTGTATGCCCATCTGTTGGGGAATGGCTGCATAACTTATGGTACATTATTGTAATAAAATGATATTTATCTATAGGAAATGATGAATAGGTTGTTTTATTTATTTTTCCCAATTTAGTTTATTTGAAGATACAGAATAAGCAAAAAGAAAGTCAGAAAGGCAATAAAAAACAAAATAAAACAAAACAAAATAGAAAATTATTATGTTCCCAGCACAACATCAGTGAGGATTCAAAATATATTTAATTTAAGAATATATATATATGTATTAGTAGGAAGAAATATATTCATGTTTTTTTCCTTGAAAATTATTCTTTTGTTCTCTGCTGTATTCTTTTTTCTCCCTTTCAGCCTCTCCACCACCCTCAAAAAGGCTATAGTTAAGAAAGGATATATTTATATTTACATATGTAGATACATACATACACATACATAAACACACATAGACATTCATATTTCTCTCATTCCACCACCACCACCAGTAAGCAAGTTGCAGTTAAGAAAAGACAGTGTCTCTAGTGGGCCTGTGTCCCAAAGAGATCATGAAAAAGGCAAAAAAAATCCCATGTTGTAAAATTGTTTGTAGCAGTCCCTTTTTGTCAAGGACCTAGAAACTGAGTAGATGCCTATCACTTGGAGAATGGCTGAATAAATTATAGTATATGAATGTCATGGAATATTATTATTCTACAAGAAATTATTAGCAAGATGATTTCAGAGAGACCTGGAAAGACTTATATTAATTGAAGCTAAGCAACCAAGACAACGTTGTACACAGCAACAAGAACATTATAGTATGATCAAGTCTGATGAATGTGACTTTTCAGTAGTGAAGTGATTCAGACTAGTTCCAACTTTCTTGTGATAGAAAGAGCTATATGCACCCAGATAAAGGACTGTTGGAACTGAGTGTGAATCACAACATGGAATTTTCACTTTTTTGGTTTTGTCTTCTTTCATTTTTTTCTTTCTCATTTTTCCCTTTTGTTCTGATTTGTGTGTGTGTGTGTGTGTGTGTGTGTGTGTGTGTGTGTGTGTGCACAGCAGGATAATTGTGGAAATATGTATAGAATATGTATATGTATAGAATAATTACATATGTTTAACATATATTGCATTACTTCCCCTCTAGTGGAGGGATGGGAGGAAGAGAGGGAGAAAAAAAAATTGAAACACATGGTTTTGCAGGGGTCAATGCTTAAAATTAAGTATGTTTTGAAAATTATATATGCTTTGAAAGTAAATAGACTTAAATAAATAAAATTAAGTAACAGAGGCTTTTAAATTCATTTTTAGATGCAGTTTGTTATGGTATAATGGTCATCAATATTATTTTTAAATTGGTTTATGTACTTCTGTCATATATTCACAAATTAACATTTTACAAATAACCCTATCTCTCTGGAACTCAGTTCTCATTTGTTAAAGAGAAAATAAAAATACCTGCCCTATCTATCTACCTTTTAAGTCTGTATTGAGGAAAACATGTTGCAAACCTCAGCAATTATAATTATCATTGTTGCACCATGGAAGGAAAAAAAACATTGAATTGTGTATTGTTTTCAACTTCTTCAATCTTATTCTAATATAAAGTTGGGAATATACATTCAAGGATTTTTGCACTATTTTATTCTCTCTTATTGAAATAGGAAAAAATCAAAAGTATTCAAGTAGATAAAAGAAATTTACTCCAAAAATAATTTCTAATATTTGTACAAAAATCATTAGAAATATTTGATTCTATAACTTCAATTCTATTATAGGTTAATTGAAGTTCATCATAATGATCTTTATTTAGTCAACAGGCAGCAATGATAAATGTTCATATGGTAATATCATGTAAATTCCTCATGATTTATGTATGTTCATGTAGATAAGGTATTGAATAAGTTTTCATCTGAGGTTTAAGGCAGAGAGATCTTTATTCATGAATTCTGTCATTCTCTGTAGGCACTGCCAACTGTGTTTCCTTTATGTTATTTTATTAAATTTTGGTTTTCTTCAGAATGAAAGCATAATATCAATGATAGTGTACCTATCTTCTATTTAATTACAGTCTCTTTTTTGGAAAAATTGATAAATCATTTATAAAATATATAGTAACTAATGGCATATATGTTCAGATAATCCATATATTATATCTTCTAACCATTCTGAATCCCCTGAAGTTTGATAGTTGTGAATACACCTATACATGTGTATGCACACATATATTTCTCTGTAGAAACTTTTAAAAAGCTGTTCATGAAAATGAAATAAACTATGTAGGTCAACTAGTATGTGAACTGTGTTGTTTTATACATTAATATATCCAATCTATTTCTGTGAACTTTTCCTGCTGTGCACAATTTTTGGATGATCTTGTCACTGAAAAATATTCCTTTTTCTTCCTGTTGATATGATCTCCATTGCATTACCTTTATGTTTTCTGCTATCTAAATTGCTGTCACTGACAAGTGATGCATTATCTACAACTGAATAACTACAATGCTTTTTTGTCAAAGCGATGAGAAAATTATCTCTCTGCAGGAGTTCCTTATCTTCCATGTCTCCTTTATCTAACAGCAAATTTATATACAATTGCTATTCTTTGGTCCATTTCATGTAAAATGAAGTGGATTATTATTCTTTTTCAAGAAAGGTATTTTTTAGCATGCAGAAAATATGCTTAGTAATTCCAGTTTCTGCAAAAATAAAAGGAATTATGTATAACTCTGAGCAGCAACAAGGAATTTGATGTACTACATTGGTCCATGTAGCCCTGCTTAGAGTTGGTATTGTTTTATTTCTTCTATTCCTTTTACTGCCATTCAGGCTTATATTTTTAGTTTAAAAAATAAAACCAAACAGAAATGTATTGCCATGTTTTCTCCATTTCAATTATTGTTATCTTATGAGATACTAAAATATTAGTAAAATTCTAAAAAACAAGAGGAAAACATGTAGACATTGAGAGATAATGAAGGATAGAAAGGACTGCCATTCTATAGCCTGTGGGCTCATGAAAATTGGAAAATGACTTAGGACTGAAAAAAAAGTTTCAAATTATACATAAACAAGAAGGAATATTTGATTTGAATCAAAACCTTCAATATGAAGATAACCTCTAGCTATTTTTCCTCACTATGCGCTTCAGGAAAATTATTTGCTATTAATTAATTTGCTTTTTTATAAAATAATGGAAGGGTGGCTTGCATATTCCTAAATTTACTTATTTACTTCCTGTTTTAAATCTCTCTCTCTCTCTCTTTCTCACACATACATACATATTTATGTGTCTGTATTATATATATATGTATGTATATATATGTATGTATATATATGTATGTATATATAAGTGCCTATACATACATAGATATAGATATATAAATAGATATAAACATACATATACTAATACTTATATAAATTTACTAGCCATTTAGAAAATGATTAAATAATAAATTACAAAAATCTTTGAAATATTTGATAATTAGCATTTCTAATTAGTAGGCCTTCCAGAGACCATTTTAAATATCAAACATAGTGAATATAGTTTATTATCATTTTAGGGGTATCCCAAAAGACATACTCATTTGTTACCTCCCTCCAACGTCTATCCCCAGTTCATTTTGGGATTTGGCAACAGGCTCAGATCAAAACAAAAGGATATGAGAGGTAATCAGGTCATCTAACCCTACTAATCCAAAAAAAAGCATGAATTTAAAATAAAAGGGGTTAAACTAAACACAACAGTGCAAAATATATAAATAAATATACACACTTTATCAAATGAATACAGAGTAGCATATTAAAAGAAATTAAATAGATTGGTTCAATTCTATCAGCTTTTGCTCTTTCTAGCTATATATCCTTGAACAACTCAAACTTTCTTCTTTCCATAATCTTCAGTTTAGTGAGGAAAGCACGCTTTCTTTTTTAGAGGGAAAGGTTGAGAATAGGGAGAATATAAATATCTTTAATTAGTCAATTAGTAAACATCTTTTAACTGTCTTTTATATGCTAGGCAAAAGACAGTGTTTACCTCTTAAGTAACTCACAGATTAATATGTACACAAAGCAAGTAAAGAATATGTCAGAGTAATAAAAGAGAATAATTTAGTATTAAAGGGAAGAAAGAAAAACTTTCTGTAGAAGGTAATATTAGATTATCTTATGTGAGGAACATGAAGGAAACCAGTGTCACTGGATCAAGAAATAAAGTTAAAAGATTAAAAAGTTAGAAGTTCCAGAATATGGAGGGATTTTAAGACCAAAAAGACATTTTTATATTTCATCATTATATTGGTAATAGGTATCAACTGGAATTGATTGAACAGGGAAACTATATGATTATAACTTTACTTTAAGAAGACCATTTTTACAGCTAAGCATAGGTGAAACTGAAATGTGGAAAAACTTAAATCAGGGTGATTATCTAGCAAGCTCTTGCCTAGACATGAAATGATGGCTAATAGCAAATTGTAACAATAATTCGGGAAAGGAGAATATGTGAGAAGTTTCAAAGTCAAAATCTATAGGACTTGACAACATATCACATTTAGGTGTTGAGAAGGAATAAAACTTTTAAAAAGCAATACCTAGGTTGTGGACTTGAGTGTTTGGGTACCCTTGTTGTTTTACCCTTGAACATAACTGGGAACTTCAGAAGTGGGAAACATTTGGGATGAAAGCAAATGAGTTCTCTTTTTGGTATACTGAATTTTTAATGTTTATAGGATATCCAGTCCAGCGTGCACAAAAGGTACTTGGAAAGGTAAGACTAGAGGTTAAGAAAGAGTTTAGGATGTATTGGTCTAGGGGCGGGGTTAGAGAAGGAGGGGAAAAGTTAGAACAGACAGTTTTGCAAGGATCAATGCTGAAAAATTTCCTATGCATATGTCTTGTAAACAAAAAGCCAAAATAAAATATTTTGAAAAATAAAATAAAATACCATTTTTTCATTAAATTTTACAGATTGAAGCATACTTTTTCACTTTATCTTTCTTGTTTTATTTTAATATGCAAACACATTTTATATGGCTTCACATGTATGATCAATATAAAATTGCTTGCTTTCTCAAGGGGAGGGGTGAGGTAGGAAGAAGAGAGAGAACTCAAAACTCAAATTTAAAAAAAAGACTTAAATTTTTACATATATTTGTGAAATATTTAACAAAATCCCTGTATGTGCCAAAATGTTTGTGGCAGCCCTTTTTGTAGTAGCTAGAAGCTGGAAGATGAATGGATGTCCATCCATTGGAGAATGGTTGGGTAAATTATGGTATATGAATGTTATAGAATATTATTATTCTGTAAGAAATGATCAGCAGGATGAATACAGAGAGTCTTGGAGAGACTTACATGCTGAGTGAAATGAGCCGAACCAGGAGATCTATATACACTTCAACAAAAATATTGTATGAGGATGTATTCTGATGGAAGTGGATATCTTCAACAAAGAGAAGATCTAATTCAGATCCAGTTGATCAATGATGGACAGAATCAGCTACACCCAGAGAAGGAACACTGGGAAATGAGTGTAAACTCTTTGCATTTTTGTTTTTCTTCCCAAGTTATTGTTACCTTCTGAATCCAATTCTTCCTGTGCAACAACAATCACAATAACAACAACAACAACAACAAAAATTGGTTCTGCACACATATCTTGTATCTAGGATATATTATAACAGATTTAACATGTATGAGAATGCCTGCCATCTAAGGAAGGGGGTGGAGGGAAGGAGGGAAAAATTCGTAACAGAAGGGAGTGCAAGGGATAATGTTGCAAAAAGTTACCCATGCATATGTACTGTAAAAATAAAAAAGTTATACTTATAAAATTAATTTTAAAGAATTTAAAAAAAAAACAAAAAAAAATAATAAACATATTTTTAAGTGGAAACTAGAGAAAAAAGAAAGAGTTTAGAATTTGATAAATAGATTTTTGATTTACCAGCATACAGTTAATGATTAAATCAATGGAAGCTGATGAGACATCAAGTGAAATAATATTTAGGGATAAGACACCAGGGACAAGGAAATGAGTCCTATGGGACACCCAAAATTTAATATGTATGAGATGGATATAGATTCAATAAAGGATAAAGATGTGGTCAGATAGGAAGAATGGATAAAGATCAGAATAATGTCATGGTAACCTTGAATGTAAGAAAAGAGTATCAAGTAGACATGTTAAATTTGGCAGAAAGGTCAAGAAGGGTGAAAACTGTGAAAAGGTCATTAGATTAGACAATTAAACAATTTTGGTAATTTTGGAGGAAGTAATAACAAAAGAGAAAAAAAAATGTATCTAAATGAGAGATGTTACCAAGATTAAAAAAAGAGGACTTGACAACATAGTGCAAATGGCTCAATAGAAGAACAATCTAGAACTCAGGTTATCCTGACATTTTGCCTAATGGTTTCTTTCCTTTTTTTTTTTTTTTTTTTTTTAATTTTAGCAAATTTATTTATTAATGCACATTGTTTTATGAGTCATTTTGGGAGAAAAAACATCAGAACAAAAGGAAAATATCATGAAAGATATTGAAAAACATAAAAAAGAAATGAACATAGCATAAGATGATTTATATTCAGTCTCCTTAGTTCTTTTTCTGCATGCAGATTTTTTTTTTCCTGTCCAAAGTCTATTGGGATTGTTTTGAATTACTGAGCTACTGAGAAGAACCAAATCTTTCATAGTTGATCATAGCACATTCTTGCTGTTATTGGGTACAATAGAACTTTACAAATTGGCGTCCAACGTGGGCCAAGGACTTTTGCTTATCCTGACAAGGACTTATTTTGAGCTAGACCAGACCATCACAATTATTTGTAAAGTTCTTGAATTGTGAGGGTCTGGTCGTCTGCTCAATTATAATCCTTCTCTGGGAGGAGATCTGTAAAATCTTTCCTCTGTGTGCAGGTTTCTTGGGATCTCTGAATCTCCTCCAACTCTTGTCCTTCCTCAAATCAGACTGGTCTCCTTTCAGCCTGCCTGACATCAGAACTTTATCCCAGAGTCTATTCTCCCAGACCAAATGCTGCCCTTCTTTTATCCTCCCAGAGAATGGGCGTGTAAGGACTCAATGGGGTGTGGAGAAATACTTCCACCAATGGACTTGCTCCTCTTAGAATTCCTAAGGAGTAAATTCCTTTTAAAGGCCCGAACCAAAGGTCTGAGCCAGAGAGCTGTCAAGTCAACCTGAGTTCTCACCTTGTCACTGTCCAGACAACCTGAGTTCTCATCTGGTAATCCTAACATATAGGTATTTAAAATAGATATAAAAACCAAATATTTACTGAAAATAAATAATAATTTCTGATCTCCAAATTCAGTTTTAAGACCCCATATGGGGTTGTGCACCATAATTTAAGAAGCTGCTGACTGGTTGATTGCTAGGGACCCCTCATCAAAACCCATAATCTTATATACTACTCTATTGTGATCCTATGATCTTATGTTTAATTACAGTGAGGATATGGGTAAAGTACAAGGCATGGTTCCCAACTTCATGAACTTTACAAGAAAATGAATTATTATGGTCAATGAAAGAATTAAGAAAAGAAACCATCCTATACTTAAGTACTGAATTTTTTGCTAGACTTATTAAAATCCAGAATGGGGTTTTGATTCCATATACTACTAATTTTCATTCCATTGCTTTCTTTTGTCAGTGGCATGTGCTTATAGTTTTACTTTCTTTCATTGTCATTAAACAGTTGGTATAATTCTGCTATAGTTTGAATTATATGTGGAAGGGGAAGAAGGCAGAAATTAAAATTTGTAAATGTAAAAGAGTAAAGTATGTAGTAAAGTCCTAACAACTCTGGAGTTTAGAATGGGGTACCATCAATCATCACAATATAAAGATTACATTTAGGAATTTGTCTAGATTTGATCCTGTCTTTCATCAAGTTATACAATCATCAAAGTATGGTAAATAGGTCAGCTTATTCATCCTGACATGTCAATCATACTAAATGACTTATAAAGTTTTATATTATCCTAAAAAATAAAACACACAAAAAATTATTTAATCTATTAAACTGAAATCATATTCATTTCATCTCTTTCACTGAAAAATGTATATAAAGAATGATGTAGGCTTGCTTTTTCTGATTCTTCACTTCTTCTTACACATTACTTCATTGTTAGATGTTCTGGATATTGAGAAAGAGAAATTGAAAAGCATATTAAGATTATTAATTTAGCATGACTGGGAGGATGATCATATACTTAAAAGAAATAGGGAAATTTAGGAGATGGTTGGAGTTAAGGGGGGAGGTACTAAATTTATAACATGACAATTTTGTAAACCATATGCAATTGTTTGGAATAAAAAAAAAAAAAAAGTTGACTTTCCTAAGTTTTCACAGTGACTACGTTTGAGAAGAAAAGGTTTCTCATTACAAAGCTAGCACTGCTCATTATAGAATCACTTCCTGCTTTTTAAACTTTTGGATTTTAAAACCTACATTAACAATCCTATAAAAAATAAGCTTTAACTAGCTAAGAATGATATAATTCATTACCACTTTAAAATTCATTAGTTTAACAGATAAATTGAAGTACTTAAAAAGAGTACTTGCATTACTCTTCAGAATAAAGCTTTTTTCAAAGATTCTAAGAATGGAAAATGGTTGAAACTATAGGTAACTTTACCCTGAAGAATAATGCAAGTACTCTCTTTGATAATAAAACACCTTTTTAGAAAAATCTTGGAGGATATTTTACAATTTTCTTCTGACTGTTATTGTCCTCCTTTTTTTCACATTAAATGCTCAGGAAGATTCACTGAGTTTTGTCTCTCACTAGCTTTCTCTAAAATGCTTTCATTGTATTATACATTACTAGTCTTGTTTTATGAGGCACTAATTTTGCATTTTTCTCTATTTGCTCTTAAAAGTATTTTGTATTATAAAGTATAGAATTGCCCACAATATCCTTCTCTTTATTGAATAAATCTGTTTTATTAAGGTGGGTTTGTGTCCTTTGGGTTCCCTTAAGCTAATTAATTTTGAATAATTTGGGTTCTGTTAGGCTAATTAATTCTCAGTGATTCAGTGTATAACTTATAATTCCTATCAATGTTTTCTCTTGCATACATTGTATATAAGTGATTATAAATAAATTATTTTAAAAATTTCAAATGAATTTCATATGTCATGTCATTATTAATCTTTCTTATATCTTTGTACTATTTTTGATTTTGCTCTACCACATTTCTCATCTGACAATATATAGATCTCTGATTCAGGATGAAATACAAATCAATGAGTCTTTTGTCATAAAATTAATTTAATCTCTATCATGTTATGAGATAGTTGCCATGACCTGGGAATGGTACCTTTTTAAAAAATAAATTATTCATTATAATATGCCATATTAACCAGGTGGAAGGTGATACAAATGTAATTTTTAAAATAAACTTTTCAAAATTATTTAGTATATGTGTTTACCCATGTGTACAAAATAATTTGAAAAAGTTTTGTGAATGTATTTGGAGTTAAAAATTGATCAATCCCTTCATTTGGCTAAATATTTCCCCACCAAAATATGAGTAACTTTCCATTACTCAAAATGCTAATAGTGATTGTATAGAAAATGTTTCAATAGTGAATCAATATTTACTGGGCTAAATTATATAGAGAAATCTTGTAGGGCTATCTCCTTTGTCTAATTACAGGTGACAGTATACTGTGGACTTAGACAAAAATATTGATGATATGCTTATCATATTTATTTTGCTAATTCACAGCACAAGAGAAAAAGGATCCACAAATATATTGACATTCTAAAAATATGGTCTAATTTAATAAAGTGGAATTTAGTAGAAAAATGGCATGATCTTTAGTTTGTTTTGTTTTTTTTCCCATAGAACACAATTGTATGAATAAGACAAGATGGAGAAATTATATTATTCTTGATTTATATGTAATAAACTCAGAGATTTTAGTTCCAATATACTTGACTTTGGTACATACATATTTGTCTCTTTATGATAAATTTTGGCAAACCACTGTTAAGCGTGACATTTACAAAATGAAGTATAGCTAGAAAACAATACGATTAGGTTGTTAAACAATGAGATACAATGAATGATTAAAATAAATGGAGCAGTCTACCTTAAATTTTTAATAATATAGTATTTTATTTTCTCTAGTTATATGTAAAAATTGTTAACATTTGTTTTTAAAAAGTAAGTTTCAGATTCTCTTCCATTTTCCTTCCTCAATCCATCACCATTGAGAATGCAATTTGATATAGGCTATATATGTGTAGTTATGCAAAACATTTCCATAATATTGTTGAAAAAAATATAAAATGTACCTCCCTCCCAAAAAAAATCCTCAAAAAAATTAAGCCAAAAACAATATGCTTCATACCATCAATTATTTCTCTGGGAATATATATTATTTTTTATCAGAAGTCCCTCAAATTTGTCTTGAATCATTGCATTATTGAGAATGTCATTCACACATATCATCTTATAATATTGTTAGTTGTTCAACACATTTTATTTTGCATTAGCTCATGAAATTCTTTCCCAATTTTTCTGAGCACATCCTACTCAACATTTCTTATAGTAAAATAATCATAATCACATACAACAATTTATTCACTCATTTTAAAGTGCATCTCCCCAATTTCCAATTCTTTGCTCCAAGAAAAAATCTGCTATAATAATTTTGTACATACAGATCCTTTTTATTAAAAAAAAAATTTGGAGATACAGACCAAGTAGTGCCATGGCTAGGTATGCATAATTTTATAGCCCTTTAGGCATAGTTCCAAATTGCTCTAAAGAGTGGTCAAATCAACTTACAACTTCACTAAAATACATTAATTTCTCATTTTCCCTAAGTCCTCCAAAACATTTGTCATTTTCTTTTTTCTCTCTGATTACTCAATCTAATAGGTATGTGTAGTACTTCAGAATTATTTTAACCTGTATTTCTTTAATCAAAAATGACTGAAGGTAGCTGACTACTCCATTTTAAAATTGTTCAAATCTTTTGATAATTTATTAGTTGGGGAATGGCTCTGTAATTTTTTCTTAATTTGATTAAGTTCTCTCTATGTTTGAAAAATGAGGATTTTATCAGAGAAACTTGCTACAGATTTTTTTTCACTATTATTTTTGCTAACTATCTCTTCAATTAATTTCACTTTCTCCTTTCACCCTGTTTCTCTTCAAAATTATAACCCCTTCCCCTAATCTGCTTTCTCTGCTTTCACATCACCACCTCTCCTATCCCATTCTCCTCTATCTTTCTGAAGGGTAAATAGATTTCTACACACAATTGAGTGTGAATGTTATTCCCTCTTTGATCCAATTCTGATGATAGTAGGTTCCCTGACTTCCCCTTACTAACCAATATCCTTGTAACTCCTGAGGGTTTCTCCTAGAAAAGATAAAACACATTGACAAATAGCAGGGAGATAAGAATTACCAAAAAAAAAAAAAAAAAAAAAAAGAAAAAGAAATACTGTAAGAAAGAGACAAATGGATAGTAAGAATCATAGGGTTAGAGCTTCTGTTCACTTTCATAATACTGCATATGAAGAGTAAGGAAAGTTAGTTTAGCACATTTCACAACAGGAAAAGTCAATAAAACATAATATAAACTAAGCCATATTATTTAGAGAGAATTTTTAGATGAAAATAGAAAGAAAATAATGCACATGCATAGAATACTTAGACTGTAGCATGTATGTCTGACATTTATATTTTTAACCTCTTCTTCCAACAGTACAACCTCCGTATTCTAATTTTTCATATAAATAGTGAGTTTACTTTATGGGGGAAAAATGAAATTGAAAAAGATTTCTTGAGCTATCAAAGTAATATGAAAAAATGTATTTCAAACAACTTGCTTCTAAAAACACTCAAATAAGGATTCTCACTTAAGAAAGGATACTTCCAAGTGAAGGCATTGGTTCATACACGATCGTTTAGTTTTTTGTTTTTTTTTTTAAACTTAAAATATTTCAGTCAATAATTATCTATGTATCTGCTTTCTTAACTCTTTAAAGATCTTAGGAAAAATATCTATACATATGTTAATGCATAGTACTACATAAGACAAAGAATGAATTTCTTATATCACTAAGTGGTGAGCACTGCCAAAATGTTTTTCTTCTTATGTGTAGGAATAAAGTCCATATTTCATGTTTGTATTTGCATAAAGAATATTCTTCATGAAAACTCAGGAGAGGAGTAGGTCACAATTTACAACTGATTTTCTATACTATATTACACCTTTTTCAGTGACAAAAGTGAGAGGGCTTTTATTTATTATTATAGATTTTTCAGGAAAAAAATGCAGTTGTGAAGGTTATATTCAAACTGTCTCCTATATACACATTAAAATCATTAAAAACCATATGAAAAATGGGACTGAAGAGATAAATTTATTCAACTGTTTGCTGAGTATTGACATTAAGCCAAAAGTTCTAATACTGATGGGGATAAATGTTGATGTCAGTTGTATATTAGTGCAATAGAAGATTATGTCTTGTGCACAGTCCAAATGATTCTGTGTTGGTAGAAACATTTACAAAATGTTCCTGTTGACAGATAGCCTGACCTTCAGTAAGTCTTAGAATGCAGTAAAGCTCTCATTGTGAAATTTATAGCCATGGAAAGAGATTATTTTAACTAGTCATAGTAAAATAAGCAAAAAAAAAAAAAAGTATTTGATTATAGAAAGTTACCCTGTTGACAAGTAAGTTCAAAATATACACTCAGAAGAAAATAACGAACCCAAAACCTCCAAGAAAAATAAGAATTGTTCTCAGGTCATGGAAAAGCTCAACTAGCAATTTGTAAAGGAAAAATGGCAACAGAAATGAGAGTGATGCAAAAGAAATACAAAAAAAAACAATGCAGAAAATAATGCTGGAAAAAGCAAAATTGATCAAATGCAAAAGAATGTACAAAAGCTTATTGAAGAAATTATTATTTAAAAATTAGCATTGAGTGAACAGAAGCTAATGATTTTATGTAAAACCACATAAAAAAAGAAAAAAAAAGAAAAGAATTTTTTAAAAAGATTGTGAAATTTATCAATGAAAAAGAAATGTACACTTCTGAGGGTGGAATCATAGTGGCAGATCAAAGTCACGAAGCTGATTGAGCCCTTCCAGTTTCCCATGACAATCACATAAAACCAAGCCTCTGAATAGTTTATGACACAGTGACATCACTCTCCAGGTCCATATTGGAAAAACTTCAAGAAAGGTCAGTCTTACTGGGAGAAAAAGGTGTTCACCACAAAACAGACAGAGTCTGGGGAAAGACCCATGAGAATGTTTTAATCACAGCAGATAAGCAAGTAAGACCTTCGGTACTATTTCAGGGGGAGCAAAACAGCAAGGTTGTTCCTAGTTCAACTTCAGAAGACAAATTCTGGGAAACCATGCTGTTTCTAGGAAAAAGCAGATAAAGCTAACCCCTGCAAACACAAAGGGCTCCTGGACTAAAAGTAAAGGCTAACAGTAGCTTAGGAAGCATGGAAAAAAAAAAACCCTTTCACCCCAGGAGAAAAGCTCTACCTTAAAAGTAAAAAAAAAAAAAAAAAAGAAAAAATTCTAAAGAAAATAAAAAAGAAAAAGAAAATGAAATAAAGAAATGAAAGAAAACTCATTTTACTTGATGTTTTGGTATTCCCTATCTGACAGAATGGAAACCACTTTCCAGCTCAAGATAGACTGAAAAAATTTCAAGTGACTTTCACTAGGGTGAAAAAGGTATCCAGCTCACATCATAGAGACTCCAGGAAAGCTGGTGATTGAGTTTTAATCAAACTAAATCAGCAACTAAGACTCTCACTTCTGGCTCAATAGAGAAGCAAATCAGTGGGGCAGCTTCTATTCTCAACTCAGAAGGCAAACTCTGGGAAACCAGCTTATTTCCTGAACAGAACAGGCAAAGCTATCTTTAGGGATAAAACATTAGGGATCCTGATTATCCAAGTTTCAGAGATGCACAGGAAGCTTCAGGCAGTGTTATTTTTACCCCAGGAGCAGACTTCCACCTTGAAAGTTAAAAAAAGAGAAAATACCAAAAGAAAAAGGAAAATAAAAAAAAAAAAAAAAAAAAAAGAGCAAGAAACAGCAAAAAACCTTAACCACTATGGTAACAGAGAATACCAAAATAAAAACTTAGATGGGTTCACAGAGGAATTTCCACAAAGTAAATCTCAAAGAGTGATTTGAATTGGTCTCAAATACACAAAGCCTTCTAGGAAGTGCTGATACAAATACTTTAAAAAGCAGATGATAGAGGTAGAAGAAAACAGGTGAAAAGAAATAAGAGGTATGCAAGAGAAAGTTAACAGCTTGGAAAAAGAAGGCAATTCCTTAAAAAATACAATTTGTCAAATGAAAAAAAAATGAAATGAAATGAAAAAAAGAAATCCACTGAAGAAAAAAATCCCTTCAAAAATAGAATTAACCAAATATAAAAAGAGATCCAAAAGCTAACTTAAAAAAAAATTAATCACTAAAAACTAGAATAGGGCAAATGGAAACCAGTGACTCTATAAGACATCAAGAATCAGTCAAACAAAACAAACAAAAAAAATGGAAGAAAATGTAAAATATCATTGGAAAAACAGTAGACCAGAAAAATTGATGCAGAAGAAACAACTTAAAAATAATTAGTGTACCTGAAGGCCATGACCAAATAAAGTAGACTGGATAGCATTCTTCAAGATATTATCAAGGAAAACTCCCCTTATATGTTAGAAAAAGAAGGGAAATAGTCATTGAAAGAATCTATCCATCATGTTCAGAAAGAAATCTGACAAGGAAAACCCCAAGGAACATTAGTGCAAAACTCCAGAACTACATCAAGGAAAAAATACTGCCAGGTTGCTAGACAAAATCCAGATCCTGGATAATCTGGAAGCTTCTACAATAAAGGATTGGAGGGCCTGGAATACCATATTCTGTAAGGCAAAGGAACTGGGACTGTAACTAAGAATTAACTACCTAGTGAGATTGAGCATCATCTTTTAGGTGAGGCCATGAATCTTCAATGAACTAAGAGATTTTCAATCATTCATATTGAAAAAATAGAATTAAACAGAAAATTTAATCTTCAAACTCAGAACTCAAGAGAAGCATAGAAAAGTAAATGGGGAAATATACTTACATATATATATATATATATATATATATATATATATATATATATATATATATATATGTAATTTAAAGGTTAAACTGCTTACATCTCTCAATGGGCAAATGATTTCTGCAAATCTTGAGAACTGTAACTGTTACTGGAGAGATAGAAGGGTATATCACATCACTAGAGTGTGTGGTTGTGTAGTTGTGAAGGGACTATGATGTTATGAAATCAAAGAAAATGGGACAAATTAGATCACAAGAAGAGGCATAAAAGATATGTTTCAATGGAGAGAAAGTAGGTGTAAAGAGTTGAAACTATGAAAAGGTGCACCACTTGAATCAGACAACCGAGCAATTAAGGCTAATTACCTATTTGACAATGATTCTTTAACTATATGTTTGGAAAAATGACCCTTCTAATTCTTTGGTGCTGGCTCAATATTTGAGGTTAAGATAATAATAGGCAAGGACTAGAGGGTGGCATGGCAGAGGCTAGAGACTCACTTGGCAGCAGGAAGAGGAGGAGAAAGGTGGGGATTCTGGACTCTAAAATCAAGAAGAGATCTTTGCAAAACTCCTGGCAGTTTACCTGCTCCTTTAACTTCTCCCTCTAAAGCCCAAGGACTTTTAATTATCCTGACTCTGGCTGATCCTGAGATTTCCAGGGAGCAAGTTTGGACTTAACAAGAAGGGAGGTGCACTTTCTGAAGTTTGATGTCATTGGTTTTGGCTCAAAAAAGAATTGATTTAATCATTAACTTGGGTAAAGAAATTTATCTATCCTTATAAGGAAAAATAAGAGAAATACGAAAGAAAAGAGAGGGGCTAAATAAAAGTGTGAGGAGAGCAGTAAGACTAGGGAATAAAGGAAAGAGAAGAGGGGATAAGTGAAAAAAGAGAAGTTAGTAGGTGGTGTGGGCCAAAAAGAGCACTTTGAAAGACAGCAAGTAAATAGAAAACAAAAGTATATACAGGGGAGAAATAGGATGGAGGAAAATACAAAGCTTGTAATCATAACTATGAATGTGAATGGGATGAACTCTCACATAAAATGGAAGTGAATAACAGAATTCAGAGTCCATAAAAACTAGAATCCTATAATGTGTTCTTTTTTTTTTTTTATTCATTTTTACAAATTATCCCCTCCCTCCCTCCACTCCCTTCCCCCGATGACAGGTAATCCCATACATTTTACATGTGTTACAATATAACCTAGATACAATATATGTGTGTAAATACCATTTTCTTGTTGTACATTAAGTATTAGCTTCCGAAGGTATAAGAAACCTGGGTAGATAGACAGTAGTGCTAACATTTTACATTCACTTCCCAGTGTTCCTTCTCTGGGTGTAGTTATTTCTGTCTATCATTGATCAACTGGAAGTGAGTTGGATCTTCTTTATGTTGAAGATTTCCACTTCCATCAGAATACATCCTCATACAGTATTGTTGTTGAAGTGTATAGTGATCTTCTGGTTCTGCTCATTTCACTCAGCAACAGTTGATGTAAGTCTCTCCAAGCCTCTCGGTATTCCTCCTGCTGGTCATTTCTTACAGAGCAATAATATTCCATAACCTTCATATACCATAATTTACCCAACCATTCTCCAATGGATGGACAGCCATTCAACTTCCAGTTTCTAGCTACAACAAATAGAGCTGCCACAAACATTTTGGCACATACAGGTCCCTTTCTGCTCTTTAGTATTTCTTTGGGATATAATCCTAATAACAGCAATGCTGATAACTTTTTGCGCATAGTTCCAAATTGCTCTCCAGAATGGCTGGATTCTTTCACAACTCCATCAACAATGTATCAGTTGTCCCAGTTTTCCCACATCCCCTCCAACATTCATCATTATTTGTTCCTGCCATCTTAGTCAATCTGACAGGTGTGTAGTGGTATCTCAGAGTTGTCTTAATTTGCATTTCTCTGATCAGTAGTGATTTGGAACACTCTTTCATATGAGTGGAAATAGTTTCAATTTCATCATCTGAGAATTGTCTGTTCATATCCCTTGACCATTTATCAAGTGGAGAATGATTTGTTTTCCTATAAATCAGGATCAGTTCACTATATATTTTGGAAATGAGGCCTTTGTCAGAACCTTTACTTTTAAAAATATTTTTCCCAATTTGTTACTTCCCTTCTAATCTTGTTTGCATTAGTATTGTTTGTACAGAAACTTTTTAGTTTGATGTAATCAAAATATTCTATTTTGTGATCAATAATGATCTCTAGTTCTCCTCTGGTCATAAATTCCTTCCTCCTCCACAGGTTTGAGAGGTAGACGATTCTCTGTTCCTCTAATCTATTTATTATCTCATTCTTTATGCCTAAATCATGGACCCATTTTGATCTTATCTTGGTATATGGTGTTAAGTGTGGATCCATATCTAATTTCTGCCATACTAATTTCCAGTTTTCTCAACAGTTTTTTCCGAATAATGAATTTTTGTCCCTAATGTTGGTATCTTTGGGTTTGTCAAAGATTAGGTTGCTATAGATGTACCCTTTTTTGTCCTTTGTATCTAATCTGTTCCACTGATCTACCGGTCTATTTCTTAGCCAGTACCAAATGGTTTTGGTGACTGCTGCTATATAATATAGCTTTAGATCAGGGACACTTAGACGACCTTCCTCTGACTTTTTTTTCATTAGTTCCCTTGCAATTCTCGACCTTTTATTCTTCCCTATGAATTTTGTTGTTATTTTTTCTAGGTCATTAAACTAGTTTCTGGGGAGTCTGATTGGTATAGCACTAAATAAATAGATTAGTTTGGGGAGTATTGTCATCTTTATTATATTCGCTCATCCTATCCAAGAGCACTGAATGTCTTTCCAATTATTTAAATCCGACTTTATTTTTGTGGCAAGTATTTTGTAATTTTTCTCATATAATTCCTGACTATTCTTTGGTAGATGGATTCCCAAATATTTTATACTCTCAACATTTGTTTGGAATGGAATTTCTCTTTGTATCTCTTGCTGTTGCATTTTGTTGGTGATATATAAGAATGCTGAGGATTTATGTGGATTTATTTTGTATCCTGCCACTTTGCTAAAATTCTGAATTATTTCTAATAGCTTTTTAGCAGAGTCTTTGGGGTTCTCTAAGTATACCATCATGTCATCTGCAAAGAGTGATAGTTTGATTTCCTCATTTCCTACTCTAATTCCTTGAATCTCTTTCTCGGCTCTTATTGCCGAGGCTAGCGTTTCTAGTACTATATTGAATAGTAATGGTGATAGTGGGCAACCTTATTTCACTCCTGATCTTACTGGGAAAGGTTGCAGTTTATTTCTATTGCATATTATGCTTACTGAAGGTCTTAAATATATGCTCCTGATAATTCTAAGGAATAGTCCATTTATTCCTATACTCTCAAGAGTTTTTAGTAGGAATGGATGTTGGATTTTGTCAAATGCTTTTTCTGCATCTATTGAGATGATCATATGGTTCTTATTAATTTGATTATTAATATGGTCAATTATATTGATAGTTTTCCTAATATTAAACCAGCCCTGCATTCCTGGTATGAATCCTACTTGATCATAGTGTATTATCCTGGAGATGATTTTCTGAAGTCTTTTTGCTAATATCTTATTTAAAATTTTAGCATCAATATTCCTTAAGTAAATTGGTCTATAATTTTCTTTCTCAGTTTTCGATCTACCTGGTTTAGGTATCAGTACCATGTCTGTGTCATAAAAGGAGTTTGGTAGGACTCCTTCATCCCCTATTTTTTCAAATAATTTATATAGCATTGGGGCTAATTGTTCTTTAAATGTTTGGTAGAATTCACATGTGAATCCATCTGGCCCTGGGGATTTTTTCCTGGGGAGTTGATTAATAGCTTGTTCTATTTCTTTTTCTGAAATGGGACTATTTAAGCAATTTATCTCCTCCTCTGTTAATCTAGGAAGCCTATATTTTTGGAGGAAGTCATCCATTTCACTTAAGTTATCAAATTTATTGGCATAAAGTTGGGCAAAGTAACTCCTTATTATTTCTCTAATTTCCTCTTCATTGGTGGAAAGATCCCCCTTTTCATTTGTAAGACTATCAATTTGATTTTCCTCTTTCTTTTTTCTGATCAGATTTACCAAAGGATTATCTATTTTATTGGCTTTTTCATAAAACCAACTCTTGGTTTTATTTATTAATTCAATAGTTTTTTTTGTTTTTTTTTTACTTTCAATATTATTGATTTATCCTTTTAATTTTTGTATTTCAAGTTTAATTTTTGGTTGGGGGTCTACAATGTGTTCTTTACAAGAAAAACATTTAGCACAAAGAGACACATGCAGAGTAAAGCTAAAAGGCTGAAACAGAATTTATTATGCTTCAGCAGAAGTAAAATAAAAGCAAGAAAACAATTCTGATTTCATATAAAGCAAAAGTAAAAATAGGTCTAATTGAAAGAGATAAGGAAGGAACCTAGATCTTGATAAAGGGTACCATAAACCGTGAAGTAGTTTTTTTAAAAAATATTAAATGTATCTGTCCCAACTGATAGAGTAGCCAGATTCTCAGAGAGTTTTAAGCTAGTTGCAGGAAAAAAAATAGACAGCAAAATGATATTAATGAAGGACCTCAATATTCCCCTCTCAAAATCAGATAAATCTAACCTTAAAATAAAAAGAAAGAAACTAAGGAGATTAATAGGATATGAGAAAATCTAGATATGATAGACTTTTGGAGAAAATTGAATAGACACAGAAAGGAACATACCTTTTTCTTGGCACTTCATGACACCTGCACAAAAAATGACCCTGTATTAGGACATAAAAAAACTCACAATCAAATGCAGAAAGGCAGAAATTGTAAATGTTTTTTATATCTCTAAAAAGTTACATGGATAAAAACAGAAAAAAGATCAGTGAATTGGGCATGCAATTAAAAAAAAACTAGAAAAAGAACAAATTAAAAACTCCAGTTAAATACTTAAGTGGAAATTCTGAAACTCAAAAGACCGATTAATAAAATTAAAACTAAGACGATTATTGAACTAATTGATAAAACTAAGGCTTGGTTTTATGAGAAAAAAAAAATCAACAAATTAGATAAACCTTTGGTTTATTTGATTAAAAAAGAGAAAGAAAAAGAAAATCCAAACCAAAGAATAAAACAATAACAACAACAACAACAACAACAACAAAAATATATATATATATATATAGACCAAACTCCCTAATGAATACTGATGCAAAAAACTTTAAAGAAAATCTTACCAGAGAGATTAAAGCAAATCATCAGGAGGATAATACACTATATCTAATTGGAATTTATGCCAGGAATGCAAGGTTAGTTCAGAATCAGGAAAACTATTAGCATAATTGACCATGTGAATAACAAACCCAACAGATTTCATAGGATAATATTAAAAGAAGAAGAAGTTTTTGACAAAATACAGCACCCATTCCCTTTAAAAGCACCAAAGAGCATAGGGATAAAGAGAGCTTTACTTAAAATAATAAGTAGTATCCATCTAAAACCAACAGCAAGCATTATTTGCAATAGACGCACAATGTAATCATACATTATTTGTAATAGATGCAGAAATAAAGTCAGATCTAGACAAATGAAAAAATTAAAATTGCTTGTGGTTAGGACACACTACTATAATAAAAATGATAATTTTGCTTAATATGGCTTCCTTGTTTGGTGCCACAGCAATGATCCATAAAGCATGGTATATTAAAATATAATAGTTAAAAATTAAAAAAAAAAATCTAAAAGAAAAATGAAAAAGCAACTTAACTAGAAAATAAATACAGGATAGATAATTTAAAAATGATTATACTAACCTGAAAACCATATTCCAAAAAGGATCTGAAACATCATCTTACATGAAATTATCAAAAAACTGGCCTGATACTCTAGAACCATAGGATAATATAGAAATTGAAAGAATAAACTAATCACTTCTTGAAAGAAATATGAAGATCAAAATCCCCATGAATATCATAAACAAATTCTGCAACTCTGAAGTCATGGGAAAAATACTGCAATCATTCAGAAAGAAACAATTCTTGTATTTTAGAACTATAATCAGAATAACACATGATTTAGTAGCTTCTATATTGGAGGATCAGTGGTCTTGAAACAGGATATTCCAGAGGGCAAAGGAATTAGGATTAAAACCAATAATTACCTACCCAGAAAAACTGAATATAATGCTTTAGAGAAAAAATGATTATTCAGTGAAATAAAACTTTCAAGAATATATATATATATATATATATATATATATATATATATATATATATATATATATATATATATATATTTTTTTTTTTAATGTAAAGACCAGAGTTGAATAGAAAATTTGATTTTCAAATATGAGACTCAGGAGAATCATAAAGGGGCAATTAGGAAAAGAAAATCAAAAGGCATTAATAAACAGTATGTTTACTAAATTCCTACATGGGAGGATAATACTTGTTCCTCTTAAGAATTTTCTCATTATTAGGGTATTTAGAAGAAGAATATCTATCTATCTATCTATCTATCTATCTATCTATCTATCTATCTATCTAGATACTCAGGTGTGAGTTGACTCTGAAGGTATAATATCTAAAAAATTAAAATTAAGGGATGAGAGAGGAATATGCCAGAAGAAAAAGAAAGGAAGCAGTATAATGAAGTAAGTTATCTGCCATAAAAGAAGCAAGAAAAAGCTTTTGTAGAGGAATGGAAAAAAGGAAGAGAAAGAAAAGTGGTTGAAGCTTAACTCTCATAAGGAATGACTAAATGAATGAATATTGTACACTTTAAATGGAAATATCCTACTCTGAAGGAAATAGGTGTGTAAGGGGAAATGAAAAGAAGGAAGGTTAATAGAAAGAAGGGCACATTGAAGAAAGGCATAGACGTAATCAAAATACTTTTCAGGAAGGACAGGGTAAAAGAAGAAAGAATGGAAACAATGGGGGGAAATACAATCAGTAATAATAATTGTGAAAGGAATTTGCAAGCTGTATTCTCAGATAAAAGTCTTATTTCTCAAACATATAAGAAACAGTCATATTTATAAAAAATAAGTTATTCCTTAATTGATAAATGAACAAAAAATATAAACAGTTTTCAGATGAAATAAAGAAACTATGTATTGCCTTATGAAATAAATATTCTAAGTTACTATTGATTGGAGAATTGAAAATTAAAACAATTCTGAAGACATAAAAGGAATGTTTGGGTTTATGTGGGGAAAATGAGACATTTATGCATTTTTGGTAGAATTGTGAATTAATCAACCATTCTGCAGAGAAATTTGGAACTACATCCAAAGGGCAATAAAACCATCCATTTCCTTTCACCTTACAATATCATTACTAAGCATGTATTCCAAAAGATCTTGATTGATTTCTCATGAAGTTATTAACTTTCATTTCTTCTATTGTGTTTTTAAGGAATATTAACATCAGTGAGTTTTTGTACCTCTTTTTCCATTTGTTCCATTTTATCTTTTAAGGAGTTTATTTCTTTGTTTCTTTCTTTATTTATTTATTTGCTTGTTTATTTATTTATTTATCTATTTATTTATTTATTTATTTGTTTGTTTGTTTGTTTGTTTATTTATTTATTTATTTATTTTTCAGTAAATGTTTGTGCTTCTTTTTCCATTTGACGAATTCTGCTACTCAGGGCTTTCTTGTCATTGCTTTTTTGAATGTCCCTTACCATTTAACCTAGTCTGTTTTTAGCATGTTTTTTTCAGTATGTTTTGTGTTGTCATAATCAACTATTAACTAATTTTTCATTATTTTCTTGTGTCACTGTCATTTCCCTTATAAATTTTATCTCTATCTTTTTTACTTGATTTTCAAAATCCTTTTTGAATCATTCCATGGTGTGAGACAAATTTATATTTTCCTTATAAGCGTTGAATGCAGTTTTGCTTTTTGTTATTTTCTTCTGAATGTGTTTTGATATCCCATGTTAACAAAATAACTTTCTAGAATAAGATTTTTTTTCTGTTTGTTCATTTTCTCATCTTACTTTTTAACTTTTAATTCTTTGTTAATATAAGGCTCTACTTCCATGGTACACCATGTCCTATTCTATGGTACAGGCATTTTAGGCAGCTGTCTTAAGAGATACTTCTGGAAGTCTGTAATTTTGGTATTGGTGGTACAATCTAAAGAAAAATATTTAGTACTCTCCTGATGCCCTCATCTTTGATTGACCGCAAACACTCTTTTCTGCCCTAGAATTGGGAGGACAGTCCCTGCTTCGCTATGACTATTGTCTCTATTGTTTTACTATTTCTTTATACTCTAGGACTTTAAGACAGGACTAAGACATGGATGAAAGCATGGACAGATCTGCAGAGTTCTTGCTCTGTGTTAGCAAAGAAATTCCTTTAATCTTCTGACCATTTGTCCTACCCTCTTATAGTGTGTTGTTTTGGTAAGATCA
This sequence comes from Sminthopsis crassicaudata, assembly GCF_048593235.1. NCBI lineage: Eukaryota > Metazoa > Chordata > Mammalia > Dasyuromorphia > Dasyuridae > Sminthopsis > Sminthopsis crassicaudata. The sequence goes on along the minus strand of NC_133617.1, from coordinate 312,887,161 downwards.
CCCCACATTTATTTACAAATCATTTTATAACGTCTTATCTTTTGATGATATTGTCCTGGGGATTGGACCTCAAAGTTTTCTCAAACTCCTGTCATGTTAGAAAATTTGCTTTGTACAGTTAGTCTCTGTTCCAAATTATTTCTGAAAGAACAAAACTAAACTGGTGGTGAATCATTTTAATTTTGCTAGTGATCAGTGCTAACTTCTTCTGTCCTTCATTTTTGAACTTGAGTGCTTTCACCCCAAGCAGATTCTCATTTGTTTTTTGTCTTAGGAGAAAATAAACAATATTTGGATTGGAGAAGTAACAATAAACTGGATTAGTAGCTGAGACCTAGGATAAAAATGGTCTTTGAACTCAGTTTTGAAGGTAATTCAGTTTTCAAAAAATTATAGGTAATAAAGAGATTTAGAAAGGAGAAAGGAAAAGGGAAAGAGGGAAGTAGTGAAATATCTTACACTGACAAAAATCAATAGACCTCATTGTCTGGAGTAACATAAAATGATTCTAGAAAGAATTTGAAATGATATTATGGGGGAAAATTAATCTCAAAAAATTTTGTGTGATGTCCTAGACTAGAAAGATTATGGTGAACTTAATAGAAATATAGAAATAGTTAAGATTGTTTTTGTTTTTTTAATAATAGCTTTTTAATTTCAAAACACAAGCAAACATAGTTCCCAACATTCACCCTTGTAAAACCCTGTACTGCAAACTTTTATACTTCCCTTCCCTTCATGCCCTCAGCCAGACAGCAAGAAATCCAATATATACCAAACATGTACACTTCTTCTATACATATTTCCACATTCATCATACTACACAAGAGAAAAAGTTCCCTAATACATTTGTCATACTAAAGGAATTTCAACATAGACAGAAGGCAGAGATTATCATACTAAGGGTGCCATTCCCAGATGGGCAATAAGACAGTATTTCTTTATGTTTATCAAAGTGTCAGTCAAGGTCTTAGGGTTTTTAGGGCAACACATCTAAATATAAAAATACCATCTACATTAGGGTGTGAAGAGCTAGTAACAAACATCTAACTAGAGTTTTAAGATTATGTTTCTCATGGTCCAGAGGGGTGCCCTTCTACTTCACTCCCCTCTTTTCTTGAGACAGTTTAGAGATGGAACTAATCAGAGTCCAGTGGAGAGTAAGTGGTTTTGGTGACAAACAACTTAATAGCCTGGGTCCTTTTCCTTATATATGTGGTCAAACAGTTAATCAAACAAGGGTCAATTAGTGGAACCAGCAGAAATAGAGTAAGAGGCCCATCAAGGCAAGTTATAAGGGAGGTCATCCAGGGGGACCAATTGAAACAAAAAGCAAGCAAACAGCAACAAAAAAGTGAATATATTTTGTTGTGATCCACATTCGGTCCCAATAGTCCTATCTCTGAATGCAGATGACTCTCTTCATTGCAAGTCTATTAGAATTGACCTGAATTACCTAATTTTGAAAAGAGCAACATCCATATAATTGATCATCACTTAATCTTATTGCTGTGGACAAGATTCTCTTCGTCCTATTTAGCATCTAGCATCATTTCATATAAGTCTCTCGAGGCTTTTCTGAAATCATCTTGCTGACTTTTTTCTTATAGAACAATAAGTTTCCAAAACATTTATATACCATAACTTATTCAGTCATTTCCCAAGTGATGGGCATCCACTCAGTTTCCAGTTCCTTGCCATTACAAAAAGGGCTGCCACAAACATTTCTGCACATGTGGGTCCATTTCCCTTTTTTATGATCTCTTTGGGATATAGGCCCAATAGAGACGTTGCTGAATCAAAGTGTGATAGCTCTTTGGGTATAGTTCCAAATTACTTTCCAGAATAGTTGGATCAGCTCACAACTCCACCAACAATGTTTCAGTTTTATGGGACAATTCATCCTATTTACATTCACAGTTATGATTACCAGCTCTGTATTTCTCTCCATCCTATTTTCTCCTCTATATATACTTTTGTTCTCTCCACCCTGTCCTCAGTAGTATATTTTTAACCTACCCCAACCACTATCTTATCTCTTATCACCCTCCCCCCTTTTTTACTAGTATTTATCTACCCACCCCACCCACTGCTTTATCTCCTATCATTCCACCCCTTTTCTTACTAGTGCACCAACAATGTATTAGTGTCCCAACTTTCCCATACCCCCCCAACTGTCATCTTAGCCAATTTGATAGGTGTGTAGTGATATCTCATAGTTGTCTTAATTTGAATTTCTCTGATCAATAGTGATTTATAGCATTTTTTCATATGACTAGAAATGTTATAATTTCTTCTTCTGCAAACAGTCTGTTCATATCCTTTGGCCACTTATCAACTGGATAATAGTTTGTATTCTTATAAATTGAGTCAATTCTCTCTATACTTTAGAAATGAGGCCTTGATCAGAATCCTTAGATGTCAAAAAATTTCTTCAGTTTTGGTTTTATTTGTAGGAAAAAACAAAACAAAACACCTTTTTTTTTAAATTTAGTATAATCAAAATTATTCATTTTATATTTCATAATGTACTTTAGATCTTCTTTGATCATAAATTCCTTCTTTCTCCACATAGTCTACCTCTCTATCCTTTGTCCTAACTTGCTTATTGTATCACTCTTTACATCTAAAACATTTTGACCTTATCTTGGCATAGGGTATAGGTGTCTAATTCTTAGGACTATTAAGAGAAGAAATTATTTTTAAAGGAGGTGGGGGGCATAATGATGTTAGTTAGATGTGTACTGAATTTGACAAATCCAAGCAGAGATGTCCAAGAGAGAGCTTAAGTATGCAAGCAGTTGTTTATGCAAAACACTAGCTTAGGAAAGAGAAGAGGGCTTTGATTTCATAATCATCTACAGAGAAATAATAACTTTTAACCCTGAGTGTTGATGAGACGACAAAGAGAGATTATTGAGAGAAATTTAGATATCTCTAAATACCATTGTCCCCCTCTCCATTATTTATTAGTTTTTAAAAATCAATTGTTGAGCTAATTTATTGAAGAAAGAATAAAATTTTGCTGAATTTTACCTGAAAAATCTAAAAGTGTATTTTCTCTCACTTGGGCACTTCAAAATGAAGATGTAGTTAGACCAAAGCAGCTCAGATCTAGCCAGAAAAGGCTCCAAAAAGACAAGCACTAAATGGTCAAGCAGCTAAAAATAAAGATGAGAAAGAATGATCTTTTAGATTTTTCAGGTAAAATTCAGCAAAATATGCAATATTCCAGGTCCTTTAAATCCTGATCTACCTGAGAATGCAGGGCTAACAACTGGCTGTCATCATGGATCAGGGCAGCTGTCCCAACAGCTTTGGAGCCTGCTATTCTCAGCCCCACTAGGAGGGGAACTAGAATAGGAGCAGCCCTCCTTGCTCTATCTAAAAGACCAAAATGTTCTTGGGCCCCTTCTTCAGAGTATAAATATACTTAGGGAATATATATATATATATATATATATATATATATATATATATATATATATATATATATATATATATATATATATATATATATATATATGAGTGTGCAAAGCTGGGAAGATTCTACAAAGGAAAAAGTGAATTCACTGATACAAGGGGTTAATCCCATGGTACATGCAAAAATAGGACCCTGTTGGGGCCCATATTAGGGAGTTTATGGTATTGTTGTGTGGGGGAACCTTGGTAACTGCTATACATTGCTTTTTTGTATGGGGAGCACTCCAGATCATAGCCCTCCATTTGATGCACTATGCCTCAACTCCTCCCCTTCCAAAGTTAACATGGTTAAGTGGTCAGAGCACTCTGGAGGGCAGGTTCTTGGCCCAGAGTGAAAGATTCTGGATGGAGTGGCTCTCTGTCCTCCAGGTGGCATTTACGCCAATGCCCACAAAGTAAGGGGGGGCTGCATCTAGGCAGAGCCAACAGCTTGTGGCAAGGGTGGGGCTGGTCAGGTTTATCAACCAGTGTATTCCAACAAAGACTGACATAAAGGTCTCATAGGGAGATAGCAGTCCTCGAGGGAGTAGAGTCTGAGGAGATGTTGTCGTGATTTCCCCCTCCAGAAAAGATGTGGTCATGGCTGGTCTCAGAGGTAAATGAGGGGGATTAATAACTTCATTAGGGCCTATGGGAATGCTTTCCTTTGGGAGGGTCCTTCTTTGGATTGTGAACAGAGCTCCCAAATCTCTTCCTACCACATAAAATCTGATACCCCAAGTCCTTCCCAATCCTCAGGCCTAATTGTACCATTATTTCATTGTGACTACAATGGGTTTGCAGGTGCCTTCCTTCTGACATTGTTGTGGTGATGTTAACCTATGCACCATTTTTTTAAATACATATACCTTTTTATTTGCAACATATATGCATGGGTAATTTTTCAGCATTGACAATTGCAAAACCTTTTGTTCCAACTTTTTCCCTCCTTCCTCCACCCCTTCCCCCAGATGGCAGGTTGACCAATACATGTTAAATATGTTAAAGTAAAAATTAAATACAATATATGTGTACATATCCAAACAGTTGTTTTATAGTACAAAAAGTATCAGACTTTGAAACAGTGTACAATTAGCCTGAGAAGGAAATCAGAAATTAAGACAAAACTAGAGGGATTGGGAATTCTATGTAGTGGTTCATAGTCATCTCCCAGAGTTCTTTCACTGGATGTAGCTGGTTCAGTTCATTACTGCTCTATTGGTGGCCACGTCTATCAGAATTGATCATTGTATAGTATTGTTGTTGAAGTATATAATGATCTCCTGATCCTGCTCATTTCACTCAGCACCATTTCATGTAAGTCTCTCCAGGCATTTCTGAAATCATCCCGCTGATTATTTCTTACAGAACAATAATATTACATAGCATTCATATATCACAATTTATTCAGCCATTCTCCAATTGATGGGCATCCACTCATTTTCCAGTTTCTGGCCACTGCAAAGAGGGCTGCCACAAACATTCTTTAATATCTCTTTGGGATAGATGGCGGAGAAGAAACACACGTCTCTGTGAACGTCCTCACTCCCTCACAACCAATTAGATAAATTAAGTCTCAGAATTAGCTCAGGACTGATAGATACCATAAGGACTGGAAGCACGACTTACCAGCTGAAGAGAATCTGGAGTTTCAACAGGAAAGGTCAGTTCCCAGGGGAGGAATAAGAGAGACCAGCACAGACGGTGGGGTAGTGGCACACTGCGCCCATTGCGCTGGGAAGGGCTCTGGGATCAGAGAAGCCACTGAGGTAAAGGAATCTGGCACAGGCTGTTAGCTCTTCTCTGCTAATTATTTAGCAGTTCAGAAGAGAAAGCCAAAATATTTTAAAACTCAGATTAGATTTTCCCCGGACCCTGGAGGTGACTCAGCAGATCTCGGCACCAGGGGATGTGGCCTCAGCTACCTCCTGAGAATAGTTAAGAGATTGACAAGTGGGTGGATAGGGCCCAAGGCAACACACACTGCCTAGCTTAGCTGGAGGGAGTGGAACTCAGCTCCAGGAAGTCCCAGAGAAGCGGGACCTTTGAACTAGGGACCGCAGTTTCTGGCAGACACTTCCAGTTTGAGCACAGGGGCTTTTCACGTCACCTGCTGCAGACATCCACTCCCCACCCGGACACATAGGCTGGGCTTTGTGCTGTCTTTACTATTCTACGCCCTCGAAGCACAGTAGTGCTAATCACCTCTGAGGCACTTCCAGGGAGGGGGTGGGGAACTCTCTCCCAGAGCTCTATCTTAGCTCAGGCCCAGGAGCCTCTGCATCCATCTGGTCTGGGAGGAAGCTGGTAAAGAAGTAAATAAATAATTTCCTACCCCAGGGACAGACCCCAAAAGATTTTTTTAAATATGAGCAAAAAAGCTAGAAAAACCATAGATTCCTTCTATACAGAGAAAGAGCGGGTATCCAACCCCGAGGAAGTTAACAGCAGAGAGTCAGCAGATAACAACCCAAAGTGGAACGATCCCTGCCCCCCATCACATAACTCTCTCCTAGAAGAAACTCTTAAAAAATTGAGGGAGATTGAAGAAAAATGGGGAAAGGAAAGGGAAGCTATTATAGAGAAGAACAACATCCTGAAATTGGAGTTGGAAAAAATAAAGAATTCACAGGAGATGCAGGGAAACAAAATTTATGAATTAGAAAAGGTTAAAAAAACACAGGAAAGTAGGATTTCTGAATTGGAAAAGATAAAAAAGTCTCAAGAAAATAGAATTTCTGAATTGGAAAAAGAAAATAATTCTCAAAAAAAAATTAGGGAAATGGAAAAAAATTCAATAGAGCAAAATAATTCATTTAAAAACGAAATTGGGCATTTACAAAAAGAACTAAAAACTGTGAAAGAAGAAAATAACTCCTTAAAAGTCAGGATGGAACAAATAGAAATGAATGATTCACAGAGAACCCAAGAATCAGTCAAACAAAACAAAAAAAATGAGAAGCTGGAGAACAATGTCAAATACTTAGTGGGAAAATCTATAGACCTGGAAAATAGATCTAGGAGAGATAATCTGCAGATCATTGGACTTCCCGAAAACTATGACCAAAAAAAGAGCCTAGATTTCTATTTTACAGGAAATTATCAAAGAGAACTGTCCAGAGATAATAGAAACAGAAGGGAAAGTAGATGTGGAAAGAATTCATCGAACTCCTTCTGAAATAGACCCTAAAAAAAGAACACCACGGAATATAGTGGCTAAGCTGCAGAATTACCACACAAAGGAGAAAATCCTGCAAGCAGCTAGAAAAAAACAATTTAAATACCAAGGTGCCACAATAAGGGTCACCCAAGATCTGGCTGCCTCCACATTAAAAGATAGAAGGGCCTGGAACCTGATATTCCGTAAGGCAAAAGATCAAGGACTGCAACCAAGAATGAACTACCCAGCTAAGTTTAGCATCTTTTTCCATGGAAGAAGATGGTCATTCAATGAAACAGAGGAATTCTATATGTTTCTAAGAAAAAAAACCAGACTTAAACAAAAAATTTGAACTACAACCACAAGACTGAAGAGAAACAGAAAAAGGTACACAGAACCCTTGAGAACTGTAACTCTGTTGTGGGTATAAAAAAACACTCAAGGATAATTTGATTTTACTGATATAAAAGAAAAAAAAGGGGGGTGTAGTAAAGGGAAGGAGGTCGGTTCAGAAAAAGGGGAAGGAGTGATAAAAAGAGGGAAACTACATCCCAGGAAGAGGCATAGAAAATACACCATATCTGAGGGAACTTAGAGAGGGGGAGAATCATTGTGTGAATCTTACTCTCATCAGGAGAGGCTCAAAGAGTAAATAATTAACATATTTGTTTTTCAGAGAATTTTCTCTCACCTCATTAAAAGGGGGGACAGGAAAAGGGAAAAGGAAAAGGAGAATAAGTGAAGGGACTTGGAGGGAGGGGGGAGGGATCCTAAAAAAAAAAAAAGAGGGAGGGTTGCGCGTCACAAGGGGGGTCTGTAAATTAAATATCGGGGAGGGGGATCAGGGGGGTCAAGGGAAAAATGCATAATCTGGGGATAATACGATGGCAGGAAATACAGAATTAGTAATTTGAACTGTAAATGTAAATGGGATGAACGATCCCATCAAACGGAGACGGATAGCAGATTGGATCAAAAAGCAGAACCCTACAATATGTTGCCTACAGGAAACACACTTAAAGCAGGGAGATACATACAGAATAAAGGTAAAAGGTTGGAACAGAGCCTATTATGCTTCAGGTAAAGCCAAAAAAGCAGGGGTAGCTATCCTTATCTCAGATCAAGCAAAAGCAGAAGTAGATCTCGTCAAAAAAGATAAGGAAGGAAACTATATCCTGCTGAAAGGTAGCATAAATAATGAAGCCATATCGATACTAAACATATATGCACCAAGTGGTATAGCATCTAACTTTCTAAAGGAAAAGTTAAGAGAACTGCAAGAAGAAATAGACAGTAAAACTATAATAGTGGTAGATCTCAACCTTGCACTCTCAGATTTAGACAAATCAAACCACAAAACAAACAAGAAAGAAATTAAAAAAGTAAATAGAATATTAGAAAAACTAGGTATGATAGACCTTTGGAGAAAACTGAATGGCAATAGAAAGGAATATACTTTCTTCTCAGCAGTTCATGGATCCTATACAAAAATTGACCATATATTAGGACATAAAGATCTCAAAATTAAATGTAGGAAGGCAGAAATAATAAATGCCTTCTTCTCAGATCACAATGCAATAAAAGTTACATTCAGTAAAAAGTTAGGGGTAAATAGACCAAAAAGTATTTGGAAACTGAATAATCTCATCTTAAAGAATGACTGGGTGAAAGAGCAAATTATAGAAACAATTAACAATTTCACCCAAGATAATGACAATGATGAGACATCATATCAAAATCTGTGGGATGCAGCTAAAGCAGTAATAAGGGGAAATTTTATATCTTTAGAGGCTTATTTGAAGAAAATTGAGAAAGAGAAGATTAACGAATTGGGCTTACAACTTAAAAGGCTAGAAAAAGACCAAATTATAAACCCCCAACCAAAAATTAAACTTGAAATACAAAAATTAAAAGGAGAAATCAATAAAATTGAAAGTAAAAAAAACTATTGAATTAATAAATACAACCAAGAGTTGGTTTTATGAAAAAGCCAATAAAATAGATAAAGCTTTGGTAAATTTGACAAAAAAAAAGAAAGAGGAAAATCAAATTGATAGTCTTACAAATGAAAAGGGGGATCTTTCCACCAATGAAGAGGAAATTAGAGAAATGATAAGGAGTTACTTTGCCCAACTTTATGCCAATAAATTTGATAACTTAAGTGAAATGGATGACTTCCTCCAAAAATATAGGTTCCCTAGATTAACAGAGGAGGAGATAAATTGCTTAAATAGTCCCATTTCAGAAAAAGAAATAGAACAAGCTATTAATCAACTCCCCAGGAAAAAATCCCCAGGGCCAGATGGATTCACATGTGAATTCTACCAAACATTTAAAGAACAATTAGCCCCAATGCTATATAAATTATTTGAAAAAATAGGGGATGAAGGAGTCCTACCAAACTCCTTTTATGACACAGACATGGTACTGATACCTAAACCAGGTAGATCGAAAACTGAGAAAGAAAATTACAGACCAATCTCCTTAATGAATATTGATGCTAAAATCTTAAATAAGATATTAGCAAAAAGACTTCAGAAAATCATCTCCATGATAATACACTATGATCAAGTAGGATTTATTCCAGAAATGCAGGGCTGGTTTAATATTAGGAAAACTATTAATATAATTGACCATATTAATAATCAAATTAATAAGAACCATATGATCATCTCAATAGATGCAGAAAAAGCATTTGACAAAATCCAACATCCATTCCTACTAAAAACTCTTGAGAGTATAGGAATAAATGGACTATTCCTTAGAATTATCAGGAGCATATATTTAAGACCTTCAGTAAGCATAATATGCAATAGAAATAAACTGCAACCTTTCCCAGTAAGATCAGGAGTGAAATAAGGTTGCCCACTATCACCATTACTATTCAATATAGTACTAGAAACGCTAGCCTCGGCAATAAGAGCCGAGAAAGAGATTCAAGGAATTAGAGTAGGAAATGAGGAAATTAAACTATCACTTTTTGATGGTATGACATGATGGTATACTTAGAGAACCCCAAAGACTCTGCTAAAAAGCTACTAAAAATAATTCAAAATTTCAGCAAAGTGGCAGGATACAAAATAAATTGACATAAATCCTCAGCATTCTTATATATCACCAACAAAATGCAACAGCAAGAGATACAAAGAGAAATTCCATTCCAAACAAATGTTGAGAGTATAAAATATTTGGGAATCCATCTACCAAAGAATAGTCAGGAATTATATGAGAAAAATTACAAAACACTTGCCACAAAAATAAAATCAGATTTAAATAATTGGAAAGACATTCAGTGCTCTTGGATAGGCCGAGCGAATATAATAAAGATGACAATACTCCCCAAACTAATCTATTTATTTAGTGCTATACCAATCAGACTCCCAAGAAACTATTTCAATGACCTAGCAAAAATAACAACAAAATTCATATGGAAGAATAAAAGGTCGAGAATTGCAAGGGAACTAATGAAAAAAAAAAAAAAAAACTCAGAGGAAGGTGGTCTAAGTGTACCTGATCTAAAGCTATATTATATAGCAGCAGTCACCAAAACCATTTGGTATTGGCTAAGAAATAGACCGGTAGATCAGTGGAACAGATTAGATACAAAGGACAAAAAAGGGTACATCTATAGCAATCTAATCTTTGACAAACCCAAAGATTCCAACATTAGGGATAAAAATTCATTATGCTTAAAAAACTGTTGGGAAAACTGGAAATTAGTATGGCAGAAATTAGATATGGATCCACACTTAACACCATATACCAAGATAAGATCAAAATGGATCCATGATTTAGGCATAAAGAGGGAGATAATAAATAGATTAGAGGAACAGAGGATAATCTACCTCTCAGACTTGTGGAGGAGGAAGGAATTTATGACCAGAGGAGAACTAGAGATCATTATTGATCACAAAATAGAAGATTTTGATTACATCAAACTAAAAAGTTTCTGTACAAATAATACTAATGCAAACAAGATTAGAAGGGAAGTAACAAATTGGGAAAATATTTTTAAAAACAAAGGTTCTGACAAAGGTCTCATTTCCAAAATCTATAGAGAACTGACCCTAATTTATAAGAAACCGAACCATTCTCCAATTGATAAATGGTCAAAGGATATGAACAGACAATTCTCAGAGGAAGAAATTGAAACTATATCCACTCACATGAAAGAGTGTTCCAAATCACTACTGATCAGAGAAATGCAAATTAAGACCACTCTGAGATACCACTACACACCTGTCAGATTGGCTAAGATGACAGGAACAAATAATGATAAATGTTGGAGGGGATGTGGGGAAATTGGGACACTAATACATTGCTGGTGGAGTTGTGAAAGAATCCAGCCATTCTGGAGAGCAATCTGGAATTATGCCCAAAAAGTTATCAAACTGTGCATACCCTTTGACCCAGCAGCGCTACTACTGGGATTATATCCCAAAGAAATACTAAAGAGCGGAAGAGACATATATGTGCCAAAATGTTTGTGGCAGCTCTTTTTGTTGTAGCTAGAAACTGGAAGATGAATGGATGTCCATCAGTTGGAGAATGGTTGGGTAAATTGTGGTATATGAAGGTTATGGAATATTATTGCTCTGTAAGAAATGACCAGCAGGAGGAATACAGAGAGGCCTGGAGAGACTTAAATCAACTGATGCTGAGTGAAATGAGCAGAACCAGAAGATCACTATACACTTCAACAACAATACTGTATGAGGATGTATTCTGATGGAAGTGGAAATCTTCAACATAAAGAAGATCCAACTCACTTCCAGTTGATCAATGATGGACAGAGGTAGCTACACCCAGAGAAGAAACACTGGGAAGTGAATGTAAATTGTTAGCACTAATATCTGTCTGCCCAGGTTGCATGTACCTTCAGATTCTAATATTTATTGTGCAACAAGAAAATGATATTCACACACATGTATTGTACCTAGACTATATTGTAACACATGTAAAATGTATGGGATTGCCTGTCATCGGGGGGAGGGAATAGAGGGAGGGGGGTAATTTGGAAAAATGAATACAAGGGATAATATTATAAATATATATATATATATATATATAAAATAAAAAAAATTAAAAAAAAAATCTCTTTGGGATATAACCCCAGTAGTAGCACTGCTGGGTCAAAAGGTATGCACAATTTGATAACTTTTTAAGCATAGTTCAAAATTTCTCTCCAGAATGGCTAGAGAAATTCCTATGTATCTTAACATAGGAGTCCTGGCCTCCTTCAGAGAGCCAATCTGCTATAGTTTCACAGCCCCATGATCTGCCGAGGTACTGGCACAACCCCTGATAAGCAGATGGTCCATCCACAGGGCACATATAGTACTTAGTTTTCCCCAATCCTTTCTCCATGCTCAAGGACCCACATCTGTATGAAGGAAGGGCCACTTTCACAAACTCCCTTCCCTTTAACCTGGAGGGACCCTTTTTTATGAGTGTTATAAAATACAGCCAGTGGGAGGGTAGGAAATGCCAAGAGTTTCCCAAGAACTTCCACAGATCCAGCAAAAGCCATGACTGCCTATAAGTCCCTTTCAGGCCTCCCCCTTCCTCCCCAGTAGTTTTTAATTAGGTTCCACACATATCTACTGGAAGAATAGTGGCTAGACTTCCCCAATAGGGTGGGAGAAGCAAGAGGGAGGATCAGATCATAAAAAAGGATAAGATAGGAAAGCACCATCTTCCTGAATTAGGGCCTGCAGGCACATCAGCAGCAGGATAAGGCTTCTCATGTGAATAATGGATCCAAGCTTTAAGATGGGCTACCTTCACTGTTGAGGGATTGGAGAGGATGACCTGATGGGCCAGTACAGTGGGGTTCCAATACAGAGCCCTTTAAGATTCCTTTCTGATTCCCAATCCCCCTTCACTCTCCCCCTCCCCCCCCCCCCCACCCATGGCTGAAGAAGCTAGGATCTTTGATTCACAAATCTTGGTCAAAAATCAACCTTTTGAATTCCAATGATATCTAGGCTTTCCCAGCCCCCATTAGATCTGAGTTAACTTGGGTTTTCCCAGCACTCCACTATCTGCTCAGATTTCCCCAACCCCCACAAACAGCTTCTTCCTAATCTAAAAACCCATTGAATTCTATTCAATGCTAACCCTGGCTGAAACCCACCTTCAAGATCACCAAGAGCCCCCATTGTAAAAAAGAAAACCCTGGAGTCCACTCTTGGAAGGAGCCCTAAAACATGGTATCCTTCCGGCCATGTAAGAGTTCCTGTCTGCCCTGCCAGCTCTGGCCCTGGCATCTTTCAACCTTTACCCTTATTTCTAAACCCCTACAATAAACCTTTTTATCAATCTAGGTTTTAGGGCCTGTAAATTCCTTTACAAGGGACTCTGCACCGTCACTAGACTGAGTTTAACTATGTATCCTTGTGCCAAACCAAAAGGTGTTACCCCTTACTTAATTCTCATCACCATGAGGAAATGTTCTGGTCAGGATCCAATCCCCTGGTTGAAGGTCCGGGCCAGCAGGCTGGGGCAGGAGAGGCAGGGCAGAGGCTCAAATATGAGCTCTGACTGCTGCCTGGATGTTTTAGAGAACTTGTAGAAACCTGAAAAGGGAATCATTAGTAACATTATAAGAGCCATCCTGCCCCATGTGAGGAAGGATGGAGGTGGAGCACCGAGTAGGATCCTACCCAGATCTCACCAGTACCCAACTGGAGCTGAGAAATGTGCTCCTTAAGTGCCCTGTTCTTTCCATCTACCTGACCCGATCCCTGTGGGTCCATAGGCACAGTGCAGGCGCCACTTGAACCCGAGGGCCTGTGCCAGGGACTGCACAACATTAGAAACAAAAACTGGCCATTGTTAGACCCAAGGAAAAAAGGGAGTCTGAACGGGAGAATAATCTCAGTCACAAGTTTCTTGGCCACATCCAAAGAGGATTCAAATTTCACAGGAAAGGTTTCAGGCCAACCTGAGAAGGTGTCAATAAAAAGCAAAAGATAAGGATATCCTTGAACCTGGGTTTCCATGTCCATGAAATCAACTTCCCAGTGTTTGCCAGGTATGAGTCCTTGGAGACACAGACAGACATAGTGGGCAGATGGGCAGGGTTCACTTTGGCACAGTGACCCGACCTGCGGGTCTCGAACTAAGGGAGTCTGAAGCCGCGTGCCAACCTGTAAGCAAAGCTAGTAAGGCAACAACCTGGGAATGGGTGAAGAAAGCAAGAGGCGGAGACAACTCTGTGCAAAGCAGAATAGCTCATTTATTGAAGGAAAGTACAAGGCTTATATATGTTTCCAGAGTATAGGTTTGAAAAAACAGTTCTGTGACTATGTGACTAGGGGAACATTTGATGATTAAGGAACATCTGGTGTTAGATATGTGTGACCTTGTGATATTTTATGGCAGGATGCTCTCAGGCTAAGAAAGAATGCTTTATTGCTCACACCTGGGCTTTATGACCTTCAAGGCAGGATGTTCTCATGCTTCACTGTATTGCTTATCAGTTCTTTGGTATTTGGGGTGTGGGGCAGGGGCTCCAGCAGCACAGGTCAGGCATTGGCAGGCAAGAAAAAGAAACATTTATAGAAAGAAACATTAAAGTTCCCTAATACATTTGTCATACTAAAAGAGTTTCATACTAGACAGCAGGCAAAGATTATCACACTAAGGGTGCCATGTCAAGACAGGCAATAAGGCAATATTTCTTTGTTTATCAAGTTGTCAAGGTCTTAAATTATTTTTAGGGCAGCACATCTGGGGATGTAAAATACCCTCTACATTAGGGTGTGAAGAGCTAGCAACAAACTTCTAACTACACAGTTTCAAGATTATGTTTCTCATGGTCCAGAGGGTGCCCTTCCATTTCAATTTCTATTCCATAGGTTGGTTTAGTTTAGTGCAAGACGAAACTTAATGTCTATTTTATACTTTGGTATGTCTGTTAGAAAAAAAATAGTATTGTAGAAAATATTATTTGATCATGCATTTTTCTAAATAAATATCTTTTAGATATAAATATCGTCTATATATACAACAACAATTTTAGAAGTAATAAATTAGCTGTACTAATTTATTTCTGGTGTATTTTTTTTTAGGATTGAAAATGATGGTTTTTAATTTTGCCTTAACAAATATTTCTCATAGTATTTGTAGCTAAATATTTTCAGTCAAATCTATTTACTACTATTGTACCAAATTCTTAACTTTTGAAAATAAAGAAAATTTTGCAAATGTGTTGCATATATTTCTAATATATTGCTGTTATTATAAGCAAGATACATACATATATATGTATACACACACAAACACACACACACACACACACACACACACACACACACACACACATATATATATACATATATATATATATATATATATATATGAAAGCTATTTATACTGTACCAATTGGAAATAAAATCCATCAATATATTGGGTTATTTCTATAAAGCTAAAGTAATGTGTATTTTCAAACATGAAATGCAGAAGTTTATTTCTTTAAGCACTAGGAACTCACCAATGAAGTCATATTTCTAAATACATAGCCATTGTTTAAAATGTTAGCTAGCATATATTTTAACCAACATGGATGGCAAAATAAAACTTTCATTTACTATATACAAATCTTGTAATGTGCTAGAATGTTAGTTTTCACTCTATTAAATGATGGGTTTGTTCAGTATCTTTGTTTATTTTCTATTAATTATTAATCAACATTTTTACTTTTTAGTTGTCATATTAATCAGAGGAAAAGTTTATTTATTTATTTTTTCAATTAGGCCTCTGATAACAGAAGAAGCATAACTACATTGTTAACTCAACAAAAACAGGCACTAAAACTTCTCTATCCTTACATATACCATATTTCTTATACAAAATTTTGTTTGTGGAAGATATTAACTCTATATTTGATGAGACAATCAAGGAATGATTTTAGGAACATTCTCAAATTGCTAACATATAGGTTTCATTAACTTTCAAAAGTTCACAGGAAGAGACTGTGAAAGTTATATATTGCATTTTTAGTTTGCCACAGAATCCAACATTTTGATATATGTTAATTTTTATTAATCAATAATAAATAACTAAACTATGTATATGTTCATTTTTCCATTCCATTAATATCCAAATAAAACATGTAAACTTCAATTAGCTTCCAATTATCTCATGTATTTTGAAATACCCTCATCTACCACTTTTCTGACTTTTGCTCTTGATTTGAAAATCAAGTTCCTGTCTGAATTTTTTGCTTATGCAAACTCTTATTTTTTTTTCCATTTTATCTTTCTGCGTATGGATCTCAACCTAAAACCTAAAAAAAAAAAATGTGAAAAATAAAATTAAAAAAAAAAGGAAAAAAAGAAACAAAACTTGGTCAAGCATCATATCCTCAATCCTCTCTGAAATAACCTTAGAAAAATAAGAAAGATTAGGAATCATCTTAGGTTAGATTAACCTTTCATTTTAAAGACAATAAAGGTGGAGAGGTAAACTGACATTATGAAGAAAACATAGCTAATAAAGGGCAGAGACTTCAGATATCTCATGTCTGACACATCCAAGTATGTTGTTACATCATTCAGATGTCTCCTAATCTTAATGATTATCTTCACCTGTATATCATGTAATAGGTTATTTATAACTGTATTATACTATCTACTTTGTTTTCTTTTATAAATTATTTTTTAATTTATTTTAATATTATTTTTGAATTTCAAAATTTCTTTCACCTGTTAGTCCCTCTGCCCTGCATCAGAAAAGCAAGCTGCATGGTATCAGTTGTACATGTGAAGTCATGTAAAATACATTTCCATATTTGCAGAGGTTGTTGTTTGTCTTTTATTCTCAAAGAGGGCCATGAAATAAGAGAGGTGATGCTATGACATGAAAGTGAATTATATTTAAATGAGGGAGGACTGTGTAAGCTTACCTACTTCACTTTCCCTTCCAGAGCCATTTGGGTCTCCGGACAAGATACAGATCAAAACAACTGGAGTTGGCCCTGTGTGAAATGGGAAACTTTGACATTTTTAAGCTAAAGTATTCAGGTCTCAGTTTGATTGAGGCTGCCTTCAATCAGTAATCAAGGCTAGGTAGCAATTGAGGTAAGAATCTCCTCTTTAGGTTAGTCCAAAAACAAGGAAACAAGCAAACAAAAAATCTAAATAAATAAATAAGTGAATGAATGAATCTGGGAGGGGGAGACCCTCAGGGTTCCTCACCTAAGGAGAAATGACTGGCATTTACATTCATTCTGAGTCAAAGATGACTCAAACAAGGACCAAATAGGGCTTGGCCTAGGACCTTTTGGTGGCCATTTAGAATCAGTAAAGTGATCTAGAATTGATCAATTGGAAGACTCTCTATTTTCTTCCTTCTTTCTTTCCTTCCTCTGTTCCTTCCTTTCCTCTTTCCTTCCTTCCATTCTTCACTCCTTTTTTCCTTCCTTCCTTCCTTCCTTCCCTTTTTACTTTCCCATCTTCCTTCCCTTTCTCCTTTCCTCCCTTCTTCCTTACTTTCCTCCTTTCTTCCTTCTTCCTTCTTCTCCCTCTATCCACATAGGGTATTACCTAGAGATGCTCTTAATAGCATTTTTGTTGGTCTTTTACACCTCTGAACCTTCCTAAGATATCTTGGGGTTTCCTGGCAAGATTTTCCTGGCAGACACATAAGACTGGAGTTGGTTTTGGTTTAAGGCTTGAATCCTTCCATCTGACAAAATAATGTTAAAGTTTTTAGAAGCCACATGTACTATCTTTCAGCATAAAAACATAAAGAGTGTAGTTCAATTTAATCTTAGTATATTTCTTTTATGTTTACCTTCTTGTGCATGTCCTGAATCTTATATTTGTAAGATATATATACATATATATATATATATATATATATATATATATATATATATATACATAATATACATATATATATATGTGGGTGTGGGTGTGTATATATATATATATATATATATATATATATATATATATATATATATATATATATATATATGTTGTGACCCTGGTTATCTTAGAATCAGCCAGAGTCAGGATAAGCAAAAGTCTTTATTCTTGTTCTTTTTAGGTAGCTCTCAGGGGATTACTATAGGAATCTCTACATCTCTTTCCACTCTATCTACAGCAAAAGAATGAATCTCCTCCTCCTACTCCACCCACTGATCTCACTTCCCCTTCTTTGTCCACACCCACAGCACAAAATAGTTAAATAGGATCATACTCCAAACATGTTAATAGAGAATTGTCCAATTGGTAATTAACCTCAAGTGCTAGGTTACCTTGCATCTGCTCAGTTGTAGCCCTTTACACACACACACACACACACACACACACACACACACACACACACATATATATTGTGTTTCTGGTCTTTCTTCAAGAGCACTAGATATTCCTTTATGCTATTATCTTTTTTTTAAACCAAAACCAAAAGGTTATCATTGGATATATCTATCTACATAATTGGTTTCCTTAAAGAAAAAGTATACATGTATATATACATATACTTATATATATAAACATTAAAATGTACAATATATATATATATATATAAATTATATAATGTGTATCTATATAGATATAATTATATTTTGTAAATATATATATATATATATATGTCATTGTATTTTGTAAATATATACATATATTATATCATTACATATTTCCAAATTATATTTAACTTTTTATCATTCATTTAATTTTTTTGATATTTAAATTCTCTGTCTTCTTCCTGCCTCCACCCTCTCCTTAAGAAGGCAAAAACTTTGACATTTATTAGACTTGGAAAGCCATGCAAAACATGTTTTCATATTAGCTATGTTGCAAAACAAAACAGACAAAAATTAAAACAAGAAAAATAAAGTAAAAACTCTTTCTCCATATATGCTCAGAATTCCTCATATATCTGTCATATATATCATATATTTTTCTGAAGGTGGATAGTTGTTTTTTTGCTATTGTTGTTGAAATATATTGATTAGAAAAATGCACATTAAAATAATTCTAATATACCACCTCACATTTATCAGATTAGCTAACCTAAAATGAAAACAAATAATTATAAATATTGAAGGGGATGGGAGAAAACTGGAAAGTTGGCAGAGCTGGAAAGTAATCTAGTCATTCTGGAGAGCAATTTGGAACTATGCCAAAAGGACTTTAAAACTGCATACTCTTTGATCTAGCAATGTCCAAAAGAAATTATAAAAGAGGAAAAAATACCTGCATGTGCAAAAATATTTATATCAGCTCTTTTTGCAGTGGCAAGGAATGGAAAATTAAATGGATACCCATCATTTGGGAAATGGTTGAGTAAATTATATGTGTGAATGTAATGGAATATTGTTCCATAAGAAAATGATAAACAGGATGATTTAAGAAAATCTTGGAAATATTTACATGAAATGATTCTGAGTGGAGTGAGCAGAACCAGGGAAACATTGTATACAGTAACAAGGAAGATTATGTGAAGATCAAGTATGATAGAATTAGCTCTTCTCAGCTCTTCTCAATTCCAATAGACTCAGAATAGAAAATGCCAATTCACACATGGAAGGAGACTTGTGGATATTAAATACAGATTGAAGCACATTATTTTCACCAATATTTTTTTCTTTCTCCTGCTTTTCCCCTTTTATTCTGATTTTTCTTTCACAACATGACAAATATGAAAATTTTAAAAATGATTTTAATTGTATAACCTATATCAGATTTCTTGTCTTCAGAAGAGAGTAAAAGAGAAAAAAATAATAAAAGAAGGAATAAAAATGGACCTCAAAATCTTTCAGAAGTGAATTTTTTATATTCATTTACATACAATTACATGAATACAATTTACATATATACATTTACATTACATGCATTACAATTTACATACATATATTTATATTACATTACATTTTACATACAATACTAATATTGAGAAAAAATAGTAGAATATATTCCATCAAGATGATGAAAAGATTGGAGATCAAAACCTAAAAGATTTACTTAAAGGAACTAGAGATGGAAGAAAATAAGGAAAGATTTATAAGGGACATGATAGCAGTCTTCAAATGGTATAGGCAAGGAATTACACTTATTATAATTGTACTTTTACTTCCAAATTACTAAGAGTAATATGTGAAAATTTTAAACTGACACACATATTTAACATGAAGATAAAATTATGCTTGTCTCAAAATAGAATGGATTGTATCTTAAAGTAATGGATTCTCCCTCCTGGAAGGTTGACAAATAGAGTATAATAAGAAGTATTATGTAAGGAATTCATGGTATCTAATATTTCCTCTAATTCTAAGAGATGGAAGATCTTTTTTTTTTTTTTAATAAGTCCTCAAGATTGGCAAACATTATATTCTTAGCTGGAGGGTTTGATTCTTGGAAATAGTCATGTTATTTAGGACTTGGGACTTGTTATTATACTAACCAATGCCATTTATTTTTCTAAAAAATAAGATATTATTCAAAGAAAGCAATTTCTTCTGTGCTACAAAAACTGTTTCCTATAATGACTCCAAGAGAAGTTCCAAAATTGCAAATGTAATATCAGGAAACAGTTCAATGATGCTTACTTTAAAGTAAATTACTTATTTGCTTGTAAAGATGATTATTTATCTTTAAAATCAAATATTTCATTTTCACATAGTAAGCATGTAATAAGCATATTTTCTTTTTTTCATTAAAAATTAAGAATTACAAATGATACTGCTCCTCAGAGCTCCACCTTTGTGATCAGAAGATATACTCTTTCTTATGTTCTTGATCCTTGTGATCAAAAGTAATACTGCCGTTAAAGGCTAAGACAGAGGCTCTCTTAACAGAAAATATTCCTCTCCACCCTTGAACTATGACCCCAAAGTTGGCATAATCAATAAATTTGCCAGGAAGTTTCTTTCAAGGCTTCCACTCCATCTTGATCAAAAATATTCTTTTCTGTCTATAAAGTATGACCCAGAAAAAATTATATATATATATATTTGCCACATAGGCTGTGTAACAGACTTTACTCCTATTTCACAAAATTGTCTTCCTCTATTCTTAAGTTGCTTGTGGTGGAAGAATCTCTCACTTTGTTTTTTGTTTTTTGTTTTTTGTTTGTTAGATTTTGTTTTTTTATTTGTCACTCCATATTTTAATGTAAGGCCTTGCTTTATAGTTGTTTGTAGGGGAATATTGGGAAAACTAAAGTGAGTGCTTTATCTAATTTGTCATGCTAACAATTCCCCACAAAGTTAGATACTTTCAATTTTTATTTTTGTTATATAATTATATAAAATTGGGGCAATTATTGTTTATAAATTCTTGAAACATGAAGTAAAGATTCCTACTGTCATCATAGATTTTATATGATCTTTTTAAAAATTATATTGTTTATTTTTAATACACATTGTTTATGATTCATCTTGGGAGAGAAAAATCAGAGCAAAAAGGAAAAACCATGGGAAAGTTAAAAAAAAAAAAAAAAAAAAAAACAGAAAAAAAAATGAACATAGTATGTGGTGATTTACATTCAGTGTCCTTATATCTTTTTTCTGGATGCAGATGGCATTTTCTGCCTAAAGTTTATTGAAATTGCTTCAGATCACTGAACTGCTAAGAAGAACCAAGCCTTTCTTAGCTGATCATCTCTCATTCTTGCTGTTATTGCATCCCAGCTGGCTCTGCTTGTTTCAAATATCAGTTCATGTAAATATCTCAAGGCCTTTCTGTAATCAGCTTGTTCATCATTTTTTATAGAACAATAATATTCCATTAATTTCACATAAAACAGCATGTTCAGCTATTCCCCAATTGATGAGCATTTATTCCTTTTCTAATTCTTTGTTACAACACAAAGAGCTACTACAAACATTTTTGCATATGTGGGTCCTTTGCCCTTCTTTATTATTTTCTTGAGATATAATCCCAGTAATGGCACTGCTGGATCAAAGAGTATGCACTTTTGGTATAGTTCCAGATTGCTCTCAGAATGTTTGAATCATTTCACACAACTCCAATAATAATTCATTAGTGTACCAGATTTCCCACATACTTACCAACATACCTTTTTCTGTCATCTTAACAAATCTGTGAATTGGTATGTTAGAGGTGTCTTAATTTGCATTTCCCTAATCAATATTGATTTAGAACATTTTTTTCATATAATTATAAATGGTTTTAATTTCATCATCTAAAAATTGCCTGTTCATATATCCTTTGACCATTTATCAAATTAGGAATGACTTATATTCTTATAAATTTGACCCAGCTCTTTATATATTTTAGAAATTAGTCCTTTATCAAAAATAGTCTATTAAAGTCCCCCCCCCAGCTTTGTACTTTCCTTTTAATCTTCTTTTTGTTGTGAAAATCTTTTTAATTTAATGTAATCAAAGTTGTCAATTTTACCTTTCACAATGTTCTCTGGTTCTTTTGTCATAAATTCCTCCCTTCTTCGAAGATCTGATGGTAAATTATCCCTTGTTCTCTGAATTTGTTTATGATATCATCCCTTGTGCTCTTGTAACCATTTTGACCTTATTTTTGCATGGAGTGCAAAATGTAGCTTTGTGCCAAGCTTCTGACATGTTATTTTCCAGTTTTCCCTGCAAATTTTGTCAATTATTGCAGAAGCTAGAGTTTGGAGATTTATCAAATACTAAATTGCTATAATCCTTGATTATTGAGTCATATGTATCTAATCTATTCCACTGATCTGTCACTCTATTTCTTAGTACCAAATGGTTTTGATTATTGCTGCTTTATAGTGTAGTTTTAGTTTTGGTAATGCTAAACCACCATTCTTTTTTTTTTTTTCTTTTTTCATTGATTCCCTTGATATTCCTGATCTTTTGTTCTCCCAAATCTTATTTTTTCTAGTTCTATAAAATAATGTTTATTTTATTAATCTCTCCTTTGAGTATCATGATTTTAAGTTGGTATTTAATTGGGTGTTTTTATTTTGTTCTACTGCCTTTTTTAGTTGCATGCCTAATTCATTGATCTCTTTCTCTATTTTACTTATGTAGCTATTTAAAGATATAAAATTTTCCCTAAGAACTGCTTTGGCTGCATTCCATATGTATTGGTATGTTGTATCACTATTATCATTTTCTTGGATGAAATTATGGAGTATTTCAGTACTTTGTTATTGGGCTCACTCATTCTTTAGAATTAGACTGTTTAATTTCCAATTCATTTTTAGTTTTTCTTTCTCTGCCCCTTTATTGGATATAACTTATATTGCATTATGGTCTGAAAAGGAAATATTTACTATTTCCATCTTTTTTCATTTGACTATAAGGGTTTTATGCCCAAATACATGGTAAATTTTTGGGTAAGTACCATATACGGCTGAGAAAAAGGTAAATTCCTTTTTTTTGTCTCTATTTAGGCTTCTCCAAAAGTCTATCATATCTAGGTTTTCTAGGAACCTATTTGTTATGGGCCAGAACTCTGAACTTGAAACAAGAATTCTTACAAGATGCTAACTCAGTGGAATTGATGAGACAATGGTTATCTAGTTTAGCATGGTGATTAATAGTTCTCTAAGTTCAGTGTGATTGATTTCATCTTACAACAAATAATGGTTTCCTAGTGATATAATGATTGGTTTATACTCAGTGTAGAGCATATAAGCTGGGACTCAGAGCAAGAGAAGACAAGTGGACTGCGGGTGGGAGCTCAAGCTCTCAGCGCCAAGGGGAGCCAGATTCATTCCCATCTTCATCAGCCTCATGGTGGCTGGCCTCTTGCACTTCCCTGCTTGAGACCAAAGCAAGACTGAAAGGCTCCCCAGGCAAGGAAACTAGATTTTGAAAGAAATAATAAAAGATTTGGACTTTACCACCTGGCTATTCTTGTGTTGATTACTCTGCTGAAAGGAAGGCTGCTCAAAGACCTCCAGAAAACTACCAAGAACATTATATCTATTAAATTTCCCAATTTCTTTCTTGTTTATTTTCTGGTTAGATTTTTCTGATTCTGAAAGGGAAAATTTAAATATTACTAGAATAATTTTGCTGTCTTTTTCTTGGCTTAAATTGGCTTAAAATCTATTCTAGAAATTTGTCTACTCTACCACTTTGTGCATATATATTTAGTATTGTTATTATTTCATTATTGACAGTAACCTTTATTAAGATATGCTTTCCCTCCTTATCTCTTTTATTGAAATATATTATTATTTTTTCTTTATCTGAAATCAGAATTGCTACCATGATTTTTATAACTTCAGCTGAAGCATAAATTCTGTTCCAGCCTTTTACCTTTCTTCAGTATTTTTGTTCTGCTTTCTTATATTTCTTCATTTATTATGTATGCAAATATAAACAGTACATATACATACAAACATACAAACACATGCACATTAAAATGTCTGTATGAAATCAGATGATTTCAGGGAAATAGAAACCTTCCATTCCAATTTCTTTGGATAGCAACAACCAATTAGATGCCTCCCCTTCCCCTTCTCAGTGCTCTCTTATTTGTGATGTAATCTCTTGTATAAAAACTGTGTAACTTTACTACTTCTTTAGCCCTCTTACCACAAGCTTTCTCTTTCTTATCTCGAGATAGGATGGCTCATCCTCTGGAGGTTTAATAAACCACCTTTCTGCTTTCTACTGAGTAATCTCTGAGTAGTCATTTTGGATAAGGGTCTTCTACATCCCTCACATATATGTATATATGTGTATATCTATATATCTCTATTGGATATTTATAGGCATATGTATATGTACAATATGGGGTCAGCTATAGGTGAATCAATGAATAGGGTGCTGGGCCTAGAGGTATGGCATATATGTGCGTGTTATATGATCTACACATATAGACAAACACACATATATGTCTGTGTGGTAGAACCAATATATTCTAAATTCTGAGTATTTGTGACACAGTCTTTCGATTGCCAAATATATTGCCTTCTTGTAGTTTAAACATTAAGTCTTTATTAACCCAAATAACAAAAGTAGTAATGCCACAGAAATGAATTCTCTACTAATCATTTTTTAGTTAAATTTAATTTTTTTATGAAATTGCTGTGTATTTTTTCTTTCATGACAGACTTAATAAATGTATTATGAGGAAGATAAATGTTACAAGAAAATTTTGATGTAATAATAATTATCGTAGCTAACATTTAAATTGTGAACATTTATATTGTGACTGTTGTTGCATGTTGTGTCATTGTATGTCAGGCATTGTACTAAGTCATTTATAATTATCATTTTATTTTATCTCACAACCAACTTCGGGTACAGGTAAAATTATTGTCCACTTTTTACAAATGAGGAACTGATGTGGTTTGAGTGGTCTTAATTCATGGTGATCAAGAGGTTAATGCCAATAAGTTAGTTGTTAAGAATCCCCTTTAAATTGGCCACAGGTTTAGGAGTGAAAGAATTTACTCATTCCAGAATTATTAGTTGCAAAATGAAAGTTTATTGTTGGATAGAAATCAGTTTACAAGGGATTGACTTCTATTAAAGATCTATTGGAAAGTGGAGTTTTGGAGCTGAGAGAATGCTTTTTCCATGGGCAGGGTTCTGGCAAATTGTTTGGGCCATCTGCAAAGACCTTAGTTGAGGGAAGCTGTCATATTGGGTATCTTAGTGGGGGCTGGGACAGCCTGAGCTGATCAGACTTGGTGAAGGCTGGGTCAGATCAGATCATGATTCCTCTATTGAATGAGAATTTAGAATTTCTATGGGAGTTGATTCTCTCATCCTGAAAGGTTTGGGTTTTGTCTGGACTCCTTGGAGCCTGGGAGATCCTAATAAAAAGGGACCCAAACTCAGAGTGATAATCTTAAAGGGAACAGTTGCCCTCCCTCTTCAGAACCTGAGGCAAAAGGTTCATATTCAATCATTAAGTGCCTAAGGCTATATTTGAATTTAGTTTTTCTATGTTCTAGAACCAGAGCTCTCCCATTATATCACAAAGTTTTCCTATTTTCACTGTTATACTTTTACAAACTTGGTGATTTTAAAATTAAAAAAAAAAAAAAAAGATTCTGACTGATATAGTGAATCAGAACAAATAAAAGGCAATAACATTACATCTACATTTAATTTGACAGTTGTATTGTTCTGGTAATTCAGGTTAAGCTTTGTTTTAAGGAAGAGCTTTAAAGATGTTTATTTAGTCATTAGAATATAAAGGCTTCTGGGGACTGTAATTGCATGCAGAAATAAAAGTCTTTTTTCTTTTATTATGTCTCTATACAACAGGTGTTGAAAAAGGGGAATGGAAGAAAAGCATTGTTGGAGCCAACCTTTTATTTACATTGAAAGCAACAATCTAGACAGAACAGCCAGATAAACTTCCTTTTACTAGATCTTGAGGAAGGACTTTGTATGTTGATTCTAAGTAGAATATCATAGCCTTAATATTTTTTTTTTCCTCTTTCCCTAAGAGCAGCCAATAGAGGCTACACCTCACAAGTCCTCAAGGAACCCAAGGTAAAGAAGGGTTAATGTTGAATGGGTGGTCTGGACTGTCCAAGAGCAAATTCTTAACAGGCAGCATGGGATTGGAGAAGTTTAGCTCAGGCAAGTTCATAGCCTCCCTAGGGTTGTCCCACCCTGCTTTCAGCTCAGCCTGAGGGCTGTTAAAGAAAGACTGACAAGATGGGCTGGTTTACCATATGTATTCAAAGCTTGGTGGATGCATCAGGTGAGTTACAGAGAAGCTGGAGAAGGAACAAGCTGAAGATACAAAGAAGCAAAGCAGCATGCTAAGCTTTTCAAGTAGGGTTGTGGAAAACCATTTTCTTACAACTCTGCTTATCCCATTTCTAGCCCTTCTCCTAGATGAAGGATATAGCACCTATCAGTACTCTAGAATTACTTACGTATTTGCTTACTTTTCTACTATATAGTACCTGGTTGCATCATTAGATATACAATGGTGGATACCTAGTGCTATCTGTCTCAGAGGGAAGTAGACTGGGAGCAGGGTTTTATCATTACCATAATATGTTTTTGAGATATTAGCTTTAAGTATTAGCTATGGTCCCACCCAGTGAGGTGCAATATCTTTTAGGGATTCTTTTAGGGCCTATATTCAATTCACTTTTTTTTTTTCCCTTGCGACTTTTTTTCTTGATGTTTTAAAGATATCACTTGCATTTGTATCTAGTTCTTCTGCAATACCATAAAACTTTTTGGTAAGGTTCTTTTTTATGGATGCTCATATTACAGACTACTTCATGACTTCGAATTATGTGTTAAAATTCAGTTCTGTTTCTAGGTAAGAGGCAAAATATTGTTCTGTAATACTGGAGAAACTGAGCAAGATAGAGATTAGAGAGTATTCAATACAGAATTTATTAAATGGAGAGATTTACTGGGACCAATGTGATGGATGGTTGATTTCAGGGCTGAACGAGTCTATCCTCTCAAAGAATCCAGCACTGAATATTGGATACATGATTTTTTTATAGGTCAACAAGAACAATAACATAATGGGGGAGGTACCTGGATGGGGATGACCTAATGTGGGGGGAGGCAAGTAGGATTATATGATGGAGGGAGGTACAGATATTCTACTGATGTCTAAAATAGATAAATACCTTTATCCCATAAAATTAAGAGGGAATGACTATAGCCTACGGTCTAAGATATAAAACCTTTATCCTAACATTAAAAGGAAATGGTTATAAACTGAGGCAGAGTAACTGAATAGGACAATTAGGGGAACTGGGTCAGGACATTAAAAGAGAACTGTGGCACAACAGTTCCAAGCTTCAGGATATTCTACAGCCCTGTTTTCAGAACTACTTTTGGAATATTGGAAGTTTTCAGTGCTTCCAGGTTCATGTGATTTGGGAAAAAATTTGGTCACTAGTCTGCTTGTCCATGCTCTATTTCTCACCTAGGAAAGATTCCTGTCCCATTATATCTGCAAGTAATTTTTACTCTTCAGTGCTCCTAATTTATTCAGACTGCAAACATTCTTTTTGAAAATAAATAAATAAATAAATAAATAAATAAATTTGACCCAGACATGCATATTGAAGTAGTGGATAAAGTTGTGTACCCACTACCAGCAGCTATTGATGAGGTGTGAAGCTGAGCTTTGAGAAAGAGAAAAGAGAGATTAGAGAGAGCAGTAGCATCCACTACATGACAAGAATTCACAAACCACAGTTATCTATGGATAAGAATAGGAAAGTTTATTTCTGATTTCACTAAGAAAGGATTCTCTTAGTGGACAAAAGCCCCTAATTCAATCAAGAGGTTTTGTGAAGAGATTTGTTGATGGTATAGTTTTATGGGCAGATCCTTGATCTTGAGACAATTGAAATTGGGCCAGAATCTTCAATTTGAATAGAGAATTTTTCAGTTGAGTGAAAAGTCCTAGACTAATTTTCACCTCAATAGAGAACTTAATCAGTAATGATTGTTATCAATGGGGGTGGTGCCCATGTCTCAGAATAAAGTTGCTTATCCTGTTTCTCTCTGGCAGGTCTTTTACAGATGCAAGAATTGAATGAGACTTTCTATTTGAAGGACTTTCAGAGAGAAAGAGTTTTGGGGGTTTTCACTTCACTATCAGTTGTCCAATTCCCTTAACATGGTTTGCTTGAGAAATTCCAAAAACATTACAACTCATATTGCCACCTCTTAGATCTTTGACATTGTCAATACATGTTCTGGGGCAGTCCCCACTATAGTGCCACATATCTCTCCTTTTAACCTCTTAATTTGTGGTGAGCGAATTAAAAAAAAAAAAAAAAAAAAAAAAAAGATGTCTCAAACTCTTCTTCTCTTGGCTCTGTCCCTCAAAAATTCAACTTAAGGTTTTATTTCAAAGTGATTTGAAGGAAAAAAAAATTGGTAGACTTTATTTACTATGTTTCTTCTACTCTGCAATCTTTACTCTACTCTCAGAATATATTCTTTTAAAAGATTCATTTTTCTTTGCTAAATTTGTCTCATAAAATACCAGACTCCCTGAGGAAAGATAATTATTTTGCCATCTTTCTTAAAAGTTCCACATAAAACTTACTGTAGTATTTAATGAAACTTAAAAAAAAATGTTAAAAATTATATCTATATGTGTGTGTTATATGCATGTATTTATACGTATTTGCATAGGTAGATGTAGGCACACATTTATATATGCATATATTTAAGTGTTTTTATACATATACACATATATATGTCTGTGAGTAAGATACTGAGAGGTAAATATTTGTCCTGTGACTTTAAACAAGATAGACAGTCAACCTGAATTATATAATAAATTTTTTTCTTTCTCTATATGCAGTACAAATAAATTTCAATGTAATTCTAGGGAAACTTTCATATAAGTGAAAAAAGTAAAAAGATTTTTTATACATAAAGTTTATATTTTAAGGGACACAAGCTTACATTCGGTGGCCTCTTGTTATTTTTTTCTTCTTATGAAAATATATATAAACTGTGTGGGACAGGTTGGGTGCAAGATCCCTTCCCAATCCAATTAACTAAACAGAGACATCATCAAGTTCAAAGAGAAAACATTTATTTAATCCCTGCAGGTAGAGGCACAGACAAACACCTGGTAGCCATCCAAAATCCACTATGTGCTCCTGGAACCTGACCTACTTCCAGCTTGTCCAGGGTTTAAAAGCAAAGGATTAGAGTCTGCTCATTGGATAGACTAACAGGATGTAATCATTCTTGACCAATGATTACTAATGCTGGATGCCTCTAACAAATCATGTCACTTCCTGCAACTTCCTGCATTCCTCCAGAGAGTAAATGATCTCCCCAAGATCTCAGTTCTAGAAACAGGGAACCTGTGACTCAATACTGAGTCATCCAATCAGTCCCATTTATCAATACTGACATGGATGTAATCTTCCAGTAGCATATCAGAGAACTGATTTTTAAAAATATTATAAGGACCATATATTTAGAGTACTAAAGGTTAACGTAGCACTAACCTACAGTTTAAACATATGTATATGTGTATGTATATGTATATATACAAACACATAAATATATATGTATTTGTATGCACAAATCTACCTGTGCATATATACCCACACAATATGTGTATACCTGTGTATGCATATGTATATATGCATGTATATATGTGTAAAGCATAGATAAATCCTCATTCCTATAACATTCTATCCTCAGTCAACTCAGCCATGTCAAAAATAGAACTGGTATACCCCAAAATGAGGGTCAATTATTATTATTTTTTTTCTTTTCATAAATTTTACATTGCAAAACTGTTTCTCATTCCTTCTACCTAACAATCTTTTAATTAAGCTGGTTCTTAAATGGAATTTGTGACCAGAAACACATTTGAAATATTTTAGGATCTGGCAGATATTAAACATTGAATGAATGCTGATTAGTTGCTTTCTAGTAAAGCATGTTAGAACTTAGTTTTTGTTTGGGGATTTTTTTTGTAGATAGATATTGAGAACTGAGAGCAGTTTCACATTAACAAAAGATATCATTAAGAAATTGCAGGTATTTGTTTCTAATAGTAATAAACGATTACTTTTAAATGTTATTGTGTCAGAGAATATTGTTTTGGGGGCAGTGTTTTTATTTTGTTTTGTTTTTTGCTAGATTATTAGGTGGAATTTATGAAGAAATGAAGTATTCCATATACATGAATTTTCCCACTAGATAAAGTTTGTTTCTTCAAACACCAAAACATTTCTCTTCTTATTTGAAACTTTCTGATGGAAATCGTCCTTTAAAACTCTTCCTTAAGAATTTCCCTAATATTATGATAAATATAATTTTTTTCTTAATTATACAAGATTAGTAATATTAGCATAAGATTGCGCAAGTATACACACAAACCACACTTACTTCATCTTTACTATAATCACTATTCTTTTAAATGTACTTTAGAATACATAAATGTGTCAATTTCTTTTTCACATTTTTCATCTGATACACTGTTCCATTTAATCAAGATTATTTACAATTTACTAAAAGCATTGGAAGTCTCTGCCCATTTTTTTTTTTATTTGATTGAATTAGTTTATTGTTGTCAACAATTTACTGGATATTAAAAATGTTTAAATGTACATGTAATGATATATGTGGAAATATGTTTAGAAGAATTGCACATGTATAATCTATATTGGATTACTTCCTGGCTGAAGGATAAGGAGTTGGGGAATAGGGAGAAAAATTTGGAACATAAGGTTTTGTAAGGGTGGATAATGAAACCATTTTTGCATGTATATTGAAAAATAAAAGGCAATTACAATTTAGAAATAAGATAAAATAAAAAATGAATCTGCATGTAAAAAGTTAAATTCTCTAATTCTTTGGAATTATTCTATCTTTTTATTCCTTTTGCACAGCTCCAGATTTAAGTTGCTTGTGAAGAGAGGATATATCATTTATTGCATTTGCTTTCCAAATGCCGGGCATATAATAGACACTTAATAAATGCTTCTTGATAGTAGTAAGAAGCATCCTTCTATCATAGCACTGTGTTCTATGCATTCTATTTCTAGTTTTTATGTAAGAATAGAGTTAATAAAAAAAAACTAAGGCTCTTATGTCTTTTTGGAGATTTAAAAATTAAGAAACATAGATGAAGAAATACAAGTATGATTAAGAAGAAACAAATATAAGACTTGGGATAAAATCCATGGCTGCATTGTCTCTTGATAAATAAACCTTGTATAAATATATCGAAATTTGGTCAAAACAATGTGATGAACCTTGCATATTAAGACACTATACTCATGAGTATGACATAGAAGTATGACAGAGAACATTTGGGTAAAAGTTCATGGAACTAATGGAAGGAAAAAAAAAAATTGAAGTGATCTTTGTCAAAGAATTAAACTCCAGATTAAGATGGGAAAAAAAAAAAAAAAAAAAAAAAAAAAAAAAAGATAAATTAAAGAAATAGATCATATATCTGACACAAAATCACAATACAATAGAGATGAGAGATTAAAGTTCACCAGACATCTCCCTGAGCTCTCTCACCACCAAATCAGAGAAAGTAATAATTTATTGACTTACATTAGTTATAATTTCATCATCCAAAAGGTGAAGGACTGTGGGAGGGAAAATTCTTTTGTAAGTTTGATGTAATAAGGAAAGAACTAGTAGCTTGGTTAGAAATAATAACGATGCCCAAAAGGTTATCAAACTGTGCATACCCTTTGATCCAGCAGTGTTTCTTTTGGGCCTATATACCAAAGAGATCATAAAGGAGGGACAGGGACCCACATGTGCAAAAATGTTTGTGGCAGCCCTTTATCTAGTGGCAAGAAACTGGAAACTGAGAGGTTGACCATCAGTTGGAGAATAGCTGAATAATTTAAGTTATATGAACATTATGGAATAATTTTGTTCTCTAAGAAACAAATCAGCAGGATGATTTCAGAGTGGCCTGGAAAGACTTACATGAACCGATGCTAAGTGAAGTGAGTATAACCAGAAGATCATTATAAAAAACAATAGCAAGATTATACAATAATCAATTCTATGAGATATGGCTCTTTTTAACAATGAGATGGTTCAAGCCAGTTTCAATGGTCTTGTGATGAAAAGAGCTATGCCCACACAGAGAGAGGACTGTGGGGAGTAAGTGCTAATCACAATATAGTATTTTCACACTTTGCTGTTAGCTTGCATTTTGTTTTTTGGTTTTTTTTCTCATTTTTTTTTCCTTTTTGATCTGATTTTTCTTGTGTTGTAATAATTGTGGAAATATATGTAGAAGAATTCATGTTTAATATAATTTGATGACTTGCCATTTAGGGGACAGTATGATGGGGAGGGGAAAATTTTAAACACAAGGTTTTGCAAGGGTGAATGTTGAATATTATCTATGCATATGTTTTGAAAATAAAAGGCAGAAAGAAAGAAAGAAAGAAAGAAAGAAAGAAAGAAAGAAAGAAAGAAAGAAAGAAAGAGAGAGAGAGAAAGAGAGAAAGAAAGAAAGAAAGAAAGAAAGAAAGAAAGAAAGAGAGAAAGAAAGAAAGAAAGAAAGAAAGAAAGAAAGAAAGAAAGAAAGAAAGAAAGAAAGAAAGAAAGAAAGAAAGAAAGAAAGAAAGAAAGAAAGAAAGAAAGAAAGAAAGAAAGAAAGAAAGAAAGAAAGAAAGAAAGAAAGAAAGAAAGAAAGAAAGAAAGAAAGAAAGAAAAGGATCCCAGGAGTCTTTTCGTGTTAAAATTTAATTTTTGATAGTCATTGAAATTGAAAGTTGTCCTGTATTAGAGAAAAGTATATTTCAATAGGTTCAGAGGAAAGGATGGTGGGATCACACAAAGTAAAATGATATTGGGTAAGTCAGTTTGGAGAGGGAGGGAAACTGTTCCCTTTACTGAAGCTGTGTTTCCTTTAAGATCATCACTAAACTGTGTTATGTCCCCTTTCTGATTTCAGAGATCAGGATCTCCCAGAATCTAAGGAGTCTAGAGATGGTATATCTTCCCAGGATAAGAGAAACAATACTATTCAAGGTCAAATCAACTCCTGTAGATTTTTTGAAATTCTAAATTCTCATTCAATTGAGAAATCCTGGTCTGATCAGCTCAGACTACCCCAGCCCCCCACCAGGAAGCCCATATAGCAGGCTTCCTTTGGCTCAGCTTCTAGCAGAAGGCCTAAGCAATTTGATAGGACCTTTCCTGCTAATTGTCAACATAAAATTCCATTTCCCAATAGAACTTTGCTACTATAGAAATCAGTCTCTTAGCAAACTGGTTTCTTTCCAACAATAAACTTTCATTCTGCAATAAACAATTCGGGATTAAGTGAATTTTTTCACTTTAAACCTGCAGCCAATTAAAAGGGGGTTTTAAAAACTCTCTTTTTGCCACTAAACTCATGACCACCAGGAATTGAGGGGAATCAAACCTTATCAAGTTCAGAAAGGTTGGTAAATCCATTTGAGGAAATATAAGAAAGTAATTATAGAATAGACGACAAATAGGATTTATTTGAAGAGACTAAAATGAATATGTAGAGTTTGTCAACCAATTAGGTTTCTTAAAAAGTATCTAGAACATGGAAGAAACCATTGCATCAACCCTGGATATCTTTTAGTACTGAAATAATTGAAAGATGTGAGCAGTCAGACAACATGTATGTAAAAGAACATTAAATGGGAGAGTTACATGAAACTATAGTAGGTAGAATCGTTCACCATTTAAAAATTGAGAGATAAGAAAAACAAAAGTTCAAAATTTTAGACTAGTGAGTTATAACATTTGTAGGCTGATGAAAGCAAATGAGCATCTTTTGCCAAAAAGAGAGTCTGAAGGAGCAATATGGTATTTATATTATGTATAATTCAAGTTTTACTCAAGAATGTTAAGTAGAAAAGAGATGTAATATTTTGCATTTGGCCTGAGAGGCAGAATCAGAAAATAGGATTGAAGATGCAAAAGGTGAAAAATTAAGTGTGAAAGAAGAAATAATAGGCACTTTGTTTTAATACATAACCCTACATTGAATCTCCATGAAAAGAAGTTTAATCAACATGACAGCATATGGTGATTAAAGAAGTCTAGCATAATCTTTGGCTGACATCTCTCACTACTTGACAGTAAAAATATATATATTTTTCCCAATTAGGTAACATTTGGGGATTTTTTGGCTTCTTAAGTGAATGACATATGTTAAAGTTCTATGTGAAATTATAAATCTTTTAATATGGCTAATATAGCAAATGATGTGGCACCACATGATGTTCTTTAGAAGAAGCACTAAATATTGGGCTTCATTTATGTGAAGAATTCAGAATAGCTATTTTTTTTTGGCAAAAGATAGGTTTATTTAGAAGAAATTAGATAAAAAATTGAAGAGATAAAATAGACAACAGCAATAGTAACTATGAAATAGAGTTGGCAGAGCATAGAAAGGGGTTTTTGATAATTAATGATGGAAATGATAAGTTCCTTAGTAGAACTCACAATTATTTAGGAGAAAGTGAACACTCCATGATATTGAGTCATGCTCTTTGTTGGCAGGCTAAATATTAAAAGGGATTTAACACCCTAAAATAAAAGTGATATCTGAGAGGAGAGACACTCTAAGGCATGGTGAGATTAGGAGAGACACCACATAGCATGATAGAGGGTAAGCAGAAAGATACCACCAGATAGAGTGTCCTGGAAGACTGACCCAAGGAGTTACAGCAAACATGGCAAGGTCCATGGATTTGTATGGATTTGTATGGAAAAGTTAGCCTCAGGAACTTAGTATAGTTTGCATTTCTGATTGTATAATTTTCACAGAGAGCAAGACCACAGAACTAAACGGATCTCTATCAAAGCTTTTTTTTTTTTTTTTTTTTTTTTTTTTTTTTTTTTCCTGCCTCCCCAGGGATCAATTTTATCAATGCTTTAGTTTCTCTTTGTCCACCATACCTATCATTGAGGATCTTGTCACTTTCCTTACTTACCCATTTTTCATTACCAATATCTTGTTTGAATAAATCACAAATTATTTTAAGGATATATGGTATATCATTTTCATTTTTATTTTCCTTCTATCTTTGTTTTGAAGTTGATCTGGTTTTTGGTTTTTATTCTGACTATACCCAGATAGTTTATTTAGAAATTACTTGCCATTAGTTAAAATAAGATCTTCCTTTCCTTCCTTTCCTTCCTTTTTTTTCCCTCCTTCCCTTTCTCCTTCTCTCCCTCTTTCTGTTTCTCTCTGTCTCTGTTTCTGTCTCTCTCTCTCTCCAATATTATCTAATCTTCAAAAGAGTTGATATTGTGATGGATTAGACTTCATGAACATGTGTGCACTTTCATTTACAAATGACAAGTTGAAATAAGATTTTATAGTGGCAGGTATGTTGTTATTACTAAAAAAAACCAAGAATTAATAACTACAGATCTATAGGCCTATATTCCTTGCTCAACAAAACTGCTATGAAAATAATAAGCACATTTAATGAGGGTATCACTAATGAACATTTGAGTAAAGAAAGACATATTTATACAAATAATAATATATGGAACATCTTTTATTTAAAGCCACCATATTAAGGAAAGTATAAGGAATAAAAGATCCCACTGTATTTATTGGTTACAAGCATTTTATATCATAAAAGTTTGATTGATTCAGTAGAACAAAATGCTCTCTTTCCATCAAGAGATATATCATAAATATTTCAAAATCATACTAGAAAGAAAGCATTCTGAGAAGATGATGAAATAAGTAAAGAAATTCCAAGATCATATGATTCACTAGCATCACATATGTCATAAATAGTAGAACCAGATCCTCTGACTAAAAGTCCAAAGCTCTTTAACTACAAAATGCAATTTGAAAGATCTCAACTTTAACATCAATAGAAAGTAGTATAGGAGAGTCTTAAAACTAAGCATGTTAAAGTTTGGAGAGCACTAAGAACACAGGATGTCAGAGCTGGGAAGGCCCTTAGAACCCAAGAGGTCAGAGCTGGGAGGGCCCTTAGAACATAGTATGTCAGAGCTGGGAAGGCCCTTAGAACCCAGAAGGTCAGAGCTGGGAGGGCCCTTAGAACCCAGGAGGTCAGAGCTGGGAGAACCCTTAGAACATAGGATTTCAGAGCTGGGAAGGCCCTTAGAACCCGGGATGTCAGAGCTGGGAGTTGGGAGAGTCCAACTGAGGTTGGACTTTTGGTGGTGATGATGGTGATTGCTTTTTTTCTCCAGGAAACAAGACAGTTTGGATTTAACTTTCAGATTTTGAGCATCTCTTATTGTATTTTTCTGTGGTCTTTAATGTGAACTGAAATGACTTTTAATAGCCCTTTCTCCTTAATTCATATCCTCTCAAAATATATTGGAATTCCTGGAGTATCAGAAGCAACAGAGAATTATTTGTTTCTAAATCTTTTTTCCCACATAATTCCCTTCTAAACAACAACTGTAGATAGACTAGTCCTCATAAAGCAAGAATGATTCCCACATAAACTAGAAATATGTTTAGTTTCATTTTAATTAGATTTTCTGAACATTAAAACATTTGTGCTAATATAGATTTAGTATATTTGATTTAAGAAGTAATTTCTCTTGTCCTATAAATGAGGAGTAGGTCGTCATTGGTAAGACTCTGTCTCATGAATGTCTCAATCCAAATACTACATTATTTGGAAGGCCACCTGGAAACAACTGGTGCTATTTTGGAAGAAAGTTTGCCTAGTTATAGGTAAAGATGTCCTTTACTGCTCCAAACAGAACTAGAAAAGACTTTTTTTTTTCCCCCAGGCCCCAAATTTCCTTCCCTTATTTAGTGTCTAAACTGTTTGATTTTCTCTTTAGTCCACATCTCTACCCTGCATAATATTCACTAGAAAGAAAAGAGATCTTCCTGAGGTACCCAGAGCATCTAAGATGATCTAAAATACTTTCTTGGCTGTAGTTATAACTATGGTTTACTTTTTAGCTTAGAAGCAATTATCTCTAGGCCTGGGTCTTTCTTTGTCTTTGTCTATCTCTAGAACTATGAAAAGTAAATTGGACAAATGAAACAAATTAGAAAACTGAAACCCACCAGGAGATCAAGGAATAATCAAAGGTAAAGGTTACCTTCCCCCAAAAGAATGTAAGTTCCTTGGGGACAGGGACTGACTTGTAATCAGGGGTGGTGGCTTGAGATATTTTGTTCTTGTCCATAGCCCTCCACTGTAATCTTCCCCCTTCTATAAAGTAAGCTCCCTGGGAGAAAGGACTGGCTATGTAATGAGGGGTAGAGATTCATGTTCTGTAACTTCTGTACCATCCAATTAATGGGAAATCAGGGGAGGGACTTAGGCACCCATTCTTGCAAAAATTTAAAATAAATCTTTCCTGCATTCAACGAATCAATGGAGTTCTTGGTAAGATATTTTGTTTCTCTGGAAACTGAATGATGCTCATCAATTGGAGAATGGCTGAATAAGTTATGGTATATGAATGTTATGGAATAATATTGTTTTATAAGAAACTATTAGCAGGATGATATCCAAGAGGCCTCAAAAGACTTACATAAACTTCTGTTAAGTGAAATGGGCAATATCAGGAGACCATTGTATACAGCAACACGATTATATCAAGATCAGTTTTGATAGATGTGGATCTTTTCAACAATGAGATGATTGTCCAGTTCGAATGATCTTGTGATAAAGAGAGCCATCTACACACAAACAGTGGTCGGTGGGAACAGAGTGTGGATCATAACATAGCATTTTCACTCTTTTTGTTGTTGTTTGCCTACATTTTGTTTTCTTTTGCACTTTTTTCACTTTTTAATCTGATTTTTCTTGTGCAGCATGGTACTTGTGGAAATATTTATAGAAGAACTGTACATGTTTAACATATATTGGATTACTTGACATGTAGGTGAGTGGGTGGAGAGAAGGAAGAAAAAATTTGGAAGACAAGGTCTTGCAAGGGTCAATGTTGAAAACTTATCCATGCAATGCTTTGAAAATAAAAATCTTTAATACAAAAATTGTTTTTTGCATACTAAAAGCTTCTGATTACAGATTACAACATATCTAAAGTCATAAAACTGTGCTCAGATGAAGATGTTTTCTTCATTGAATATTCTTGTCTTCTACTATGGATAGGTAAATATTCTTTGTTTAACTGTTTAGTGCCCTGCAAGTATAAGTCTTCCAAAACTGGATTTAAATCTTAGTTCTACAAGGACAGTATTCCTTCCCAAAAGTGGAAGAGATTAGAACTATTACACATTTTAAATCAATAAGTTAGTAGCTCAGGAGTCTTAAGTGGATAGATGGAGCATGGGAAGGAAAGAGAAGAGATTTAAGAAAAAAATTAAAAAAGGAGAATCTTGAAGTGAGAGTAGCAGCAGAAACTCTATAGAGATTACATCTTTACTGATGCCTCAGGGACTGCCAACAATGAATAATAGTAACTTCAAAAACATCTTTAAATAAGGATAAAAAAAAACTAGGAATTAAGTATCCAGTTATTGCCACTTTAAAGTTCTCCACCATTCTCTAGCAAGTATCTTCTACTAATAGTAACTTCTGTGCAAGTTTTCTAATTAGGTCTTCTATTGTTATTATCTTCTCTATTAATGTATCAACTTATGTTCAAGGTTAGTGTGCTTTTTCTCTTCCTGAGACCTTTGGTAATTTCAGTATTTTTCTGCCTTATTTTTTTCTTCTTGTTCATTTTCTGACTTTCTCCCCACTGACAGTAGTTTCTATAGGGTTCCTCCTCTCATGATAGTCAATTCACAGCCTAGGTTTCTGGTCAAGTGACCTATTGGGGGAAGTAGAGTGGTGAGGAGGGAGGGTAAGTATGGAATTGAAGCCAGATACATGATGAGCTCTTTCCCTAAACCTTAATGAGGTATCACACATCCTTATCCCATCTTGTCTTCCCCTAGCATCTTATCATATTAGCTCTGTTTTTCTTCTTTGTGTGCACACCAACAGCTAATTGAAAGACCTGCCACACTGGTGCTATAATTGGCATCTGTAGTTTTAATATCTGAAACTCTGGCAAGAAAGGGGTAACATGTGGTATTTGGCTCTATTTCAAATTCAGATGTGTCCTACTTCTTTCCTCTGCTCCTTCATTCTTCTGTAGAATTTTTTTTTTCATACCAAAAACTAGTACCTTAGTTCTGGGTGTCTTTTGTGGCCCAAATAAGCTTCTGTAGCCTTGAGACATATATCTACCACACTGGAAAGAGAGAAGGGACACTAAGGTATAGATTTGAGTTTTATTGCAATTTTTTTTTGTGTGACTTAGGATCTCTTACTGAAATTTTGTTTATAGAAATATAGTGGGAAGTGGGGGAGAGGGTCTGAGTGAAATCAGGTTAGACATTAATGATATTTTTAACTTTGGTTTGGATTTTGGGTTTCCCAGATCATGGAGAAAACTGAAGGTGCTTTATAGTTGTTTCATAATTTCTGTTTTGAATAGTTTCAAAGGTTATAAAATTTGGGGAAAATTTTCATATCCTCCTTTTTGTTGGATACATGACTCACTTTATTTCTTTGTCATTTCTATTTTTTTTGAAGTTATAGTTTGCTAAAACATTCAGTGACTGATCAAAATTCCTTTGAATGGAATATATATATGAAACAATAAACAGGAGGGAGAGAAAAAGAGAGAAAGTACTAGAGAGATAGGCTCAGAGACAGAGAAGGCAGAGAGAGAATTTGTAAATAAGGTTGCCCAGTGGATAGAGTGAACTATCTGAGGTCAAGAAGACTTGAACTCAATTCTTTTCTTAAGCAATTAGTAATTATTTGACCTTGGGAGAGTCTCTTAACTTCTCTGACTCAGTTTTTGCAACTATAAATGGGGACATACATATAACAGCATTGTTATAAAGATGAAATTGTGTGATATGGCAAATCTAATTTACAAATACTCAGAGATATCTCAAATGAAGAATAGAAAAACTTATCCTTAGCAACTTGCAAGAAGTGAACATTTCCAGACTGGACTCCAGACCAATCTAGAGAGGTTAATTTCCACAGAGATTGAAATGAGTTGTATAGTTGTGACCACAAGAATAATGCTTGGAAGTAACATGAACTTGTTAAATTTTGAACTGACTTTGATAATGGTCCATTTTACAACTGCTTACAACTGTTTACTCTTGTTCATTTCCCAGATAAATTTAATCTCAATCTACCTTAGTTAATGATTTTATAAGAAACCATATAATCCCCTCACAAAGAGATTTGTTTAGAGGTAAGGAATCCATTAAACTAAGATATCCAAGGAGGCTAGGTTTACCTCAGGCTTCCTCAATAAATAGAGATTACCCAGTTTACAGATCCCTTAGAATGTCACCAGTGCATTAATTAGTTAGATTCTTCTAAGAAATTAAGTAAAGGTCCAGGAGAACAGATGTTTCTACTAGAGGAGCAGGTCTTTGTTCTCCTTTCAAAAGTCTTAATGATTAACCAATCTTGAAATTGGGTCTGAAATTATCAAGTGAGAGGTTTAAGTTTTGGGGTTCTCTTCAAATGACTTTCTTAGGAAGTCCTCAGTTTCCTGTTACACTAAAAATGAAATAATATTTGTAAAGTATCTGCAAACTTTAAAACACATTATAATTACTAGTTATTGTTATTCACTATTTTATTAAGACCAAAGGAATACAAAGTCTGATAAATACTGATAAAGGCAAGACTACAGACTAGAGACGGGTACTATAAGAGTAGATAATTCTCTCACACTTTGTGCTAAATAAGATTACCTTTGTTCTTCTACCATTATTTTATCTCAATTTCATACTCACTTACAGTTAAGATTGCAGGTTATTTTATTTATTTATTTATTTTAAGTTGAAAGACTATGATGCAGAAAATCAGAGGAGACTTTATCCACAACCTCAAAAAATTATACTTCCACATCAGGTTTGAAATAGTATTGAACAGAGTAGAAGTTCAGGAAGTCAAGTCATAATCAGAGAATTTCCCTTTTCTTCCAAAATACATCTGTTTTTCATCATCTTCCAATATTTTCATTTCTTTATCTAAAGTAAATATGCCAAATATATCTATCTATATTCATCTACAGGTAGATTCCTATATCTATCTAAAGATATTTCTATTTCTGTTCTAGGTATAGCTATGCCGAATACTAGAGTATGCATATACATTATATATATGCATATAAATATATAAAACTATTTCTACAAATGCATCTCTATCATTTATCTATTTTACCAATAGCACTTAAAGCTCCAAAGATGTATAAATTATAGATTGAAATATGAATGTCTATTAAAAATACTATCTTCTGAGTTTATAGGTACAATAATATCTAATATATGAGGAAAATAGGATTGGAACTCAAGATGTATTCTGTTGGCATATATGTAGTTATCTAAATTATTTTATTGTGTTGTTTTGGCAAAAATATCACATATTAGAGGTGTAAATTTGATAGTGAATTGAATACCAAAACACAAACACACTTCATATTTTCCATTAGCCAGCACAATACAAATTTTCCAGCTGGAAAAAAGGCACTTTATGAATTGATGGCAACATTCCCAGATGAAATAACTCTTTATTGCTTTGAACTTTTTCCATGGAGCATCATTTTATCATTTAATCTTTTTCATTGTTACATGGAATATGATGTGATATATGGAAGAAGTTAGCACAAATGCCATAAACTGGCATGCCTCCCACATTAAACCCTCTTTGAATGTTCAACTGCAAATGGAGAATTTAAAAGATAATGAAATAAAAATGCTTTCAATTTTTAAAAAATAGCTAAGTTTTAGCTATGACTTTTAAAGAATAGGTATGTAACTTAACTGAGAATTGGTCATTATGGTACATCATCACTGGTTGTTTTAATTACCAGCTTAGTTCATAAAATAGACATTAGTAGAAAGAATCCTGATTGAATAGATTGAGAATAAAACATTCATTTGCCTGGTTCAATTATCTCTGAATTCATTATTTCACATTAATAGTTATACAAATGAAATTGATGGGCCTCAGTTTCTGAATCTCTAAAATGGTATTGCACAGAATGTAAATACATTTCCAATTTAAATAATAAGTATGTGATGATGCAACCTTTCTTTTGGTTAAAAAAATTAGTTACTGATAACTTTGTAAGATACTGCTTCTTGTTTCCACAAATCCCACATCTTCTTACTGACATTATTTCTAGGCAATCAGTATCTTTTGTTAAAGCTAGTTATGTTAAATCTACTCAAGGGTGTGTTAGAACGAGATCCAAGTGGCTCAAAAATGATTGTCAAATTTTCATTGTGAACATTTAACACTGAGAAATCATCACTCACTATATATCAAAGTTTTTTTTTTTGGTTTTCTAGAATTAAGAATATTAAAAATGCAGATTAAATGTAAATGTGTGTGTATATATTCCACATTTCCAGCTCCATTGTTAAAAAAAATTATCCTAAAAAGCTTTGTATTGCTCTATAAACATTGTTTGAGTATAGCAAGAGAACAGAAAATTAAGTCATTATTAGACTATAGGCCTGTTGACATCATTATCCTTTCTTTTATTCTATATTAAAGTAAAATTCATTATAATGCAATAGTATCAGTTCTTTAGGAGACAGCTTAGTGTAGTAAAGATAGAGCTGGATTTGGATGTAAGAAGAAAGTCCTGCATCTAACATTTGTTTGTACTTCTGCACAAGTCAATCAGCTATTTTCAGACTCAGGTTTTTCAATTTCAGATGATAATAATAAAAACTGTAGCACCTAATTTACAAGATTGTTGTGACCAAATGAGAGCAAATATTTAAAGTACTTTGTAAATTTAAAATATGCATGTACGTGTGTGTGTGTGTGTGTGTGTGTGTGTATGTGTGTGTATGTGTGGTCAGGGCATAATAGCAGTAGTGGTAGTAGGAGTAGTTGTAGTAGCAGTACAAGCAAAACTAAGAGTAAGGGTGTTGTTGGTAGAGAGATAGCAGTAATAGTAATAGTAGAAAAAAATTGGTATTATATTAGCAGAATTGATAGCATATACCAATAATAATGTTAATAATAGTATTAATGACAATACATTTTGTTAATATTATCATAATAATTATATAAAAAGACTATGTAATTTGGCTTTAATTTTCCAAAATTTATGTCTCAAAAAATCCTATTCTTTGTATTCTTCAATTAAATTGTCTCATTTTCTTTCTTTATGTGACTTTTTCCTGCTTATATTATTTGTTCAACTTAAAGATCTATGATAATTTTTTAATATCAAAAATGAAAGCTATTGTTAAGTTTTGCCTATTTGAATGTATCAAATTTGCATTAATTTCTCACCTTTGAAAAACATTTATACAGCAAATTACTAATATAGTGTGTTATACTTATAGTCCTTATATTTTTAAATAGAAAAAGCTCAAAAATTATTTTAGTTTTATTTTAGTTGCCATCAACTTTACTTCCCAGAGAGTGAGTGTATGTGTATGCACACATACGTATTTTTATATATACATATGTGCAAACACACATACATGAATTCCAGCAGAAAAGGGCCAAATGAACAAATTGAACAAAACTGTAATTCACAATGCTTTTAAGAGGCATTGTAGACTAAATTGCCCCACTCTGCTAATTTTTAAAGTTTTCCTGTTTTTATCTTGAGCCACATGATGTGTTGAAAAGGGCTGAAACTCTGAGTTGATGCACTGAGGGAGGACAACCGAGCACTTAAGGCTAATTACTGATTGGATATTATTCTATTAGCATATATTTGGAAAATGGCCTTTCCCACTATTCTGTGCTGGTTCAATCTTTTGGTGTATACAGGGAATTATGGGAAAGAGTAGGGGAATAAGACAAGCCAGAGTCACTTTTGGGTGGGAAACAAAGAAGAGAGGTTGCAGAGATCCTGTGTCCATCCAATTCACTTCTACCTTTAAAGACCAAGAATAAAGACCAAGGACTTTTACTTATCCTGACTCCCGCTGATTCTAAGATATCTAGGGTGCTAATGCTGTCTTTACAATGTGTATTTTGAATTTGACTTTTATTCCCCTTTACAGTTTAATTTAACATCTTGAGCATACATTTATTTTCACCTGGGAGAAAGTCTGTATTTTTAAAAAATACCAGCGTGCCTTAAGATGTTGTATCATGATATTTCCCATACATTTGAAAACTACAATTGCTAGCATCAGTTTAAATTCTGTAGAACAAAGGCTATGTATTCTAAGTGAGCCGCAAGTAGCAGATAACCTCTTAAAAAAACCTTGATAG
This sequence comes from Sminthopsis crassicaudata, assembly GCF_048593235.1. Taxonomy (NCBI): domain Eukaryota; kingdom Metazoa; phylum Chordata; class Mammalia; order Dasyuromorphia; family Dasyuridae; genus Sminthopsis; species Sminthopsis crassicaudata. The sequence goes on along the minus strand of NC_133617.1, from coordinate 312,842,895 downwards.
TGATAAATACATAAAAAGTCATGTTTCTATCTAAAATGAAATATCCCTCCAAAATTAATTTGTATTATTCATAAATCTGGCAGATATTTTCTTTTTTTTTTATTATTATATATATATTTTATAATATTATCCCTTGTATTCATTTTTCCAAATTGCCCCCCCTCACTCTATTCCCTCCCCCCGACGACAGGCAATACCATACATTTTACATGTGTTACAATATAGTCTAGGTACAATACATGTGTGTGAATATCATTTTCTTGTTGCACAATAAACATTAGAATCTGAAGGTACATGCAACCTGGGCAGACAGATATTAGTGCTAACAATTTACATTCGCTTCCCAGTGTTCCTTCTCTGGGTATAGTTATTTCTGTCCATCATTGATCAACTGGAAGTGAGTTGGATCTTCTTTATGTTGAAGATTTCCACTTCCATCAGAATACATCCTCATACAGTATTGTTGTTGAAGTATACAGTGATCTTCTGGTTCTGCTCATTTCACTCAGCATCAGTTGACCTAAGTCTCTCCAGGCCTCTCTGTATTCCTCCTGCTGGTCATTTCTTACAGAGCAATAATATTCCATAACCTTCATATACCACAATTTACCCAACCATTCTCCAACTGATGGACATCCATTCATCTTCCAGTTTCTTGCTACAACAAAAAGAGCTGCTACAAACATTTTGGCACATATATGTCTCTTTCCGCTCTTTAGTATTTCTTTGGGATATAATCCCAGTAGTAGCGCTGTTGGGTCAAAGGGTATGCACAGTTTGATAACTTTTTGGGCATAATTCCAGATTGCTCTCCAGAATGGCTGGATTCTTTCACAACTCCACCAGCAATGTATCAGTGTCCCAATTTCCCCACATCCCCTCCAACATTTGTCATTATTTGTTCCTGTCATCTTAGCCAATCTGACAGGTGTGTAGTGGTATCTCAGAGTGGTCTTAATTTGCATTTCTCTGATCAGTAGTGATTTGGAACACTCTTTCATGTGAGTGGATATAGTTTCAATTTCTTCCTCTGAGAATTGTCTGTTCATATCCTTTGACCATTTATCAATTGGAGAATGGTTCGGTTTCTTATAAATTATGGTCAGTTCTCTATATATTTTGGAAATGAGACCTTTGTCAGAACCTTTGTTTTTAAAAATATTTTCCCAATTTGTTACTTCCCTTCTAATCTTGTTTGCATTAGTATTATTTGTACAGAAACTTTTTAGTTTGATGTAATCAAAATCTTCTATTTTGTGATCAATAATGATCTCTAGTTCTCCTCTGGTCATAAATTCCTTCCTCCTCCACAAGTCTGAGAGGTAGATTATCCTCTGTTCCTCTAATCTATTTATTATCTCCCTCTTTATGCCTAAATCATGGACCCATTTTGATCTTATCTTGGTATATGGTGTTAAGTGTGGATCCATATCTAATTTCTGCCATACTAATTTCCAGTTTTCCCAACAGTTTTTTCCGAATAATGAATTTTTATCCCTAATGTTGGAATCTTTGGGTTTGTCAAAGATTAGATTGCTATAGATGTACCCTTTTTTGTCCTTTGTATCTAATCTGTTCCACTGATCTACCGGTCTATTTCTTAGCCAATACCAAATGGTTTTGGTAACTGCTGCTATATAATATAGCTTTAGATCAGGTACACTTAGACCACCTTCCTCTGAGTTTTTTTTCATTAGTTCCCTTGCAATTCTTGACCTTTTATTCTTCCATATGAATTTTGTTGTTATTTTTTCTAGGTCATTAAAATAGTTTCTTGGGAGTCTGATTGGTATAGCACTAAATAAATAGATTAGTTTGGGGAGTATTGTCATCTTTATTATATTCGCTCGGCCTATCCAAGAGCACTGAATGTCTTTCCAATTATTTAAATCTGATTTTATTTTTGTGGCAAGTGTTTTGTAATTTTTCTCATATAATTCCTGACTTTTCTTTGGTAGATGGATTCCCAAATATTTTATACTCTCAACATTTGTTTGGAATGGAATTTCTCTTTGTATCTCTTGCTGTTGCATTTTGTTAGTGATATATAAAAATGCCGAGGATTTATGTGGATTTATTTTGTATCCTGCCACTTTGCTGAAATTTTGAATTATTTCTAGTAGCTTTTTAGCAGAGTCTTTGGGGTTCTCTAAGTATACCATCATGTCATCTGCAAAAAGTGATAGTTTAATTTCCTCATTTCCTACTCTAATTCCTTGAATCTCTTTCTCGGCTCTTATTGCCGAGGCTAGCATTTCTAGTACTATATTGAATAGTAATGGTGATAGTGGGCAACCTTGTTTCACTCCTGATCTTACTGGGAAAGGTTGCAGTTTATTTCTATTGCATATTATGCTTACTGACGGTCTTAAATATATACTCCTGATTATTCTAAGGAATAATCCATTTATTCCTATACTCTCAAGAGTTTTTAGTAGGAATGGATGTTGGATTTTGTCAAATGCTTTTTCTGCATCTATTGAGATGATCATATGGTTCTTATTAATTTGATTATTAATATGGTCAATTATATTAATAGTTTTCCTAATATTAAACCAGCCCTGCATTCCTGGAATAAATCCTACTTGATCATAGTGTATTATCTTGGAGATAATTTTCTGAAGTCTTTTTGCTAATATCTTATTTAAGATTTTAGCATCAATATTCATTAAGGAGATTGGTCTATAATTTTCTTTCTCAGTTTTCGATCTACCAGGTTTAGGTATCAGTACCATGTCTGTGTCATAAAAGGAATTTGGTAGGACTCCTTCATCCCCTATTTTTTCAAATAATTTATATAACATTGGGGCTAATTGTTCTTTAAATGTTTGGTAGAATTCACATGTGAATCCATCTGGCCCTGGGGATTTTTTCCTGGGGAGTTGATTAATAGCTTGTTCTATTTCTTTTTCTGAAATGGGATTATTTAAGCAATTTATCTCCTCCTCTGTTAATCTAGGGAGCCTATATTTTTGGAGGAAGTCATCCATTTCACTTAAGTTATCAAATTTATTGGCATAAAGTTGGGCAAAGTAACTCCTTATTATTTCTCTAATTTCCTCTTCATTGGTGGAAAGATCCCCCTTTTCATTTGTAAGACTATCAATTTGATTTTCGTCTTTCTTTTTTTTGATCAAATTTACCAAAGGTTTATCTATTTTATTGGCTTTTTCATAAAACCAACTCTTGGTTTTATTTATTAATTCAATAGTTTTTTTACTTTCAATTTTATTGATTTCTCCTTTTAATTTTTGTATTTCGAGTTTAATTTTTGGTTGGGGGTTTACAATTTGGTCTTTTTCTAGCCTTTTAAGTTGTAAGCCCAATTCGTTAATCTTCTCTTTCTCAATTTTCTTCAAATAAGCCTCTAAAGATATAAAATTTCCCCTTATTACTGCTTTAGCTGCATCCCAAAGATTTTGATATGATGTCTCATCATTATCATTATCTTGGGTGAAATTATTAATTGTTTCTATAATTTGCTCTTTCACCCAGTCATTCTTTAAGATGAGATTATTCAGTTTCCAATTACTTTTTGGTCTATTTACCCCTAACTTTTTACTGAATGTAGCTTTTATTGCATTGTGATCTGAGAAGAAGGCATTTATTATTTCTGCCTTCCTACATTTAATTTTGAGATCTTTATGTCCTAGTATATGGTCAATTTTTGTATAGGATCCATGAACTGCTGAGAAGAAAGTATATTCCTTCCTATTGCCATTCAGTTTTCTCCAAAGGTCTATCATACCTAGTTTTTCTAATGTTCTATTTACTTTTTTAATTTCTTTCTTGTTTGTTTTGTGGTTTGATTTGTCTAAATCTGAGAGTGCAAGGTTGAGATCTCCCACTATTATAGTTTTACTGTCTATTTCTTCTTGCAGTTCTCCTAACTTTTCCTTTAGAAAGTTAGATGCTATACCACTTGGTGCATATATGTTTAGTATTGATATGGCTTCATTATTTATGCTACCTTTCAGCAGGATCTTTTTTAACAAGATCTACTTCTGCTTTTGCTTGATCTGAGATAAGGATAGCTACCCCTGCTTTTTTGGCTTTACCTGAAGCATAATAGGCTCTGTTCCAACCTTTTACCTTTACTCTGTATGTATCTCCCTGCTTTAAGTGTGTTTCCTGTAGGCAACATATTGTAGGGTTCTGTTTTTTGATCCAATCTACTATCCGTCTCCGTTTGATGGGATCGTTCATCCCATTTACATTTACAGTTAAAATTACTAATTCTGTATTTCCTGCCATCGTATTATCCCCAGCTTATGCTTTTTTCCCTTGACCCCCCTGATCCCCCTCCCCGATATTTAATTTACAGACCCCCCTTGTGCCACACAACCCTCCCTCTTTTTTTTTTTTTTTTTTTAGGATCCCTCCCCCCTCCCTCCAAGTCCCTTCACTTATTCCCCTTTTCCTTTTCCCTTTTCCTCTCCCCCCTTTTAATGAGGTGAGAGAAAAATTCTCTGAAAAACAAATATGTTAATTATTTACTCTTTGAGCCTCTTCTGATGAGAGTAAGATTCACACAATGATTCTCCCCCTCACTAAGTTCCCTCAGATATGGTGTATTTTCTATGTCTCTTCCTGGGATGTAGTTTCCCTCTTTTTATCACTCCTTCCCCTTTTTCTGAACCGACCTCCTTCCCTTTACTACACCCCCCTTTTTTTCTTTTATATCAGTAAAATCAAATTATCCTTGAGTATTTTTTATATACCCACAACAGAGTTACAGTTCTCAAGGGTTCTGTGTACCTTTTTCTGTTTCTCTTCAGTCTTGTGGGTGTAGATCAAATTTTTTGTTTAAGTCTGGTTTTTTTCTTAGAAACATATAGAATTCCTCTGTTTCATTGAATGACCATCTTCTTCCATGGAAAAAGATGCTAAACTTAGCTGGGTAGTTCATTCTCGGTTGCAGTCCTTGATCTTTTGCCTTTCGGAATATCAGGTTCCAGGCCCTTCTATCTTTTAATGTGGAGGCAGCCAGATCTTGGGTGACCCTTATTGTGGCACCTTGGTATTTAAATTGTTTTTTTCTAGCTGCTTGCAGGATTTTCTCCTTTGTGTGGTTATTCTGCAGCTTAGCCACAATATTCCGTGGTGTTCTTTTTTTAGTGTCTATTTCAGAAGGAGTTCGATGAATTCTTTCCACATCTACTTTCCCTTCTGTTTCTATTATCTCTGGACAGTTCTCTTTGATAATTTCCTGTAAAATAGAATCTAGGCTCTTTTTTTGGTCATAGTTTTCGGGAAGTCCAATAATCCGCAGATTATCTCTCCTAGATCTAATTTCCAGGTCTATAGATTTTCCCAGTAAGTATTTGACGTTGTTCTCCAGCTTCTCATTTTTTTTGTTTTGTTTGACTGATTCTTGGGTTCTCTGTGAATCATTCATTTCTATTTGTTCCATCCTGACTTTTAAGGAGTTATTTTCTTCTTTCACAGTTTTTAGTTCTTTTTGTAAATGCCCAATTTCGTTTTTAAATGAGTTATTTTGCTCTATTGAATTTTTTTCCATTTCCCTAATTTTTTTTTTTGAGAATTATTTTCTTTTTCCAATTCAGAAATTCTATTTTCTTGAGACTTTTTTATCTTTTCCAATTCAGAAATCCTACTTTCCTGTGTTTTTTTTAACCTTTTCTAATTCACTAATTTTGTTTCCCTGCATCTCCTGTGAATTCTTTATTTTTTCCAACTCCAATTTCAAGACATTGTTATTCTCTATCATAACTTCTCTTTCCTTTCCCCATTTTTCTTCGATCTCCCTCAATTTCTTAAGAGCTTCTTCTAGGAGAGAGTTATGTGATGGGGGGCAGGAATCGTTCCCCTTTAGGTTGTTGTCTGTTGATTCTCTGCTGTCAACTTCCTCGGGGTTGGATACCCGCTCTTTCTCTGTATAGAAGGAATCTATAGTTTTTCTAGCTTTTTTGCTCATACTTAAAAAATGTTTTGGGGTCTGTCTCTGGGGTAGGAAATTATTTACTTCTTTACCAGCTTCCTCCCAGACCAGATGGATGCAGCCGCCCCCGCGCCCGCGCTAAGAGAGAGCTCTGGGAGAGAGTTCCCCACCCCCTCCCTGGAAGCGCCTCAGAGGTGATTAGCACTACTGTGCTTTGAGGGCGTAGAATAGTGAAGACAGCAGGAAGCCCAGTCTATGTGTCCGGGTGGGGAGTGGATGTCTGCAGCAGGTGACGTGAGAAGCCCCTGCGCTCAAACTGGAAGTGTCTGCCAGAAACCGCAGTCCCTAGTTCAAAGGTTCCGAGAAGCAGATATTTTCTTAATGAAATTGTGAAATTGACAAATACATAATAATTAGTGGTGATAAGTACATATGTGTATACATCTACATGTGATAATTAAAAGTATATTTCATACATATCTGTACTATGCATTTCTATTTGTATTTATATACTGTGCTTATGCATATGCATACATACATACTAAAACAGGATATAGGTGCCACCAAATCATGATGATGATAATAATGATGATGATGATGATGATGGTGATGATGATGGATCACATTTTTTTTCATCATATTTCAGGAAAAAATGTTTTTTATGACAACTTGCTATTATTCTTTTGTCCTTAATTCTCTACAGACTAATGTATGGGTAGAGAAGTAGAGAAGTTGTGTTTTTTTAATTTTGTTTTGTTTTGTTTTTCCCTAACTGAGTTTAAATAATGACATGTAAACTCAACTTTGTGAGGTACACTAAAAAGCATCTTTGTGAAAACTTCAGTAATAAACTTTTCACTAACTTTACACTATACTCTATTCATTCCCCTCCCTCTATTTTCCCCTTATTCTTTTTCAGTACTAGAAACTTAATTAAATCAACTCTATCATTGCTTCTGAAAAGGGTATGACAATGTGCTCCCCATGGCTCCACTGGTAATTCATTTAATTCTCTAAATCAAAATAACTTTCACTGACCACCACTTTATTAGTATGTAATGTTCCTAAGGCATAAGCTAATTTAAATTTTTATTTATTTCCCCAGCTTACACATATTATTATATTGATTGACACCTTTTCTTATAAATTCTTATAAATTATGTTGCATTAATTCGTTTTACAAAATGACAAATATGATATATACTTCATACTGTTCCCCCACAATATTTATTTTTCTTATTCTAGGTCTCTCTATTTTCAAACTTTTCCATTCCACATAGCTTGGAGATGATATTTGATATTGTAACACCTATTAAAATCATTGTTTCTATGCTTTTATGAATCAATATTACGCCTAGAAAATTATTTTTGATAATGTTCTGGCTCTAGTATAGTCATTGTTGATAATGATTATGATGATATTAACGTTGTTGCTACAATTCTCAAGATATTTTGCATTCCATATTTGTAAAGGGAGATTTGTTATCTATTACCCTGTGAATGTTGGGGAGGTCCTGGTTTAGGAATCTAAATCAGTTCACATTTTTCTTAGTGTTTTGCAATACTAAATTTCTGTAGCATGCAGTGAAATTTTGGAAGGACCCTACAGGTTCTTTTCATAATACATGTTCTTCATGATGCTCAGAATTCTTCGATAGTCTTTTAGTAAGCTCTGTCCATATTGATTTGTCTTGAATTGTCATTGTAAACTTATCCATCTCTATAAAGGATTATGCATAACATAGGATTTGATTGCTAATTCTCTGTGGGCTGCTGTTTCTCTGTGAGCACATTATTATCTGAGTTCACATGAACATTTTGTCTCTAAGGTCACAATTCCACTTTTGGAAGTTAGCTATTTCATTACCACTATTTGGAAAAAAAACTTTTTCCCTCTTTTATTTGACAAATTCGATGCAAAACACCTGTTGCCAAACTGCAAAAATTGTTCAGTAATTTCTTTGTTATATTTTCCCCATTTTTCCCTATTTATCATGATGTGCTTTCAAAACCTTCCAGCTTCTTGGTGAGGGAATTGTAATCTTTGTTATTTTTATTTAGTTACTAAGTGTAAATATGCCAGTGTTTCAAAATACTATATGGAATTTTGTCAAAATGCATTCAAAATAAGCTTTAGATTGAAATTCAAAAGATAAACATTAAAAGTGTGTTTAATATTGATTCTTTTCTTTAAATATATTCTTTCCATTTATTTTTTGGGTACTAATATTTTAAAACCATATTCATACATAGTTTTATCAGTAAACATTTTTATTTAGTATGTCTTGATTTGAGAAGGAATAAGGCATTTCATTATTGAAATATTTCAGTTTACCAGTGTTGGATAGGAAAATGCTGTTATGTGATTTGGATCCAAGGATACTATTGACTAAAACAAATAAAACAATCATAAATGAAACAAAAATAAAGTATAAAAACATTTTTTTAAAGATTGTTTCCTATTTTATAATAAACTGTAATAAAATGAAATGGAAATAAAATATATATTCAGTATATTGGATGAACATTTAATGGATTACTTATGTTATTAGTCAATATAATTTGCCTTCATTCATTTCTAGTACATTCTATGTTGATATTCATGATTTGCTCTGTTTTATATTGCCTTGTTTGGGTAGTTGAAAGAAACAAGAAATAGTACAATATTCCATCTTCCCTCTCCAGCTGAAAATTAAGATTTTTTTTTTAATTTTTTTTATTATATATATATTTTTTTATAATATTATCCCTTGTATTCATTTTTCCAAATTACGCCCCCCCTCTATTCCCTCCTCCCGATGACAGGCAATCCCATACATTTTACATGTGTTACAATATAGTCTAGGTACAATACATGTGTGTGAATATCATTTTCTTGTTGCACAATAAACATTAGAATCCGAAGGTACATGCAACCTGGGCAGACAGATATTAGTGCTAACAATTTACATTCACTTCCCAGTGTTTCTTCTCTGGGTGCAGCTACCTCTGTCCATCATTGATCAACTGGAAGTGAGTTGGATCTTCTTTATGTTGAAGATTTCCACTTCCATCAGAATACATCCTCATACAATATTGTTGTTGAAGTGTACAGTGATCTTCTGGTTCTGCTCATTTCACTCAGCATCAGTTGATTTAAGTCTCTCCAGGCCTCTCTGTATTCCTCCTGCTGGTCATTTCTTACAGAGCAATAATATTCCATAACCTTCATATACCACAATTTACCCAACCATTCTCCAACTGATGGACATCCATTCATCTTCCAGTTTCTAGCTACAACAAAAAGAGCTGCCACAAACATTTTGGCACATATATGACTCTTTCCGCTCTTTAGTATTTCTTTGGGATATAATCCCAGTAGTAGCGCTGCTGGGTCAAAGGGTATGCACAGTTTGATAACTTTTTGGGCATAATTCCAGATTGCTCTCCAGAATGGCTGGATTCTTTCGCAACTCCACCAGCAATGTATCAGTGTCCCAATTTCCCCACATCCCCTCCAACATTTATCATTATTTGTTCCTGTCATCTTAGCCAATCTGACAGGTGTGTAGTGGTATCTCAGCGTGGTCTTAATTTGCATTTCTCTGATCAGTAGTGATTTGGAACACTCTTTCATGTGAGTGGATATAGTTTCAATTTCTTCCTCTGAGAATTGTCTGTTCATATCCTTTGACCATTTATCAATTGGAGAATGGTTCGGTTTCTTATAAATTATGGTCAGTTCTCTATAGATTTTGGAAATGAGACCTTTGTCAGAACCTTTGTTTTTAAAAATATTTTCCCAATTTGTTACTTCCCTTCTAATCTTGTTTGCATTAATATTATTTGTACAGAAACTTTTTAGTTTGATGTAATCAAAATCTTCTATTTTGTGATCAATAATGATCTCTAGTTCTCCTCTGGTCATAAATTCCTTCCTCCTCCACAAGTCTGAGAGGTAGATTATCCTCTGTTCCTCTAATCTATTTATTATCTCCCTCTTTATGCCTAAATCATGGACCCATTTTGATCTTATCTTGGTATATGGTGTTAAGTGTGGATCCATATCTAATTTCTGCCATACTAATTTCCAGTTTTCCCAACAGTTTTTTCCGAATAATGAATTTTTTTCCCTAATGTTGGAATCTTTGGGTTTGTCAAAGATTAGATTGTTATAGATATACCCTTTTTTGTCCTTTGTATCTAATCTGTTCCACTGATCTACCGGTCTATTTCTTAGCCAATACCAAATGGTTTTGGTGACTGCTGCTATATAATATAGCTTTAGATCAGGTACACTTAGACCACCTTCCTCTGAGTTTTTTTTTTTCATTAGTTCCCTTGCAATTCTCGACCTTTTATTCTTCCATATGAATTTTGTTGTTATTTTTTCTAGGTCATTGAAATAGTTTCTTGGGAGTCTGATTGGTATAGCACTAAATAAATAGATTAGTTTGGGGAGTATTGTCATCTTTATTATATTCGCTCGGCCTATCCAAGAGCATTGAATGTCTTTCCAATTATTTAAATCTGATTTTATTTTTGTAGCAAGTGTTTTGTAATTTTTCTCATATAATTCCTGACTTTTCTTTGGTAGATGGATTCCCAAATATTTTATACTCTCAACATTTGTTTGGAATGGAATTTCTCTTTGTATCTCTTGCTGTTGCATTTTGTTAGTGATATATAAAAATGCCGAGGATTTATGTGGATTTATTTTGTATCCTGCCACTTTGCTGAAATTTTGATTTATTTCTAGTAGCTTTTTAGCAGAGTCTTTGGGGTTCTCTAAGTATACCATCATGTCATCTGCAAAAAGTGATAGTTTAATTTCCTCATTTCCTACTCTAATTCCTTGAATCTCTTTCTCGGCTCTTATTGCCGAGGCTAGCATTTCTAGTACTATATTGAATAGTAATGGTGATAGTGGGCAACCTTGTTTCACTCCTGATCTTACTGGGAAAGGTTGCAGTTTATTTCTATTGCATATTATGCTTACTGAAGGTCTTAAATATATGCTCCTGATTATTCTAAGGAATAGTCCATTTATTCCTATACTCTCAAGAGTTTTTAGTAGGAATGGATGTTGGATTTTGTCAAATGCTTTTTCTGCATCTATTGAGATGATCATATGGTTCTTATTAATTTGATTATTAATATGGTCAATTATATTAATAGTTTTCCTAATATTAAACCAGCCCTGCATTTCTGGAATAAATCTTACTTGATCATAGTGTATTATCTTGGAGATGATTTTCTGAAGTCTTTTTGCTAATATCTTATTTAAGATTTTAGCATCAATATTCATTAAGGAGATTGGTCTATAATTTTCTTTCTCAGTTTTCGATCTACCTGGTTTAGGTATCAGTACCATGTCTGTGTCATAAAAGGAGTTTGGTAGGACTCCTTCATCCCCTATTTTTTCAAATAATTTATATAACATTGGGGCTAATTGTTCTTTAAATGTTTGGTAGAATTCACATGTGAATCCATCTGGCCCTGGGGATTTTTTCCTGGGGAGTTGATTAATAGCTTGTTCTATTTCTTTTTCTCAAATGGGACTATTTAAGCAATTTATCTCCTCCTCTGTTAATCTAGGGAGCCTATATTTTTGGAGGAAGTCATCCATTTCACTTAAGTTATCAAATTTATTGGCATAAAGTTGGGCAAAGTAACTCCTTATCATTTCTCTAATTTCCTCTTCATTGGTGGAAAGATCCCCCTTTTCATTTGTAAGACTATCAATTTGATTTTCCTCTTTCTTTTTTTTGATCAAATTTACCAAAGCTTTATCTATTTTATTGGCTTTTTCATAAAACCAACTCTTGGTTGTATTTATTAATTAAATAGTTTTTTTACTTTCAATTTTATTGATTTCTCCTTTTAATTTTTGTATTTCAAGTTTAATTTTTGGGTGGGGGTTTATAATTTGGTCTTTTTCTAGCCTTTTAAGTTGTAAGCCCAATTTGTTAATCTTCTCTTTCTCAATTTTCTTCAAATAAGCCTCTAAAGATATAAAATTTCCCCTTATTACTGCTTTAGCTGCATCCCACAGATTTTGATATGATGTCTCATCATTGTCATTATCTTGGGTGAAATTGTTAATTGTTTCTATAATTTGCTCTTTCACCCAGTCATTCTTTAAGATGAGATTATTCAGTTTCCAATTACTTTTTGGTCTATTTACCCCTAACTTTTTACTGAATGTAACTTTTATTGCATTGTGATCTGAGAAGAAGGCATTTATTATTTCTGCCTTCCTACATTTAATTTTGAGATCTTTATGTCCTAATATATGGTCAATTTTTGTATAGGATCCATGAACTGCTGAGAAGAAAGTATATTCCTTTCTATTGCCATTCAGTTTTCTCCAAAGGTCTATCATACCTAGTTTTTCTAATATTCTATTTACTTTTTTAATTTCTTTCTTGTTTGTTTTGTGGTTTGATTTGTCTAAATCTGAGAGTGCAAGGTTGAGATCTACCACTATTATAGTTTTACTGTCTATTTCTTCTTGCAGTTCTCTTAACTTTTCCTTTAGAAAGTTAGATGCTATACCACTTGGTGCATATATGTTTAGTATCGATATGGCTTCATTATTTATGCTACCTTTCAGCAGGATATAGTTTCCTTCCTTATCTTTTTTGACGAGATCTACTTCTGCTTTTGCTTGATCTGAGATAAGGATAGCTACCCCTGCTTTTTTGGCTTTACCTGAAGCATAATAGGCTCTGTTCCAACCTTTTACCTTTATTCTGTATGTATCTCCCTGCTTTAAGTGTGTTTCCTGTAGGCAACATATTGTAGGGTTCTGCTTTTTGATCCAATCTGCTATCCGTCTCCGTTTGATGGGATCGTTCATCCCATTTACATTTACAGTTAAAATTACTAATTCTGTATTTCCTGCCATCGTATTATCCCCAGATTATGCTTTTTTCCCTTGACCCCCCTGATCCCCCTCCCCGATATTTAATTTACAGACCCCCCTTGTGACGCGCAACCCTCCCTCTTTTTTTTTTTTTAGGATCCCTCCCCCCTCCCTCCAAGTCCCTTCACTTATTCTCCTTTTCCTTTTCCCTTTTCCTCTCCCCCCTTTTAATGAGGTGAGAGAAAATTCTCTGAAAAACAAATATGTTAATTATTTACTCTTTGAGCCTCTCCTGATGAGAGTAAGATTCACACAATGATTCTCCCCCTCACTAAGTTCCCTCAGATATGGTGTATTTTCTATGCCTCTTCCTGGGATGCAGTGTCCCTCTTTTAATCACTCCTTCCCCTTTTTCTGAACCGACCTCCTTCCCTTTACTATAACCCCCTTTTTTTTTTTTATATCAGTAAAATCAAATTATCCTTGAGTATTTTTATATACCCACAACAGAGTTACAGTTCTCAAGGGTTCTGTGTACCTTTTTCTGTTTCTCTTCAGTCTTGTGGATGTAGATCAGATTTTTTGTTTAAGTCTGGTTTTTTTCTTAGAAACATATAGAATTCCTCTGTTTCATTGAATGACCATCTTCTTCCATGGAAAAAGATGCTAAACTTAGCTGGGTAGTTTATTCTTGGTTGCAGTCCTTGATCTTTTGCCTTACGGAATATCAGGTTCCAGGCCCTTCTATCTTTTAATGTGGAGGCAGCCAGATCTTGGGTGACCCTTATTGTGGCACCTTGGTATTTAAATTGTTTTTTTCTAGCTGCTTGCAGGATTTTCTCCTTTGTGTGGTAATTCTGCAGCTTAGCCACTATATTCCGTGGTGTTCTTTTTTTAGTGTCTATTTCAGAAGGAATTCAATGAATTCTTTCCACATCTACTTTCCCTTCTGTTTCTATTATCTCTGGACAGTTCTCTTTGATAATTTCCTGTAAAATAGAATCTAGGCTCTTTTTTTGGTCATAGTTTTCTGGAAGTCCAATAATCCGCAGATTATCTCTCCTAGATCTATTTTCCAGGTCTATAGATTTTCCCAGCAAGTATTTGACGTTGTTCTCCAGCTTCTCATTTTTTTTTGTTTTGTTTGACTGATTCTTGGGTTCTCTGTGAATCATTTATTTCTATTTGTTCCATCCTGACTTTTAAGGAGTTATTTTCTTCTTTCACAGTTTTTAGTTCTTTTTGTAAATGCCCAATTTCGTTTTTAAATGAATTATTTTGCTCTATTGAATTTTTTTCCATTTCCCTAATTTTTTTTTGAGAATTATTTTCTTTTTCCAATTCAGAAATTCTATTTTCTTGAGACTTTTTTATCTTTTCCAATTCAGAAATCCTACTTTCCTGTGTTTTTTTAACCTTTTCTAATTCATAAATTTTGTTTCCCTGCATCTCCTGTGAATTCTTTATTTTTTCCAACTCCAATTTCAGGACGTTGTTATTCTCTATCATAGCTTCCCTTTCCTTTCTCCATTTTTCTTCAATCTCCCTCAATTTTTTAAGAGTTTCTTCTAGGAGAGAGTTATGTGATGGGGGGCAGGGATCGTTCCCCCTTGGGTTGTTATCTGCTGACTCTCTGCTGTTAACTTCCTCGGGGTTGGATACCCGCTCTTTCTCTGTATAAAAGAATCTATAGTTTTTCTAGCTTTTTTGCTCATATTTAAAAAAATCTTTTGGGGTCTGTCCCTGGGGTAGGAAATTATTTATTTACTTCTTTACCAGCTTCCTCCCAGACCAGATGGATGCAGAGGCTCCTGCGCCTGAGCTAAGATAGAGCTCTGGGAGAGAGTTCCCCACCCCCTCCCTGGAAGTGCCTCAGAGGTGATTAGCACTACTGTGCTTCTAGGGCGTAGAATAGTAAAGACAGCACAAAGCCCAGCCTATGTGTCCGGGTGGGGAGTGGATGTCTGCAGCAGGTGACGTGAAAAGCCCCTGTGCTCAAACTGGAAGTGTCTGCCAGAAACTGCGGTCCCTAGTTCAAAGGTTCCGCTTCTCTGGGACTTCCTGGAGCTGAGTTCCACTCCCTCCAGCTAAGCTAGGCCGTGTATGTTGCCTTGGGCCGTATTCACCCACTTGTCAATCTCCTAACTACTCTCAGGAGGTAGCTGAGGCCACACCCCCTGGTGCCGAGATCTGCTGAGTCACCTCCAGGGTCTGGGGAAAATCTAATCTGAGTTTTAAAATATTTTGGCTTTCTCTTCTGAACTGCTAAATAATTAGCAGAGAAGAGCTAACAGCCTGTGCCAGATTCTTTTACCTCAGTGGCTTCTCTGATCCCAGAGCCCTTCCCAGCGCAATGGGCGCAGTGTGCCCCTACCCCACCGTCTGTGCTGGTCTCTCCTATTCCTCCCCTGGGAACTGACCTCTCCTGTTGAAACTCCAGATTCTCTTCAGCTGGTAAGTCGTGCTTACAGTCCTTGTGGTATCTATCAGTCCTGAGGTAATTCCGAGACTTAATTTATCTAATTGGTTGTGAGGGAGTGAGGAAGTTCACAGAGATGTGTGTTTCTTCTCCGCCATCTTGGCTCCGCCCCCCAAGATGGTTTTTAAAAGGCCTATTTAAAGTCCCTTTTCACCATTAGCCTATCTGTTGTTTAGTTTTGTTTTATTTTTCTTCCTAGCAGCAATTATACCATACTGATTAGAATATTCATATAACTAATGATCCAGAATCCTTTTTGAGATTATTTCAGAATTTCAGTCAAACCTTCAAAAAACTTTTGTAGAAAATTAAATTCCTGCTATATACATTTCTGTAATTATGAGCCTCCTGATTTGTCATTGGCCTTCAGCATTACAGTTGATTAACCCTTGAAATAGTTGTTATTTTATTTGTTGTTATTTTCAAATTTAACTTAATTTCATTTATTGAGCATTTAATTTAGAATTAGAATGAATCTTCAAAGGCATTTATCCTAACTCTTTTTTTTTTTTTTTTCATTTAAGGAGGATGAAAGAGAGTTTAAGTAATTTTTCATGTATAAGAAAAATTATAACAGAGATGGAATTTGAAACTAGGACCATATAGAAAACTTTGCTCATATTCAAATGAATTGACTGAATTTATCTACCCATGCAGAAATAGCTTATTTTTGAGTCTAGTTATCCACTGCCGATGTTAATCTGACATCCAAAAAACTTGCTTCTGTGCCCATAGTTGCACATTCATTCTATGAAACGTAATGAGAAAAAAATTCACTTCTGCTGCAAAACCTCAGGGACATGCATAAAAGCTTTTTTCAAAATTTTACAGATGATCATCTAAAAATTTTGGTAGCCATAACTTTAATATAATGACTGCTTATAAATTCAATCTTCAAAATGTTACTGAACAAAGTATACTATGGGGATATATAAGATTTCCTTCCTGAAGATTGTAATTGTTGCAATGGACTTGTATTTTTCCAAGGACATATCCTTTTGATGACATATATCTTAACCAAAATGATTCTTGCCCCTTTCAATGCTGGCTTTCCCAACAATGGTGATGTAAGTTTCCCTTACAATAAATGGCTCAGCCCCACAATCTTCCCTCTGACATATCTGTTCATGCCTCTTGTTTTCAGATTTTATTATTCATGAATGTTCAGGCAAAGATTCATCTTCCAATGAAATATATTCTAAAAGAAATATTTTAATGCAATTCATTCCTGGCACAAGGTAATTTAGAATATTTCTCTGGTGCTTGTTTTTACAAGTATAAAATATATCCTGCATATACTAATTTGTATATTTGTTGTTTATCACATTAGATTATGAGCACCTTGAGATAAGGACAATTTTTTCTTTCTTTTTGTATCTCTAGCACTTAGCACTTATCATAAAGTAGACACAATAAATATTTGTTGACTGAGTGACTGTTCCTATCAAAATGTTTTGGTGACTCAAAGAAATTAGGAGAACAGATGACAGTGGGGTGGACAATAAGACTGTGCTATTACATTCTATTCTCTCCTCTGGTCTCTTGCCCGGAACATACTTGTCTCCCAAGAAAGAAGGGAATACCATAATGTCAGTCTATTGATGCATTTTTTGAGATGCTTAATGATCTGAAGGGACTCCATCTTGAAACAAGATGTTTAGGAGTATTGTTTATCTCACTGAATTCTTTCCTCATAGATTAGTAACTCCCATTAGATCATACTCTTTTCATCGCAGTGATACTGAATTCCTTATTGTCATTTTTTTCACTTTCCTGTTTTAATTACTTATTTATACTTTCTTCTATTTTCCCCACCCCCACCCGAAAGTTCTAATCTAAGACTCCTAACTCCTTTCTTTATGCTTTCTGAAATATGTACTCAAAAGAAACAAACTTCCTTTCATCTTGAAAATTTTTTCTTCTTACTTCATCTATCTTCTGGCTTTCACTGAGACATAGCTTCCTCCTAATGATATCATCTTTCTGGCTACCTTTTGTATCACTAGTTACATTTTTATTCATTCCACATATATCCCATTCCCAACTGAAAAACTGAGATTGGAAAGCTGGAGAGCTACTTGTTAAGATACTTTATAACCATTTCAACTTCCAGGATCACCTTTACTATATAACATGTTGTTCTTTAAGGTTCATGAAAAAAGTATTAAAAACGTATTAACTACATAGACAAAATTCTGATAGCTACTGTCTACCAGACATTGGGATTCTGTTTTCCTTTATAAATAAATTTAATGTCTGGCTTGTAACTTTTCTTTCCTCCTCATCTCTTGAACTTATAGTAAGGAACATATTTCTCCCCTCCCAAACTCTGACCTTCATACTAAGGGAATCCAACTGAAACATTTTTTATCCTCTAATTCTACCTTTCCCATGATTGAATCCACTTCAGTCAAACATAAAAATAGTCATACATTTTATTTGTCATCATCCACAATTACATTGCTTCCATGTTCATGAACTGTGAAATTCTTTATCTGATTGAGCCTGTTTTCATTTCATCACTCCCTCTATCTTGCAACTCTAAGCCTCTTTTTGTAACATTGTGATCAATAATATCTTGACACCTAAATTATTTCGCTGGGCATTATATCTTCACTGGTTACATTCTCTTCTACTGTCTATATTGATCCATCAAAGGATTAGCTGAACTCTACTTTTTTCCTCTTTTGAATCTTTTGCCTCCTCATCCCAGAACAGATTCTGTGCTATTAAATCTCAGCTTATATAATTCCCACAAACTTCTTCTTTAAAAACTTCTTTAAAAATTCCACAACCTTCTTTTTTTCATCTTCTACTAACTTGCTGTTGAATGAACCTGGAGACAATTTAAAAAAAAAATGGTCACTGATTCCACTAAAAGCTTATTCTACATAATCTTAATCAGGGTCTTCCTGGAGTTAGGCAATCCTTTAACAGCTTTTTAATTGACTTCATTTTGGGGTTGCAGTTCTACCCTCTCCCTGTTTTCTCATTTAAGAGACTCTGATATCTTTCTTGTTTTCTTAGTATCTTATTATTCTCCCAGCCTACTTCCATACTGCCTATTTATAAGTTGGTCTTTCATTAAAAAAAAAAAAAAAGAAAGAAAGAAAGAAAAAAAGAAAAAAAAAAAAAAAGAAGTACATTTAATCATTCTAGCTATTATCCCATAACTCTCCTCCTCTTTATGGCTAAATTTCTTAAGAAAGCAAGGTTGATTCCTTTACTTCCTTTAATTTCAATATGTTCAAAACTGAATTCATTATATTTTCACCAAAATCCTACCATTTTCCTATTCCTGTTACTATTACTATAATCTTCTCTGTTGCCCTGGCTCAAAATCTAGTTGGCATTCTCAGGTCCTCTCCCTTTCTAATCCCTTCTGTTGTCAAGTCTTAGAATTTTAAACTTTACATTATCTTTCATTTATATGCCCTTGTTTCCTCTAATATTGCCACCATCCTGTTTCAGAATTTTGTCACCATATACTTGTACTATTTCAACAATCTAGAGGTTTGTATAATTGTTTCTCCAAATTCCAGTTCATCATGCCCTCACTCATCTATCAAATGGATCTTCCTAAAGCACAGGTCTGATAATTTTACTACTCTGTTTAATAAACTCATGTCCTTCTATCACCTCAGAATCAAGTATGAAATCCTTTCTTTTGCATTTAAAGCCTCTCATAATCTAGTCACTTCCCATCATTTCCAGTACAATGAGATAGTTTATGATCCAATGATAATAGCTTTTTTGATGTTAGTTGCACAAGGAATTCTATGCCCCAACTCTGCTTCTCAGTAGCTATTTCCTATGCTTAGAATTCTTAACATTCTCATTTTAGCCTCTTGGCTTCATTGAATGCTTCCAGATTCAGAGAAATTCAACATTGTATTAGTCCCTTTCAACTTTAGAAGGTTGAGGAAATGTAGCAGAGCTGAAGTAAATATATTGTAAGTTTGGTTAATAATTCACTGGTTTGACAAAGTAGGAAAAGAAATTAAGGAAACACAAGCAATTGGAAATGAAAGATAACATGAAAACAGGGTCCAAAACATATTAATAGAGCATTCAAAAAGAGATATAATGCTCAAATGAACACTAAAAATTATGCAATTAGTTTTTTAAAAAATAATTCAGGAAGCTTTGATATTCTTGAGGACAGAATCTTATGCATCATAAAAAAGGAAAAGGTTAACCCTTATTTTTACTAGTCCATTATAGTTTTTTTAACTTGAAGTAATATTATAAAGTTAATAAAAATGAATATAAACATTTGTTGAATTAATGAAATAGAAATATACAAAGAACAAAAATAGGATTTTGAAATATGAAATATGAAACAGCTTATGTGACTTATAAAATGTGTCCCCTTTGTGCCATTTCCTGAACTTCTTTCAGCTTTGTTTTGTTTATTTTAGATGTTTTACCAATGTCTTTTTCTTTACCTCTCTGTTAATAATCACTACATGAAAGTACTGTCTTTCACCACTTCAAAAAATATACTTTCCACCCTGAAAGCAGAACCCCTCTTTGGCAGAGTTAAAGAATAAGTAATGGGCTGGAGAAATAAGCAAAAACCAGAAAAATAGAAAGTTAGTATTACTAGCTATGGGATTTGGGGCAATTAGTTAATCCCAACTGCATTGCAAATAAAGAAAAAAAAAAAAAAGAAAGAAAAAGAACAAAAGTTTGTATGATAATAAGGACAATCAAAACACACAGTCAAAACACAACAAAGTCAAAAGCTTGTACATCCAAAATCTTCTAGACAAATAAGAATTGGTCTCAGGCCATGGATGAACTAAAAATGTATTTTAAAAATCAAGTTAGA
The DNA here is from genome assembly GCF_048593235.1 of Sminthopsis crassicaudata. NCBI lineage: Eukaryota > Metazoa > Chordata > Mammalia > Dasyuromorphia > Dasyuridae > Sminthopsis > Sminthopsis crassicaudata. The sequence goes on along the minus strand of NC_133617.1, from coordinate 312,822,833 downwards.
GGGGTAGAAGAAGAAAGGGAAGAGAAAAGAGTGATGAAAAAAATAACATTAAGAAAAAAGTCAATAATTTGATAAAAGAGGCAAAAAAAAATACTGAAGAAAATTTAAAAAAAACAGACTAGGAAAAATGTAAAAGGAATACACAAATCCAATGAGGAGGAAAAATGCCTTAAAAAACAGAACTACTCAAACTGGGGAGAAAAATACACTGAAGATAATAACTTCTTTAAAATTAGAATTGGCCAAATAGATAAGAAGGTTCAAAAGCTCACAGAAGAAAGTAATTTATTAAAAATTTGAATTGTGCAAATTACATCAATAACTTTTTGAGAAGTCAAAGAACAATAAAACAAAATTAAAAGGATAAAAAAAAAAGATGATGTGAAATATCTCATTAGCAAAGCAACTGACCTGGAAATTAAATCCAGGAAAGATAATTTTTAAATTATTTGACTTCCTGAAGGTCATGATCAAAAATAAATAAATAAATAAAATGTCTTAACATAATTTTTAAAAATATTTTACAACAAAAACTGCTCAGATATTCTGAAACCAGAAAGTAAAATAGAAATTATTAGGATTCACTAATCATCTCCTGCAAGAGAGATTAAAATTAAAACTCCATGGATTATTATAGACAAATTCCAAACTCACAGGTCAATAAGTAAATATTGCTTGCAGTAAGAAAGAAACAATTTTAGAATTGTGGAGCTTTGGTCAGGATAATACACAATTTAGCAGCTTCTACATTAAAGGAACAGAGATATTCTCCAGAGCAAAGGAAGTAGAATTACAACCAAGAATTATCTACCTAGCAAAACTGACTACAATTCTTCAGGGGACAAATGAAAATTCAATGAAATAAAGGATTTGTATTCTTGATAAAAAGACCAGAGCTGAATAGAAATTTTAAATACAAGATTCTAGAGAAGAATAAAAAAATTAAAAAAAAAAAAAAAAGGACACAGGGAAGGCAAATTATAAGGAAGTTAAAGAGGTTCAACTCTTTTCATTTCTACATGGGAAGATGATACTTAAAAAAAAAAAAAAAAAAAGGAAAAGGGAAAAGCAGCCTGGGATCAATTATCACAATTAAAAAAGACAAAAAAAAAACTTTTACTTTCTAGGAAAAGAGGATGGAAGTAAAGAGGAGTGAGTTAACTTTGCTCTCATCTAAACAGGTTCATAAAAGGAAGAAGATACAAACTTAATTGGACATAGAAGTCTATCAATCTGTCAGACCTTACAAGATAGTAGAAGATGAAGGAAATAAAAGGAAGAAGTATGATAGAAGTGAACACAAGTGAGCAAGGAAGAAGGGAAGACAAATTTTGCTCAGAGACAAAACACAATTAAGAAAGGATAGGGTGAAAGAAGATTGAAAAAAGAATAAATGGATTGAAGAGGAAGAAAGAAATCTGGTTAATAATAACGATTAAAAAATCAGGCAAGTTGCTATGATAAGGACATAAATTTTTAATATATGCAGAACTGAGTTAATTTATTTCAAAAGACTCATTCTTCAGTTGATCAATGGTCCAAAGATATGAATGATTTTCAGATGAAATATCAAAACTAAAGCAAGAGATAGAAATAAAAATTCCACATAAAATAATTGTAGATAATATAAAATATTTGGTAGTCCTCTTGCCAACAAAAGCCAGGAATTATATTAATACAAATACAAAACCCTTTCCACACAAATAAAGTGAGATCTAAACAATCAGAAAAATACCAATTGCTCCTGGGTAAGCTAAACTAACATAACAAAAATGACAATTCTATTTAAATTAATCTACTCGTTCAGTGCCATACCAATAAAACTGACAAAAAAGAGAAATTCAAAGTGATACAACTGTGTGGTACCATGTTTCACTGACTGTTAGCCAAGATGACAGGGAAATATTGTGATAAATGTTGGAGGAGATGTGGGAAAACTGAGAAAACTGAGATGCTAATACATTGTTGATAGAGTTATGAACTGATCCAACCATTCTGGAGAACAATTTGGAACTAAGCTTAAAATGTTATAAAATTGTGCACCCAGAGTGCCACTACTGGATCTGTATCCCAAAGAGATCATAAAAGATGGAAAAAGACCCACTTGTACAAATATGTTTATAGTAGCTCTTTTTGTAGTAGCAAAGAATTGAAAAAATAGAGAATGCCCATAATTGAGGAATGGCTGAATAAAATATGATGTATGAAAGTAATGGAATATTACTGTTGTATAAAATATGATGAACACTCTGATTTCCAAAAAGACCTGAAAAGACTTAAAGGACCTAATTATAAATGAAGTGAACAGAAGCAGGAAAGCATTGTACACTGCAATAGCAAGATTGTGTGATGATCAAATGTGATAGATTTAGTTCATCTCAGCAATTCCTATAAAATTTGGATCAAAAATATCACCCATATCCAAAAAAGTATGGAGGCTAAAGGCATATTGAAGCATGATATTTTCACTTTTATTTTTCTTTCTGCTTTTTTTTTTCTCATGCTTTTAGTTTTTTGTTCTGATTTTTCTTTCTCAACATACTGATATGGAAAAATTAAAAATTTATGTACATGTAAACCCAATGTACATATATACATATAATTAAATATATACATATCCATATATTAAAAAGAAATATCAAAGCTAAATATAATTAAAAATGATCTAACTCAGTTTTGATTCAGGAATGCAAATTAAAATAATTTTGAGGCACTATACCTTGGAGAAAATAAATATGACAAATGGCAGAGGACATGTAGAAAAAAAGGAAACATTAATGATTGTTGGCAGGGTTGTGAACTAATTCAACCATTCATCAGAGAAACATAGACCTAATCATAATGAATTATAGAACCATAAATACCTTTTCACCTAACAATAACCACTACAAGGTCTGTATACTAAAAGAGATATAAAATAAAAAAGAACAGGACCTAAATATGCAAAAAAATATATATTTGCAGCATTTTTCCCCTGGGGACAAAGAATTGGAAATTGAAGGGATAATCATCAAATGGATAATTATTAAATAAACTGCAGTATGAAAATTATGATAAAATAATATTATACTGTGAGAAACGATGAGCAAGATGCTCTCAGAAAAGCCAGAAAAGACTTCCATGAGCTAAAAGAAAGGGAAATGCACTTAGTACAAAGTAAAAGCATATTGTAATATGATCAGCAGTGAACAACATAACTATTCTCAGCCATAAATTGATTCAAGAAAATTGAAAAGGACTTAGGACAAATTTTTCTCTCCATACCCAAAGAAGAACTGGTAATGTCTGCATGAAGATTAAAACATAATTTTAAAAAATTTCTTTATTTTTTCCTATCTTTCCTTTCATCAAAATGGCTGTCATGGAAATGTTTTCCTGACTACAAATGTATAACCTATATTGAATTATTTGCATTCTCAGTGGAGTAGGGATGAAGAGATGAAGAGAAAGATTATGGAATGAAAAGTTTTAAAAACAAATGTTAAAAATGTTTTTTACACATAACTGGAAAAATACTAAATGAATGAAAACAGGAATAATAATTTTTTTTAAAAATTAACAGTTATTAGAAGACTTCTTCCAGCCAAGATGAGAGATTAAGCAAGAGATTAAGAGATAAATCTTCCATGTGCACCTCCAGACAAACATAAAATAGCACTCCAATACAAGTCTCAGAATAGTAGAACCAGGAAGATGAGATAAACCAATCTTTTAACCCAGGAAATTTGGAAGATCAATAGGAGGTATACATCTCACTCAGGTAAAAGATGGGGACACAGTGCAGGAAGAGTGGTGAGGTGGCAGAAAATCCTATCTCAGAAAATCACTAGAAGATCTTGAGTTTCAAAGTGGTAAAGCTGATGAATGCCAACTTTATGACACTCCTGCCTCTCCCCATGTGCTTTATCTTACTCTGGAGAGACATTTGACAGCTCTGGCAACCATCATGTACTTCAGTATAATCCTGGGCAATTGCACCCTTTAGTGGTCAACCATCAGGATTTTTCTTGCAGCCCGGGGGAAATGAAGAAACACCTTACCTGACCTCAGCATATGCTAGAAAACACCATAGCACCAGATAATCTGCCAGCAGCCTACAGTCTCAAGCAGCATAAACCACTTTCTACACAACCCTTTTAAACACAGCAGCAGACAAGAGGATCCTCTAGAGACCTCTTGCAGCAGGTAAACAGTCAGAACCTGAAGCCATTAGGAAAAAAAGCCTAGGACAATATTTTCCACCCTGGGAACAAATCTAAAATTCAAAAGAAAAAAAAATGCCACCACTACTACTACTCTTTTCTAAAAAAGAAAAGCATAAGGGCAATATATATATATATAATTTTCTTTGGTCAGATCCTTAAAATGAATATATATATATATATATATATATATATATATATATATATATATATATATATATATATATATATATATATATATATATATATATATATATATTCATTTTAAGGATCTGACCAAAGAAAATTATTTTGGTGACAGGGGAGATCAAGACACAAATCCAGAAGAAGACAGCAATGCCAAAAGACCTATGAACAAAATCCCAAAATAAAATAAAAAGTAGATTAAAGCACTGAAAAGATTCATGGAAGACTTTAAAAAGGAGTTTAAAAATAATATAAAAGACATGTAAGAAAAAAATGGGAGGAGGAGAGATGAGACTGATATGAAAAATATTAAAATAAATCAGCAGCTTGCAAAAAGAAAACTTAAAAAGTTTAATTCGTCTAGCTGTGTGATCATGGGCAAATCACTTAACCCCAACTGCCTCAGCAACATATATATATATATATATATATATATATATATAGAATTATAGAATTAATCAAATGGAAAATGAGATTATTTTTAAAAAATCCAATGAAGGAAAAACTCCTTCAAGAGAAAAAAAGGAAAATAAAATATGAAAACTAATTGAGGAAAATATTTCTAAAAATTAGAATTGGGCAAATGAAAGTAAAATTAGCAATACATAAGAATCATTAGCTAATGCAAAATAGACAATTTCGATTAGATTAAATTAAAAAGCTTTTGTACAAAGAAAACTTGCAACCAAGATTAGAAGGAAAGCAGAAAGTTGAAGTGAAAGACATTATATAAAGTATCTTTGATAAAGATCTCATCTCTCAAATATATGGAGAAATAATTTCAGTTTATAAATTTTCAAGTTACTCCTCAGTTGATAAATAAGCAAACAATATAAAGCAGGAATTCTCAATCAAAGAAATCAGAAATATCTATAAACACATGAAGAAGTTCTTAATCTGTTTTGATTAGAAAAATGCAAACTGAAACAACTCTTGAGTTGCCAACTCATCTCTTTCAGATTTTCCAATACTGGGGGGAGGGAAAGGAAGGAAAGTGATCAGTGTTAGAGATAATACAGAAAAATTGGGAGATTGATGCAATGTTGATGGAGTGGTGGAATAGTCCAAACATTCTGAGGAGAGATTTGGAAAAATGTCCATGGAAAAAGGCAACTATGCATTCCTTTTAACCTAGCAATACCACTACCAGGTCTGCATGCCAAAAAGATCATAAAAAAAAGGGAAAAGGATTTACTTGTGCAAAAATATTTATAACAACCATTTCATAGTGGCAAAAACTGGAAATTGAGGGGATGTCCATCAAGTAAAGGATGATTGGCAAAACTGTGGATATAAATGTAATGGAATACTATTGTGAAATAATAAAGGATGAACCAGCATGTTAGGATTACTAAGTGAGAACTCAGGTTTTCTGGACAATTACAAGGTGAGAACTCAGGTTGACTTGATAGAGGGGGCAAGCTCATTGGCTGAGGTGGTTCTTCCCAGAAGTCTTGCATTATCCCACGCCCATTCTCTGGGAGAATAAAAGAGAGGACAGCACTGGGCGCAGAGAGCAGATCGGCCTGAAGAAGGATAAGAGTTGGAGGAGATTCAGAGCCAGGATTGAAGAAGAAGACTCTCTGCATTACATCAGGCCTGACGGGGCTCTCTGCAGGAAGGGAAGTCACTTCTAAGGACAAGAGTTAACAGCAACTGCCTGGAGACAACGGTTCACTACAGGAAGAAGAATCTGTCTTAAAGATTTGAGTAGACACAGCAGTTCTCTTCCCAGAGAGCGATCCGGCAGCTTCTAGAGACGACAGCACGCTACACTTGGCGCCCAACGTGGGGCAAGGACTTTTGCTTATCCTGACAAGAGGAGCTAGACCAGACCTTCGCAATTTGGCGCCCGAACAGGGACAGACACAGTCCTGATTCCAGTGGAAAAGCTTCCGATCTAGATCTCAGTCTCTCTGACCCAGAACCGTGAGTAACGAGGAAACTTTGTTAAAGATTAAGTGAGCGTGCTAACAGATAAATAAGGAACTTAACTTGTTAAGGGCTAAACCAGGAATCTCTTATAGTGAAATGGGGCAAACACCTTCTGTTCAAGGAAAATGTTTAGAGAGCATCATCAAGGTTATGAAAAGCCAAGGCTTGATTATAATTTTAGAGGAGATTACTGAACTTTTAAGAACTGTGAAGGTCATATGTCCTTCTTTTTCTCTGGAAGAAGAATTGGATCCAGATGAGTGGAAATTAGTAGGAGAGCAATTAGGTGAACACTACAATTGTCTTTGTGACATTTTACCCTTTGGTTCCAGACCAAACTCAGTTTCCAAAGATACACTTCATACCTACAATTTAATCCAGATGGCTTTAAAAAATGTTATTCTAAAGGAAGAGATGAAGGAACAAAATGGGGAGGTGTCAACTAAACTAGGTGAAAAGGATGAATCAGATAACAATGAAGTTAAGTACAATTCTGAGCAACAGCAACAGGAGCACCTCCCATCTCCTCCTTCAATTAACCCTTCAGGGGTGGAGCAAGAAGGAAGAGGGGAAGAGGCAGAAACACAAACAGAATTGCCTGTGAAGAAGCCTAAGCCTATGACAAGATTAGAAAAAGCATTGGTTAAAGCTAAGAGAGAAGGACAGGATATAAGTGATTTTATACATGCATATCCTGTGATTGAAAATATTGACTCTGTAGGTAATAAAAGGAGAAGATATGCACCTTTAGATTTGAATAAAATTAAGGATTTGAAAAAAGGTTGTACCCTTTATGGGGCTACATCAGCTTATGTCAAAATGTTACTAGATGGTTTGTCTTATGAAGTCCTAACCCCGAATGATTGGAAATCCATAGCAAGGATATGCCTGGAACCTGGAGAAAATTTATTATGGCTTTCGGAATTTCATGAATTATGTAAAATTCAAGTCAGATGCAATTTGGAAATAGGAGTTAACACACAATTCACTTTTGAGCACTTGGCTGGTGAAGGTCGGTATGGAGAGAATTCAGAACAGATTAATTATACCATGACAATATATGAACAAATTGCTAAGGCTGCAATAAAAGCTTGGGGTGTCCTTCCTGGACAGAAAGATCGTGGAGAGGCTTTCACTAAAATACAGCAAGGTCCCAATGAACCTTTTGCAGATTTTGTGGGACGTTTGCAAACTGCTGTCAAAAGAACTATTGGAGAAAATTCAGCTACAGAAATAATGACCAGACATCTGGCTAAGGAAAATGCCAGTGAGATTTGCAAAAGAATTATATGGGGATTAGACAAAGATGCTCCTTTAGAGGAGATCATAAGACGCTGTGCTACAGTGGGAACAAATGCTTTTTACACCCGGACAATGATGAATGTGGAAAGACAGGGTCCCTCCTGGCAAGGGCCTTCTAGAGAAACTCGGCGATGTTTTCAATGTGGAAAAATTGGACATCTAAGAGCTCAGTGTAGGTATGGAGATACAGTGAGAAGACAGGGTGAAAGAAGACCTAAAACCCCATGTCCAAAATGCAACAGAGGACTCCATTGGGCATCAGAGTATAGAATAATTCAGGGAAATGGGATGAGGGGCCCAGGTCCAGGGCCCCAGGCAAAAAAGACTTGGGGCATGATGGCAGCTGATGTTACACCCAAAGAATCTTTAGAAGGCCAGGACTCTGATTTAATCAATCAGCAGAGAAGCAATCACATGGCAGAAAGGGATTACCTGATAAGTCAGTCAAAAGGCAATCAGATTGCAAAAATGGATTACACTTGGGGAGAATACAGGCCTTTTAAACCAACAGGGCTGTGCCCAGTGCAAACAACTCCAATGTAATTGTCAGATGATGAGAAGAGATTTAGAAAGTGGTAAATAGAAGGAAATTAGATAGGTTAACTGCCTGGGAGAGAGGGTTTGCTTGTATTTCTTCAGCAGGAGAAGGAATCAGATGGGTGCCAACGAGTCATATTCGCCTTGTCCATCAGAGAGAGACAGAAAAAGAGAAAGACCTCAAAATAAAGGAGAAGATCTAAGAAACATCTGACACTGAAAGAGCATGGCTAATAAAAAGACTGTTAAAGAACTTTAAAACCAGCAGGAATCGTTGGACTTCCTCACACAAGATGAGACTAATGGACAATGGACTTATGGACATTTATAAATTTTCAATTTATGATTATGTTATATACTTCTAGCATGTGTTATGTTACTATGTTACTATATGCTTATGTAATTTATGTAATTATCTGTAATACTTCCCATATTGATGGATTTATGTTTCAAGGTCATTTATGTAATTATCTGTAATACTTCCCATATTGATGGATTTATGTTTCAAGGTCATGACTGTCCTATGTTCTAAATCAAAGGAAAGGGTGAGATGTTAGGATTACTAAGTGAGAACTGAGGTTGTCTGGACAGTGACAAGGTGAGAATTCAGGTTTTCTGGACAATTACAAGGTGAGAACTCAGGTTGACTTGATAGAGGGGGCAAGCTCATTGGCTGGGGTGGTTCTTCCAGAAGCCCTTGCATTATCCCACGCCCATTCTCTGGGAGAATAAAAGAGAGGACTCTCAGAGAAAGAAGAAGACTTTGCATTACATCTGGCTTGACGGGGCTCTCTGCAGGAAGGGAAGTCACTTCTAAGGACAAGAGTTAACAGCAACTGCAATTTATACAGCAACTGTAATTTATGTAATTATCTGTAATACTTCCCATATTGATGGATTTATGTTTCAAGGTCATTTATGTAATTATCTGTAATACTTCCCATATTGATGGATTTATGTTTCAAGGTCATGACTGTCCTATGTTCTAAATCAAAAGAAAGGGGGAGATGTTAGGATTACTAAGTGAGAACTCAGGTTTTCTGGACAATTACAAGGTGAGAACTCAGGTTGACTTGATAGAGGGGGCAAGCTCATTGGCTGAGGTGGTTCTTCCCAGAAGTCCTTGCATTATCCCACGCCCATTCTCTGGGAGAATAAAAGAGAGGACAGCACTGGGCGCAGAGAGCAGATCGGCCTGAAGAAGGATAAGAGTTGGAGGAGATTCAGAGCCAGGATTGAAGAAGAAGACTCTCTGCATTACATCAGGCCTGACGGGGCTCTCTGCAGGAAGGGAAGTCACTTCTAAGGACAAGAGTTAACAGCAACTGCCTGGAGACAACGGTTCACTACAGGAAGAAGAATCTGTCTTAAAGATTTGAGTAGACACAGCAGATCTCTTCCCAGAGAGCGATCCGGCAGCTTCTAGAGACGACAGCACGCTACACCAGCATATTTCAGAAGACCTGGAAAAAAAATTGTACAATCTGATACAAAGTGAAAAGAAAAACATTGCACACAGTATAAGCAACATGTGTGATGATAAAAAATTTTGGTGCAATTCCAAATAAAAGTAATTAATTATCTATTAAATACTTCACTACTTCTTTCCATTACCATACTCACCTTTCCCCTAATCTATAGCATACTCTTTCCCCACAAAACCAATAACTTCCCAACTCTATGTAAAAACACAGTCAAACTCGACTAGCATCCAACACTTACCCTATTCATCTTCTCAGGGCAAGAAGCTACTGTGACCAACTGACAATGATTCTCAATAAACTCCTTCAACATAACAATAAGTTTCAAACTAGACTACTTCTCCATTATCTTCATCCCAATAGCACTGTATGTCACATGATCCATCTTAGAATTCTCAATATGATACATGCATGCAGACCCTAAAATCCACCGATTCTTCAAATACCTAATTATATTCTGCTGGAACTCTGTCTTCCCAGAAATCAGCTGGATTCAGGATCACTAAATGTCTTTATTTTTGATCTTTTACAATCAACTTCAGGGGATTAGGCCTAGCTGCCTCACATACACCTTCCTCCCTCAAAAGCCAGGAGAGACTGAGTCAGCTTCTTCATCTCACTTCCTCTTCCTCCTCCTACTCCTCCCACACATGTCACTCCACCCCACTTTGTCCCACCAATCAAGTCAGCACAGAACAACTGGGGAGGGTCAACCTTCAAACTGTCCAATTGGCAATTAGTCTCAAGTGCTTCATTATCCAAGTGCATTGCTCAGTTCTAGCCCTTTACAATATCCCTATTCACCATAATCATCCTTGTATCCTCAAACAACCTTTTTCAACTCTTTGTCGGGTGGGAAGGGGTAGAAATCATATACTTCATACTTATGGGATGATGATTCTGACGAATTGATGCAAATACTGCTGCCCTGCAAGCTGTCCTTTATAACCAAATCGGTGATATTGGCTTTATTCTAACCATAGCATGACTTATATTCAATAGCAACTCTTGAAATATTCAACAAATTCTCATAACAAATATCGACATCTTGGCATTACTAGGTCTTATTATTGCAGCAGCTGGTAAGTCCACCCAATTTGGCCTTCACCTTTGACTCCCCTCAGCCATAGAAGGTCCAACTCCTAGGAAGCATCTTTACAGGGTTCTTACTAACAACAAACCTGCCCTCACTACAATTATTCCTTTAACTATACCCACCCTTACAAAACTCTCGGCCCTTATTGTAACAATCTTAGACATCTTAATGTCCATTGAACTTAACTCACTTACAAACAAAATACCAAACAAATCCTTAATCCATACTCATAACTTCTCAAATATGCTAGGGTACTTCACACATATCTTTCACCGGTTTAACCCACTAGCAAACTTACATATAGGTCATCACATCGCTACCATACTCCTTGATTTAAGCTGATAGGAAAAAAAACAGGACCTAAAGGTCAAGCCAACTTTCACAGATCAGCATCCTCTACCTCTACTTCTACTCAAAAGGGATTAATTAAAATGTACTTCCTATCTTTTGTAATCTCTATTATACTTACCTTAATAATTACATAATTATAAACCATGAACAATTTCTAATACAACCAAAATAGTAATAAACAAAATTCAACCTAATAGCACTATAGCTCACCCACCATAACCATACAATAAAGACACCCCTCTTCCATCCTTACCAACACAATAATTTCCTAATGAATCAAACAAATCTAATGCAGTTACCACTTCAACCTCACCAGACATTACAAACCAAGCCACTTCTATTAACAAAGTAAGAAGTAGCATTCCAAAAGCCACTGTATTCCCAACTCAACTTTCCTGGTACTCCTCCATAGCTATAGCTGCAGTATAACCAACCACCAGCATTCCTCCTAAATAAATTAAAAAAACAATTAAACCTAAAAAAGTACTATTCAAACTTATAACAATTGCGCACCCTACACCCCCACTAGCTACAAGTCCCAAGCCTCCATATACTGGAGATGGTTTGGAGGCAAAAGCAACAAACCCAAAAATCAGTAGCAAAGACAATAAAAAAATCACTATCATTTCCATTATAATTTTAGTATGGACTCTAACCATAACCTATGGCATGAAAAACCATTGTTGTAATTCAACTACAAAAACTAATGACCAATCTACACAAAACCTACCCACTAATAAAAATCATTAACCACTCATTCAGTGACCTTCCTGCACCCTTTAACATCTCTCTGCTTGATGAAACTTTGGATCTTTACTTGGCATCTGCCTAATAATCCAAATCTTAACAAGGCTGTTCTTAGCTATGCACTATACTTCCCACACTCTGACTGCCTTCTCTTCAGTCTCCCATATCTGTCCTGATGTCAATTACAACCGGCTCATTCCCAACCTTCACGCAAATGGAGCCTCTATATTTTTTATATGCCTGTTCTTACATGCAGGCCGAGGAATCTATTATGGATCATACCTTTACAAAGAAACCTGAAATTTCAGAGTAGTCTTACTACTAACTGTTATAGCCACTGCATTTGTAGGTTATGTACTACCCTGAGGTCAAATATCATTCTGAGGTGCTACTGTAATTACAAACCTTCTATCAGCCATCCCCTATATTGAAACAACACTCACAGAATGGATTTGAGGAGGCTTTTCAGTTGACAAAGCTACCCTAAACCGATTTTTCGCATTCCATTTTATCTTCCCTTCATTGTTACAGTCCTAGTTATTGTGCACCTATTATTACTTCAAGAAACAGGCTCTAACAACTCCTCAGGGATTAACCCTGACTCAGATAAAATTCCTTTCCACCCCTACTATACCATCAAAGACGCCCTAGGCCTTATATTCCTACTCCTAGTTGTACTGACTCTAGCTCTCTTCTCCCCAGACTCATTAGGAGACTCAGATAATTTTTCACCCGCCAAGCCCCTAAGCACACCTCCCCATATTAAACCAGAATGATACTTCCTATTTGCATATGCCATCCTACGATTAACTCAGCTGTTCTCAGAAACATCATGATCCCAGAAAACTTATAAAGGACTCAATAATAAATAAAGTATAAGTATTTTTGTATATATGTCTTTTTCCTCTTAGTTTTTGTTTTGTTTTGTTTTGTTTTGTTTTGTTTTTTAATTTCTTGATATACAAAGCTAGTATTTACATTGCTAAGGTAAAGTGTGTATGTGTTATGCTTTCTGCATGAATTTATAGTTCTTTGGCAATATTTCCAAATTACTTTTTGGAATCGTTGAATCAGTTCATAACTTCACCAACAGAATATTAATGTTTCATTTTTACCACTTCCCATCTAGCATCTATCAGTTTCCTTTTCAATCCTATTTGCCAATCTAATAGATATGAGGAAGTATCATATCAATTTTTTAATTTGCACTTTCCAGTCAAAATTAAGCTAGAACATTTTTTTTTTCATATGGCTATAGATAACTTTTATTGCTTTATGTGGCAACTATTCAGGTATTTTGATAATATGAATTGGAGTGGCTCTTATTTTTATATTGACTCAATTCTCTACAGTTTTAAGATCTAAATCCTTTATTAGAGAAACTTGTTTCAATTTTTCTTAACAATTACTCTTGCTAACAGTAATCACTTCTATTAATAATATTCTCTATCTCCTTTCATCCTGTTCCTCCTCAAAAGTGTATTGCTTCTTACTACTCCTTTTTCCACTCTTCCTTTTTTTCCTGTCATGACCTCAGTGCATACACACCCACACCCACACCCACACACACACACACACAAACACAAACACAAACACACACATTTATCCTATTACCCTCCTATTTTCTATATCAATTGAATATGCATGTTATTTTTTTCATAAGTCAATTTTAATTAGAGTAAGGTTCACTCATGACACCCCCAGCATATTGCAAAAACTTTTTCTTGCTTCACACTCCCAAGGGAATTGGGGTTAAGTGACTTGCCCAGGGAAACATAGCTAGGAAGTGTTATGTCTGAGATCAGATTTGAACTAAGGCCCTCCTGACTTCAGGGCTTTCTTGCTGTTTTTATGTGAGATAATTTATCCCATTCTTCCTCTTCTATTCCCTTTTTTCCAGTATGTTCATCTCTCACCTCTTAATTTTATTTAGATACTATCTTTTCATATCCAATTCACACATTTCCATCAAGAATTCTTGAAGCATAATTGAAGCACATTTCATTAATGTCCATTCTCCCTCAAAAGATTATATTCAATTTTGTTAGGTAGGTGATTCTTATTTGTAATACAAACTCCTTTACCTTCTGGAATATCATATTCCAAGTTTTATATATATATATATATATATATATATGTATGTATTTTTTTAATATAGAATTTGCTAAATTTTAAATTATTCTGATGGTGACTTTACAGTATTTGAATTTTTTCACACTGGCTTCTTGAAATATTTTTTTCCTTTACCTGAGAGTTTTGGAATTTAGCTATAATATCCCCAGAAGTTTTCATTTTAGGAACTCTTTCAAAAAATGATCAGTAGAGTCTTTCTCCTCTGATTCTAAAATATGAATGTACTTTTCCTTGATAATTTCTTAAAGGATTATGCAGAAGCACTTTTTTTTATCATGACTTTCAGATAGTCCAATAATTTTTAAGTTATCTTTCCTGCATCTATTTTGTAATGTCCCTAAATAAATATTGAAGCATCAAATCCTACAAAATCTCACAGCCAAAACATTTTCCAATTGAAGAAAACTTAGAAACTCAGTAGAAAAGATTTATTGCATCAGGATATGAGCCCGTAGGACTGTGGCCCCACCAAATCAGGAGTAGTCCTTAGAAGGACTCTGAATCTGTGGCAACAGTGGCAGTGTCCAGCCTTCTTAATTCAATTCACAGACACCAAAAATGACAGAAAAGGTTTGTCTCACTAGGGTTAAAGGGAAAAGGAGTTGACAGAAAAGTTTTGTATCACTAGGGTTAAAGGGCCTTCATTAACCAAGAAACCAGAAGTGGATTTTGGGAGCAACTGATGAAGCAGCAAGCAGCAACAGTAGGGGCAAAGACAACGGTTTCTGGATGTCACAATGCCCAGATAGTAAGGTAAACTTATCAGAATAAGGTCTCCCTTATTAATACTAAGGTATGACTGTTGCTTTCTCATCAGATCCAGAATACTGTCCAGACTAACAGTGCCAGGGCTAGGAGGAGTACCAGAAAACTAGAACTCACAGACACATTGGACTATGCTCACAGTTCCAAGGGAGAAAAGAGTGTTTGTGGTCACTCACAGACCACAGCATAGGCAAGGAGAATACAAAACACACTGTGTTTTGGATCATACTACATTGGAAGAAATTAAAACTTACAGATATCTAAAAGGATCTCTGAAAATAGCGACAAAATCACCTTGGAAACAGAATCCAGAATACTGTCCAGACTAAAAGTGCCAGGGCTAGGAGGAGTACCAGAAAACTAGAACTCACAGCCACATTGGACTATGCTCACAGTTCCAATAATAGGCTGGGAAATGAGCAAACAGCAGAAAAATGATGTTGTTGTTGTTGTTGTTGTTGTTGTTTCTTCACAGAATATTACTATGCTGACAAAGAAGATCAAAATCTACACTGAGTTAAGGATAACAAAATCAAAGCTTCTACATATAAAACCTCTAAGAAAAAAAAACAGATTTGATCTCAGGCCATGGAAGAGCTTATCCTCTGAACATTCTCAGTCTGAAAAAATAAAATGGCTTGTATTTATCCTTCCCTGAGATAATCTAAGAGAAGCATGGGGTTGTTCTAAGACACCATGAGACATTCTTATAAGACTTTGTAGTTAAAAACTATTTGGATAGGCATCAAACTGAGTATTTGTTCATATTTTTAATATGTTGTTAGTGTCCAACTGTTCATGACCCCGTTGAGGATTTTTATGGCACAGATCCTGGAGTAGTTTGCCATTTTCTTGTCCTTTTTTTTTTTTTTTAGATGAGGCAAATGAAGAAAACAAGCTCAAGGGATTTTTTCAGGGTCACAAACTGGTAAATGTTTTAGTCCACATTAGAATGCAAGTCTTCCAGACTCCATCTGGTACTCTATCCACTGCATTACCCAGCTATCCAACAGTTTAAATGCAACTATTTTAATGAAGGGTTATTTTTTGGAAATAATTTCTGTAATGAAATGGATATAATTCTGGTGACCATAAACAAGAAGCTATCACAATAGTCATAGATTAATCAAACTTCTTTTGTTATCCATATTATATAACCAAGAAAATAATCATCACCTTATAGTTTTTTACATTCATTGTAGATTGAACTCACTGAGTTTTGAACAAAGCTTCTGGAAATTGAACTTTTAAATCTTAAAATATACAGTATTAGTCAAACATCATGGATAAAAACTCTAAATGTATTTCTACCTTTTTTCTCTGAAGAAAATCTCTACAAATGGAAAAGGGAAAAGAAATATAAGAAATCTGAAGAAACAATGTAAATAAAAGAAGATATGAAAAGAAGGGGAAAAGATTTAAAAGATATAAAGAAGACATAAAAAGAGAAAATGATGGAAAATAAGAAGATAAACAGAAGCAAAAAAAAAAGAAAGAAAGGGAAAACAAATAAGATAAGTGAGAAATAAAGAAAATTATAATGAAACATTGAAAATAAAGAGGGGAAATAAGGAAAATGAAAGTTGAAGAATAAAGAAAAACATTGAGAAATAGGAAAAACAGGGATAGAATAAAATGATAGGGACAATCCAAAATAAGTATTTAAAAGAGGAATGCATGTGGTGAGGTCAATAAGATAAAAATAAAATGGCCAACTTGAATTTAATTTCTAATTAAGAAAATTGAGTTCTTATACTGTCTCTAGTCACAGAATTAAAACTGGGTTTTTTTGTGTTTTTTTTTTTAAATAGAATGTGAATGAACTGAAAGTAAATGTGACTATTGTGTAGGAAGAATGAAAGAGTCATGGGTTACTGGTTGGTAATTTTGTATATTAAAGCTATTCCAGATCAGATCCAAAGAGAAATGTTGGTTTTCTGTAACATAATGCACACACACACACACACACACACACACACACACACACACACACACAGAAAAAATCTATGAGATTTTAAGATTATTCTACTGATATGCTACTTTACTTCCATATGTGGGACATAAAACTAGCAAACACGCTTTTGAAATATATTTAAAAGTTAGTGTTTTTTTTTTTTTCTTTTTCTTTTTTTTTTTTTTTTCTGCTCTAATAATGATTTTACTGAATTCACTTTTCTTATCACTTTCCCCCCTCCCCTTCAGAGCTTTTGTTTAAAGAGGTTAAGGATAAAGTCAGAAAAGCTTCTAAGGCTTTCTGTTGCCTCAAGCAAACAATTAGATTAGAATGTCAGTTCAATGACATTCTTAAATTTACTCTTTATAAGTGATCTAATCTTCAAATCCTCTTTTGTATTCTGGTCTACTGCCTTTCCTTTATGCTATTTTGAGAAATATGTTGTTCTCTTTACCTTATTTTAAAAGTTTAGGGATGATTAAGTTAAAACACAACAACAACAACAATCAACTGCAACTTTAGTGTGATTAGCAATGACTCTACACTATTGTTCTTTGTGGTGAATATTTCATTATATGCAGAGTAATCTGATTAGGGGAAAACATGTCTTAACATCAGGTGCTGAGAAAACACACAAAGCTCACCAAAGCTCTGATTTGAAAAGTCCTTATAAGTATAGTGGAATGTTTGTATTCAAAAAGTAATAAGAGCCTAATTCATTTGATTTATGCCAGTTTACAATAAGCTATATTCTAAACATTCAGTAATATGTTAGGTAACTTATGATGCTGTAACAATTTCATTAGATCCCCTATATCTTTACTTAGTATTAACTATCAGCCAGTCATCAGATTAAGAGTAAATTAAATGCTGAATTTCAAAAGCATAAAGTAGGGGACAAAAGACAATAAAAATCAAATTAGAGAGAATCTTAATTAATAGGAAATAATGATGCATAATATTTAGCTTGGCAGAAATATATTACTGAGTGAAAAGATGACAAACTCTGGACTTAGAGGACTGGTATTAATCTCATCCCCAATACTTACTGCTTCAATCTGGACAAGTCACTAGAAGTAGGAAAATGACATGAATGTTCTCATTTCAGAGTCAGAATGACTTCAAATGGGGCCTCAGAGTTGAGATCTCACCTCAGAAGCGTATTAACTATGTGGTACAGGATGACACCTAACTTTAATGTATATACTGGTTTCCATCTCATATATATATGGTTTCCAACTTGAGATAAGATAAAAGATAAATGAGGGATTTTTTTTCCATCCACATGTTATTTAAGCATTCTATTATACTGAAGCACAATTTTTTTTTTTTAGTGAACAACTTCAAAGTGAAAAGAAAAAGAAAAGAAAATATTCAAAAGGTAAGAAATATTCCTGATATTAAAAAAAAGAGAAAATTTTGTGCAGTTTTAACCATATGAAAAGGAAGTAACCTCATATGATATAAAGAATGATGGTAGAACTCTACTGGTGTCATCAAAAAAGATGAACCTTTGAGCATTAGGAGATGAAGCAAATAGTACTGCTAGTTAATAGTTCTCTCTTTTGAGTAATATCTGAGTAACAGTATTCAACTTTTAACAACAGCCAAGGTCTTTTATTTTTTGATAGCATGTTTCTGATATATGATAGAGAATTCCCCAAACCTTATCAAATCTGCTGGTCTTAATTAAGTGTTAGTCATTCAGCTAGGAAAAAAAAAAATGATACTGCTTTAGAGAATCTAGAAAAAAAAATTAGTTAGCAATTATTAAATCCTGAATAAAATAAAAAAGGACCTAGGAACACAGTTGAAATGTTGATGATGAATAGTTCTTGAACAAGGATCAATTGAATTAGTGAGAATATCTAGACCATTTTTTTCTCTAGTCTTAGAAATTTAATCCAAAACAAAACAAAACAAAACAAAAAATGGAAAATATCTAGTTGTATTTATACCAAGAAAAATGTGATGGTTGAAGTTTCAACAAAGAAAGCAATACAAATTAAAACACATAGCTATAGAAGTTAAAACTTGTGGAACAAGTGTCAGAAAAGTTGTGAACTGATAAACAGATATTTAAAAGTGTGGTCAAGGTAAATGAGTATATAACTTTGATAAGAAAGGTAACACAATGAAAAAAAATATTAACTGAAACTTGATGACATTGAACATGTGACTAGAATATGGTTCTGGAAAAAATGGTTTACCTCATATAAATGGAGTAGAAAACAGATGAGTGAATACAGAATAGCACCGTGTATTAAGAAAATGAACAAATATGACAAAATCCAGAAACAAGATTTGATAAGCATTATAGACAAATAAAGAGTAATGAGAGGAAAGAAGATTGACAGTCAAAGTTGTACTACCAAAAGAGCATATTAAAATCTATGGAGAATAGAAAAATATATTAAACATTGAGGAAAGAGTCAGACCAAATATGCCAGCTTCCTTGCTGGATTTTGATCATGATCCTGGCAAAGAAGCAGTCCCAAAGTTAATTCCATCCTTCAAAACATGGAATATCTAATAAGGAGAACTTCTCTTTTGGACCTGTTTTTGACCATTAGGGAAGCAGTCATTGATCAAGCACTAATTGTGAAAACTGTTTGAAAAAGAAGCTATTTTTGATGCCAAAAATTAATGAGAAAATGCTGATCACATTTGAATAGGGATAATTTTGACACATTAAATTTCAAACACTTTGGAAAAAATGTATCATTAAATACCAGCTCACAATTACTGAAATAACTGGTAGATATGATTACTGAGAAACCATTAGCATCCTTGTAAGATGACATAAAGGTTCCATTGGACTACAGAAAATTCCTAATAACTAGTGCTACATAAATTCAAGTTTTATCTTCTACTTTTCAATTCAGTGCAGATCAAAGCTTGTCAAAAACATCTAATTGTCATCATCCTCTTTCAGGATATTTTGTACTATACTCATGGAAATTTTATAGTCTGAAGTATCTTGGAGACATTTAATTATGGCAAAGGTTCTAAATGTAATTTAACTCCCTCTAAGTCTATCTGACTCAGTTTGGAGCAAACTTATCATACTGTAAATGAATGTTGGAGGAGATGTGAGAAAACAGGGATACTAATACATTGTTGGTAGAATTGTGAATGGATCCAGCCATTCTGGAAAGCAATTTGGAACTATGCTCAAAAGATAATCAAACTTTTCATACCATTTGATCCAGTAATGTTTCTACTGGGCTTATATCCCAAAATGTGAAGACTGAGTTAGCATCCTAGATGCCTTGGAATCAGCCCAAGTCAGGATAAAAAAAAGTCCTTGGTCTTTATTCTTGGGCTTTAGGGGTAGGGGAGAAGGGGATGGACACAGGATCTCCATGATCTCCCTTCTCCTACTCTACTGCCAAAGTGACTGTGGCTTGTCTTACTCCACCCCCTAATTCCTCCTACAATTATCTATATACACCAAAAGATTGAGCCAGCACAGAATAGTGAGAAAGTCCATTTTCAAAGCATATGCTAATATAATTATTGTCCAATCAGTAATTAGCCTTAAGTGCTAGATTGTCTGATTCCAGTGGATCAACTTAGAGTTTCAGTCCTTTACATCTCCCTGTTTCTTTTGTTTTAGCTCATAGATGGTCATGCCATCCCTGACTTTTCAGGGAGATGAGAACCCCAAAAAGGACATGATCATGCCTTCCCTGACTTCTCAGGAAGGGAGATGAAAAGCACCAAAGGAAAGTAGAGGAGTCAAGCCAGATATTGCTAGTGGGTTTCTGGGCTGAAGGGTTTTACTAGAAACAGGTATGCACAAACCCATCAGCATGGGAGGTATTACACAAGTACATAGCCATAAAACACAGGCTATTTATTAGTGATGACTCTCCTCATAGCCAGTGCAAGTTCAATGTAGTGTAATAAATATGAATTGTACATGCAAGTAGTGATAACAAACAATATAAATCAACATGGTGTTGTTAAAGATTTCCAGAAGTCCTAGAAAGAGGGTAAGTAAACAACAGTTACACATATGCCTTTTCAGGAGCCAATAGATAGTCCAAAAACAATCTATTGTCCATTGCTTCAAGGGTCAGTGAATCCAATGATCCCCCCAAGTTTTTGAAGTCCTGCAACAGTCTTTTTATGTGTTAGGGAATCCAATGATTCCTGGAGATTTCGAAGTCCCGCAACAGTCTTATCATTTCTCAGAAACTCCAATGATTTCTGAAGATTTTCAAGTCCTACAACAGTCTTATCATGTCTCAGAGAATCCAATGATTCCTGAGGGTTTTGAAATCCTACAACATTATCTTATCATGTCTCAGAGAATCCAATGATTCCTGAGGGTTTTGAATTCCAACAATTTTTGATGTCCAGGAGTCAAACGCCATAACTGCCATGATCTTTCAGTAGTGGGCATAGTCAGCAATGGGACAATCCAATGTTTCTTGGGTCTTCTCCTTCATTTCTCTCTATGATGGACAAGGTTGTGCTGGGAGGTTCGCCCACTCTATCACACTGTTTCCTTGATGAAGGATTGCTGTGGGTGCCTCTTTTGTAGCAAAAATTGGTATTTCCAAGTGTTTTTGAGTGACTCTTTCAAATACATTGGATAAAGCCAGTTCAACTTGTCTCAAAGCCTCTTGCGCTTCTTTTGTAAGCTGGTGTGGTGAGCTTAAAGCACTGTGTTGCATTAAAATGTCATATAATGGTTGCAATTGATAAGTAGTCAAGCCTAACACTGGATGCATCTATTGCATATCTCCTATCAATTTCTGAAAGTAATTTAAGGTGTTCAACTTCTCTGTTCTTAAAGAAAGTTTTTGTACTATAAGAACCTTAGGATATAACTCATATCCTAAATATTGAAAAGGAGCATGTCTTTGAATTTTTTTCTGGAGCTTTGTGCAATTTGTATTTCCTTAGTGTTTCTATGGCCTTTTGTAGACATGCTTCTATCATTTGTTCCTCAGCTGCACATCCCAATATATCATCCATGTAATGTAATAACATTACTTTTGGAAATGCTTTTCTTACTGGAGTAAGAGCAGCAGCAACATATATTTGACGCATTGTAGGGCTGTTTTCCATTCCCTGTGGCAAATGAGCATTTTGCATAGTCCTAGTATAATTTTTCCATAAACGTCATTAGCATTTTCTTTAGCAAGTTGCCTTATCATAATGTCTGTTACTGCATTTTCACCATTAGTTTGTATGACATCTGTATGTAAGTGTCCCACAAAATCAGCAAAGGGTTCATTTGGCCCTTGTGCAATTTTTGTGAAGGCCTCACCCTTGTTGTTTTTAGTGGGGAGAAAACCCCATGCTTTGATAGCAGCAGCAGCAATTTGCTCATATGCTGCAGTGGGATAATTAATCTGTACTGAAATGTCTGCATAAGAACCTACACCTGTTAGTTGGTCACAGATGATTGGAGTATTAACTCCACGTTGCCTATTTCGTTGGGCTTGTATCCTAGAGAGCTCACTATATTCAGAAAACCACAAGTTTTATCCAGGTTCTAAGCATGTCCTTGCTATAGATTTCTAGTCCCTAGGGGTTATGACTTCATAAGTTAAATTCTATAATACCATCTTAACATAAGCTGATGTAGCCCCATAAAGAGTGCAAGCCTTTTTCAGGTCTTCGAGGATTTTTTTTTTTTTTTTTTTTTTTTTTTTTTTATCAAAAGGAGTGTATCTTCTACCTTCTTGACATGAAAAGTTAAACTGTTGAATCACCAGATAGATTTCTATTCTCAATTAGCTATATCCTGCCCTTCTGTGGCTTTAAGTAGTGCTTTTTGTAATTGAGTCATAGCATGGAGTGATTGCTGGGATTGCTGGGGGTGGGGGGTGTTGGTGGTATCATTGCCCCTCCCACTACTCCTCTGTCCTCCATCCAGGAAGGATGCTTTGTGATATGGAGAATCACCACACCCCTCAACTTCATTTAAATCCTCATGCCCCCTAGTGATATTGCCATTAATCTGTCCTTTGTTTTCCTTTTTTTCCCTCACAGTTCCTCATCTGGCTGTTCTTAAAACTTTTTTTTTTTTTTTTCCTAAAACTTGGGGGGTTCTTTAAGGCCAATTGTATTATGTTGTATATATAGAATGTTCCCTTAGAAATTGAACCCGGACCTTTATCATTGTAGGATTCACATAGTTGATCTCCCACTAGTTTCCAATTATCTGCCTCTATTTCTTCTTTCTTTAAGAACTAAGGGGATGTGTGTTCTAATGTACCCAAGAGTCCAGTGATCTGCTCCCAAGTTACAAGTAAGCCTTGTGACTCGATCAACTTAAGTATGCTTTCTATAGTGCCCCTTTGGGGCAGGGGTGGGGATGGGGGTGGGGCTGGGGATGGTTGAGAATTTTTTCCTAATATCTGCCCTATTTCAGCTAGAAAAAAGTTTACTTGTTTAGCCCTTAACAAAGTAAGTTCCCTGTTTGTCTTATTAAAATACTCACCCTATTTCCTGATCACTGGGAACTTCTTCAGTGATTTTAGCGTCCTTGGTCTACAAGTTGGGCACCAAATGTGAAGATTGAGTTAGCACCCTGGATACTTTAGAATCAGCCTGAGTCAGAATAAGCAAAAGTCCTTTGTCTTTATTCTTGGTCTTTGGGATAGATGTAAAGGGGATGGACACAGGATCTGCACGACCTCCCTTCTGAAGCTGAATCTATCACCAAAGTGACTCTGGCTTGTCTTACTCCACCTCCTAATCTCTCCTATGATTATCTGTATACACCAAAAGTTTATGCCAGCACATAATAGTGAGAAGGACCATTTTCCAAGCATATGCTAATGGAGTTATTGTCCAATCAATAATTATTCTTAAGTGCTAAATTGTCTGATTCCAGTGCATCAACTTAGAGTTTCAGTCCTTTACACCAAAGAGATCTTAAAGGATGAAAATGTATCCACATGTGCAAAAATGTTTGTGGCAGCCCTTTTGTAGTAGCAAGAAACTCTAAACTGAATCCATCAGTTGGAGAATGGCTGAATAAGTTATGGTATATGGCTGTTATGGAATATTATTGTTCTATAAGAAAGAATCAGCAGGATGATTTTAGAGAAGCATTGAAACCTTGCTCATGAGAATAATTCATGAGAGTTGCATGAACTGATGCTAAATGAAATGAGCACAACTAGGATTTCATTGTAGATGGCAACAGCAAGATGATCAATTCTGATGATGTGGCTCTTTTCAACAATGAGATGATTCTGGCCAGTTCCAATAATTTTGTGATGATGAGAGCTATCTACACCCAGAAACAGTATAGCAAGAACTGAGTATGGATCACAACATGACATTTTCACTTCTTTTGTTGTTGTTGGCTTGAATTTTATTTTTTTTGCTAATTTTTTTTTCCTTTTTGATTTGATTCTTTTTGTGAAGCAAGATAATTGTATAAATACAAATGCCTATATTGGATTTACATATGTTTTGAAAATAAAAAGCTTGAAAAAAGAAAACTTTAAAAGTAGAATTAAACAAATGGAAAAAGAGTTTAAAAAGCTAATGAAAGAAAATAATACCTTAAAATTGGTGAAATTAAAGCTAATGACTCTATGAGACATCAAAAAGCACTCAAAGAGAACAATTTGGAATTATAATAAAAAAGTTGTCAAACTGTGCATACCTTTGATCAAGCAGTGTTACTACTGGGCTTTTATCCCAAAGAGATATTAAAGACGGGAAAGGGACCCACATGTGCAAAAATGTTTGTGACAGCTCTTTTTGTAGTGGCTAGAAACTGGAAAATGAATCAATGTCCATCAATTAGAGAATGTCTGGTAAAGTATGTTATATGAATGTTATGGAATATTATTGTTCTCAATGAAATGACTAGCAGAATGGATACAGAGAGGCTTGGAGAGACTTACATGAACTAATGCTGAGTGAAATGAGCAGAACCAGGACCATTATACACTTCCACAACAATACTATATGAGGATCAATTCTGATAGAAGTTTCTATCTTCAACAATGAAAGGATCCAAATCAGTTCCAATTAATCAGTAATGAACAGAACCAACTACACCCAGTAAAAGAATACTGTGAAATGAATGTGGAACCCAACATAGCATTACACTCTTTCTGTTTTTGTTTGCTTGCATTTTATTTTTTCTTTCCAGCTTATTTACCTTCTTTATAAATCCGATTTTTCCTGCATAGCAAAACAACTGTATAAATATGTATACATATATTGTATTTAACATATACTTTAATATATTTAACATGTATGGGTATACCTGCCATCTAGGGGAGGGAGTGAGGGAAGGAGGGGGAAATTTGAAATAGAAGTTTTTGCAAGGGTCAATGTTGAAAAATTACCCATGCATATGTTTGTTTGTTTTTTTTTTTTTTTCAAATAAAAAGCTATAATAAAAATAAATAAATAAATAAAAATTAAAAAGCACTCAAACAAAATAGAAAATAAAAAAGTAGAAGGAAACAAAATAAATAGATAAAGGTTAGTAACTTTAAGAATTATTGTACTTCCTGAAAGACATAATCAAAAAATGAGCCTGGACAGGATCTTTCAAGAAATCATTTCTCTGAGAGCCTTCAAAGCTGTGAATCATAACATCCCTAAAGGAATTGCTAAATAGCCTTTGCTAACACAGGTGTTGCTTGTGGACTGAAAATGAAATAAATTGGAGGCAAGAAGGATAAGGAGAGAGGTCAGAGATTGCAACTGCCTGTCAGTTTCCTTTTATCATCATCATCATCACACATGAAGAAGATCCATTCTACAAGTCTGAGTTAGATCTCCAGCAGCACTGGGAGGTGGCTCCCATATCACAACAATCAAGGACAACTAATAGATAACCCAGAACCAGAAGGTAAAATAGTTATTAAAAAATCAATCACTTCCTAAAAGAGATTCCACATTGAAAAATCCAAGCATTATTGCAATTAAATTCCAAAATTATCAGGTCAAAGAGAAAACAATGTTAACAGCTAGAAAGAAATAATTGAAATATCAAAGAGGCAAATTCGGGATTACACAGGATTTTGCAGTTTAAACAGTAAAGGATCTGAGGGCCTGGGATATGATATTGTAGAAAGCAAACTACCCAGTATAATTAGATGTTATCTTTCAGAAGAAAAAAGAAAACTAAAAAAGCATCCTTATTCAGTGAAATAGGGGACTTTTAAATCATTTCTGATGAAAAGACTAGTAATAAACCTAAAAAGCAACCTTCAAATACAATATTTAAAACAAGCTTCGAAAGGTAAACAGAAAAGAAAAACAAAGTTATTTAAAGGTTTAAAAAGTTTACATCCCTACATAGGAAGATGATATTTGTAATTCTTGAATATCAGAACTTTATTAGGGTAGTTAGATAGGAAATACATACATAGAAAATAGTGTGAATATGAGTTGATATTTATGTGATGAAATAAAAAATTAAAAGGTGGGAAAAATTAAAAAGAGAGAAAAGGGAAAAAGGAGATAAAATGAGGTAAATTGGATCACACAAAAAGGCACAAAAAATCTATTACAATAGAGAAAAAGTAGAGAGGCAAATGAGTATTGCTTGAACTTTAGTCTCATGCACATTCAGTTGATTATAGAAATTTAAAGAAGTACCAAAGAAAGAGGAAAGAAAAGGAGGGGGTGAATAGAAATATGGACAGAAAAAGAAAGGGAAAGGGAAAAGAAAATGAAGGAGGAGTGATAGAAGTGAGAATAAATTGAGGGAGGCAGGATGCTCAGAGGCATAGGGTGAAAGGAGAAAAAAGTATGAAGAGGGAAGAAATGGATTGGAGGAAAATATATAGCTTGCAATCATAGACAATGAAATAATATCAATGCTAAGCTTATATACATAAAGTGATCTAGTATTCAGATTTTTAGAGAAGTTATCAGGTATAAGAGGAAATAAACAGCAACATAATACTAGTGGGAAATTCAATCTTTCTCAAACTTTCCTTCTCAGAATAAAATGAATGTAACCACAAAATGAACCAGAAAGAATTTAAGGAAGTGAATAGAATTTTAGAAAATTTATATATGATAGAACTCTGAAGAAAGTGTGTAGAAATAGAAAGGAATACTTCTATTCTTTTTGCTTAGTGGAATATGGCACCTACACAAAAACTGAACAAATATTAGGGTTTAAAATCTTAAAATCAAATGCATAAAGGCAGAAATGGTAAATGTATTCTCTTCAGATCATGATTTAATTAAAATTCCATGCATTAAAAAGTCCTGAAATGATATACGAAAAACTAATTGGAACAATCTAATCTTTAAAATGAGTGGCTCAAATAACAAATCATAGAAACAATCATTAATTTCATCCAAGAGAATGACAATAGTAAGGCAACATGCCAAAATTTGGCATGCAAAGATTTTTAGGGGATATTTTACATCTGTAAATGCTTACCTGAATAAAGAGAGAAGATGTGAATTGAGTATGAAAAAAAAAAAAAAAGCTAAGAAAACAACAAATTAAAAAGCTCCAATTAAATTATAATTTAACAATTCTCAGAATCAAAAGAAAGGTCAATAAAATTAAATCTAAGAAAACTACTGAACCAAGAGTTAAATCTAAGATCTGGTTTCATGGGAAAAAATAAAATAAAACTTTGATTAATTTTGTTTCCAAAAAAAATCAGTATCAAAAATGAAAAGGGTGAATTCACCACCAATAAAGAAAATAAAACAATAATTAGAACTATTTTCCCAAGTCTTTTTCAATAAATTTAATAATCTAATTGAAATGAATATTTCCAAATGTATAAATTGCCCAAATTAATAAAAGAGGAAATAATAGCCCCAAATAACCTAAATAATCCATTTTCAGAAAAATAAATTGAACAACTGATCAACGAACTATTTAAGAAAAAAATCTTTGGCCTAAATTGATTCATAAATATACTCTAACAAAATTTAAAAATAATTAATTTCAATAATAATATGTATTATTGGAAAAATAAGGCAAAGAAGGAATCTTTTTTATCACACTAGTGTAGTGTTGATACCTGAATCAGGAACAGCCAAAAAAACATAAACAAAATTAAGGACCAATCATACTAATGAATATTTAAGCAAAAAAAAAATAAATAAAATACTAGCAAAAGGATGACAGCACTTTATGATCAGGATAATACACTATGACCAGGTGTAATTTATTCCAGGAATGCAGGTATGGATCAGTATCAGGAAAACTAACAACATAATGACCATATCAATTACAAAACAAAGAAAAATAACATTATTATCTAAAAAAAATTGACAAAATACAATTCTCATTCCTATTTCAAAAACAACAACACTAGAGTACATAGGAATAAATGGAGTTTTCCTTAATATCTCAATGCATCAGCAGTCATTATATATAATATATAATGGAAATGGAAATGAGTTAAAAGCTGTCCTCATGAAATCTGGGTGAAATAAGAATTATTATTCAATATAATACTAGAAGTGTTGACTTTAGCAATAAGAAAAGGAAGAAAAAAAAGAAATTAAAGGAATTAGAAAGGCAATAGGAAGATAAAACTATCATTATTTACATATGATGTGATTGTTATGGTATGGGCCAGAATTCTGAACTTGAAACAAAGATGTTTACAAGGTACTAAGTGGAACTGATGAGACAATGGTTATCTAGTTTAGCATCATTCAGTATGATTTAATCTTACAACAAATAATGATTTCCTAGTGATATAATGATTGATTTATAATCATTATGGAGCATGTAAGTAGGGACTGAGAGCCACAGAGAACAAGCCCACTAGGAAAAAGGCTCTTGGAGCGAAGGAAACAGAAATTCATTTCACCTTTCACCTTCAATCAGGCTCCTGGTGGCTGGCCCAGCCTCCTGCTTTTCCCCACAAGGCCGGTCTGAAAGGCTCTCCAGAAAGCTGCCCAGCCCCAGGAAGGAAATAATAAAGGATTTGGACTTTAACACCTCGCTGTTTTTGTGGTGATTACTGAACTGAAATGAAGGTTGCTCCCAGAGACCCCCCCCCCTTTTGTATTTCAAAAGCTCACAAATTATGTTTAAAACTTCCACCAAGAATTGTGAATACATCCAGCCATTCTGGAGAGGAATTTGGAACTATACTTAAAAAGTTATCAAACTGCATATCCTTTGACCCAGCAGTGTTACTATGTGGCTTATATCCCAAAGAGATTTTAAAGAGGAGAAAAGGACCTGTATGTGCAAGAATGTTTGTGGTAGCTCTCTTTGTAGTGGCCAGAATCTGGAATCTGAGTGGATGCCCGTCACCTGGAGAATAGCTGAATAAATTGAGTTATATGAATATTATGAAATATTATTGTTCTATAAGAAATGACCAGCAGGATGATTTCAGAAAGGCCTGAAGAGACTTACATGAACTGATGCTGAGTGAAATAAGCAGGACCAGGAGATATTTCAACAACAATACTATATGATGATCAATTCTGATGGAAGTGGACATTTTCAACAATGAGATGAACCAAATCAATTCCAATAGAGCAGTAATGAACTGAACCAGCTATACCCAGTGAAAGAACTCTGGGAGATGATTATGAACCACTACATAAAATTCCCTCTATTTTTGTCTGCCTGCATTTTCAATTTCCTTCACAGGCTAATTGTACCCTATTTCAAAGTCTGATTCTTTTTATACAGCAAAACAACTGTATGGATATGTATACATATATTGCATTTAACTTATACTTTAAAATATTTAATATGCATTGGTCAACCTGTCATCTGGGGGAGGGAGGAGGGGAAGGAGGGGAAAAATCGGAACAAAAGGTTTTGCAGTTGTCAGTGCTGAAAAATTACCCATGCATATATCTTAAAAATAAAAAGCTATAATAAAAATTTTTTAAAAATAAAAATATTATAAAGCAGCAGTCATAAAACCATTTGGTGTTGGCTAAGAAATAGGTTGGTGGATCAGTGGAGTGGATCAGATATACATGACACAATCATGAAAGAGTATAGTGATCTAGTATTTGATCCATTCCAAAATTCCAACTTTTTGGATAAGAATATGCTGTTTCATAAAATTTTTGGGAAAACTGGAAAATAATGTCAGAAATTCAGCATCAACCTACATCTCACAGCTCATTCTATAATAATGTGAAAATGGTACATGATTTGGGCAGTTGAAGAAAGATTGAACAAATTGTGATATATATATATAGTAGAATACTATTGTTTTATAAAAAAGGATGATCAGGCAGATTACAGAATAATGTGGAAAAATTTACAAGAACTGATGCTAAGGGAAGTGAGTACAACAGAATAATATTGTGCACATTAATCATAACATTGTGTGATGATTAATTTTGATAGACATTGCTTTTCTTAGACATAAAATGATAAGATAATTCAAAAATATTCATGATGGAAAATAGTATTCACATCCATAGAAAAACTATTTCAGATGAATTCATCTTATTTCCTTTGTTGTTGCTTCCTTTCTCGTAGTTTTTCATTTTCACATTTTCTTCTTTTACAATATGAGTAATCATTTTTTGCTGTCATTTTATCCCCTCTGAGAGGTGCATTGTGGTATTTCAGAGCTGCCTTAATTCGCATTTCTCTGATCAATAGTTATTTAGATCACCTTTTCAAATGATAAGAAATAGTTTCAGTTTCTTCATTCAAAAAATGTCTGTTCATTCCCTTTAATTATCAGTTGGAGAATGGCTTAAATTCTTCTAAATTTTAATCAATTCTCTATATATTTTAGAAATTAGGTATCAATCAGAACCCTTGAATTTATATATAATTTTTTTCTGAGTTTATTGCTTCTCTTCTAATCTTATCTACCCTGGTTTCATTTGTACAATTTTTTTTTAAACATAAAATAATATTTTTTTCCATTTTATATTCAGTTATGTACTCCAGTTCTTTGGCCACAAATTCCTTCCTTTCTCACACATTGGAGAGATAAACTATCCTTTGTTTTTCTAATTTGTTTATAGTATCACTCTTTATGTTTAAATCATAAACCCATTTGGCTTTATCTTGCTATAGAGTGTTAGGTGTGGGTCAATATCACGTTTCTTCCATACTAATTTACAATTTTCCTTAGCAATTTTTGTCAAATAGTGAGTTATTATCTCAAAAGTCTGTGGGTTTGCTAAATACTAGGTTATAATAGTCACTGATTATTGTGTATTGTGACCCTAACCTATTTAGCTGATTGACTCTCTATTTCTTAGCCAGTACCAAAAGATCTTGATGACCACTGTTTTGTAATGTAATTTTAAGTCTGGTACAGCTAGGCCACCTTCATTTGCATTTTTTATTAATTCCCTTGAAATTTTTTACCTTTTTTTTTCTTCCAGATGAACTTTGTTATTATTATTATTTTTTTTTAGATGTGTAAAATAATTTCTTGGGAGTTTGATTGTCTTGGCACTGAATAAGTAGATTAATTTAGGGAGTATTATCATTTGTAACATATTAACTTGGCCTATCTATAAGCACTTCATATGAGTTTAATATTTTTTTTAACTAAAATCACTTCAGGATTTTAAAACAATTTTTGAAACTTTACAATTAAATGTGAGTATTTTTCTGTTTAAATTTTATTTTGCATACATTGCTGAATTGTGCCTATATTTAGAATAACAGTATAATAATACCTTTTTTTTTTTTTTTTTTTTTTTTTTTTAAACAGTGGATTCTTTGTATTCTTGGAGAAAGTACAAAATATAAACTGTAACAGATATTGTAATAAACTTGTTTTAAGTCCAAAATGAAAAGAAAGTAATACATACATACACACACACACACAAACACACACACACACACACACACACACACACACACACACAAACATTTTCACTGTTATGTGGTCTTTACTGAATCAAATGGCTGCCTTCACTGTTATTTTCTCGCATATGTTTTTAAAATGATATTTGGAGGGAAATTTAAAGAAACTAAAGTAGTAAAGACTTCTAGAAATCAATGTGATGCAGTAATATGTAAACTGGCAAAACTCTCCTATATTTACCTCTAAATATCTATAATATAGTGTCCTGAAACAAATCCTTGAAGAGAAGAAAAAGCAAAAAGTCAAAACTATAAAATGCTTCAATTTAGCCCAGAAAATCAACTTCCAACAATCTGATCGCGTACTTCTTCAAAGTCCTAGACAAAAAGGTAGAGACCAACCATATGGGTACCCAAACAGAGAGCCTGCAATATTCAGACTTTCATATCCTTCACTGTAGCCCCAGGGAAATGCAGAAACATCACCTAGAACTTAGGCCATACAGACAAAAGCCTTGAGACTAGCTCAGCACAAGGTAAAGGTTGCTTTTGTAATGTCCAGCAAGGCCATCCAGCAATCACCTAATTCTCTGTTGTTCCCTCATGGGTTTTAGGGCAAAATCAGTGGAGCAACTGGTAAAGAACCAGAGCCATCAACCACTGACACAAGAAGCCTGAGACAGTGCCCTTGTAACACTGGAGCAGAGCTAAAATTTAAAAGCAAGAGAAAAGGTGAAAACTAATGAGCAAAAACAACAACAAAATTAAAAATTTGACGACATAACCTTATTATGATTACAGGAAAGATTAAGCCAAAACTCAGGAAAGGATAAAACATGTCAAAACAGCCATGGTGAAAATCATAAGAGAAAAGGAAGCTGGTTTCACATACAGGAAGAACTCACTGAAGAACTCAAAAAGGTCTTTAATAAGATAAAAAAGAATAGAAGGAAAAACCGGGAAGAGAGAATGATGTAATAGATTTTTTTTTTTAAAGTCAGAAGATTGGACAAAGAAAGCAACTGTTTAAAAAATAGAATTGGCTAAATGGTAAAGAAGTTACAAAAATTCACTCAAGAAAACAATTCCTTAAAAAGCACAAAAGCAGCTAAGTGGATAAGGAACCAGCCCTAAAGTCAAGTGGACCTGAGTTCAAACTTGGTCTCAGAACACTTAATGGTTCCTAGTTGTGTGACCCTGGGCAATAACCCAATAGCCTCAAGGAAAAATAAAATAAAATAGGCAGAGGGCTAAGCCAAGATGGTGGAGAGTAGACAAGTCTTTCTTTCAGCTTTTCCTGGCTTCATTCACATCAGTGCCAGATCAAGCCTCTGAAATAATTTTGGAGTAAAAGAACTCACAAATATTTGGAGTGAAACAAATTTCCAGTAAAAGACATTTTGGAAGAATTTCAGGAAAGATCTCTCTCAACCAGGCATGGGGTGGGGATACACGGGTAGAAGTGGGTTGACTGACACAACACAAGTCCAGTGCAGGGACCCAGGGCAATGTGGTCTGAATACAGTGGGAGAATCTAATAGAACATAAACCAAATAGTGAGACCCTGGAACCTTAACATAATGTGAGACTATGTCATGCTTATACAGCACAGGAAGAAAGTCAAAGGCACTGATCCCAGGGCAGCGTGCAGCTACTATCAAATGGAAAGGAAGTTTGTAACTACTTTACATATGCCCTAAGAGCCTATCTTCTCATTTATTTTTATTTTATTTTTTTATTCATTTTTGCAAATTATCCCCTCCCTCCTTCCTCCCTCCCCCCGATGACAGGTAATCCCATACATTTTACATGTGTTACAACATAACCTAGATACAATACATGTGAGGAAATACCATTTTCTTGTTGCACATTAAGTATTATATTCCGAAGTTATATGTAACCTGGGTAGATAGACAGTAGTGCTAACAATTTACATTCACTTCCCAGTATTCCTTCTCTGGGTGTAGTTATTTCTGTCCATTGTTGATCAACTGGAAGTGAGTTGGATATTCTTTATGTAGAAGATATCCACTTCCATCAGAATACCTCTTCATACAGCATTGAAGTGTACAGCGATCTTCTGGTTCTGTTCTTTTCACTCAGCATCAGTTGATGTAAATCTCTCCAAGCCTCTCTGTATTCCTCCTGCTGGTCATTTCTTACACAGCAATAATATTCCATAACCTTCATATACCATAATTTACCCAACCATTCTGCAATTGATGGACATTCATTCAACTTCCAGTTTCTAGCTACAACAAAAAGAGCTAACACAAACATTTTGGCACATACAGGTCCCTTTCTGCTCTATAGTATTTCTTTGGGATATAATCCTAATAACAGCAATGCTGGGTCAAAGGATATGCACAGTTTGATAACTTGTTGGGCATAGTTCCAAATTGCTCTCCAGAATGAATGGATTCTTTCACAACTCCACCAACAATGTATCAGTGTCCCAGTTTTCCCACATCCCCTCCAACATTCATCATTATTTGTTCCTGTCATCTTAGTCAATCTGACAGATGTGTAGTGGTATCTCAAAGTTGTCTTAATTTGCATTTCTCTGATCAGTAGTGATTTGGAACACTCTTTCATATGAGTGGATATAATTTCAATTTCATCATCTGAGAATTGTCTGTTCATATCCCTTGACCATTTATCAATTGGAGAATGGTTTGGTTTCCTATAAATTAGGGTCAGTTCTCTATATATTTTGGAAATGAGACCTTTGTCAGAACCTTTACTTTTAAAAATATTTTCCCAATTTGTTACTTCCCTTCTAATCTTGTTTGCATTAGTATTGTTTGTACAGAAGCTTTTTAGTTTGATGTAATCAAAATCTTCTATTTTGTGATCAATAATGATCTCTAGTTCTCCTCTGGTCATAAATCCCTTCCTCCTCTATAGTTCTAAGAGGTAGACGATTCTCTGTTCCTCTAATCTATTTATTATCTCATTCTTATGCCTAAATTATGGACCCATTTTGATCTTATCTTGGTATATGGTGTTAAGTGTGGATCCATATCTAATTTCTGCCATACTAATTTCCAGTTTTCCCAACAGTTTTTTCCGAATAATGAATTTTTGTCCCTAATGTTGGTATCTTTGGGTTTGTCAAAGATTAGGTTGCTATAGATGTACCCTTTTTTGTCCTTTGTATCTAATCTGTTCCACTGATCTACCTGTCTATTTCTTTTTTTTTTTTTTTAACTTAATAATTTTTTATTATATATATATATATATATATATATATTTTAATAATATTGTCCCTTGTATTCATTTTTCCAAATTATCCCCCCTCCCTCTATTCCCTCCCCCCAATGACAGGCAATCCCATACATTTTACATGTGTTACAATATAGTCTAGGTACAATACATGTGTGTGAATATCATTTTCTTGTTGCACAATAAACATTAGATTCCGAAGGTACATGCAACCTGGGCAGACAGATATTAGTGATAACAATTTACATTCACTTCCCAGTGTTTCTTCTCTGGGTGTAGCTACCTCTGTCCATCATTGATCAACTGGAAGTGAGTTGGTTTTTCTTTATGTTGAAGATTTCCACTTCCATCAGAATACATCCTCATACAGTATTGTTGATGAAGTGTACAGTGATCTTCTGGTTCTGCTCATTTCACTCAGCATAAGTTGATTTAAGTCTCTCCAGGCCTCTCTGTATTCCTCCTGCTGGTCATTTCTTACAGAGCAATAATATTCCATAACCTTCATATACCACAATTTACCCAACCATTCTCCAACTGATGGACATCCATTCATCTTCCAGTTTCTAGCTACAACAAAAAGAGCTGCCACAAACATTTTGGCACATATATGTCTCTTTGTGCTCCTTAGTATTTCTTTGGGATATAATCCCAGTAGTAGCGCTGCTGGGTCAAAGGGTATGCACAGTTTGATAACTTTTTGGGCATAATTCCAGATTGCTCTCCAGAATGGCTGGATTCTTTCGCAACTCCACCAGCAATGTATTAGTGTCCCAATTTCCCCACATCCCCTCCAACATTTATCATTATTTGTTCCTGTCATCTTAGCCAATCTGACAGGTGTGTAGTGTTATCTCAGAGTGGTCTTAATTTGCATTTCCTTGATCAGTAGTGATTTGGATCACTCTTTCATGTGAGTGGATATAGTTTCAATTTCTTCCTCTGAGAATTGTCTGTTCATATCCTTTGACCATTTATCAATTGGAGAATGATTTGGTTTCCTATAAATCAGGGTCAGTTCTCTATATATTTTGGAAATGAGACCTTTGTCAGAACCTTTACTTTTAAAAATATTTTCCCAATTTGTTACTTCCCTTCTAATCTTGTTTGCATTAGTATTATTTGTACAGAAACTTTTTAGTTTGATGTAATCAAAATCTTCTATTTTGTGATCAATAATGATCTCTAGTTCTCCTCTGGTCATAAATTCCTTCCTCCTCCACAAGTCTGAGAGGTAGATTATCCTCTGTTCCTCTAATCTATTTATTATCTCTCTCTTTATGCCTAAATCATGGACCCATTTTGATCTTATCTTGGTATATGGTGTTAAGTGTGGATCCATATCTAATTTCTGCCATACTAATTTCCAGTTTTCCCAACAGTTTTTTCCCGAATAATGAATTTTTATCCCTAATGTTGGTATCTTTGGGTTTGTCAAAGATTAGGTTGCTATAGATGTACCCTTTTTTGTCCTTTGTATCTAATCTGTTCCACTGATCTACCGGTCTATTTCTTAGCCAATACCAAATGGTTTTGGTGACTGCTGCTATATAATATAGCTTTAGATCAGGTACACTTAGACCACCTTCCTCTGAGTTTTTTTTTCATTAGTTCCCTTGCAATTCTCGACCTTTCATTCTTCCATATGAATTTTGTTGTTATTTTTTCTAGGTCATTGAAATAGTTTCTTGGGAGTCTGATTGGTATAGCACTAAATAAATAGATTAGTTTGGGGAGTATTGTCATCTTTATTATATTCGCTCGGCCTATCCAAGAGCACTGAATGTCTTTCCAATTATTTAAATCTGATTTTATTTTTGTGGCAAGTGTTTTGTAGTTTTTCTCATATAATTCCTGACTTTTCTTTGGTAGATATATTCCCAAATACTTTATACTCTCAACATTTGTTTGGAATGGGATTTCTCTTTGTATCTCTTGCTGTTGCATTTTGTTAGTGATATATAAAAATGCTGAAGATTTATGTGGATTTATTTTGTATCCTGCCACTTTGCTGAAATTTTGAATTATTTCTAGTAGCTTTTTAGCAGAGTCTTTGGGGTTCTCTAAGTATACCATCATGTCATCTGCAAAAAGTGATAGTTTGATTTCCTCATTTCCTACTCTAATTCCTTGAATCTCTTTCTCGGCTCTTATTGCCGAGGCTAGCATTTCTAGTACTATATTGAATAGTAATGGTGATAGTGGGCAAATTTGTTTCACTCCTCATCTTACTGGGAAAGGTTGCAGTTTATTTCTATTGCATATTATGCTTACTGAAGGTCTTAAATATATGCTCCTTCTTATTCTAAGGAATAGTCGATTTATTCCTATACTCTCAAGAGTTTTTAGTAGGAATGGATGGTGGATTTTGTCAAATGCTTTTTCTGCATCTATTGAGATGATCATATGGTTCTTATTAATTTGATTATTAATATGGTCAATTATATTAATAGTTTTCCTAATATTAAACCAGCCCTGCATTCCTGGAATAAATCCTACTTGATCATAGTGTATTATCTTGGAGATGATTTTCTGAAGTCTTTTTGCTAATATCTTATTTAAGATTTTAGCATCAATATTCATTAAGGAGATTGGTTTATAATTTTCTTTCTCAGTTTTCGATCTACCTGGTTTAGGTATCAGTACCATGTCTGTGTCATAAAAGGAGTTTGGTAGGACTCCTTCATCCCCTATTTTTTCAAATAATTTATATAACATTGGGGCTAATTGTTCTTTAAATGTTTGGTAGAATTCACATGTGAATCCATCTGGCCCTGGGGATTTTTTCCTGGGGAGTTGATTAATAGCTTGTTCTATTTCTTTTTCTCAAATGGGACTATTTAAGCAATTTATCTCCTCCTCTGTTAATCTAGGGAGCCTATATTTTTGGAGGAATTCATCCATTTCACTTAAGTTATCAAATTTATTGGCATAAAGTTGGGCAAAGTAACTCCTTATTATTTCTCTAATTTCCTCTTCATTGGTGGAAAGATCCCCCTTTTCATTTGTAAGACTATCAATTTGATTTTGCTCTTTCTTTTTTTTGATCAAATTTACCAAAGGTTTATCTATTTTATTGGCTTTTTCATAAAACCAACTCTTGGTTTTATTTATTAATTCAATAGTTTTTTTACTTTCAATATTATTGATTTCTCCTTTTAATTTTTTTATTTCAAGTTTAATTTTTGGTTGGGGGTTTAAAATTTGGTCTTTTTCAAGCCTTTTAAGTTGTAAGCCCAATTTGTTAATCTTCTCTTTCTCTATTTTCTTCAAATAAGCCTCTAAAGATATAAAGTTTCCCCTTATTACTGCTTTAGCTGCATCCCAAAGATTTTGATATGATATCTCATCATTGTCATTTTCTTGGTTGAAATTGTTAATTGTTTCTATAATTTGCCCTTTCACCCAGTCATTCTTTAAGATGAGATTATTCAGTTTCCAATTACTTTTTGGTCTATTTACCCCTAACTTTTTACTGAATGTAGCTTTTATTGCATTGTGATCTGAGAAGAAGGCATTTATTATTTCTGCCTTCCTACATTTAATTTTGAGATCTTTATGTCCTAATATATAGTCTATTTTTGTATAGGATCCATGAACTGCTGAGAAGAAAGTATATTCCTTTCTATTGCCATTCAGTTTTCTCCAAAGGTCTATAATATCTAGTTTTTCTAATGTTCTATTTACTTTTTTAATTTCTTTCTTGTTTGTTTTGTGGTTTGATTTGTCTAAATCTGAGAGTGCAAGGTTGAGATCTCCCACTATTATAGTTTTCCTGTCTATTTCTTCTTGCAATTCTCTTAACTTTTCCTTTAGAAAGTTAGATGCTATACCACTTGGTGCATATATGTTTAGTATTGTTATGGCTTCATTATTTATGCTACCTTTCAGCAGGATATAGTTTCCTTCCTTATCTTTTTTAACGAGATCTACTTCTGCTTTTGCTTGATCTGAGATAAGGATAGCTACCCCTGCTTTTTTGGCTTTACCTGAAGCATAACAGGCTCTGTTCCAACCTTTTACCTTTACTCTGTATGTATCTCCCTGCTTTAAGTGTGTTTCCTGTAGACAACATATTGTAGGGTTCTGCTTTTTGATCCAATCTGCTATCCGTCTCCATTTGATGGGATCGTTTATCCCATTTACATTTACAGTTAAAATTACTAATTCTGTATTTCCTGCCATCGTATTATCCCCAGATTATGCTTTTTTCCCTTGACCCCCCTGATCCCCCTCCCCGATATTTAATTTACAGACCCACCTTGTGACGTGCAACCTACCCTCTTTTTTTTTTTTTTTTTTTTTTAGGATCCCTCCCCCCTCCCTCCAAGTCCCTTCACTTATTCTCCTTTTCATTTTCCCTTTTCCTCTCCCCCCTTTTAATGAGGTGAGAGAAAATTCTCTGAAAAACAAATATGTTAATTATTTACTCTTTGAGCCTCTTCTGATGAGAGTAAGATTCACACAATGATTCTCCCCCTCACTAAGTTCCCTCAGATATGGTGTATTTTCTATGCCTCTTCCTGGGATGTAGTTTCCCTCTTTTTATCATTCTTTCCCCTTTTTCTGAACCGACCTCCTTCCCTTTACTATACCCCCCTTTTTTTCTTTTATATCAGTAAAATCCAATTAACCTTGAGTACTTTTTATATACCCACAACAGAGCTACAGTTCTCAAGGGTTCTGTGTACCTTTTTCTGTTTCTCTTCAGTCTTGTGGATGTAGATCAAATTTTTTGTTTAAGTCTGGTTTTTTTCTTAGAAACATATAGAATTCCTCTGTTTCCTTGAATGACCATCTTCTTCCATAGAAAAAGATGCTAAACTTAGCTGGGTAGTTCATTCTTGTTTGCAGTCCTTGATCTTTTGCCTTACGGAATATCAGGTTCCAGGCCCTTCTATCTTTTAATGTGGAGGCAGCCAGATCTTGAGTGACCCTTATTGTGGCACCTTGGTATTTAAATTGTTTTTTTCTAGCTGCTTGCAGGATTTTCTCCTTTGTGTGGTAATTCTGCAGCTTAGCCACTATATTCCGTGGTGTTCTTTTTTTAGGGTCTATTTCAGAAGGAATTCGATGAATTCTTTCCACATCTACTTTCCCTTCTGTTTCTATTATCTCTGGACAGTTCTCTTTGATAATTTCCTGTAAAATAGAATGTAGGCTCTTTTTTTGGTCATAGTTTTCGTGAAGTCCAATGATCCGCACATTATCTCTCCTAGATCTATTTTCCAGGTCTATAGATTTTCCCAGTAAGTATTTGACGTTGTTCTCCAGCTTCTCATTTTTTTTTTTTTTTTGTTTTGTTTGACTGATTCTTGGGTTCTCTGTGAATCATTTATTTCTATTTGTTCCATCCTGACTTTTAAGGAGTTATTTTCTTCTTTCACAGTTTTTAGTTCTTTTTGTAAATGCCCAATTTCGTTTTAAATGAATTATTTTGCTCTGTTGAATTTTTTTCCATTTCCCTAATTTTTTTTTGAGAATTATTTTCTTTTTCCAATTCAGAAATTCTATTTTCTTGAAACTTTTTTATCTTTTCTAATTCAGAAATCCTACTTTCCTGTGATTTTTTAAGCTTTTCTAATTCACTAATTTTGTTTCCCTGCATCTCCTGTGAATTCTTTATTTTTTCCAACTCCAATTTCAGGACGTTGTTATTCTCTATCATTGCTTCCCTTTCCTTTCCCCATTTTTCTTCAAAGTCTTTTAACTTTTTAATACTCTCTTCTAGGAGAGAGTTATGTGATGGGGGGCAGGAATCGTTCCCCTTTAGGTTGTTATCTGCTGTCTCTCTGCTGTTAACTTCTTCGGGGTTGGATACCCGCTCTTTCTCTGTATAGAAGGAATCTATAGTTTTTCTGGCTTTTTTGCTCACATTTAAAAAATATTTTGGGGTCTGTCCCTGGGGTAGGAAATTATTTATTTACTTCTTTACCAGCTTCCTCCCAGACCGGATGGATGCAGCGGCTCCTGCGCCTGAGCTAAGATAGAGCTCTGGGAGAGAGTTCCCCACCCCCTCCCTGGAAGTGCCTCAGAGGTGATTAGCACTGCTGTGCCGGAGGGCGCTGAACAGTAAAGACAGCACAAAGCCCAGCCTATGTGTCCGGGTGGTGCGTGGATGTCTGCAGCAGGTGATGTGAAAAGCCCCTGTGCTCAAACTGGAAGTGTCTGCCAGAAACCGCAGTCCCTAGTTCAAAGGTTCTGCTTCTCTGGGACTTCCTGGAGCTGATTTCCACTCCCTCCAGCTAAACCAGGCAGTGTGTGTTGCCTTGGGCCATATCCACCCACTTGTCAATCTCTTAACTATTCTCAGGTGGTAGCTGAGGCCACACCCCCTGGTGCCGCGATCTGCTGAGTCACCTCCAGGATCCGGGGAAAATCTAATCTGAGTTTTTAAAGTATTTTGGCTTTCTCTTCTGA
This sequence comes from Sminthopsis crassicaudata, assembly GCF_048593235.1. Classification (NCBI taxonomy): domain Eukaryota; kingdom Metazoa; phylum Chordata; class Mammalia; order Dasyuromorphia; family Dasyuridae; genus Sminthopsis; species Sminthopsis crassicaudata. The sequence continues at coordinate 312,781,756 of NC_133617.1, read as the reverse complement.
ACTGCTAAATAATTAGCAGAGAAGAGCTAACAGCCTGTGCCAGATTCCTTTATCTCAGTGGCTTCTCTGACACCAGAGCCCTTCCCAGTGTGATCAGTGCAGTATGCTAGCACCCAGCCGTCTGTGCTGGCCACTCTTCTTCCTCCCCTGGGGACTGACCTTTTCTGTTGAAACTCCAGATTCTCTTCAGCTGGTAAGTCATGCTTCCAGTCCTTGTGGTATCTATCAGTCCTGGGCTTATTTTGAGACTTAATTTATCTAATTGGTTGTGAGGGAGTGAGGACGTTCACAGAGTCGTGTGTTTCTTCTCCGCCATCTTGGCTCCGCCCTGGTCTATTTCTTAGCCAGTACCAAATGGTTTTGTTGACTGCTGCTATATAATATAGCTTTAGATCAGGTACACTTAGACCACCTTCCTCTGACTTTTTTTTCATTAGTTCCCTTGCAGTTCTCGACCTTTTATTCTTCCATATGAATTGTGTTGTTATTTTTTCTAGGTCATTAAAATAGTTTCTTGGGAGTCTGATTGGTATAGCACTAAATAAATAGATTAGTTTGGGGAGTATTGTCATCTTTATTATATTCGCTCGGCCTATCCAAGAGCACTGAATGTCTTTCCAATTATTTAAATCTGACTTTATTTTTGTGGCAAGTGTTTTGTAATTTTTCTCATATAATTCCTGACTTTTCTTTGGTAGATATATTCCCAAATACTTTATACTCTCAACATTTGTTTGGAATGGGATTTCTCTTTGTATCTCTTGCTGTTGCATTTTGTTGGTGGTATATAAAAATGCTGAGGATTTATGTGGATTCATTTTGTATCCTGCCACTTTGCTAATATTCTGAATTATTTAAAATTGCTTTTTAGCAGAGTTTTTGGGGCTCTCTAAGTATATCATCATGTCATCTGCAAAGAGTGATAGTTTGATTTCCTCATTTCCTACTCTAATTCCTTGAATCTGTTTCTCGGCTCTTATTGCTGAGGCTAGCATTTCTAGTACTATATTGAATAGTAATGGTGATAGTGGCAACCTTGTTTCACTCCTGATCTTACTGGGAAAGTTTGCAGTTTATTTCTATTGCATATTATGCTTACTATTGGTCTTAAAGATATGCTCATGATTATTCTAAGGAATACTCCATATCTTCCTATACTTTCAAGATTTTTTAGTAGGAATGCATGTTGGATTTTGTCAAATGCTTTTTCTTCATCTATTGAGATGATCATGTGGTTTTTATTAATTTAAATGCCCAATTTCATTTTTAAATGAGTTATTTTGCTCTATTGAATTTTTTTTTCCATTTCACTAATTTTTTTTGAGAATTGTTTTTTTCCAATTCAGAAATCCTATTTTCTTGAGACTTTTTTATCTTCTCCAATTCAGAAATCCTACTTTTCTGTGATTTTTTTTACCTTTTCTAATTCACTAATTTTGTTTCCCTGCATCTCCTGTGAATTCTTTATTTTTTCCAACTCCAATTTCAGAAAGTTGTTATTGTCTGTCATAGCTTCCCTTTCCTTTCCCCATTTTTCTTCAAACTCTCTTAACTTTTTAATAGTCTCTTCAAGGAGAGAGTTATGTGATTTGGGGCAGGAATCATTCCCCTTTAGGTTGTTATCTGCTGACTCTCTGCTATTAACTTCCTCGGGGTTGTATACCCGCTCTTTCTCTGTGTAGAAGGAATCTATAGTTTTTCTTGGCTTTTTACTCATACTGAAAAAATCTTTTGGGGTCTGTCCCTGGGGTAGGAAATTATTTTATTTCTTTCTTTACCAGCTTCCTCCCATACAGGATGGATGCAGCGGCTCTGGCTCCTGAGTTAAGAGAGAGCTCTGGGAGAGAGTTCCACACCCCTCCCTGGAAGTGCCTCACAGGTGATCAGCACTGCTGTGCTTTGATGGCGGAGTGTTCTAGCGGTTTCCCTGAGGTTTTAGACTGAACAGTAAAGGCGACACAAAACCCAGCCTATGCGTCCCGGTGGGGCGTGGATGTCAGCAGCAGGTGACGTGAAAAGCCCCTGCGCTCAAACTGGAAGTGTCTGCCAGAAACCGCGGTCCCTAGTTCAAAGGTTATCTTCTCTGGGACTTCCCGGGGCTGAGTTCCACAGCCTCCAGCTGAGCCAGGCCCTATGAGTTACTGTCCTGCCCACTTTTCAATCTCTTAACTACCCCCAGGTGAAAGCCTGGATTGCCTTTGTCGGCCACACCCACAGTGCCAAGATCTGCTGAGTCACCCCCAGGATCCGGTAAGATCTAATCTGGTTTTAAAATTTTAAAGTGGCTTTATTTCTCTTCTGAACTGCTGTATTATAAGCAGAGAAGAGCTAACAGCCTGTGCCAGATTCTTCTATCTCAGTGACTTCTCTGATCCCAGAGCCCTCCCCTTCACAATCGGCGCAGCGTGCCAGCACCCAACCGTCTGTGCTGGCCTTTCTTCTTCCTCCCCTGGGAGTTGACCTTTCCTGTTGGAATTCCAGATTCTCTTCAGCTGGTAAGGCGTGCTTCTAGTCCTTGTGGATTCTATCAGTCCAGTGCTATTTCTGAGGCTGATTTCATCTAGTTGGTTGTGAGGGAAGAAAGGAGCTTAAAGAATCCCCTGTATCTTCTCCGCCATCTTGGCTCTGCCCCTAGCCTATCTTCTCATTTAAAAATGAGAATAAAACTAAAAGAGCTCTGACCTTAAATAGATTTTATGGAGACAGGGATGAACAGACTTCAAATTTTGAGAACACTAAAGGCAACATGTCTCTATATGAATCCTCAAAGAATGATATGATCTCCATCTCACAAAAAGATTAAATTCAAAAAGAATTTAAAAAGGATATAAAAAGAGAGAAAAAATGGGGAAAGAAAATGAGAGATTCTCAGAAAAATATGGAAATGGAAAAAACAAATTATCTGAAGAAATCTCATTAAAAATATTATAGGTGAATTGGAAAAAATATATAACTCCTTAAAGAACTTGTTTGGTGAAATGAAATGGAAAAAGAAATCAACTCCTTGAAAAACGTAATTTGTGTAATTAAAAAAAAAAAATCCAGCAAACTATATGAACAATAAAACTCATTTAAAAGTTCAATTGGCCAAATGTAAAAGGAAATTAAAAAAAATAATAATAACTAACTGAAGAAAATAATTCACTAAAATTAGAATTGAACAAATGATAATGATTCAATGAGACATCAAAAATTAGTCAAACAAAACCAAGTAAATAAAAAGAAGAAGAAGAAGAAGAAGAAGAAGAAGAAGAAGAAGAAGAAGAAGAAGAAGAAGAAGAAGAAGAAGAAGAAAATGTAAAATACTTTATAGTACAAACAACTCATCAGGAAAAAAAGGCCCAAGAGAGATAATTTAAGAATTATTGACTATCTGAAAACTATGACAAAATAAAGAGGTGAGAAAACATCTTTAAAGAAATCATCAAAGAAAACTCCCCTGATGTGCTAGAATGATAGGATTAAATAACCATTAAAATAATCCACCAATCACCTCTTGAAAGAGACTGCAAGGTATATCAGAGATAAATTTCAAAATTATCAGATAAAGGAGAAAAGAGTCCCAAACAGTATTAGTCAGGGCATAGCAGTTTCTATTAAAAAGATAGAAGGGCCTGGAATATGATATACTGAAAGTTAAAGGAGCTTGGACTACAGCCAAGAAACTGAATATTATTTTTCAGGGTAAAAGTTAAATATTATGAAATGGATGGATTTTATAATGTTCTAGTAAGCTTTCTGGAGGTCTTTGGGGCAGCATTCACTTTTGCTGAGTAATCACCACAAGAATAGCCAGGTGATAAAGTCCAAAAGTCTTTATTGTTTCCTTCATAGTTGGTCTCCTTGCTTGGGGCTGGCTAGCTTTCTGGAAGTCCTCTGGAATGGATCTTGGTTTCCATGGAGGAAGCAGGAGGACCACCACAATGGTCTCTGTCTTGAAGTCTATCTCAGAGAGAGAGCTTGTACTCCAGCCTCCAGTCCTCTGTCTTCTCTGAGTCTGTTTGAGTCCATCTCTAGGTCTGACTGTGACCTCTTAAATCCATTCATCATACTGACTATAAGCCAATTGTTATATCACTAGGGAACCATTATTTGTTGTAAGATTAATTCAATCATACTGAATTAGAGAACTATTAATCACCATGCTAAACTACATAACCATTGTCTTATCAATTCCACTGAGTTAACAGCTTGTAGGTATCCTTGTTATAAGTAGAGTTCAGGCCCTTTACAAATTTCACTTATTTTTATGAAAAAGCAAGGTTGAACCAAAAATTTGAACTTTAAATATATAACTTCAAAGAAACAAAAAAGGGAACAGGGAAAAAAAAAAAAAAAAAAAAAAAAAAAAAAAAAAAAAAGTTTTTTTTTTTTTTTTTTTTTTAGATTAAAATGTTTACATTCCTAGGGATATACTTAGAAAGTGTTGGTATAATTTGACTTTATTGTGATGATATAAAAGTGAAACTATGGGTGGCAAAGGGATTGTATTGGAAGAAGAGGAAAAAGAAGGTAAAATGAGAAAAAAATGTTATCATATGAAGAGGCAAAAAGGACTTATTAAAATTGAGGGAAAGAAGAGAAGGGGATTAGTATTAGTATTATCTCACCAGATTTGGCTCAAAAAGAGAATATAAGACATATTTAGCTTCACAGAGAAACTTGTCTAAGCTATAGGAAAGTAGGAGTAGAAAGAGAAAAAGAAAGGGGGAGGATAATAGAAAGGGGAACATAAGTAGAAGAGGAAAGCTATAAGAAAGGGGGTGGGGCTATAAAAGGATATGGCTGTTTGAGGGAGGTATTAGAAACAAAATACTGGGGAAGAGGAAAAGGGGGAAAGGAAATACAAAAATATAATGGGGAAAATAAGATGGCAGGAAATACAGAGCTAATCATTTTTAACTGTAAATGTAAATGGGATGAACTCCCATTAAATAGAAGCAGATAACAGATTGAATTAAAGGTCGTAATCCTACAATATGTTTTTCAAAAGAAATATACCTCCTTGGACAATAGCAATTTGGAAGACCAGAAAACTTATAGGTTTCTAAAAGTAACTCTAAAAAGTGTTAGACAAAAAACCCTGAAGCATGGGATAGTGCACCCTCCACTATGTAAACAATGTTTACACAGAAAGTTAAAAATCAAGAAATTGGTTTGGAAAATAATCAAACTACAGGAATAAAAAGAGATTCTGAATGTGGAAGGTTACTATGGTGACCAGGAAAAAGCACAGACTCAAAAGAAAATAGCAAAGACTGAAATCCTACATCCAAAGCCTCTAAGGAAAATGAGAATTAGTTTCAGTCTCTGGAAGACTGCAAAAGAAATTTTGAAAATTAATAAGAAAGATGAAAAATTGGGAAGAAAAATCAGAGTAATACAAAAGGAAATATAAAAAAGCACCCAAAATACCAAAATAAATAAATACATAAATAAATAAAAAGCCTTTAAAAGCCAAATTGGCCAAATGGAAAAAGAAATACAAAAGCTCCCTGAAGAAAATAGTTTCTTAACTATTGGATATGAGCAAATAAAAGCTAATGACTTTATGAAAAATCAAGATACAGAGGTAGGATGGGGTGAGGATAAGATGGCAGACTGAAGGCAGGAAATTGCTCAAGCTCTACCAATTTCCCTCAAAAACCATATGAAACCAAGCCTCTGAACAGAGTCTGATGTAGTGAAATCACTCTTCATTGGGATTGGAAAATCATAATGTCAGTCTTACTGAGGTGAAAGAGTTCTTCACCAAGCTCGTTTGGAATATAAGAAAGCCAGTGAGGGGCAGCTAGGTGGTGCAGTGGATAGGGTACCAGCCTTGAATTCAGGAGGATCGGAGTTCAAATCTGGCCTCAGACACTTAAGACTTCCTTCCTGTGTGACCCTGGACAAGTCACTTAATCCCAGCCTCCAAAAAAAAAAAAAAAGAAAAAAGAAATAAAGCCAGTGACAGGGTCTTAATCACAGCAGATAAGCAACTGAAAACCCAGGTCTTACAAATTACCCCCTATAAACACAAGGGCCCCCTGTACTCATAGCCAAAACTCAGAGCTGTACAGAAAATTTGGGACAGTGCTCCCTTTACCTCTGGAGTAGAGTTCAATCACAAAAGTAAAAAAAAAAAGGAAATACAAAAAGAAAGGGAAAGAAAATGAATAAGAAACATAAATGAACCTTCACCATTCATAGAATGTTGCTATGACAGGAAAGACCAAAATATCAACTCAGAGGAGGATAAAATATCCTCAGAAGAAATCTTAGTGATATGAATTGATCTTAAGCCCAAAGAGGGTTTTTGGAAGTGCTCATAAAAGATTTTAAAAGACAAATAAGAGAGGTAGAAGAAAAAACGAGAAAAGAAATGAGAGCTATGCAAGAGACATTCAACAGCTTGAAAAAGGAAGGCAATTTGCAAAGGCAAAAAAAAAAAAAGAAAATCTGCTGAAGAAAACAAAACCTTCAAAAGTATAATTAATCAAATGCAAAAAGAGATAAAAAAAGCTAATTAAATATCATGTTAAAAATTAGAGCAGGGAAAACAGAACATAATGATTCTATGAGACATGAAGAATTATTCAAACAAACTAAAAAGAATGAAAAAATGGAAGAAATGTAAAAGACCTCTTTGGATAAGCAACCAATCTGCAAAATAGATCCAGAAGACACAAATTTAAAAAAAAATACACACACACACACACACACACACACACACACACACACACATATATATATATATATATATATATATATATGTATATATTTCCTGAAGTCAATGACCAAAAAAGCAAAGCAAAATAAAACAAAACAAAACAAAACAGACTGATAGCATTCTTCAAGAGAGCATCAAGGAAAAAAATCCCCAGTATTCTAAAAACTGAGGGGAATTTAGTCATTGAAAGAATCCACCAGTCACCTCAAGAAAGAGATCATAAAAGAAAAACTCTATGGAACACTGTTGCAAAACATCTGAAGTACAAGTATCAAGGAAAACATACAGCAAACTGCCACAAAAAATGGAATCCAAATATGAAGGATAACCTGGATCTGACAGCTTCTGCAATAAAGGAAAGGAATACCATATTCTAGAATGCAAAGAACTTAAGGGTTACAAAGAAGATAATCAGCATCATCTTCAGGGAAAAGGGATCTTCAATGAAGTAACAAATTTTCAGTCATTTCTATTAAAAAAAAACAATTTAATAGACATTTTAATCTACAAAACTAAGACTTGAGAAGCATAGAAAAGTAAACAAGAACAAAATATATAAATATATATTATTTAAAGGTTTAACTCATGTCTATGTGAGAAAATAATGTAACTGTTGTTGACTGTCATTGGGGCAGCTAGAGGGGAGGGTGTGGTTGTGAAGGGACTCTGATGTGATGATATCAAAGGAAATGATCTCAAGAGGTACATAAAGGACTGTACTGGGAGAAAAGAAGAAAGTGGAGGTATAATGGCACTAATTAGTCCCACAAGAAGAAACACAAAAGATCTATTTCAATCAAGGAATAAAGGAAGAGGATGAGCACTGTTTGAAGATTATTCTTATCAGTATTGGCTGAAAGAGGGAATAATTTAATCATTAACTTGTGTATAGAAATTTATCTAATGCTATAAAGAAATAGGAGGAGAAAGAGGAAAGACAAGAAAGGACTGCATAGAAGATAGGACAGAAACTCTAGGGGAAAAACGGTAAGAGAAGGGGAGAGGACTGATGGAAGATAAGCTACTGCTAAGGACAGGTTGGAAAGAGCAAAGAAGTATATGCAGCAAAAAATATAGGATGGAGGGAAATACAGAGCTATTAATCATAACTGTGAAGGTGAATGGGATGAATTCTCTCATAAAACAACGGTGACGACCAGAGTATATTAAAAATATTAAAAAAACAAAATATTACAATATATTCTTTTTTTCCCCCCAGAGGCAAACTGGGGTTAAGTGACTTACCCAGGGTCACACATCTAGGAAGTGTTAAGTGTCTGAGACCAGATTTTGCACTCCACGTCCTCCTGACTTCAGGGACTGCTGCTCTATCCACTTTGCCACCCAGCTATCCCTAATATATCTACTATATTTTTCTTTCCAAGAGACATTTAGTATAGGGAGATACATGCAGAATAAAAGTAAAAGCCTGAAGAAGAATTTTATTATGCTTTAGCTGAAGTAAAACAAATAGCAAGATAAAGCAAGAGTTTGAGATAAAGCAAAAATAAAAAGAGTTTTAATTAAAAGAGATAAGGAAGGAAAATACATATTGTTAAAGGGTACCATAGACAATGAAGTTACAATGATACTTACTGTATATGCATCAAGTGGTGGAGGACACATTTCCTGGAGAAGCTATTAAGCTAGGTACAGGAAGAAATATAGAGCAAAATAGTTTTTAGGGGGGGAACCTCAACTTTCCCCTCTCAGAATTAGATGTATCCAACCACAAAATAAGCAAGAAGGAAATTAGCATGGTTAATAGAATCTAGAAAACTTAAATATGATAGAAAATTGAATAGGAACAGAAAGAAATAGATCTTTTTCTCAGCAGTACAAGGCACCTGTACAAAAATTTGATGATATATTAAGGCATTAAAAACTTCAGAATCAAATGCTAAGAGGCAAAATTAGTAAATGCAGTTATTGACAGAGGGCCTTGGAAAACCAGCAAAACAAAAGAAGTTAAAGTCAGTGGAGAGGCATTTCCAAATGTCTCAGCTCATAAAATATCTCTTTATTAGCACTAAAGAAGGTATTATAAGGGACTAAATAAGGTTTATTTGTTTATATTCATACATTGGAAGATGATATTTGTAATTCATTTAAATTTTCTCATTTTATTATAATAGTTGGAATGAGTATATTTAGACAGAGCACAGGGTTAGTTGAATATTAAGGGAAATATCTTTAAACATGAATTTGAAGGATGAGAAAGGAATGTACTGGGGAGAAAGGAAAATGGGGAATTGGAATGGTGTATCTGCCATAAAAAGAGGCAAGAAAAATTTCTTGCAGTGGAGGTGAAAAAGGAGGAAGAGAGAGGGAGCAAATGAACCTTACTCTCATCCGAATTGTCTTAAAGAGAGAATAACAAACACTTCATATGGGCATAGATATCTATCTAACCCTGCAGGAAATAAGAGAAAAGAGGGATATAAGAAGAGGAAAGGATAATAAATGATAGGGTATATTGAGGGAGGGAATGGACCATAAAATAACACTTTTTGAGAAGGAAGAGGGTGAAAAGAGAAAGAGAATAGAATAAATCAGCAAAAATACAGTTAGCAATAATAATTCTAAAAATAATTTTGAAGCAATTTTTCTCCACTAAGTCCTCATTTCTCAATCATATAGGAAACAAAATTTATTAAAAAAGGAATCATGACTCAATTGATAAAAGTTCAAAAAAATATGAACTATATCAAAAGGGCAATAAAATCAAACATATCTTTTCATCTCACAATAACACTATTAGGTATAAATCCCAAAAGAGAATAAACAAAATATGTACAAAATGTATATATGTGCAAAAATATTTGTAGCAGCTCTTTTCATAGATCAAAAATAGTTAGAAATTGAAGTGATGTCTTTCAATTGGGGAATGGTTTAATATATTATGGTATATGATTATGATGGAATATTATTGCTCTATGGGAAATTATAAGCAAGATGCTCTCAGAAAACCTGGGAAATCCTCAATGACCTCAAGCAAAGTGAAATTTTACTGTATACAAAGCAATAGCAATTCAATGAAATAAAGAAATTGAATCATTCATGATGAAAAAACAGAGCTAAATAGAAAATTTGACTTTCAAATATAAGACTCATCATAAAGGGGTAATCAAAAAAGGGAAATCATAAGGGAATTAATAATGGTAATCAATTTACATTCCTAAATGGAAGGATAACACTTGAAACTAATTTTTAAATTAATAAATTATTTTAATATACATTGAATATCAACATTCTTACTGTATACAGTGTACTCCTGGTTCTGCTTGTTTCACTCAGCATCAGTTCATGTAAATCTTTCCAGGATTTTCTAAAATCAGCTTGTTCATCATTTTTTATACAACAATAATATTACATTAATTTCTTAAGTAATTCCCTAATTGATGGGTATCTACTTATTTTTCCAATTCCTTGCTACCACAAAAAGATCTGCTACAAAGATTTTTGCACATGTGTTTTCTTTTTTCTCTTTTATGATTTCCTTGGGAAACAAATCCATTAGTAGCACTGCTGGTTCAAAGGATATGGCCAATTTTATAACCTTTTGGGCATAGTTCCAAATTGCCTCCATAGTTGAAAACATTTTCTAATTCCACCAAAAATGCATTAGTGTTCCAATTTTACCTCATCTCCCCCAAGATTTATCATTCTCTTTTGCTGTCATCTTAGCCAATCTGAGAGGTGTCTTAGGTTGTATCTCAGAGTATTTTATTGTACAATTCTCTAATCAATAGTGATTTAGAGCATTTTTCATATAATATAGATGCATTTAATTTCATCATCTGAAAATTATTTCTTCGTATCCTTTGACCATTTATCAATTGGGGAATGATGTATATAATTATCAATTCTCTATTTATTTTAGAAATGATACCTTTATCAGGAACATTGGTTGTAAAGATTTTTCCCAGATTTATACTTCCTTTTTAATCTTGTTTCTGTTGGTTTTGTCTGTGCAAAACCTCTTTAATTTAATGTAATCAAAATTGTACATTTTGCCCTATAGTTCTTCTTTGGTCCTAAATCCTTCCTTCTCCAGAGATTTAAGACATAAATTATCCCTTGTTCTCCTAATTTCCTTATGCTATCACTTTTTTTATGCTAAAAATCATGTAGCTATATTATTGACTTTATTATAGTATGGGGTGATATTTGTAACTCTTAAGAATTTTCTTCTTATTATTGCAGTTACAAGGAGTATATATAATCAGAAGGTAACAGTTTGAGTTGAAGTCAAAATATTTTAAAAATAAAATTAAATGATGAGAGATGGATATAATGTGAGAAAGGAAAAGGAAGATATAAAATGGTGTAAATTATCTACCATAAAAGAGGCAAGAAAAAGTTTTTACACTCCCCCTCAATTGGATATAATAATTGATCTTACCCTGAAGTTAATGGGGGGAGAAGGAACTTTTTCTTGAAGGTTTATTTATTTTTTTGGGAGGTAGAAAGTAGTCTATGTTTTCTTTCATAACATGATTTTTGATGGAAATGTTTTGCATGACTTTACATGTGCCTTTTCAGTGAGGTGGAGTGGGGAGGAAGGAATGGAGAGAATATGAAAGTCACCATTTTCAAAACAAATTTTAAAATTTGTTTTATATGTAACTGGGAGGAAATTAAAAGATAAATGAATTTTTTAAAATTATCAAAACAAAGAAAGAAAGAAAGAGAAAAAGGAATGAATGAAGGAAGGAAGGAAGGAAAGAAAGAAGGAAGAAAAAGAAAAAAAGAGGGAAGAAGGGAAGAAAGGAGAAAGGAAAGAAGAAGGAAAAATGAAAGGAAGGAAGAAAAAGAAAAAAAAGAGGGAAAAAGGGAAGAAAGGAAAAGGAAAGAAGAAGGGAAAAGGAAAGGAAGGAAGGAAGGAAAGAAATAATTGAAAGAGATCTCATATGATTCAGGCTATATTCAGTTGTTATCACTTCTTTCTCTTAAAGGAGAATATATTTTTATTATTATTAGTCATTTGAAATTGTCCCTGCATCAGTGTTTTTGCTGAAAATCACTAAATTATTCATAATTTCTCTTATTGTCTACAAAATTCTCCTGGTTTTGATTGCCTTAATCTGTTTCAAATCATGTACACCTTTCCAAGTTTTCTTGAAGTCTTATGCTTCATCTTTTAAAATATCAAATTCTTCAGAGAGTAGAAAATACATAAGTAATTGTGGTACAAAAATTCCTATGTCTTTGTTTAGGCAACCAATTTTTTTTTGCCTTTACATTCCCATGATGCTCTTCTCTTATAAATACTTAAAATCTACAATCTGGGCCAATACTCCCTCACACTTTTAAAAGGTTTTTTTGCTGCTAGTATCATTGTTCTCAAATCGTGAGGTATTCATAAATGATCCTTTATAATTCTCTTATAGATAGTGTTCACAAGATGTGGCCAAAACCAAAAGCAATCCAGCCCAAAAAACTTATTACTGGGAAAACTTATTACTGGCAGACTATGGAGATCATTTCTGAAGACAACTAAATTTTCTTAAACAAATAAGTTTGCTTCTCAACTGGCCACTTGCTGATATTGGGTGGGATGTACTTTAAACTCCTAAGTACAGTCTCATGACAATCTGATGATATTCTTCTTGCTCCTATGATGGAATATTATAAATACTTTAGGAGGGAAAAGAAAGAAAAAAAATAAGTAAAGAACCTGAAAGCATCAAAAATATCATGATCAGTGAAGTTTATGAAACAATTTACCTAATCCATATCATTGCAAACAGTAAGAACAAAATCAAATTTTGAATATGGATGAACATTGAAAATTTTGTTGGAAGAAAATGTGATTAATATATGTTGATTGATTATTCCTACATGATTGACCTACTACATTTTCTAGCTGTTCATTAAATCATTCATTCAAATAACAATTGAGTCAAGTATATGATAGGGCTTACTCAAATAAGAGAAGAGCAATAAAATGGTTTTAAAATTTTCAAAATATGCAATCAAAAGCCAAAGCTGTTTTCAGAAGAGCTGATCCAAAAGGTATCTTTCATATTCATATTTCTATTCTATAAATAGAGATAGCAATAGTGTTTTGTTAGATTCTCAGGGACTTCAGTTTTCTTTTTTGTAGTGATGTAATAGCATATTTTACAGTGCTGTTTCCCCATTTACTTTTGTTCTTATTCTATATAAAATCATTTCACTCTTTCAATTCTTCATGTCTAAATGATAGAATTAGAAAAAATAAAAAAAATCATGCATACATGTGAGTATTTGTGGTTTACAAAACATTTTCCTTACAATAGCCTTGTTAGGAAAGCACTGACAATGTGATATTTTGATACCATCATTATAGTTAACTTAAGAACTATCAAGAACTCTGCCTAAAATTGCATTCTTTGGTACCCTTAAAATTAATTGATTATATACTGACTCAAGGGTTTTTGACCATGATCAACTTATCCAATTAATTAGAGGTTCTTTTCAAATAAACAATTTCATTTGAATTATAAGCATTTCCACACCACAAAAGATTTTAGAAGTTGAGGCATTTGCTTTTCTTATTATCTCACTAAACATAAGTCTATATGAATTATCTGTCCTTCTAGAATCTGCTTTTCAAGTACAAAGGTCACAAATTAATTCTTTTAGAACTGACCATACTTGTTTAACTTTTAAGGGTATCAATTTAGATTTAGAATATTAAGAAGTGAAATTATTATTCTAAAAATACTATGACTGCAACAGTTACATGTATGTGTGCTTCTATGTGTGTACTTTATAACATACACTATATATAAATTTCCTAAATCAAATTTTGATTTAGCACACTGAGTCTATAATTCTGTGACCACTGACATGTAGCTACTAACTCTACTAACTCAGCTGTGGTAATTGAGGGTATTAATGACCAATTTCTGCACATTTAGTCAAACAATTTATAGAATGAGACAAATTTGAGGTAGAGGACGACTTACTTTACTGAAGTCGATTTATTTTAATAGCAAAAATTTGTCACATCTCTAGAATGTGGAGTAAACTTGATAAATAAATAAAGTCAGAGCTTATCATTCATGCCTTCAATTATGTTTAGGAACAAATGAACTTCAACTTTCTAGTACACCACTTACTATTTGGGGAAAAGTTTGCAATTAAATTTCACCTTTTGGAAATGGAATTCAATACAGGATAATAAATTAGAGGCATAAATTATATATGAGCATTGGGGTGCAGTGGAGCAAAGGAAAAGTCTTTCCCATGGAGAGATATTCATATGGGAAATTTAAAAAAATTAAATTTGTGTGTACAAGTGCACAGTTTTACATAAACCTTTGGAAGGTCATTTATTATCAACTAGCAATGACTTTGGACTCTGATAAATTAATTAATGCTAATTAATAAATTAATTAATGCTAAAGCTAATGATGACTTCATAGCCTTGATTTATATTTTGGTCTTTCAGCCCACCTGTATATATTATCTGCCTATCCACAGGGAATTCACTATCTAAGAAGGTCTCAAGATAAAAAGCAGCCAAATATAATAGAAAGATGATAAATACATTCAAAAGATTCAGACCAGATGTAATTCTGGGAGAATAGAAATGTTAACAGAGATTGCCAAAATGGTAGATCCCTTTAAAATACTACGTCCCATAATGCAGGTATATAGACATTTTGTAGAAGGGAGGGTAAAATGGAACTTCAAAATCAGAATATAGTTTAGGTATTTGGAAAGCATAGTTGAAAAACACTAATCATTCATCTGTTCCTATCATACAAAATAGCTATATAATTACCCAATGTACATGAATGAAGTGACTTATGAAGGAAAGCTATCTTAAAAAATGGAGACAGTGTTCTAAAACTTGAGCAAGGGCTGGCTCTACTTCAGGCCTAAGTTTCTTTTCTCCAGAAATCATGTGATTTACAGAAAATAAGATTATGGAGTCCATTTTTATGAAACCAAGTTATGGCTACCTCAGCATTAAAACTCACAAATAAGGTAATTTAGTAATCCTAAAGATGTGGTTGGGTCAGAAATATTTCTTCATTTATAAGTTAGAATGTGAGGTCATTCATTCTTACCAATCAGAACAGAAGTTCAATCTATAGGGAGTGTACTTAACACTTATATATAATCTCATGCTTGCTTTCAGTACCCTGCCTCTCATCACTGCTAGACCACATTGTTAGTGATGAGACACCCAACTCTCAAGAGACTTGTCAAAATAAAACTTCTCTATTTTTTTACCTTGATATACTTCTGATTTATTTGACTCAATGGTCTTTTGACTCACACAGTGCACATAACTTTGGGATCAGTCAATAGATTAGGAATTGGACTCCTGGTATATGTGGGGATGTGTATGTATGTGTATTATATATGCATATGTATATATGTGTGTGTGTGTGGATCCATATGGCTGTGTGTACATATATTATATATATGTATATGTGTACATATATATATATATACATATATGTTCTTTTATTATCAAATCTATTTCACATATCAGAAATAGTTATAATCTTTACAAAAGGCATTATAGCAATATATATATATATATAATTAATAAAGACATTTGATATTTTTGTATTTCAAAAGCTCACAAATTATGTTTAAAACTTCCACCCAGAATTGTGAATACATACAGCCATTCTGGAGAGCAATTTGGAACTATACTTTAAAAAGTTATCAAACTGTGCATATCATTTGTTCCAGCAGTGTTACTACTTGGCTTATATCCCAAAGAGATCTTAAAGAGGAGAAAAGGAACTTTATGTGCAAGAATGTTTGTGGTAGCCCTCTTTGTAGTGGCCAGAAACTGGAAACTGAGTGGATGTCCATCAATTAGGGAATGGCTGAATAAATTGTGGTATATGAATATTGTGGAATATTATTGTTCTGTAAGAAATGACCAACAGGATGATTTCAGAAAGTGCTGGAGAGACTTACATGAATTGATACTGAGTGAAATGAGCAGGACCAGGAGATCATTATATACTTCAACAACAATATTATATGATGATTAATTCTGATGGACAAGGCCCTCTTCAACAATGAGATAAACCAAATCCATTTCAATAGAGCAGTGATGAATTGAACCAGCTACACCCAGCAAAAGAATTCTGGGAGATGACTATGAACCACTGGATAGAATTCCCAATCCCTTTATTTTTGTCCTCCTGCATTTTTGATTTCCTTCACAGGCTAATTGTACACTATTTCAAAGTCTGATTCTTTTTGTACAGCAAAATAACTGTTTGGACATGTATGCATATATGTATTGAATTTATACTTTAACATATTTAACATATATTAGTAAACCTGCTATCTGGGGGAGAGGATGGGGAGAAAGAGGGAAAAAATTAGAATAAAAGATTTGGCAACTGTCAATGCTGTAAAATTACCTATGCATATATCTGGTAAATAAAAAGCTATAATTAAAAACATAACAAAAACAAAAACAAAAAAAAACTTCCCCCGAAAGGTTTAGTGATACAAATATAATCAAGTTTTGGAATGAATTTCTCTGGCCAGAAAAAGACAGATTTGGATTCATTAATTTTTAAAAACAAAACAAAACAAAACTAGTATGTAGTTTGAACAGCAAAGATCTGGGGGTATTGGGAAAGGGACAAGATGCTCCAACTAGTATTTTGGATAAGTATCAAAAATTGTTTTTTGTCTTTCATTCTTGAAGAGGGATAAAATGGCATCACTATATTAGAGTCAAATCACAGTGTGTCCATCTGAGGCTGATCAGAACAATATAAACTTTGATTGCTCTGCCACAGATCAGACATAAATAGTACATATGTTCATTTGGGGTAGCTTCTCTAATTTTGTGCATCTTGTGTTTCTTCTGCATTAATTAAATTATGCTTTGATCATAGAGCACAGCACCTTCTTTGATGAGGGCACACCATGCTGGGCAGTTTTGCACCAGTGTCTCCCATGTGATTCCAATTGTTCCAAAGTTCTTGAGAAATAACTTGAAATGTCCTTGTATCGCTTGAGTGCTTGCCCTGTGTGAGTTCTTCATAAAATAATTATTAAGACTGGGAAATAGAGAGGACTTGGAATTTCTCAACCTTTGAAAAAGGCTTAAACATTTGAAAAGAAGTTGTAGTTGGGACTGATTATGGATTGAAGTTCATAACTGCAAAAATCCAACAATTAACAAAAGGAAAGACAAGTTCCCTAGTGAAACTTACAATTAACCAGAACAAAGATGCCATTAAAGGCAATATGCCATGAGGTGGGAGTATGCCATTGACTGGAAGGCTAAATTTATAGAAGAGTTTAGAAGACTAACTCTAAAAGGGAAAGGAATTACACCAGTTATTGGTGGGTTAACTCTAAAAGGAATGCAGCATTCTAAATGAATAAAGTATAACAAAGAGAAAGGCCCTAAGGAGAGATGAAAGGAGGAGGGGGGTAATGGAAGGTTGAGAAGAAGGACGCCATGAGGCAGGATACTGTGGCAGGTTAACCTGAAAAGGGGTTTAGTTAAAATCTATACCCTGAGCAAATTTTTTGCAGGATAGAAATAATCTCAGGGGTTTGACAATGTAATTTGGCTTTCTGATTAGTTAAATAAAATTGGCTTTAACAAAAGTGCGATTTAAAAACAAAAGGCTCACTTAATGACCCCATCAGTTACTGCCCAGATCACCTCAAGGGTTTTATATCAGCAATTCAGACTTTCTCTGCTAACTCCCACCTATTTAATTAGAAGATATCATTTTTTCTTTCCTTCCCACCTTTTTCCTTTCCTCCCTTCCTTTCTTCTTCCCTCTCCCCCACTCTTTTTTTTTTTTTTTTTGTTTTTTTTGTTTTTGTTTTTGTTTTTGTTTAGATAAACTTTACACCAGGAGGCAGAATGAAGCTGGATTTGTACCCTTAGGATAAAATGTGAGAGACCATTGAGGAGCTTGTTAAGAATAGGGAAAGATTGGGGGGAAGGAGGGGAAAAATTGGAACAAAAGGTTTTGTGATTGTCAATGCTGAAAAATTACCCATGCATATGTCTTGTAAATAAAAAGCTATAATAATAAAAAAATGACCCCCCCCCAAAAAAAAAAGAAAGAATAGAGAAAGATGATAACTTCCCTATTGTTTCTTCCTCTTGTTTCACTTACTGTGAGGAAGAAAAAGAAAAAAAAAAAAAGTAGGGTTGAGGAAGCCTGGCTAAGCCAACATTCTGAACATAGTTCTAATAGAGCAGAGAGTGACTTCCCCTTCCTTTCACTTATTTTTTTTTTCTATTTGTCCTAAATATTCCACACAGTACTAGCTATCAATTATTATATAATCTTTAAGGAAATTGTAATCATCAAACATTATTTTTAGATTCCCATTCATAGGTTATCTAAGTTGATATCCTTAATTTACTAAATTTGCTAGATAATTACCAGAATGTCTGCGTTCTATTAAAGGCCTATGTTTATTTTATTAAAATGGACAAACAGAACCACGGAGATCAGATAGTCTGACCCTCTCATTATAGAAGATATAAAAAAGAGGCTTATAAATACTAAATGACATTCATAATACTTCTCTATCAATAAGAGAAAGGAGCTAGTTCTAATTTTTCTAACTTGCTCTTCAATGTTTTGTTTTGTTTTGTTTTTTCTCATAAAATGTCTTTTCATAGTACATGTAGATCTAAAATTATTAAGGACTGGTGATAATAGTCAAATACATAATGCATGTTTGTTAGAATTCTTTTTATTTTTTAATATGCATGTAATGATATAAGATTTAAAACACTTTACATAATTATTTTTGGATCATTATTTTTGATTAAGCAAAAAAAAGCAGAACTCTAAATGAGAGTACATTTTTCTTTCTATATTATATTCAAAAATCATAATCTGAAATTTCTTACAGTTATCTCTTTAAAAATAATACTTTATTTTCTTCATATTCTTTGGTTCAAAAAGATGTATGTATGCATGTGAGTATATACATATATTATATGTATACATATGTTTACATATATTCTCATGTATGCTCATGCATGTGTGTACATGTCTATATGTATAAGCATGCATACATGCACATAAAAAGATATGCTTTGCTACCAAACCCTAGTGAATCATTCCTGACAATTTGCTCAGTTTAGAGAAACTTGTTCCCATTTCTTTTATCATAAATAAAGTCCATCTGGCTTTCCAAGTTTTATTATATATACTGAACAATAATCCAGGTAGATGCAAGAATATGCATAGGAACTAAGGAGGCTATGCTCTACTCATGGCTAATGGGCACATTTCCCTGGTTGAGCATTTGTAATTGAAGTGAGTCTTTCTCATGCATCTCAAATAGATTGTGATAATTCACTTAGGAAAATGCTAATAACTATATATATATATATATATATATATGTATATATATATATATATATATATATATATATATATATATATATATATATATATATATATATATATATACACGTGTATATATATATATACACACAGATCAAACAGAAACATTTATTAAATGTTTCATTTGTAATAATAGTTTTCTTTGATAGGGAAATCTGCCATTCAATTACATCTCCTGGGATTTTATTGTGTTTTAAATTTATATATTAAAAAAAAGTGAGATGATATATCTTCAAAATGCATATATAAATTATATTTAAAAAATAAGTTCCCCAGATATCCAAGACATTACATGGATAGAATTCAGAAGATCAAGAAAAAGAAAAACTGCTACTTTTTAAGTTGTAGTTTGAAAGAGGCCTTAGAAAACCAGATATTCTTGATGATTATCTAAATTATCTAAATTATTTAATCAGTTACTGGAACATGTAATTATTGAATGATCTATTTTATTAAAATAATTAATTATTTTTCATCAAATTTTGGGTATTTTAACGGATAGTAAATATTTTATTTTGATACTATTGAGTTGGTAAGAAAATTTTATAAAAAGATAAAAAAAGTAACCTTGGAATTCTTTTGTACCCTTGTTAAAGATAAGGAAAGGTTTTCTCCTTAACATCCCACCATATATAACAAAATTTAATTACTTTTGGCCTATATATGTATATATATTACACACATATGCATATAAATATATATAAATATATATAAATATATATATATATATATATATATATATAAATATATATAAATATATATAAATATATATATATATATATATATATATATATATATAATACATATATATATATATTTACATGTAAATTTCAGGGCAGTTAAGAACAGCACAGGTGATCTCATTTTTGTCAAAGTTATAGTCACATATTTATATTTCTATTGATAAATTAAAAATTTAGATTTTAAGCAAAATAATAAACAATAATAAATCATCTTAGACATGTCAGCAATAATAAAAAATAAAGGAGATATTTATCAGATTCATAGAATTCAAGATTTAAATTTTTGAAAAAAAAACAAAAACTATTTATTTAATTCAAACTTTATTTTTTGGATGAATAAATTAAGGACTAGAAAGAAAGAAGAAGGAGACAAGACCATTCTGATAGTAAGAAGCTAATTAAGAAGAAACATTCAAGTCTTTCATTTCTAATTTTGTACTCTTTATTCTATACTTTTTAATTTTTATTAGATTGCATGTATTAAAACACAATTTAAATACCTTAAATTTTTCAATAAAATGGTTTACTTTAAAATGTTTATCATTAAAATTCTATAAAATAATTTACTTTTAAAAATATTTTACAAATAAAGACTGTATAAAAGAGAAATGGTCCACTGATTCTTTCTTTGTCATTTAATAATTGCTTAGTCTTATCAGCTGAATGCCCAATTTGATTAATTCTTCAAAAATCAGTTACTAAGAATAGTTAAGATTTCTAAATTTTAACTATTTGTTTCCTACCGCTACTTCTCCATCTTGTCTTCCTTATTTCTATACTACTAATTTCCATATCTCCTAGGCTCATATTGAATATAACATTCATTCCCTCTTCATATACAATTAATAACAGATTCCCCTCTTTCTTCAAGATTTCCTTTTTTATTTCTATAGCCTTTTCTTTCCATTGATTCAATAAATGTTTTCCAACTTTATAATCTAAGTATATATAGTATTTTGATTGGAACTTATATAAATACAAGGGAGACCAAGTCAGGGTCTTTCCTAAAAGAATTTGAAATTGAAGAATAGAGGTAAAACATAGATAAATAAGTGAAATAAAAACAGTTCAGGTCATATATTATCTTTTGTTTTAGTTTGCAATCCTGCAAATATAGAAGATCAACCATCAATATATCAACATCAAAATAATATGTTATGTAAAGGACATTATGGAGAATAATGAGATTGGTGACATGTTAATATTGAACATTACCTCTCAGAGTTTCAAAATATACAATAAGAAAAATTTGAAAAAAAAAAGGCATGGCCTGATCATATATTCAAAGGTAAAGGGGGAAAATAGCATTTATGTAGTTTGAGGTGTAGAAAATTGCTCCCTGCATATTAGTTGAAATTCCATTTCAGAACTCATGTGAGAACATAAATAAGAGTTCTAAAGAAATAGCAGCACTGTAATGTGTATTTGTTACAGGGAGTAGCTTAATTACTGACAACACTTCATATATATATATATATATATATATATATGTATATATATGTATATATATATATGTATATATGTATATATATGTATATATGTATATATATGTATATATATGTGTGTGTGTATATATATATATATATATATATATGTATATATATATATATATATATATATATAAATTTCAAAGATACTTTGAAATATTTTTCAAAAATTATTGTTGTCTTTCATTATAATAAACTTTGCCCATATTATATTATAATATTTTATTCTCCTGTGTCATTTTCTGGACTGACTATGGCTGTATGACCATGGGCAAATCATTTAATTTCTCCATGCCTCAGTATCTTCATCAGTATAAAGGGGATAATAATAAATTTTAAAAAGGTTAATTGTAAAGACCAAATAAGTATACATATTTTCAAACTTTACAATTAATGTAAGTTTCAAATATTGTCATTATTTTAATTTTGATATTTTATATGTGATTAAGTTGTTTCAGCCATATTTAGCTTTTTGTGACCTTATTCAGGATGCTTTTCCCAAAGATGCAATGCAATAGCACTGGTTTATCATTTCCTTTTCCAACATATTTTCAAGCAAATTAGACTAAGGATTAATATATATATTTATATATGTCAATTTGTAATCTCTTTTTTTTTTTTGAAAAAATTTGATTAAAAAGGAATCCTATTAAATTACATGCATGACATAAATAAAGTCTCAATACTTAAATCATGGAGAGTCAAAACCAAAAAGAAAAATATAGATCAAGTTCACTAATAAATTTTCATGGAAAAAAATTCAATTAAATAACAGCAAGGAGGTTACAGCAATACCTCACAAAGATCCTTTATTATGACCAGGATGGATTTATGCCAGGAATACAGGACTGGTTGAATGAATATTAGACACAATATAAGCATAACCTGTCATAATGATAACAACAAAACAAAAAATCTTGTTTAATTTACCAGTTACAGAATAAGCTTTTGATTCTTTCTTATGACAATTATTATAAAGCAGCAAAATAAGTGTCATTTGCTTTAAAATGATAAGTAATATATCTAAAACTAATAGCAAACAACATTTAAAATGGGCATAATCTAGAAGTTCTTCCAATAATATCAAGATAAATCAAAGAAGTCTATCATTACTATGATTTTTCCAGAATGTACTACAAATTCCAGGTGTACTTGTAAGGAAATGAAAATACATTAAAGAAATAAGAATTGACAATGAGTTTGGTAAAATATGACTTTTTATAGCTTATACAATAGTATATTTTGATAAACCTAGAGAGTCAAATTAAAAAAAAAACAAAAGTTGCAGAATATAAACACATAAAAAACACCATTTTTTTTTCTCTTGTACACATTACCAAAAAAAACAATCAAACAATTAAAAAAAAAAATAACTGGAAGTGATACAGAAATTCCATTTGAAATAATTTCAGATAAGCAGAAGATCATTATACACTTCAACAATGATACTGTACGAGGATGTATGCTGATGGAAGTGGATTTCTTCAACATAGAGAAGAGCTAATCCAATTTCAATTGATTAATGATGGACAGAATCAGCTACATCCATAAAAGGAACACTGGGAAATGAATGTAAACTGTTATTTTTAGCTTCTGAATCCAATTCTTCCTGTGCAACAAAAAATTCGGTTCTACACACATATATTGTATCTAAAATATACTGTAATATATTTAACATATATAAGACTGCTTGACATCTGGGGGAGGGGGTTGGGGGAGGAAGGGAAAAAATCTGAATAGAAGTAAGTGCAAGGGATAATTTGTAAAAAATTACCCATGCATATGTACTGTCAAAAAATGTTATAATTATAAAATAAAATTAAAATTAAAAAAAATCAAAAAAAAAAAGAAATAATTTCAGATATCATAAACTATTTGGGAGTCAGCCTACCAAGACAAAGAGATCATATGAAAACAATTACAAATCATTTCACACAAATAGAAACACAGCTAAATAAATGAAGAAAATATTAATTGTTCATGTGCAGACTAAGCTAATATAACAAGAAGGAAAATACTCCTGAAACTAACTTATTCAATGCCATGCTAATGAAAGTACAAAAAATAATTTTAGAGGTCTAGAAAAAAATTGTAACAAAATTTATCCAGTGGAACAAAAAGTTAAGAATAACTGGTGAATCAATTAAAAAAAATATTGGAAGGGAGAAATTAGCAGTTATTGATCTTAGAATACAAAGTTGTAATTACTAAATTATTAAAATAAAATAAATTAAAATTATTTTTAAAATGTCTTGAGTAAGAAATAGAAGGGTTAATCAGTGGAATCAGTGGAAATGAGCATAGTGTCATAGTGTTTAATAAAGTTAAAGCTCACAGCTTTTAGGTTAAGAATCCACTATTCAACCATAGGAAAACTGGTAGTTGTCTAACATAAAATAGTTATATACCAATATCTCACAACATATATTAAGATAAGGTCAAAAAAGTTACATAATTTCAACATCAACAATGTTGGGATACAGGAGCCACCTGCACCAGTGGCTGGAGGTCTAACTCAGACCTGTAGCTCTTCATGTGAGAGAATGTTGATGATGATACAAATAGACTTAAAGGCAGTTGCTGCTCTCTGACCTCCCTAGTGAGAGGCAGTTGTTGTCTGACCTGACCTCTCTCCTCTTCCCTCTGCCTCCAATTTATTTCATTATCAGTGCACAAGCAACACCTGTGTCAGTAAAGGCTGC
This sequence comes from Sminthopsis crassicaudata, assembly GCF_048593235.1. NCBI lineage: Eukaryota > Metazoa > Chordata > Mammalia > Dasyuromorphia > Dasyuridae > Sminthopsis > Sminthopsis crassicaudata. The sequence goes on along the minus strand of NC_133617.1, from coordinate 312,757,735 downwards.
TTTGCAGCTCCTTCAGATTATGATTCACAGATATGGAAGCTCTTGGAGAATTGACCCGCCCCTTCACCTTGGCATGGTCCTTAACAAAGGGTAATGTCCTAAGCAAATTATAGAACTTGGAAGTCTGTCAGATTTATGGATCTGGTAAAGAGTTTATAATCGTTCAAAATATAGAGAGATTCACAGAAAATAAAATACTTAATTTTTAAGACATAAACTTTAAAGAATTTTTATACAAACAAAACCAATATACCTGAAATAAGAATAAAGAGAGGAAACTGAAGTAAAACATTTTTTGCAGTAAGTTTCTTTGATGTATGTCTCATTTCTAAAATTAAGCAAGAAACTAAATACAGAATACTAATAATGTCTTTATTGTTAGTCCAAAGAATTAGAAGATGCATTTTTCAGTGGAAGAAATTAAAATTATCAATAACAATGGTAATTATTTTCCTAAATGTTTAATAATTGGAGAAATGCGACAACAACAACAAAACAGTTCTGCAATAACAATAACAACAACAAAACAGCTCTGAGATTCTATCTCACATTCATTATATTGACTAAGTTGATCAAAAAATGAAGATAAGAAATACTGAAGGGGATGCTAGATACTCAAAGTATTGGTGGAAGTTTTAACTAATCCAAACATTCTTTAAAACAATTTGGAAGTAGGCTCCCAAAATTCCTAAATGCTTTATTTCATTTGAACTCATGATACCATTATCAATTCCTTACCACAAAGAGAACAAAGAAAGAGAAGGGTAGCATATGTATAAAAATAATTATAGTATTTGTGTGTGTGTGTGTGTGTGTGTGTGTGTGTGTGTGTGTGTGTGTGTGAGATACTAAGGAACTGAAACTTAAATCATACCCATCAAGCACAGGAAATGGTTGAACAAGTAATGGTAAATGAATATGATGGAAAACTATTTTGTTACAAGAAATGATAATAAAAGTGTTTTAGTGAAAAAAATCTGGTAATTTTTATATGAACTGATGTAAAGTGATGTGATAAAAAAAAGAAAAAAACTAAACAATTTACATAATAGCAGTGATATTGTAAAGAGAATCAATTCTGAAAGTCTTAACAACTGATTAATAGAATGATGAACCACAATTCCAAAGGACTCATGAAAAAAGGGGGAAAAAAGCTTTTTGAATGCAGATAGAACACCAGTGGACTGTGCATTTCATTTATTTATTTAAATTTCTCCCCCTCCCCCTTTTCTTTTTCTTGTGAAATAGCTACTGTAGAAACTTATTTTGCATATTAATGCATATTTGTAATGGATTTTATTTTATTTGACTTGTTAATGTTTGGGGAAGGACTGAAAATAAAAATTGAATTAAATAAAATAGTCAGAAAACAAACAAGAACAAGAAGTCTGGTTATTGAAATATCAAAAGAAAACTAACGTTTTAAACACAATATTTTCACAGTGAATTAAACAAAATTTCTCTATAACATGCAACCCATTTAAAACATAATTTCCTAAACTTTTTTGAACCTGCCAATTTACTATGATACTATTCCTCATATATAAACTTACATAATTATTCAAGCCTAACTCATTCACTTTGACCTACCTGCAAATTTTTGTAGTTGGTCTACCTTCCCATTCTACAGAAATATTTTCAAATAAGTTGGTCACAAACTCTCCAGTCTCAGTAATCTTAAAACAATTCTATACTTTGTCATAATCATCCAATGGCTGACTTTCTTACTATTCTAATAGTATTAAAGCACTTTCCTATATTCTGAGATGTGTGTGTGTGTGTGTGTGTGTGTGTGTGTGTGTGTGTGTGTGTGGTGTGTGTGTGTGCGTGTGTGTGTGTAAGGATCAGGCAGTAATTCACATCTATAAGCAGCTATATCTTTTCCGCTATTAGGCAAAGTCATTACTTTGTCATACTCCCACAGAAAGGTTAAGATATTTTATTTTCTTTGTTTTGCAGATTCTCTGTCTCAGGTACTATTTTGCAGTTAAGAAGTAAGGAAAAATTTGTATATGCTTTGCATATTATCAAGAGCTCTGTAAGAAATTATGTGCATTCAATTTACAATTTCTAATTATCTAGGATAGATAAAATAAAACTTTTCATTTTGTAAAGTAGCTAGAAATTTTGAAAGTTAATTTAAAATCTGGTACTTTTATCACTTTTTAACCAATAACATTTGGAAAATCTGTCAGGTTTTGAAAGTTACTTAGAGAATTGATAAGATTTGTTAGATTTACCTTTATTTTAATCACCAATTTTCTAACTGAATAAAAATATTCACAGATTGCATATTTAAACTAAGCTTGAGTATGAGCTTAGTCTTGGTGCTTTATTTTACATATTTTATATTTATGTAAGTTCATGCACAAATACAAATACAGTTTAACATCAAAGACACATGATAGTGTATTTTAGGACTTGGCAACAGATATGCGAATTTGTATTCTGCTTCCCATACTTACTTGTTTATCCATGGCAACTCACTTAAAATCCTAAAATAATAAGTGAAACAATATTGTTATATTTATTTTTTACGCACCAACCATTATGCTAAAGACTGATGATATAAATAGAAAGTGTGTAATTTCTTTCCTTCAAGGACATTGAATTCTAATAGGTAGAGACAACAAACACATGAGTGAATGATATTTTTATCTTAGAAGATATCAAACCCCCGGATTGCTAAAAAAAAGAAGATTGTTTAATATCATTCTCTTTCCAGAACCATTGCAGCATGGATTTAGCTATATTTCTCAGTCAGAAAAAGAGGAAAAAAGGCTTTTGGGGACAAAGTTCAGTCATAGTTAAAGGGTACACAATAATCATGGTAAAGATGAGCAAATAGATGAAGAGGATATCTAGAGCTGACTGATTCATCAAGTCCAGAGGCAAGATCCTCCATGGATAAAGCAAGGATAATCACATCTGGTTTTTTTTTTTTTTTTTTTTTTTTTTTTTTTGTTGTTGTTGTTGTTGTTGTTGTTGTTGTTGTTGTTGTTATTGTTTTAACTGAGGCAATTGGTGACTTGCCCAGGATCACACAGCTGGAAGTGTTAAGTGTCTGACACCACATTTGAACTTAGGTCCTCCTGATTTCAAAGCTGGTGCTTTATCTACTTCCCACCTACCTGCCCCCAATCATAGCTCTTTTATCTCATAAAATTGCTGAGGATCAAATGGTACAATATATAAATCTGTTTGGAAAACTAAAAGTGAAATCTGATTTTTAGTTAATGTCATTAATATTTGGGTAATATATTTAACATTATATTTTATTACAAGGGAATGTAGATAGTTAAATCAACAAGCATATATTAAATATGTACTATGCACCAGGTACTGTGCTAAACACTGGTGATACAAAGAACAGTGATGGAGAAAAAATGCATTTTACTCAGTCTAATGAACAATAGGAAAAGAAAATAAAAGACTAAAATTATGGAAGATTTTAGGAATGAGAAACCTTAAAGACAATTAAAAAGGAAATTAACAAGAAAAATCTTAACAACAAAAGGAAATCTGGTCTCCAGAAGTAATAGATTATTTCACGCAAGCATGAATAAGTACTGTAAAACAAAAGAAAATAAACCAGTATTTGATGATACAGAGCAAGTGGAATGAATAAACATAGAAATAAAACACACTGTTCCTGATAGGTTTAAAAAAGAAATGATAATTATGACAGCAATTATGAAGTACATAGCAAAATTATTGGGTGGGGGGAACAAACCTTTGACTTGTGATGGGGAATTTCACCAAAAGGAGAAAAAACTAGGTAAAGGGAAGAGAGGAATGGGGGGCAATATATGTACATTTATGATACAATGATGAACTTTAAAAATCTTATAAAATCAGCAAAGGTACTACTTGAGACAATAGATTTAGCAAAGTTTAAATATTACAAAAAATGCTCAAATATCAACAGCATTTTTATCTAGTGATTATAAAATACAAAAAAAAATACAAAAAGTATAAAATATTTCTTGTTTCGGTGGTATGGAAGCTACTGTTAATATAGTCATATATATATATATATATATATATATATATGACTAATAGACATTCCTTAATAGAGAGATGACTATTGTACATTTTAGGTCTCTTTCAATGTATTGATCATTATTTGCTTATTTATTTTCTTTTCTAAAAATAATATTTATTTGATGGAACAACTATCTGCAATGGAGAGAAAAATAGATACTTGGAATAAGTATGCCAAAGTAAGAGACAGAAGACAAATTTATTAAAATGGAATGTAAGGGAATTTAGAAAGTAGGAGCTTCAGAAAGTAGGAAAAATTCCCACATAACAGAAGTTCATAGATTCAAAAATTATATATATATATATGTGTGTGTGTGTGTGTGTGTGTGTGTGTGTGTGTGTGTGTGCATATATACTAAAATTGTCAAATTCATTGGTATCTATAAAGTTCATGAAATGGTAGGGAGTGCAGTGGATAGAGCACTGGACCTAGAATAAGCAAGATGCAGCATTATGATTTCAAATCTGGCCTTAGACACTTATTGGGTGACTGAGCAAGTCAATTAACCCTGTTTGTGTCATTTTCTCATCTGTAAAATGAGTTAGAGAAGGAAGTAGCAAATCACTTTGCCATGAAAATCTCAAAATGGGATAATGAAGATTTGTATAAAACTGAAATGATTCAACAATAACAACATAATAAAGAAAATTCAGAAAAAATAATAAAAAGGTTAGGAAAAATTATATAAGTATAAGTCTCTCTCTCTCTTTATATATATAATTATATAGTTATATATAGTTATATAGTTATTTGTAGATTTTCTGTTCATTGAAAGTATTTTCCTTAAAGAAGATAGTTGCATAGTGAATAGATCATTGGACCTAGTGTCAGGAAGAACAACAACAACAACAACAACAACAACAACAAAAATATTGTTGCTATTTGTCCTACATTCTCAAAGAGGACCACAACATCATCAAGGTGATTTCATGACTTTCAAATGAATTGGATTTGTGGGAGTGAGAGCTGTGCAAAGTCAGCAATCTTACTTCTCTCTGGAACCATCTAGATTCTGTGGCAAAATATAGATCAGGAGATTGGAGATGACTTTAGATGAAACTGAGATGTTGGCCTTTTTAAACCAAGAGCTGTAACAAGTCTCATTTTGACTGAAGAAACACACAATCAATGATTAAAAATAGATAAAAATTGAGGGACTACTTCTGGGGGTGGAGCCAAGAAGACAGAGTAAAGAAAAGAACTTGCTTGAGCTCTTATAGTTTCCCTCATGAAACCAAATTCTGAACTGATTTTGTTAGGACAGCACCTACAATGACATGAAATGAAACAATTTTCCAGATCGGGAAAGATTGGAAGAAGTTTGGGAAAAATCAGACTCATTGAAATGAAAAGGGTATGCAAACCAGTAAAGATGGTTTCTGGGCAAGGAAAGAGGAAAATCTTAAGAATAACATGGTTCAGTAATCAAGAGGCCTTTAATCTGGTATAATATAAAAGTAGCACAACAAATCAATGGAGCAGGCTCCAGTCCTAGCACAACATGCAAATTGTTAGCTGGAGAAATCAGGCAACAAGTGGAACAAAGTTAGATTATCACCAATGCTGTGAGCAAGTCCCCAAAAGACAAAAGATCCTTTGGCTCAACCCCACACCTCAAAACTGCACAAGAAGATTGGGAAAACTCTTCTAGTGCCCCAGGAGTAGAACTTGACTTTAAAAGTCAGGAATTAGGAAAAACAAAAGAAAGAAATAAAAAGAGTAATAAACAAAAAAGATCCCTGACAATAGAAGGCTACTGTGAAAGGGAAGACCAAAATAATCAACTCAGAAGATGACAAAATCTTAGCATGTGAAACCTCAAATGAGGATATATAAATTAATCTTAAGCCTAAAGAACCTTCATAGAATATCTCACAAAAAGATTTTAAAAGTAAGAGAGATAGAAGAAAGACTGGGAAAAGAAATGAGAAGTATAAGCGTCAATAGCTTGTAAAAAGACAAAAAAAAAAAATCAATTAAAACCAATTAAACATACAATTGGCCAATTGCAAAGGAAAATAAAAACCCACTGAAGAAAAGACCCTTTTAAAAAGTATAATCAAGGGGGTGGAATAAGAAGGCAGAGTGGAGACACATGTTTTTTGAGCTCTTCCCAGAACCCTAATGGTAACAGCTAATAGAGCCTCTGAGTTTTGGAGTGACAGAACCCATCGATATTAGGAGTGTACCAAATTTTCATCAGAAAATAATTCAATGATCTTCAGAAAAGATCTGTTGCAATGAGGCACAAAGGAAGGCAAGCCAAGTGCAGACTGGATGAGTGCAGGTGGGCCGAGTGCAGGCAGCACACAGTCCCAGGTTGGAGACCCTAACCCTGTGCCCCAGAGGACGTACTGGGAAGAATCAATATCGGCTACTCTGTTCTACTTACAAGTAGATCAGCAGACTAGTTATGAGACATCCAACACATATAAAAAAGAAACAGTGAACCCCTAACCAGAATTTCATGGGATCTGGCCACACCCACTCAGTACTGAAAGTTAGTCAGCCCTGACCCAACACAGTCACTGCTGCCTGTAGAAGAAGCTTAGGCAATTTCCCCTTTGCCCTCAAAGCAGACCTCAACTTAAAAAAAATGATCAAAAAAGCAAAATAATTCACAATAGACAGTTTTTATAGAGAAAGAGAAAAAAAAAAGATGTCAAACCTTGAGTACAGTAAAAGCAAATTGTCTATAGATGAAGTCCCAAAGGGTGATATAAATTGATCCTCATCTCACAAGGCTGTTGTGGAAGAACACAAAAGTGATCTTAAAAGTAAATTAAAAGAAAAATGGGGAAAGGAAATGAGAAATTTGCAAGAGAGTTTTCAAAAAGAAAAACATAAGTTATCTGAAGAAAACTCCTTACAAAATAGATTTAGTTAAATGGAAAAAGCACATAACTCCTTACAAGACAGATTTGACAAAAATGAAAAAAAGTGAACAACTCTCTGAAAAATCAAATTTGTGAAATGAAAAAATAAAAATACTTTTTAAAAAACAGAACTTGTGAAATGAAAAAAAAATCATAGAACAAAATAACTCATTTAAAAATTCAAGTAACCAAATATAAAAAGAACTAAAAATATTAACTGAAGAAAATAATTCACCAAAAATTAGAACTGAACAAAAGGAAATGAATGATTCAATGGGACATCAAGAATCAATCAAGCAAAACAAAAAAAAAAAAAAAAAAACCAAAAACAAACAAATAAACAAAACAAAAGAAAGAAAGAAGGAAAGAAAGAAAGAAAGAAAGAAAGAAAGAAAGAAAGAAAGAAAGAAAGAAAGAAAGAAAGAAAGAAAGAAAGAAAGAAAGAAAGAAAGAAAGAAAGAATAGAAGAAAATGTAAAATACCTCCTTGGAAAAACAACTAACCTGGAAATTATATATAGGCGAGACAATCTAAGGATTGTTGGACTTCCTGAAAATAATGATGAACAAAAGAGCTTAGACATTTTCTTTCAGGAAATCTTTAAGGAAAACTGCTCTGATGTCCTAGAAACATAATGTAAAATAGCCATTGAAAGAATTCACTAATAGCCAGCTGAAAGAGTCTCCAAAATGAAAACTCCAAGGAATATTTTGGATAAATTTCAGGACTATCTAAGGACTAAGGGAAAAAAAATTGCAAGCAGGCAGAAAGAAACAATTCAAATATTGAAAAGCCACCCAGACCTAGCAACTTCGACTTTAAAGGATCAATGGCTCTGGACTTTGATATTCTGAAAGGTAAGTTAACTTGGAATACAGCCAAGAATAAACTATCCAACTAAAATGAGTGTTATCTTTTAGGAAAGAAGATGGACATTCAATGATAGAGGTGAATTTTATTTATTTATGATGAAAAGACCAGAGCTGAACATCAAAATGTGGCTGCCAAATATAGGACAAAAGAGAAGCATAAAATGGTAAAAAGGAAATAGCTATTGAAAATTATATCTGTATTATAGATATACATAGAAAGTGAAGGTATAATTTGATGTTACTGTCATAATATAAATAAGAAAGTAGAAATAGAAAAGGGATGATACCAGAAAAAAGAGGAAAATGGAGGTAAAATGAAGGAAATTATATCTCATGAAGATGCAAAGAAGACATTATAATTTAGGGAAAGAAAGGAGAGGGATGAACATTGTGTGAATCTAACTCTCATCAGTTTTGGCTCAAAGAGAGAATATTACACTCATTTGGCTTCATAGAGAAACTTGTCTCAAATTATAGGGAAATGAGAGAGGAAAGGAGAAAGCAAAGGGGGAGGCTAATAGAAGGGAACATAGATGTATTAGGGGCAAATTGTAAGAATTGGGGAGGAGCTAAAAAGAGGGAAGACTGCTTGAGGGAAGTGATGATCAAAAGCAAAACACTGGGGAGGAAGAAAAGGGGGAGAGGAAAGACAAAAGCATAATTTGGGGTAAATAAGATAATGGGAAACATAGAATTAGTCATTTTAACAGTGAATGTGCATGTGAATGTGATGAACTCTCCCAAAAAATGGTAGGGGTTAGCAGACATACATTAGGTCGTTTACATGAAAAACATTTAAAGCAGAGTGATACATGCAGAATAAAGGTAGAAGGCTGGAGCAGAATCTATATATGTTCCAGGTGACAAAAAAAAAGCAGGGAAAGAGATCTGATTTCAGATCAACAAAAGCAAAAATAGATCTGCGTAAAAGAGAGAAAGAAGGAAACTATATCTTGCTAAAGGGTACCACAGATAATGAAGTAATATCAATACTAAATATATGCACCAAGTGGTATAGCATCTAAATTCCTAGTGGAGAACTTAAGAGAGGTGTAAGAAGAAACAGCAAAATTATAATAGCAGGGGATTTCAACTTGCTCTCTCAGAACTAGATAAACTAAATCATAAAATAAATAAGAAAGAAATTGTTAATGACCATGCCTTAAGAGTGAAGGGACAGAAGATGGCGGAGAAGATACACGCCACTGTGTAAGCTCCTTTCTTCCCTCACAACCAACTAGATTTAATCAGCCTCAGAAAAAGCGTAGTGCCATTTTAGAAAAAGAAATAGAACAAGCTATTAATCAACTCCCCAGGAAAAAATCCCCTGGACTAGAAGGATTTACATGTGAATTCTACCGAACATTTAAAGAACAATTAGCCCCAATGCTTTATAAACTATTTGAAAAAATAGGGAACGAAGGAGTCCTACCAAACTCCTTTTATGACACAGACATGATACTGATACCTCAACCAGGTCGATCGAAAACTGAAAAAGAAAATTACAGACCAATGTCTTTAATTTATATTGATGCTAAAATCTTAAATAAGATATTAGCAAAAAGACTTCAGAAAATCATCCCCAGGATAATACACTATGATCAAGTAGGATTCATACCAGGAATGCAGGGCTGGTTTAATATTAGGAAAACTATTAGTATAATTGACCATATTAATAATCAAATTAATAAAAACCATATGATCATCTCAATAGATGCAGAAAAAGCATTTGACAAAATCCAACATCCATTCCTACTAAAAACGCTTGAGAGTATAGGAATAAATGGATTATTCCTTAGAATAATCAGGAGCAAATATTTAAGACCGTCATTAAGCATAATATGCAATAGAAATAAACTACAACCTTTCCCAGCAAGATCAGGAGTGAAACAAGGTTGCCCACTGTCACCATTACTATTCAATGTAATACTAGAAACGCTAGCCACAGGAAATAAGAGCCGAGAAAGAGATTTAAGGAATTAGAATAGGAAATGAGGAAATCAAACTATCGTTGCAGATGACATGATGGTATACTTAGAGAACCCCAAAGACTCTGCTAAAAAGCTATTAGAAATAATTCAGAATTTCAGCAAAGTGGCAGGATACAAAATAAATCCACATAAATCTTCAGCATTTTCATATATCACCAACAAAGTGCAACAGCAAGAAATACAAAGAGAAATTCCATTCCAAACAAATGTTGAGAGTATAAAGTATTTGGAAATCCATCTACCAACAATAGTCAGGAATTATATGAGAAAAATTACAAAACACTTGCCACAAAAATAAAGTCAGATTTAAATAATTGGAAAGACATTCAGTGTTCTTGGATTGGTCGAGCAAATATAATAAAGATGACAATACTCCCCAAACTAATCTATTTATTTAGCGCTATACCAATCAGACTCCCAAGAAACTATTTTAATGACCTAGAAAAAATAACAACAAAATTCATATGGAAGAATAAAAGGTCGAAAATTGCAAGGGAACTAATGAAAAAAAAGTCAGAGGAAGGTGGTCTAAGTGTACCTGATCTAAAGCTATATTATATAGCAGCAGTCACCAAAACCATTTGGTACTGGCTAAGAAATAGAACGGTAGATCAGTGGAACAGATTAGATACAAAGGACAAAAAAGGGTACATCTATAGTAATCTAATCTTTGACAAACCCAAAGATACCAACATTAGGGACAAAAATTCATTATTCGGAAGAAACTGTTGGGAAAACTGGAAATTAGTATGGCAGAAATTAGATATGGACCCACACTTAACACCATATACCAAGATAAGATCAAAATGGGTCCAAGATTTAGGCATAAAGAGTGAGATCATAAATAGATTAGCGATACAGAGAATAGTCTACCTCTCAGAACTGTGGAGGAGGAAGGGATTTATGACCAGAGGAGAATTAGAGATCATTATTGATCACAAAATAGAAGATTTTGATTACATCAAACTAAAAAGTTTCTGTACAAACAATATTAATGCAAACAAGATTAGAAGGGAAATAACAAATTGGGAAAATATTTTTAAAAGTAAAGGTTCTGACAAAGGTCTCATTTCCAAAATATATAGAGAACTGACCCTGATTTATAGGAAACCAAACCATTCTCCAATTGATAAATGGTCAAGGGATATGAACAGACAATTCTCAGATGATGAAATTGAAACTATTTCCACTCATATGAAAAAGTGTTCCAAATCACTACTGATCAGTGAAATGCAAATTAAGACAACTTTGAGATACCACTACACATCTGTCAGATTGGCTAAAATGACAGGAACAAATAATGATGAATGTTGGAGGGGATGTGGGAAAACTGGGACACTGATACATTGTTGGTGGAGTTGTGAAAGAATCCAACGATTCTGGAGAGCAATTTGGAACTATGCCCAACAAGTTATCAAACTGTGCATACCCTTTGACCCAGCATTGCTGTTATTGGGATTATATCCCAAAGAAATACTAAAGAGTGGAAAGGGACCTGTATGTGCCAAAATGCTTGTGGCAGCTCTTTTTGTTGTAGCTAGAAACTGGAAGTTGAATGGATGTCCATCAATTGGAGAATGGTTGGGTAAATTGTGGTATATGAAGGTTATGGAATATTATTGCTCTGTAAGAAATGACCAGCAGGTGGAATACAGAGAGGCTTATAAATTAAGAGAAAAAACAACAAAATAGATAATCCTTTAGTTAATTTGATTAGGAAAAAGAAATAGAAAAATCTAATTGTTAGTCTCAAAAATGAAAAGGGAGAATTTTCTACTAATGAAGAGGAAAATAGAGCAATAATTGGGAATTATTTTGCCTACTTTATGTTGATAAATTTGATAATTTAAGCACAATGGTGGAATACTTACAAAAATATAGATTGCCCAGATTAACAGAGGAGAAAATAAATTACTTAAATAGTCCCATTTTAGAAAAAGAATTAGAATAAGGTATTAATGAACTCCCTAAAAAAAAGTCTCCAGGGAAAGATGGATTTACATATGAATTCTACCAAACATTTAAACAACTGTTAACTCCAATACTATGCAAACTATTTGAAAAAAAATTAGGGAAAGTAGGACTTCTACCAAATTGGTGCTACTAGCTAAATCAAGCAGGGGGAAAACAGAGAAAGAAAATTATAGACCACTCTTCTTAATGAATATTGAAGCCACAATATTAAATAAAATATTAGTAAAGAGATTCCAGTAAGTCATTCCCAGGATAATACATGAGCACCAAGTAGGATTTGTACCAGCAATGCAGATCTGGTACAATATTAGAAAAACACTTAGCATAAATGATTATATCAATAATCAAAACCAACAAAAACATATGATTATCTCAATAGATACATAAAAAGCATTTGAAAAAAAAAAAACACCCATTCCTACTAAAAACACTAGAGAATATAGGAATACATGGATATTTCCTTAAAATAATGAGTAGCATCTATTTAAAATCATCAGCAATCATCATATATAATGGAGACAAAGTAGAACTATTCCCAATAATATCGCGGTAAAACTAGGTTGCCCACTATCACCTTTAGTATTCAATATTGTATTAGAAATGTTAGGTTTGTCAATTAGAAAAGAAAAATAAATTAAAGCAATTAGAATAGGTAATGAAAAAAACAATTATCACTTTTTGCAGATATGATGGTATCCTTAAAGAACCATAAGGACTCAACTAAAAAACTATTAGAAACAATTCACAACTTTAACCAAAGTTGTAGGATACACAAAAATCATCAGCATTTTTATATATTACCAAAAAAGTCAAATAGCAAGAGATACAAAGAGAAAATCCATTTAAAATAACTGTTGAGATAAGATGATTCAGATTAGTTCCACTGATCTTATAATGAAGAGAGCCTTTTACACTCAGAGAGAGGTCTGTGGGAAATGTAGTTTACAACATAGCATTTTCACTCTTTTTGTTATTTGCTCGCATTTTATTTTCTTTCTTATTTTTTCCTGTTTGATTTGATTTTTCTTGTGCAGCAAGTTAATTATACATATATATATATATATATATATATATGTATAGTATTTAACATATATTTCTACCATTTAGGGGATAGGGCAGGGGAAGAAGGGGGATATGAACACAAGTTTTTGCAAGGTTAATATTGGAAAAATTATTGATGCATATATTTCAAAAATAAAAAAGCTTTCATTTAAAAAACAAAATAACGGGGAGGCAGAGCCAAGATGGCAGAGAAGAAACACACGCCTCTGTGAACGTTCTTACTCCCTCACAACCAATTAGATAAATCAGCCTTAGAAATAGCCCTGGACTGATAGATACCACAAGGACTGGAAGCATGACTTACCAGCTGAAGAGAATCTGGAGTTTCAACAGTAAAGGTCAGTTCCCAGGGGAGGGAGAAGAGAGGCCAGCACAGACAGCTGGGTGCTAGCATACTGTGCCGATTGCGCTGGGAAGGGCACTGGGATCAGAGAAGCCACTGAGATAAAGGAATCTGGCACAGGCTGTTAGCTCTTCTATGCTTATAATATAGCAGTTCAGAAGGGAAATCTAAACACTTTAAAAATTCAGATAGAATAGATATTCCCCGGATCCTGGGGGTGACTCAGCAGATCTCGGCACCAGGGGGTGTGGCCTCAGCCCCCACCTAAGACTAGTTAAGAGATTGACAAGTGGGCAGATACGGCCCAAGGCTACACACACTGCCTAGCTTAGCTGGAGGGGGTGGAACTCAGGTGTGGAACTCACCTCCGGAAGTCCCAGAGAAGCGGAACCTTTGAACTAGGGGCCACGGTTTCTGGCAGACAGTTCCAGTTTGAGCGCAGGGGCTTTTCATGTCACCTGCTGCAGACATCCACGACCCACCAGGAAGCATAGGCTGGGCTTTGTGCCTTCTTTACTTCAATCTTAAAGTCAGGGAAGCCGCTAGAACACAACGCCCTCAAGGCACAGCAGTGCTAATCACCTCTGAGGCACTTCCAGGGAGGGGGTGGGGAACTCTCTCCCAGAGCTCAATCTTAGCTCAGGCCCAAGAGCCGCTGCATCCATCTGGTCTGGGAGGAACCTGGTAAAGAAGTAAATAAATAATTTCCTACCCCAGGGACAGACCCCAAAAGATTTTTTAAATATGAACAAAAAAACCAGGAAAACTATAGATTCCTTCTACACAGAGAAAGAGCGGGTATCCAACCCCGAGGAAGTTAACAACAAAGATTCAGCAGATAACAACCTAAAGGGGAACGATTCCTGCCCCCCATCACATAACTCTCTCCTAGAAGAGACTATTAAAAAGTTAAAAGACTTTGAAGAAAAATGGGGAAAGGAAAGGGAAGCAATGATAGAGAATAACAACGTCCTGAAATTGGAGTTGGAAAAAATAAAAAATTCACAGGAGATGCAGGGAAACAAAATTTGTGAATTAGAAAAGCTTAAAAAATCACAGGAAAGTAGGATTTCTGAATTAGAAAAGATAAAAAAGTTTCAAGAAAATAGAATTTCTGAATTGGAAAAAGAAAATAATTCTCAAAAAATATTAGGGAAATGGAAAAAAATTCAACAGAGCAAAATAATTCATTTAAAAACAAAATTGGGCATTTACAAAAAGAACTAAAAACTGTGAAAGAAGAAAATAACTCCTTAAAAGTCAGGATGGAACAAATAGAAATGAATGATTCACAGAGAACCCAAGAATCAGTCAAACAAAACAAAACAAAAAAAAAATGAGAAGCTGGAGAACAACGTCAAATACTTACTGGGAAAATCTATAGACCTGGAAAATAGATCTAGGAGAGATAATGTGCGGATCATTGGAATTCCCGAAAACTATGACCAAAAAAAGAGCCTAGATTCTATTTTACAGGAAATTATCAAAGAGAACTGTCCAGAGATAATAGAAACAGAAGGGAAAGTAGATGTGGAAAGAATTCATCGAACTCCTTCTGAAATAGACCCTAAAAAAAGAACACCACGGAACATTGTGGCTAACCTGCAGAATTACCACACAAAGGAGGAAATCTTGCAAGCAGCTAGAAAAAAACAATTTAAATACCAAGGTGCCACAATAAGGGTGACTCAAGATCTGGCTGCCTCCACATAAAAGATAGAAGGGCCTGGAACCTGATATTCTGTAAGGCAAAAGATCAAGGACTGCAACCAAGAATGAACTACCCCGCTAAGTTTAGCATCTTTTTCCATGGAAGAAGATGGTCATTCAATGAAATAGAGGAATTCTATATGTTTCTAAGAAAAAAACCAGACTTAAACAAAAAATTTGATCTACATCCACAAGACTGAAGAGACATAGAAAAAGGTACACAGAACCCTTGAGAACTGTAACTCTGTTGTGGGTATATAAAAAGTACTCAAGGATAATTTGATTTTACTGATATAAAAGAAAAAAAGGGGGGTGTAGCGTGTTCTCCTGGCAGTTACAATTACTAGCTTAATAACCGGTAGCGCACTCAAGAACAACCACGTGTAATCTTAAAAGCCTTTATTATACCTACTCACGTAATGCCCTAACTGATGCCCTGACTTGTTGGTTCCCAAGTGAACACCTGGTCAGAAGACCCATGTGTTCCCTACCAAAACCCTTACCTCTCTTGGCTATCCATCTTGGCTTGGCCACCCAGGCTGGGGAGCCAGGGTGAAGAGCTCGAGGTTAAAGAGGACGGCCTGCTGCCTGCAGTGGGCTTACATAGGGCCTGTGAGGTCACACACACAGCCAATCAGCGAGAGAGTCACCCATTACGTAGCTATCTCAATATGGCCAGGATCCCGCCCAAGGGCAGTCCTAATATCCACAGATATAGTAAAGGAAAGGAGGTCGTTTCAGAAAAAGGGGAAGTAATGATAAAAAGAGGGAAACTACATCCCAGGAAGAGGCATAGAAAATACACCATATCTGAGGAAATTTAGTAAGGGGGAGAATCATTGTGTGAATCTTACTCTCATCAGGAGAGGCTCAAAGAGTAAATATTTAACATATTTGTTTTTCAGAGAATTTTCTCTCACCTCATTAAAAGGGGGGAGAGGAAAAGGGAAAAGGAAAAGGAGAATAAGTGAAGGGACTTGGAGGGAGGGGGGAGGGATACTAAAAAAAAAAAAGGGAGGGTTTTGCGTCACAAGGTGTAGCATGCTGTTGTCTCCAGAAGCTGCCAGATTGCTCTCTGGGAAGCAGTAATTGTCCAGACAACCTGAATTCTCACCTTGTCACTGTCCAGACAACCTGAGTTCTCACCTAGTAATCCTAACATCTCCCCCTTTCTTTGATTTAGAACATAGTACAGTCATGACCTTGAAACATAAATCCATCAATATGGGAAGTATTACAGATAATTACATAAATTACATAAGCACATAGTAACATAGTAACATAACACATGCTAGAAGTATATAGCATAATCAAATAATCATAAATTGAAAATTTATAAATGTCCATAAGTCCATTGTCCATTAGTCTCATCTTGTGTGAGGAAGTCCAATGATTCCTGCTGGTTTTAAAGTTCTTTAACAGTCTTTTTTAATAGCCATGCTCTTTCAGTATCAGATGTTTCTTAGGTTTTCTCCTTTATTTTGAGGTCTTTCTCTTTTTCTGTCTCTCTCTGATGGACAAGGAGAATATGACTAGTTGGCACCCATCTGATTCCTTCTCCTGCTGAAGAAATACAAGCAAACCCTCTCCCCCAGGCAGTTAACCTATCTGGTCCCTTCCATTCACCACTTTCTGGATCTCTCCACATCACCTGGCGATTATCTAAGGACATTGGAGATGCTCGCACTGGACACTACCCTTCTGGTGGGTTATAAAACCTGTCTGCTGGAGCCAGTGCATCTTTGTCAAAAATTAGAAAATTAATGGTATAGAGAACTAAATTTAGAAGTTCCCTAGGGTTACCTGTGGCTCCCCCTTTCTTTTGTTTTTGGAGGAGTGTCTTAATATCTCTGTTTCTTCTCTCTACTATTGCCTGCCCTTGAGGATTAAAGGGTATGCCCGTGGTATGTAAAATCTTATACTGTGCACAAAAGTATGTAAAATGTTTGGATGTATATGCAGGTTCATTGTCTGTTTTTATTGCTTGTGGCACACCCATAATTGCAAAAGCTTGTATAAGGAATTCAGTGACCACTCGGGCTGTCTCTTTTGCTGCTGGCATTGCAAATGTGAATCCTGAAAAGGTGTCTACCACGACATGGATAAAAGATAGATGACCAAAAGATTTATAATGAGTCACATCCATTTGCCAGATTTCATTGGTTCTCAAACCACGAGGATTCTTCCCTGGAGCGAGTGTAGGAGCGTGGAAAGGAAGACAAGCTGTACAGCTTTTTACTATGCTCCTAGCTTCCTCTCTTGTGATTCCAAATTGTAAACGTAAAGCTCGAGCAGCATGATGATATTTAGAATGAGATTCTTGTGCTTCCTGAAATAAAGGACTACTGGCTAACATGGTTAGAAGGCTATCTGCCTTTGAATTTCCATCAAAAATGGGACCTGGAAGTCCACTATGTGAGTGGACATGCAAGATATAAATCTTTCCTGGATGTTTTCTCACTTGCTCTTGAAGTTCCTTAAAGAGCTGATAAATATTGGAGGCTGCAAATTTTATTTGGGCTGTGGCAATTCTTTGTACTACACCTACTGAATAGGCTGAATCAGTAATTATATTTACGTCTCCTGGGTAATAAGTAAGAGCTAGCATGATAGCAAATAATTCATTCTGTTGAGTGGATTGAAAAGGAGTCCTGACTACTCTCTTTATGGTTAAATCATGAGAGTATACAGCAAGGGCTTCAGGGAAGAACCAATTCAGCCAATGAGCTTGCTCCTTCTATCAAGTCAACCTGAGTTCTCACCTTGTAATTGTCCAGACAACCTGAATTCTCACCTTGTCACTGTCCAGACAACCTGAGTTCTCACCTAGTAATCCTAACAACAAGGGGGGTCTGTAAATTAAATATCGGGGAGGGGGATCAGGGGGGTCAAGGGAAAAATCATCTGGGGATAATATGATGGCAGGAAATACAGAATTAGTAATTTTAACTGTAAATGTGAATGGGTTGAACGATCCCATCAAACGGAGACAAATAGCAGATTGGATCAAAAAGCAGAACCCTACAATATGTTGTCTGCAGGAAATACACTTAAAGCAGGGAGATACATACAGAGTAAAGGTAAAAGGTTGGAGCAGAGCCTATTATGCTTCAGGTAAAGCCAAAAAAGCAGGGGTAACTATCCTTATCTCAGATCAAGCAAAAGCAGAAGTTGATCTAATTAAAAGAGATAAGGAAGGAAACTATATCCTGCTGAAAGGTAGCATAAATAATGAAGCCATATCAATACTAAACATATATACACCAAGTGGTATAGCATCTAACTTTCTAAAGGAAAACTTAAGAGAAAGGCAAGAAGAAATAGACAGTAAAACTATAATAGTGGGAGATCTCAAACTTGCACTCTCAGATTTAGAAAAATCAAACCACAAAACAAACAAGAAAGAAATTAAAAAAGTAAATAGAACATTAGAAAAACTAGGTATGATAGACCTTTGGAGAAAACTGAATGGCAATAGAAAGGAATATACTTTCTTCTCAGCAGTTCATGGATCCTATACAAAAATTGACCATATATTAGGACATAAAGATCTCAAAATTGAATGTAGGAAGGCAGAAATAATAAATGCCTTCTTCTCAGACCACAATGCAATAAAAGCTACATTCAGTAAAAAGTTAGGGGTAAATAGACCAAAAAGTAATTGGAAACTGAATAATCTCATCTTAAAGAATGACTGGGTGAAAGAGCAAATTATAGAAACAATTAATAATTTCACCCAAGATAATGACAATGATGAGACATCATACCAAAATCTGTGGGATGCAGCTAAAGCAGTAATAAGGGGAAATTTTATATCTTTAGAGGCTTATTTGAAGAAAATAGAGAAAGAGAAGATTAACGAATTGGGCTTGCAACTTAAAAGGGTAGAAAAAGACCAAATTAAAAACCCCCAACCAAATATTAAACTTGAAATACAAAAATTAATAGGAGAAATCAATAATATTGAAAGTAAAAAAAAAACTATTGAATTAATAAATAAAACCAAGAGTTGGTTTTATGAAAAAGCCAATAAAATAGATAAACCTTTGGTAAATCTGATAATAAAAAAGAAAGTGGAAAATCAAATTGTTAGTCTTACAAATGAAAAGGGGGATCTTTCCACCAATGAAGAGGAAATTAGAAAAATAATAAGGAGTTATTTTGCCCAACTTCATGCCAATAAATTTGACAATTTAAGTGAAATGGATGACTTCCTCCAAAAATATAGGCTCCCTAGATTAACAGAGGAGGAAATAAATTGCTTAAATAGTCCCATTTCAGAAAAATAAATAGAACAAGGTATTAATCAACTCCCCAGGAAAAAATCCCCAGGACCAGATGGATTCACATGTGAATTCTACCAAACATTTAAAGAACAACTAGCCCCAATGTCATATAAATTATTTGAAAAAATAGGGGACTAAGGAGTCCTACCAAACTCCTTTTATGACACAGACATGGTACTGATACCTAAACCAGGTCGAGCGAAAACTGAGAAAGAAAATTATAGACCAATGTCCTTAATGAATATTGATGCTAAAATCTTAAATAATATATTAGCAACAAGACTTCAGAAAATCATCTCCAGGATAATACACTATGATCAAGTAGGATTTATTCCAGGAATGCAGGGCTGGTTTAATATTAGGAAAACTATTAATATAATTGACCATATTAATAATCAAATTAATAAAAACCATATGATCATCTCAATAGATGCAGAAAAAGCATTTGACAAAATCCAACATCCATTCCTACTAAAAACTCTTGAGAGTATAGGAATAAATGGACTATTCCTTAGAATAATCAGGAGCATATATTTAAGACCTTCAGTAAGCATAATATGCAATAGAAATAAACTACAACCTTTCCCAGCAAGATCAGGAGTGAAACAAGGTTGCCCACTGTCACCATTACTATTCAATATAGTACTAGAATTGCTAGCCTCGGCAATAAGAGCCGAGAAAGAGATTCAAGGAATTAGAGTAGGAAATGAGGAAATCAAACTATCACTTTTTGCAGATGACATAATGGTATACTGAGAGAACCCCAAAGACTCTGCTAAAAAGCTATTAGAAATAATTCAAAATTTCAGCAAAGTGGCAGGATACAAAATAAATCCACATAAATCCTCAGCATTTTTATATATCACCAACAAAATACAACAGCAAGAGATACAAAGAGAAATTCCATTCCAAACAAATGTTGAGAGTATAAAGTATTTGGGAATCCATCTACCAAAGAAAAGTCAGGAATTATATGAGAAAATTTACAAAACACTTGTTACAAAAATAAAGTTAGATTTAAATAATTGAAAAGACATTCAGTGCTCTTGGATAGGCCGAGCAAATATAATAAAGATGACAATACTCTCCAAACTAATCTATTTATTTAGTGCTATACCAATCAGACTCCCAAGAAACTATTTCAATGACCTAGAAAAAATAACAACAAAATTCATATGGAAGAATAAAAGGTCGAGAATTGCAAAGGAACTAATGAAAAAAAAGTCAGAGCAAGGTGGTCTAAGTGTACCTGATCTAAAGCCATATTATATAGCAGCAGTCACCAAAACCATTTGGTATTGGCTAAGAAATAGACCGGTAGATCAGTGGAACAGATTAGATACAAAAGACAAAAAAGGGTACATCTATAGCAATCTAATCTTTGACAAACCCAAAGATACCAACATTAGGGATAAAAATTCATTATTTGGAAAAAATTGTTGGGAAAACTGGAAATTAATATGGCAGAAATTAGATATGGATCCACACTTAACACCATATACCAATATAAGACCAAAATGGGTCCATGATTTAGGCATAAAGAGGGAGATAATAAATAGATTAGAGGAACAGAGGATAGTCTACCTCTCAGACCTGTGGAGGAGGAAGGAATTTATGACCAGTGGAGAACTAGAGATCATTATTGATCACAAAATAGAAGATTTCGATTATATCAAACTAAAAATTTTCTGTACAAATAATACTAATGCAAACAGGATTAGAAGGGAAGTAACAAATTGGGAAAATATTTTTAAATGCAAAGGTTCTGACAAAGGTCATATTTCCAAAATATATAGAGAACTGACCCTAATTTATAAGAAACTGAACCATTCTCCAATTGATAAATGGTCAAAGGATATGAACAGACAATTCTCAGATGAAGAAATTGAAACTATATCCACTCACATGAAAGAGTGTTCCAAATCACTACTTATTAGAGAAATGTAAATTGTTAGCACTAATATCTGTCTACGCAAGTTACATGTACCTTCGGAATCTAATGCTTATTGTGCAACAAGAAAATGGTATTGACACACTTGTATTGTATCTAGATTATATTGTAACAAAAGTAAAATGTATGAGATTGCCTGTCATTGGGGGGAGGGAGTAGAGGGAGGGGGGGATAATTTGGAAAAATGAATACAAGGGATAATATTATAAAAATATATATAATAAAAAATATTAAAAAAAAAAAGAAAGCATTTTTTTCTGGAAATGAGGAAAACCTTTGGCAAATATATATCTTTGTTTATATCCTGCCTTGTGTTAAATAGCAAGTCATTGAACAGAATTAGCCCTGTGGTCACCTTTAGTAAGTTTAGCATATTCATGAAAGAATCTGTTGGGGGAGAAATTTCAAACCTGTACATTAGTCTAGTGAGTCAAATGCTTTTTAAAATAATCAATACTTGAAAAGCACAGCAGCATCTTTTTTTTTTTTATTATATATATATATATATATATATATATATTTTATAATATTATCCCTTGTATTCATTTTTCCAAATTACCCCCCCTCCCTCTATTCCCTCCCCCCGACGACAGGCAATACCATACATTTTACATGTGTTACAATATAGTCTAGGTACAATACATGTGTGCGAATATCATTTTCTTGTTGCACAATAAACATTAGAATCCGAAGGTACATGCAACCTGGGCAGACAGATATTAGTGCTAACAATTTTGATTCCCCTCCCAGTGTTTCTTCTCTGGGTGCAGCTACCCCTGTCACAGCAGCATCTTATATTCCTTGAATCTTTTACTGTAATCTTTAAATTAAATTTGTAGTTTGTTGAAAAGAAAAAAAATAAAAAATAAAAAAAATAAAAAACAAAATAAAATACTGAACTAAAAAAAAAAAAGTAGAATCAAATGTTGCAGATATATAGTTCAGCAAATCGGATACCATTCCACTTGACTTAAAATACAGCCTCAAACATTCAACACTTTCTTCCTGTGTGATTAGGAACAAGTCTCTTAACGCCAATGGACTCATGCAAAAAAAGAGGAAAAAAAAAAGCAAAAATATTTTAACAATTAATAAATAAAATAAAAAATAGAATTAACCAAATGGAAAAGGAGATAGAAAATTTAACTGAAGAAAATCATACATTAGAAACTTGAATGAAGCTAATGACTGTTTGAGACATCAAGAATCAATCAAGCAAACTAAAAAGAATGAAAAAAATAGAAGAAAATGCAAGGTACCTCATTAGGAAAAAAACATCTACCTTGGAAAATAGATCCAGATGAGACCATTTAAAAATTATTGGAGTAACTTAAATCCATGCCCCAAAAAAGAGCCTGGATAATATTTTTCAAGAAATCCTCAAAGAAAACAGCTTTGATACACTAAAATCAAAGGGCAAAGTAATTATTGAAAGAATCTATCGATCAACTCCTGGAAGAGATCCAACAAAGAATTGCAATATATATTGTGGCAAAATTTCAGAACTATAAGTTCAAGGAAGATGTGCTGTAGCATATGCCAGAAGCAGACAATTCAAGTATCAAGGAGCCACAGTCAGAATTAAACAGAATTTGGCTGCTTATAAAATAGCTTGGATTACTGAAAAGAATCAACTACCCATGAAGATTTAGCATCATCTTTCTCGGGAAGAGATGGATTTTCAATGAAGTAAGGGACTTTAATCCATCTCCAATGAAAAGACCATAACTAAACAATTTGTTCTTCAAATATAAGACTAAAGAAAATCATAAAAAAAGTTAACAAGAAAGAAAAATCATTTATATAAAAATTAAGCTGCTTACATACCTCCATGGAAGATCATTTTTGTAACTCTTAAGAACTACATCTTTTATTAGGATAATTAGAAGGGATGTTTACATAACAGAAAGTATGTGTATAAGTTGACTTTGATGTGATGATATTCTTTTCAAAAGACATTAAGGGAAAAAAAATAATTGAACTGTGAAAGGAGGAAAGAGGACATAAAATGGTATAAATTAGATGACCTGAAGTGGTACAAAATACCTACAAAGTAGAGGGAAAGAAAAGAAGGAGATGAGCATTGTCTGAAGCTTAATCTCATCAAATTTGACTGAAAGAAGAAATATACATACTCATTTGTACATAAAAATTTATCTTACCCAATGGGGAAGAAAGATGAGAAAGAAAAAAGAAAAGGGAGGGATTAGAAGGGAGAGAAGAAACAGTATGTTTTAATGCTTGAAAACCTTTTAATCCAATCTGGAAACCTTGATTCTTTTGATTAGTTTTAATTTTTACTATCAGGAGAAAATGTATGAACCCACAAGCTTCACTTCTAAAATATATTTTAAAAACTGAGTTGAATTTATAAGAATGCAAATCATTCTCAAATGGATAAATGGTCAAAGATTATGATCAAATAATTTTCAGATGAGGAAATTCAAGCTAATAATCATTTGAAAACATGCTCTAAATCACTATTGATTAGAGAAATGCAAATTTGAACAACTCTGACATTCAATCTTACACTTATCATATTGGTTAAGATGACAGGAAAAGATAATGACAAATTTTAGAGGACACATGGGAAAACTGGAACACCAATGCATTGTTGGTGGAGTTTTGAACTTATCTAACCATTCTGGAGAGCAATTTGGAACTATGTACAAAGGGTATACAAACCGGGCATACTCTTTGTACAGAGGATCATTTCTGGTTCTATATCACAAAGAGATCATAAAAGAGGTAAAATAACCCAGAAATTTAAAAATGTTTGTAGCAGCTCTTTTTGTGGTGGCAAAGAATTGGAAAATAAGTGGTTGCCCATCAACTGAGAGAATGATTGACTAAGTTATGGTATACTAATGTAATAGAATATTATTGATTTATAAGAAATGGTCATCAGCTTGATTGCAGATGCTGAAATGATGCTGAGTGAAGCAAGTACAAGTAGATAAATGTTGTACAGCAAGACTGTGTTTTGATCAACTATGATAGACTTACTCTTCTATGTAATTCAGTGTTGTAAAGCAATTACAAAAAATTTTGGATGGAAAAATGCCATCTGTATCAAGAGAGAGAAATATTAAAATTGAATGAAGATCAAAGCATACTGTTTTGACTTTACTTCTTTTTTCTTCCTCATGCTTTTCATATTTTGTTCTGTTTTTTCTTCCTCAACATGACTCATATGTAAATACCTTAAAATGAATTGCATATATAACCTTTAAAATTTAATTTGATTTATTATTTTTTTTTAAAGAAAAGAAGTGAGGTAGAGAATCACCTCTTTTATCTAGTTTGACAGCAACAACAGTCTGGGAGGAAAAGACCCTAAGGGTTTCTGACAAATATAGTAACAATTGCTATTTACATTTATTTACTCTGAATAAGCAGGATCCTACCAATTCAGGTTCGGACCTATTGCTGACTATTTTTCAGATTGAGGTCCCAGAGATATGATGGGATAATAAAATATAAAACATGGAGCTGATTTACCAAGAAGCTTCATCAATAAATTTCAGATGTGTGTGTGTGTGTGTGTGTGTATGTATGTATGTATGTGTGTGTGTTTTCAGGGCAAAACAATTAGAAGAGCACAAAATTATGTGCATAAAAACATTAAAAGAAAAACATGGAATATAATATGCTGAAGACCACAGATTGGTTATAGCTGACATTGTGAAAACTAGACCAAAAAGCAAAGAATAATGAATGTTCTGTGAAAGGGAAGATTTGAACAATTCCTTCAAAAGAAAGCAGAATTGAAAGGATTATATTATATTCAAACTCATCATCTAGCACAAAGTTAATTACTTTCCTATAGCAAAGTAAGTCTAAGAAATATAGTATCAATTTGTTTTTCCATGTAGGTAAGACTAGACATCAGCATAAATGTGAGGTAGGGTAGTCTCTATTCAGTGCTTCTTTTTATTAGAACACAACAAACACAACATGCATTGTTTGAGTAACAGTGAGAAAACAAAAAGAGTTATAGGCAGAGAATTAAAATATAGACAAAATTTACTAATTAATTTTCCACTCAACAAATCATTGTGTCCTTCTTACCCTCCCCTTCCTCCCTCTTTTCTTCCTCCCCTCCTCCATTTCCCACTTGCTCTCTTCCCTTCTCCCCTTCTTTCACTCCTATCCCCTTTTTATCCTCCTCTTTTCCCTCCACAATTCTCTTTCTCACATACCTAAGTTTTCTTCCCTTCCTCTTCTTTCTCTTCTTTTTCCTCTTTCTCCCCCTCCTCACCCTACTCCTCCTCCCACTCCTCCTCTTAGTCTACTTTATCTCATCATTCAAATGTGGAAACTACTACTTTCAAATTTACCTATCTCTTTAAATTATCTTCTCTCTCTATTTTTATATATAATGGTATATAAAGAGATATGTATTTTTAAACATAAAAAAATTGAATTTTAAACATTTCTGTGTCTTCTGCCTTTTACCTTCCACTTGGCATGCAAGCACAATAATTCTAATTCTACATGTGAAGTCATACAAAACATAGTATTACATATGTTTGTGGACTTGTGTGCATGTGCACATACATATATACATGTATGTGTGTTTGAATATACATATATCATACATTTATGGATATATCCATATGCACACACACAAACACACACAAGTACCTCATATTCCTCTCCACTGAAAATGGATTTTAGTGTGCTTTTTTTCCTGCTTTGTTTACCAATCTGCTAATTCTCTCTTAAAAATACACACACACACACAACATTATTTTATTTCAAAAAAAGAAAAACAGAAAAGAAATACAAAACAGTGTCATGTGCCCATCAGAATATCAGGGTGGTTTCAAAATAACAATAAATTATCAGTCCAAGAAAATATGTATAATAATACAAGAAATTATATTCATGAGTGTCCATCTTTACTTTATTGTAGATTGTTCTTTTGTTCTCTGCGACACATGGGTTTTTTGTTTTACTTTATTTTTTTTCTCCTTTTATCCCCACTGCCTTCCCCAAGAAGAATATAGTTAATCAAAAACATATTTATGTATACGTATATAAATACACACACACATACACACATATACTTTTCCTAACTTTGCTAACTTTGTGCTTTTATTGTGCTCCTTAACTTGCCTTGGTATAACTTAACCTCCCCCCCCAACTCATGTATCACTTCCTTGTATTCTTCCTGTTAGGATTACAAGGTGAGAACTCAGGTTTTCTGGACAGTGACAAGGTGAACTCAGGTTGTCTGGACAATTACAAGGTGAGAACTCAGGTTGACTTGAAGTTCTCTGGCTCAGACCTTTGGTTCGGGCCTTTAAAGGGAGTTTACACCTTAGGAATTCTAAGAGGAGCAAGTTCATTGGTGGAAGTATTTCCCCAAGCCCCATTGAGTTCTCACATGCCTATTCTCTGGGAGGATAAAAGAAGGGCATCATTGGGCCTGGAGAGAATCAACTCTGGGATAGAGTTGTGACACCAGGCAGGCTGAAAGAAGACCAGTCTGATTTGAGGAAGGACAAAAGTTGGAGGAGATTCAGAGCTCCCAAGAGACCTGTGCACAGAGGAAAAGATCTCCTCCCAGAGAAGGATTATAATTGAGCAGATGACTGGTCCCTCACAATTCAAGAACTTTACATCTTCCCTCACTCTTTGCTTTGCTTTCCCTCTTGCTCTCTTCCCTTATTTCTTTATAGATTTTCTTTATAGATTTTGGAGACTGCTATCCCTTTCAGGATATATATATCTCCTATTTAATCTATTCCTAATGTGAATAATTTTCCAGAATTGTGAGTAGTTCTACCCACTCTGATGCTTCTGTGTCTATTCTCCCTCTGTACCTTATTTGTATAACATAATAACTATTTTTACCTTAAATCTGCCTTAGCCTTTCTTTTGAGCTACCCTATTGCTGATTTCAATCTTAAACATATGGTATATATACATATATATATATGTACATATTTCCATGTAAAAAACAAACTTTTCCTTAAAATAATCAGTAGCATCTATTTAAAACCATAAGTAAACATTATATGAAATGGGAATAAACTAGCACCCAATAAGATCAAAGATGAAACAAGATTTCCCACTATCACCATTACTATTGAATAGTGTGTTATAAATGTTAGCTTTGGTAATAAGAGAAGAAAAGTGACTAAAGGAATTAGAATATGTAATGAGGAAACCAAAAACTTCTTTCAGATTTTATGATGGTATGTGTAGAGAACCTTAGAGAATCAACTAAAAAACTATTAGAAACAATCCACAACTTTAGCAAAGTTTCAGGATACAAAATAAATCCACACAAATCATCAGTATTTTTATACACCACCAACAAAGTCTAACAGCAAGAGAAACAACGAGAAATTCCATTTTAAATAACTATAAATAGCATAAAATATTTGGGAATCTATCTGCCAAGGAAAAGCTAGGAACTGTATGAACACAACTGCAATACACTTTCTACACAAATAAAGTCAGATCTAGCCAATTGGAAAATTATTAAGTGCTCTTGGATGGGTCGAGCAAACATAATAAAAAAAGACAATACTGCCTAAATTAATCTATTTATTTAGTGCTATACTAATCAAAGTCCCAAGAAATTATTTTAGAGACATAGAAAAATAATAACAAAATTCATCTGGAAGTACAAAAGATCAATTTCAAGGGAATTAATGGAAAAATGCAAATGAAGATGGCTTAATTGTAGCAGATCTAAAACTATATTATAAAGTACCAGTCATCAAAGCCATATGGCATTGACTAAGAAAGAGAGTAGTTCATCAGTGCAAGAGATTAGGTTCAGAGGACAAAATAGATATAATTGTAGTAATCTAGTGTTTGACAAATCCAAAGACTCCAGCTTTTGAGATAAGAATTCACTATTTGATAAAAACCTCTGGGAAAATTGAAAACTAGTATGACAGAAACTAGGCACTGACCCATACCTAACACTGTATATTAAGAAATGGGTTCATCACTGAGAATTGAATCTAAAATATTAGCACTACTGGCTATCTACCCAGGTTACTTATACCTTCATAATCCAATACTTAATGTGCAACAAGAAAATTTCATTTATAAACATATATTATATCTAGGTTATACTGTAACACATGTAAAATGTATGAGATTGCCTGTCATCTAGGGGAGGGAGTAGAAGAAGGGAGGGGATAATTTGGAAAAATGACTACAAGGGATAATGTTATAAAAAAAATTACTCATGCATATATACTGTCAAAAAATTTATAATTATAAAATTAAAAAAAAAAAAA
The DNA here is from genome assembly GCF_048593235.1 of Sminthopsis crassicaudata. NCBI lineage: Eukaryota > Metazoa > Chordata > Mammalia > Dasyuromorphia > Dasyuridae > Sminthopsis > Sminthopsis crassicaudata. The sequence goes on along the minus strand of NC_133617.1, from coordinate 312,729,357 downwards.
GAAATGGGTTCATTATCCAAACATACATAATGATATCATAAATAAAGTAGAAGAACATAGGATAGTTTATCTCTCAGATCTGTAGAATTGGAGATCATTATTGATCACAAAATATTTAATTTTGTTTATATTAAGTTAAAAATATTTTGTACAAACAAAATTAATGTAAACAAAATTAGAAGGGAAGCAATAAAGTGGATTACCATTTTTACATTTAAGGGTTCTGATAAAGGCCTCATTTAAAAAAATGTAGAGAATTGACACACATTTATACAAATTCAATTAATTTGAATTTAATTAATTAAATTCAAATTAATAAATGGTCAAAGGAGATGAATAATTTTCAGATGAAGAAATTGAAACCAGCTCAAATCATATGAAAAAGTGCTCTAAATCATTATTGATCAGAGAAATGTAAATTAAGAAAATTTTGAGATACCAATCCATACCTCTCAGATTGGCTAAGATGACAGGAAAAGATAATGATGAATGTTGGAGGAGATGTGGAAAAACTAGGACACTGATACAAAGTCATTCTGAAGAAAAATTTGGAACTATGTCCAAAGAGTTATCAAACTGTTCATCCCCTTTGACCTAACAGTAGTACTATTGTTCTTAAAGGTGGGAAAGGTACTCACATGTGCAAAAAATTTTGTGGTAGCGCTTTTTGTAGTAGCAAGAAACTGGAAACCGAGTGGATGCTCATCAGTTGGAAAATGATTAAATAAGTTATGGTATGTGTATTCTATGGAATATTATTGTTATATAAGAAATGATGCAGAAGATGATTTGAGATAGGCCTGGACAGACTTACATGAACTTATGCTAAGTGAAATGAGCAGAACCAGGAGAATATTGTACACAGAAACAACAATATTATATGATGATCAATTCTGATGTAAGTGTCTCTCTTCAACAATGTGAAGATTCATCATAGTTCTAATGATCTTAGAGCAATCTATACCCAGAAAGAGGACTGTGGGAACTGAGTATGGTTCACAACAGAGCATTCTCACTTTTTGGTTGTTGTTTGCTTGCATTTTTTTTCCCTCATTTTCTTTTCTGGTTTGATTTGTTTTTGTCTTGTGCAGCAAGATGATTGTATAAATATGTATGCATATATTGGATATAACATATATTTTCACCATGTTTAACATATATTGGACTACTTGTCTAGGGGAAGAGGGTGAGAAATGGGGGGGGAACTGAAATACAAGGTGTTGCAAGGGCTAGTGTTTCAGAATTATCTATATATATGATTTTAAAAATTAAAAAAAAATTAATTTAAAAAAAACTTAAACAAATAGCCCATGTTATTCTTTGAAATTTATATTTGGTAATGGCTCCTGTATGTCAAATTTTCTATTGAGTTTTAATTTGGTTGATAGGAAGTCCTGAAAATATGCAAATTCAGTGAATTTCTACTTTTTTTTTTTTCCTCATGCTATATGTGGATAATTTTTCTGAATATGATTTTTTTTGGCTACAGGCCTTATTTTTTTGATTGCCAGCATACATGTTTCTAGGACCTATGTTCTTTTATTGTGGCTGCTAAGTACTATACAATTCTAATTGTAACTCCAACGTATTTAAATTGATTTTTACCTGTTTCTTTCAATATTTTGTGTTTGATGTTATGGTTTTGAAATTTTAAAATAATATTCCTATGTCTTTTATGAAATGTATCGCTTTGAGGTAGTGATTATTAGATTTTTTTTTTTTCTATTTCTACATTTCCCTCATGTTCTGTCACTTTAAAATAATTTTCTTGGGTTGTTTCTTGCATTATCATGTCAAGATCCTTTTTTTTTATTGTTTATAGATTTCAGGTATTTGAATTATTCATATATTTTCTCTTGATCTGTTCTCTAGATATGTTATTTTTCTTATAAAATGTTTCACATTCTGTTCCATTTTTTATATTTATATTAAGTTTTGCTATTTCTGGTTCTCTCATAGCTTCACTGGCCTTTTAAATTTTTTGAGGTCTATAAATTTGGGTAGAGAGTAATTTAATATTACTCTTTTAAATGGTTGAAGCTTTTTTTTTTATTTCTGTATTTTTCTCTGAAGATGAACCATGGTCTTCCCTGTTCTCACAAGTTTTTATGGTTGGATTCTTTCTTCTTTGATTTTTTAAAAATGAGAATTATTAGTATATTTATCTCTAATCATGGAATGAAAGGATGATATCTCTAACTTCCCTTCAGCTCTCTCCTCTGACCTATAATTACAAACTAAGAGAGGGCAGAGCCAAGATGGCGGAGAAAAAACACACTACTCTGTGAACGTCCTCACTAACTCACAACCAATTAGATAAATTAAGCCTCAAAATAAGCCCTGGACTGATAGATACCACAAGGACTGGAAGCACGACTTACCAGCTGAAGAGAATCTGGAGTTTCAACAGAAAAGGTCAGTCCCCAGGGAAGGAAGAAGAGAGGCCAGCACAGATGGCTGGGTGCTAGCATACTCTGCTGATCATGCTGGGAAGGGCTCTGGGATCAGAGAAGCCACTGAGATAAAGGAATCTGGCACAGGCTGTTAGCTCTTCTCTGCTAATTATTTAGCAGTTCAGAAGAGAAAGCTAAAATACTTTAAAAACTCAGATTAGATTTTCCCCGGATCCTGGAGGTGACTCAGCAGATCTCGGCACCAGGGGGTGTGGCCTCAGCTACCATCTGAGAATAGTTAAGAGATTGAAAAGTGGGTGGATACGGCCCAAGGCAACACACACTGCCTAGTTTAGCTGGAAGGAGTGGAACTCAGCTCCAGGAAGTCCCAGAGAAGCAGAACCTTTGAACTACGGACCGCGGTTTCTTTCAGACACTTCCAGTTTGAGCACAGGGGCTTTTCACGTCACCTGCTGCAGATATCCACACCCCACCAGGAAGCATAGGCTGGGCTTTGTGCTGCCTTTACTGTTCAGCGCCCTCGGGGCACAGCAGCGCTAATCACCTCAGAGGCACCTCCAGGGAGGGGGTGGGGAACTCTCTCCCAGAGCTCTATCTTAGCTCAGGCGCTAGAGCGGCTGCATCCATCCGGTCTGGGAGGAAGCTGGAAAAGAAGTAAATAAATAATTTCCTACCCCAGGGACAGACCCCAAAAGATTTTTTAAATATGAGCAAAAAAGCCAAAAAAACCATAGATTCCTACTATACAGAGAAAGAGCGGGTATCCAACCCCGAGGAAGTTAACAGCAGAGAGTCAGCAGATAACAACCTAAAGGGGAACGATTCCTGCCCCCCATCACATAACTCTCTCCTAGAAGAGACTCTTAAAAAATTAAGGGAGTTTGAAGAAAAATGGGGAAAGGAAAGGGAAGCTATGATAGAGAATAACAACGTCCTGAAATTGGAGTTGGAAAAAATAAAGAATTCACAGGAGATGCAGGGAAACAAAATTTATGAATTAGAAAAGGTTAAAAAAAACACAGGAAAGTAGGATTTCTGAATTGGAAAAGATAAAAAAGTCTCAAGAAAATAGAATTTCTGAATTGGAAAAAGAAAATAATTCTCACAAAAAAATTAGGGAAATGGAAAAAAATTCAATAGAGCAAAATAATTCATTTAAAAACGAAATTGGGCATTTACAAAAAGAACTAAAAACTGTGAAAGAAGAAAATAACTCCTTAAAAGTCAGGATGGAACAAATAGAAATGAATGATTCACAGAGAACCCAAGAATCAGTCAAACAAAACAAAAAAAAATGAGAAGCTGGAGAACAACGTCAAATACTTACTGGGAAAATCTATAGACCTGGAAAATAGATCTAGGAGAGATAATCTGCGGATTATTGGACTTCCAGAAAACTATGACCAAAAAAAGAGCCTAGATTCTATTTTACAGGAAATTATCAAAGAGAACTGTCCAGAGATAATAGAAACAGAAGGGAAAGTAGATGTGGAAAGAATTCATCGAACTCCTTCTGAAATAGACCCTAAAAAAAGAACACCACGGAATATTGTGGCTAAGCTGCAGAATTACCATACAAAGGAGAAAATCCTGCAAGCAGCTAGAAAAAAAAACAATTTAAATACCAAGGTGCCACAATAAGGGTCCCTCAAGATCTGGCTGCCTCCACATTAAAAGATAGAAGGGCCTGGAACCTGATATTCTGTAAGGCAAAAGATCAAGGACTGCAAACAAGAATGAACTACCCAGCTAAGTTTAGCATCTTTTTCCATGGAAGAAAATGGTCATTCAATGAAATAGAGGAATTATATATGTTTCTAAAGAAAAAAACCAGACTTCAACAAAAAAATTTGATCTACATCCACAAGACTGAAGAGACACAGAAAAAGGTACACAGAACCCTTGAGAACTGTAACTCTGTTGTGGGTATATAAAAAGTACTCAAGGATAATTTGATTTTACTGATATAAAAGAAAAAAAGGGGGGTGTAGTAAAGGGAAGGAGGTCGTTTCAGAAAAAGGGGAAGGAATGATAAAATAAGGGAAACTACATCCCAGGAAGAGGCATAGAAAATACACCATATCTGAGGGAATTTAGTAAGGGGGAGAATCATTGTGTGAATCTTACTCTCATCAGGAGAGGCTCAAAGAGTAAATATTTAACATATTTGTTTTTCAGAGAATTTTCTCTCACCTCATTAAAAGGGGGGAGAGGAAAAGGGAAAAGGAAAAGGAGAATAAGTGAAGGGACTTGGAGGGAGGGGGGAGGGATACTAAAAAAAAAAAAAAGAGGGAGGGTTGCGCGTCACAAGGGGGGTCTGTAAATTAAATATCAGGGAGAGGGATCAGGGGGGTCAAGGGAAAAAAGCATAATCTGGGGATAATATGATGGCAGGAAATACAGAATTAGTAATTTTTACTGTAAATGTGAATGGGATGAACGATCCCATCAAACGGAGACAAATAGCAGATTGGATCAAAAGTAGAACCCTACAATATGTTGTCTACAGGAAACACACTTAAAGCAGGGAGATACATACAGAGTAAAGTTAAAAGGTTGGAACAGAGCCTATTATGCTTCAGGTAAAGCCAAAAAAGCAGGGGTAGCTATCCTTATCTCAGATCAAGCAAAAGCAGAAGTAGATCTCGTTAAAAAAGATAAGGAAGGAAACTATATCCTGCTGAAAGGTAGCATAAATAATGAAGCCATATCAATACTAAACATATATGCACCAAGTGGTATAGCATCTAGCTTTCTAAAGGAAAAGATAAGAGAATTGCAAGAAGAAATAGACAGTAAAACTATAATAGTGGGAGATCTCAACCTTGCACTCTCAGATTTAGACAAATCAAACCACAAAACAAACAAGAAAGAAATTAAAAAAGTAAATAGAACATTAGAAAAACTAGGTATGATAGACCTTTGGAGAAAACTGAATGGCAATAGGAAGGAATATACTTTCTTCTCAGCAGTTCATGGATCCTATACAAAAATAGACCATATATTAGGACATAAAGATGTCACAATTAAATGTAGGAAGGCAGAAATAATAAATGCCTTCTTCTCAGATCACAATGTATTAAAAGCTACATTCAGTAAAAAGTTAGGGGTAAATAGACCAAAAAGTAATTGGAAACTGAATAATCTCATCTTAAAGAATGACTGGTGAAAGAACAAATTATAGAAACAATTAACAATTTCACCCAAGATAATGACAATGATGAGACATCATACCAAAATCTTTGGGATGTAGCTAAAGCAGTAATAAGGGGAAATTTTATATCTTTAGAGGCTTATTTGAAGAAAATAGAGAAAGAGAAGTTTAACGAATTGGGCTTACAACTTAAAAGGCTAGAAAAAGACCAAATTATAAACCCCCAACCAAAAATTAAACTTGAAATACAAAAATTAAAAGGAGAAATCAATAATATTGAAAGTAAAAAAACTATTGAATTAATAAATAAAACCAAGAGTTGGTTTTATGAAAAAGCCAATAAAATAGATAAACCTTTGGTAAATTTGATCAAAAAAAAGAAAGAGGAAAATCAAATTGATAGTCTTACAAATGAAAAGGGGGATCTTTCCACCAATGAAGAGGAAATTAGAGAAATAATAAGGAGTTACTTTGCCCAACTTTATGCCAATAAATTTGATAACTTAAGTGAAATGGAGGACTTCCTCCAAAAATATAGGCTCCCTAGATTAACAGAGGAGGAGATAAATTGCTTAAATAGTCCCATTTCAGAAGAAGAAACAGAACAAGCTATTAATCAACTCCCCAGGAAAACATCCCCAGGACCAGATGGATTCACATGTGAATTCTACCAAACATTTAAAGAACAATTAGCCCCAATGCTATATAAACTATTTGAAAAAATAGGGGATGAAGGAGTCCTACCAAACTCCTTTTATGACACAGACATGGTACTGATACCTAAACCAGGTCAATCGACAACTGAGAAAGAAAATTATAGACCAATGTCCTTAATGAATATTGATGCTAAAATCTTAAATAAGATATTAGCAAAAAGACTTCAGAAAATCATCTCCAGGATAATACACTATGATCAAGTAGGATTTATTCCAGGAATGCAGGGCTGTTTTAATATTAGGAAAACTATTAATATAATTGACCATATTAATAATCAAATTAATAAGAACCATATGATCATCTCAATAGATGCAGAAAAAGCATTTGACAAAATCCAACATCCATTCCTACTAAAAACTCTTGAGAGTATAGGAATAAATGGACTATTCCTTAAAATAATAAGGAGCATATATTTAAAACCTTCAGTAAGCATAATATGCAATAGAAATAAACTGCAACCTGTCCCAGTAAGATCAGGAGTGAAACATGGTTGCCCACTATCACCATTACTATTCAATATAGTACTAGAAAAGCTAGCCTCGGCAATAAGAGCCGAGAAAGAGATTCAAGGAATTAGAGTAGGAAATGAGGAAATTAAACTATCACTTTTTGCAGATGACATGATGGTATACTTAGAGAACCCCAAAGACTCTGCTAAAAAGTTACTAGAAAAAATTCAAAATTTCAGCAAAGTGGTAGGATACAAAATAAATCCACATAAATCCTCAGCATTTTTACATATCGCTAACAAAATGCAACAGCAAGAGATACAAAGGGAAATTCCATTCCAAACAAATATTGAGAGTATAAAGTATTTGGGAATCCATCTACCAAAGAATAGTCAGGAATTATATGAGAAAAATTACAAAACACTTGCCACAAAAATAAAGTCAGATTTAAATAATTGGAAAGACATTCAGTGCTCTTGGATAGGCCGAGTGAATATAATAAAGATGACAATACTCCCCAAACTAATCTATTTATTTAGTGCTATACCAATCAGACTCCCAAGAAACTATTTCAATGACCTAGAAAAAATAACAACAAAATTCATATGGAAGAATAAAAGGTCGAGAATTGCAAGGCAACTAATGAAAAAAAAAACTCAGAGGAAGGTGGTCTAAGTGTACCTGATCTAAAGCTATATTATATACCAGCAGTCACCAAAACCATTTGGTATTGGCTAAGAAATAGACCGGTAGATCAGTGGAACAGATTAGATACAAAGGACAAAAAAGGGTACATATATAGCAACCTAATCTTTGACAAACCCAAAGATACCAACATTAGGGATAAAAATTCATTATTCGGAAAAAAACTGTTGGGAAAACTGGAAATTAGTATTGCAAAAATTAGATATGGATCCACACTTAACACCACATCCCAAGATAAGATCAAAATGGGTCCATGATTTAGGCATAAAGAGGGAGATAATAAATAGATTAGAGGAACAGAGGATAATCTACCTCTCAGACTTGTGGAGGAGGAAGGAATTTATGACCAGAGGAGAACTAGAGATCATTATTGATCACAAAATAGAAGATTTTGATCACATCAAACTAAAAAGTTTCTGTACAAATAATACTAATGCAAACAAGATTAGAAGGAAAGTAACAAATTGGGAAAATATTTTTAAAAACAAAGCTTCTGACAAAGGTCTCATTTCCAAAATATATAGAGAACTGACCCTAATTTATAAGAAACCGAACCATTCTTCAATTAATAAATGGTCATAGGATATGAACAGACAATTCTCAGAGGAAGAAATTGAAACTATATCCACTCACATGAAAGAGTGTTCCAAATCACTATTGATCAGAGAAATGCAAATTAAGACCACTCTGAGATACCACTACACACCTGTCAGATTGGCTAAGATGACAGGAACAAAAAATGATGAATGTTGTAGGGGATGTGGGGAAACTGGGACACTAATATATTGCTGGTGGAGTTGCGAAAGAATCCAGCCATTCTGGAGAGCAATCTGGAATTATGCCCCAAAAGTTATCAAACTGTGCATACCCTTTGACTCAGCAGTGCTACTACTGGGCTTATATCCCAAAGAAATACTAAAGAGCTGAAAGAGACATATATGTGCCAAAATGTTTGTGGCAGCTCTTTTTGTTGTAGCTAGAAACTGGAAGATGAATGGATGTCCATCAGTTGGAGAATGGTTGGGTAAATTATGGTATATGCAGGTTATGGAATATTATTGCTCTGTAAGAAATGACCAGCAGGAGGAATTCAGAGAGGCCTGGAGAGACTTAAATCAACTGATGCTGAGTGAAATGAGCAGAACCAGAAGATCACTGTACACTTCAACAACAATACTGTATGAGGATGTATTCTGATGGAAGTGGAAATCTTCAACATAAAGAAAAACCAACTCACTTCCAGTTGATCAATGATGGACAGAGGTAGCTACACCCAGAGAAGAAACACTGGCAAGTGAATGTAAATTGTTAGCACTAATATCTGTCTGCCCAGGTTGCATGTACCTTCGGAATCTAATGTTTATTGTGCAACAAGAAAATGATATTCACACACACACACACACACACACACAAAAAAAAAAAATAAATAAAGAAAGAAATCAGCAAATGCTACAAATTAGGGCTTGATATTGTCTTGCTGATTTTCTAGACTAAAGAATGTAGTAAAGAAAATTAAGATTAAATGTAAAATTGTGATATAAATATAAGAAAAAAACTATATGAATGGTTCATTATAATTCAATACCTTTTACTGGAATTAAATATCTAAAAGTGTTTCCTTATCTCCCAGAATTCTTCAGCATATATTGTCATTTACTGTGGATATAACTTGTATGTATCCTACTTATTTATGTGTTCGAATATACTCTTTGAGTTCAAGGATTTTTTTTTTTTTTTTGGTAATCCCAGTGCTTAGCATAATTCATTACATAAAATAAGCAATGAATAAATATCTGTTGACTATTGAAAAAAAAACAAAAACAAACTAAGAGTTCTACTCTCTTGCAAGTGCTCATAACCAGCAGTGTGGCTTATGCATTGACTGGTGTGCTGGTTCCTTTTTGCCCAAGGTTGTATCTCAGGAGCATAGTTGAGCCTGGCCTTATTAATCATCAGAGATTTCCTCCATCTTCCTAGATTCACAGCCCTGACTCTGCACATTGTACATTTTTCTAGGAGGTGAAAGTTTCTCTACTTCCTGCTGAGAGTCCTAGAAACCCATCTAGATCCACCTAGTCCATTTGGTGTTTCTATTGAGTTAGTGTGGACGTGTTTTCAATTCATTAATGTCTGGCCTAGGTTCTTTCTTAGGATCTTCTTGGCTGATACCAGGAAGTCCCCTATTCTGCTCAAAATCTTCTCGATTTTTCACCAGTTTACTTTCACCCTGAAGTGTAAATGTATTCTTTATATGGGAAAAAATCTGTATATTCACCTATTCTGCTATCATCCCAGAATCCTCCCTTTGTTAATTCTCTTTTCATAATTTTCTTGCATTCTTCTCATTTCTTTTCTCAATTTTCCCTTTCATACTCAACTCTTTTTTTAAAAGTCTGCCAGGAGTTCTTGTTAAATTCTATTATCATTTTTTTTTCTTTGAAGTTTTGGTTATAGCTTTTCCCACATTATTCTTTTGTCAGTTTTTGTCTTGATCTTCCCTGCCACAATAGTAGCTTTTAAGAGACAAAATCTTTTTTTTTCCATTATTATTTGTTCATTTTTTTTTCTAACCTATTTCTTGAGTCTGAACTTTATGTTAAGGTTGGCTTCTGTTTCCCTGGGGATGGGGAAATACTGTCCCAAGATTCAGGATTTTTTATCCAGTTTTCAAAGTTAATTATGGGCATCTTCAAGTTGTTTCTAATATGGTGTGTTGAGGGGCAGGGTTGCACCTTGCTCTTCTGGTCTATGTTTACTACTACTCAGAAGCTATAAGTACTAGTACTCCTCTTGGATCTGGAACTGTAACCATATCTGAGATCCCCTGCAACTTTAGGCCTCAGTGCTTCTGAATGCCTATGGTACTGTGTCCTAGATCTGAGTATAGGCAATAGAGTTGCCAGCCAGTGTATCCTCCTCTTTAATCTCTTTGTGACTATTTGGCTGACTCCCTTACAATCTCTGCTTTTAAAATTCACAAAGCTGTTACTACTACAGCTACTCTAAGGCTTGTAATTATTGCTATCACCATGGGGCTGATTTTGGGGGGACCCTCAATTTTGTGTCACAGACCTTTCTTGTTGACTTTATAATTTGTTTTAACCTGGAAAATTTCTCATCTTTATCTTTTCTTCTCCACAAATCAATTTGAGGCATTGTTTTAAAGTTTGGAGGAGAAAGTTAGGAACGTTTAAGTGGGTTGCTACTTCTAATTTTCCATTTTAGATTCATCCCACAATGATTTTCTTATTGTCTATCTTTGGAAGGCTTAAAATCTGTACAAACTTTTAGCAAGCTTTTGGCTTGTTATTTTGGGTAAAACCCAATGGGAACTTTTAAAATTATTATATTCAAACCATATCATTAATGCTGCAAAATATTAGGTCACCAGAGGGATGAAAGGTGTTTATCCCCTTTATATAATCCTATGTAATCTGTGAATAAGGCAGGTGGTACTTTTTGTCTTCAATTGAACTTTGGGTAACTTAACAAAGTTACTGTGACAGTCTCTATAGTTGTTCCTGATCTCATCCATATCTTAGAGCTGAGAGTTCAGGTTGAAGGAAATCAAATTATGTTTGGCATTTCCCCCTCTTTTCTTATGCTTGGTATCAGTCAAAAATTGTTTTTACTTAGAAATGAATCAAATATCTCTTTCTCATCCTTCTTCAGGAGTATTGGAGTTGATGAGGTACAAGTTCTGAAGCTGTTTGCTTGGAAGAATTCATAGACTCAGACCATATCCAAGACAAGGGCAAAAGTTTATTATAGTGCTGTAAAGTGGATTTAGGGGAAATGAGAAAGAGGGAAGGGGCCTTTTAGGGAAAGAATGCAGAGCTAGATGTGCTAACTATGCTAATTGTATTCCCAGCAAATCAACTGGCACTCAGTGGTCATCCTGTTTATTTCTAGTCAATGTTCTGTTTATACAAGATAGCCTCAGGAGTTGACAGATATAGTGTAACTTCTAGATTGTATATGATAACAATGGGAGTCAATGCAAGATAGCTCTGTCTGTGCAAGCTAATTCTGTCAATATAAGATGATTGTTCATGATCAATATGTTTCTGCAGCAAGAAAAGATTGTTTTCCTGACTGGGGTCTACTCAAGACTGGGTTACTGTCAGTGTCATGATCTTTTGTTGGTCTGTTCATTTTTTTATTTGACTCCTCAAAATGGTACCCAAAATCTTTTGTGGTATAAGACAAATTTGTCATCTTATGAAGTTGCTTTCTGCTGAGATTGGTTGTAAAGATATCCCTACCTTATTGGGTCCTATTCAAGGGATATGATCCTTAGCAAACATTCAGAACATGATTGATAGAAGATCCAGTGAACGATGAAGCTTCAATTAAGGCAACGTTTAGTATACACTTTGAGTGAACATCTGGAAGAGTATGGCCTGGAGCCTAGTGGAAACAAATTTTGCAAGAAGTTTAAGCAAGCAAGGATAAAAAAAGGTGTAGGAGGAAGATAATTAGTAATGGGATAAGTATAGGAGTAACAAAAATAAAACAAAAAGAGGAGCTAGAGTCCCCATGAAGAGTAATGCTTTGGGGAAGAGAGAGCACCATGGATTTCTCCAAGTAGTTGCCCTCCAGAATACGTTCAGGACAGAGTTCTGCCTGTTGGGGGTTGTTAAAGTAAATGCTGCAGGAGGTACTGGACAGCACACAAATGCTTCTACTAGAGACAGGGAGAAAATCCAGGGTTGCTCCGTCATCTAAGATACATTTGCTAGGGAATCTGTTCTTGATTTATGTCACACTGGGATTCATTTTACCTCCTCCCCAGCATTTTTGCCACTCATCCCATAAAGAAAGGTATAGTCTTTAGGGGCCCAGATGGTTCTGGTTCATAAAAAAGTTCTGTGCCTAAATGCCACAAACATCAGAAACATTGAACATCAATATCCTAGGAAGGAGAGACATCTTCAAAAGATGAATAAGAATATCATAATCAGAGTGGGCTGAGACATTATCATTTAATTTTGAGGTAACATTTATAAAGTGCTTTTGAGATTTTTTGTAGGCAACTCTTTTTAATCTCAGACATCATTGTAGACCCAGAATAGCACTTAATCACCCAATTTTCAACTCAGCATGGAATCTCTGCTGCTTTACTCTTACAATTCACTAAAATTTGAAATCTGCATCTTTTGCTACTTAGCAAATCATAGTTTAAGAGAGTGGATTACAAAATTGCTTCTAAAATAATGACTCCTCACTTTGCAAAGTCTAATCCAATAAAATAACATTCAGAAGGATTGTTTTTTATATATGAATTTTAATCAAATTTAACACCAATTTATCGATATTTATTTCTAATTGGTTACATAGAGAACAATTCTTTTGCTACAAATTATGCTACAACTTCCTACAATTTCCAACTCACTGAAAGAAAAAAAAAATCAGAACTTTGGAAAATCTTTGCCACCCTGCTTTTCTAACCTAGGAAGAAACTGAAGTAAGACATAAAAAGAACACCTTGTACCTCTAAAAGGTATATTTAATGTACATGACCCTCTGTGGTTCATTGAACACTCACTCTTTTATATACTTCTTTTGAGAAGCTACAAAGGAAAGACAACCTGTGAATTCTCTCCTGGTGTGCTTTAAAAAGATTTTACTGATTGATAGTAACTGACAACCAGAAACGAAAGGACATTTAAATTGATTTCTCCATAAAAGTATATTTCAAGATCTGCGTTCTCAGTGAAGAAAGCACATCAGATCCCCTAACATCTGCTTCACACCATAAATAATACATGTTTATTAATCTTACATGGCATTAAACAAATTCATACTATAATTGTATCATTTTTTTTCCTCCCTCCTTGCTACTTTAAAGGAGATCAAGGTGACTTCAAGCAGGCAGTAGCAGCATCCAGGAGCTATTACTAAGTGGACATAACATCTTGTGGGTTTATATAGTACTATCTCTGCATATTCTTTTGCTTACTTAGGGAACGCAAAAGCCTTTACACTTAAATCAATTTTTATGTGAGCCACTGTAACACTTCCATTGAAAATTGCTTTCAAAATAGATTCAAACCAGTGCTGTGCTTTGCAGATTGCTTTGACCATGAAATTCTTCCTGACTAGCTTGGAAATATAACCTTTTATCTGAACAAACATTATATGCAAACAAATTTATGAAATAAATCTTTCCTTAAAAATAGATGACAATGCATTTTTAGACTAGATTACTGCTAATAGAAGCCAATGATCTAGGAGTGATTTTGCTATTTGCAGAGGATCTGCCTGAGTTGTCTTCAAGATTGTATTCATTTTTTGCTTCCTTCATATGTGTGACCTATTAACCAGACTTACTCATTATGTCACAGATGCCCAAGTTTTTCTGGTCTAGCAAATCACCTATCCTTTAGGCTACTCAGCAGAGATCAATTTAGCAAAAAGGAAGGAAAAAGGTTCACTGTTCTGTAACCTGCTCCCAGTTTGGCCTCACCTGGGGAAAAGCTCAGTAGGTTCTCAGTACAGTCACATTGCCATCTAAAAATTCTCCCTAGGTTTATTATACCCGGTAATGAACGAGGCCTATGCATAGGTCAGCAGGAACAGAATTAGAACTGAAAGAGAGTTAAAAGAATTATTATCTCTAGATAGTCTTCTGTAGAAAATACCCTATACTGAAACAAGTGTATAGGTCATAAAACGATAAAATTATCAGGTAAATTATGTATTTGACAGGTTGTCAAATTGTCATAGTATTGACAGGAAATCTGCTTTTTTTTTCTTTCAGTATTCCCATTTGCACTCAATTATACTGATAGTTTCATCAAAGATAGATTTAGTCTGAATCATAGATCCCTTATTCACACAGATTATCTTACATATTAGGATTTCATTGTCAAGTATAAAAGAAAGCTTGAGTTGCTTTTACCTCTGTTTCATACTTCTAAGACCTTTTCATCTTGGCATTGATGATAAGAGATAACAGAAGGATGAAATGCATGGAATCATTGGGGAAGTTGAAGAGATTTGCAAATTAGTAAATATTATTGAAATAAAAGTGTCAAGAAAATAAATATAGATAAGAAAATAAAGATAAGAAAAACATGGAGGAGAACAGAGAGGAATGAGGCAAATAGTAAGAAAAGGAAACTTTAATGATGAAAAAAATTCTGTCCAATATAAATGTTGTATAAATGTTCTTCAAACAGTTGTTGTTTAATGTATTTGCTGAATTAAAGTGAAAAAGAAAAAAAAAGGAAAAGAAAGAATTCGGAGGGAAATGAAAGACTTATTGTATAAGATGTATATATCATCAGTTACTTTGTTGTCTGGTTTATTCATTTTTATTTATTTATTTGCCTTTTTACTAAAGGTTCAATGGGAGGGGAATATAGAGGAATGACTGATCTTATGGCCACAGATCAAAGATATAGAAAGTGGGCATAGTTCCAAATTGCTCTCCAGAATGGCTGGATTCTTTCACAACTCCACCAACAATGTATCAGTGTCCCAGTTTTCCCACATCCCCTCCAACATTCATCATTATTTGTTCCTGTCATCTTAGCCAATCTGACAGGTGTGTAGTGGTATCTCAGAGTTGTCTTAATTTGCATTTCTCTGATCAGTAGTGATTTGGAACACTCTTTCATATGAGTGGATATAGTTTCAATTTCTTCATCTGAGAATTGTCTGTTCATATCCTTTGACCATTTATCAATTGGAGAATGGTTCGGTTTCTTATAAATTAGGGTCAGTTCTCTATATATTTTGGAAATGAGAACTTTGTCAGAACTTTTGCTTTTAAAAATATTTTCCCAATTTCTTACTTCCCTTCTAATCTTGTTTGCATTAGTATTGTTTGTACAGAAACTTTTTAGTTTGAAGTAATCAAAATCTTTTTTTTTTTTGTGATCAATAATGATATCTAGCTCTCCTCTGGTCATAAATTCCTTCCTCCTCCACAAGACTGAGAGGTAGACTATCCTCTGTTCCTCTAATCTATTTATTATCTCCCTCTTTATGCCTAAATCATGGACCCATTTTGATCTTATCTTGGGATATGGTGTTAAGTGTGGATCCATATCTAATTTCTGCCATATTAATTTCCAGTTTTCCCAACAGTTTTTTCCAAATTATGAATTTTTATCCCTAATGTTGGTATCTTTGGGTTTGTCAAAGATTAGGTTGCTATAGATGTACCCTTTTTTGTCCTTTGTATCAAATCTGTTCCACTGATCTACCGGTCTATTTCTTAGCCAATACCAAATGGTTTTGGTGACTGCTGCTACATAATATAGCTTTAGATCAGGTACACTTAGACCACCTTCCTCTGAGTTTTTTTTCATTAGTTCCCTTGCAATTCTCGAACTTTAATTCTTCCATATGAATTTTGTTGCTATTTTTTCTAGGTCATTGAAATAGTTTCTTGGGAGTCTGATTGGTATAGCACTAAATAAATAGATTAGTTTGGGGAGTATTGTCATCTTTATTATATTCACTCGGCCTATCCAAGAGCACTAAATGTCTTTCCAATTATTTAAATCAGACTTTATTTTTGTGGCAAGTGTTTTGTAATTTTTCTCATATAAATCCTGACTATTCTTTGGTAGATGGATTCCCAAATACTTTATATTCTCAACATTTGTTTGGAATGGAATTTCTCTTTGTATCTCTTGCTGTTGCATTTTGTTGGTGATATATAAAAATGCTGAAGATTTATGTAGATTTATTTTGTATCCTGCCACTTTGCTGAAATTTTGAATTATTTCTAATAGCTTTTTAGCAGAGTCTTTGGGGTTCTCTAAGTATACCATCATGTCATCTGCAAAAAGTGATAGTTTGATTTCCTCATTTCCTACCCTAATTCCTTGAATCTCTTTCTCGGCTCTTATTGCCGAGGCTAGCATTTCTAGTACTATATTGAATAGTAATGGTGATAGTGGGCAACCTTGTTTCACTCTTGATCTTACTGGGAAAGGTTGCAGTTTATTTCTATTGCATATTATGCTTACTGACGGTCTTAAATATATGCTCCTAATTATTCTAAGGAATAATCCATTTATTCCTATACTCTCAAGAGTTTTTAGTAGGAATGGATGTTGGATTTTGTCAAATGCTTTTTCTGCATCTATTGAGATGATCATATGGTTCTTATTAATTTGATTATTAATATGGTCATTTATATTAATAGTTTTCCTAATATTAAACCAGTCCTGCATTCCTGGAATAAATCTTTCTTGGTCATAGTGTATTATCCTGGTGATGATTTTCTGAAGTCTTTTTGCTAATATCTTATTTAAGATTTTAGCATCAATATTCATTAAGGGCATTGGTCTATAATTTTCTTTCTCAGTTTTCAATCAACCTGGTTTAGGTATCAGTACCATGTCTGTGTCATAAAAGGAGTTTGGTAGGACTCCTTCATCCCCTGTTTTTTCAAATAATTTATATAACATTGGGGCTAATTGTTCTTTAAATGTTTGGTAGAATTCACATGTGAATCCATCTGGCCCTGGGGATTTTTTCCTGGGGAGTTGATTAATACCTTGTTCTATTTCTTCTTCTGAAATGGGACTATTTAAGCAATTTATCTCCTCCTCTGTTAATCTAGGGAGCCTATATTTTTGGAGGAAGTCATCCATTTCACTTAAGTTATCAAATTTATTGGCATAAAGTTGGGCAAAGTAACTCCTTATTATTTCTCTAATTTCCTCTTCATTGGTGGAAAGATACCCCTTTTAATTTGTAAGACTGACAATTTGATTTTCCTCTTTCTTTTTTCTGATCAAATTTACCAAAGGTTTATCTATTTTATTGGCTTTTTCATAAAACCAACTCTTGGTTTTATTTATGAATTCAATAGTTTTTTTTTTACTTTCAATATTATTGATTTCTCCTTTTAATTTTTGTATTTCAAGTTTAATTTTTGGTTGGGGGTTTTTAATTTGGTCTTTTTCTAGCTTTTTAAGTTGCAGGCCCAATTTGTTAATTTTCTCTTTCTCTATTTTCTTCAAATAAGCCCCTAAGATATAAAATTTCCCCTTATTACTGCTTTAGCTGCATCCCACAGATTTTGGTATGATGTCTCATCATTGTCATTATCTTGGGTGAAATTATTAATTATTTCTATAATTTGCTGTTTCACCCACTCATTCTTTAAGATGAGATTGTTTATTTTCCAATTACTTTTTGGTCTATTTACCCCTAACTTTTTACTGAATGTAGCTTTTAATGCATTGTGATCTGAGAAGAAGGCATTTATTATTTCTGCCTTCCTACATTTAATTTTGAGATCTTTATGTCCTAATATATGGTCTATTTTTGTATAGGATCCATGAATTGCTGAGAAGAAAGTATATTCCTTTCTATTGCCATTCAGTTTTCTCCAAAGGTCTATCATACCTAGTTTTTCTAATGTTCTATTTACTTTTTTAATTTCTTTCTTATTTGTTTTGTGGTATGATTTGTCTAAATCTGAGAGTGCAAGGTTGAAATCTCCCACTATTATAGTTTTACTGTCTATTTCTTCTTGTAATTCTCTTAACTTTTCCTTTAGAAAGTTAGATGCTATACCACTTGGTGCATATATGTTTAGTATTGATATGGCTTCATTATTTATGCTACCTTTCAGCAGGATATAGTTTCCTTTCTTATCTTTTTTAACTAGATCAACTTCTGCTTTTGCTTGATCTGAGATAAGGATAGCTACCCCTGCTTTTTTGGCTTTAGCTGAAGCATAATAGGCTCTGTTCCAACCTTTTACCTTTACTCTGTATGTACCTCCCTGCTTTAAGTGTGTTTCCTGCAGGCAACATATTGTAAGGTTCTGATTTTTGATCCAATTTGCTATCTGTCTCCGTTTGATGGGAGCGTTCATCCTATTCACATTTACAGTTAAAATTACTAATTCTGTATTTCCTGCCATCATATTATCCCCATATTATGCTTTTTCCCTTGCCCCCTGATCCCCCTCTCCGATATTTAATTTACAGACCCCCCTTGTGATGTGTAGCCCTCCCTTTTCTTTGTATCCCTCCCCCCTCCCTCCAAGTTGCTTCCCTTATTCTCCTTTTTCTTTTCCCTTTTCCTCTCCCCCCTTTTAATGAGGTGAGAGAAAGGTCTCTGAAAAACAAATATGTCAATTATTTACTCTTTGAGCCTCTTCTGATGAGAGTAAGATTTACACAGATTCTCCCCCTCTCTAAATTCCCTCAGATATGGTGTATTTTCTATGCCTCTTCCTGGGATGTAGGTTTCCCTCTTTTTATCACACCCTCCCCTTTTTCTGATACTACCTCCTTCCCTTTACTACACCCCCTCCTTTTTTTTTCTTTTATATCAGTAAAATGAAATTATCCATGTGTACATTCTATATACCCACAAGAGAGTTACAGTTCTCAAGGGTTCTGTGTACCTTTTTCTGTTTCTCTTCAGTCTTGGATGTAGATCAAATTTTTTGTTTAAGTCTGGTTTTTTTTCTTAGAAACATATAGAATTCCTCTATTTCATTGAATGACCATCTTCTTCCATGGAAAAAGATGCTAAACTTAGCTGGATAGTTCATTCTTGGTTGCAATCCTTGATCTTTTGCCTTTCAGAATATCAGGTTCCAGGCCCTTCTATCTTTTAATGTGGAGGCAGCCAGATCTTGAGTGACCCTTATTGTGGCACCTTGGTATTTAAATTGTTTTTTTTTTCTAGCTGCTTGCAGTATTTTCTCCTTAGTGTGGTAATTCTGCAACTTAGCCACAATATTCCGTGGTGTTCTTTTTTTAGGGTCTATTTCAGAAGGAGTTCGATGAATTCTTTCCACATCTACTTTCCCTAGTGTTTCTATTATCTCTGGACAGTTCTCTTTGATAATTTCCTGTAAAATAGAATCTAGGCTCTTTTTTTGGTCATAGTTTTCGGGAATTCCAGTGATCCGCAGATTATCTCTCCTTGATCTATTTTCCAGGTCTGTAGATTTTCCCAGTAAGTATTTGACGTTGTTTTCCAGCTTCTCATTTTTTTTGTTTTTTGTTTTGTTTTGTTTGACTGATTCTTGGGTTCTCAATAAATCATTCATTTCTATTTGTTCCATCCTGAGTTTTAAGGAGTTATTTTCTTCTTTCTCAGTTTTTAGTTCTTTTTGTAAATGACCAATTTCATTTTTAAATGAATTATTTTGCTCTGTTGAATTTTTTTCCATTTCCCTAATTTTTTTTTTTTTTGAGAATTATTTTCTTTTTCCAATTCAGGAATTCTATTTTCTTGAGACTTTTTTATCTTTTCCAATTCAGAAATCCTACTTTCCTGTGATTTTTTAACATTTTCTAATTCACAAATTTTGTTTCCCTGCATCTCCTGTCAATTCTTTATTTTTTCCAACTCCAATTTCAGGACGTTGTTACTCTCTATCATAGCTTCCCTTTCCTTTCCCCATTTTTCTTCAAACTCCCTTAATTTTTTAATAGTCTCTTCTAGGAGAGAGTTATGTGATGGGGGGCAGGAATTATTCCCCTTTAGGTTGTTATCTGCTGACTCTCTGCTGTTAACTTCCTCGGGGTTGGATACCTGCTCTTTCTCTGTGTAGAAGGATTCTATGGGTTTTCTGGGCTTTTTGCTCATACTTGAAAAATCTTTTGGGGTCTGTCCCTGGGGTAGGAAATTATTTCTTTCTTCCTTTACCAGCTTCCTCCCAGACCAGATGGATGCAGCGGCTCCTGAGCCTGAGCTAAGAGAGAGCTCTGGGAGAGTGTTCCCCACCCCCTCCCTGGAAGTGCCTCAGAGGTGACTAGCACTGCTGTGCCTGAGGGCACTGTGTTCTAGCGGCTTCCCTGAGGTTTGAGATTGAACAGTATAGATGGCACAAAGCCCATCCTATGCGTCCCGGTGGGGCGTGGATGTCTGCAGCAGGTGACGTGAAAAGCCCCTGTGCTCAAACTGGAAGTGTCTGCCAGAAACCAAGTTCCCTAATTCAAAGGTTCCACTTCTCTTGGACTTTCGGTGCTGAGTTCCACACCCTCCAGCTGTGCTAGGCTGTGTGCGTTGCCTTGGGCCGTATCAGCCCACTTCTCAATCTCTTAATTAGTCTCAGGTGGGAGTTAGGGGCCACACCCCCCAGTGCTGAGATATGCTGAGTCACCCCCAGGATCCAGGAAGATCTAATCTATCTGAATTTTTAAAGTAGTTTAGATTTCTCTTCTGAACTGCTATATTATAAGCAGAGAAGAGCTAACAGCCTGTGCCAGATTCCTTTATCTCAGTGGCTTCTCTAATCCCAGAGCCTCTCCCAGAGTGAATGGCGCAGTATGCTAGCACCCGGCCGTCTGTACTGGCCTCTCTTCTTCCTCCCCTGGGAACTGACCTTTTCTGTTGAAACTCCAGATTCTCTTCAGGTGGTAAGTTGTGCTTCCAGTCCTTGTGGTATCTATCAGTCCAAAGCTATTTCTGAGGCTGATTTATCTAATTGGTTGTGAGGGAGTAAGGATGTTCACAGAGTCGTGTGTTTCTTCTCCGCCATCTTGGCTCTGCCCCTATTTGTCTTTTTTTTTTTTTTTTTAATGAGATGGAGAAGGAAATGGAAAACTACTCAATTTTGTTTGTCAAAAAAACTTCAAATGAGATCAAAGAGTTGAACATTACTAACTCAATTATTAACAATGATAAGATTATTATATATGAAAATCTAGATATTCTCTGCAATTTATAATCTTAAAGAACTGCCTAGGGGCCTTGAAAAGTTAAAAACTTTCCCAAGACAATGAACTACACCAGGGGTTCTCAAACTACGACCTGAGGGCTAGATGCAGCCTCTGAGGATGTTTATGCACCTGCCAGGTTATGGCAAATGGTCTGAAGGGCAGAGACAGAGTGAGTTTTTGTTTTTTTACTATAGTCTGGCCCTCCAACAGTCTGAGGGACAGTGAACTGTCCCCCTATTTAAAAAGTTTGAGGACCACTGAACTAGACAATGCACTAGTATGTTTCAGAAGCTGTAAGTGAATTTTGGTGTTTTAGACTCTAAAGATGCTAATTTTTGTCTATCATTGAGTGCAATCATTGATGAATTCATTGTCACAAAGAGCCTCAAACCTTTTTGAGTTCATTTGGAATGAGAAGACAAGGATTTGTGAAGAAAAAAAAGCTACTAAAAGTGGACTATCTTTAAAAATTAGATATTAGTTCAAGGTATTTTTTTTTCTTTTAATCTGTTTGCTTGTCAATACAGCTTAATGGGGGTTAAATTACTAAAATTCTGCTGTTCTGTAATAGCTTGTACAAACTGAGATAAAAGTAAATTTTGGTTCTCTGATATTCACATTTATTAGCAAGTATTTTTTTTTTAAATATGTTCTATGACAGATGCTGAGCTTGGAGCTAAGGATATAAAATAAAAATGAGAGACTGATCTCATAGAATTCATAATCTGTAAAAAGATGCTTCATTCACTGACCCTTAATAAGACAAAAATAAAGCTGAAAATAAAAGAGGCAGGCCGTAATTACTATAGGATTGTCAACCTTATAAGAAGAGGTGAATGACAAGGTCAAACAAGTTTTCATGGGTTTTATTAAATTAACAGGCAGATGCAGGGACAGTTTTCATTTGTAATGGCAATATGTCACTCATGTGGCCCTCAGTGGTATTTAGGGAAAAAAAGGAAATACTAATATTGTAAATTGCCTCTATCTATGAATAACAACCAAGCTCAATTCTGTGTTAAATATTTATTTATTTTTTTAATTTGAAAAGTGGATCATGTCATTGCTAAACCTTATTGAAGTTCTACTGTCAAAATAACTTTCTGCTTCAGGAAAAAACAACAACAACACAGTTTCAAATGAGGTCAAACTACATATAAGTTCCTCTTACTAATTATACAAATCACTGCCCTCCTGTTAAGCTTTCATTTTTAAGCTGATATAAAAAGGACAAAATGCATGCAAAAACCTTGTCAACAAAGGTTAAGACTCAAATCATGTACAAAATTATTTTAATATGCATATTTTATATGAAAACTTAAATTTGTTAATTTATTCAGATCCTTATATTATGTTTGGTATCTACAACATTAAGGCTAAGGATGAAGTAATATCAAGGAATCCAAAATTATATTTATATTTTATCAGTTTCATCAGCCAGATTTCTAAAATGAAAAATGAAATTTATTTTTATTCCCTGTGTAAACTATGTATTCAACTTTTAAGAAATAAATCAAGTACAATATTGTTTAGGACCAAATTGACTTAGACTGAATGTAAATAGCAATCATTCTGCTTTAGGCAGAAAGGCCAAGGCTTTCTCTCAGATTTATATATTTATTTATTTAGTGTTTTTGTTTTTATTTTTGTTTTTTTTTGGACTAGGTGAAAGAGGAGATTCTTTGCCTCAATTGCTACTTAGGCTTAATCACTTAATGGGCACAGCCTCAGTCAGACTGAGACCTAAAGAATTTAGCTTAAAAAGGTCAAGGTGTCCCACTTCATCCAAGGCCATTTCCAGTCATCCTGATCTATATCTGGCCTCTGGACTCATACGTCTGCTGAAGGGAAAGTGAGGTAGGTGATCTTGCAGAGCTATCCTCCACTTAAATCCAATTCATTTGCATGTCATGGCATCACCTCCCAACACATCACCTTCTTGTTCAGCACATACAAATGCATTGAATCATTTATTGTCTCCAAAAGAGGTAAAATAAGAATGTAGAAAAACAAAGGCACTCATAGAAATGATAATTTAAAGGAAGAATTAACTTAAGGTGGGATAAATGTTAGAAAAGAATATTCAATACCAATCACACACACACACAATTCTCTTATATTAAATACAAGGAATTCAACAATTTTTTCAACATTCTTAAAAATCAAATATGAAATATATCTTTTTAAAATATATGACTAAACTTTCTAAAATGTACATATACATGTACACACACATATACACAGACCATGATTTTTCTGCTATCTTCCAAAAACATTTTTTCAATGAGGAAATTACCAAACCTTAGGGTCACAGTTTTAGATATGATATTTTAAATAACATGTTCAATTGAAAATGGTGAGTGTTAAGTAACTAGGGTTTGGGAAGTTGAGGTGAACCAAGGTGAACTTGGTTGAAAAAAGTTTTAGCATTCTCAATATACCATTATCTCCTTACTTTCTTAGGTGGCAATCCCTCAGTCCAAAAAACAAAAAAACATTTCAGAAGTACTTATTGATTCATCAGCAAGGCCCAAGGTCCTATTCAGTATTCTATAATGATAATTTCACAGTTCTTTAAGGAAAAAAAAAAAGAGACACATTTGTTTTTCTTTTTTGGGGGGTAGTGGGTAGGGAGTCAAGGTTAATTATTGTAAATCTATAGAATTACATTTTAATTATGTTTTATTATTTATCCTATGTATATTATTGTAATTATTGTTTTCTGGATTCTCCTTTCATTGCTTTGCATTAGTTCATATATATCTTTCCTTTTTTTCATTATATTTAATATATCTCATAGAAATAGTATAGTGTAGTCATTTGTCATTACCTGACCATTTGCCAATTTCTAAGCAATCATACTTTAAAAAAATAAGTATCACAAAAATGTCACTATAAATACTTTGATGTTTATTTGTAAACTCCTTAGAGTGAATGGCTAGCTTTAGGTTCTCTGGAGAATAATCATGTACATTTTAGTCACCTTCATATTATAAGTCAAAATTACTTTCCATAAAAATTGAAAAAGTACAGTTACACCAGGTGAACTAATCTCGTTCTTTTTACAACATCATTTTACAAATTTACTAAAAGTGAAATAAACTTCAGAAGCAATTTAATTTGCCATGCACAAAAAAGCTATTATAATATATATATCTTTTTAATTTTTCCTTAATCTCTTCCAGATACAGATCTTGTAGGGATATTGCTGGGTTAAAGGGTACGTAATTTTACATCCCCTTGACCTTAGTTCAAAATTTTTCTTCATAATGGTTGAATCAGTTTTTAGTTCCAGCCATAGTGCACAAGTATCTTAATATTCCCCAATTTCCTCCAACATTTGTTATTTTTCTATTCTGTTACATTAGCCAATCTGGTAGATGTGAGTTGATATCTCAAAAATTGTTTTAATTTTTAATTTTTCTACTCAATAGTGATTAAGAGCATTATACAATATGACCACATATAGTCATATAGCTTTGTGTTTTTCTTTCTTCTTCTGAAATATTCCTGAATGCACATATCTTTTGATTATTTACCAGTTGAAGAATGGAAAAAGACAGGGAGAGAGAGAGAGAGACAGAGACAGAGAGAGAGAGAGAGAGAGAGAGAGAGAGAGAGAGAGAGAGAGAGAGAGAGAGAGAGAGAGAGAGAGAGAGAGCAGTAACTAGTATTGTGAAGGAAATATGCAAGAAATATGAGATGTCAACACATGAACTATTTCCTCTGGAGTATTAATGGGTTAAAGCCCTCAGCAGAAAGTGGAAGTACAAAGGAGATCTAATGAGATTTTCAGAAGAAATAATACCACATTATACTTCTACACTTTCAAGATCTTCTATTATAGCAATACATGAATAGTACAGATATTCCGAAGAAAATTTAAATAAGCTTCCTTTCAATGTATTATCATTTTTTGGCATTTTATTTTTCTCTATTTTTCCATCAGTACAATTCGAATACTTCTATTGTAGCTTTCAAGATTTTTAGGTAAGTTGGGAATTGAAGTAAAGGACCCCTCTTTTGGTTTGTTTTATTCTCATATTTTTATCAAATGTAGATTGCCATGAATCCCAGTAGAGGCATTTAAAAGGCTGCTGAAAGAATTTAATTTTGAAAAAGAAAAACTCCCCCCTCACTATGTGAGTCCATATTCAGTCCCTTGCCATGGGGGGAATCATGTTGGGAATTGAGACCTGTAGTAGATCATGACCATATCCACACAATGATTCTTTTAGTATGATGATTTCTAATCTCCACAAAAGTAATCTTTGAATTCTAAAGTAATTTCTTGTTGTAAAGATTTTGATCTAAATTCCAAAAATGCCATTGTAGTTTTCCTCATGGTTTATATAGATGCTATATAATGGCTAAGTATTGTCAAACTCTTCAACTTATCCTAATTATAATAATAGATTAGAGATTTATTTGGGGGGGTTACTTCTAAAATGAGATATAATGTTAATTTCTATGTTAGATAGTTATTGAGAAAATGGAATATTGAACTCAAAGAAATGATGGTGTGATTTAAAAAAAAATTAGTGCAGCTAGATGGTGCAGTGCATAGAGTGTTGGCCCTGAGTTTAAATCCAGCCTTAGCCACTTCCTAGCTATGTGACCTTGGGCAAGTCATTTAACTCCAATTGGCTCAGTTAAAAAAAAAAAAGAATCATTTTAAAAGGCACATAAAAATGCCTCCTGAATCTGCTTAATTAATAATACCCTCAAATTATTTCAAAGATTTATGAATGAATTTTCAGTCTTAGGAAGATATTATTTCCTAAGAAACTATGACACCCCAATTTAAAAATACAAGCATATACTTAATGGTAAAATCTTGGAAAATGTGAGCTAAAGCTCTTCCTTCTACAGCTTGAATTAATGCTATGATTTTCTAGGAATCAAAAGATTTCAAATAGATGCAGCTCTTAGAAAGTGAATATATCTTTTAAAGGTGAGTTTTTTTTTTTTTTTTTTTAAACTGGTCTATGAACATGCAAGGGTACTTGAACTGGCAATGGTACTCATTTAAGCCCAAAGCAGTAAACCTTCCTAGAGGCTTTTAAAATAATTAATAGTCTGAGTTAGTTCATTATCATCTAAGATGTATTTTAGCTACACATTTTAATATTCTGTTTTTGTTGCAGAGCTATTTAGATACTGCCATTCATTGATAATAAGTCATTTATTCCTCATTAACTGTTAGGATGGATGTAGATATTCATTACAGCCAGACAACAGACTCATTTAACTGCATACAGTACTTGATTATGCACTACAAACGTTGACTGGAATGCAAATTTTATTTTATATTAGTCTCATTTTAGGATTTCATCCTAACGAATGGCTAAAATATCTTATTATCTGGTTTTTTTCCTTGAAAAAAATCTCATTACTTGTACTATAGGAAGCTACAGTACAAAGAACTTGGGAAGTGGAGGGCACCAAAAAGACTATAATTTAGACTGATGTTTCTCTCTGCTGAGACTCCCATGAACTTTTACAATTTGTCTATGAAACCATGCTTTTTCTGTTTCAAATTTATAACCAAGTCACTTTAACCTTAAACCAGATGAGTTTCAGCTTTTAAAAGTAGAAGACCTTAACAAATCATCATAGACCTAGTCACAGTCATGGGCTTTATTGAGCTTTACTGAAATACAGGAATGTGCTTCCTCCCTCCCATAGAAGATGGGATATCAATTTAAATGTATCACAAAGAGAGGAAAGGCATTTAAATAATATTTTATTCAATGAAACTTATTTTTTTTTCAGAAAGATTTCTTAGCTTTTCAAACGGCTTTTATTTCCTTTTCTATCACTTTCCCCCCTTTGGCAATTTGAATTAATATCAAGGAATGGCAACAATCAACAAGTTTTGATAGAACTCTAACTACTCTCCAGGAGGATAAGAGAAGCTGCAAGATCCAGACAATCTCCACCCTTGAAGAGTTTATAGTGTGACTCAGAAAATAAGATTCACTAATATGGAGCAATTAGTAAATCATGCAAGACAGACTATAATTAAATTTTAAATATTGTGGCATAGACTTTAAATACTAAGGGTTTTAAAAGATAATAGTAATTGTGAATATTCTAAGATATCTTCATAGAAAAAATAACATTTCAACTGAAGTCTTAAGTGCTAAAAGAGATTAGATACTTAGAAGAGTAAAAGGAATAAAATTCACCCATTAAAATGGGTTCACTGGCTTCAGTCACCCAGAAAAGTGTCTGAACATATGTACACACATAAAAATAATGGAACATTATTTTCCAGTAAGAAATGACAAATTTAAGCAAATAAGAGAAATTTGGGAAGATTTGAAGGAATTAATATAGGATGAAAATATCAGGAATACCATGCAAAATGATTACAAAAATGTAAATGAAAATAACATAAAAAAGAATGTTAAAAGCTGAGTAATTATAAGTATCAATCTTAGTCTTATAAAATAGAAAATAATATTCTTCAACATATTACAATTTCACTATTCTTTAACAACTATGAAAACAGGGTTTTACATCTACTGTCAAGCTAGTCTAATAATATAAATTGTCTCTTTAAAATGAAAGGTTTAAAGGTATGATTATGTGAGTGGGGAATGTAAGCTGACAGGGGTTCTATGTAATTTGCAGTGATTGTCACTTTGTTAAAATAAGAACACTGTGGTAGTACAAAAGAAGATTTCTGTTAAGAAATAAAGAGGGAGTGCAGAAGACTGGAAAGTAAAATCTGACCAGTATATTAAAGAAGTTAAAAAGCTAAGGACAACTATTTAAAATTGAAGTAGTAGGAAACAAATGTTCAATGAAAGTATTTGAGTTAGTATAGATTGAAATTATAAGAGTTACTGTGTTCTATGTTATTTGATTATGTATGCCACATAGGTCAATCACAATATAGCTTATAAAAAAGCATAAATATATAAGTCTCAATGATCCATCCTCAATGGATGCCTATTGACCTCCCTGAAAATAATTAATCGAGATGAAATAATTTTTAGATTCTAAGTTCCTATTCATTATCACTTAATAAGGAAGGAGTGTATCAAGACATAAAAACCCAAGGCTTCAATTCATGCAAAAGCCAATTCCATATTTCACACACACAACAAATAGAAAAAATATGACATTTATGCAAGAAAATAACAAATAGAAAGTAGAGAAGCTTTGAAGATTAGACTATATCAGAAAATATTATTTTTTGTCTCACATTGGGAGCAAGATCTCAGCTAGAGAAATTCTCTGATGCAATAAGTGTTACAAGGTGGGGAATGGGATTGTAATATTTGTAGCAATTCCTTGACGTGTTAGATTTTTTTTCCTGAAGTGTTTCTACCTTTGCAGAAGCTTGAAAAAACCTCTATATCCATGTATCTTTATCATAATTTGAAACCAGAAGATCAAATATCTTCCCCCCCCCCAATCTCACCCCAACTCATTCCCTCACACAAGCTCAAAGCATTGAATAATTAATTTCCAATGGTGAAACTTTTATACTATAGGAAAGTGATATGAGAATGGTAGTGTTCTGAAGGTAAGATTAGAAAAAAAGTAAGATTTGATTTAGAAATAAACAAAATTAAACCTTATAATAATCATTGTTTGCATTAATGAAGGCCTTGTTAAAATATTGGTACTTGATGGGAAGAAGGAATGTATTTGAAAAGTACTTAATAAGGAAAATGAACATATCTTACATACTGAATGGATAAATCAAATGAAGGAGGAAGAAAACTGAAATGTGTTTATTTTGAACTTGATGCAACTACAATACAAAGAAATTTACGAACATTGGAAGTGCATGCTGTTTTATATTTTATACTTGTTTAATAGAATAAAAAC
This sequence comes from Sminthopsis crassicaudata, assembly GCF_048593235.1. Classification (NCBI taxonomy): domain Eukaryota; kingdom Metazoa; phylum Chordata; class Mammalia; order Dasyuromorphia; family Dasyuridae; genus Sminthopsis; species Sminthopsis crassicaudata. Next base: position 312,700,409 of record NC_133617.1, on the reverse strand, counting down.
ATAGTCTAAATATTTTTAAACTACAAATTTTTCCTTCAGAAATATATCAGCCATTAATCCAGGTGACAAGTTGAAAACAAAATAGAAACATATGAAGTATATGTGGACATATCTCTCTCATGAACCCAGGAAAACTTCTATAAACTGAGGCAATGAAGTAAGAAGAACCAAGATAAAAATTATTCGATTATGATAATTGATGAAACGCCATCACCCTCCACTGGAGAGGACTTAGAATACAGAATTTTTTTTTTCAAACTTGCTAGCATACTGCATGTTTGTAATAAGGGTCTTTTTTTCTTTACTTTCCCAGGAGAAGAGAAGGGATAGGAGAAGACTAACTTCATCGATGTGATTCAGTCATTCAGATGATTAAATAATCATAACATATCTGAACTATACCCAATCATGTCACTTATATAAATTACTAAGTTTTATGATCTTATATGCTGCCTTATAAGCTAATTTGACTACTTGGCATTCAGACTTTATAATGATTAAAGGAAAGAATGAAATAATCAAATTAATATCTTTCCAAAATAAAATTTATATATGTTTATTACACAAGTGATATATTATAAAACTTTAAACATATAGAAATATGAATTATTCTTATATGTCATAATTGCTAAAGTAAATAACTTTGAAAGATAGATTTAGTTGTCTGATGTTTGAACGTGATTTTTCAATCCCATTAAAACCTCTGATAGTCAATATTTTTGTTATTTCACTTGTCATAGTCTACCTTTCATTATCATTGTGTTGATCTGAAATCTCTACTTACAAAGTTGCTTTTATAAGGTACCATAGATGATTAAATTGATATGTGGTTCTTTATCTTAGTAGATTCTAAATAAATGGCAATGATGGTAAATGTTCTTTGTTCTCAGAAAGGAACAAAATCACATCACTTTGTTAAAGTCAAGTTAGAGTAGGTCAGACCATGACTGATGAAACTAATATGAGCTCAAAGCACTCTGTCATAAGTGAGGCACAAATAGTCCATATAAATATTTGGTACAGATTCTCTAATTTTGCACATCTCACATTTCTTCTGAGCTACTTCAATTCGGTTTTGCTAATAGAGTACAACACTTTCTCTGATGAAGGTGCACTATGTTGGTCAGATCTATGGCAGTTTCTCCCATATTATACAATCATATTTAATATTCTTATGAAAGACATTGAGAATGTCCTCATATTGTTTTTTTTCTGATCACTAAGTAAGAGCTTAAGTTATGTGAGTGAATAATCTTTTTGGCAAGCACACATTTGGCATTTGAAAAATGTGGCCAGCCCAATGGAGTTGTGCTCTCTGCAGTAAAGTCTGAATGCTTGAAATGTTAGTCCAAGAAAGGATCTCAGTATTTGGCATCTTATCCTGCAAGATAATCTTCAAAACCTTCCTATGACAATTCAAATGGAAGTGATTAAATTTCCCTGGTATAATGTCCCGGTTTCAGGGGCATACAACAATGAATTCAGCACTATGACTGTAGAACTTCAATTTGGTGATCAGTCTATTACCTCTCCTCTCCCACACTTTCCTTCCGCAGCTCCCAAACATGGAGCTAGCTCTGACAATAATTGACATATTCTATCTTATAAATAAATATTTGTTCAGTGAATGGACAACTTAAAATAAATAGCATTATATTAATATATACTTTCCACATGGATGGCAATGTGACATAGTAAATGTGCAGTGTGTCAGCTTCAATACACACATATCAAGGTTGGTATGTAATACACTATGTCACAATACTTCTCATATGAAAGGAGAGGCACATTGTAAGAATAAGAATAGTCTCATTGTGATTGTACATATGTATGAAACATTTACTTATATAAACAAAGGACATGATTTTGAAGTTAATTAGATATATTAAAGTTTTATATCTTTAAAACATGGATCAGAACAAATATCCTGCTGAAAGAGCACGAGAATTGGAAAAGTTAAGGTAGACTTGATACTAAACTTGCCAGAACTATATTAAAATCATATATTATTTAATTTTAAATGTAATAAATTCCATAATAACTAGCACTTTCTAGTTAATATGAAATTTATTCCATTTAAAATGGAATAAAATGGAGCACTTTCTCTAGGTAGATAATAAGATATATACTTTGGGGGAATTTGAAATTAGTCTTATTTTGAAAGCTAAACCTCATTTTTGTGTCTTTTATAGGCATATTTAAGCCATATTTTGCCTTTTCATTTGGAACTATAAACTTTTTTTGTTTGATGTATATAATACTTGTTAATATGTGTACATGATACATAAGTATATATATATATATATGTGTGTGTGTGTATATAAAAGACATATGTGAATACACACATGCATGTACTGTCTGCACATATACATCTGCAAGTATATGAATATTTGTAGAAATACTTATGTAGTATAATGACCCCAAGGCAACTTCATTTTCAGAAAATTTAATGTCAACAGATTGGAGTGTGTGTTTGAAAGAACAACCATTTGTATACTATATTTATATATATGAACTGGGCATTTGATCCTGACAGAAAAGAGGATTTTAGAAAATTATGACAAAATTTGGTTGCCAAGAGAAGTTCTAAAGTGTGTTATTTTCATGATAGCATATTTGCCTAGATTTATTGTTGCTTTTTAAAAAATAACTGTCCCTGTGCAAGAAAGAATTAAAGACATTAATAAATCCATGTTTCATTCTTTAAATACTGTTTTCAACTTTAATGACACATGGTATCATGTTACATTATTTAATAGTAAGTTATGTGGAGTATAGAGTTTTTTTATAATGGGACATGTTTATGTATGAGTGTGAGTATTTGTCATGGTGAAGTAAATGCTAAATATTAAATTCTTTATTGAGTAAATGAGAAAATGCCAAGGTGAAGTCACTTTTTTTAATGCTTCCTTTTGACAGCAACTGTAATCTCCAAGGTTAATGGAGAAATGACCCCATCAGTCAAAATCATGAATCAACATATTGTACATATGATAAATTCTGTAACTGATTAGAGGTCATTCAGCTGCATAAATATGTCTGTGCCAGCAAAGCAGAAGGTGATGCTCAATGATGCTTGCTTCTTCCTCAGTATAATAACCTGTTATAAGAGATTGTACAGGATGAGAACACCAGTGAATTTAATTACTGCTTCAAAACTATGGAATACTGTCATTAGCATAAATATAATTCCCAGCATTAAATGAATTTTATTCAAATAGGACTGAATTTTTTGGTAATATCTATCTTTATTTTTTTAGTTATATAAAGGGTTAAACATTCTCTTGGAAATTTTCCTGGTCTAGTGCATGAAAGTCAATTTTTATTTTTTATTTGGATTATAGTCTGATATTCATTCATTAAATACATATAATCTACAACACAGTGATTCCATCATAGCCATTTTAATTTTAGATAAATATTCAAAGAGAATTCTTAATTGAGATAGTATAATCTGTATCTACTACCAAAAAAAAAAAAAAAAAAAAAACAAACAAACAACGCATGGCAATAAGAATAATAGTTTTTACTTCCATTGATAAAGCAGCATTATATGGATGAAAACTTGCATGAATTTATCTATCATATATCATTTTATTCTGGTGATGATCTTTTTTCCCCTTCCTATTTACAAGAAAAAATATGCTTGGTTCGAACATTAAGGAACATATTTTATTTATAGCTAGGCAGACTTCAAATTCTTCATCTTAAATCCATGGTGAACTTTAGGGAAACCTTTAAAAAACTCAATTATGTTTAGGCTAGGCTTTTACCCCAGCTTCAGGTTCCAGAATTCTAATAGTCTAGGGGAAAAGCAACTAACTCTGAAAGTCTACCCATCTAAAAAAAAAAGCTTTAATGAATGCTGTTCTCTAGCCCCCCATCAACAAGATTTAGTAAAGGTGTCTTTTGCAATGAGAAAATATAGTGTACAATTCACTTCCAAAAAGCAACTATTGGATTCTTCTAAGATAATTCTACATTGGCAAAATTCATCGATGGTTTTATTGATCTCCACTCCTAGATGATTTTCCACATGCCTAACAGTCCAACAACCTCTTGGCAAATGCTCTCTTGAGATTGTAATGTGCCAGATATTTTTCAAAGATAAATTTATCCAGAAGCAATGATGAAAAAGGCATTGGAGGTAAACATTTTTCCTGGGGGACTGGCTTATGCAAAGGTCCTTGCTCAAATTTTGGCTGAGTACTCACACCTCAGCCCTTCCAGGTATATTTTTTTTTCCTGTTAAAACCCTGCCACTATCACTACCACCCCCCATACAAACACAAACAACTTGACTTTTATCCATATATTTTTACACAAATTTATGCAAATCCACTGCTCCATGATAATCCCTCACAGCTGTCACTGATCACATATTTTATTGTTATTGCTGCCCACTTAAAGCGAAGACATTTTCCCCCCTAGATCATTAACATAGTACTTTCCTATAGAGTCACGCTAGAATTTATTCTATATGAATAATGTTTTTATCTTTTGTATGGAAACATCATGTTGACTTTCATTTTTTCTTTGCAGAAGTAAGAAACTATGGACATAGAATATGGTATATTCTGTCAGGTATGGTTAATGTGGTGTTGGCTTTTATTGATTTTTTTTTTTACTTTGTTGCGAAGGATTGTTTGCCAGGGAAATGTTAAATAGGAAATGTAGACTATATAAAAATAAAATATATCAATAAGTAGGATGTAAAAAATGAACATTATATTGTTAAACATATTTAGTTTCCATTATGATAAAATTTCTCAAAAGAATTCTTTTCCCTATTTGTGATCCCCTATCATAAAGCCTCTATTTTCTTTATGTTTGATATGGCCTCTGGGCATTATCTCTCTGTAACTTTTATAATAATTATTTGAGTACATCATATATGAACCAGTTTGACACAGTAAGAATTTGTCTGACCTATTGGAAAAAGATTAAAAGATTTTTGGGGTCCAAGGGCATTGTGACTTTTTTAATTTTGGGGTAAACATTGCCCTTTACAATGTCCTGCACATAATAAAAATTTAAGAACGTTCAATGTACAATTGAATTATTAGGAATATGTTTTGTCATTGAAGATAACACTGGAACAAAATCAATCTGAATTCCTTGATTGTTTGCCTTTCAGAACTTCCAAGGAAGACTCTTGGAATGAACATTTGAATTAATTACTTTTTTTTCACCAGAAAAATAAATAGAATGAGATTATTAAAAATATTTTGTAAAAAAATTTAATTTGTTCCTATCATTTAAAACAAAATCACAATATTTGTCTGCATATACTTATCATAAACACAATAAAATACATAGAAACAATGATTAATTTACATTCTCTCTTGGGGTGGTGGTAGAAGTATTGACAAAAAAAAGAAATTTCATCTAAATCCAAAATAATTTAACTGTCAGGTAGAAATTCTATGTTTTATGTATATGTCACTAAAACATACATTTTTAAGTCAGTAATTTGTATTTTAATTCTTAAGTTGCAAATTTGATATTTTACAACAGTAGTTTGAATTTATCTGCTAATTAAAATCAGCAATACTTGGCCTAGTGCAGTCAATTTATGTCTTCTACTCTGTAGAACAAAGTAATATATATTAACATTTTTCTTAATGCCATTATCTCTATACACATTATTAAGTCATTTAATTTCTCTGTCCTTTAGACTTTTCCTTGATAAATTCACAGTTTGAACCAGATAATGTATAAAGCCCTTTCTCAATCTTAATCTATGAGTTTATTATGTGTATGATACCAATAAATCTATTCTTTTTGAATCTCTGAAGTTTTAAAAATTAGTTTATATTAAAATCATTATTTGGACAATCTGTATAACTAATTTTAATGAAATTTAGAAATCAAATGCATTTCTTGGAAGTTACTAAAATTAGTTCAGAATAGCAATAATTATATCTTCTATTTCAATAGGAAAGTTGAGGAAAGGCCATGTGACTAGATCTCAAAAAAATTTAGTATGAGACATTTGGATGTCATGTATTTTTAATAATTGGGCCTGGGGTAAATGATATTAGGTGTCCTTCAGTCTGTCATCATCCTATACTAGAACATGTTCATTATGACTATGAATGTTAAATATTATCTTATAAGCAAATAAATCATAAAAATAGCTTAAGAGGCAGAGGAAGAAAGGTATAGGAACATCATTCATCATTTCTTGATGACAGTGGATAGTTTTATAGTCTATGTTAATTTAAAATCACAGAATTTCAGATAGGAAGGAACTGTTGGCCATCTAATTCTACCTATATTTGAATAAAATTTCTCTCTACAACCACCCAGAAAAGTAATTATCCAACTTTTGTTTTAAGATAATTCATAAGCTTGAACCCACTAACACTAGAGCCATCCTATTCCACTTTTAAAAAGCTCTAAATGGTAAGAAGTTATCAAATAGATAGATATCTGATGCAGCGACAGGTAATTTGTGTGTGTGTGTGTGTGTGTGTGTGTGTGTGTGTGTGTGTGTGTGTGTGTGTGTGTGTGAGTGTTACCTAGTAGTGATGAATTCATTTTACTGTCTAGAGAATGTCTTAAATTTCAACATAACAGAATGCTTTAAAGATTGTTACATAAAAAATAGTTTAGACATGTTTAACTTGGCCTTAAAATGTTAGCAATAGCACACAGAGTAAGAGATTTAGATTAAAAAAAATCTTCTTAACAATTAGAAATATATGAGTGTAAAACATGTACTATAGGAGCTTAAATTTTTTTTTTCACTAGAGATCATCAAGCATTCATATAGTCAAGCATACTATATATTCTTACTAAGGTATGATGTCAACTTGATAACTTTAAGGAGCTATCTAACTGTAAATTTCTGGCAATCCATGAAAATTCAAATGTGTTGACTTGAAGAATGTTAAAGATTGATCAGGTGCCATCCCTGATTAATTTAACGAACTTATAGGGAGGCAAACTTTTGTTTGGAATTTTGTATCTTTTCACAGATGGAATAAGGATGGCTATGAAAGGCTATACCCAGATCTGATATATGGAAATAGAAGGGAGCAAGTCTGATGTGATATAATTTTTACAGGAATAAATCTCTAGACTATTTTAGCTTCTCCAAAGAAATCCATAGGCTTCACAATACTCTCTCTCTCTCTCTCTCTCTCTCTCTCTCTCTCTCTCTCTCTCTCTCTCTCTCTCTCTCTCTCTCTCTCTCTCTCTCTCTCATTCCTCACACACACACACACACACACACACACACACACACACACACACATACACTCTCTCTGTCTCTGTCTCTGTCTGTCTGTATCTGTCTGTCTGTCTCTCTCTTTCTCATACACACACAAGCTCTTTCTCTGTCTCTCTGTCTCTATCTGTCTGTCTGTCGGTCCCTTTCACACACAAGCACATACACAGCACATTGAAAATTATTACCATAGTTTGCTTACACAAGCCTTTATAAATTGCTAAACACTTTACACATATTGTCTCATCACATTATCACATAAACCTAGATATTTATTATTCCCATTTTATAGATGCAGAATCTGAAAAGGCAAAGTTTACATGAATTTCCAGTATTACATAACTAGAAACTGAATGAGCTCAAATTTAAACTCAGATCATCCTGACTGCAGCACTCCACTCACCAATATACTTTACAACAACAAAAATGATGTAAATCTTTATTTCATGGAGGAAGAAAATGGAACTTAGAGACAGTAAGGCAGCTGGTGGCTTAATGAATAAAATGCTAAACATGAATTCAAAATAAACAGACATAAAATCTAACTTCAGGTTTTTTTTTTTTTCACTCTGTATGTGTGTCCGTGTGCATTTTGTACCTTCTTTGTGCCAGACACTATGCTTTTTATAAATACTGTCTCATGTGATCCTCACTGCAATCTCTGAGGTAATACCAAATTTACATTTGAGCAAACTGAGGCAAAAAAAAATGAATGCCCTATTCAGGACATCACTTATTATGATACCCTAAACTAATGTTTCACTTGGTATGAATGAGAATTTTGGTTGTACATCTTTCTAGATGTAGGAAGTGCCAAAATTTATAAACAGCTTCAATACACTATGAGAACCAAAATTTTTGTAGTATGTATATATACATATATATATATATATATATATATATATATATATATATATATATATATGTATATATATACATATATGTACACATATGCACACATATATTTGAAGCAGCTAAATGGCACTGTAAATAGAGTGGCAGGCCTAGAATCCCATGACACTGCATAAATCACTTAATCCTGTTTGCCTCAGTTTGTTCATCTAAAAAACGAACTCAAAAAAGAAAATGTCAAACAACTTTAATATCTTTGCCGAGAAAAAGCCAAGTGGGGTCACTAAAATTGTATTAAAATAAAAATGATTAGAGAAAAAAGAGAAATGATCATAATTTTGATGTTCTTGTTTTTTATGCTGAATCTGACACACCTATACACATATACATACACATACTCTCTCTCTCTCTCTCTGTCTCTCTCTCTGTCTCTCTCTCTCTCTCTCTCTCTCTCTCTCTCTCTCTCTCATACAGAAAGATGTACATATGGATATTTGCATCAATATATTGTAGATGATGTAATAGACCTCTGGTTTGAAGATAGAAACTTCTTAGTTTAAATCTGGCCTTAGAAAATTACTACCAGTGAGCACATTATTTTGTTATTTGATATCTATTTTCCTCAATTTCTTCAATTGCAAAATCTGGAAAATAATAGCAATTACCTCTTACATTTTTGAATGTGGATCAAATGAGATAATATTTTCAAAGTGTTTATTTTACTGCAAGGTATATTGTAGACACTATATAAAATAAATCTATCTGTCTCTATATAGCTATAATTATTATATACTATACTTAAGTATTATATATCATGAAATAGTACTCTAGTATACTATATTATATTAGCATTTTTATTGAAAAAATATACTGCAATGTTAGCACCATCACAAACACCATTACTGCTACTTTTACCACTGTTGCTGCTATCCTCTTTTGTGTTATTTACTACTACTACTACATTATTATACTATCACTACTATAATTACTGATCCTTCTATATAACTAACATTTCAGTATCACTGCTACTATCATAGCACTCCTAATACTATTATAACCACATTTAATAAAACTACTCCTACTTTTATTCCTTGTCCTAATAGCTACTACATATTCCTAGTAATATATGTATATATCTTAATATGTAATATACCATACACATATATTATACATATGCATATAAATGTTTTTATATTTGGTTAATTTCCTTGGGCCTTTTCTAGTCATTCTTTATTTAGATATAAAATTAATCTTCACCCTATTATTCTCTTCTTCAAAAAATTCTCATACAATTGCATTAGATTTAGCCCCATTTTTTAAGTCCTTTACTGAGGCAGATGCTATAAGTCCCTTAATTGATTTTGTTGTTTAAAAATGATAAAATAAAATGCTTCCTTGAGCCTAAACGTATTACCCTACAGACAGATAAAACTTATTATCAAAAAGAAAAAGAAAAACATAAAAAATTCCCTGTTGATTACTATCATTTGGTACCACAACAAAATTGGATTTTTTTCAAAAATTAAAACCATGAGTTAGTTGTAGATTAAGTTTCATGTTGTTCCTTTAGACACATAGCTGAAAAGTGAGGATCAAATCCACAACTGTCAGCAGGGAAGAGAAGAAAATATAGAAAAATGAAAATGAAATAGCAATAAATACCACAAGCATCAATATGATTCCAATAATAAATAAAAACTCTCTTGTGTTTTATGACCTCTCTATTAAATGAAACTGTTTGGCTTAAATTAAATTGCTAGCTTATTGCCTATAAGCCTATGAATTAGTAGCTTCATATATTCTGCTGAAATGAATGTGAATTATCTATTTTGAAAGCAATGAATAAAGTACTTTATAAGAAACTTTTATTTCTTTTTAATAAATATTTGTTTAAGTGATAGCTTTGATGGGGAATAAAGAGATTTAGAACTTAATATTAAATATTTCTATTATAAAGTAATGCTGATAAGAAGTCCAACCCAAACATTATGAAATAATAGAATCGTAAAAGAATTATAGTGAGAGAAAAAAACACAAGTTTATATTAAATTTAATTCGGACATTTCTTTTTTTGCTAAAAGTTTATATAACTGAAACTGAATGTTTTCTTTGGCTAAACATTTTGATACAGCTCCTGAATTATAATTATTAGCAATGGCTATTGTTAGAGGATGGAATAAAGAGAGAAAGAAAATAAGGGAACTAAAGTCATATTTACTCTTTTTAATCATACATTTTCACAAAAATGAAATTCACTAGTGAAAAAAGTTGTAAAATTTAAACATTTCTGAAAATCTAATAATCAGAAATAATCAGGAAATCAGAAAAAAAGCCATTTAAAAAATGTCAGACATAAGGGTCCAAAGGACAAAACATACATGCATCATAATAATAATTTATATTATATGGTGTTTTAAAATTTACAAAGCCAAGCCCTTTGTTTTCAAAATAATATTATAGAACAAAACAAGCAAACAAAATTTCTGAGAACATTGTGATCACATTTGCAATATATTGAACCCATATTATTTTCTGGTGTTTAATAAAACATCATTTGTACCTATAATTAATGTTTCTTTATCAGCAAAATTAACTCATGTCCAAAATATTTTTTGGGGGAGAAATATAACAATGTTTTAAATATTATATTAGGCAACTGAAATGGATGCCATAAAATGGGATTATTGTACTTTGATTTAAGATATATCAGCACCACTATCAAGTGCATTCACATTTACACTTGTGCTGAATTAGGTATTGCTAATTATCTTTCCTATTAATATCCAATTTCATGTATCACACTTATTCCTTATGCATATCAGGGCTTTTATTTGAAAAAAGTACTTAGCAGTTCTAGGTTTTAAAATTGTTGGCTCAAGAATTTCTGGTGGGGGGTGGAAACAAGATGGTGGAGTAAAACCAGGAAACTGTTGGGGCTCTCTCAGTTTCCCTTGAAAAACTAGTTCAAACCAACAGAGTCTAATGGGAAACATTTCCAGCTCAAGACAGACTGAAAAAAAATATCAAGACAAGCTCAGTGTTACTGGGGTACAAAGCATGTTCAGCCTAGCTAAAGTAAAAATTGTGAAAGCCAGTAAGAGAGCCTTAATAACAGCAAATCAGAAACCAAGAACCTCAGGGCTGGATCAGTAGAAGAGTAGATCAGGGGGGGCAGTCTCCAATCCCAGCTCAGAAGGAAAACTCTGAAAAATCAGGTAATTTTCTGCAAACAGCAGACCAAGCTTCCCCATGCAAATACAAAAGTCCCCTATGCTCAAATCAAGGATCAGAGCTGCAGAAGAAAAGGATGATGTCCCTTTATTCCAAGAGCATGCTATCTGTAAAAGTAAAAAAAAAAATTTAAAAAATTAAAAAAAATTAAAAACTATACCTCCAAAAAGAACAGAAAATGAGCAAAAAAACAGAAAAGAAACTTGATGATAGAAAATTTCTGTGGTGACAGGGAAGACCAAAACATCAACTCAGATGAAGACAACATGTCGACAAAGGAAATCTGAAAGACTGATATGAATTGGTCTCAGAAAGCAATTTCTTAAGTGCTCATAAAAATTTAAAAGTCAAATAATAGAGGTAGAAGAAAAATGGGAAAAGAAATGAGAGGTCAACAGCTTGGAAAAGGAAGGAAAAAAAAAACAGCTGAATAAAACAATTCTTTAAAAAATACAATTGGTGAAATGCAAAATAATAATAATAATAATAATAATAATAATAATAATAATAATAATAATAATAATAATAAATAAAAAGAAATAAAAAATCCAATGAAGAAAACACCACCTTCAAAAGTACAAATAATCAAATGGAAAAGGGCCTTAAAAGCTACTTGAAGAAAATCACATGTTAAAAAGTAAAGCAAATGAAAGCTAATGACTCTATTAGATGGCAAGAATCAAAGAAACAAAACAAGAGGATAAAAAATGGAAGAAAATGTGTAGTATCTTATTGGAAAAACAGCCAACATGGAAAATAGATCCAGAAGAGATAATTTAAAAAAATTATTGGCCTACTTGAAATCCATGACCAGAAAAAGAACCTGAATACCATTCTTCAAAAGATCATTAAGGCAATATGCCCTAATATTGCAGAAATAGAGAGGGAAATACTTATTGAAAGAATTCATCAATCATCTTTGGAAAGAGATCCCACAAGGAAAAATCTGAAAATATTTTTGCAAAACTCTAGAACTACAATCTCAAATATATATATGGCAAGCTGGCAGACAAAAGCAAGGGGAGGAGAGGAGCCAACATGGTGGAAACTAGACACATTTCTGCGTGACTTTCTCTAAGATTTGCTCAAATCAATATCTGATTAAGTCTTTGAGTGACAGAACCCACAAATATTTTGAGTGCAACATATTTCAGGAAGAAGATACTATGGAAGAACTTGAGAAAAAGTCTGTTTCAATCAGAAAGGAAAAGATGCTGCAGACCCCACACCACAGCCCAGTGAGCCTGGCACAAGGAGCTGGGACAGGGACCCAGAACACTATGGAATCTTTTTTCAGGAAATATACTATAAAGCTCTTAGGCTACTCTGTCCTGGTTACATGTAAGTATTTCGGCAAATTTTATCTGAGAAACTCAAATCAATTACAAAAGGCCGATTCTAAATCTCTGAACCTCAGAATTCAAGAAAAACAGGATCTGGTCATTTCTATCCAGAACCAAAAATCAATCAGCAACATTGACCCCAGGGCAAAATAAAGTGAAAGTCATTCTTTTGCCTTAAAAGCACACCTCAACCCTTTTAAAAAATGGGCAAAAAAAGCAAAAAGAACTCTGTCCATAAACAGCTTTTTTGAAAAGCTCAAAGGGTAATATGAGTTGGTCCTCAATACACAAGACGCTCTTGGAAGAATTCAAAAATAATTTCACAAAAATGGTAAAAGAAAAATGTGTAAAAGAAATGAGATCTTTGTAGAGGATATGGAAAAGGAAAATGAGAAATTAATTGAAGAAAACTTCTTAAAAACAGACTTGATGAAATGGAAAAAACATATAACTTCTTACAAAATAGATATGGAAAAAAAATATGATGAAAAAAAAAAAAAGATCCTAGGTATCATCTTTCAGGAAATCATCAATGAAAACTGCCGGGATGTCTTAGAACTTGAGGGCAAAATAGCCATTAAAATAATTCACCAATCATCTCCTGAAAGAAACACCAAAATGAAATCTCCAAGCAACATCATAACTAAATTTCAGAAGTATCAAATCAAGAAGAAAATATTACAGTCAGAAGGAAGCCACAATCAGGATTACTCAGAACCTAGCACCTTCCATTTTAAAAGATCAAAAGAAATGGAGTCTAATATTCTAAAAGACAAAGGAACTTGGATTACAGCCAAGAATCAAGTATTTAGTAAAATTGAGCATCACTCTTCAGGGAAAAAAACAAACAAACAAACAAATAAAAAACATAGATATTCAATGGAACAGGTGAATTTTATCTATTTCTGATGAAAAGACCAGAGTAGAATAGAAAAGTTCATCTTCAAATACAGAAATCAAAAGAAGCATAAACAAAAAAAAAAGAAAAAATATATATCTTTCTTTTAAAATTTTAAAAACTGGCGGAGCCAGTTTTAAAAAAAAAATAAATGAATAAAATTTTAAAAACTTATATCCTTATATGGGAAAAGGATAGGTTTAATTTTTGAGATTTTTATTTCTATTATGGATATACTTGGTGGGTACAGGTATAATTTGATTATATTGTGATGATTTAAAAAAGAAATTGGAGGAGGAACCATGATTCTATTGGAAGAAAAAGAAAATGGAGTTAAAATGGGGGTGAATTACATTTCATGAGGAGGAAAAAAGACCTATTGCAATTAAAGGAAAGGGGAGTGGGATGAGCATTATGCAAATCTTACTCTCATCAGATTTGGCTTTAAAAAGATTATCAGAAACATTTAGTTTCACAGTGAAGCTTGTTTCACTCTAAATGGAAGTGGGAGGAGAAAGAAGAAAATGAATTGGGGAGGCTAATAGCAGGGATAACACAAGTAGTATGGCAAAGATATAAGAGAGAAGGAAGGTTGTGTGAGGGAGGTGGTGATTAGCAACAGTACTGGGGAGGAGAGAAAGCTAAGAGAAAAATAAAATTGGGTGAAAACAAGATGGCAAGAAATATAGGATAAATAATTTTATCTGTGAATGTGAATGGAATGAACTCTCCCATAAAATGGAAGTGGATAGCAGACTGGATTAAAAGTGAGAATCCTACAATTTGTTGTTTATAAGAAACTCATTTAAAGCAGAGTGATACATTTAGAGTAAATGTAAATGGCTGGAGCAGAATCTATTATGCTTCAACTGAGGTTAAAAAAAAAAAAAAATTAGGGATAACAACCCTAATCTCAGTTCAAGCAAAATCCAAAATATATGTAATTAAAGGACATAAGGAAGCAAACTACATCCTCCTTAAAGGTATCATAGAAAATGAAGTAATATCAATACTAAGCTTATATGCACCAAGTGGCATAGCATTTAAATTACTAAATGGGGAGTTAAGACAGCTGAAAGAAGAAATAGACAGCAAAACTATACTAATGTGGGAATCTTAGAATTAGATAAATGAAACCACAAAGTATATAAGAAAGAAGTTAAGGAGGTAATAGGAACCTAGAAAAGTTAGGTATGATAGATCCTTGTAGAAAATTGAATGGAGACAACAAGAAGTACACTTTTTTCTTGGAGATTCATGGAACGTATACAAAAATTGACCATGTATTAGGGCATAAAAACTCAAAATAAAATGCATAAAGGCAGAAATAGTAGATACAGTTTTCTCAGATTGTGATGTAATACAAATTATATGAACTAAAAGGACAGGAGAAAATAGATAAAAATTATTTGGAAATTAAATACTCTAATAAAAATGATTGGGTGACATCAATTGGAGAATGGTTGGGTAAAATATGGTATATGAAGGTTATGGAATATTACTGCTCTGTAAGAAATGACCAGTAGGAGGAATACAGAGAGGCTTGGAGAGACTTACATCAACTGATGCTGAGTGAAATGAGCAGAACCAGAAGATCACTGTACACTTCAACAACAACACTGTATGAGGATGTATTCTGATGGAAGTGGAAATCTTCAACATAAAGAAGAGCCAACTCACTTCCAGTTGATCAATGATGGACAGAGGTAGCTACACCCAGAGAAGAAACAATGGGAAGTGAATGTAAATTGTTAGCACTAATATCTGTCTGCCCAGGTTACATGTACCTTCGGAATCTAATGCTTATTGTGCAACAAGAAAATGGTATTTACACACATGTATTGTATCTAGGTTATATTGTAACACATGTAAAATGTATGGGACTGCCTGTCATCGGGGGGAGGGAGTAGAGAGAGGGGGGGATAATTTGGAAAAATGAATACAAGGTATAATATTATAAAAAAATATATAATAATTAAAAAAATGAGTGGGTGAAACAAATCATGGACACTATCAATTATTATATCCAAAAGAATGACCACAATGAGACAACATTTCTAATCTGTAGTATGAAGCCAAAGCAGTTAGTAGAGGAAATTTTATATCCCTAGATCCCATAAAATCAATGATTAAACTTGCCACTAGAAAAGGTAGAAAAAGAACAAATTAAAACATCCAATTAAATACCAAATTTGAAATTCTGAAAAATAAAAATGGAGAATAAAAATTGAAATTAATAAAGTATTGAATTAAGAAATAAAACTAAAAGTTGGTTTTATGAAAAAGCCAAAAAAATATATAAACTTTTAGTTAATTTGTATAGAAAATCAAATTGTTAGTCTCAAAAATGAAAAGGGAGAACTTTTTCACTAATAAAGAGGAAATTAAAACAAAAATTAGGAATTATATTGCTCAACTATTTCAATAATGATAGTCTAAGTAAAATGGAGGAATAACTACCAAAAGTATAGATTGCCAAAATTAACAGATGAGGAAATAAATTGCTTACATATTCCCACTTTAGAAAGAAGAAATAGAACAAGGTATTAATCAGCTCCTTAAGAAGAAAGTCATCCCCAGGAAAATACAACATGACCAATTAGGATTTATACCATGAATGAAGGACTGATTCGATATTAGGAAAACTATTAACATAATTGAGTATATCAATATCCAAACTAACAAAAAAAAACCATATAATTGTCTTAATAGGTTCAGAAAAAAAGCATTCGATAAAATCCAAAATTCATTTCTGTTAAAAAACAATAGAGAGTATAGGAATAAATTGATTTTTCTTAAAATGAGCAATAGCATCTATTTAAAAGCATCAGCAAGTATCATATGTAATGGAAACAAACTAGAGCTATATCCGATAAGATCAGGGGTGAAAAAAAGTTTGCTGACTATCAATCACCATTACTATAAAACAATGTATCAGAAATGTTAGCTTTGGAAATAAGAGGAGAAAAGGAGATTAAAGGAATTAGACTAAGTAATGAGAAAACCAAATTATCACTCTTTGCACATGATAAGATGATATACTTAGAGAACCCTAAGGAATGAGCTTAAAAAGTACTAGAAACAATTCAGAGCTTTATAAGTGTAGCAGGATATAAAATAAATCCACAAACATCATCAGCATTTTTATATATTACTAACAAAGTCCAACAGTAAAAGATATAAAGAGTCATTTCATTTAAAATAGCTGTGGATAATATAAATTATTTGGAAGTCTACTTGTCAAGGCAAAGTCAGGAACTATATGAACACAACTTCAAAATACTTTCCACACAAAGTCAGATTTAATCAACTGGAAAAACATATCAAGTGTTCAAAAGAATGCTGAAAGAAAAAATATCAAGTGCTCAAAGGAATGCTGAGAGAATATAACAATACTACCTAAATTAATTTACTTATTCAGTGACATACCAATCAATCTCAAGAAATTATTTTATAGAGTTAGAAAAAATAAGAACAAATTTCATTTGGATTAACAAAAGGCCAAGAATTTCAAGGGAATTTATGAAAAATAATGCAAATGAAAGTGGCCTATCTGTGCCATACTTAAAACTATATGACACAGTGGTATTCAAAAGTATTTGCTACTAGCTAAGAAATAGATTAGTCAAGAAGTAGAATAGGTTAGATTCTTATTACAAAATAGTCAGTGACTATAGTAATCTCGTGTTTGACAAACCCAAACAACCTAGCTTTTGGGATAAGAACTCATTATTTGACAAAAACTGCTGGGAGAAATGAAAGCTAGCATGGCAGAACCTAGGCAATGACCCACTAACACTATATACCAAGAAAAAATTGAAATGGGTTCATGATTTAGACATAAAGAGTGATATTATAAGCAAATTATCATATCTGCAGAGAAGGAAGGAATTTGTGCTTAAAGATGAACTGGAGTTCCCTTTTGAAGACAAAACAGATAATTTTGAGTATATTAAGTTAAAAAGTTTTCTTACAGACAAAACTATCCAGACAAGAGTAGAAGGGAAGCTATAAGCTGGGAAACATGTTTATATTCAAAGGTTCTGATAAAGTTCTCATTTCTAAAATATACAAAGAACTGAGTCAAATTTGTTATAAGAATTCAATCCATTCCCCAATTGATAAATGGTCAAAGGATATGAAAAGAAAATTTTCAGAAAAAGAAATCAAAACTATTTCTAGTCATATGAAAATGTTCTATGAAATAGTGTTCTAAATCACTATTGATCAGAGAAATACAAATTAAGACAATTCTGAGGTACCATTGGTACCAACCAAAAGTACCAACCAGATTGGCTAAGATGACAGGAAAAGAAAATGACAAATGTTGGAGAAAATGTGGGAAAACTGAGACACTAATACATTGTCAATGGAATTTTGAAGTGATCCAACCATTCTGGAGAGCAATTTGGAACTATTCTCAAAGGGCTATCAAAATGTGCATACCCTTTGATCCAGCAGTGTTTCTACTGGGCTAATATGCCAAAGAGATCTTAAAGAAGAGAAAGGGACACATGTGCAAAAATGTTTGTGGCAGCCTTTTTTGTAGTGGCAAGAAACTGGAGATTGAGTGGATGCCCATCAGTTGGAGAATGGCTAAATAAGTTATGGCATATGACTATTATGGAATATTATTTTTCTATAAGAAACAATCAGCAGGATGATTTCAGAAAGGCCTGAAGAGATGTATATAAGCTGATGTTAAGTGAAATGTTCAGAACCAGGAGATCATTTCACATGGCAACTACAAGATTATATGATTATCAATTCTGATGGACATGGCTCATTCCAACAATGATATGGTTGAGGCCAGTGATGAGGCCAGATGAAAAAAGCAATCTAGACCTAGAGAGTCAACTGTGGGAAGTCAGTTTGAATCCCAACATAGCATTTTACTCTTTTTGTTATTTGCTTGAGTTTTATTTTCTTTCCCATTTTTCCCTTTTTGATTTGAGCTTTCTTGTGAAGCAAGATGACTGTATAGGCAAATATGTATATATTGAATTTATTTTTTTACCATGTTTAAAATATAATGGATTATTTCCCATCTAGGAGTGGGATTGAAACACTAGGTTCTGTAAGGATCAATGTTGAAAAATTATCTATGCATATTTTTCGAAAATAAAAAAAAAAAACTTTAATAAAAACAAATAAGTAAAAGAAAAAAAAAAGCCGAGGTAACTATTCTGATCTTAGATAAAGAAAAAGTAAAAATAGATCTTTGTAAAAGAGATAGAGAAAGATACTATGTTTTGATAAAGAGTACAATAAATAATGAAGTATTATGATACTAAATGTATGTTCATCCCAATTCGTAGAAAAAAATTTAGCCAGTTACAGGAAAAAATAGAAGGGAAAACTATATCAGTGGTAGAACTCAACTTTCCTCTTTGCAGAATCAAATAAATCTAAACATAAAATAATCAAGAAAAAAACTAGGGAGGTTCATCTGTTCCTAGAAAACCTGGGTATTATTGACCTCTGAAGAAAATTGAATAGAGACAAAAAGGAATGCACTTTTGCCTCGGATTACATGGTATCTACACAAAAATTCACCATATATTAAGGCATTAAAAATCTTATAATCAAATGCTGAAAGGCAGGAATTATAAATGTTTGCTTTTCAGAGTATAATGCAAAAAAATTCATTTAATAAAGAGCCTGAGAAAGATAGACTAAAATCAATTGGAAATTAAATAATATAATTCTAAAAAATGAGTGTCAGATCACAAAAACAACTGTGAGCCAAGAAATTGACAACAATAAGACAACATATCAAAGCCTATGGGATGTAGCCAAAAGTAGTTCTTATGGGAAATTGTATATATCAATAAAGATATATGAATAAAATAGACAAAGAGAAAATCAAAGTTAGGTATGCATATAAAAAAGCTAGAAAAATAACAAATTAAAAACTGCCAATTAAATTCCTAATTAGAAATTCTGAACCTCATAGTAAAGATTAATGCAATTCAAACTAAGAAAACTATTGAACTAATAAATAAAATTTAGAGATGGTTTTAAGAAAAAACCAAAATAAATAAACCTTTGGCTAATCTGATTAGAAAAAGGAAAGAAAAAACAAAAAAACAAAAAAATAAATAAATAAGTCACCAGCATCAAAAAAGAAAAGTGTAACGTCTGGACTAGCTTTCTGGAGGTTCTCTGGATCAGCTAGAGTCTTTGGTCTTAGTGGAGGAATAAATGAGGCAGGAAACTCACAAGGATGGTCACAAATGGAGTCTGGAGTCTGGAATCTGGAGTCTTGAGTCTTCCTCTGTGTCTGTGACTGATACTCTTCCGTGTCTGTGGCTGAGAGGGCCTTCTGTGTCTGAGACTCCCTAAAATACATCAGTATGATTACATCACTACAACACACTGAGCATGTGCAACCATTATATCACCATATCTCATTAATTATGTTTAGAGAACCATTATCTCACACTGAGTAGGTGTTTAACTATAAGCACCCTGCTGTCCTTGATTCAAGTACATTTTTTAAGAGTTCAGGCTCTCTATATCTCAAGCTTTCTTTTGTTTTAGAACATAGTAGTCATGCCCTCCCTGACTTCTCAGGAAAGGAGATGAGAACCCCAAAAAAGATGTGATCATATCCTCCCTGACTTCTCAGAAAGGGACACCAAAGGGAAATCAAACCAGATATTGTTAACAGGTTTCCTCTGGGCTGACATTAAAACAGATATACATAAATGCATCAACATGGGAGGTATTATACAAACAATTATCAACAATTTTGATGCCCATGAGTCAATTGCCATAACTGTTATGCTCATTCAGGGATGGGCACAGAGAGCAATGGAACCACCAGATGTTTCTTGGGTTTTCTCCTTCATTTCAAGGGTTTTTTCAATCTCTCTCTGATGGACAAGAAGAATGCAGCTTGTTGGCACCCATCTAATTCCTTCTCCCTTTGTAGAGATACAAGGAAACCCTCTCCCCCAAGCAGTTAGCCTATCTGGTCCATTCCATTCACCACTTTCTGGATCTCTCCACATAACCTGGCAGTTATCTACAGATAGTGGAGCTGCTTGCACTGAACACTCTTCTTCCTGCGGGTTATAAAACCTGTCTGCTGGAGCCAGTGAGTCTTCATCAAAAATTAAAAAAAAAACTAATAGTATAAATAGTTAAATTTAGAAGTTCTCTAAGGCTATCTGTGGCTCCACTTTTCTTTTGTTTTTGGAGGAGCATCTTGATGTCTCTGTTTGTCCTCTCTACTATTGCCTTCCTTGAGGATTAAAAGGTGTGCCAATAGTGTGTAATATCTGATACTGTGCACAAAAGTAAGCAAAATGTTTAGAAGTATATTCAGGTCCATTATCTGTTTTTATTGCCTATGACTCACCCATGTTTGTAAAAGTGTGTATAAGGTATTCAGTGACCACTCAGGCTGTCTCTTTTGCTGTTGTTATTGCAAAAGTAAATCCTGAGAAGGTGACCACTACAACATGGATAAAAGACAGACGACCAAAAGATTTATAATGGGTCACATCCATTTTTTGCCAAAGTTCATTGGGTCTCAAACCACAAGGTTTCTTCCCTGGAGGGAGAGTAGGATCGTGGAAAGGAAGGCAAGCTGTACAGGCTTTTACCATGCTCTTAGCTTCCAAACTTATCCCAAACTGCAGACTTAAAGCTCGAGCATCCTGATGATATTTAGAATGAGATTCTTGGGCTTCCTGAAATAAAGGAGTAGAAGTTCTTATGTCCAGACTAGCTTTCTGGAGGTCTTTGGGATTAGCCCATGTCCTTGGTCTTAGTGAAGGAGCAAAGTAGGCAGGAGACTCACGAGGATGGTCAAAAATGGAATATGGAGTCTGGAATCTGGAGTCTCTAGTCTTCTCTGTGACTGTGGCTGAGAGAGCCTTCTGAGTCTAAGACTCCCTTAAATACCTCAATACAATTATATCTCTACAACACACTGAGCATGTGCAGCTATTACATCACCATATCGCATTAAGTATATGTTTAGAGAACCAGTATCTCACACTAAAAAGGGGCTTAACTGTAAGCAACTTGCTGTTCTTGATTCAAGTACACCTTTTTAGAGTTCTGGTCCTCTACAGAAAAGGGTGATCTCATAATCAATGACCCAGAAATTAAAGCAATAATTAGGAACTTTTTTGCATAACTATACAGCAACAAATGGATGAAAAAAATAAAAATTGTACAGATTAACAGAAGATGAAATAAATTTTGTAAATAGTCTCATTTTAGCAAAAGAAATTGAACAAGCCATCTTCCTATGAAAAAAATTTTCAGCACCAAATGGATTTACAGGTGAATTCTACCAAACATTTAAAGAACAACTAATTCTCATATTATGTATACAATTTGAAAAAAATAGACACAGAAAAAGTCCTGCTAGATTCCTTCTATGACACAAATATGATATTGGTACCTAAACAAAGAAGATTTCAAAGAGAGAACAAAAATTACAAAACACTATCCTTGATGAATATCAACACAAAATATTTAAACAAAATATTACAAGAGAGCTTGTATTTTGGAATTTTTAATAAACAGACTCCTGTTTGATCATCTTTGAGAGTTCCTCCCCTTCACTTCTCACCCATAATCAGGATTAAGGCTGATACTGAAATCCTCCAGTGAGCAGGTCTGCACATACAAAAAAATGATAAACAAGCTGATTTTAGAAAGGCCTGGACAGATTTATGTGAATTGATATGAATGAAAAAGGAATTTATTGTACATATTAGCAGCAACAATGTGCAATGTTCAACTATGAAAGACTTGGTTCTTTTTCAGTGGTTCAGTGATCCATAGCAATCCCAATAGACTTTGGGCAGAAAATGCCATCTGCATCCTGAAAAAGAACTACAAAGATTGACTGTAAATCAACATATGCTATGTTCAATTCTTATTTTTTCTGTTTTTTTTTTCTTCCCCATACTCCCCCATGCTCTGATTCCCTCACCCAAAGTGATTCAAAAAGCAATGTGTATTAAAAATAAATAAGTTTTTAAAAATAAAGTAAAATTGTTGTCCTAAACTTCAGATTAGAAAATTCATGATTATAGACTTACTAATAGCAAATTACATCATAAAATAAATAATGAATTTGATATGTAATTAATAGGCATTGATTAAATTCTAATGATATAGCAAATATCTTTCTAAGCACTAGAGATACAAGATGCAATAATATAATCCCTATCCTCAAGAATTGTAACTTCTAATGGAAAATGCATTGTGCTTGTATATAAGTATATGTAGAGCAAATATAAAATATGTTTGGATAGACTGGAAAAAATTCATTCAAATATCAAAAAGTAGTATTTAAGAAAAAGTGGATTTCAGACATGGAGTGTGGAGGGGTGAGATTTGAGAGTGGAAGAAAGCTAGTTAAGATGAGAGACAGATTGTCTTCTTCCCCATTCCCCCATCCCCCAAAGGATTAAATAAGTTCATATATTAGTTTTAAGGATTATAGGAAAAAGAAGTAAAATTTAATAGAGGCAAAACTTAGAAAACATTTAAATGTCAGAGGATTTTATTTTTAATTCCAAAGTTGATAAGGAGTCACAAAAGTTTGTTGAAGGTAATGGTAATGTGATCAGACCTGAGTTTCAGAAAACTTAGTTGAGCAGTTTTTTGGAGAAAACAAATGGTAGGAAAAGTCTTGACAGAGATAGATTATGAAACAAATAATGATAATTAGCATTTATATAGAGTTTTAAAAGTTTGCAAGGTAAGTTACAAATTTGATCTCATATTATCCCCACAACCATCCTGGTACTTTTCTTCAACTTCTTTGTTTGAAAGACTATGTGCTGTCCCATAACAATACTGATTTATAAAGAAAAAAAATCTGTGTAGTAAACAAAATGAAGTGCTCCACACTAAGTCAGGGCTTAAACTTCTCACTATTTATTATCTGTTATATATTATCCCTCCGTACTTTAGACATCATATTGGACAAGAAAGGTAAAAGTATCAGACACTTTGTAATGCCCCCTACCTTTGTAGCATGAACTTATTATTTTCTTACCCTTATTTTATTTATTTATAAATGTAGCAGTATGAAGTGGAGAAATAGACTTATATGTGTAGAAATGTACACATGTGACTAGTAGTATGACATTGTGCATAATTTAAGGGTGGCAAAGTAGACCTACTTAGCTTCTCTTCCCATTCTTCTCCAAAATTTTCATAAGATAGGAACTGATGGCCACCAACCACTATGCTCTTCTGAAACATGGAGTGTTAAGCTGGATGTATATCCACCTCCTTGTTTTAAATAATATTTATTTAATGGGAAACATGGATTGGTAGAGAAAAGAAGAAACTTACCTGATTTCTTCCAAATTCATCTCCAAAAACTATAAAATTAATTCTGGAGCAGTAGAAATCGCAAAAGGACAGATAAAACAATTTCCAGGCCAAGATAACTTAAAAGGAAAGGTCTGTCTCCCTGGGGTAATAGGAGAGAGAAGGCCAAGAGAAGTAGTATCTAGTCAAAACAGTAGCTCAACCATATGTCCCAGGATAGCCTTATAGTGAGTTCTGCAGCACTGACCCACAGCCCCTTTGATAGCCTAGCAGTGAGACCCCATGGCCCCAACAGCTAGGCACTGGGGCATTTCATAAAAATCTGACAGTGGCACCTCCAACACAGAAGCTGAAACTAAATATAACATAAAAATCAAGAAAAATGAACAAAAGCATACAAGAAAAGAAAACCTGAAATTGGACCATAGGAAGTTCCCATGAAGATAAAAATATTCTGGGAATTTTTTTCTTTTTTTTTCCCTAGGGAAAGATAAAAACAAAAACATGTCAAAAGCTCTTTATGCACAGGCTCAAAGATGTGGTGAGCCAGCTGTAAGTCCTTTGGGAGGCTAAAGCAAGGCAAGGTCACTTAGAGGACTTAATGGGATGTATCAAGGCCTATTCCTCAGTTGGTGATGCATACCAGAACTCCCTCAGATTATTTACTGAAAATATGATGGTTAACATGACTGCAGTGTACTTTATCTAATGGAACAGGATGCCCTCTGAAGGAACAAAAAAGTCTAAGCCTTGACTAATAGAACAAGGAAATGAGACAGCCTTGGCTATCTTTTCTGTGGTTTTCTGGCAATTGTATAATGTACAACAGAAAAAAAGCATATCTATGGTAGGATATAAAAGGAAGCTGTAAGAAGTAAAGTTAGTTCTATGCTGTAAGCTTGAACTCACTTGGCCCATTCACATCCATTTCTCTCATTACTTTGTTCTGCATTTGTGCTGGTTGCCAGCAAGTAGTGGCAGGACAGAACCTGAAGAAGATAAAGTAGTATCTTCCAGTACTTCTAGGACTCTGGAGCACAAGACACAGAGGTAAAAAGATTAAGATTAAGATCAAGATTAAAATTAAGATTAAGCCCCAGGTTTAAAGAATTTTTAAACTGGAACAAATTCAGTTTAAGGAAAGGAATCTATATGTGCTGAAAAAGGTAGTGAGAGAGAGTGCTATATAACTAAAAAGCAGCTTGAGGATTTCTTAAAATGTATGTAATATTGTTGCCTTTGGTTCCCAGAAGAAATCCTAGATTTAGAGAGGTGGGAACTTATAGGAAAACAGATGAACAAAAGATTAAAAGAAGATGGCCCTGATGAGTTTCCTATAGTTGTCTTTTCTCTATGAAATATTATAAAAATTGCTTAACCTCAAAGACTAATGTGCAGATGGTAAACATAAAAACTAAGAAAGATGTAGGAGTAGGGAAAGATCCTAAAGTAACTGATATTGCATTCAATATCTGCAGATATTGAACGCAACACTAAGTAGGTCTGCCCAATTCTGAGACTGAAGCAATAGAAATAATTCATAATTTGAAAGCTGATTTAGTTACACCTTCAGCTCGCCCTTTGAATTATCCATCACAAAAATAAGTGATACAGAAAACAGTGTTAAGATCGGTAAAGAAAAAAAGAAGAAAGTCGTTCCCTTAGAATGAAACCAGATTCTCCCTGTAATTGAGACAGAGGGAAATCAGGAAACTTTCTCTCTCTCTCTCTGTATACACACACACACACACACACACACACACACACACACACACACACACACACATATATATGTGTGTGTGTGTGTGTGTGTGTATATGTATGTATGTGTATATATATGTATATATGTATGTGTATATATATGTATAAAATATGGCAAAGATGGCATTAAAGGGTGGAGATTAACTGCTATGAAAATGAATTATTATGATTTCTACACTGATCATGCATGAAGAAATCAGGGAGTACAAGTACCAACTTTTGAAATGCTGACAGGAACTAAACCGTTTTAAATTGCATAATCAGTTTATATGGACCTTCCATGCATATCAAAAGATTGCCACATGTGTTCATTATGTATGGCAAAAACTGCCTACTAAAGAAGAGGATCATTCTAATTTTACAAAGATAATACATGGACCTATAGATCCTTTTGAGGAATGTGTTAATGGTATCACTATGGCAGTTCAAAGAAGTATTAAGGACCCCACTGCTGCTCAGACTTTGAATAAACAATTAGTTTATGATAATTTCAGTAAGAATTGTAAGTAGGCTCTTCCCAGATCAAAAACAACACTAGGTTTCACTAATATGATACAGAGGTGCCAGGATGTCGGAACTGCAACACATAGAGCTTACTTCTCAGATTCTCACATTGTTCAAAAGATAATAATATCTTATGTTAAGAATTAAACCCCTTGGGAATCATTAGGGTTTGGTAGTTCTGGAGTAGCTGTTTTCTGGGCACTATTACTAGCTCTTGTCCAAAAATACATTTAAAGATTCAAGGGAAAAAATTGAGGGATTAATTGTTACAGGCACATACAAGTCAAATTTTGGATTATCAAATGGCTGATAAAATAGGGTACTGCTTTGCTAGGCAGGATAGGTACAGTAGCATTACCAAAACAATGTGTCAAAATACTAAGTGGGAAGATCCTGAAGGGAATAATGGGTATTTTCAACCTTATGTTCTAGAAAAAGTCCTATAAATATGTGGGGCAGTGTAATGTGCTGTTGTCTCCAGACAGTTGCCATTAACTCTCGTCCAGAGAAGTGATTTCTCTTCCTGCAGAGAGCCATGTCAAGCCTGGTCTAAAGCAGAGACTAACTTTTTCTTCCAGAGCTGCCCTCTTTATCCTCCCAGAGAATGGGCATGGGATAATGCAAGGGCTTTTGGGAAGAAGTACTTCAACCACTGAGCTTGCTCCTCCTAAGCATGCAAGCTCTTCCCCAGGAAAGGCCAGAACTAAAGAATTGTCAAGTACTGACTTAGCACTTAGTAAGAACCTAATATCTCATTATCTCATTAGCACTTAGTAAGAACCTAATAGGGCAGAGATATTATTAAACAGATGCATTATATATACCTAGCCTTTCCAGTTACCCATTGCATCCTTTTAAATGTCAATATGAACAATCTTTATTGTTTTCATATTTCACTTAGAGACACTGTAGCTTCTCCTTGCCATACAATAGATCCTATCCAGTAGCTGTTAGACACTCTTATGTGGATAAAAGTGGCCTACCAAAAAGACTCCAAATGCCCTATATCAACTAGTTTCTGAGCAGCTCAAATTAGGACATGTTGAATTTTCTACTAGGCCTTGGAATTCCCCAGTATCTGTAATAAAGAAAAAAAAAATCAGGAAAATGTCGAATGTTACATGACCTTCACACAATAAATGTTACTATGGTAATTATGGTCCCTTTAGCCTAGCCTTCCTTCCCTAGTAAGATGTTGCCAGCCATATTGCAACATTTCCATATTGCCAGCAGAATGACCCCTGATAATTACTGATTAAAAAACTCTTTCTTTATTATTCCTCTTCAAAAGATGGATAAACATAGATTTGCTTTTACTATCCCTAGTTTAAATCTGGAGGCAGCTCCACAAACATTTCAGTGGAAAGTATTATCTTAAGGTGTGAAAAATAGTTCTACAATGTGCCAAAATTTCATTAGCTATGCTATTTCATCATTAAGACTGAAATATACAGATTCCAAAAAAATTCACTATATGAATGGTATTTTATGTAGTGGCAAAGCTGTAAAAAATACCTCAATTTCTTAGTATATGATTTAGAGCAAGCTCTACATTCATGAGATTTGATAATTGCTCCTGAAAAAATCCAGAGACAATCCCCTTTTTAAATATCTTGTCTATTGTTAGTAATCCAACCCCAGAAATTTCAGATAAGAAAAGATTCGTTACAAACACTAAATTATTTTGAAAGATTATTACAGTATCTTAATTGACTTCATTGCACGCTACAGAGACCCACACATCAACTTTCCCATTTATTTTACAATATACAAGGAAACCTTATTTAAACTCTCCTAGAATTCTGTCTCTGGAGGCCAACCATGAACTACACTTTGTAGAGAAAAAATATTATCTGAGGCCCAATTAACAAGAATGCTTCCTAATGAAAAGATACAAGGGACAATACTTGCAACTCCTGTATCCCCTACTGAAGCTCTATATCAATCACAGGGAATACATGAATAGATTCATCTCCCCCACTAATTTGCTGTCACTTTTATTCCATATACCACAAAAGTAGGATTTCTAATGAATAAATTAAACAAGCAACATCTCAACTTACTGGTTCTTCCTTGTTAATCATACAACAATCATATTTCAACAAATTCTTAAGTAGCATCCTTAATATCTCAGCATGAATAATGGCCCAATATTTATTTCTACTTACAATGTTGAAATAGATAATCATAGACCTTGTATAAAATTACTCACTTTTTGTGAAAAATATCAATGAATATTCACAAAAATAATAAAGAACTATCTTTCAGCACTTACTGCATTTACCAATGGCTCTAGTTCAGGGAAAGCAGGATACTATATATATATATATATATATACATATATATGTATATGTATATATATATATATATACATGTATATACATGTACAAAAAGATCATACACATTTGTTACAATTCAGAACAAAATACTGAAATCTCAGCAATAATTCTCCTTAAAGATATTATAGAACCCCTCAATATTCATTCAGATAGTAAGTATGGAGTATATGTCTTTTCTCATATACAAACCTCAAAAAGTCAAGTCTACTTGCCCCTCTGAAATATACAACCTGCTTTCTAATCTGCAACAGTTAATTTGTGCACATTATAATTGTATTTACATTATTCATATTCAATCATATTCTAACCTTCCTGGACTCTTATCAATGGACAATGACACCACTGTTATCCAGTTACAATTTTATCCTATAATATTAACCTGTCCTTTTCAACATGCTATTGACAGTCATAAGTAATTTCACCAAAAGTCCCCTATGCTGCACAGACAATTACAGATCACAAGAGAATAAGCTAGACAAATAGTTAAAAGTTGTCCTGTCAGCTCTACACATCATTGCATTACATCTACCTCTGTCAATCCTCGAATATTCTCAGTAATTGTATTTGTCAAATGGATGTTACTCATATATCCTGTCTTTTGTTCATGTCATAGTAGGCACTTATTCTTCCTTTACTTTTGCCTCAATACAAAGAGATAAAGCTGTCAAACATGATATTAATCATTTTTTTTGGCATTTATCCTTATGAGTCTTCCTAAATAGATAAAAACAGACAATGCCCCTGCCTATACTAGTAAAGCTTTTAATGAATTCTTTTCTTCCTATCCTCTATAATGGATTACCAGAATTCCATATAATCCCACCAGTCAAGCTCTTGTAGATATTTAATAAAGATATAAAAACCATGCTAGACAAACAAGAAGGGGAACATATACCATTACCCCACAAAGAAAACTATCAAAAACACTATATATTTTAAAATTTTTGACAATGAATAAAGATAAGGATACATGACCATGGGAAAAACATATCTAGACTTTACTGAGAGACTAAAAATTATATCTTTATGGCATCCCCACTTTTAGTTTTTATATTTCCAAATTTCCAAAATTCCACCTTGTAGTCATAAACCAAGAAGATGGGATTCATTCCCTTCTGGTTTAAGTGTTACTTATTCATATCAGAAATTATCTCAATAGAAGAAAAGCCAGGTAAGATGTTAAGTTGGGGAACAAGGGAAGATGAATCTTTTTTGGAAAATATCTTTATTAGACCTTTCTCCTCAGAGATATTACAAATAGAGAGTGAGATTAAGATAAAAAATATGGAGAGTTTTTAATGCTCTTGAGAGGATTAATCATACTTCATTTTTAGGAACAATGGAAGGGGAGACATTTATACATTGGAATAGATCATATGCAAAAGCTTGTATAGCATCACTACAAGCTTTTATTGTGGTTAATTACTATGGTGACTGTGAAAAGGGAAGAAACTGGGTTAACCTTAAATTAGGAGACACTGAATGTCATTGGAGTATTACTTGTATAAATTGTATATTCACTCAGTGTATTGATGTAACTGCTAAATATGTCTTAATTGTAGAAATCCACAAACCATCTCCTGAAAGAGATTCCAAAATGAAAACTTCCAGAAATGTTACGACTGAATTGCAGAGCTCTCAGATCAAGGAGAAAATAATAAAAACAATAAGAAAGAAATAATGTAAATATTGTAGTGCCATAGTCAGAATTGCATTTTATTTATCAGCTTCTATATTAAGCATATTGGAGGTCTTGAATCTGATGTTTCAAAGGAAAAAGAAGTTGAAATTACATCCAAGAATCATCCATTCAGTGAAACAGTACAATTCTTCAGGGAGAAAATGAACCTTCAATGAAATAGAGTATGTTCAAAATTTTAAGAAAAAAATTTACTACTTGAAAACTAAAATTGGACAAGTGGAATCAAATATTGTTCTAAAAGACCAAGATATAATAAATTAGGAAAAAATAAAAGAGAATCTGAAGCATCTCATTAGATAAAAAAGCTGATCTGGAGAAAATATTGGGAAAACATAATAATTGTCAGATTACCTGAAAGTTATGATTAAAAGAAAAATAATTGTGGATACAAAAAATTTACAAAGGAAAACTGTCCTAAAATTCTAGCACAAGAAAGTAAAGTAATCACCACCTGAAAGAGATCATAGGAAGAAAACTTATTGGAATGTCATAGCTAAGCTTCAAAATTCCCAGATTTAAGAGAAAATATTACAAAAAATTAGGGAAAAAATTAAATGCTGCAGATATATCAATAATTAATAAGAATTAGCAGCTTCTACACTCAAGTCCCATAGCTTTTGGAATATAGTATTTCAAAAAATCAAAGGAAGCTAAGGTTATATTCAGCAAATTTGAGTATAACCCTGAATGAAAAAAAATACCATTTGAAAAACAGAATGACTTTCAAGTATTGGTAATGAAAAGAGCAGAATTCAATGGAAAATTTGCTACAAAATATCTAGAAGAAATATAAGAAAATCATTGAAAATTAATTATAAGGCAATCATATAGGCTAAACTTAGGATATATGAAAAGGTAATTAGTAATCATAAAATCGCTATCATTACTAAGGTAGTTTGAAAGATAAATTGTGGTTGTTGTGTATGATAAGGTGATTTTATAAAAACAAAATTGAGCAGGAAAAAAAAAAGAAGCAATTATCCTATTAAAAAAGGGTTGTGGAAGGAAGAACTAATATAGAGGTAATTAGTAAAGGCTGGTAATGTTGAACCTTACTCTAATCTAGGTTGAAGAAGAAATAGAATATATAACTAAAGAGGTATAGAAATCTTCTGAGTGACAGCCAGGTCATACTAGATAGAGCACTGGCCCTGAAGTCAGGAGGATCTGATTTCACATTTGGCCTATGTGACCCTGGGCAAGTCATGTGATCCCAATTGACTCAGAAAAAAAAAAAAAAAAGAAAGAAAGAAAAAGAAAAAAGAAAAAAAATCTTCTGAATTTAATAGAGAGATGAGAACATTTAGGAATAGAGAAGAAACTTTAAAAAGGATTTATAGAATTAGGTTAAGAGAACTGGGTGACATTTTAGAGGATTAGGTAAAATAAAGAATAAGAGGACAATGGGAAAAGATAAGATAACTGGAATGGGGCAAAAAAAGAGAAAAAATAAGTGAGTAAAATAAGATGGAAGGAAATCTATGAATAATAACTACAATTTTATCAAAATTATTAGAATTAAAGTCATTCTCTAAGTGATAAATGTTCAAAATTTATGAATGTTTTCAAATAAAGAAATTTAAACAATTTATAGTCATATTTTTTAGTACTAAAAGAGTGGATGCCCTTTCACCCAGTAGTGCCATTTCTGGGTCTGTATTCCAGGGAAATCATAATGCATAGATGTGCAAAACTGTTTATAGCAGTTCTTTGAGTGGTAGAAAATAACCAAAAAATGAGCCAATGCCCAGAAATTCGGAAATGACTTAACAAGTAGTGATATATTAAGATAAGGGAATATCATTTCCTATAAAATTGATGAACAAATTGATTTTAGAAAGAACTGGAAAGATTTACATGAACTGATGCTGAGAGATTAAAGCAGAGGTGAGAAAACATTGTACAAAATAACAAAAAGAATGTGCAACACCCAACTATTAAAGACTTGGTTCATCTCAGTGTTTCAATGATCTAATGCAATGCCAATAGACTTTGGACAAAAAATGCCATCTTCATCCAGAAAAGGTATTATGGAGATTAGATATAAATCTCAACACATGCTATGTTAATTTCTTTTTCCTGTTTTTTTTTTAATCTTTCCCATGTTTTTTTTTTCTTTTGCTCTGATTTTTCTCTTCCAACATAATCCATAAAATAATGTGTATGAAAAATAAATAAATAAACAAATTAGCAAATAAATAAACATAAGACCTAGAGAAGGAAGAGAGAAAGAATGAGAGAGAGAGAGAAAGAGAAGAGAGAGATACAGAGGGACAGAGAGATAGAGACAGAGACAGAGAGGGATACAAAGGGTAAAAAAGAAAGCATGGAAGGAAATAAAGATTTATCAATCATAATCAAAAATGGGAAGGAGTTAACTCACTGTAAAATAAAATCAAAATAGATAAATATCCTGAGTGTTATGATATGTTGTTTATTAGAAAAGAATTGAAGCAGAGAGACCCACACAGAGTAATGATCAGGGGCTGGGACAGAATATGTTATGCTTCAGATGAAGTTTAAAAAAAAAAAAAAAAAAAAAAAAAAAAAGCGGGACTAGATATTGTGACCTCAAACAAAGTAAAAAAAAATCTAATTAAAAGAGGCAATTGGAAAAAAAAAAAGTTATATCTTGATAGTCTATAGCATTCAAATTTTAAAAAGAGAATATAAATGTCATAGGACAAAATTGACAGTGAAATTATAATAGTGGATGATCTCAACTTTCTTCCCTCAGAATTAGTTACATATGATCCCCCAAATTAATAACAAATAAGTGAAAGGGATGGATAGAATTTCGAAAAGTTAAATATAATAGAACTATGGAGAATGCCTGAAAAGGAACAGAAATAAATATATTGGCATAGTACATGGAAGCTAGACACACACACACACACACACACACACACACACACATTTTATCATGAATGAGTGGATAAAAAGGTCACAATCACATAGAGAAAAGCAGAAATGTTGAATGAATCCTTTTTAAATCACTATGCATAAAAACAAAATACAGCAAAACAAAAACAGTTCAATAAAGGTTCATACAAAGTTAGATTATAATTTAATTATAAAGTAAGAAATATAATTTTAAAGAATTAGTGTATCAAATGATTTCTTCCTCTCCATATAAATGATAAATAAGTTCATTAAAAAAAACTGACAATTTATAGAATACAGACCCAGTAGTAATTAGGAGGAAATTTTTAACTCTGAGTGCTTAAATCAATGAGATAGAGAAAGAGCATATTAACAAATTGGGCATACAAAAAAAAATTAGAATGAAATCAATAAAAAACCGGCAATTAAATATAAATTGGAAATCCTGAAAATCAAAAGAAAAATTAATAAAACTAAAACTAAAACTAACAAATTATAAATAAAACTAGGAGCTTATTTTAATAAAAACAATTAATTAATTTTCTTTTCATTTTTATAATTTTATTGATGTATTTAATATTTTCCTACAATTACATTCAAAATTATTTTTTACATTTGTATTTAATTTTTTAAAGTTCTAGATTCTCTCTCTTAATCCTAACCATTAAAAAAATTTTTTTTGAAGTTATGCAAAACATTTTCATAAAAGTCAAGTTGTGACAAGAAAGCAGAGATTTCCCACCCTAATTATAATAAAAACCTCAAGAAAAATTAAGTTTAAAAAATGGAGACATAGAGAGAAAAAAGGAGAATGCTATAAACTGTATTAAGAAGCAAGCAGTTCCATCTTTGGGTATGCATTGTATTTGTTATCATAAATCCTTCAGAGTATCCATAGATGATTGCACAAATGACAATAGTAAAGTCATTCATATCTGGTCATCCCATTATTACAATGTACAATACAATATGGTACACAATACAATAATACAAAGCTATTACTTTGCATACAGTACATTTCACTTTGTGTGATAGTTCATGGAGTGAAGAGCGCCATAGATAGTGGGGAAACTCTTGCTGAGGTATAAGACCCTTCAGCCCAGAGGGAACCTGCTAACAATGTCTGGTTCTGCTTTCATCTCTCCTCGGGGGCATCTCAGCCTTCCTGAAAAATCAGGGGAGCATAACAACCTGTGTTCTACTTGAAGCAGAGATACTTGCAATAAAGAGGCATTTACATATTAAATAGCAAGGTGCTTATAATTAGCATATGCACAGTGTGTTGTAGTGATGTAATTCTAATATTGTTAGCACATGCTCAGTGTGCTGTGGTAATGTAATTATGCTAAGGTATTTAAGGCTGAGAGATCTTGAAATAAATGGACTTCATATTTGACCATCATCTAAGACCAGGGACTCAGGCTGCTCCCGAGATCCTCCAGAGAGCTAATCTGGATGGTAGATTTTGGCAGCCCAATGTGGAGCTCTAGAAAGCACACTACAGTGAAGGACTTTCCAGATTTTTTTTTTCCTGCTCATCATTTGTCATAAAGCAATAATATTCTATCTTAAACACACACCTTAGTTTATTGAACCATCCCTCAATTCATGGACATAACCTCAATTTCCAATTTTTTTTTTGTTGTTCTGAGAAGAGAGGTGCTATGAATATTTCTTGTATATATGGGTTATTTTCTTCTTTTTTTTTTTCCATTTTCTTTTGGTATTCATAGCAAGTAGTGGTGTTGTTATGTCAAAGGATATGCATGAACTTATAGTCCTTTGGTCATAGGTCATATCTTTTGATATGGAACATGGTTCTTATTTTTTTTATAAGTCTGACTCAATTCCCTCTATGTTTGAGAAATGAAGTCTTATCAGAGAATCTTGTAAAGCTAAAATTAAAACAATTATTAGAATTTTTTTGCTGAAATATAAACCCACAAATCTTATTATCTAAGCAAAGTAGATGAATATTTACTAAAATATAAATTGTTCACATTAATATCAGACAAAATTAAATACTTAGATAATCTCATTTTAGAAAAAGAAATTGAACAAGCTGTTATTGAGCCCCTAAGAAAATTTCAATTTGACAGAGGAATTCACAAATTAATTCTATAAAATATTTAAAGAACAATTAATTCCAATACTTTATAAACTTTTGAAGCAATAAACAAAGAAGGAGTTCTATGAAAGTCCTTTTACAGAGCAAAAACAGAGAAAGAAAAGTATGAATCAATTTCCTGTACAGATATTGATGCAAAAAGTAAGTTAAATGAAATGCATGCAAAGAGATTATAGCAATATAACATAAGAATAAAAAATTATGTTGAGGTGGGGTTTACACTAGGAATATTAAGGTCAATATCAGTAAAACTGTTGCCATAATTGACCATATCAATAACATAATCAAGAAAATCATATAATTAAATTAGAAATTAGATATATACCACCAACTTAATTCATATATAAGATCAAGTCAAAATGGGCATGTGATTTAGACATGAAGGTTGATACCATAAGGAAATTGATGTGGCATGGAATTATTTTATTATCAGATCTGTAGATAAAACAAATATGAAATATGAGATAGAAAATATTATGATATAAAATTAATAATTTAATTGTAATAAATAAAAACATTAGTGTACAAATGAAAGAAATGTAAATGAAACCAGAAAGAAAGCTGAAATGTTAGAAAAAAAATTTTCAGTACTTTACATATGTAAAACTGAGCTAAATTCATTAGAATTTTTTCATTCCCCAAACGATAGTCAAATGTTCTGAATAGGCAATTTTTTGATGAAAATATCAACTATCCATTTTTTTAAAATGCTGAAAATTGATTGATTTTTCTATTGATTATTCAAAACAAATTTAAACCAAACAAAATTAAAATAAAATGAAATATACTTATTAGATTGGCTATTATGACAGAAAGAAAACATAAACTTTGGAGATTGCATCAAAAATGGGACTCTAATGTAGTACTTGTGAAATGGTGAACTGATCCAACCATTCTGAAAAACAATCTGAGATAATTCCAAAAATTCTAAAGCCGTGAAAATCTTTTGTTACGGAAATACCACAACTAGATCTATATCTCAGAGATCCAAAAATGAGGGAGGGAGAAAAGGGTGGTAAGAACTAATTTAAATAATAGATTTTTTTTTGTGATGATCAATAATTTGAAATTAATAGAATAGCTATGAATTAGGGAATGGCTGACAAAGATATAATATTGTAATGGAATATCATTATAATAAAAGAAATGATGAATAGGATCCTATCAGAAAAAAATTTAGAAAACCTGAGATGAACTGAAGCAAAGCAAAGCAAACTGAACTGGGAAAACATTGTATACAGTAACAGTAATATTGTATGATGATTACATGTGAATAATTCAGCTGTTTTAAGCAATAAAATTATCCTAGTCAGTTCCAAACAATTTATGCTAAAAATGCTATACACTTCAAAAAAAAATTAACTGATTCACTCTGAATGCAGAAAAAAGCTTACTATTTTTCACATTCTTTATTTTTATAGATTTGTGTTCGTTGCTGTTGGTATTTTGTATATGTTTGCCTTTTCATAGTAACCAATATATTTTGCACGATTGCATGTGTATCACCCATATGATATTGTTTGCCATCTCTGGGAACAATAAAAGGAGAAAGGAAGTTTTCTGTTTTTGTTTTTGTTTGTTTGTTTGTTTGTTTGTTTTAATGTTTATATATGGGGTTTAATTATTCCACTAAACTTCTAATCGCTTTATTATTTTTCAAAGAACCCCAAATTGTATAACAAAAAATTGACCTCTTCCTCACCAAATACAAAGTCCATGATGAACACACATAGTAAAGAGCAAACAAGTCCATTATTCCAAATTATAACTAATGGAAATCAGAGAAAGTATCCATAGGCTAATATATATCTGACAATGGATAGGGAAATTCTTTTTTTAGGCCAAACTAATTCAGTTAGACCAAAAAAGTCCAAAATATCTCACCTAAAGGTTAACTCCCTAAAGTTTCTATGGTAGCAAGCTGGGATTAACAATATGATGGAAATCATCCACTCTCCTCATGTCTTCATAGAGTCTTTTCTTTCTGAAAAGATTGAACTAGACTGAACTGAAATAGAATTGGTCTCCTCCATCTATTCTCTTGAAGATCACTTGGATTCTCTCACTTGGAGAATCTAAAAAGGGAATGGTGAGTGTTGCAATTCTCTTTTCTCTTGCCAGCTTCATTCTGCCTTACTTCTATCATTGGTCAAAGTCTTCATCTCCACTAGTAAGAAGATTAATTGTGTCATATCACTGGGCTTTAGGACAAGAGCTATACAATTATGATACCTCTTATTACTCCATGGTTTTGTTTTCATATAATGTTTGTATACTCTCAATGTATACTTATATACTCTTTGTATAATGTCATAGATGGCTCAGATGAGAAAAGACTACTCCTTTTCTCGTTGGCTAAACTTTTGGTTAAATCACCATTATTGTGTATATGTGGGTGTGTGTCTTTAGCTGTTGACAAATTTTGTTCTGAACTAAAAAATTCTATATACAGTTCTTATAGGATCATCCCATAATTTCATATTGTTTAATATCATTTGTAACAGAAGAGTAAGGTTGGTTCAACACTCAGAATAATGTATAAACATAATCAATCTTATTAATAAAAATAATTGTTAAAGAGAAAACATTTTTGACTAGATACATCAAATTCTTGGTTAAAAAAAAGTAGAAAACATGGTAATGAATGGATTCTTTCTTAATACAAAGAGGGTCCATCTTAAACACCTTTCTATGTAATGGAGATAAATTGGGGACTTCACTGAAAAAATTGGAGGTAAATTTAGTACATAGGGCCATTACCATCATTTTCATTCTTTTCATATCCTTAGATATGCAGCTATAGATAAGATAAGAAAAATGAGATAAAGTAGGAAAACACAAATAAAATACCACTTTTGTTGATGCTGTAAAAAGTTTCTTAGGGAAACCTGTAGAGCATATCAGAATTAATTGAAATAATTAAAGAATTCAGAAAATATTCAGGATATAAAATAAACTCACATAAATTATTAGCATTTCCTTAAATTACTAACAAAACATAGAAATAGATTAAATATAAATATAAAATAACTACAAAATTTAGGAAATTATTAGCAATCCATGTGCCGATGTACACAGAGAAACCATATGAATATAAACCCAAAAAATATTTATATAAACAAAGATAGGTGTGCATAATTAAAAAAGATGAATTATTTATGGAGAAGTCAATCCAATATAATAGCAAAAGAAATAGTGCCAAAATTAATTTACTTAACTGCATCCATATCAAACTACCAAAAGATTACATTATGGATTTAATAAGATTGCAATGAAATCCATCTTGACAAACAAAATATCAAAAATCTCAAAGGAAATAATGAAATAGTAAAGAGGAAATGGGCGGAGTATCAAGAGATCTCAAACTATAATACAAAGCAATAATCATCAAAATTATTGGTATTGCATAAGAACAGATGGAACTGATTATGTATACAATATCAAGCAGTTAGTGAACATAACACCTTATAATTTGACAAACAAAAATTTCAAATTGATTAGGATAAGAATACTCTATTCTACAAAAATTTTTGAGAAAAAATTAATTTTAATGTGTCAGGAACCAGATATAGACATATAACATGCATCACATATTAAGATAATCTATAAATGGCAACCTGATACAGGTATAAAATATAGCATAACTTATAAATTAGAGGAAGAATGAATAAACTATAAGAGAAAAGGAGAGAGTTCATAATCAAATAAAATGTGTAAAACATCAGAGAATGTTAAAAGGACAATTTGATTACATAAAATTAAAATGCTTCTGACCAAAAAAGTTAAAAAAGAATCATTCAAATTCATAAGAATTATAGTCCTTCCATAATTAATGAAGATATGGACAGGAATTCTTCAAAGAAAGAAATTAGAACTATTAATAGCCAAATTTAAAAAAAGTTCTAAATCTAGCTCTGAGAGAAGTGGTTATTAAAAATATTTCAGGTTCCACTTCAAATATCATTAGTGGCAAAATCAATTTAAGAAAAAGAAAATAACAGTTTACTGGAAGTACTATGGTAAAACAGGTATATTGATACATTGTTGGTATATTAGTGAATTTATCCAGCCATATAAAAAGACAATGATAACTGTTCACCTAAATGTATTAAATTATATTTACACTTTGACACAATAATATTTTACTAGTTATGAGACCTGGCTCTCTCTTGTCTTCCTCTGAGATACAGCCTCCTTGCTCTTTCCATAACATCTCTGGTTTCACTTTTATTCATTCTTCCTGATTCACTATTTGACCTCAACTAGTTGAGTTCCCATGATGCAATCCTCCATTCCATTTTAGCTATACCTGGATCTTGCCATTAAGCACAAAAGTTCCACTGTCATGCTTAAGAACTCTGAAAATCTCTTATCAGAATTTATTGTCAATACATCTCTTTCTCTCCTTTCACTCCCAAAATCTGTTCTTCAAATTCACTGTGAATTCCAAAATCTAAATCCCTTATTTCCTACCTCTCTACCCATTCACTAAGCCATCACTCTTCCACAGGCCACACTTTCCTTTCTCCCTCATCTTGATCCCTGCTGAAAAACTTCAACTTTGGAATACTCCTTGTTACTTACTTCCATTTCTAAGCTCTCTTTATCTTTATCAATTAGAATAAACTTCTCCTTTGAGATTCAATCAATTCATATCTACCACTCAGTCAAAATTCTAGCAACTATTGCCAACAAATCTTTAAGATGCTTGCTTTTTTTTTTTTACTCAATAAATTCATTTCCTCACTCACAGTTTTTCTCTCCAATCCACCTCTGGTGTTCATTCTAAAGGATTTAAACATAGATAAATAGATAGATTGATTGATAAATAGATAGGTCAATAGGTAGAAATATAGGTATATATATATATATATACATACAGATATATAATATAGATATATAGATATAAATAGATAGATATATAGATATATCTACAAACATTCTTGCCTCTCACTTTGTCAATTTCCCATGATGCAATCCTCCATTCCATTTTAGCTATACCTGGATCTTGCCATTAAGCACAAAAGTTCCACTGTCATGCTTAAGAACTCTGAAAATCTCTTATCAGAATTTATTGTCAATACATCTCTTTCTCTCCTTGCACTCCCAACATCTGTTCTTCAAATTCACTGTGAATTCCAAAATCTAAATCCCTTATTTCCTACCTCTCTACCCATTCACTAAGCCATCACTCTTCCACAGGCCACACTTTCCTTTCTCCCTCATCTTGATCCTTGCTGAAAAAGTTCAACTCCATACTTTTTTCCTCTCTTGAATACAGTGCTCCTTATGAATTAACAGGTCTTATCCTGCCAAAGCTTAGCTCTGAGTTTCACAATATAATGTCTTCATTCCTATACATGTAGTGCTGAATAAAGCTTCTTAGATACACAGAACTGTGCTTATTGTATCCATTAGGATTTGATGTTATATAATCACACCTGGCCCTCAATGAGGCAATCTTTTTTATATCTTCCTGATTTCCTATCCCAGTTACAATAGCAGCTATTCCAAATATTTTCATTCCTTTTCAAATCTTTCCTCTGTGCACTACCTTTATTCTCTTAGGCAAGAATTTTGCCTCATACTTCATTGTTAAAAAAAAAAAACACACAC
This sequence comes from Sminthopsis crassicaudata, assembly GCF_048593235.1. Taxonomy (NCBI): domain Eukaryota; kingdom Metazoa; phylum Chordata; class Mammalia; order Dasyuromorphia; family Dasyuridae; genus Sminthopsis; species Sminthopsis crassicaudata. Next base: position 312,659,604 of record NC_133617.1, on the reverse strand, counting down.
ACACACAGACACACAACATATTTACTAACATCTTCTTTTTACTTCCCCATAATTCATATCTCTTGTAAACTTCTTGTCACTGTCTCCTCCTGGAATAATTCTTCCTTTTGTAAAAATAAATCCTTTTAAATGGTCAAGCAATTCCTTTTCATCCTGTCTATTCCAACAGTGCCCCCTTTACTATCCCCACTTTCTCACTTAATTTTTGATCTTTCCTCATTTCCAATATTGCTAATAAAAATGTCATATCTCTATTACCCGCCAAAAGTCCTAATTTTATCTCTCTGTTTCTACTAGCTATTGTTATATATCCTTCTTTTTCTGACTAAGCTTCAGAAGGTCAATGGCAAGACACTCATCCACTTTTTTTTTCTTTATTTTTTTTTCTTAATTCTCTAGAATATGGTTCCAGAATATACCATTTAACGAAAACTCCAAAAATACTAATTATCTCTTAATTGGCAAATCCAATGAGCTTTCACATTCTTCATTCTTGACATTGCTGCAACCATTAGCACTATCAGTCATTCTTCTATTCTTGATATTCCCTTCTATCTAGAACTTCATGACACTCCTACTATCCTGCTTCTTCTACCTAAGTGAACCTTCTCTCTTTCTTTTTCTGGAATCTCATAGAGGATCTAGCACTACTAATAAAACAAGGCTCTACTGTAAATCCTCCTCTTTTCTTCAACTAGACTTTTTCACTTAGTAATTTTATTAGCTTCTATGGATTTAATTATATTTCTATAATGAAGTTAAATCTATAAGAGGATGAGTAAATAGAAATAGATTTGGGAAAGCAATAAGTCATAAAAAGAATATTATATTAAAAATAGCATAATAGAGACATGACAAGATACCAATCACAGATTACAAAGTTTTGCTATTTATTATGTGAATTAATAATTAACAAGAGAAAAGACAAGTTCCCTAGTGAAAGTCACAAGTAAGCAGGAGAAAGAAGCCATTAAAAAGAAGACATGAAGAAGTTGAAGTATGCCATTAACTAACAGCCTAAATCAATAAAGAAACTTAGCAGACTAACACCAAAAGGAGCCTAGCAAGGGGAGAATATTATACTATAGATTGTCAGGGTAACACTAACATGGATTTAGCACCCTAAAAGAGTTAGGTATAACAAAGTGAAACATACCATTAGGCAATGGTAAGCAAAGGAGGCAGAAGAAATGAGGTGAGAAGATAGACATCATAAAACAGGAGTCTATGGGCAGCTAACCCTAAAAGGAATTTTCTTTTCAGTAAATGTATTTATTTATGTATTTATTTTTTTAAATAATTTTTATTATATATATTTTTATAATATTATCCCTTGTATTCATTTTTCCAAATTATCCCTCCCTCCCTCTATTCCCTCCCCCCAATGACAGGCAATCCCATACATTTTACATGTGTTACAATATAACCTAGATACAATACATGTGTGTGAATATCATTTTCTTGTTGCACAATAAGCATTAGATTCCAAAGGTACATGTAACCTAGGCAGACAGATATTAGTGCTAACAATTTACATTCACTACCCAGTGTTTCTTCTCTGGGTGTAGCTACCTCTGTCCATCATTGATCAACTGGAAGTGAGTTGGCTTTTCTTTATGTTGAAGATTTCCACTTCCATCAGAATACATCCTCATACAGTATTGTTGTTGAAGTGTATAGTGATCTTCTGGTTCTGCTCATTTCACTCAGCAACAGTTGATGTAAGTCTCTCCAAGCCTCTCTGTATTCCTCCTGCTGGTCATTTCTTACAGAGCAATAATATTCCATAACCTTCATATACCATAATTTACCCAACCATTCTTCAACTGATGGACATCCATTCATCTTCCAGTTTCTAGCTACAACAAAAAGAGCTGCCACAAACATTTTGGCACATATATGTCTCTTTGTGCTCTTTAGTATTTCTTTGGGATATAAGCCCAGTAGTAGCACTGCTGGGTCAAAGGGTATGCACAGTTTGATAGCTTTTTGGGCGTAATTCCAGATTGCTCTCCAGAATGGCTGGATTCTTTCGCAACTCCACCAGCAATGTATTAGTGTCCCAGTTTCCCCAAATCCCCTACAACATTCATCATTATTTGTTCCTGTCATCTTAGCCAATCTAACAGGTGTGTAGTGGTATCTCAGAGTTGTCTTAATTTGCATTTCTCTGATCAGTAGTGATTTGGAACACTCTTTCATGAGAGTGGATATAGTTTCAATTTCTTCCTCTGAGAATTGTCTGTTCATATCCTTTGACCATTTATCAATTGGAGAATGGTTTGGTTTCTTATAAATTAGGGTCAGTTCTTTATATATTTTGGAAATGAGACCTTTGTCAGAACCTTTGTTTTTAAAAATATTTTCCCAATTTGTTACTTCCCTTCTAATCTTGTTTGCATTAGTATTATTTGTACAGAAACTTTTTAGTTTGATGTAATCAAAATCTTCAATTTTGTGATCAATAATGCTCTCTAGTTCTCCTCTGGTCATAAATTCCTTCCTCCTCCAGAAGCCTGAGAGGTAGACTATCCTCTGTTCCTCTAATCTATTTATTATCTCCCTCTTTATGCCTAAATCATGGACCCATTTTGATCTTATCTTGGGATATGGTGTTAAGTGCGGATCCATATCTAATTTCTGCCATATTAATTTCCAGTTTTCCCAACAGTTTTTTTCCAAATAATGAATTTTTATCCCTAATGTTAGTATCTTTGGGTTTGTCAAAGATTAGGTTGCTATAGATGTATCCTTTTTTGTCCTTTGTATCTAATCTATTCCACTGATCTACCGGTCTATTTCTTAGCCAATACCAAATGGTTTTGGTGACTGCTGCTATATAATATAGCTTTAGATCAGGTACACTTAGACCACCTTCCTCTGAGTTTTTTTTTCATTAGTTCCCTTGCAATTCTCGATCTTTTATTCTTCCATATGAATTTTGTTGTTATTTTTTCTAGGTCATTGAAATAGTTTCTTGGGAGTCTGATTGGTATAGCACTAAATAAATAGATTAGTTTGGGGAGTATTGTCATCTTTATTATATTCGCTCAGCCTATCCAAGAGCACTGAATGTCTTTCCAATTATTTAAATCTGACTTTATTTTTGTGGCAAGTGTTTTGTAATTTTTCTCATATAATTCCTGATTTTTCTTTGGTAGATGGATTCCCAAATACTTTATACTCTCAACATTTGTTTGGAATGGAATTTCTCTTTGTATCTCTTGCTGTTGCATTTTGTTGGTGATATATAAAAATGCTGAGGATTTATGTGGATTTATTTTGTATCCTGCCACTTTGCTGAAATTTTGAATTATTTCTAGTAGCTTTTTAGCAGAGTCTTTGGGGTTCTCTAAGTATACCATCATGTCATCTGCAAAAAGTGATAGTTTGATTTCCTCATTTCCTACTCTAATTCCTTGAATCTCTTTCTCGGCTCTTATTGCCGAGGCTAGTGTTTCTAGTACTATATTGAATAGTAATGGTGATAGTGGGCAACCTTGTTTCACTCCTGATCTTACAGGGAAAGGTTCTAGTTTATCACCATTACATATGATGTTTACTGAAGGTTTTAAATATATGCTCCTTATTATTTTAAGGAATAGTCCATTTATTCCTATACTCTCAAGCGTTTTTAGTAGGAATGGATGTTGGATTTTGTCAAATGCTTTTTCTGCATCTATTGAGATGATCATATGGTTCTTATTAATTTGATTATTAATATGGTCAATTATATTAATAGTTTTCCTAATATTAAACCAGCCCTGCATTCCTGGAATAAATCCTACTTGATCATAGTGTATTATCCTTGAGATGATTTTCTGAAGTCTTTTTGCTAATATCTTATTTAAGATTTTAGCATCAATATTCATTAAGGAGATTGGTCTATAATTTTCTTTCTCAGTTTTCGATCGACCTGGTTTAGGTATCAGTACCATGTCTGTGTCATAAAAGATGTTTGGTAGGACTCCTTCATCCCCTATTTTTTCAAATAATTTATATAACATTGGGGTTAATTGTTCTTTAAATGTTTGGTAGAATTCACATGTGAATCCATCTGGCCCTGGGGATTTTTTCCTGGGGAGTTGATTAATAGCTTGTTCTATTTCTTTTTCTGAAATGGGACTATTTAAGCAATTTATCTCCTCCTCTGTTAATCTAGGGAGCCTATATTTTTGGAGGAAGTCATCCATTTCACTTAAGTTATCAAATTTATTGGCATAAAGTTGGGCAAAGTAATTCCTTATTATTTCTCTAATTTCCTCTTCATTGGTGGAAAGATCCCCCTTTTCATTTGTAAGACTATCAATTTGATTTTCCTCTTTCTTTTTTCTGATCAAATTTACCAAAGGTTTGTCTATTTTATTAGCTTTTTCATAAAACCAACTCTTGGTTTTATTTATTAATTCAATAGTTTTTTTTTACTTTCAATATTATTGATTTCTCCTTTTAATTTTTGTATTTCAAGTTTATTTTTTGGTTGGGGGTTTATAATTTGGTCTTTTTCTAGCCTTTTAAGTTGTAAGCCCAATTCGTTAATCTTCTCTTTGTCTATTTTCTTTAAATAAGCCTCTAAAGATATAAAATTTCCCCTTATTACTGCTTTAGCTGCATCCCAAAGATTTTGGTATTATATCTCATCATTGTCATTATCTTGGGTGAAATTATTAATTGTTTCTATAATTTGCTCTTTCACCCAGTCATTCTTTAAGATGAGATTATTCAGTTTCCAATTACTTTTTGGTCTATTTACCCCTAACTTTTTACCGAATGTAGCTTTTATTGCATTGTGATCTGAGAAGAAGGCATTTATTATTTCTGCCTTCCTACATTTAATTGTGACATCTTTATGTCCTAATATATGGTCTATTTTTGTATAGGATCCATGAACTGCTGAGAAGAAAGTATATTCCTTTCTATTGCCATTCAGTTTTCTCCAAAGGTCTATCATACCTAGTTTTTCTAATGTTCTATTTACTTTTTAAATTTCTTTCTTGTTTGTTTTGTGGTTTGATTTGTCTAAATCTGAGAGTGCAAGGTTGAGATCTCCCTCTATTATGGTTTTACTGTCTATTTCTTCTTGCAATTCTCTTAACTTTTCCTTTAGAAAGTTAGATGCTATACCACTTGGTGCATATATGTTTAGTATTGATATAGCTTCATTATTTATGCTACCTTTCAACAGGATATAGTTTCCTTCCTTATCTCTTTTAATTAGATCTACTTCTGCTTTTGCTTGATCTGAGATAAGGATAGCTACCCCTGCTTTTTTGGCTTTACCTGAAGCATAATAGGCTCTGTTCCAACATTTTACCTTTACTCTGTATGTATCTCCCTGCTTTAAGTGTGTTTCCTGCAGACAACATATTGTAGGGTTCTGATTTTTGATCCAATCTGCTGTCCGTCTCCGTTTGATGGGATCGTTCATCCCATTCACATTTACAGTTAAAATTACTAATTCTGCATTTCCTGCCTTCATATTATCCCCAGATTATGCTTTTTCCCTTGACCCCCTGATCCTCCTCTCTGATATTTAATTTACAGACCCCCCTTGTGATGCGTAGCCCTCCCTTTTCTTAGTATCCCTCCCCCTCCCTCCAAGTCTCTTCCCTTATTCTCCTTTTTCTTTTCCCTTTTCCTCTCCCCTCTTTTAATGAGGTGAGAGAAAGGTCTCTGAAAAACAAATATGTCAATTATTTACTCTTTGAGCCTCTTCTGATGAGAGTAAGATTTACACAGATTCTCCCCCTCTCTAAATTCCCTCAGATATGGTGTATTTTCTATGCCTCTTCCTGGGATGTAGGTTTCCCTTTTTTTATCACACCCTCCCCTTTTTCTGATACTACCTCCTTCCCTTTACTACACCCTCTCCTTTTTTTTTTTATATCAGTAAAATCAAATAATCCATGCGTACATTCTATATACCCACAACAGAGTTACAGTTCTCAAGGGTTCTGTGTACCTTTTTCTGTTTCTCTTCAGTCTTGTGGATGTAGATCAAATTTTTTGTTTAAGTCTGTTTTTTTTCTTAGAAACATATAGAATTCCTCTATTTCATTGAATGACCATCTTCTTCCATGGAAAAAGATGCTAAACTTAGCTGGGTAGTTCATTCTTGGTTGCAGTCCTTGATCTTTTGCCTTACGGAATATCAGGTTCCAGGCCCTTCTATCTTTTAATGTGGAGGCAGCCAGATCTTGGGTGACCCTTATTGTGGCACCTTGGTTTATAAATTGTTTTTTTCTAGCTGCTTGCAGAATTTTCTCCTTTGTGTGGTAATTCTGCAGCTTAGCCACAATATTCTGTGGTGTTCTTTTTTTAGGGTCTATTTCAGAAGGAGTTCGATGAATTCTTTCCACATCTACTTTCCCCTCTGTTTCTATTATCTCTGGACAGTTCTCTTTGATAATTTCCTGTAAAATAGAATCTAGGCTCTTTTTTTGGTCATAGTTTTCTGGAAGTCCAATGATCCACAGATTATCTCTCCTAGATCTATTTTCCAGGTCTATAGATTTTCCCAGTAAGTATTTGACGTTGTTCTCCAGCTTCTCATTTTTTTAGTTTTGTTTGACTGATTCTTGGGTTCTCTGTGAATCATTCATTTCTATTTGTTCCATCCTGACTTTTAAGGAGTTATTTTCTTCTTTCACATATTTTAGTTCTTTTTGTAAATGCCCAATTTCGTTTTTAAATGAATTATTTTGCTCTATTGAATTTTTTTTCCATTTCCCTAATTTTTTTTTGAGAATTATTTTCTTTTTCCAATTCAGAAATCCTACTTTCCTGTGATTTTTTAACCTTTTCTAATTTACAAATTTTGTTTCCCTGCATCTCCTGTGAATTCTTTATTTTTTCCAACTCCAATTTCAGGACGTTGTTATTTTCTATCATAGCTTCTCTTTCCTTTCCCCATTTTTCTTCAAACTCTCTTAGCTTTTTAATAGTCTCTTCGAGGAGAGAGTTATGTGATGGGGGGGCAGGAATCATTCCCCTTTAGTTTGTTGTCTGCTGACTCTCTGCTGTTAACTTCCACGGGGTTGGATACCCGCTCTTTCTCTGTGTAGAAGGAATCTATGGTTTTTCTGGCTTTTTTGTTCATATTTAAAAAATCTTTTAGGGTCTGTCCCTGGGGTAGGAAATTATTTATTTACTTCTTTACCAGCTTCCTCCCAGATCAGATGGATGCAGCGGCTCCTGGGCCTGAGCTAAGATAGAGCTCTGGGAGAGAGTTCCCCACCCCCTCCTGGAAGTGCCTCAGAGGTGACTAGCACTGCTGTGCCCCGAGGGCGCTGTGTTTTAGTGGCTTCCCTGAGGTTGAGATTGAACAGTAAATACGGCACAAAGCCCAGCCTATGCGTCCTGGTGGGGTGTGGATGTCTGCAGCAGGTGATGTGAGAAGCCCCTGCTCTCATACTGGAAGTGTCTTCCAGAAACTGTGGCCCCTAGTTCAAAGGTTCCACTTCTTTGGGACTTCCTGATCTGAGTTCCACTCCCTCCAGCTAAGCTAGACAGTGTGTGTTGCCTTGGGCCGTATCCACCCACTTGTCAATCTCTTAACTATTTTCAGGAGGGAGCTGAGGCCACACCCCCTTGTTCCGTGATCTGCTGAGTCACCTCCAGGGTCCTGGAAAATCTAATCTATCTGAATTTTTAAGGTATTTTAGCTTTCTCTTCTGAACTGCTATATTATAAGCAGAGAAGAGCTAACAGCCTATGCCAGATTCTTTTATCTCAGTGGCTTCTCTGATCCCAGAGCCCTTCCCAGCGCAATCGGCACAGTATGCCACTACCCCACTGTCTGTGCTGGTCTCTCTTCTTCCTCCCCTGGGAACTGACCTTTTCTGTTGAAACTCCAGATTCTCTTCAGCTGGTAAGACGTGCTTCCAATCCTTGTGGTATCTATCAGTCCAGAGCTATTTCTGAGGCTGATTTATCCAATTGGTTGTGAGGGAGTGAGGACGTTCACAGAGTCGTGTGTTTCTTCTCTGCCATCTTGGCTCCACCCCAAATGCATTTATTTTTAATAATTTCTTTATGAATCATGTTGGAGGAGAAAAATCAGAGCAAAGGGAAAAGACATGAGAAAGATAAAAAAATAACAAGTGAATATAAAGTGTGTTGAATTATATTCAATCTCCTTAGCTTTTTTTTTCTGGATTCAGATGTCATTTTTTGTCCAAAGCCTATTGGGACTTTACATCAGTGAATCACTAAGAAGAATCAAATCTTCCATAGCTGATCATTGGACTTCTTGCTTATTTTGTACAAAGTATTCCTCATTGTGCTTGTTTCTCTTAGCATCAACTCGTGTAAATCTCTAAAATCAGCTTGTTCATTATTTTTAAAACAACAATAATATTCCATTTTCTTTGTATACCACAAATTGTTCAGCCATTCCCCAATTGATGAGCATGTATTCATTTTCAAGTCCTTTGCTACCACAAAAAGACATGTTTTACAAACATTTTTGCTCAGGTGGGTTTGTTTTGCTGATTCAAAGGGTATATACAGTTTGATAGTCCTTTGGGCATAGATCTAAATCACTCTCCAAAACAGTTGATTTTCCTATCATATTAGTCAATCTGAGAGGTATGAGGGGGTACATCAGAGTTGTTTAATTTTCATTTCTCTAATAAATAGTAATTTACAGCATTTTTTTCATGTAATTATACATGGCTTTAATTTCATCATCTGAAAATTGTCTCTTCATATCCTTTGATCATTTATCAATGGAGTATGACTTGTATTCTTATAAGTCTGACAAAATTGTTTATATGTTTGAGAAATGAAACCTTTTTCAGAAATACTATGTAAATTTTTCCCAGCTTCCTACTTCCCTTTTAATCTTGTTTCTTTTGGTTTTGTTTGTGTAAAACCTTTTTAATTTAACCTAAGCAGTGTTATCCATTTTGCCTTATTCTTAGCACTCTTAATTTGTTTATTATATCATCCTTTATACTTAAATTATATGCCCTTTTGGACTTTATTTTGATATGGGGTGTGAGATGTAGGTCTTTAAAAGTTTCTGATGGCAATATTTGCCAAATATTGAGTTCTTATTCCAGAAACAGGAGTTTGAGAGTTAATCAATACTAGATTACTATATATCTTGATTATTGTATCCTATGTATCTATTCTATTCCACTGATCCACCACTCTATTTCTTAGCCAGTACCAAATGGTTTTGATGACTACTGCTTTAAAGCATAGTTTTAGGTTTGGTACTTCGTATGCTTAACTTGTAAGGATGTCTTTAGTATGTTTATTTTAGTCATTTCAGTCATTCCCAACTCTTCATAATTCTATTTAGGGTTTTCCTGACAAGGATACCAGAGTGTTGTTTTTTTTTTTTTTTTACCATTTCCTTCTTCAGCTCATTTTACAGATGAGGAAATTAAGGTAAACAGGATTATGCTACATTCCCAGGATCATACAGTTAGTGCCTGAGGCCAAATTACAAGTAAGAAAAAAGAGTCTTCATGATTCTAGGTCAGACATCTATCCCTTATACCATTACCACACACACACACACACACACACACACACACACACACACAATCTGTGTTGATGTACTTCAATCATTCAATAAACATCTATTAATTAATCACCTAGTTAGCATTAGACATTATGCTAACCTCTAATCTCTAGGGTTATAAAAAGAGAAAAAAGATAGTTCTTGTAAAGGAAGAAGAAAATCCCAAGCTTGGGTTATAGTGATAGAAAATGCCTGGCATCTAGAGATAAAGGATGTTGTTATTGAAAAAGTCAGAGAATGTGTGGGGGTAAGGGTCAAGAAGATTATAAAGATAGAAGGATGCTAATTCCAAAAGACTAGAGATGGAAAGTGACATACATATCCACAGAGAGAACTATGGAGACTGAATGTGGATCAAAGCATATTAGTTTCACTTTTTTATTGTTGTTTTTTGTTTGCTTGCTTCTGCCCCCCCATTGTGTTTTTGTTTTGTTTTGTTTTTTCACTTTTGATCTGATACTTTTTGTTTCTGCATAGCATGAGGAATATGGAAATAGATTTAGAAGAATTGTACAGGTTTAACCTATATTATAATGTTTACTGTCTTGGGAAGAGGGGTGGGCAGAAAAAAGGGATAAAAAATTGTAATATACAGTTTTGTAAAGGTAAATGTTGAAAATTGTTTTTGGGGGGGGCAGCTAGGTGGTGCAGTGGATAGAGCACCAGCCTTGAATTCAGGAGGACCAGAGTTCAAATCTGGTGTCAGACACTTAACACTTCCTAGCTGTGTGACCCCTGGGCAGGTCACTTAACCCAGCCTTAAAATATATATATATATATTTGATTGTATTTGGAAAAATAAAATATTATTAAAATCAGAAAAAGGATAATTATAAGGCTATGAAAGTTTTTGAAATATAACAAAACATTTTGAATTTGTTCCTGAAGGCAATAGGAAGTCACTTAGTTTTATTGGGGGGAGGAGGAAAGGAGAAATGGCATGTGGGAATGACCTGATTGGACCTGTGTTTTATTTTTTTCTTTTGGGTGGATGCATGGGGAAAAAATGAAATAGAGAAATATTTAAGGCAGGCAGCCTTTGCAATAATTAAAACATGAGGTACTTCAATAGACTGCTGGCAATACCAAAAGAGAGAAGGGAGAATTACCGAGAAATGTTACAAAGGTGAAACTGAAAGATCCTTGAGGCTAGAGGAGGAGAAAGGAGTGACAGATTGTGAGATATTTAGTATGACTTCTAGGTTGTGAGTTTTACAGGAAGTGGCAAATTAGTGTTGTCTTCTATATTAAAAGGGATGGCAGTGGGAGGAAACAGCTTAGAGTGAAAGAGAATGAGCTCTGTTTTGGACATTCTGACTTTTAGATGTCTGTTAAGTCATACAGTTTGAGAAGTCTAAAAGGTAGTTGGAGATATGAGGTTGAAAAGCAGCATAAAATAACCCCAATAAGGGAAAGAAAGATAGATTTAAGAAGCATTTCTACAGAGATTATGTGAAATCCATGGATTTAAGATGATGAGATTACAAAACAAATATTATAGAGGGAAAAGAGAAGAACAAGTGCAGAATTTCATTGGACTCTAGACTCCAGAGGAGGATCCGGTAAAGAAAGAAGTAAAACTCAGATAGATAAGATAGGAAAATCAAGAGAGAACTGTGTCCTGAAAATTTAGAGATTACAAAGTATCAAGGAAGAGAGAGTGCTCAAAGTGCCAAAGGAAGGGAGATCAGGGAAAATAAAGATTGAGAAAAAGCTATTGGATTTCATAAAAAAGAGATCATTAATAACTTTAGAGAAAGCATTTCAGTAGGGTAAAAAAAAGTCAGAAATCACATTGTAAGTTGTTTTTAAAAAGTGAGAAGAGAGAAAATGAAAAGCATAGATGACAGCCCATTTGTTAAAAAGAGTTTAACACAAAGGGCAGAAGAGAGAAAGGACTTCCATCAGTAGTATGAGGGATGTGGAAGACACTTACCCAAAATGACTACTCTAAGAGATCACTCAAAATAGAAAGCAGAAAGGTTGTTTATTAAAACCCCCAGAGGATGAGCCATCTCTTCACAAGATAAGAAAGAGAAAGCTTGTGGTAGGAGGGTTAAAGAAGTAATAAAGATACACAGCTTTTATATAAGAGATTGCATCACAAGTAAGAGAGCATTGAGAAGGGGAGGAGTAGGCATTTAATTGGTTGTTGCTATTTGGAGAGTTTGGAAAGGAAAGTTTCTGTTTTCCTGAAATCACCTGATTTCTAGGAAACAGAAAATCAGGCTTTCAGGCTTAATTAAGTAGATAATAATCAAGCTAATAGACTAAATATTGATAAATGTGAAATACTGATAAATGTCATCAGCTCAGGTTAAGTAAATATATTTATAGCTGGCCAAGGCTCAAATAAATATGGGCCTGCCCATATTTTACAGGTCATAGGGGAAACACAGAAATAATTAAAATAAAATACAGAAAAATAATTCATACATTCTTGTAAATTCTTCAACTTCTCTTTCTATTTCACACAATAGTGATGCAGACTCTAGTAATGTGTTTTTGGTGTTTTTTTTTTTTTTCAGAATAGGAAAGATATAGACATGTCTTTCAATGGTAGGAAATGAGCTAATAGAAAAGGAGAGATTGTGGGTATATGTGTATATGCACATTTCATATTATATATATGGTTATCTCTTGTTTTAATTTATGGAATAAAATAAGTATACATAAAACTGAAATCTTCTGTGCACAACTTGCAAATACACAGCAAATGTTATCATGCAACAGAGTTATCATGCAAAGCCTATTCTTTTTCTTTCCTTTCCTCCTTCCCCACCCTAAAGATGAAGACCATTAAACACAAAAGTATATGAGTGTGTGTGTATGTGCATCTGTGTATAAAATTATGCTATACATATTTCTACTTATCAGCACTTTCTATGGATGCAGATATCATATTTCTTCATATGCCCTTCATTTAATCTGGGCATTTATTATAGACAAAATGACAGTCATTTAAAGTCATTCTTAAAACAATATAGCTATTGCTGTTAACAGTGTTCTCTTAGTTCTGGTCATTTTGCTCTTTATTATTTCATGTAAGTTTTTCTTTTTATTTTCTAAAAACATTGAACTTCTCATTTTTATAACACATCACTATTCTACCATTTGCCATTTGATGGACATTACTATAATTTCTATTTCTTTGCCATCACAAGGAGAACTGCTATAAACATTTTAGAACATATAGATTATTTTCTTTTTTCTCTAATTTTCTCTAGAAAAAGGCCATGAAGTACTTTTGCTGGGACAAAAGATATATGTAGTTTAATGAATCTTTGGGCATAATTCCAGATTGCTCTTCAATATAATGGGAACATTTTACAATGTCACAAATAGTGTCATCATTTTCTCAATCCTCTCTCCAACATTTGTCTCTTTCCCCTTCTATCACTTTAGCTAATCTGATAGATTTAAAGGGATACACCAAGATTATTTTAATCTGCATTTTAAAAATCTATAGTGCTTCAGCATGTTTTAAAAATATGATTATAAATTGTTTAAATTTCTTCATTGGAAAACTGACCGTTCATATCTTCTGAGCATTTATCACTTGGGGAATGACATATTCTTATAATTTTTACAAAATTCTACCTAACATTCTCTCATTGTCTCACTTGATAGTTAATTTGATTGAGCAGTAGGGATATGAGTTGGCCATTCATATGGCCCAGTCTCTGCCACCATTCTATTTATTGTTTTTGATTGTGGACAAGTCCTACTGATGAAGGAGGCAATACACAGGACAGTAGGGTTGGAGCCCATGATGCTGAAATTATGCAAATTGACACAAGTCTCAGGGCAGTCCCTGTAGGAAGATGTTGGTACACTGCATTGTCTCCTGATTCCCAAACAGTAGTGCTGGAAGGTCCAAGAAGACAGCAGCACACTCAGCAAGAGAAGAAGCAACAGGAACCATGCAGCAGCAGTGGCAGTGAAAAGCAACAATATAAGGAAGTCAAGTAGAGGCAGTAATGGTAATAGTGATGATGATGGTGGGGTAGAAATCACTAATTCTGCCAGCCCTGAGCCCCTTCCATCCCTCCAGCCAGTGGTGGCCAGAGCCCTTGGGGGGTGGAGAGTGGGGGAGTAGGATCATAGCTTTTGTCTCCATGTCATCCATATCCCCTTCTTCCCACCCTTTCAGGTAGCTTGGACAGTGTGGGCTGGAGAAAGAGTATTAAAGATCATGGATTCTTTCAGAAAGGAAATTTGATTAAGGAGGAAAGAGCCCATGTGGACTGGGTTCACTTGTTCTCCTAACTGGAAGCCTCACTTATTCTGTTAGGGAATTGGGTAGACAGGGATGTTTAGGCTATGGATAGGACATGTACTACTTATGGAGAAAAATTCATTCAGTATTTGTTTTCACTACTTGTGCCTTTTGGAATCATATCATGTTGAGTACCAAGGCATCACTGTACACGATGTTTTTTTTTAACCAGGAAGCCTCTTATGTAATGTGTTTTAATTCAGATAATGGAGCTCTTAAAAACACTTGATCGCTGAAACACAGTGGTTGGGAAAATAAAGAGACAGCTCCTGCAAAAGGAAGTAACCAATAAATACACAGGTTAGGGAAATCTACACACTAAGGTAGCTGATTCTTTTATATCAGGATCAGAGAAAATGTATAATAAGATCCACAGAGATATAAGAATTATATGTATTATAGGGAAGGATAAGAGTCTCTCTAAATATATCTGAATGATTTTAAATCTCTTGTGTTACAGAAAGTGAAGCATCATAGCAAATGTTTCCTACAAAAGCAAAGGCCATGGAACTTTTTAACATGGAGATTAATAGGAAAGGAACATCATAGATATAGTCATATAAGAGCAAATATAAAATCTAGATGACAAAGGATAACCCAACATAATTGATAGGGTTCTTTTGTGTGTGAAATACCACGTTATATAAAGGTTATTTTAAATGTCATTTTTTAAACCTATAAAGCCAAATTGCCAGGGCATATATTAAATTATAGAAAATATTTAATTATAAAATTTTTGTCATTGAAAAGAGTTTTGTAGGGTCCAAATATGTTCATCATAGCACCATGATAATTTCTACAGAAAAATACAAAAAAAAAGGAGATTTTCTTGACTGAGAGTTTCATGGAGGCAGAGGTCTTATGTCTTATCTTCTCCTACTAGGCATTTGAAATCAATTTGCCAACCAACAAACACTCATTGGGTTCTTGGGGGCCAATAGGCTAAATAAAAAGGGGTAAACTAACATGGGTTAGAACTGAGAAATAAAGTTCTCATGCTAATAAGCTTTGAGATCAAACCCATAAATAATCACAGCACTTACATTCTATCTGAAATAGTCTTCCTCTCAAAACAAAACAACCAAAGAGCAAATAAACAAAAGAAAATTTACACATACAAAAAACCAAAAAGGTTTATATTTTTAATCTAACACTGAGAGAAGGAAAAATTAACTTTAAAATGTGATTTACATATAAAAATGGATTAAAGAGGATCAGAAAAGACAAATGATGTTCATTGCACATTTACAAATCCTATTTCCAAACCTAATTTGTTTCCCTCCAAAGAAGAGATGGGATATTTCTTCTTTACTGTTATAGAAGTCATTAGTGACTAGTGAAAAACTCATTTTTTTTGATCCTATGCTGTTGTGATTTTAATATTACACCATTTTAATATTAGATCATATCTAAGATAAAATTAAAATAAGAAAGAAAGGAGATTTTTTCAAAATGTTACTAGAACAAAATTAAGGTTGTGATGAAATTATTTTTCAAAAATTGTCAGCGAAAAAAGGCTTATTAAAATGTGGAATATGTTTAAATAGGAAGGTAGTCTAAGAAGTACTCCTTGTCATTCATAAAATATTTCAAATGAAAGATGATGGGTAGTATTTTATAAACCTTAAATAACTATAGCATATTAATGATAGCTACTCTGAAAAAATAGTATTTATTACTTTGATTTATTTTAGTTTAATTATAATATTAAAACTCTCTTCTCTAGGGAAAGCTAGTCTAAACAACTAAGCCTGACTAACACAGATAGTCTTTTAAGTCTAGACTACTTATAGATTTAGTGAATACAGTGATAAGACTTTACAATATTTAACAGATAATTTCAAAAATAAAATAATCTTAAATTATAATATTTTGAAACTAATTTTCACTTTCTGGTAGTAAAAGGGGCAAGAGGATTGCCTAAATTCCCTTTTTGGCAGCAGGAGAAAGGTTAGCTAGAAATCAAGTTTCTCTTCCCAATCTTAGTTGATAAGTTCCTCCCCTCAAACCCCTTTGTTTTTTCTTGATCTAGAATCTAAGTTGATTAGTGGAATAGTCTAAGGAAGATGAAGGGAAGGATGGCTACTAACTATTGATCACAATTTCCTTTTTCTCAGTATGATTTCTGCTTACAAAGATGCCACCTGTAAAGTCTAGGAGAAGCTAACTAGTCAGGAGATCTACTTTGTCCAGTTGAATTATATTCAAAACCAAGTTTCTGTTTTGTATTGTTTTTATTCCTCTTTTTTAAAAATAAAATTCAGATCTGTAAAACATTCTTTCTCTCAAAAATCTAAGGAGTTGGATAATCTGATTATATGATACCCAAATTCTAGCATTGCAAATTATGATTATAGATTACTCAGTAATTTTGTCCTCAGTTTTCTTTTTATCTCAGAAAATTAATTTAAACAGTTATACTACAGATTGTTGTTTTTGTTGTAATAATAGTAATAGTAGTAGTAGTAGCTATTGTTTGTTTTTTTTTTCTTCTCCTTCTTTCTCTTCTTGTTTTTGTTTTGTTTTGTTTTGTTTTGTTTGTTTGTTTGTTTGTTTGTTTTTTAAACAATAAAAATTCTCCGGCAGCTAGTCAGTACAATGGATAGAGCACCAGCCCTGAAGTCAGGAGGAGCTGTGTTCAAATCCGACCTCAGGCACATAATACTTCCTAGCTGTGTTACCCAGGGCAAGTCACTTAACCCCAATTGCCTCAGGGGAAAAAAACCCTCTGCCTTTATAGCATGGGGGAAAAAAAGACAAGAAGTATTATCAATTTAATATTCTGTGTTCTTAAATGTTTTTGAAACTCTTTCTCCAATGAACTTTTATTTCATTGGTCTGTGATATTGGGATGAAGATGATTTAAGCATATTTTCCTTTCCTTCAGTACAGCCTTTTAGAATTAGATGATGAACTTATTGTACTCACAGATGGGACCAGAGAATATAGCACATTAAGAAATAAATTAGCAGTTCATTTGTTCCATGTGTAATTTCTCTGTAGGCATGCTTGATATTGCCATTTATGATAAAACCAGCCACAAGCTTTATTGCCATTCAGAATGTGGAATTAAAAATGTCAGCAACATTTCAGCTCTCCCTCCCAAAGTAATCAAGAAATCATAAACAATTTTCTCCTTTAGTTACCTGCATACTGAAAGAAAGTGAAGCTGCATGAGCAATAGAGTAATTAGATAGAAAAAAATGATGCTGTGAAAAATAGCTGTGAAAAGGACACTGTCCATCATTCATTAATTGAATGCATATTAACTTTTCAAATTTTAAAAACATTTACCTCAGAGAACAAAGACAAAGAGAGTAAAAGGCCCAGCCTTTATACTAGAAAGATCTGTGTCCAACTGTTGTCACAACACATATTGGCTGTGTGATCTCAGGCAAGTAAGCCACTTCATTTTTCAATGCTTTAAAATATAGTTCTTTAAGACTAAGGTATAATATAGGTGCCTACATGAATTAGGAAAAGAAGTTTCCTCAACTTGTAATTTCCATGCCAAGGAAATCACCAAGTCTAGTCCGTATACACACACACACACACACACACACACACACACACACACACACACCCCTTCATGTTTGTTGGAGGATAAAATGACATGTAGTTTATCCATCAGCAGAATGTGATCTTCTTACTACAAACTACATGTCATTTTATCCTCCAACAAATACACTGCTTCACCTACTATTGCCACTATTGCCATTCAACAAGTAGTTATTATTGAATTAAATGTAATTCAATATAAAACATGTATAAGCATCACAGAATTTTCAGAAGGGATCTCAGTGACCATTTCAATAAAACCCTGACTTAGAAATGAATCCCCAGAATAATGTAACCTATAAGTAAGTTATCTGGCTACTCCCTTTTTTAGGTAGCTTTAATTACTAACATTATCATCCATTAATGAGATTTTCTCCTCATTGGTGGAGATCAATTCCCCATGACAACATGAGAGTTGAGGTGGAATCAGATAGAATGGGAGAGAAATAATTCACCAGTCTTTAGGGGTCCTTTTCTACTCAATTTTCAAGGGAGAAGAAGGTGTAAGAATTCCAGTCTGTTTTCAGGACCACAAAGAGAAAATCCTAGGAAAAAGCTGAACATGTAGAGGAATTGGCAATCTCTTTCATTATTATATTTCCAACATATTACTACTCTAGACACTTTTGTACTCCAAAGTACACTCCAGTACTCTATCTTGGTTGATTTGTTGTCTTGTTCCCAAAGAGAAATTTCCTTCAATCTGTTTAGGTTTAAGAATACAGCAAATGGGAATGGGATCCAGTCACATAGCAAGCGGTGTGAGGTGCAGTCAGGATAGCATGCCATGCCAGCCTCAGTGAGTTGTTGATCATGCGCTTTCTGGAGAAGTGCATGAGTACCAAGGTGCAGCGACTGAAGCTCTTGGACAGCTATCTGCTCTATATCACGCAGACCTGTGCACAGTATTTCAGTTATTGTTTTCTCATGAGGATTTTCCCTTTCAACTCCTTCCTTTCTAGCATTATCTCCTCTGTGGGCAGCTTCATCCTAGCAGTTTGTCTGATAATATAGATCAACCCAAAGAACAAGTGTTATTTCCAGGGCATCTCTCCAGAAAGAGCTTTTGTAGACTTTTTCTCTGTTAGAACCATTCTGCATCTTGTTGTCATGAATTTTGTTGGTTGATTCTTCCCCTTTGCAGAAGAGACAAGGAAAAATAAAGAACACTATTTTTATTTTATGGTTTACTGGGATAGAAATGACAGAAGATTGACAACAAACAGGTTTTCATCCTTCAGGTTTAAAACTTACTACATACATCATTTTATTTTGAAATTTGAGATGGGAAATACAAAGATTCTCTGCCACTCTTTCCTTGAAGTACTTTGTAATAAGCATTTAACACCATGACTTTTGCTATCCCCCTCAATGTAATAACCTGTTTGCCTTCCAAATAAAGTGCTTCTTGTTAGTCAAAAAAGTGAATACAGCAGTTTGATAGAATTTATTCAAGGTGCCATATTGCACTGGAAATATCATATGACATAGGTTCAGGAGGCCTGGATTTAAATCCTGATTCTGCCACTTTATTTATGTACAGGAAATTGGCCAAATGAGGCAATGAATGCCATTGGGATTCGTTTTGATCATCTATAAAATAAAGATCTCAATATTTGGTCCACCCACCAGGGGATCTTTTATTTTATGGAAATGTTTTAGAAGCAGTAAGCCATGGCAATAGACAGGGGTATAATGACCAAAAACAGAGTCATCAAGGTGACTTGATGTTGGCAGACTGCTCCTTTTGGGGTTTATTATTGAGTTCATTATTCTTCATCAATGGATAGTAAACTTTTGTGTGGGACAATTTTATCCAAAATTAAACTCTCAGGGGCGTCTCAAGATATATAACTTTGTATTAGGATCTTGTGAGAGCCATAAGGTCATACAAACTCCAAGCAAAAGGGATGTGTTCAGAGCCAGGAGAGAGCTGCCACCCAGTGCCCACTTGCAACATTTATACAGAGTACCCCCAGGAAAAAAAAAAAAAAAAAACAGACCCACCACCAATACCCTTCATATACATTCTGATTGGTTATATATGTTGTGTTCCCTGATTAGAAACTGGAATTTTGACAGGTTATAAATCTTTTTTCCCCGCCTACCCTCCCTCACACCACATGATTTTTAAGAAACCGAAACTTGGGCCTACAGGCTTGATCTACTTTAGTCCATGGTTATGACATCTTCACTTCAGCTACTTGAACTTACTTTCATCAATGAAAAGTGGACAGAAGGTCTACAAGAGGGACAACATAAGAAATCAAAACTACTTAATCTTCATATAAAAAACTAGGCTTACTGGCTATTTGTGAAACATAACTTTGAAATTGTGTTGTACTGTCTATACACATAGGAGCAGCAGCCCTTAGGCCTAAGACTACTGAACTGCAAAATTTCTTTCTTTAAAAAAAAAAAAAAGAGCTTCATTTCTACATTTAATGTTTTATTTTTCCCAGTTACATATAAAAACAAATTTTAACATTTTTTTTCCTGAGGCAATTGGGGTTAAGTGACTTACCCAGAGTCACACATCTAGAAAGTGTTAAGTGTTTAAGACCAGATTTGAACTCAGGTCCTTCTGACTTCAGGGCTGGTGCTCTATCCACTTTGCCACCCAGCTGCCTCTACAAAATTTTATTTACAAGAGACTATCTAGCTGCTCCAAAATTCATTTAAAAATTTTTAAATTTCATATGTTTTACCTTCCTCTCTCCCTAACTCCCCTTATTGTAATTCAATATAAGTGTAGTCATGCAAAACATCTCCACAATAGGCATGTTGTTAAAGAAAATATAGACACTTAACTCCCTCCTCCCCCCCAAAAAATACTATCAAGACAAGTAAAGAAAATAAAAAAAAATAAGTATACTTCAATTTTCATTCAATTTTTCATCTTAAATTCTTCAGTATTGTATTGGATCGTTGTAATGCTATTACTGTTGTTCATTCACAGATTATCTTCATACAATATTGCTGTTATTTGTACATGTGAACTGTGCATTTTCTTAGACAATGGATTTAGAACAGCTTGTGTTCTACCTAGAATTTGTGGAGGTTTAGAAAAAGCTTTAGGAGTACAGTCAAGAGACAGAATTTTTGTAACATATTGTTTATTATTTTGATTGAGTTTATACCATGAGCAAAACACTGTATATAGTGGAGTAACTTCTGTCTGTTTCTTTGGCTAGGTTGTATTTCATGGTCATATAATTAGGGCTGAGGATAATGATATTTACAGTAATATAGTAGCTTGACACTGATTAAATTTAGGTAAGTCACCATTTCCTTTGAGGAACACAAATTCATCTATTCTTTTAGTACCAAAGATAACTTAACACTTCACCAGTTCTGCCAGCTATGAAGAAAAGTTATATAAATATCAGGATGATTATGAGACCAACCAACCACCTGTTACTTCTTACTGAATGCAAATAAGATTATACTAGGTGGTGAAATAATATTAAATTATTTTTTTAAATATGATGAAATATTCACACATATTCTTACCCACCCTCACCATGTCCCTATTTCGCAAATGTCATGGTGTTCTTATTTTAGCATAGAACAATAAAATAGAAGTTTACATATATATATATATATATATATATATATATATATATATATATATATATATATATATATATATATATATATATATATATCCCTTAATGTTTCTCTTTACATATTAGGGCATTTACCTCATTATCTTACTTTCTATTATGTTTTTGAGAAATAGAATAGATTGACATTTGTCCTTTAAACTTATGTGTATTTGTGGATTGTGCTCAAATAAAACTGGGTTGGTTAGAGAAAACTAGAGGCTGTCACAATCCAGATGCCACAGAGATTTTGCATAACACTTCTATTTTTGTGGAAATGGTGATACTTGACATTTCTCACATCTTAGGCCAACATAAATAAACATCAAGAATTGATTTTTAGCTTTTTTTTTTTCCCAATATAAAAATCTACATTTACTTCCTGTCAGGAAAAGGCAGGTCATCTAGAGGTTAAATGAGATTTCTGACAGCCTTAGGAAATTTGCTTGACAAAAAAAAAAAAACAAACAAACAAAAAAAAACAAGATGATGGCTCACTGTAGTTTTGCTTTCTTATGACAATTTACCAACAAAATGGTTTTGATTCCCATTTGAGATTAGAAAGTATGCTAGAAAACCTGAGGATTTGTGTCATGCATATATATATATATTTTTTTTTGTTTAGGAAAACTAGGAGCCAGCTATACTAAATCCTTCATTTTTTAGATATAGAAAGGAAACTACCCTTTCTTTAAAATATTTCCTATGTGTGAAAATGTTAGGTAGATATGATAATTAATGTGATCATATTAGAAGTCCAATTTAATTGAAATATTATTATTATGGCTCTTCATATGAAGGCACTTTATTAGGGTTGATGATAAAAAATCAAAATTACAACTTTTGTTTTCCCTTTAAAAGCTTTCATTCTACAAGGGTAATAAAACATACATAGTTAAGTAATAATATAATAATATGAATAAAGCACAAAAATATGTTTTTACATGCTATGTATTTTTGCCATGATATTCAAAATATAGCATGTAAACTATAGGTATGAGAATTAAACTTTCAGGAAATATGAAAGAGAAAGAAAAATTGTTTTCGGGAATTGCTACAAATTTGGAGAAGTTTAGCAACAACAGGACATTAACCAAATGATGTGTGTTTTTGGACCATAAATCACTGTCTAATACCATTGTTCTCACTTTCATCCTGCTGGCATTGCTTGAGATTAGTTGCTCTCTCAACTGTTTCAAAGACTTTTCCCCCAGATAAGTCAAGACTGGAAAGGACTTTCTCCTTTTATTAAACTCCAGAACAACAGTAGTGGAAAGCCTAATACCAGTTTGGATTTATCTGGGGAAAAGAGTTATGGGAATTCTTTGCCACATTCACTAACAAATGATTGGTTCTGTCTTTTTCAGACAATTGAGCAAATACACTTCCCTGATGCCTGCATCAGAATTCCATTGTTGACAACCGGTTAAGTTATGGTTCTTAGGCCACATTTGTAGTAAATAGAAGTTGATAGAATTATAAACTAAAATAACTCTTTACTTATATTATCCTGTTCTCTCTTTTGCATGAAAATTTCATGCCATACCTGGAAGATAAATGATACAACATTATGCAGGCATAAGTCTTTTATAGAAAAAATATTTGTGTCATATGTCATATCTGCCAGAATAAGAAAGTTAATAAAACTATATATTAAAATACATTTTATAAAGTTTTGGATTGACACCTCAGGACTGTGAACCCATCACACTGAATGACAACATAAATGCCAAGCCAAAAGTCTTATAATTAAAGTGATATTTCACAAAATTCCTGGAATTAAAGTAAAACTAACAGCTTCTCTTTGGAAAAATAGAAATATGTGAGATACATCTGACCAGGTTATAATTGTGATGGGAAACTCCATTCTATTTGCTTAATGATTGATATTTGACTTGTTGACCACAAAACAAGGGTTGAAGAAACAAAACTGAAATAAATCAAAAAAGGGATACAATTATATCCTTGTTTCACCCCCTAGAGAAATCCTTCAAAGTTATCATAAGCAGCATTTGGTTCTTTTTCACATACCAAGATTTTTACCAGTAACAGAAATAAGTGAGATTTGCTTCCTGATTAAAATGAAATAAATATTATGAGAGAAACAGTTCAGCTATTTGGATAAAATTTCATAAAAAAATATATGCAGACAGACAACACATTTTCAAAGAGCCAATATATAGATAAACTTTTCTGCCAAATTTTAAGTGATATCTAAGGTCCTTAGGGTAGCCAGAATATATAAATAATCTCTAAAGCTAAAACTTGGCCCCACTTTTTATAGCAAATCCTGACTAAAATTAAGAGAACTAAGTAGATACCTTCACGGTTGAAATATGTGTGAAATTTATACTGATTTACAGCTGTCCTTTCAAATGTTCATGACACCATCCTCTCTTGTTTTGTCCCCTAATTATTAGGTATCTCTTTAGTATAGTTTGACACTATCCATGACCCATGGCTTAAGTAGAGATAACAACACTTTATCCAAGGTTTTCTTTTCTTTCAAGGTTTTCTTTCTTCTCAAAATATAATTAGATCCCATTGGTTTCATTTCTATTTGGATGAATCACAGATCTATATTTCCAGCACTAGTATCTATTTTAAATTTCAGAAATTCATTGGTTAGGGATAGAAGTTGCACAATGGATAGTGTTGATGATGAGGGTGAAACCAGGCAGCCCAGTAAAACCTGAACAAACAAAACCTTACATCCTCTGGAGAGAAATTCCTTTCTTATACAAACTTAAAAAAGACTTACAGTCTCTGGAGAAACTCCTCTGTTATACAAACTTCTCCATATCCTCTGGAAGCAGAAAAGTCTTTTCAGATACAAATCCTGTTCTATTATCCTATTTTGTATAAAATAAAGTTTTCAAGTTATGTTTTTTGCAATATTGCTTCTCTTTTGAAGCTGATAGTGCCCTCCAAGACTCTGTGGTGTCCTTTTCCTAACAAATAAAGCCTTTTTTTAAAAAAAATCACAGCTTTGAGTGGGCAAATTCTTTCACCATGGACCTATCCTTAGCAATTTGGAGAGAGAGAGGACATACAGATCCATCTCTGCCTAGTACCACACCCTCTTCATTGAGACTACAAACAGAAAAGACCTAAAGTTAAATTCAACCTTAGACATTTAATAGTGTTGTTTTCCTGAATCAGTAACTTAGCCTCTATATGCTTAGATTTACTCGATTGGAACACTGAGTTTGTTTTGAGGATCAAATAATTTTAAATGATATAAATTTCTAAAGCATTTGATACAATGACTCACCTATAGTAGATGCTTAGTAAAATTCCTTACTTCTCTTTTAATCAATAACTTTCTACTGCACAGTTCTCAGTGGATGTTTCCAGGGACATTTTGACCTCAACAATATATTAGAGAACTTTTTCTCAAAAACAACAACATTTTTTTTGTTTTATCTTTCAATATATCTTTCCTGGAGGTGCAATTAAGAGCCATTCTTTATATAAAAACATAAGAGAGGATTCTAGGAAGAGAGCTGAGTAGGACAGAAACTTTCAGATTTTCCAAATTTGCCCCACAACCAAGACAGAACATCATCACAAAGTGAACTTAGAGCAGCAGAAATAATTAAAAGTTTGGATAAATCAGTAGTCTTCTTAAAACACCCTAAGAGGATTTTAGGAAAGATTAGACCAATGAAGGAAAAAGTTTAGTTCAGTGATGTGTAAAGACTTCAGGGGATATTTCATTGAATCAACAAGCAACAAGCTCTGATAGCAGCTAGGAAAGAAGACAGCTTCAGCTTCAGGAACACTCACCTCACAATGTGGGGGATAGAGAGCTGAGCAGAAAAAGAGCCAAAAAAAATATCTCCACTGTTGCAAGACATGAGTCCCACTTGTGCTGACCAGACATGATACTGGACTATGAATGTGGATAAGAAGGAGAAAGCTCATATCTCATGAAAATGGTAATAAGGGCCAGGAATCTTGCTGGCAGGAACAAATACAGCAGAGTATAGGCACTTATTTCAGTTCAAGAACAAAAGAGGTAAGCTTAAATTGCAGCCACAGAAGGGATCTTGGGAAACAATAGCTTTTGTAGTAACAGTGTCATGTTAACACTCATGGTTCAGAGTTAGAAAGGAGTGTTCGAGATCAGGCTCCCAGCATATAATTTGAAAGCAACAGTACACTGGGAATTGAATGTAAAATATTAGCACTACTGTCTAATCTACCCAGGTTACTTATACCTTCGGAATCCAATACTTAACGTGCAACAAGAAAATTGGATTTACACACATATATTGTATCTAGGTTATGTATGGGATTGCCTGTCATCTAGGGGAGGGAGTAGAGGGAAGGAGGGGACAATTTGGAAAAATGAATACAAGGGATAATGTTATTTAAAAAAATTACTCATGCATATATACTGTCAAAAGTTTATAAATATAAAATTTATTGTAAAAAATAAATAAATAAAATACAAAAAACCCCAAAACAACAAAAAAAAAAAAAAAAAAAAAAAAACAATAATACATTATTTCTATAAAAAATTTTAAAAAAAGAAAGCAACAGTACAAAAAGCTTGAAGTATGATGCATTACTCCTACTCTCTGCTCCCCTCCAATATCTTGGGACTGTCATGATAAACCTAATAACTTTTTATTATTTGTATAATATTTGTTTATTTGTATTATAATACAAAGGAGAAAGAACCTAAGGGTAGAGGGCTACTGTGGGGATACAAAAGATCTACTTTCATATTTAGAAAATAATAATAAAATTTTAAAAAGTTCTACTAATTAAAAAAAATGTCAAATGATCCCAAGCTCAACAAATCATTATTTGAAAATGAAGAAAATAACCTCAGACACCTTAATGAAGTTTGTTACACAACAATAAAATTTAACTTTTTTAGTGAATAAAGTCTTCTCTAAAATTAAGCAATAAAATGTATTGGAACTTCAGTTAGACAAAACATCTTAAAAGACCATGTATAGTAAAAAGCGTGTACTCACACATACATATAATGCACATATACATATATAAACATTTATATACATGTGTGTATTTAAATCCAGGCTCTAACTGTGACAGGTGAAGCAGAAAATACTTGGCCAGAAAGAAATCATTTAACCTATGAAAATATCAGAAATTCTCATTATATGAGTATGTAAATATGTTTAAATGATAAATTTTTCCTTGCCCAATCTATTTATTCTTCCTTATATTTCATCCTCATTCTCACCCCTGATTAACTTAATTTTGTCAGGTAGAAATTTCACTACATTTTGTCAAAGTTAATTTCAGTTTATAAGCACAAATACTAGATTTTGTTCCTTTTTATCCCACATAATAGTTTATATTTGTGCCATAAAATTATTTGATAAGTCTGTATTGATTATTTTTCCAAATAGTTTAGATGGCATTGGAATTATTTGTTACTTAAATATTTGATATAATTCACATGCAAATCTATTTGACCCTGTGGATTTTTTTCTTGGGTAATTCATTGATGGCTTGATCAATTTCACTTTTTCTAAAATGGGTTATTTAAGTATTTTATTTTCTCTTTGGTTAATCTGGACAATTAATACTCATTTCAATTACATTGTCAGATTTGCTGGAACACAGTGGGGGAAATAGTTCCTAATTTTTGCTTTAATTTCTTTTTCATTGGTGGTAAACAATGCCTTTTCACTTTGATGTTAGTAGTGTGGTTTTCTTCCCTGCTTTATCTAATCAAATGAACCAGAAGTTTATCCATATTGGTGTTATAGGTTCTTTCCCCCTAAAACCACATTTTAATTTTATTTCTTAATTCAATGGTTTTCTTACTTTCAATTTTTTAAATCACTTCTTTGATTTTCAGAATTTCTAATTTGGTATTTAATTGAGGGGTTTATTTTTTCTTTTACTAACTTTTAAAATTATTTATTGGTCTTCTCTTTACTTTACTCATGTACGCATCTAAACATATAACATTTTCCCTAAGGACTGCTTTGGCTACAACCCAAAAAAGTTGGTAACTTGTCTCATTGTCATTCTATTGATGAAATTATTGATTCTTTCTATGATTTGTTTTTTGAGCCATTCAGTCTTCAGGATTGCATTGATTAATTTTTAGTTATAGTTTTATCTTTCCCTAGCCCCTTATTTCATGTAATTGTTATTACACCATGAACTGAAAAGAATGTATGCACTACTTCTGCTTTTCTGCATTTGATTATAAGATTTTTATGCCCTAATATATGATCAATTTATGTGTGGCTGCCATGTACTGCTAAGAAAAAAAAAGTATATATTTTTTTCTATTCCCATGCAGATTTCTTAAGAAATCTAACATAATTAATTATTCTATAAATCTATTCACCCCCCTTCATTTTTTTTTGTGATTATAGTTATCAAGTTCTGAGAAAGGAAAGTAGAGTCCCTTACTAGTACAATTTTACTGTGTATTTTTTCCTATGACTCTAAACTCATTTAGAATTTGGATGTTATAGAACAGTTCATCCATGTAATTTCACAAATTGGGCAAATAACATTCTATATATATATTTTCTTTTCATTAAAGGATTGTTATAGTAATATCTTTTGAATAGTTGTGGATCTCACTGAGAGGATTCTCAAATATTCTGTAAGTTGATGAATCATCATGTACAAAAATATTATCTATAAGCAAGATGAGGACCTATTAACATAGCTAATTCTTCCCATATGTGAACTGTAAGTAGGACATCCAGATGAGTTTTGTCAGCTTGCCTCTCCCTCTCTCTGCTTATTATTTATAATCATGACATCATGGAAAAATTATCATAGAGTTTTGAATTATTTTAATATATAAATATTTCATTAAGTTTTAGATGTATTCCCACACACAGAGGGGAAGTATTCTTAGCCTTTGTTGAGACTCTTTGATTTGAAGTTCCTCTGAATTCCAAGTCCCCAAACTTTAGTTTGTCTGTACATCAAGAAGGGTAGCAAACATAATTAATTACAAGGGGAGAGTTCTTGGACTGATGGAATCACATATCATTCCCATCAATATCTGGAAAAGGAAGATAAAGATAATATTTGGAAAGATATAAGAACTGTCCTTGACACAGGAATCTCATTCTCTGTGGCTTAAGCTGCTGATCATGAAGAAATATCTAAGTCAGTATGATGGATAAACTAATATCCATTTTGAATACATGAGGGAGATCATTTCTCATTTTACCCCTTATTCCATATTTTTATGGAATTACACCCCCATTACAATTTATTTCCTTGTTTTGTACTAAACAATTTTTTCCTCCTTTATTTTACTGTTTCTCTTCAGACAAAACATCCATGGTTGTCTATATGCTCTGAAAATGTACCATAAATTTCTAACTTTTTATACTAGAAAAAGGAGATTCCAAGGGATCACAGTGACTGAGATTTTCATAGGAATGAAGCTAAGCTAAAAACTCTAGTCTCTGGGCATACCTGACTTGGGTGCACAGTAGCTATTTAAAAATGCATAACTATTATTAATAATCTGTACATTTAAATTTTAAAATTGTCAGACAAAAGAAGGAAGATTCATTTATGTCATTAATACAGGGCATTAGTGAAAAATTTTTCTTGTAGCTATATTTGGTAATTGTGGTTTAGTCATTTTCAGTCATGTACACCTCTTTATGGCCTATTTTTGGCAGTTTTCTTGGTAATGATATTGGAGTGGTTATTTATTTCCTTCTCCAGATTATCTTACAGATAAAGAAAATAAATTAACAAAGTGGGACCCAGGGTCACACAGTTACTAAATGTATGAGGATCAGATTTGAACTTTAGGAAGATGAGTGTCCTTGATTCTAGAGGCCTGTCTTGCTACTATGCCACCAAACTGATCCATTTGGTAATTGTAGCTGAGTTATTTTCTTCCTGTCATCTCCACCTCTAAAAATATGTGGATAGATCATAGAGGAAAAAATAATGGCCTAAAAAAATGAGTCTCCATCTGAAACAGAGCCCAGAAAATAGGGTATTTGTGGTCAGAGAAGAATCAATATCTCCCCCAAAATGATACAGAATGTTTACATAGTGTGTGGTCTAAGGACATTCTGTGAATGTCAATGTTAATGAATAGTGTCAATGGGATCTTGAAAAGAATAGTTTTAATAGTTTTTATTTACCAGATATATGCATGGGTAATTTTACAACATTGACAATTGCCAAACCCCTTGTTCTAATTTTTTCCCTCCTTCTCCCCCCCACCAAATGGCAGGTTAACCAAACACGTTCAATATGTTAAAGTATAAATTAAATACAATATATGTATACATGCCCAGACAATTGTTTTGCTGTACAAAAACAATTGGACTTTGAAATAGTGTACAATTAGCCTGTGAAGGAAATCAAAAATGCAGGAGGACAAAATAAAGGGATTGGGAATTCTATGCAGTGGTTCATAGTCATCTCCCAGAATTCTTTTGCTGGGTGTAACTGGTTCAGTTCATTACTGCTCTATTGGAACTGACTTGATTCATCTCATTGTTGAAAATGGTCACATCCATCAGAATTGATAATTATATAGTATTGTTGTTGAAATATACAATGATCTCCTGGTCCTGCTCATTTCACTCAGCATCAGTTCATTGGCTCCAGGGACTTTCTGAAATCATCCTGTGGGTCATTTCTTTCAGAACAATAATATTCCATAATATTCATATACTACAATTTATTCAGCCAATCTCCAATTGATGAACATCCACTTAGTTTCCAGTTTCTGGCCACTACAAAGAGGGCTGCCATAAACATTCTTGCACATACAGGCACCTTTCCCTTCTTTAAGATCTCTTTGGGATACAAGTCCAATAGCAACTGCTGGGTCAAAGGGTATGCACAATTTGATAACTTTTTGAGCATAGTTCCAAATTGCTCTCCAGAATGGCTGGATGTATTCACAGTTCCACCAACCATGTATCAATGTCCCTGTTTTCCAAACATCCCCTCCAACATTGTGCATTATCTTTCCCTATCATTCTAGCCAATCTGACAGGTATGTAGTAGTATCTAAGAGTTGTCTTAATTTGCATTTTTCTGATTAATAATGACACAGAGCATCTTTTCATATGGCTAGAAATAGTTTCAATTTCTTCATCTGAGAATTGTCTGTTCATATCTTTTGACCATTTATCAATTGGAGAATGGCTTGATTTCTTATAAATTAGAGTCAATTCTCTATATATTTTGGAAATGAGGCCTTTATCTGAACCTTTGACTGTAAAAATGTTTTCCCAGTTTATTGTTTCCCTTCTAATCTTATCTACAATACTTTTGCTTGTACAAAAACTTTTCAATTTGATATAATCAAAATTTTCTACTTTGTGATCAATAATGATCTCTAGTTCTTCTTTGGACATAAATTCATTTCTCTTTCACAGGTCTGAGAGATAAACTATACTATGTTCCTCTAATTTATTTATAATCTCATTCTTTATGCCTAGGTCATGAACCCATTTTGACCTGATTTTGGTGTATGTTAAGTGTGGGTCAATGTCTAGCTTCTGCCATAATAATTTCCAGGGATCTTGTATTCTTAATGTCTTTCAATGAATTTTGTGCCTTTGAAGATATGTACTCTTAACAAATTAGTGAACTGAAATGAAGGGTGTCTCTCTTTTTTTTTCATTGTTGCATTCCTAGAAATCACTATATATAGAATACAGACAATAAGTTCATGTTGAAATTGGAGATACAAGCTACATACAATTTTAATTTATTTAGAATTTTGATACCTTTGGCTTTCATGTCATTTTTATTTCTAAGCGTTTATCTGGTTCCCTTTCCTATCCAAGGAGCTACACTTTATAATAAAGAATAAAGAAGATGGAGGATAAATCAATTCAGAAAAACTAAACAACACATCACTCAAATCTGAGACAATATGAGATTTTCCACATCTATAGCCCCATGATTTTTAAGTAAAGAAATATATATTTTCATCTCCTTTTCAGAATGATGCTTGGTCATTAAAATTAAGGACTGTTATTTTTCTTTTCTTTTTTTAAATTGATTAATATGGTTATACAAATAATTCACTAATATTGTTATACAAATGGTACACAGTCCCCTCATCATATATATATTTTTTTTCAATTTTCAAAATATATATATATATTTTTTTTCAACATTTTATTCCATCAGTACCTACAGAAAAGAATCTGAAAAAGAATTCATCTTTTGCTCATGACAGAAATGCACAAAGGCAGAGGAATAGTAAGAATAAATAATATAATATATCTATAGACTATCAAAGGGCAATATAAAATATAATAAATTATTAGGCCCACTGTTAGTGCAAAAGAGCAGGGTAAAGGAGGTCTTCCATTTCTTCACTTCTATATTAGTACATCATTGGAAAAAGCTGATAATTCCAATAAGAAAGAAAAAAATTCCTCCAATGGTAGTGGTGAGGGTTAGGTTAACATAAAAAATGAAGGAGTTAAATTGTTAACCACCAATAAAATGAGAGTATATCTAGAAAAAAAATAACCATAAAAATAAAATAAATTACTTTAAAAATACTTTTCAAGTTGTGAAATGAAGATACAACATCATTTGACTGTGTTTATGTTCTAACAATATAAATCAAGAAAAATATAAACAAAAATAATATCAATACAAATCAGAGGAAAAATAACAAAATGTTCCAATTTCAATTACTATGAAAACAAATAAAGTACCATTATTTGAGACATGGAAGATAATGTGTCCATCTATATGACATGTTTAAGGCTAACTGTTAAACTTTAGTAATTGAAATAACTAATTGGAGGGAAATAAAGAATTTGTGGATGGATAAGCTCAATATAGCAAAGCTAACGATATTTCAAAACATTAATTAAACATGTAATATAACTAGATCAAAATGCTAATGACAGAGAACCGTATAAGTTGATGAATAAATTTGTATAAAAACAAATGGAAAAGATTGTCAGAAAAAAAATAATAAAGCCTTTTAATCTGGCTTTTAAGAAATAAAAATATACAACCACAGTTCCTGGGGGAAAAAAAAAATTATATATATATATATATATATATATATATAAGAATACTTCAATGTCACAGCTATCTAAGATATCAGACCAAATACATTAGAGATTATTGCTTTATAATTTGTTTAAACTGAAGAACAACTTCTCTATTTAAGTAGTTTACTTAACATACCTTTACTTAACATACCACCTTAACAGTGTGAAAAATTTATGTTTATGTTTTGTTATTGTTATTTCCTTTATTTTAATTTAATTTAATTTTATTCTTTAAATAGTTGTTTTTATCATGCCCAACATGATAGGGCAATCATCACTCATGTTTCTTTCTTTTTTTTTTCTCTGATTTTCCTGAATAGTAATGATGAACTCATGGGATTGCAAAATTTGTTGTTATATAGAAAGTTGCTTTGTATATAGCTTATTATTCTAAAAGATTACAACCTCCTCCAGAAAAAAAAAAAAAAAAAAAAAAAAAACAACAACAACATATCATTGGCAGAAATAATAGATAATCCTTATTTAAAATAACTATAAATGTATTAAAATAACTAGTTACTGATATAAAAATGTTAAAGTATAAAAATGTAATTTACAAAAGAAGAAATATAAATTAATTTAATTCAAATAAAATCCACTTAAGAAGATACAATTTTGGATTAAATAGTACTTATAAAATCCATTAAATAATTAGAAACCATAAAACACAACACATTACGAATTATGGAAAAACACAAAGCAATACATTTCTCGAAGTGTGCAGTTTTGGCAATTTTGGAGATAAATGTGGTAGAGGGGACATGTCCCTGACTTTAAATTCAGAAAAAAAAATTCCTTGAGCATTCATTCAATTTATCTACATCTCTATTTCCACATCTGTAAAATCAGTGTTAGAATAAATGCTCTCAGTATCATTTGCCCTTATAATATATCAAATATCTTGTGACCCATAATAGATATCTCTTTCTCATTTGAAAAGCAAATTGCCAGTGTCTTTTGATGTACCATTTTTCCCTATGTGACTGAAACTACTTCACTTATGTGATGGATAATCCATTGCTAGCAAATAATTCCAGACCATTTAATCAACACTTTAAAAAGTGGCTTCCTACAAAGAGATGACAGCAGGAAAGTGAATTTTAGTTAATACCTGCTGGCAAAATCTTTTCTAAATATGTGTAACGAAGTGTAGACTGTTTTGACTACAAACAGTTAAAAGTCTGTAGATTAAGGTTAGAAGAAAATCTCTGCAGGCTGGCATGTTCAGTTCTCATTGTCACTCCTGTACATCCATTTGGCTTTTATCCATTAGAGTGAGAGACTGTTGCTACTGAGGTGACATTTATCAGTAGGCTACATGGCTCTGTTCCCAGGGTAATACACAAAATATAATCTTGGTGACAAAGCCTATGAAAAGTTCTGGGGAAAGAAAAGTTGCATTTCATTTTATTTTTCTTTAATTTCCCAGCAATTATTACTTTCAATCATAAAGTAAATTTGTTTTGAAAAAGTGTAACACCATACAGTCTGAAATCCTTTATTTAGTTTGACTCCGCTGAGGCAGGTACCATATTGTAAAGGTTTTCCTAAACAACACTTTTCTGTAATGGTATCTTGTCTCTGAATTCAAGCATAAGTAACAAGGAAGTTTCCATTTTCAGAAGAGACATCACCCTGATCTCTCTGTTATAAAATCTTCTAGTAAAAGTAAAATTTAATGTTTCAATTTTTTTTTACCTGTGTAGTAAAGGGTTTTCTGTTCTAACTATTTCATTATACTAACTAAACTGTATCCACATATTTATTTCATAAAATTTCATTTAATGTTGAGTTATTTTTAAACTTTTATGTTTTTAACAATTTACATTAATAATTAACAAGTATCAAGAAGGTAAATGAAAATGGATTACATTCTTATTTCAACAGCTCTAAACATTTTTGTCACTATTTCAGATAAAAATACAAGATGAATAAAATGTTATTTAAAAATAAATTATGGCACCAGTTAGGTGGCACCACAGTAGATAGAGCACCAGCCTTGAATTCAGGAGGACCTGAGTTCAAATCTGGTCTCAGACACTTAACACTTCCTAGCTGTGTGACCCTTGGTAAGTCATTTAACCCCAATTGCCTCAGCTAATAATAATAATAATAATAATAATAATAATAATAATAATAATAATAATAATAAAAGTTAAAGTGTGATTTAAGGTCCTCAGAGGGAAAATCAAAATTTGAGCAAAGTTCATCCTCAAAATATACTGAACTAATTAGGTCTTAGGCAATGTGGAGGGTTGCAGATAGTAGGAGAACTCTGGGTAAGATATAAAACCCTTTAGCCCAGAGGAAAGCTGCTGACAATACCTGGTTTGGCTCCCCATTTCCCTTGGTGTTCACAGATTTTCCTGAGAAGTCAAGAAGGTCATGATCACCTGTGTTCTACTTGAAGCAGGGATACTTACAGCAGGTATTTACTCAGTGTGATTGATGAGATAATGCTTCTCTGGTTAGCATATACTTTGTGTGATATGGTGATGTAATTGTTTTACAGTTGGCACATGTTCAATGTGAGGTAGTGATGTAATCATACTAAGGTGTTTAAGGGCTGAGAAGACTGGAGAGGAAACAGTGTGTGTGCTGGAGCTAAATCTCAGGCTCAAGAGACTCAGACACAGATTCAGAGGAGGCACCTGACCCCGGACTCCATCTTTGACCATCCTCGGGGTGGCTCTCCTGCCTTCATCACTTCTCCACCTAAGACCAAGGCCTGTCCAGAGATCTCCAAGCAGAGAGCTAGTCCAGACACTACAAGGCAAGATTTAAGAGTAAATATATCATGGATCTGGACAAAATGCAAGATTATATAAAAATAATGGGCATTTTATTTTTATTTTTAAAATTAAGAGCAACCTTATTTATTAAAAAAAATGATAATGCGGTTGCATTTTGAATTTAATATTGGGGTAGGTAGGGGATTAAAGTGGTTAATAGTTAGGATGAATAAATTAGTATTGGTGCTGACTCAAATCAAGTTATTTAGAAATGGAAGCCTTCTAAAATGTAGTAACACTCACTTCTTTAGGGGGAAAAAAAAAAATATATATATATATGTATGTATGTATATATTGCTATGGCTCTACAAAGGAGAATATGTGATGGTGAGGGGAAACATTTTAGAGGAAAGGATTTCAGGTCATTAATTCTTAGGAATAATAAATAGGATTCTCTAAATATTGAGAGACAGTTGAAACAATAAGACCATAGACCTGCAAAAACAGTGAAGTTCAGAAAAAAAAAAGGAGAATGAAAGGAGAAGCTTATACTATATTCAGTTGGATCCTTACCTGAACATTAGAAAAATCTCTTTTACAGGTTATTGGTCTAATCACTTGGAAATCAAACCAAAAAACAATAGAAGAAATTGGTAAGTAACATTTGAGGTAGAGAAGTTAAAAATTACTTCCTCAGTATGTGTCAGAGGAGTAGGACTAGAATATTATATGGTACAGAGAACATGAAGCCTTTTATCCAGAGAAGTGGGGCTTGAGCTATATTTGTACAATAAGCAAATTTCTTGTTGTTTTTACCTGTAGTTACTTCAGCTCATTAAAACATTTCAGTTATTGGGATCTTAGAATTATAGTTGAAAGGGATTTTGGGGGGCCATCTTAGTTCAATCTCCTCATTTACTAAATAAAGAGGCTGTTGAGAGCCATAGAGGTTAATTGCATAGTCAGAAAGAGCCAGATCTTTGGATTTGAACTCATTATATAACTAACTTCTGATAAAACATGCTTTCCAATGTTGAAATATAGATTTTCTCTAAGTTACTCTCTGTCAACAAGCATTTATTAAGGTTTACTATTTGCCTGCCACTGTTCTAAATACTGAATATTAAAATTAGAATGGCAAGAAAAAATTAATCATCACCAAAGCAATATACCTTACTACCATTATTGTGGGGGAGATAGCATGCATTAAAGCAATCCTGGAAAAAAGGCACTGGAGAGAGCAGAGAGTGATACCAATACTACCTCCTATGGAATATAAGATTTAAACTCAGCTGGGGAGAAAAAAAGGGAAGCCAGGAGACAACAGTGCTGAACAGGGTCAGTCAGTAAAAAGTCAGAAAATGGAATATAACAGAAAATAATGTATTGTTTTTGAAACATAAAGTTCAAGATGACTGGAAATATAGGAAGGGATCAGAGTATGATGAATTTTAAAATCAAACAAATAATTTCATATTGGATACTAGAGATAATAGGGACATTTTGAAATCTGATTAGCTGAAACAATATGTTAGAAAGGAGAATCTCAAAGAAATTCTATATATAAAAATATTTGTACCATATATAGATACTTTCATGTGCTAAATAAATGAAGAGTTAGATAAATACATGAAAGATAAGGAATACCCCACTCCCTGCAAAAATTTAGTTATTTTCCTTTTTAATTATAACTTTTGCCTCCCTTCTCCAAATCTTTTGAGTTATACAAAGCTTAGAAAATTATTAGAAAATCTGATAGAATTAAATGGATTGGTTTTGAATTTGGATTTGTTAGATAAAAGTTTGTTTCTAAAGTGCTATTATAATCTAAAAGTAAATTCTAAATTTCAGTGAACTAAAAATTTCATTAATTAATATAATATATTAATTGAAACTGTGTATATAAGATCTATTAAGGTAGTTAGGTGGCTCAGTAGAAAGATTTCTGAGCCTTGAGTTAGAATGATCTGAATTCAAATCTGATTTCACACATCCTAATTGTGTGACCCTAGCAAAGTCACTTAACTCATATCTATCTAGATTTATTTTGCTGTAAAATGGAATAATAATAATAATACCTCCAGTTTAGGGTCATTGTTGAGACAAACAAGAAAGCATTTTTAAAGTTCTTAGCACAGTGTCTGGCATGTAATAGTTGCCAAATAAACTTTCATTTATTTCTCTCTGAACCAGGTATTAATGAAGCAGAATGGCATAATACATGTTCCTTAATGTCTAAAGGCTTGTGGCATCATCAGGGAAAAGAAAGCATACATACATATATATATATATATATATATATATATATATATATATATATATATATATATATATATATATATGTGTGTGTGTGTGTGTGTGTATATATGTACATATGTATATATATATGTGTGTGTATATACATATATATATATACACATATATACGTATATACACACACACACACACACACACACATATATATATATATATATATATATATATATATGTGTGTGTGTGTGTGTGTGTGTGTGTGTGTGTGTGTGTGTGTTTTCAGGAAAAAAAAAAAAAAGGTAAGGTATCATTACAAAGTACCAAGTGAGAGCTACAGGAAATAAGATTTTTGTTAGATAACTACATTTAAAGAAATTATTTATAGGAGCAAATGGAGAAAAAATTAAGAAAATGAAACATTAAACAAAGGAATATAGTCCTGCTAACATAAAAGAGTCAGTGCTATTCCTAAAATACCTTTGAGACAGTCTTGTCAAGTCTTCAGCTTTTCATGGAACATAGAAAAAGCACCATAAAGTGATAGTTGTGTCAGATCTTTGTGAAAAGTGGAAAAACATCATAAAAGTGTTGTTCATTTATTTTTGGTTCATGTGAATGACATTAATCTTCCAATCACTAAAGATGCTTACAAAAATAAATTGTGAGAGGAAATGGATTAGTTTATGAAAAAAATCACTTTCCATATATAGTATATTAGAAAGACAGCTCCCTCTCTGTGCCTATCATTTGGGATACTTTCCTTATAAAAACTATTTTTAGAGAAATATAGATCTCCAAACTTTGACATTGAACAAATAAGAAATAATAGTTCAGGTATTTTGAATAACCCATTAAAATTACTATTCACTTTTTATGAAATAATAATTTTGAAAAATCATCTTATTCTTCAAATAATTTATATTATAATGTATATATAATGGATTTTCACACATGCCCAGATTGCCTAAGATAAAGATATTCAAGTTGGACATATTAGAGATTTATTTCTGGGAGACATGAGGAGGGCATATGCTTAATCATTATCCATTGCCTATTATGAAGTTAGGAGTAGCACCTTTCCATTGGCCGGCTAGTTTGATCTGCCTGTATTCTTAAAATTATGTCAGTCAGAGAATCTTACTCTTTTTTGTCCATCTACATCCAGGAGAGAAGAAATGATTCACTAACTTAATTGCAGAATACACAAAGGATTGGAGACAGTCTTAAGATTCTCATTCCACTTTTTCGTAGATATGTAATTTCAAGAAATGGGCTTAAGGATTCATTTGTCCTTTATAGTTCCTGGATTCAGAATAGAATGTTTGAGTAAGATGCTCAAGCAATGAGAACTTAGGAGCCAATGACTCTATCTCAGATATTGTCCCCAAGGAATCCCTGGGAAACCAGAATACTGGGAAGATTGTTTAAGACCTTTGGGCTTGAAAACTAGTTTGGCTAATACTATTAAAGAACTGAGTTAAACTGTAGGCCCTCCTTTTATCCCTACAGTTTGAAATCTTTGGCAGATTATAGTCCGGAGGTGTTAGAAAATGATTATTTGCTCTTATTTTGTCTTTAAATTAAATATCCCTCTGTTTTTTTTTTTTAAAGAAAGAAAGAAAATTTCACTGTTATGTGGTTAAAATGAACTGAGTTACATGAATGCTTTGATATTGTGAGGGCAGAGAGAGAGGAGGAGAAGGTGGCACAAAAGAGAGATAGCAACCCAGTCCCATACCTGAAAACCGAAAGGGAAAGGATGAAATATAAGACCTTGACCTTCAAAAAAATGAGTAAATCAAGGAATGTGTACTCATCCTTCATTCATCATAATTAGTCACTAGTCTCATCTGTAATGTTCTTCTTCCCTTTTCATCTCTTCTAGAATTTCTATTTCAGTGGGTCTTGATTTAATTAAGTCTCAAATCATT
Organism: Sminthopsis crassicaudata; assembly: GCF_048593235.1. Taxonomy (NCBI): domain Eukaryota; kingdom Metazoa; phylum Chordata; class Mammalia; order Dasyuromorphia; family Dasyuridae; genus Sminthopsis; species Sminthopsis crassicaudata. Next base: position 312,620,678 of record NC_133617.1, on the reverse strand, counting down.
CTGTAGAGTTCACCATCCAGACCCAGTAGATACTTTCTCTGTTCCCTGCCTTTTCAGGTCCATCTTATGCCTAGTCTTTTCTTATTACAAAGTCAATTCCAAAAAGTAAGCTCTCTTTATTTTTGTTTGAATTTATATCTCAGCAATGAGCACAGTGCTGGTATATAGCATGTAGTTAATAAATATGTATTGACTTGTCTTATTAGACATATGAAAAATGGTAACAATAATAGAAAATATAAATATTTATATTATCATTTTATTAACAGATTATCTTTAGAAATTATTTTTAATTAACAAGCAAAATTGTATCAGCATTTGTTGCTATATTAAAATAAGAATTCCTTTCATTTATTAGTTGTACTAGAAGTATTCTGAGGTACCCTGCGATTTTCAAATTCTGTATTTAGGTTTAATAATGTTACTAATGGTGTGACTATTACTTCACCTGTATTTAACATCTTTGGGAAATGATTTCCAAATAGTTCAACCTTAATGTTATGAAAACTATTTGGATAATATTTACATTATTTCTGAGATGATGGATACTATGTGTTTGCTTTAAAAAAATTATAATTTGCAGCAAAAATGACCAATTTCTTATCTTCAAGACTGATTTAAATAAGAAATACTTGATCAAGTTTATATTATTTTATATATAGCTAATCTATGAGGTTAACTAGTCAAAAAACATACTTGTTCATTCTCCTTATGAACTGAGCACATATTGAAATTAAAGGACCAAAATAGTAAATTTGTTAGTGAGTGTTATGATTTTACTTTTATATTTGATTAAAATAATTTGTTTGATCAGAAGTACCATAACATTAGTTATTAATATGTTATTGCAGATTATATGATTCAACTGCTCAAGTGTATGAGAAATTTCCTGGCCCAACCACAGTTTCACAAAAAAAAATTGTAAAACTGTTCATCAAATTCAAGTGTCAACCAAAAAAAACAGGGCAAAAATAATATTTTGCACCTAAAGAATTTGATAAGTCAGTTGTAAATAGTTCTTCATTGATCAAAGTCATACTTAATTTGTTTGTAGTCATGATGTATCTTTTGCCTTAACATATATAATTATGTTATTAATGAATGAAGGAGGAATGAAGAATGAAAGACAATGAATGAAAAAAAGGATATGAAAAGACAATTTTCAGAAAATTTTAAATTTTAATTTTCAGATGACATTAAAGCCATTTATAATCATATAAAATGTTCTAAATCACTATTTATTAGAGAAATACAAATTAAAACAACTTTGCAACAGTGTAATTGGGGAATGGCTGAATAAGTTGTAGTGTATCGAAATAATGGAATATTGGTGTCGATAAAATGATAAACAAGATGATTTTAGAAAGAAATTTACATGAACTGATGCTGAGTGAAAGAAGCAGAATGAGGAATACTTTGTACAATACTTTGAACAATAACAACAGGAATGTGTGATGTTCAACTGTGAAAGTTTTGGTTCTTTTTAGTGGTTCACTGATCCAAGGCTATCCCAATAAACTTTGGATAAATATGCCATCTACCTCCAGAAAACAAACAAACAAACAAAAACCTATGGGATATATAAATATAAATCAACACATGATATGTTCACTTCCTTTTTGTTTTTGTTTTTTTCTTTTCCATGGTTTTCCTCTTTTGTTTTGATTTTTTACCCTCCCAATGTGAATCACAAAATAATTTGTATTTAAAAAAAAAAAAAAAAAACTAATTTTAAATAAATTGAAGAAGGAAATTTTTTTAAAAAGTTTCTCTTGATATATTTCTGGCCTTGATTTGATTCTTTTGCAAATGATGTTCAGCATAAGTACTTTTGATAATTGTCTTATTTGGTCCTATAGCGAAAAAACAAATCAAAATTCCATGTTTTTATTACTGATATTCTTCTGGGACAAATTAAAAATCCATAATTAAATAACAATTAGAAATTCTTAAACTAAAAAGACAAATTAATATATTGAAAAAAGGAAAAATATTGAAATAATAAATAAATAAAGGTGGGTTGATTTTATGAAGAAACCAACAAAATAGATAAACCTTTGGATAATTTGAGTAGAAAAAGGGAAAAAAAAGACAAATGACCAGTATCAAAAATGAAAAGGGTGAACTTGCGGCCAATGACAAAGAAATTAAAGCAATAATTAGGAGTTATTTTGCCCAAATGGATGGCAGCAAATTTAGCAATCTAACCAAAGTGGGTAAATGGTTACAAAAAATATAAATTGCCTAGATTAACAGAAGAGGAATTAAGTTGCTTAAATAGTTCAAATTAGAAAAATAAATTGAACAAGCCATTAAATCCCTAATAAAAACAATCTCAAGGGCCAAATGGATTCATATATTCATATATGGAATTCAATATTTAAAGAACAATTAATTTCAATACTTTGTAAAGTATGCCAAATTCCTTCTCTGACACAAATATAGTAATGATACCTAAACTAGGAAGAACTAAAACAGAGAAAGAAAATTACAGACCAATTTCTCTGATGAATATTTGATACAAAAATTTAAATAAAATATTAGCAAAGAGATTACAGCAACTTATCAGCAAGATAATATACTATGGCCAATTGGGATTTATACCAGGAATTCAGGGCTGATTCAATATTACCATAGTTGGCACATCTATAACAAAATCAATAGAAATTATATGATAACATCAATAGATGCAAAAAAAGCTTTTGATAAAATATAATTCTCATTCCTATTATAAACATTAGAGAGCATAAGGATAAAAGGAGCTTTCCTTAAAATAAGAAGCAGTATGCACGTAAAATCAACAATAAGCATTATTTGCATTGGAGAGAAGCTCAACACATTCCAATAAGATCAGGGGTGAATAAGGATGCCCATTATTACCACTATTATTCTACATTGTACTAGAAATCTGTGCTTCAGTAATAAAAAAAGAAAAACAACTAAAGGAATTAGAATAAGCAATGAGGAAATAAAACTAACACTCTTTCCAGATGATGTGATGATATACTTAGAGAATCTTGGAAAATAATCCAAAAACTTATGTAAAACAATTAACAGATTTTAAAAAGTTGCATTCTATAACATAAACTTACACAAATCATCGTCATTTCTTTATATTACTGACAAAGTCCATCAGCAAGAGATAGAAAAGAAAATTCAATTTAAAATTACTGTACACTAAATGAAATAATTGGGGGTCTACCTGCCAAAACAAACCCAAGAACTATATGACCACAATTACAAAACCCTTCTTACACAAATAAATGAGATCTAAGTAATTGAAAAAATATCAATTGATCATGATCAGGTTGAATAATATAATACAAATGACAATTCTGCCAAAATTGTTCTATTTCTTTAGTGTCATATTAATTAAACCGTCAAAACTTTATTTTATAGAACTTGAAAAAATAGCAGCAAAATTCATCTGGAAGAATACAAGGTAGAGAATATCAAAGGAATTAATGAAAAAATACAAAAAAATAGTGGCATAGCAGTACCTAATCTAAAACTATATTATAAAGTAGCAGTCATCAAAACCTTTTGGTACTGGATAAAAGATATAGTGGTGGATAAGTGGAATGCATTAGATACATATGTCACAATAATCAAGGCCTACAGTAATTATGTATTTGATAACCACAAAATTTTAATTTCATAAATAAGACCTCACAATTTGACAAAAGTCATTGGGAAAAGTGGAAAATAATGTCAGGAACTCAGAATAGAACTATATTTCAAATCCCAAACCATGGTTTGGGCATAAAGGAGGATACAATAAACAAATTATTAGAGGAAAGGATAATTTACTCATCAGATCTTTGGAAAAGGGAGGAACCTAGATTTTAAAATAACTAGAAAATATTATGAAAGGCAAAATAGCATAAAATACATAAATAAATTTTAAAAGTTTTTGCACAAACAAAATTAACAGTAACAAGATTAAAAGGGAAGTACAAAGCTGGGGAAAAATCTTTACAACTAGTGTTTCTGATAAAAGACTTATTTCTAAAATATAAAGAATGGTGTCAAATTTATAACAATACAAGTCATTTCTCAATTGATAAATAGTCAATAGATATGAACAATTTTCAGATAATGAAATTAAGCCATCTATAGGTATATAAAAAATGCTCTGTCAGTATTGATTAGGGTAGCACAAATTAAAACCACTCTGGGGTATAACCTTACACCTCTCAGATTGGCTAAAATGACAGCAAAAGATAATGATACAGATTGAAGGGGATGTTGGAAAACTGGGACACTAATACATTGATGGTAGACTTGTGAAATGATTCAGTCATTCTGGGGAGCAATCTGGAACTGTGCCTATTTGGTCATGGTGTACTAACCTAAAGATTACTTGCTGTAATCTCTTTGTTAATAATTTATTTAAGATTTTTGCTACAATATTTATTAAGGAAATTGGTCTATATTTTTTCTCTATTTTGACCCTACCTGGTTTAGATATCAGTACCATATCTGTGTCATAAAAAAGAATTTGGTAGGACTCCTTCTTTTTCTACTTTTCTAAACACTTTGCATAGTATGGAAATTATTTTTTTTTCTAATTTTTGGCACAATTCACATGTAAATCTGTCTGAAACAGGAAATTTTTTCTTAGGGAATGGATTAATAATTTGTTAAATTTTCCCCTAAAATTGGATGATTTAAATAATTTATTTTCTCCTCTGTTAATCTGAGAAATCTATATTTTTATAAGTATTCATCCATTTCACTTAGATTATCAGATTTACTGGTATTCAGGTGGGCAAAATCACTGCTAATTATTGCTCTGATTTCCTTTTCATTAGATGATAGTTTGCTCTTTTCATTTTTAATTTTAACAATTTTATTTTCTTCTTTCCTTTTTCTAATCAAAGTAATTAAAGGTTTATATTCATTAGCTTTTTTTTTTCATAAAACCAACTCAGTTTTGTTTTTAAATAATTTTCTTTCTTTCAGTTTTATTAACCTCCTCTTTTATTTTCAGTTTTTCAAATTTGGTATTTATTTGTGAGTTATAATAATTTGTTCTTTTTCTAGTTTTTTTTTTTTTTTAGTTACCTGTCCAATTCACTGATGTTCATTTTATGTAAGTAGTCATCTAAATATGTAAAATTTCTTTTAAGAACTGCTTTGGCTGTACCATAAATTTTGTTATGTTGTCCCATTATTGTCATTCTCTTGGATGAAATTCTCCATGAGTGTTTGATTTGTTTTTTTCATTCACTTACTTTCTAGGATTAGATAATTTAGTTTCCAATTAACTTTTGCATGTAATTTTTATTGCATCAGGATCTGAAAAAGAAGCACTTAGCCTTTCTGCCTTTCTGAACTTGATTTTGAAATTTTTATGCCATAATACATGGTCAAATTTTATGCAGGTTCGATGTATCACTGAGAAAAATAATATTTATTTCTCCTTTCAATTTTTTCCAAAAGTTTATTATACCTAACTTTTCTAAAATTCATTCTCCTCCTTAACTTCTTTTGTATTTATTTTGTGACTCAATGTATCTAGTTCTATTAGAGCAAGGTTGAACTCTCTCCCTAGTATAGTTTTGCTGTCTATTTCTTCTTGCAGCTCTCTTAACTTCTCTAAGAAGTTGGATGCCAAATAACTTGTTGCATATATGTTCATTATTGATATCACTTCTTTAACTGTGGTACCTTTTAGTTTAGTAAGATATAGTTTCCTCTCTCTCTTATCTCTATGAATTAGATCTATTTTAAATTTTCCCTTGATCTGAGATTAGAATTGCTTCCCCTGCCTTGTTTTTTTTTTTTTTTTTTAACTTCAGCTGAAGCATAATAGATTCTGCTCAGGCATTTTCTTTTACTCTAAATGTATCAGTCCTCTTTAAATGTGATCACTGTAATCAGCATATTGTGGAATTCTAACTTTTAATCCAGTCTGCTATTCACTTCCATTTTATGTAAGGGTTCATCCCATTCACATTCAGAATTAAAATTACTAACTACCATCTTATTTTCTCCTTATTATATTTTTCTCTTTTCTTTCCCTCTTTCCCTCCTAATTAATGTTTTGTTTCTAACCACCACCTCCCTAAATCTGCTTTTTACAGCCCATCCTCTCTCTTATCCCTTTCCCCCTTTTAGCTGTGTTCTTTCTTCTATTACCATCCCCTATCCTTTTCCCTTTCTTCTCCTTCATCCCTATAAGTTTCTATATGTCCACTATTCTCTCTTTGAGCCAAATCTGAAGAGATTATGGTTTGCACAACTCTCATTACCCCAAAGCTACTGCTCACAAGGTGGTCCCTATTAACTGCAGATATTACATCCAGATGCCTCAAGCATCAAAGTCTCTTTACTTCTCATTATATTATGCAAGATTCCTCTATGGACCCTTAAAACTCGCTTTACTTGTTTAGCAGGGACTGCTCATAACATCAAACTAACTTTGACATCAACAATAGCTTGCTTAATTAATAAGATCACAAGGTGTATAAAAATAAGACAAAGGCAAACAAAAGTAAAATAGTAAGAACTAGGCCCAACAAGGGCACCCACTAATTTAAATGCATTGTCAACAAGTGGAAAATGGGGTGAAGCCTCTCCCTAGTCCACTGTATTTATAGGGGGGGCGCCCATGGGAGAAGTGACCAAGTCCATTGTTCAGTTTTATCATCCTCTAGGCACTGTTCATCAATCAGGACAGTCCAATTCAGCTGCAACAATGGTGCTATGTTCATTGTTTTTGGTGTCATGGTCAGTAGGGACAAGGCTGTCATCATTATCTGAAGGGCTGCTGTCATCTGGCCAATCCTTCTGGGCCATCATCAGGGAAGTTGTCTTGTCCTTCTCTTCTTGATTCCCTAGGTCACAGATGTTTCTGGTTGGGATCCATTCCTCTGCTGTTGGGCTGCATTTGAAATAACAAGAGCATATCCAGTCCCCAAGCCCAAACCCAACCTGGGCTCTTCCAGATGCCATCCAAGCCCTTCCTCATCACTGTGGAGAGTGGGCTCTTGTCCTTGTTGGCCAGTCTGTTATTTAGCCATGCCTTTTGCATGTGCCAAAAAGGCCTTGCTGGGGTAAGATTCACAGAATATTAAAATTGTAGGTAATTATATGTATATATTACAGCACCTAAATGAGCAGGCCTTGAGTCAGGTGAAGGGTCATAAGAACCATAATATGTTCTTTTCTTGTTCAGACAGGAGCATCTTTAGGGTACATTAGCCCATTCAAAAATGGCTTGGCCCATAGGGTTATATGGGATGCCAGTGGAATGGGCAATGCCAAATACAATGAAAAAGGACCGAAAGGCAGACAATGTATAAGCCGGTACATTATCTGTCTTAAGTGCACCTGGCACTCCTGCCATGGAAAAAAAAATGATAAAAATGGCTGATCACATGCCTAACTGCTTTCCCCGGTTGGAGTGAAGCCATGACTAACTGAAAATGTATATCCTTGGTTACATGGATGCTCTGCCTCTTAACATAATTAATGTCCATTTGCCAAATTTAACTGAGTCTCAAACCACGAGGATTCTTCCCTGGAGGGAGTATAGAAGTGTGGAAAGGTGCCGCCTTTTAAAATGCTCCTAGCTTCATCTTTTGTTATCCCATATTGTAGAAGTAAAGCTCGAACAGCATGATGATAAAAATAGGACTTGAAAGTCCATTATGAAAGTAGATATGCAAGATATAATACTTACCTGGATATGTTCTCATTTACTCTTGAAGTTTTTTAAAGAGCTGACACATATTAGAAGCTAAAAATTTTATTTTGGCTGTGGCAATTCTTTGGACCATACCTACTGAATAGGCCGAATCAGATATTATATTTATATCTCTTGGATAATAAGTAAGAGCTAGCATGATTGCATACAATTCATTCTGCTGAGTGGACTGAAAGGAAGTCTTGACTACTATCTTTGCAATTAAGTCATGAGAGTGTCCAGCACAAATGCTATGTTTGGATGCATCTGTAAAGGTAGTTGGTCCTTTAAAACAAACCAAGAAACTTTTTCTTCAAAAATCCATTGCCATGGGTGAAAGAGCAAATTATAGAAACAATTAACAATTTCACCCAAGATAATGATAATGATGAGACATCATATCAAAATCTTTGGGATGCAGCTAAAGCAGTAATAAGGGGAAATTTTATATCTTTAGAGGCTTATTTGAAGAAAATTGAGAAAGAGAAGATTAACGAATTGGGCTTACAACTTAAAAGGCTAGAAAAAGACCAAATTATAAACCCCCAACCAAAAATTAAACTCGAAATACAAAAATTAAAAGGAGAAATCAATAAAATTGAAAGTAAAAAAACTATTGAATTAATAAATAAAACCAAGAGTTGGTTTTATGAAAAAGCCAATAAAATAGATAAACCTTTGGTAAATTTGATCAAAAAAAAGAAAGAGGAAAATCAAATTGATAGTCTTACAAATGAAAAGGGGGATCTTTCCACCAATGAAGAGGAAATTAGAGAAATAATAAGGAGTTACTTTGCCCAACTTTATGCCAATAAATTTGATAACTTAAGTGAAATGGATGACTTTCTCCAAAAATATAGGCTCCCTAGATTAACAGAGGAGGAGATAAATTGCTTAAATAGTCCCATTTCAGAAAAAGAAATAGAACAAGCTATTAATCAACTCCCCAGGAAAAAATCCCCAGGGCCAGATGGATTCACATGTGAATTCTGCCAAACATTTAAAGAACAATTAGCCCCAATGTTATATAAATTATTTGAAAAAATAGGGGATGAAGGAGTCCTACCAAATTCCTTTTATGACACAGACATGGTACTGATACCTAAACCTGGTAGATCAAAAACTGAGAAAGAAAATTATAGACCAATCTCCTTAATGAATATTGATGCTAAAATCTTAAATAAGATATTAGCAAAAAGACTTCAGAAAATCATCTCCAAGATAATACACTATGATCAAGTAGGATTTATTCCAGGAATGCAGGGCTGGTTTAATATTAGGAAAACTATTAATATAATTGACCATATTAATAATCAAATTAATAAGAACCATATGATCATCTCAATAGATGCAGAAAAAGCATTTGACAAAATCCAACATCCATTCCTACTAAAAACTCTTGAGAGTATAGGAATAAATGGATTATTCCTTAGAATAATCAGGAGTATATATTTAAGACCTTCAGTAAGCATAATATGCAATAGAAATAAACTGCAACCTTTCCCAGTAAGATCAGGAGTGAAACAAGGTTGCCCACTATCACCATTACTATTCAATATAGTACTAGAAACGCTAGCCTCGGCAATAAGAGCCGAGAAAGAGATTCAAGGAATTAGAGTAGGAAATGAGGAAATTAAACTATCACTTTTTGCAGATGACATGATGGTATACTTAGAGAACCCCAAAGACTCTGCTAAAAAGCTACTAGAAATAATTCAAAATTTCAGCAAAGTGGCAGGATACAAAATAAATCCACATAAATCCTCAGCATTTTTATATATCACTAACAAAATGCAACAGCAAGAGATACAAAGAGAAATTCCATTCCAAACAAATGTTGAGAGTGTAAAATATTTGGGAATCCATCTACCAAAGAAAAGTCAGGAATTATATGAGAAAAATTACAAAACACTTGCCACAAAAATAAAATCAGATTTAAATAATTGGAAAGACATTCAGTGTTCTTGGATAGGCCGAGCAAATATAATAAAGATGACAATACTCCCCAAACTAATCTATTTATTTAGTGCTATATCAATCAGACTCCCAAGAAACTATTTTAATGACCTAGAAAAAATAACAACAAAATTCATATGGAAGAATAAAAGGTCAAGAATTGCAAGGGAACTAATGAAAAAAAACTCAGAGGAAGGTGGTCTAAGTGTACCTGATCTAAAGCTATATTATATAGCAGCAGTCACCAAAACCATTTGGTATTGGCTACGAAATAGACCGGTAGATCAGTGGAACAGATTAGATACAAAGGACAAAAAAGGGTACATCTATAGCAATCTAATCTTTGACAAACCCAAAGATTCCAACATTAGGGATAAAAATTCATTATTCGGAAAAAACTGTTGGGAAAACTGGAAATTAGTATGGCAGAAATTAGATATGGATCCACACTTAACACCATATACCAAGATAAGATCAAAATGGGTCCATGATTTAGGCATAAAGAGGGAGATAATAAATAGATTAGAGGAACAGAGGATAATCTACCTCTCAGACTTGTGGAGGAGGAAGGAATTTATGACCAGAGGAGAACTAGAGATCATTATTGATCACAAAATAGAAGATTTTGATTACATCAAACTAAAAAGTTTCTGTACAAACAATACTAATGCAAACAAGATTAGAAGGGAAGTAACAAATTGGGAAAATATTTTTAAAAACAAAGGTTCTGACAAAGGTCTCATTTCCAAAATATATAGAGAACTGACCATAATTTATAAGAAACCGAACCATTCTCCAATTGATAAATGGTCAAAGGATATGAACAGACAATTCTCAGAGGAAGAAATTGAAACTATATCCACTCACATGAAAGAGTGTTCCAAATCACTACTGATCAGAGAAATGCAAATTAAGACCACTCTGAGATACCACTACACACCTGTCAGATTGGCTAAGATGACAGGAACAAATAATGACAAATGTTGGAGGGGATGTGGGGAAATTGGGACACTAATACATTGCTGGTGGAGTTGTGAAAGAATCCAGCCATTCTGGAGAGCAATCTGGAATTATGCCCAAAAAGTTATCAAACTGTGCATACCCTTTGACCCAGCAGCGCTACTACTGGGATTATATCCCAAAGAAATACTAAAGAGCGGAAAGAGACATATATGTGCCAAAATGTTTGTGGCAGCTCTTTTTGTTGTAGCTAGAAACTGGAAGATGAATGGATGTCCATCAGTTGGAGAATGGTTGGGTAAATTGTGGTATATGAAGGTTATGGAATATTATTGCTCGGTAAGAAATGACCAGCAGGAGGAATATAGAGAGGCCTGGAGAGACTTAAATCAACTGATGCTGAGTGAAATGAGCAGAACCAGAAGATCACTGTACACTTCAACAACAATACTGTATGAGGATGTATTCTGATGGAAGTGGAAATCTTCAACATAAAGAAGATCCAACTCACTTGCAGTTGATCAATGATGGACAGAGGTAGCTACACCCAGAGAAGAAACACTGGGAGGGGAATGAAAATTGTTAGCACTAATATCTGTCTGCCCAGGTTGCATGTACCTTCGGATTCTAATGTTTATTGTGCAACAAGAAAATGATATTCGCACACATGTATTGTACCTAGACTATATTGTAACACATGTAAAATGTATGGTATTGCCTGTCGTCGGGGGGAGGGAATAGAGGGAGGGGGGGTAATTTGGAAAGATGAATACAAGGGATAATATTATAAAATATATATATATATATATAATAAAAAAAATCCATTGCCAATATGTAATAATTTGTTTATCTCTAATGGAGACCCATGTGTAAGATTTGGAGCTGTGGCCATTCTGGGATGGTTTCACAGCATACATTAATTTGTGCATTGATATAAAAGGTGAATATCTTGTCAGGTCTTATCCCACATAATTGTACTACTAGCTTAATGGCCTTTAATAAAATTCTAGGCAAAAGCACTGGGTAAGGAATAAGGCTTTGTTCTGGTTGTGCTGGGAGGTTCACCTACTCTATCTACACTGTGTCCTTAATGAAGGAATGCTATGGGTGCCTCTTTTGTAGTAAAAACTGATATATCCAAGGCTTTTTGAGTGACATTTCAACCACATTGGATAAAGCCAGTTTCAACTCCTCTCAGAGCTTCTTTAGCTTCTTTTATAAGGTGGCATGGTGAGTCTAAAGCACTGTCTCCCCTTAAAATCTCATATAATGGTTGTAATTAGTAGGTAGTTAAGCCTAACACTGGACAGATCCATTGGATATCTTCTATCAATTTCTGAAAGTCATTTAAGGTGTTCAAATTCTCTGTTCTTAAAGAAAGTTTTTGTACTGTAAGCACCTTAGGATATATTTCATATCCTAAATATTGAAGAGGAGCATGCTTTGAATTTGTTTTCTGGGGCTATATGCAATTGGTACTTCCTTAATGTTTATATGGTCTTTTGTAGACATGCTTCTAACATTTTCTCTTCAGGTGCACAGCCCAATATATCAGCCATGTAATTTAACAACATAACTTTGGGAAATGCTTTTCTTATAGGAGTAAGAGCAGCAGCCACATACATTTGACACATAGTAGGACTATTCTTCATTCCCTGGCAAAACTATCTATTCAAATCTTTTATAAAGCTCAGCTTAAATTAATGCTTGGCACTGACAATGCAAATCTTTTCATATCCTTATCTAAAGGGATAGAACAGAAACAATCCTTAATCCAAAGAGACTATTCCCTAAGCAATTGAATTGGAGATGGAAGCTCAGGCTGAAGAGTTTCTTTAATTTTCTTTTTTTTATGTTTATTTTTTAAATTAATTTTTATAATTATAACATTTTCTTTGACAGTACATATGCATAGGTATTTATTTTACAACATTATCCCTTGTACTCCCTTCTGTTCTAAATTTTTCCCCTCTTTCCTTCTACCCCCTCCCCTAGATAGCAGGCATTCCCATACCTATTAAATATCTTATAGTATATGCTTGGTACAATATATATGTGCAGAACCGAATTTTTTTGTTGTTGTTGCAAAGGAAGGATTGTATTCAGAAGGTTAAAATAATCTGGGAAGAAAAACAAAACAAAACTAAAAAAAAAAAAAAAAAAAAAACAATGCTCACATTTTACACTCATTTCCCAGTGTTCCTTTTCTGGGATGGTAGCTGATTCTGTCCATTCATTGATCAATTGGAATCGGATTAGCTCTTCTCTATGTTGAAGATATCCACTTCCATCAGAATACATCCTCATACAGTATTCATTGTTGAAGTGTATAATGATCCCGCTAGGTTCTACTCGTTTCACTCAGCAGAGTTTCTTTAATTTTCATCTGTTCATTTACTTTTCTCAAATCAGTCAACTTCCTCCATTTTCCACATTCTTTTTTATGGCAAATACAGGGGAATTCCAAAGACTTAGAAAATGATTGTAAATGTCCTTAGTCAAGTTGGTCCTCTGTACTATATCTAAAAAAAAGGCCTGGATTTTTTCACTTTGTAAGATGTCTCTTCCCCACAAATTCATGGGGATTTTTTAAACTACTATTTCACCTCCAAATTTCCATCTCAAAGGGGTAGTACTAATTTCCACTACTACTGATTCTCCTATGCCAGACATATGGCTGTTGGCTGTAAATTTTGGCTAATGACTGGGCCAAATGACACCTCTAATGACTGTCTGATCTGTACCTGTGTCTACCAATCCTTTGAATGGTATGCCTTTTATATAGTGAGCAGAGGACATTCATTTTTAACAGCTGCAGTCTAGAATATTTCTAGATTCTGTTGTTGGAATTCACAATTTTAATAAATATCACCAAATTGCATTTCAGGTGTGTGAATCAGTAAATCTGATGCTACTTTTCTCCTGGGTCATAGATCACACATTGTCTACCTATATTAGTGACTCGGATAATAGCTACATATTCTCCAGTTTCCCAAATTAGTGTATGGGGTAGACACTGTTTTGTAAGCACTCTTAGGGGGTGAAAGGGTCAAGGTGACTGTGTGTGGAGACAAGGGATCTATAGGCTGGACAGAGAGATTTCAACTCTCAGTAATCCCAGTGGCATATAGCTGTACTCTCACTAACTGCAATCTTTTTTCCCCATCAGGAAGCTTCTAGGCTGGCAGATGTTGGAGTATTGATTGAGCTCTTAAAGACTCTCAGGGTTTAATAACAATTGTTATCAAGCCACAAGTGTTTTTTTTTTGTTTTTTTTTTGTTTTTTTTTTTCCCCCTGGGGTGGTGGAGCTGAGACTCACCTCTAGTAATGAGGACATGTGTAGAACTGTTTTGTGGGTGGTGCTAATAGTGTCATTGCCCCCTCCTATTACTCTTCCCTCTCCTCCCCATCAAGGAAAGCAGAGTTGAGGGAGGAAGGTCAGGAGAAGGGAAATACCTTAAGGGTACATACTCAGTTATGGGCAGAGTTGAAACCAAAATCAAGCTTTGAATGTGAAAATGATCACACCCCCTTTCCTTCAGCAAGGTACTTGACATTTCTGTCCAACTCACCATGGTATTTGAGATATTTAACTCTTTTCTCACCTAACTGGCTAAGTCATGCAGATCTTCTAGAGCTGTAACAGGTAAAATCAATCAGTAAAATGCTAAAAACTATGTTCCACATCCCTCTAAGGCTACACCCTTTGTTTGATTTTCTCCTGATACTTCCTTTTTTGGCTGCCCAAGTTAAAATCTTTCCTAGTTTTAAAACTTGTGGGTTTCCCTTAACTCACTGTATTCAATTAGTTCTCCCATTATTAAATGCTGGAAAGTATCTTTTTTGTTCCTTCTCTGCCTCAGCCTTTAGGATGAGGTCTTGTACTTTTTTTGTTCTAACTGTTGTAATCTTTTGTTTCTTATAGGTCTCAGCCTGTAGCTCTTGCACTTCTTGTTCTAACTATTGTAAAGTACTCTTTTTTGTTTCTTCTCTGGCTCAACCTAAAGGTGAAGTTCTTGCACCTTTTGTTCTACTTGCTTAATCTCCTTGCTCACTTCCTGATTTTTTCCTACCTGACTGTACTTCGTAGGCAGTAAACATCTCAGAACCCGGGAACAAGCCCCTTGCTCCTCATCAGGTGTATTCTCAGCTAAAGAATCATGCTTCTAACTCTATTTTATATACTTGAGTTGTGTGCACAGTTGTGTCAATGGATATGATCATGGGTAAATTTAGACCAAGATCCATTACACTTCCCTGCCTTCTCATCTCTTGAGGAGGCTGTTGAAACTTCCCTTACAAAGCCTGACAACCCTGAAAAAAACTGTCCCCATGTTGGGCTGCCACTTGTAACCTCCCCCCTCAGAGGTTTTTGATTGCCAGTCTTGCTAATCCCAGGCCTTCAGAGATCTCAGGACCCTGCCTCACTGAGCAGTGGTTCTCTCCTCCAACAGAGCACCCAGATACAGTGGCTTGCAAGCCCAGATTTTTATTCTGAAGGATAACATTCTGCACTACTCCTGCATCACTCTCCTGCACTGCTTCTACACTCTCTGGCTCTCCCAATGAACTCCTACTGCACTCCAGCTACTTCCTGGTCCCCACTACTTATATTGGAGGTCATACAGACAGCCAATAAGAGAAGGAGAGGTCTCCCATTGATGATGTGTTCTCAGTGTGGCAAGAGCTCCAGCTCACAAGGTGGTCCCTACTAGCTGCAGAGAGCACATCCAGGTGCCTCAGGAAACAAAGCCTTTTTACTTCCTCATTGTACTATGTGAGGTTCCTCTACAGACCCTAACAGCTTTTATTGGTTAAGTATTTGTATCATATCTGTGTCACAAAATAAGTTTAATAGTGATGAGAGTTAGGTAAGGGGTATCTAGATGAAATTAGGGTTAATTGAGGCCTAGTGGCAGGTTTGGAGTACAGGGAGTCAAATAGAGCTCTCCTATAACCCCTTTGGATTCGGCTCAAGGATACAGAGTTAAATGAGGTCTAGTAGAAGTGCAAGAGTCCTCTGTAAAGGAATTTACAGACCTGAAAATTTAGATTAATAAAAGCGGTTTATTTGGGATTTGGAAGTAAGGGTAAAGGTAGAAAGACACCAGGGCCAGGGCTGGTGTGGAATGGACAGGAACCCTTAACATGGCCAGCATAAGGATGCCATGTATGGGGCTTATGCAAAGAATGGGCTCCAGGGCTCCCCTTTTTATAATGGGGGCTTTTGGTAATCTTGAAGGTGGGTGGAATACCAGGCTCCTGGCAGGTTTTGACCAGGGTTAAAATTGAATAGAATTCAATGGGTTTTTAGAAAAGGAATTGTTTGTGCTGGGAGTAGGGGTTGGGAACACCTGAACAGATCATTAGAGTGGGGGGCTGGGACAGCCCAAGTTAGCTCAGATCCAATGGGGGCTGGGGAAGCCCAGGTATCTCCCATTGCGATTCATGGGAGCTGGGAATTAGAAAGGAATCTTTAACCCATATCAATAGGACTTCTTGTTTGCTTATTTATCCAACTTATTGAAATTGAATTATTCTTGTATTGAATGTATTGAAATTAATTATTATTTAAATGTTTAGCAGAATTCACTTAAATGGATCTAGTCCTGGGGATTTGTTTTTTAAGGAGTTGATTAATGATTTTTAAAATTTATTCATTTATTCTTGAATTCCCTTATTCTTTAGAATTAGACTATTAGGGGCAGCTAAGCACTGCAGTGGATAGAGCACAAGTGCTGAAGTCAGGAGGACCTGAGTTTAAATTTGGCTTCAGGCACTTAATACTTTTTAGCTGTGTGACCCTGGGCAATTCACTTAATGCCAATTGCCTCAGCAAAAAAAAATAAACAAACAAACAAACAAATAAATAAATGAGTAAATAAATAAATGAATAGATAGATAGATAGATAAACAAATTAAAAAATAAATGAATAAATAAATAAATAAAAATAATTTTTAAAAAATTAGACTATTGAATTTTAAATTAATTTAATTTCCACTTCCCTCTGTTGAATATATTTTAATGCATTTTAACCTGAAAATAATACATTTAGAATTTCTCCTTTCTTACATTTGATTCTGAGGGGTTTTAACCCTAAAACACAGTCAATTTTTGGGTAGGTCTTATATACTTTCTGTTCCCATTCAATTTTCTTCAAAAGTCTATCTTGCATATGGATCATTTCTCAAATTCTGTTTTGCTTCTTTGCTTCTTTTGATTTGATTTACTAGGTTCAGGTGGGGACATTTGAGTTCCCTCATCAATATTTTTTTTCTTTCTTCTTTCTATAACTTACTTAAACTTCTCCTTTAAGAAATTTGATGGCATTCCTCTTGATACTTACATGTTTATTACTGATATTACTACACTTTTATAGGACCTTTAGCAAGATACTATTTGTTTCCTTATCTCTTTCAATTATGTCCATGTTTTGCTTTTGCTCTGTCTAAGATTAGGATAGTTGTTCTTGTGTTTGTTTGTTTGTTTGGTTATGCTTATTTAACTTTTCTGAAACATAATAAATTATGTTGCAGTCCCTTACCTGCATGCTGTGTGTGTTTCTGCTTCAAGTATGTTTCTTGCTAACACACTATCTATTTCCATTTTATTGGAGAATTTATTACTTTCACATTCATAGTTATAATTTTCTGGAAATCCTGTTTTCTCCTGTTTGTCCTCTCTCCTTTAACCTTTTGCTTTCTTTACACTGTTTTACTTATCTTTTTCCCCTTCTGTCTGTCCTCTCTCCTTTCACCTTTTGCCTTCTTTACACTGTTTTACTTATTTCTTTCCCCTTCTATCTGGCTTCTCTTCTGTTAGTACTCCCCCTTTTACATAATCTCCTCTCTTGCTAACTACTCTTTTGGGCAAGATGGACTTTTATATATATTATTTCTACTTTGATCCAATAGTGATGAGAGTAAGGTTGAAGTGATGATCATGGCCCATCCTTTTATCTGTCTGTTTCCATTTCATATGAAATGATTTATCTCCTTGTACTTCTATCTTCCTTCAACACCTCAGGTACTACTTTTCTTCATCCCCTAATTATTTTTGTCATTCCATCAAATTCACCTTATATTTATGACCTCTGTTTATGTATATTCCTTCTAGTTTTACTATTATTGGCACAAGTTTTAAGAATTACAAGTATTATCTTCATATGTAGTGTGAAGTTCCAGTAAATCCCTTATGTTTTCTTTTCCACTTTCCTCATTTTTTAGATCTTGGATCTTGATATTAGAGGTCAATCTTTTAGTTCTATATTCTCCTTCTGTGAATTTGAAATCCTTTTATTTCAGTAAATCACCATTTTGCCCCCTTTGAAGTATTATGCTTAATTTTGCTGAGCAGGTGATTATTGATTAAAGTGCTAGCTCCTTTGCTTTTTTAGAATATTATGCCCCATGAACCCCCAGTGTCTTAATGTTGTAGCTGCTAAGCCTTGTGAAATTCTGATTATGTTTCTCCAGTATTTGAACTGTTTCTGTCTGGACATTTGCAGAATTTTTCTTTCTTTGAATTGATAGTTCTCAAATTTGGTTATAATGTTACTTGAATTGGTTTTATTTTATTTTATTTTTTATTTTAGTATATTTTTTTCCCTGAGCTGATGAGTGGATTCTTTCAATGACTATTCTACCCTCTTGCTATAGAATATAAGGGTAGTTTTCCTTGAAAATTTCTTGAATTATGCTGTCCATATTATCTTTTTTTATTATGTCTTTTATGTAGTCCAATTATTCTGGCATTGTCTCTCCTGGAAATATTTTCTAGCTCCGTTCTGCCCCATGAAGTATTTTAATTTTTCTTCTACTTTTTCCTATTTATTTGAACTTTGATTGATTCTTGAAGTCCCAATGAATCATTATGTTCCACTTGCCTATTTCTAAATTTTAAATTGCTGGTTTCCTCAATAAGTTTTTGTACTTTACCATTTGGCTAATTGTAATTTTTAAATACTTATTTTCTTCTATAGATTTTTATATCTGCTTTTCTATTCAACCAAGTCTACTTTTTTTAACTTTTGTTTTCTTTTTTCAAACTTTTGACTCTGTTTTTCCACAGTTCTTTTTAATCGCTCATTTCTTTTCTCAGTGTTTCTTCTACTTCACTTTATATGATTTTACAGATCTTTTTTTAAACTTTTCTATGAGTTTTTTTCTTTGCTTCCAAGGTCAATTTTGTTTTTATTAGCAAAAAAAAAATCAGCAATATTTAATTCATTGATGATTTTAAATATTTTTTGCTATAGTACTGTAGGATATTGAATGGTATTTGTAAAGAGCTTGGCACAGTTATTAGGATTCTATTTTGAACTACTAAATATATGTATGAACCTATACTCACTACTCAGTCAGATTTTGGGGAAATATGTTCATATTCATAATTTTTGCATTTGTTTAGCATTTCATAAAGGAATTTCCTCCTCATGTTCAATGCTCCTTTTACTTCTACTATAGACTTAATCAGAAAATCAATCTAGGCCTGAATTATCATAGGAATGACCAAGATGATTTTCAAAGAGACCTAAGTTATTTATGCATAAAAGATAAAATACCCCAGCAAAAATAACAAATGACTTGTCTGTGGGCATTGCATCAAAACATGAGAAACACAAAACAAAACACAATTTATTATTTTTTATATTTTAATGTTATGTAATGATTCAAATTTTGTGTAAATTTCTGTTTTGAATATTACAAAGGACACTTTAAAATAATCATTGTGATGAGTGACTTCTTTCTTGTCTTTTGTGATTGTCCTATAGAAGGGTCATTACACAAAAGGTCTGAGAACACAATGTTTGTAGTTTAAGATATTTTATAGCTCCTTACTTTCAAATCAAGTGAAATATTTGAAGAACTATTTATTATGTGACCCTTAAGAAGGAGGAGTCTAATTGTTCTATGAGAGGTTGACTTCAGGATAAGTTACAATTTCAAATTCCCCACTGGGTTAATAAGAGAGCACTGAGAGCACAAAAGAAAAGAAATAATTACTTCCCCCAAAGTGACATTTATCAAGAATATCATGCAGTTTAGCATTGCACATATCCTCTTTTTCTCATTGTGGCTTAAAATATATCCAAATGTATCTTTCTTTTTCTGAAGAGTTTCATCATTATATTGTAATCAGAGTAGATTGTTTAGAAAGCCGTTAAAGAAGAAAAAAAAATATACACTGTGTCTTTCATTCTTATAGATATTTATGGATAAGCACATGGAAATAGTAGAATAAAGTGTGATCAGTAATTTATTGTTAAATTGATTTGTTACCTAGATTCAAGAGGAATTGAATTCCAATTGAAATTCAGTTTGACCTTAAACAAACTTAATTGCTATGCACCTTAACCTTGTTTGCTACACTTTCATCAATTAGAAAATGGGGAATATAAAAGGAACTACCTTTCAGAGTTGTTAAGAAAATGAAATAACATTTGTAAAATACTTAGAATAATGCCTGCCACACAGTAAGTATGATATAAATACTTAATCTTTCTTCTACGTCCCCATTCATGATGTAGTGTCAACATCTGTCTATGAAAAAACAAAAACAAAGAAAACCCTGGTACTATAATCTTTGATGTATAACAGGTTCCACTAAAAGTGATGAATTACATTTTCACTCGAAAAATAGCATTTATAATTGAAATCTCATTTCCATCTGCAATGGATCTAAATTTCTAGCTTTAAAATATTGAAACACCTCTGGTTTTCTCTTATTTTTGATAGTATTGCATTGTTCAGAACATATATTTTTCAAATTAAATCCAATTTCTTGTTGCAGTAGTCTTAGAATAACACTACAGTATAAAAATGAAACATTTCTCCTTGACAATTTCCTTATGAATGAATGGGTATGGGATATTATGTTCATTACATAGAGTGGAATAGCTAAAGCAAGCTACTAGGAACAATTTATTCTATGCACTATGATTTGAACAATATGCATTCATTTATATTGGATAGGATAAAATCAAGCCAAACTTTGATCATGTGTTTGAATATGAATCTATTCACAGGAAAAGAAACAAAGAAACAAATAACAATAACAATGAAAAACAGAACATGGAAATCAGTAATCAGGAAATTAGGAAGATAAAAGAAGTGAAAAAATGAAAATAAAAGTACTAAAATAAGAGTGAAGGTAAAGAAAATGAGAAGAAATGGGGATCATTTATCTGATTACTATGTACAATATTACATATAATAATTAAATTAAATTAAATACTTAGCTGTATGTACCCATAATTAATTTTTAAAGAGTTAGGATAAGCAGAAAATCTAAATTACTTATATATATATATATATATATTCTGTCCAATGATCAAATAAATATTAATTATCTTTAAAATCAATAAAATTAGCAAGATTTCATTGCTGAACTACATATTTTTTTCTCATTCTCATGCCCAATTAAGATTTTCTAATCATAAAGATGTATTCACATTTATCTCATAATTTTTCCTCACATTGCTTTGGAAATCAGAATCATATCTATCAGTCTGCAATCTATTCCAGTTCTACTTATATTTCTTTTTTTATTACTAATAGCTTTTATTTACCAGCTATATGCATGGGTAATTTTACAACACTGACAATTGCCAAACCTTTTGTTCTAATTTTTCCCCTCCTTCCCCTCCATCCCCAGATAGCAGGTTGACCAATACATGTTAAATATGTCAATCTACTTATATTTCTAATGGCATGCCATTTACCCTGAAATTAAACTTTTCATCATATCCTATTGCTTTAAAAGCTGTGACTTCATTTGCTTAGATAAATATAGTCATCTTACCCAGACAACCCAAATTACAAGGTCCATAGTTCCAATACCATTAAAAGACAGGTTTTAATTATTTGTGTGTGTGTGTGTGTGTGTGTGTGTGTGTGTGTGTGTGTGTGTGCATGTATGTACATGTGTCTGTTTGGGTATATATTTGTGTGTATACACATGCTTATATATTTTCTGGCATGCTGTTTCTCAGTTTAAAATTATCTATTTGCTAATAATGTACCATTTATTCTGCATGGCACTACTTCCTACTTCTCTAATCCCTTGTCTGGAAACTTTCACTTTTATATCTTCTATGACTAGTAACTTACAGCCTGAGACTAGTTTCCATAATGATTATTGCCTAAGACTTCAGCTGTTAATGCCTCCTTTGAGTACCACATAAAATGGTATTTTGCTGTCAACATTAATTGCACCCATTTAACAACATACAATCAAACATCATAGTCCTGTTTTCTTTGAAGCAGACTAATTTCATCTATCATTGATGACCAAAAAAAGAGCTCACAGTGCCTCATGGGAAAAAATTATAATTATTTTAATTGTATGATCTTTTCAGTAATGATTTTTTTTTGGAAATATTGTGTGGAGACATTAGTAATAAAGGAATATATGGCTAACAAAAAATGTTCCATTTGGGAAAATATAGGGTATATAAAAGAAGAATTAAATATCAGTCATTTGTCTTTTTATTTAACTGTAGAGAAAAAAAAAATCTCTCATTTCTTAAGTTGTGAGTTTTTTTTTTTTTTTGAAACAAGGTAGCAAGAAATTAATTATTCATGATAAATACAGCAATTTTCATCTAATTTGTTTTAGGTCCATAGTTTAATGAATAAATTAATCTTCTCTATAGCTATTTTCTTTGGATATTTTGGCATCTCATAGTTTACCATATGGGTACCTAGGTAGTACAGTGGATAAAATGCTGTCCTGGATAAAGGAAGACTCATCTTACTCAGTGGCAATCTGGCTTCAAACACTTACTAATGTGTGACCCTAGGCGATCCTAAATTCCCTCACCTGTAAATTAAGATGGAGAAGAAAATGACCAATTATTCCAGTATCTTTGCTGATTAAACCCCAAATGCAATCATGAAGAATCAAACTTCACTGAAAATGCCTAAACAACAACATTCTGACATATGATAAAATTAGAGCTGACAGTTAAAAATAATTAAATAAAAATAAGTATACAAATAAGTGTTTTATAGTATATAATAAAAAAAAACACATAACAAATTAAGGTATCCTGCCCATTATTCTAATAAAAGTGCTTTTTAAAAATAGAAAATATTACATATATATGGTGTATATATATATATATATATATATATATATATATATATATATATATACATAAATATATCTAAATATATTTACAAATACATACATATGTAAATATTTATACACATATATTTGTAAATATATTTTAAAGTTATTTTGGAGATATAAAATACTGCTTAAATATAGTGACAGATTTTTTTTCAATTATATAGATGTTTATGAAATTTTTATGTTACCTCTTTTTATTTTCTTTTTTGTTTGTTATGTGATAACAGTATTTAACATATATTTGCATAACCAAATATTATACTGGTCCCTAACCTGGCATCAAATAAATCTGGGACATGACCTAGGGGAAAGAATAATTATTCAAATAATCTAATTTTTGCATTCTAGGCAAAAAAAAAGACATTTCACAGATAATTCTATATTTATATTTGAAAATTTAGATTCATTAACACGAAAAAGTTTCTTATTTTAAAAAAGATAATCATTTCAATTAAATGGATGTTTATGTCTATTATTCAAGGCACCATGCTAAAGTGCTAGGGCTACAAAGATGAAAAATGACAGTCTCTCTCCTCAAGGAGATGAAAGTTTATTATACACAATTATTTTATAAGCAAGAAACAGCTACCCAAAATTGTTAAATTAGACAATGATATCATCAGATTCATACATGAGGAAAATCATTTTGGCAGTTTGTTCTTGAATTCATTCTTCAAGAAGATATCAAAAGAAAAATTATAGGGATAATTGGCTCAGAAAAGAGACAATGAAGAGGTAACTAGATGTTGCAGCCATCTAGAGTGTCAGCCTTGAAGTCAGGAGGACCTAAATTTAAATTTGGCCTTAGACACTCAATACTTACTAGCTGTGTGATCCAGATTGCTAGCAAGAGAGAGAGAGAAGAGACAATGAAAAAGGTTTGATTTTATAACCATCTTTAAACCTTTGAAGGGATTTAATTTGAAGATAGGTTTCATGAAATCACAAAAGTCCTAATAATCTGCCATAACACACACATACACACACACATACCTACATTTAAGAATCCCTCATTGAAGGTCTTCAGATTAAGTGTAATTTATCTATGTTCAAGTATGATATAAAGGGATTCTTGTTCAGTTATGTTATAATGACATGGAGTAGATATTTCCACTTTGGGAGTTCTTTTACTCATTAAGACTTTTCACATTATTAGTGTAGTTGCTGATATTTCCTAATCCTAGGAATATGGATTACCTGAGGGCAAATGATCCTACTCAAGAGAGGACTATAAAAGCCAGTTAAAAAACAATGTCAGAAGCAGACATCAGAAGAGGCTCCCTGATTTTGATCCCAACTGATCCCATTATCAGAGCAGGTCCAAACTGATTCCTCTATTGTTGTACCTAAAGGACTTAATGTTCTAACCAAAAGTTACCATTTCCAGTCAGCTTCTTTCAACAGTTGTTATGTAAAATAACTCATATAGTAGTTTCTTGAAGCTTTGCCTTCCATGAGAATCACTCTCTGTTGAAATGCATTTAATCCTGTTACTCCTCTGCCCATTTTGGACTTTGGTGCTACATGGTGACCCTATATTGCTATTCTCTCACCTCCATTAAAATAACTTAGTTTTTGCTATTTTGGCAATCTTCTTCAATTTAGTTTGACAATATTTACCTTCTCTGAGCTTCAGTTTTTACATTTATTAAATGAAAGGTATGGAATGGGTCATTTCTGAAGATCCATCTAACTCAAATTTTTTATCTCGTTTTATTCTCAATTAACATTTGAGATGTTAACTGCCATGCTGAGATTTGCTAATTTTATTGCATATATTACCTTATGCAAACATCACAAAAAAAAATATATATATATATAATCCCTTGTTATAATAGAAGAGGAAATCTAGACTCATTAAAGTGAAATAAATTATTTAGGATCATATAGGAAGTGTCTCAGAAAGGATTCAAAATCAATGATTCTTTCTTATTTCTAGTCCAAGACTCTCTCTATATATATATGTACTATATATTATATGTATCACAATGTTTTACACGCAGTTGATGCTTAATGCTTATTGAAGTAAATGTAATATTGTAAAGTTTTATCAGAATTTTCTTATGAGATATAGTCTAACTCCTCTTACAGCATGATTTATACAAATAAGTAAGGAAGCTTAGGCACAGACTATCTCCTTTGAAAATTCAGAAGAAGTAAAAAAGTCTACTTTTACCTAGGATAATATTCATGGAGAAATTAAAACATAAAATTAATCTTAAAGGATAGACAGAATTTAGCTAAAAAATTTTTAGTAGTTCTTAAAGGATCAAGCAGAACAATTAATTGGCACACTGAATAGAGTGCAAGGCTTGGAATAAGGAAGACATCACACTAAGTTCAAGCCTAACCTTGGTACTTACTAGCTGTGTGACCCTGAGTAAATAATTTGATCCTTCTTACTTCAATTTCTTTATGAGTAAAATATTCTGGATAAGGAAATGATAAACCATTCTAGTACCATTGCTACAAAAGCCTGTGTGTGTGTATGTGTGTAGTGTGTGTGTGTGTGTGTGTGTGTGTGTGTGTGTGTGTGTGTGTGAATTATTGGGCCTAGTCCCTCTGTATTTAAACAATAAGGGAATGAGAGGGAACACATTTTAGATAGAGTGAATAACATGTTCGTTGTAGTTAAAAACAACAACAAAACCCCACTAAACTAAGAGACTATAGTTCCATAATCTAGCATGTTTTGCCTCCATCTTATAATTTATTCTACTCAATTAGCTTGTTTAAGCTTTATTCTAAATTATAAAAGGAAGTGAAGATGGGGAATGTATTTTATGTGAATGAGAGAGGATTCCAGGTTAGCCAAAGCAAAGAACAAAGTAAGGTAGTAGGAAAATAAAGTTGTGAAAAGGGTTTGGAGTGAGGAAGGAAGACAGGCAAGATTCTTAGACATATACCTAGAAGCAAAAACAAAACAAAACGATAAAGGCAGAGAGTTAGGAAGAAATGTAATATGGGTAGCAAAATGTGATGAGAATAAGCTGGAAAGAATACATGGATCACTTCTGACAGCAGTAAGAGAATGCTGAATAAGCAGATTTATATGGAAATCTAGGAAATTTAAAGCTAAAGAAGGTCAGATAACTTGCCAAGTTTCATAAGTAGTAAGATCTAGAGTATTTTCTATATTTTCCCTCTGATTTCCTGACTGCACTGATATGATAGAAAAGACAATGTGGGATTATAGAACAAAAATAGAAATAGTAAATAAAGGGTGTAAAATGGTTTCTTATTTTCACATTCTGATTATAGCAGCAATGACTGTCATATCAGAATATAAATAGGAGAAACAGTACTTAGAACCAGAATCACAGAATTTAAAAAAAAAATTATAGAATTGGGACCTAAGTCTATTCTCTTACCCCATAATCAGGTAGTCATCCCTTTTTTTCATAAATACTCCCAATGACAAAGAATTCATTATCTCTTAAAGCACCTCAAGGTATTTTGAGGAAAAGTAAGTGCTTAGAGAGATTCGCTTTAGCTGAGTCAGAACTGTCTCCCATACCTTTCACCCATTCTTTCCTGTGTGATTTACTTTACTTTTTTTGTACCCATTTCCATTATCAGTGTCACGCAAATATACAATAATACCTGCTATAATCCTCGGTATATATAGTGTATCATTAACATCTCAGGAGATGTTGGTTGATTAGCTGTCTGACATAACAAATCTTTTTATATAAAGATAACATAATTATGGGTCAATATAGGGTTCTATATATTGTTGAGTAATAGGCACATGAATTACTTTCACAGTTATTCTTGTGATTTATTCTAGTCTTAGAAGAGATTGTCCAGATAAAATGGATAAAGAAAGTGCAAGTCTTCTTTTATAGGTGTAGTTTCTAAAGTTCACTTTGCTGTAATATGACCACTGTGACACAGTATGTTTGTTAAGTCAGACCTCATTCACCTCTAGGACAGAAGTACTCCAAAGCACTAATATGTCACTATTCTCAAATAGTCACTAAATTCATTTAAAGTTCAAAGCTATGTCTCTGTATTGCTAGATATAACTGCTGCCAGTGACTTGTCATGTTCTGAAAAATGAAGAATTATATTCCTAAAATTGAAGGGGAGTTTTCCAGTTTGTTGGAGCTGAGATTTTTCATGAAATGTGCACTCTTGATAGGATGCATTCATTGAGGAATATCTATTTTCAGATGCAGGTAAGACATACTAATATTCTTAGCAATTGTGAGATAGACCTTTCCAAATTTGAATTTGATTCATTCATCATCATTCATGCTGCAATTTCCTTGATTTTTCATCATTTGTAATACAAAACTTTTTAAATCATATCTTTTGGTGTAAGGAAAAAGAAAACAATTTAAAACATTTTAACTTTACTCATTCAATTAAACATTTTTACAAAAATAATTTATCAAGTACTACATTCACAATGTGTTATTAGGTACATAAAATATATAAAACAATCCATATGCTGAAGTTAGGTATAGTATTTTCATAAGATGACATAAGAAATAAGAAATAGCTACATTAGTATGATAACAAATAAAATAGCAATTATTAGAAGTCATATGAATTAATTTTTAATCACAGATAAAGATATAATAAGGGCAGTTACTTTGAAAAGGAGTATTGAATCCAGCACAGGCAGAGTATAGGAAAGTTAGTAAGAAGGTATTGCTCACAGCAGATCAGTAACTGAGACCCTCAGGTCCTGGCTCAGTAGAGGAGAAAACCAGTTGCAGTCCTCAGTCCCAGCTCTGAAGACAAATTCAGGGGAAAAAAAGGCCGTTTTCTGGAAAGAGCAGGCAAAAGGGTCTCTGGGCTCAAAGCCTAGGCAAAGAGATGCACATGAACTTTATAGCAGCATTCCTTTATAGCAAAAGGAGACCTTCACTATAATATTTTTTAAAAAGAGAAAATACCATAAGAAAAAGAAAGAAAATAAGCAAGAAACAGAAAAGAATCTTGACTATAAAAAACAACTCAGGCAAGGACAAAATGTCCACAGAGGAAACTCAGAATGATATGAATTCTTCTCAAGCCCAAAGAAGCTTCTTGGAAGAACTTGTAAAAGAAGGTAAAATGCAAATAAAATTGAAAGACAAAAAAATGAAAAGAAAGGAGAGGTATGCAAGAGAGTCAGCAGCTTTGAAAAGGAAGGAACTTCCTTTAAAAATACTATTGTTTGGCCAAATGCAAAAAAAAAAATATCATTTGAATAAAAAACAGTGCCTTTAAAAGAAGAATTCGGCAAGTGGAAAAAGATTCAAAAGCTAAATCATACATTAAAAACTAGAACAGGGCAAATGGAAGCTAACAAGATTTTGAAACATCAAGAATCAATCAAACTAACTAAAATGAATGGAAAACTGGAAAAAAAATGTGAAATACTTCGTTGGAAAAAAAGCCAATTTGGAAAATAAATCCAGAAGAGACCACTTAAAAATTATTACTCTATCTGAAGGGCATGACTAAAATAAAAGCCTAAAGCATCCTTCAAGAGTTTATTAAGAAAAACTACCCCAATGTTCCATAAACAGAAGGGGAAATACTCCTTGAAAGCATCACTATTGGAAAGAAATTACACAAGAAAAACTCCAAAGAATATTGTTGCAAAATTCCAGAACAATCTCAAATCAAAAATACTACAAGCTGCTAGAAAAAAGTAATTCAAATATTAAGTAGAAACAATCATAGTTATACAGGATCTACTAGCTTCTAAATAAAGGATCAGAGGTCTTGCAATACCATATTCTGAAGGCAAGGGATCTTTACAACCAAGATTTAACTACTCAGTGAGGGTCAGTATCATTTTTCAGGAGAAAGGAAAGATCTTCAACACAGTAAAAAACTTTCAATCACTAATAATAAAAACATCAGAACTAAATATAATTTAATCTACAAACACAGGACTCAAGAGAAGAAGAGAAGGGTAAACAAGGGGAAATATATATTATTTAAATATTAAACTGTTTATAACCCTACAGAGGAAAAATTATATCTGTGACTTTTGAGAACAGTATTTGTCACTGGGGCAGAGAGAGGGGAGCATCATATGTAAAGAGAGTGTGATTGTAAATGAAATCTGATGTGATAACATCAAAGAAAAAGACATTAAGGTGTTGGATAATACTATACTTGAAAAAGAGAAAAGGTAAGGTATAATGGGACAATCAGATCACATGAAGGGGCACAAAAAACCTTATTGCAATGGAGGGAAAGGGGATGTGCATTATTTGAAGCTTGAGTTCATCAGTTTGAGCTGTAAGATTACATAATGTAATGTGTGAAATTAACATAATCATTCAGTTGGGTATAGAAATTTATCTATCCCTATAAAGAAGTAGGAAGAAAAAGAGGAAAGAAAAGGGAGGAGTAGGATGGAAGGAAAGATGAAAACACTAAGGGAAAAGGTAAGACAAGGGAGAAGGCATGATAGAATATAAGGTAGTGAGTGCAGTTTGTTTAAAAAAAAAACTACTAAGAAAATTGGGGAATGGTGATAGGAGATAAGGTAGTGGGTGGAGTGGATCGAACAAAAAAAAAAAAAAAAAAAACACAACCATTGAGAATAGGATACAATCTATTAAACTAATGAATAAAACTAATAGTTGTTTTTATGGAAAAAAAAAAAAAAACTACCAAAGTTAATAAACTTTTGATTAAATTAATTAGGAAAAGGAAAGAAAAAAATGACCAGTTTGAAAAATGAAAAGGGTGAATTTATCACCAATGACAAAAAATTACAGCAGAAATTAGGATCTATCTTACTCAAACTGTATGATGGCTAACCTGAAAAGGTAAACTAAATGGATGAATATTTACAAAAATATAAATTGCTCAGATAAACAGAAGAAGAAATAAATTACTTAAATATTCCCAATTTAGAAAAATAAATTGAGCAAGCCATTAATGAATACCTTAAGAAACAAATTTCTAAGGCCAGATGGATTCTCAGGTGAATTCTATTTAACATTTTAAAGAACAATTAATTCAGATACTATGTAAATTGTTTGGAAAAATAGGTAAACAGTCCTGTCAAATTCCTGCTGTGACACAAATATGGTACTGATAACCTAAACCAGGAAAAGCCAAAGCAGAGAAAGACTATTTGTCAATTGGAGAATGAAAGCTAGCATTTTTGATAAAGGTCTCATTACTAAAATATATAAATAATGGTATCAAATTTGTAAGAATACAAGACATTTGGGGGGCGGAGCCAAGATAGCGGAGAAGATACACGCCACTGTGTAAGCTCCTTTCTTCCCTCAAAACCAACTAGATATAATCAGCCTCAGAAATAGCGCTGGACTGATAGAATCCACAAGGACTGGAAGCACAACTTACCAGCTGAAGAGAATCTGGAGTTTCAACAGGAAAGGTAAGCTCCCAGGGGAGGAAGAAGAGAGGCCAGTGCAGATGGTAGGGTAGTAACACACTGCGCCAATCGGGCTGGGGAGGGCTCTGGGATCAGAGAAGCCACGGAGATAGAGGAATCTGGCACAGGCTGTTAGCTCTTCTCTGCTTATAATACAGCAGTTCAGAAGAGAAATCAAGCCAACTTAATTTAAAACCAGATTAGATCTTCCCGGATCCCTGGGGTGATTCAGAAGATCTTGGCACTGTGGGTGTGGCAGACATAGGCAATCCAGGCTTTCACCTGGGGGTACTTAAGAGATTGAAAAGTGGGCGGGGCGGTAACTCATAGTGCCTGGCTCTGCTGGAGTCTGTGGAACTCAGCCAGGGAAGTCCCAGAGAAGTGTAACCTTTGAACTAGGGATGGCGTCTTCTGGCAGACACTTCGAGTTTGAGTGCAGGGGCTTTTCACATCACCTGCTGCTGACATCCACTCCCCACCGGGATGCATAGGCTAGGCTTTGAGTCGCCTTTACTGTTCAGTCTCAAACCTCAGGGAAGCCGCTAGAACACAGCACCCTCAAAGCACAGCAGTGCTGATCACCTCTGAAGCACTTCCAGGGAGGAGGTGGGGAACTCTCTCCCAGAGCTCTCTCTTAGCTCAGGCGCAGGGGCCGCTGCATCCATCTGGTCTGGGAGGAAGCTGGTAAAGAAATAAAGAAATAATTTCCTACCCCAGGGACAGACCCCAAAAGATTTTTTCAGTATGAGTAAAAAGCCAAAAAAACCTATAGATTCCTTCTACACAGAGAAAGAGCAGGTATCCAACCCCGAGGAAGTTAACAGCAGAGAGTCATCAGATAACAACCTAAAGTGGAACGATTCCTGCCCCCCATCACATAACTCTCTCCTTGAAGAGCCTTTAAAAAGTTAAGAGAGTTTGAAGAAAAATGGGGAAAGGAAAGAGAAGCTATGAAATTGGAGTTGGAAAAAATAAAGAATTCACAGGAGATGCAGGGAAACAAAATTAGTGAATTAGAAAAGGTAAAAAAAATCACAGGAAAGTAGGATTTCTGAATTGGAGAAGATAAAAAAGTCTCAAGAAAATAGGATTTCTGAATTGGAGAAGATAAAAAAGTCTCAAGAAAATAGGATTTCTGAATTGGAAAAAGAAAATAATTTTCAAAAAAAAATTAGGGAAATGGAAAAAAATTCAATAGAGCAAAATAACTCATTTAAAAATGAAATTGGGCATTTACAAAAAGAAATAAAAACTGTGAATGAAGAAAATAACTCCGTAAAATTCAGGATGGAACAAATAGAAATGAATGATTCATTGAGAATCCAAGAATCAGTCAAACAAAACAAAAAAAATGAAAAGCTGGAGAATAACGTCAAATACTTACTGGGAAAATCTATAGACCTGGGAAATAGATCTAGAAGAGATAATCTGCAGATCATTGGACTTCCAGAAAACTATGACCAAAAAAAGAACCTAGATTCTATTTTACAGGAAAGTATCAAAGAGAACTGTCCAGAGATAATAGAAACAGAGGGGAAAGGAGATGTTGAAAGAATTCATCGAACTCCTTCTGAAATAGACCCTAAAAAAAGAACACCACGGAATATTGTGGCTAAGCTGCAGAATTACCACACAAAGGAGAAAATCCTGCAAGCAGCTAGAAAAAAACAATTTAAATACCAAGGTTCCGCAATAAGCGTCACACAAGATCTGGCTGCCTCCACATTAAAAATAGAAGGGCCTGGAACCTGATGTTGCGAAAGGCAAAAGATCAAGGACCGCA
The DNA here is from genome assembly GCF_048593235.1 of Sminthopsis crassicaudata. Lineage (NCBI taxonomy): Eukaryota > Metazoa > Chordata > Mammalia > Dasyuromorphia > Dasyuridae > Sminthopsis > Sminthopsis crassicaudata. The sequence goes on along the minus strand of NC_133617.1, from coordinate 312,588,786 downwards.
ACCAAGAATGAACTACCAAGCTAAGTTTAGCATCTTTTTCCATGGAAGAAGATGGTCATTCAATGAAATAGAGGAATTCCATATGTTTCTGAGAAAAAAACCAGACTTAAACAAAAAATTTGATCTACATCCACAAGACTGAAGAGAAACAGAAAAAGGTACACAGAACCCTTGAGTACTGTAACTATGTTGTGGGTATATAAAAAAGTACTCAAGGATAGTTTGATTTTACTGATATAAAAGAAAAAAAGGGGGGGTGTAGTAAAGGGAAGGAGGTCGTTTCAGAAAAAGGGGAAGGAATGATAAAAAGAGGGAAACTACATCCCAGGAAGAGGCATAGAAAATACACCATATCTGAGGGAATTTAGTGAGGGGGAGAATCATTGTGTGAATCTTACTCTCATCAGGAAAGTCTCAAAGAGTAAATAATTAACATATTTGTTTTTCAGAGAATTTTCTCTCACCTCATTAAGAGGGGGGAGAGGAAAAGGGGAAAGGAAAAGGAGAATAAGTGAAGGGACTTGGAGGGAGGGGGGAGGGATACTAAAATAAAAGGGAAGGTTGCGCATCACAAGGGGGGTCTGTAAATTAAATATCGGGGAGGGGGATCAGGGGGGTCAAGGGAAAAAGCATAATCTGGGGATAATATGATGGCAGGAAATACAGAATTAGTAATTTTAACTGTAAATGTGAATGGGATGAACACTCCAATCAAACGGAGACGGATAGCAGATTGGATCAAAAATCAGAACCCTACAATATGTTGTCTGCAGGAAACACACTTAAAGCAGGGAGATACATACAGAGTAAAGGTAAAAGGTTGGAACAGAGCCTATTATGCTTCAGGTAAAGCCAAAAAAGCAGGGGTAGCTATCCTTATCTCATATCAAGAAAAAGCAGAAGTTGATCTAGTTAAAAAAGATAAGAAAGGAAACTATATCCTGCTGAAAGGTAGCATAAATAATGAAGCCATATCAATACTAAACATATATGCACCAAGTGGTATAGCATCTAACTTTCTAAAGGAAAAGTTAAGAGAATTGCAAGAAGAAATAGACAGGAAAACTATAATACTGGGAGATCTCAACCTTGCACTCTCAGATTTAGACAAATCAAACCACAAAACAAACAAGAAAGAAATTTAAAAAGTAAATAGAACATTAGAAAAACTAGGTATGATAGACCTTTGGAGAAAACTGAATGGCAATAGAAAGGAATATACTTTCTTCTCAGCAGTTCATGGATCCTATACAAAAATAGACCATATATTAGGACATAAAGATGTCACAATTAAATGTAGGAAGGCAGAAATAATAAATGCCTTCTTCTCAGATCACAATGCAATAAAAGCTACATTCAGTAAAAAGTTAGGGTTAAATAGACCAAAAAGTAATTGGAAAATAAACAATCTCATCTTAAAGAATGACTGGGTGAAAGAGCAAATTATAGAAACAATTCATAATTTCACCCAAGATAATGACAATGATGAGACATCATGCCAAAATCTTTGGGATGCAGCTAAAGCAGTAATAAGGGGAAATTTTATATCTTTAGAGGCTTATTTGAAGAAAATAGAGAAAGAGAAGATTAACGAATTGGGCTTACAACTTAAAAGGCTAGAAAAAGACCAAATTATAAACCCCCAACTAAAAATTAAACTTGAAATACAAAAATTAAAAGGAGAAATCAATAATATTGAAAGTAAAAAAAAAGTATTGAATTAATAAATAATACCAAGAGTTGGTTGTATGAAAAAGCCAATAAAATAGATAAACCTTTGGTAAATTTGTTCAGAAAAAAGAAAGAGGAAAATCAAATTGTTAGTCTTACAAATGAAAAGGTGGATCTTTCCACCAATGAAGAGGAAATTAGAGAAATAATAAGGAGTTACTTTGCCCAACTTTATGCCAATAAATTTGATAACTTAAGTGAAATGGATGACTTTCTCCAAAAATATAGGCTCCCTAGATTAACAGAGGAGGAGATAAATTGCTTAAATAGTCCCATTTCAGAAAAAGAAATAGAACAAGCCATTAATCAACTCCCCAGGAAAAAATCCCCAGGGCCAGATGGATTCACATGTGAATTCTACCAAACATTTAAAGAACAATTAGCCCCAATGTTATATAAATTATTTGAAAAAATAGGGGATGAAGGAGTCCTACCAAACTCCTTTTATGACACAGACATGGTACTGATACGTAAACCAGATTGATCAAAAACTGAGAAAGAAAATTATAGACCAATTTCCTTAATGAATATTGATGCTAAAATCTTAAATAAGATATTAGCAAAAAGACTTCAGAAAATCATCTCCAGGATAATACACTATGATCAAGTAGGATTTATTCCAGGAATGTAGGACTGGTTTAATATTAGGAAAACTATTAATCTAATTGACTGTACTAATAATCAAATTAATAAGAACCATATGATCATCTCAATAGATGCAGAAAAAGCATTTGACAAAATCCAACATCCATTCCTACTAAAAACTCTTGAGAGTATAGGAATAAATGGACTATTCCTTAGAATAATCAGGAGCATATATTTAAGACCGTCAGTAAGCATAATATGCAATAGAAATAAACTACAACCTTTCCCAGTAAGATCAGGTTTGAAACAAGGTTGCCCACTATCACCATTACTATATAATATAGAACTAGAAACACTAGCCTCGGCAATAAGAGCCGAGAAAGAGATTCAAAGAATTAGAGTAGGAAATGAGGAAATCAAACTTACACTTTTTGCAGATGACATGATGGTATACTTAGAGAACCCCAAAGACTCTGCTAAAAAGCTACTAGAAATAATGCAAAATTTCAGCAAAGTGGCAGGATACAAAATAAATTCACATAAATCCTCAGCATTTTTATATATCACTAACAAAATGCAACAGCAAGAGATACAAAGAGAAATTCCATTCCAAAAAAATGTTGAGAGTATAAAGTATTTGGGAATCCATCTACCAAAGAACAGTCAGGAATTATATCATGAGAAAAATTACAAAACACTTGCCACAAAAGTAAAGTCAGATTTAAATAATTGGAAAGACATTCAGTGCTCTTGGATAGGCCGAGTAAATATAATAAAGATGACAATACTCCCCAAACTAATCTATTTATTTAGTGCTATACCAATCAGAATCCCAAGAAACTATTTCAATGACCTAGAAAAAATAACAACAAAATTCATATGGAAGAATAAAAGGTCGAGAATTGCAAGGGAACTAATGAAAAAAAAAAAACTCAGAGGAAGGTGGTCTAAGTGTACCTGATCTAAAGCTATATAAGCTATATTATATAGCAGCAGTCACCAAAACCATTTGGTATTGGCTAAGAAATAGACTGGTAGATCAGTGGAACAGATTAGATACAAAGGACAAAAAAGAGTACATCTATAGCAATCTAATCTTTGACAAACCCAAAGATATCAACATTAGGGATAAAAATTCATTATTTGGAAAAACTGTTGGGAAAACTGGAAATTAATATGGCAGAAATTCGATATGGATCCACACTTAACACCATATACCAAGATAAGATCAAAATGGGTCCGTGATTTAGGCATAAAGAGGGAGATAAGAAATAGGTTAGAGGAACAGAGGATAGTCTACCTCTCAGACTTGTGGAGGAGGAAGGAATTTATGACCAGAGGAGAACTAGAGATCATTATTTATCACAAAATAGAAGATTTTGATTACATCAAACTAAAAAGTTTCTGTACAAATAATACTAATACAAACAAGATTAGAAGGGAAGTAACAAATTGGGAAAATATTTTTAAAAACAAAGGTTCTGACAAAGGTCTCATTTCCAAAATATATAGAGAACTGACCCTAATTTATAAGAAACCGAACCATTCTCCAATTGATAAATGGTCAAGGGATATGAAAAGACAATTCTCAGATGGTGAAATTGAAACTATTTCCACTCATATGAAAAAATGTTCAAAATTACTACTGATCAGAGAAATGCAAATTAAGACAACTCTGAGATACCACTACACACCTGTCAGATTGGCTAAGATGACAGGAAAAAATAATGATGAATGTTGGAGGGGATGTGGGGAAACTGGGACACTAATACATTGCTGGTGGAGTTGCGAAAGAATCCAGCCATTCTGGAGAGCAATCTGGAATTATGCCCAAAAAGCTATCAAACTGTGCATACCCTTTGACCCAGCATTGCTGTTATTGAGATTATATCCCAAAAAATACTAAATAGCTGAAAGAGATATATATGTACCATAATGTTTGTGGCAGCTCTTTTTGTTGTAGCTAGAAACTGGAAGATGAATGGATGTCCATCAGTTGGAGAATGGTTGGGTAAATTATGATATATGAAGGTTATGGAATATTATTGCTCTGTAAGAAATGACCAGCAGGAGGAATACAGAGAGGCCTGGAGAGACTTACATCAACTGATGCTGAGTGAAATGAGCAGAACCAGAAGATCACTATACACTTCAACAACAATACTGTATGAGGATGTATTCTGATGGAAGTGGAAATCTTCAACATAAAGAAGAGCCAACTCACTTCCAGTTGATCAATGATGGACAGAGGTAGCTACACCCAGAGAAGAAACACAGGGAAGTGAATGTAAATTGTTAGCACTAATATCTGTCTGCCCAGGTTACATGTACCTTCGGAATCTAATGCTTATTGTGCAACAAGAAAATGGTATTTACACACATATATTGTATCTAGGTTATATTGTAACACATGTAAAATGTATGGGATTGCCTGTCATCGGGGAGAGGGAGTAGAGTGAGAAAGAGGATAATTTGGAAAAATGAATACAAGGGATAATATTATAAAATATATATATATAATAAAAAAGTTAAGAGAGTTGCAAGAAGAAATAGACAGTAAAACTATAATAGTGGGAGATCTCAACCTTGCAAAAAATTATTGCACTACCTGAAAACCATGACCAAAAAAGAGACTGGAAAGCATTCTTTAAGGGATTATTAAGGAAAAGTGCTGCAATGTTTTAGAAAAAGTGGGGGAAATACTCCATGAAAGAATCCATGATCATTCTTGCAAAGGGATCACACAAAGAAAGCCATAAGGAACATTGCTGTGAAACTTCCGAACTCAAGGAAATAGCACTGACAGCTGAAGAAAAAAAACAAATCAAGTGTCAAGGGGCAAGAGTCAGAATTATCTAGGTTTTGGCAGCTTCTGCAATAAAGGATCTGGAATACTGTTTTCCAGAAAGGCAAAGGACCAAGGGTTACAGGAATTAACTGCCCAGTGAAACTTAACCTTATCTTTCAGAGAAGGTTCTTCAATGAAATGAGCCAAAACAGAGAAAGAAAATTACAGAACAATCTCCCTAATGATTATTGATGTAAAATTTTTAAAGAAAACATTAGAGAATGATGGCAACAATTCATCAGGAAGATAATACACTCTGACCAAATAGGATTTATACCAGGAATGCAGGACTGTAATATACTGTGACCAAATAGGATTTGTGCCAGAAATGCAGGACTGATTCAATATCAGGAAAAATATCATAATTGACCACATCAATAACGAAACCAGCAGAAATCACATGATAAATCTCAATTGATGAAGAAAAAGATTTTGACAAAATACAGGACCCATTCCTACTAAAAACTTTAGAGATCATAAGGATAAAAAGATCTTTCCTTAAAATAATAAGCAGTATCTATCTAAACCCAACAGTAAGTATTATTTGTAATGGAGAGAAGCTGAATGCATTCCCCATAAGATCAAGGGTGAAACCAGAATGCCCATTATCACTACTATTATTCAAGATTAAACTAGAAAAGTTGGCCATTTAAAAATCTTACATAGTCAGTGTTCCGATAAAAATCAAGCAATCATTTAACAAGAAATTATTAAGCAGTTTGTATTGTGCTAAGCACTGGAAATATTAAGAAAACAATTAGTTTTTACTCTCAAAAACTTCCATTTTAATGAAATAGAGAACACATATGGGTAATAATACATTTTCCATTGGACCATTTTCAAAAAGAGTAGATAATGATGAAAAAGACAGAAAAAGTTTGCTTTTATGCACAAGGATGTGTTTATGTAGGGTATGTGAGTATTTGAGTATGTATATGTATTTGTGTATGTAATTCTTCATATTCCAAAATCTTTTCAACTCTATTGTCAAAAACTTCTGAAGTTCAGGTCTAACCCTGTCACCCCCCTATTCAATAAATTCTAGACGCTTCTTATTATCTTCAGGATTAAATCTAAAATTTTTTCTTTAGCTTTACAACCATTTCATTATCTGGTGCTTCCATATCTCTCCATTCTTTTTTAAACTTTACTTCCATTTCAAGGACTCTCTGAACAAGAACTGGCTTCCTTGTTAATCCTCGCACAAGACACTCCAACTCCAGAAAGGAATACCTCTTTTGCCTCTATCTTCTGGCTTCCCTATTGTCTTTCAAATAGTAACTACAAATCCAACTTCTGAAAATTAATGCTTTTCCTTCATTTTTCCTTTAAATATCTTGTTTGTATACAACTGTTTGCATGTTGTCTCACATGACTGAAAATAAGCTTCTTGGAGCATGGGACTGTTGAGTTTTTGCTATTGTCATTGTTTCCTTTTGCTTTTCTTTGCTTTTCAACTCTCAGGACAGTATGTAGCATATAGTAAGTACTTCATCCATACATGTTGACTCAATTTGATTTGACTACCAAGTGGTATGAAATAGTAACATTTTCTGCTATATTAATCAATCTGAGAGCTGTGGGAAGGTAGGTCAGAGCTGATTCAAATTGCATTTTTCTAATTTATATTAAGCTAGATTTTTTTCTATTACTATAAATATTTTTATTACTTCATTAGAAAACTGACTGTTAATATCTTTTGACCATTTATCCATAAAGGAATAACTCTCATTTCTTCAAATTTGACACGATGTCCATATACTTGAGAGATGCCTTTTTCTTTTTTTTTTTTTTGTTAGAGAAATTGTTGTAACGGTTTTTCACAATTATGATTACTATATATTTCCCCATATTTATCCTTTCTCCTTTTCCCCCTCAAAAATGTTTTGCTTCTGACTTATGCCTCCTCCAGCCCTCATTACTTTCTATCAATCAGTCTCCACCTCTTATCCTCTACTTGTCCTAGCTGCTTATATGCCAAGGTAGATTTCTATACCATAGTATGTATCTCTTTACATTTAACTCACACTTATACCTTCTGCCTATATATATATATATACACACATATACATATACATATATATATATATATTTATATATATATATATATACATATACTCAAATATGTATATTTGAAAGTTATTAGAAAGTTTATATATATAAACTTTCTGAAAGTTATTATATTTTATGTATATATATATATATATAAATTTTCTAATAACTTTCGGAGAGAGCTTTTAGGAATACAAATGTCATTTGCCCATATAGGAATACAAACAGTTTAATCCTATTTACTCCACTATAATTTCTCTTTCCTATTCATCTTTTCATGCTTCTCTTGAGTCTTATATTGGAAAATCAAATTTTCTATTTAGTTCTGGTCTCTTCATCAGTAATGCTTGAAAATCTTTTATTTCATTGAATATCCATTTTTTTTTCCCTGAAGAATTAGACTTAGTTTGGCTGGATAAGTGATTTTTTTTGTAATCCTAAATCTGTTCTCCAGAGTATCATATTTTATGCCCTCCAATATTTTAATATAGAAACTACTAATGTTTTTTGTCTTCCTAAACATGGCTTGTAGATAGTTACATTTTTTAAAATTATAGGCTATTTGTAATATTTTCTTTTTGACCAATGAATCTTGGAATCTGTTTATATAAGAGCTGGAATTTATTTATTTATTTACTTATCTATCTATCTATCTATCTGTCTGTCTGTCTGTCTGTCTATCTATCTATCTATCTATTCATTCATTCATTTATTTATCTATTTATTCATTTATTTTTGCCAAGGGCTTTTTGGATATTTATAATGTCATACACAGGCCATACAAAATTATCAACTTATAGAACTCAAGAGGTTGCTATACCTAACTTTCAGCTAATCATAACCTGCTGTTAATTATGCCAATGATTTTATGTGCCTTGTATGGTCTGCAGACAAGAGGTTCCCCACCCCTGATCTCTACTATTTCTGGGAATTTGCATTTTCATGTCTGCTTCAAGGAAGTGATGATTAAGTTATTTTAATTTCTATTTTACCCACTGGATTTAGAATATTAGATAAGTTTTCCTTGATATTCATAATAGATAATGTCCAGGCCACTTTATTTTTTTTTAACCATGGTTTTCAGATAGTTCAATTATTCTTAATTATCTCCATTGGACTTATTTTCCAGATCAGTTATTTTTTTTTCAGTGCAATATTTCACATTTTCTTCTATTTTTTATTCTTTTGAATTTGTTTTTTTTATATTTCATAAAGTAATTAGCTTCCACTTTATCAAAATATAATTTTAAAAAATTAGTTTCTTCATTGAGCTTTTCTACCTTATTTTCTATTTGATCAATTCTATTTTTTAGGATTTCTTTTATTTATTGAACATCTATGCCTCTTTTACATTTGGCCAGTTCTGCTTTTGAAGACATTTTTCCCTTCATTGGATAGTTGTGCCCCTTTATCTATTTGCCTTTTATAAGCTGCTATTTTCTTCAGTATTTATTATTACCCCTTAACTATTAAGGTTTTTTTAACTATTAATTATTGAGTCTTGTTCATGATTTTCTAGCCTTACTCTCATTTCTCTTCCCAGTTTTTCCTCTACCTCTCTTAATTGATTTTTAAAATTCTTTTTGAATTGAATTGACCTATGATCAATTCATATTTTGGGGGGGTTTAGATGTAGCATTTTTTGTTGTTGTTGTCTTTTTCTGAGTTTGTATCGTAACGTTCCCTTTCACATTGTAACTTTCTAAATTCAAGATCTTTTTGTGCTATTTTCTAATTATCCAGTGGGACTCTGCTTTCTGAATAAAGAGAGAGTTGTCTAAGTTCATGTTGGTTTTTTTGTTTGTTTATTTTTGTTTTTGTTTTTTAATACAGCTGTTTTCAGATATAATTCTGGTGACCTGTAAGTTTTCAGTTCTTCTAGGCAGTATGATTAGGGAGAGATATGTTCATTACTATTCTCCTCACCTGTGCTCTGGTCTCTTAGTGACCACAAACACTCTTTTCTGCTTTAAAATATGACCAGGGTCCCAAGTCTACTGTAGCAAACGTTCATGTGCTAGAGTTCCTCCTCATCTTGTAATTGTGATCTAGAGCCATGACTCAGATCCAAATATAGGCAAGGTTTCAGAGTTCCTGATCCCTGTGATAGTTAAGGAATCCCTGTACCTTCTTCTGATCACTTGACTGACCCTCTTACAATCAGTGGGTTGATAGATACAGCAACCACCATAGTTATGAATCATTCACTCAGTCCCAAGGACTACTGCTTGTTTGCTGGGTCATGACCTGCACTGAACTGTGATCAACTCTCATCCAGGTACAAAAGACCATTCCTGCCAACTTTCTAAGTAACCTTAGGGTTAAAAACTGTTTCACCTTTTCTTTATGTGTTTTCTTATTTTGGCACTCCAAAATCTATTTTTCAGAAATTATTTAAAGTTATTTGGAGGGTTTTGGGGGAAAAGCTCAGGTGAGTCTATGCTCTAGTTGGGATTTTTAAAGCAAAAGATATAGATCCTGGGAATTTCAAGCCCTTGAGGTGAAATCATTATTTAAAAACATGGCAAGAGAAAGAACCTGATAAGATGTAAAGACTTAGTAGGCAAAATAAAAGAATCTGCTTTTCTCTAATTGTAGCAAGCAGCATCATTCATCTGAGAGGAGACTTCAGCTCAGCAATTTATGATTGGTTGAGAGCACTGAATTCATTCACCAGGAGCTCCTGGTAGCTAGTGTTTCTTTTGTCCTTTGAGGCTACTCAATATTGTGAAAAAGATAAAATTTTTCTCCAGAGCTTATTGCTCTTGGCTGTCACCACAGTCTAGAGAGGAAAAAAAAAAAAAAAAAAAAAACAGAAGGGGCTTTCGTATCTTGTTTAGGGACTCTGGGGTGCTGTGAAAAAAAAAAAAAAAGAAAGAAAACTATGTTGAATGAAATAGTAGAAAGACTGGTTTAATTCCCCCAAATTAGACAGCAATGTCTTGGCTGAAAATAACTGCTATTCATATTAAAAGCTATCAATCAATTTCTAAAGGACTTTGTAAGGGTGATGGCACACTGAAAGAGTTTGTGAAGGCTCTTTATGAGTAGAAGAGAAAAATAGATTTTTCCAGATGAAAATTGTCAAGGAATGCACAAAGAAATAATTTTAAGTTGTGCTGATATTTTGGAATGTAACTAAAAGTTAAAATTTACAGTCTAGAGATCAGATTACCTTTAGCACATTAGTAAATCTCACTTATCTGTTTAATTATCAGGTTCCTGTTACTGTTTGTGCCCTCTTTTCACCCCAGCTACTGAATGCAGTGTCAGAAGGGCATAATCTGTCTGAATCTCTCTTCATATATATATTACATATTTGTTTATATATTTATATACTCACATGTGTATATACTCACATGTGTATGCATACAAATTATATAGACATACACATATATAGTATATATGTATTTTAACTGCATTTTATGTAAATGTGATTATTTTAAAAATGCCCTTATTATTGGGAATTGTTGGTTGTATAAATATTATTCTCTGATAAATGTATCATAAATTTCATATCACAAATACCACCTTGTAATAAATGTCATCACAAATAATACACTGTAAATAAATATCATACATTGCTTTGTGAATTACTGGTTGTGTAGATAGAAAATACTTTGGATAGAAACCCAAGAAATATAGTAGGAACTAAAGATTTGTATTTCCCCTCAACAAGATTATTCCTAGGATCATGGATTTTTTAATGTAACCATATTGAAATATTCTATTGTTAAGAACTTATCTCTCCCAGAGATAGAAAACACTGAAGAGTAAGATAAGACTAGAAAAAGAAGATTCAATTTAACAACCTTAACTCTGTTACTCTGTTTGAATATTAGAATTAACAACACAAACACAACATTTCAAATTACATGATATATGTAGGCATAATCAAGGCAGGTACATATTAAAATAAAGGATGAAATTTTAAATCAACTATATCTAATCTGGCCTCTGACTAAACATAAGGAGGAATCTGTGATATATCTATATATATGATTTTTTCATTAATATTATTTAATATTTCCCAGATAAATCATAGGTAGCATATGTGGATATCTTTCTTAGTATCTGAGTTTCTTTCCTCCATTTTCACATTACAATTTGGATTAAGGTTAAATTTGTGGCAAAGGACAATTAATTGCCTCATCAATGACATTAATAATACATAATCTATGAATATTCAAAATACTATAAGTTAATATACTTTGAATTTAAATACAGAAGTTTTTTTAAAATACCATCATTTTATGCACTCTAAATATTTAAAAATGGAATCTCAGTTTCCAAACATGTAAAATGAATGAGAATATGAGAAAGAAGTTAACAGGAATGGGACATTTTAAGTGGCAAAAATATACCTCAACTTAGACCAATTTTCAAAACTGCACCTAAGCTGCACACACAAAGTAGTAATTGAGCTAACCTTCAAATTAAACAATAGCAAATTGCAGATTACATGCAAAATTACCCATTTTGCGTAAGTAATTATATGTTTTTCATGCACCATTAGATAAAACTTTGAAAATGTAACCTTAGGAGTTGGCTTCTTTTATTTCTTTCCCCCAACCACAAACTATTTTTATGAAATCTTTAGCAATAAAAAACCTCAGACTTAGCTTTAGCATTTTGTATCACTGATATTATTTTTATATTATTTGCCTTTCAAGTAAAACCATTAGATCTGTATTCTTTCTCTCTCTCTCTCTCTCTCTCTCTCTCTCTCTCTCTCTCTCTCTCTCTCTCTCTCTCTCTCTCTCTCTCTCTCTCTTTTTAATTCAGCCTGTTTTGCTCTTAGGATGCTGTTACCTCTCTTTTTACATATGAAAGTTCCTAAAATTTCTTGTCCATCCTGTTAAGAAGAGTGACTGGTAGGCATTTTAAATAGATGTAATCATGCAATGTGCTTTAGTTATAAAGCTGTGATCTCCTTTTTCCTTCTTATGAAGAACAAAAAGCTCTCAGCCTCACACCTATATTTTATCCCTTACAACTACAAGGTCCGCCTTGGTTCGTTCCTTTAATTTTGTGTTATGTGAACAAATAAGCATTATATAATGTTTAAGCAAGAACCCCCTTGTTATGTAGATATTTAAATCATTTTTTTTTGCCTCCAAAGGGCAATAAAGCAATGGAGAGAGGTGGCAAGCTTGAATATGTTACATTTAAGAGTACAGCTAGCAAATATCTGTGACTTATATAAAGTAGTTCAGAAGAGGACTCTCCCACCAATCAATGTAGATTGATACCTGCTTTGAAACTCATGGCCTTAGAGAATTGCTTTGAATTCATGCTTTATCATTCACTTACAGATTTGTAGTTTTTAGTAGTCCTAGAAATAATCTGGGTTATTTTTTTTTCTTTTCACAAATGAAGTAGCTGAGAACCAAGGAGGTAAAATGACTTGTTTAAGAAAACAGCTAGCAAAGAACTGATCGAATTTAAACTCAGGTCCTTTGAATCTCAATATAGCACATTTTCCATTACATGCTTCTGTCTTGTAGATTGAATCATTTATTTCATGTACTCCTGATCAGTGTAATGCTGATGCTGGAAGTATTGATTTTTAAATAGAATGTTTTTCACCAGTTGCATGTCAAGAAATATTTTAGCATTTTTATATCATTTTATGTTCCAAGATTTTCTCCCTCCCTACACTCCCCTCTTTCAAAGATGGTTGGCAATTTGAAATAATTTATAAATGTACTATCATATAAAACACATTTCCATACTAATAATAATTGTGAAAGAAGGAATAGATTAAAAAGAAAAAATAATAATAAAGTGAAAAAAAGTTTGCTCTGCATTCCAAATCCATCAGTTCTTTATTTATTGATAGAATTTTTCCTTTTTTTTTATCTTAGAAATTTGTGTTGATAAGATCTGAGTTAATCACAGTAACTCATGAAACAATGTTGCTGCTATTGTGTACAATGTTTTTTCTGGTTCTGCTCATTTAACTTTGCATCGACATGTACACGTCTTTCCAGATTTTTCTGAAATGTGTCTGTTCATTATTTCTTATTGCATTGTATTACATTGTATTCATATGCCACAGCCTGTTCAATCATTCTTCATTTGATGGGCATCCTCTCAATTTTGATATTTTGCTCCCATGAAAAGGGAATCTATAGATATATTTGCACATGTAGGTCCTTTTCCTTTTTTATAATATCTTTGGGATAGGGACCTAGTACTGGTATTGCTGAATCAAAGAGAATGAAGAATTTGGTTGTCCTTTGGGTGTAGCTCCAAATAGTTCTACAGAATGAAAAGATCAGTTCACAACTCCACCAACTGTGCATTAGTTTCCCAATTTTCAAGTATCCTCTCTAACATTTATCACTTTATTTTTTTTTTTTTGTTATATTAGCCAAACTGATGTGTATGAAGTGGTATCTCATACTTTTTTTTTTGAATTTTTATTTCTCTAATCAAAAATAATTTCAAGCATGTCTTAGAATACCTACAAACAATTTTTATTTCTTCCTCTGAAAACTTGTATCTTTTGACCATTTATCATTTGGGGAATGACTTGAATTTTTATAAATCCATTTCAGTTCTCTATGTATTTGAGAAATGAGGCCTTAAGAGATACTTGCTGCCAAAGTTGTTTCTCACCAATCCTAATCTTGGTTACATTATTTTCTTTTGTACAAAAACCTTTTAAATTTGAAATAATCAAAAGTATTTGTTTTATATTTCATAATGATATCTCTTGTTTCATCAAAAAGTTTCCCCCTTTACATAGGTCTGTTAGGGACACTATTCCTTACTTTTCTAATTTGCTTATGGTATTGACATTTATTTCTAAATTATGGACCCATTTTTATTTTATCTTGGTTTATGATATGAGATTTTAGTCTATACCCAGCTTGTGTTTTTGTATTTTCACTTTTTTTTTTCAAATAATGAGATCTTATCTCTAAAACTGAGGTCTTTGGGTTTATCAAATGATAATTTCCTTGTTTCATTGACTACTATGTTTTTCTATCTTCATCAGTTAGTTTTTTGGTACTTTGGTGTGGCACTAAATAAGTACATTAGTTTAAGCAAAATTGTCACTTTTATTGTATTGGTTCTACAAACTCACAAGCAATTGATATTTTTCCAATTGTTTAGATCTGACTTTGTTATCTTTTTTTTACTATAGACCCTGATCTTCTTTTGGCAATTAGACTCTTAAGAATTTTATAATGTTTACAGTTAGGAAGTAAGTTAATGGTTACTTAATTTCTATTTCTAAGATGGTTTTATCTAGACATTTTATTTCCTGATCTGTTAAACTAGGTAATTTATGTTTTCATAAATTTTCACCAATTTTTCTGGATTGTCAGTTATATTGGCATATTATTGGGCAAAATATTTCCTAATAATTGATTTAATTTCTTCTTCTTTTGGGATAATTTCAAGTTCATCATTTTTGATATTGCATGTTTGGGTTTCTTCCTTCTTTTCTTTTTTTTTTAAACCAAATTCTCCAATAGGTCATCAATCTTTTATTTTTCCCCATTAAAAAACAAACAAACAAACAAATAAACAAAACTCTTAGATCTATTAGTTCAACATTTTATTTTTCCTTTTTATCTTATTAATCTCAAAACTGATTTTTAGGATTTCCAATTTTGTGCTCAATTGAAGATTTTTAACAAGTCCTTTTTGAAAAAAATAATTAGTTGAATTCCTAACTCATGGTTCTGTTCTTTTTATTTTATTTTATTTTATTGTTGTAAGAATTTAGAAAAATAAATTTTCTCCAAAATATTGCTTTGGTTGCATCCCCTAAAATGTATTATGTTGTCTCATTCTTAATTTTATGTTTCTCCCTTCATGTGTCTTCCTTTTGATCTCAATAACCTTTCCCCCCCTTTTACTTACCTACCCTTCTTACACTTTTCTGTCAGGTAATAGATTTCAATATTCATTTTATTATTTATATTATTCCCTCTTTGAACTAATACAATTGAGAGTGAGGTTCATGTGATACTTATTATACACTTATCATCCCCTCAACTATAATTGGACTTTCATGCCTCTTCATATGAAATAATTTACACCATTCTCTTTATCTTTTCCTTCTGCACAAAATATTCTCTCCTTTCTTATAGCTTTGGCTTTATTTTTTGTGTTATTTACTCCAATTCACTTTATACTCCTACCCTATATTTTTATGCATTAATTCTAGTTATTCTATTAGTGATAAAATTATTAAATATTATAAGTATCATTACAAGTATGGATTTAACCATTTAGTTTTATGCTCTTATGTTTTCTTTTGTTTGATATCGAACATATTTTTTTTTAATAATTTCTGGTGGTCTTATGAAAACTTAAAATTTTTCTATTTCATTGAATGACTACTTTTTCACCTTGAAATATTATGTTTAATTTTTCTGGCTAGGAAATCCTTTGTTTTAGTCCTAAGTTTTTTGTCTTCCGGAATATCATGATCTATAATAACTTCTGGTCCTTTAATGTTGATGCTTCCAGGCTCTGTATAATCCAGATTGTAGTTCCCTGATATTTGAATTATTCTTTTTGGCCACTTGTTTTGTTTTTTCCTTGACCTGATAATTCTATAATTTGGTTGTTATGTTCACTAGGATTTTTTTAGGGATAGATTGTCTGAGATTATCAGTCAATTCTTTCACTGCATATTTTTCTTTATTATTGCAAGACATCAGTATAGTTTTCCTTGATAATTTATTTAAAGACATTATCCAGATACTCCTTTTGATTAGGATTTTCAGATACTCCAATTATTCTGATATAGTAACCTTTGAATCTGTTTTCTAGTTCAATTTTTTTCCATAAGGTATTTTTTAATTTTATAATATAGTTTATTCTTTAGAATTTGTTCAATAGATTCTTGATGTTACATTAAGTCACTAGCTTAACTTGCCCAATTCTAACTTTTAAGGAGTTTTTTCTTCAATTAGGTTTTGTACTTTCTTTTCCATTCTGTCAGTTGTATTCTTTAAGGAGTATTGTCTTAGACTTCTTGTGCTGGTGGCTATAGGCCCTCTTTAACTGCAGCTGTACTAATGTTGTCCAGAGGCCTATAAGGCATGTTGAAGTCTTGGGCTGGCTGAGGGAGTAGGATGCTCCATAGTTGGTACTGCTGGAGACTATAGAAGTCTAGTAGCTTATCTGGTGCTGAGCTGTGGTTCGGGTAATGGTGTCTGACATGTACTGAGACCAGGTTTCTGTATTTCGCTAGGGCTACTCTATACTACTTGGAGTTCTGGCTGAAGGATATTACTATTTCCCTGGAGCAATGCTGAGATGAGTAGAAGGATAGCTGTTTGAGGATGCCTTATTACCAGTGTAATACCAAGGGCACAAAGTGATTCCCAAGAGCTGAGGTCTATAGGCTCTCTTGATTTTGGCAAGTCATATGGGGTTTCACAGTGTTGATATTTACTTGTTCTACCACCTTGGAGTTCCAGATCTCTTCCTCATCTGATCATGTTTACTTGCCACTGGCTTACTGGTGACCTTCCTTTCTTGGATTGTAGAGCATCCCCACTTATCCAAGGTGAGGCACTCCTCCTATAGATCCACACATTTTGTGGACCAAAATAGAGTTTTAACTTATTTCCTTGCTAGTTTCACAGATCTATAACTTGTCTTGGAGAGTCCAGTCTTATAGTTGCCTGGAGGTGGACATAGGAGGATTACAGTCAATCACTGCTTATGGCATACTCTGCCACCTTGGCAGAGTCAAAAAATTGGAATTTTTATCGATTGTTGACAACACCTAAAATACAAGTACTTCAATTTGTTGGGATACTTTAGGCAAAACAAATTAATCTGACTACCACCACTAAGCTGAAATTAAAAGAATTTCTTTCCTCTAAGAAAGTTTTCTCAATGACATAATCAATCTGTAGAGCAGGTTAATTTTAAAATAACTAGGGGAATCTGGACTTCAATGAAAGAAAAAAAAAAGATACTGGATCTTTCAAATCTCCTGGCAATCAAAGGTGAATTTCTCATCTCTTCTATCTATGTCTAATGAAAAGATACAGCATCTATTTTTCAAAGAGACATATCCAATCCCCTTTGAGAACTTACCTAATTTAGAAAGTAGTAATGAGTATTGATGAGCAGAGGGACTGGAAATACGGAGGAAAGTAGGTGATGATCAAAAACAGTTGTTAAAAAATCAAAATAGAAGACCTACCTATGTGTGACAGTGATTTAAAGTTACCCTTAGTTAAGCTTTTTTTCTAAATTCTCTTTCAAAAAATCAAAAAAGTCATTTTTAACTGTGTAGGGCTCCAAACAGTATGATATAATTTTAAATTTCTTTGATTAATGAGTAAATTCTCTGTTCTTAGGTGTTACCTATTTGTTCAAAAGCCATAGAAACACCCTAGCTTAACCGGCTTAAAGAGAATTTTTAACTTATTTAATTAGCTTCTCTAGAGCTGCTAATAATCACACAGCCTTGACTGTGAACCATGTAATTATTTTGACGTTAATTCTCTCCCTGGAATATCTTATTCTTGATGTCATCATTTCTCTACTTCAATCTCTGGCTGGTGAATTTTAAAAAAAAATTCTAAAAATACCATTATAAAATGAACAAGAATATTTTATCTTCTAGTAAATCACATGTGAAGAGAAATGGGTACTTATAAGAATCTTATAATCATTCTTAAACCTATAAATAACTAATTATAAACTATAACATATCTGACTACTTATGATAGGATACTAAAGGAAAATAAGACCAATCTAGTGTATAAATATTAATTTCTACTAATTCTGTTGCAATGGAACATTAAAAAAATTAGTTGAACACAGCATATAAAGATAATAAAATAGATATAGGAGCTCATTGGAATGAACATTTTCAACATTGTTGCAGAAGAATACATTCCAGCCTATCATTCCCATGGGAATGTGGTCTGTGTCTTCACATAAGGCAAATTCAACTCCATTCCTAAAATTAAATTTTACATATGATTTAAAAATTTTAAATATCATTACTTATGTATACCAAAATATTTTGCTTCATTTTCTATATTTGTATGCTTGTCTATGTGTCTCTGTATGTATAGACATTGCAATTTGTTTTAATTCATATGTATGTATTAAAAATAATGAGTAGAATCTTCTATTGTTCTAGCTGCTTAAAGAAGAACTAATTAACTAAGTGTTCATGGATTCTGTAAATGTTGGAAATATTTTCAGACTTATTTTGAAGAGGAAGTAAAAAAAAGAAAAGAAAAGAAAAATTATCAACAAATAGCTGGCTATTCAGAAATGTGTTACTGCCTGAATTTTACAGTCTTCATCCAGATGTTTAATCTATATAGTGACCCAACGTAGGTGATCAAACTTTTCAATTATTTTCAAAGAATAGTAAATTTTCTATGCATGTCACATTATGCAAATTTTGATTTCCTATCTTTGACAGGATGAAATTAAATTTACAATTTTCGTGCTTGAAGGATCATGCACCTTCATAAACATGATATTCTTAAGAAACCATTAATTTCCTTAGTGCAACTTTCTCATACATCTAGTTTGCAAATAGATTTTTAAAAGATTTTTTTTCATAAAATAGTAATGATAAGGAATTAAATTATTTTAGGTAATAAAATTAGATTTATAATGATGTTTCTAGAAATTTTAAGGTATCTTACCTGAATTAAGGAAGAATTAATTTAAAGTTATTCTCTGATCTATAATAGCTACATAATCCTAAAAATGTCATTTGAATTCTTTGTACCTTAACCAACTTCTATGGCTAATTTACTAAGTAAAATTCAGTGGAAGTGAATGGAATTATCACACAGATAATGTCTGAAAAAAATTAAATAATACACCTTCATGCACTCTTAAAGAAAGTAAAATTTATATAGAAATTTTATTCCATTGGCAGAATGCTTGATGCTTTGATTTATTCATGACTTTAGGGGAAAAAAATTGGTATCATGAATTGTTGGCAAAATGATAACTAATTATTATCACAGTTTCAGTATAGCTAAGATGCTAAAATGAAATTCATCAGTGCTTTTACCTTACTCCTGTTGTGGACCTTGCTCTCAACCATCACTGCTTGGGCTTTCCCTATGATTATCAACTGCTGTTTTACTACTGTTGGCAATGTATCTGTTATATTTTGTTAGTTGGCAGAGAAGAAAATCAAAGAAAAGAAAATATAATAACAATTTAATTAGTTCTAATATTTGTGGACTCCATTCACAAAAGTCTGTTCCTATAACTTTTAGTATTAAGGGATCCATTTGATGCATTTTTTGCAAGAATCAATCTGCATTTTTATGTTCTACTAACTTCAAGGAGAAATTGGCATTATGATTAACTTCCAAGTGCTATAATTGATAACTACAAACAAGTTTGTGAACAGAGACTTTGCTTCATAAACAATACCTGAAAATGTCATATGAAGATTAAAACATGTTTTAATCATTTGTCCTAAATTGAAGGTTCTCCATTTTCTGGCCCTTCTATTACTATTCAATGTTATTTTTAACTTTTCTACTCTAGCATTTCCATACTGAAATAAAGCTTCTTGATCTCATTGTAGTATAGAGAGTTCTTTTTTCAAATTTATATTAAAATATTTTCTCAATTGCATGCAACAATTTTAGCATTAGTATTATAAATTTTTGGGGTTTAATCGCACAAAGCTTCTAGATTATGTGATGATCAACTCTGATGGACATGCCTCTTTTCAACAATAAAGTCATTCAAGCCAATACCAATAGACTTGTGATTCAGAAAGCCATTGCATCCAGAAAGAGGTGGGGCTGAACACGGATCACAACATAGCCCTTTTACTTGTTTTGTTGTTGTTTGATATTATTTTTTTCTTTCTTGTTTTTCCCATTTTTGATCTGATTTTTTTCTTGAGCAGCCTGAAAAATGTGGAAATATGTTTATAACAATTGCACATATTTAACATATTAACATAACATATATTGAATTACTTGCTGTCTGAGGAAGGGGGTCAAGGTAAGGGAGGGAGAAAATTTTGAAACACAAGGTTTTTCAAGGGTGAATGTTGAAAACTGTGCATATTTTTGAAAATAAAATTTTATTATTTAAAAAAAATGAAATAATGAGTTCTAAATTATTTCCTCTCTCACTGAGAAGGCACACATTTTTATGTATTGTGTTTAGGTAAAGTTATTACATATGCACATATACACATATATATGTGTGTGTATTTTATATGTGTATATGCATATGCATATGGAGTCATGCAAAGTGTGTTTTTATATTGTTTTGTTGCAAAAGAAAACAGACCAAAATTATCATGAAAAAATAAAGAATTGTATGCTTTGATCTGCAATCATACTGCAATAATTTCTTAGAAAGTGAATAGTATTTTCTATCATAAATCCTTTGGAATTTTCTTAGATCATTGTATTTCTGAGAATAGCTAAGTCATTCACAATTGATCATCATACAGTGTGTGTGTGTGTGTGTGTGTGTGTGTGTGTGTGTGTGTGTAAATACCCCGAAGAAAGTAAGTTTCAGAAATTGTATTTTGGTGGGGAGAGGACATACAATAAGACTAATTCCATAACTCAGTGAAATCAAAGATTTAAAATCTCCTCTTCTCCGAGTACCAGAAAACCCTACACTACTTCCTCAAAATAATAATAATACAATCCTCAGTCAATTTTTATTAAACTTTAAAGTTTATTGAAAATACATAGTTGGGGATTGAGCCAATATGGTAAAGAAACTAAGTTTAATCCTCCAGAAGGGAATGAAAATTCAATGAAATAAATTATTCCTGGGGAAAAGACTAGAGCTCAATAGGAAATCTGACTTTCAAATACAAGACTCAACAGAAGCATCAAAAGATAATCAGGAAAGAGAATTCATAAGGTACTTAATAAAGTTAAATTGTTTATATTCTTATATAGATGGTTGTTGTGACTCCTACAAACTTTCTCTTTATTATGATAATAAGGAGTATATATAGACAAGGCACACTGATAAGTTGAATATGATAGGATAATACTTTAAAAACAAAATTAAAGAGAGAGAAAGAGGATTGCACTTGGAAAAAGTGAAAGGAAGAGAAAATGGAGTAAATTATTTCACATAAAAGAGGCAAGAGAGCTATTTTACAGTGCAGTGAAAGATGTAAGAAGTAGAGGGATATGTTTGAACTTTTTTTTTTTTTCCATCAGAATTGCCACAAAGAGGGTAACATATATACTCAATTGGATATGCAAATCTATCTTATCCTACAAGAAGTAGGAAAGGAAGTTGATAAAGGAAGGGGGTTGCTTAGATAAAAGAGGATAAATTGGAGGCAGCTCTAGTCAGGAGCAAAAATTTTTGAGCATGAACAATGTGAAAGGAAAGAGAAAAGAAAGGGGGGGAAATAGGATGGAAAATATAGTTATCAATCATAACTTAAAATCTTTTGGAAACAAGTTTCTGTATTAACACCTTTAATAAAGGTATTATCTCTTAAATATATAGAGAAATGAGTATAATTAAAAAACAATATTCATTCCTCATTTGTCAAATAATAAAAATATGAATAATCATTTTTCATATGTAAAAATTAAAACTAATTATTGCCATATGAAAAACATGCTCTAAATCTTTATAGATTGAAGAAATGCAAGTTAAAGCAATTCTGAAGTACTACGTTCATACTTATTATAGTGGCTAATTAGACAGAAAAGGAAAATGACAAATGGTAGAGGGGATATAGAAAAATTGAGACACTGATCTGTTGTTGGTAGAGTTGTGAAATGATTCAAACATTAGACAGAACAACTTGGAAATATGCCCCAAATCAAAAAAAAAAAAAAAAAAAACAACATGCATATTTACTGATCTAGCAATAGTATTACTCCTGTATCTCAATATAAATTAAAAAACAAAGAGGAAAATAACTTATATATTTATGAATGTGTATAATGGCTCTTCTAATGGCAAATAATTAGAATTTGAGGGGATGTCCATCAAATGAAAAATAGATGAACAAGCTATAGTATATGATTGTGATGGAATGCTATTGCTTTAAGAAATGATGGGTTAAATGCTCTTAGGAAAACCTGGTGCATGATGCAAAGTGAAATGTAGTTGTGTACAAAGGAACAGTAATATTGTTAGAATGTCAGCCCTGAAAGACTAAGATATGCTCAGCACTACAATAATCTAAAAGAGCTCTAAAGGACTAATGATAGAGAAAATGCTATCAATAGCCTGACAAGAAAACTGATAGTCTGAATACAGATCAAATCATACCTTTTTTTTTTCAACTTTATTTTCCTTAGCTTTTTAATTTGATCTATATTTTCTTTTGTGGAAATATGTTTTACATAAGTATATAAATGAGTTTTGCATATATATACACATCCATGTATGTGTATGTGTAAACATACATATATACATGGGCATATATGCAAACATATGTACACACATGCATACATAAAAACTATGTATATATTTAGATGTATAATTGTTTGCCTTCTCAATGAGGGAGTCAGGAGAGAAGACAGGAGAGAATTCGAAACAATTTTAGAAATGAATGTTGAAAATTGTTTTTATGTATAATTGGGGAAAATCAAAGTTTAAAAAGGAAGAAAAAGGAAAATACATAGATCACTGTAGGATAATTAGGCCGATGAGATGTTTCCTTGTTGTTGTTGTTGTTGTTGTTGTTTTTGTGTGTTTAATTGTTCTACATGTAATTAAAAGAGCAATACCTTAGAGACCTTGCCTAGATATTTAGAGACCTAGCCATGGATGTTAAGATCATTCATAGTTACTCATCATTTCTTCTGGGCTCAATGTCATGTCCATGAAGTTGATGCCCAAATTTATATATTTAGTTTCTTCTGTTTCTCCTGAGCTCTAGTCCTACATTACCAACTACCTATCGAATATTTTGAACACATCATCCTAGAGGCTTCTCAATTAAGCATTTTAAATAGAAAATATACGTTTTCCTTCTGAACCTGCCCATCTGCCAAACTTATCTATTATTACACAGAACATTCCAACTTTTTCAATGACTGAGTTACTTCTTTTTTTTTTTTTTTGACATTTGAATGAAGGGCTATTTAATATTTTTATTATAGCTTTTTATATATAAAGCATATGCATGGGTCATTTTTCAACATTGACTCTTGCAAAAACTTATGTTTCAACTTTTCCCTTCCTTCCTCCACCCTCTCCCCTAGATGGCAGGTTGTCCCATACATGTTAAATATGTTAAAGTATATGTTAAATACAATATATGTAAAGACATTTATACTGTTATCTTGCTGCACAAGAAAGATTGGATTCAGAAAGAAGATAAAATAACCTTAGAAGAAAAAAAAAAATTCAAGCAAACAATAACAGAAAGAGGGAAATGTTATGTTGTAGTCCGTACTTATTTCCCAGTGTTCTTTCTCTGGGTGTAGCTGGTTCTGTTCATTACAGATCATTTGGAACTGATTTGAATCCTCTTAGTGCTGAAGAGAGCCATTTTCATCAGAATTGATCATCAGGTAGTATTGTTGTTTAAATATATAATGACCTCCTGATTCTGCTCATTTCACTTAACATCAGTTAATGTATATCTCTCCAAGCTTTCTATATTCATCCCGCTGATTGTTTCTTATAGAAAAATAATATCCCATAACATTCATATACCCCAATTTATTTATGAATTAAATCATCTGAAGCAGATTAAAATATAGCACTTATGTTTTTATTTAATTGAATGTGGATACACAATCTGAATACTGCTTAGATATGTGTTATTTTCTAGTGTATGAAAGATTAAATTAGTGAATAATAAAAGTAATCCTACAAAATATGATTGTTAAACTTTTCATGTTTATAGAAATAAAATATGGCATTTATTCAACCTAATTCTCATTCTCTTTGAATAAAATCTTGATAGTCTTAAGTAGATTTAATGAATTCCAAATTATAATCATATAGTATCATTGGATAAATTTATTATTATATTTTGTAAAATATATGATATTAAGTATAAAATTGTCATCTTAAAAATAATTGTTAAAAATAATCCAATAATAATTGTTATAAATTGTAGCTCCAGGACTCTATAAAGAAATGGAAGAGGGAAATTAATGTAATAATTGTTTACATAGGAAAAATATGCTATGATTTGATTTACACAGATTACTATTTGAATTACCACTTTAATTCAGCTTAATATAGATATATAAATATAAATAGATGTATGGATATATAAACATTCATATAAACAATTTGAATGCTTGCCATTCTTTCCAAAATGGGGAAATAATGAAGAAATGTACCTATTATCCATATTAAATATATATGTAGAGTAAAGATTATAGTCAATAATAATATATTCACACTATAAAAAGTTTATTGAAACTAAAGAATATTTGGAAATTTAAAGAAATTGCTCCTGTTCCTTTTATGTATGTATTTATGGAAGGACAATATTTTTGCTTCAAATATTTTAGAAATTAAGGTAACCAGAACATTCATGAAACATTACTATTTTAATATCTATACATTTTAAAACAATTTAAATGTTTTATCATAGTAACTTATTTTACTTATTTTCTACATTTTTGTGTGCTTATGATTGCAAATTCATAGGTAGTTGGTACTGCCACTCTTTAACAATACCACAATATATGGTTGATAGGTGTAACAAACTTTTACTTATCATTTATTATAAAATCCATATTTTTTCTTAAGAAAATATAATAATAAGGAGATTATGATTAGTAACTATTGGGAGATTATTCTACTAAAGGGAATGAAGAATAAAGAAAAATAAAAATAATCTATATTTCTTTCCCCCCTCTAGTCAAATACTATATGTCCACAATTCAGTTTAACTATTTAGAGATGTTTTTTCACTGAACTAGAAAAAGGTTAATTATCTTTTCAGTGTGAGACACTATTGAAGATGCTATACAGAATCATAAAAATGCTGAGATTGATATCTATGCTCATTGAGGAAATTAGAAATAGTTAAAATATGGTTCATTTTAATAAGAAGATATAATATCCTAACATGAAAGATTTAGAACTAGAAAAAGTCTTTGAACTCACCTAGTCCAACCTCTTCATTTGAGATAATGAGTTTAGGGTCCTTGTCCAAGGGCATATTATAGTAAATGATGAAGGATTTGAACCCTAAATGCCATTGATTTCAAATTTATCCATTTTCCATTTCTATTATAGTCTTATTTTCAAATATATTGGTGTGTTGATAGATTATTTGGATTTTATAATTTCAATTTTAATGTTTTGAAATTTCATTAACAAAATAACCCTGTTCTTGGAATTGATAGCATTTCACATCTAAAATAACTCTGTTTAAATTTGGTGTTTAATAATAATTGGGACAAATAGGTGGCACAGTGAATAGACTATTGAGCCTGGATTCAGGAAGGCTTAAGTTTGAATCTGGCTTCAGAAACCTTTACTTGCTGTGTGACCCTGAACAAATCACTTAAACTTTTTCTTATTTGCATCATCTTTAAGAAAAGAAAATACAAATAGTTATTGTAAAAAACAAATGAAATATCAGTTGTACTTAGTATTTTGCCTATCACATTGTAAGTATTACATAAAGATTAATTATCATAGCTACTATTGTTTATTGTTAATCAAAACCATTTTATCTATGTTTAGACATTCTAATTAGAAGAGATGATTTTGTTTCTCTTTTATTAAAATATTTCAATATATATTTCTATTGATGTTAAAATATGACAGAATAATTTCAATTAAACTAGATAAACATTTTTTCCGTTGTATATCACTTGTGGTAGAATAAAATTACATTTTATACATCAGCTATTTTTAGATCATTTGCATTTCAAGATGAAACTTAACCAACTGTTTATAAAACAGATATGAACCTTCAAACATATTTGTATGTGCTTTCTTTATATTATGTATTCATTATGAAAGCTACCAAGAATAAGATTCTTTTTTTTTTATTGTGAGGTGATGCAAATATTGACAGATATGAAAGTAAGAAGTTACTTGAATAGTTTTATTTTAATTTTGCTAGCAATGGTTAAAATATTAATAAAAACATTAAATTATTAAATAAGGTATCTAAGTCAAAAGGCCAATATATTACTCATAATTGAAACCAATTGAACTTAAGTGTTACTGACATTAAAGTCATGTTTCTATCCACTACAGCTTGCTGCTAAAGGTGACTCAAATACTATTTTTGACAACAGTTGCTGAACTGCATTCATGGAGAGAGTTTCCTATTTGCAGTTACCTATACCAAGGAAATCAATTTTAGGCATCATGTGATCAGTAAAATGGCACTGTAGTTACAGCCTTCTCAGAAAAAGCTATTAGATTATTTGCAAAGCAATCAAAGCTGATAAGAAAACAAAACAAGTCACAAAAGTAAAAATCACATGAAAAGTGACAAAGAAAATAAACTAATAGACCTGTAGTTCAAGAGAGAAAAACTGAATGAGAAGCAACTCACAAAAAGATCATTCCTCAGAGAAGTTAATTAAAAACAAAACAAAACAAAGCATCAAAGGAAAAAGTAACTTTAAAAAAGAAAAAAAAGCCAAGGCACATTAAAACATATTTGTAAAACCCTGAAAATAAATGACAAAAAGCCTCAGACATTATGTATCAACTATTAACTTTGAAAATAACAAATAAACTCACAGTGATTATACTCTAGCTGTTAATTCTAAGCCTTGACAGATATAGAAAGAAAAAGAAGCATAAAGTGAAATATAACTGCTGCAGTATGATATAACAGCAACAATGAGAGACATTTGCCTACTGATAAAAAGCCTATTCATAGCAGGGCTTCAGGACCAGAATGTGTTTTCTGCAGGTGCTTTTCTAAATTTGGAGACTACCTGGGGCTGGTTTAAGTCAAATCTATGATTTAGCTTCAGCAGAGTTCATCCACAGGGTAAACACAAAGGATTGTTGTTAAACCAAACCCAGGGCACAGCTTGATTGCTGGGGCTTAGCTGTGGAAAACAAGGTGTTTCCTAATAGTAAGAAGACAAAAGTAAAAAACAGAAGTGGACATATCATATAAAGAGAAATTAACCAAAAATATTGAAATAAAAAGAAAGTTCTATAGATCATACAAAAATTCTAAAACAAGAAATAACTACAAATTGATCCAAAAAGATGAATAAAAGTTTTAAAAGAAGAAATGAGGAACAAATTTGTATCAGAATCATAGGTCTCAATAAACAAAAATAAAATAAAGTGATTCCAAAAATACAATAGGAAAAAAATTCAGAAGTTGAAGAAAATTTGACAGAAGAAAAACAAAGAGCAACAAATTAACAGGACATAGGAATTCTATAAAACCCAAAGTGGCTGATCTGAAGACAGGATCTCTTAAAAATGCCAGAAAAAAAATGAAGGAAAGGCCTTATTAATACTATATGATTCATCTGTATTTATCAGAAGTTGGAAGGATTGGAATATGATTTTAAAGGCACAATCTACAAACCCAAAATTGTAAATAAGAGCCTAATAATCAATGATATAGGATTCAATTAAAGAATTTCTTGACATATTCCAAATAAGTTGAGATTTTCACTTGCAAATATTCAAAACACTAGAAAACAAAAGCAAAATTAAATAACTATAATGATCAAGAAAAGATAATATAATAAAGTCAATTATCTGGTTTTTTTTGTTTGTTTGTTTTGTTTTGTTTTTAGGCAATTGGGGTTAAGTGACTTGCCCAGGGTCACACAGCAAGGAAATGTTAAGTGTCTGAGACCAGATTTGAACTCAGATCCTCCTGACTTCAGGGCTGATGCTCTATCCACTATGCCACCTAGCTGCCCCCAATTATCTGTTTTAAACTTTTTTTTTTTTAATGGATGTATTGATCTACAGGGGAAAAGAGTGAATAGGATCTATCAAGTTATTAAATGAAACAAAGGCACTAAATATTTTAATGAAACAAGTTGCAAAATTGAAATTATATATTTCAATTAAATCTCATGATATCCTATATATTACTTGATATAACTTGTGCAAAGAAATAATAGAATACCATGATGTTTTAATCTGTGTATTCTTTATAATGGATAATTTTCTGCATAGAAAAAAGCATTTTTACCAATGAAACAAATACAAAACTATGTGTGTGTATGTCTGTGTATACATAGAGATAGATAGATGAAAAAGTACAATCTAGATATCCTTCCTACAACTTTCTGCCCTTCTCCAAAAATAAACAACACCAAATATATTTTATTTATTTCCTAACACACACACACACATACATATATAGATAATTTCACTGAACAATTTTTATTTACATTATTATCTTTGAATAAATTGTTCTCTTTGTGTTGTTTATTTTGCTCAACATAAATTCATCCTCATCTTCCCACAAATCTATGAATTATAATTAATCTTTGGACTACATAATAATGTCCCATTTTATTCACTGATGCTTTGTTTCATTCCTTGAATTTTTTTATTTTGTTTATCAATGAGACCGAAGTTATCTGTAGTTCAATAATTTTTAACACCAATTTGAATTGAAACTTGGTACTTGGTTATACTGTTATATCTCTACAAACAGAGAATCATTGTACCACAGACACTGTAAGTTATCTGTTCTTATTTGTGTTGAGTGCAGGTTGATTGAGTCCAGGTTAAGTCCAAAAACAATTAACTAAATGTTTACTTAGCTCTAGCAATGAATGAATTTCCAATAAAATTTGGGTTATCACTAAGAACAAATGTCCTGGAGAAAAGTGTCTGGGCAGGATATACTAACTAGAAGGTCTTGGGACAAGGGCAATATCTGAAGACCCAAATTTATACAGATGATTCTTTTATCTTCTTTGTTGAATAGAAAGTCAACATGATCTGAGGTGACCAAGAACATTCTATAATGGCAGAAGAATTTTAAGTATTAGCTCTCTGGGCTAGTAGAGACTAAGTACCAACTTCCTTTTTTTTTTTTTTTTTTCTTTGCAAAGATTAATTTTAAAGCATATTACAGAGAAGGTAGGGAAAAATGGAATGATAATAGTAGAAGACAATCTTAATAAACCAGACTTTGTCATTTTTACCATTTATACAAGAGTGAGACTCAACTTCAGAGTTCTCCTAATTTTTATTTCTCTTTCTCTTAGTAATTTGGAATATGGCTTCATATAAGCATTTATTGATTTCAGGTCTTTTAGTTCAGTTTGTTCACATGCTTTCACCAATTAACTGTTAATAGCTCTTGATATATATTTTAATCAATTTTTGATTACTTTGATATAAGACTTTTATGATATTTAACCTATATATTTTTATTCTAATTTTTTTTGCTTTCTTGTGTAAAAGATCCTTCTCAAAAAAAGACCCCCAAAACAACAACAGCACCAACAACAAAAAACAGAGGTCTAAAAATCCCCATAATTACTTATCATAGTACATTAATTTTATCCAATTCGGGTATTAGCTCAAGAGCAATTACTAAAGTTACCTAACAAGAATTAAATTATTATTAAAATGACCCCTGTATGTGATTACTTTACTTCATAAATAATTTAATCATAGAGTTTTCAATCTGGAAGGCACCTAACAGAAGATAATTACTGAGCAAAGTTAAAGGTACTTTTTAGACAGCACTGAAAATAATAAGAACTGACATTTTTATAGTGTTTTCTATGTGCCCATCACTGTGCTAAAGATTACAAATATTATCTCAATTGATCTTCAGCAACCCTGGAAGGAAAGTGAAATTATTATCCTCATTTTACAGATGGAGAAACCTTGGTAAACACATCCTAATATAGGAGGTAAGGGTCACAGAGATAGTAAGTGTCTGGGGTTAGCTTTGAACTCAGATTTTCTTAACTCCAGGTTCAGCTTTCTCTCCACTATCCCACCTAGCTGTACCACTTGAAGTCCTTTAACAGCATAGAAACAACACACCTTATTATTGCTTAGTAAGAGAATATTTTTTTTTAATGATCATATCAGCATGTGTACTACCTTTCTCTCTTTTTGGCCATACCTCTCTGTGGTGGTCTCCACAGAAGGAACTTCATACTGTTTTCTTAGATTTGTCTCCCCATAATCTCTCAATTGAGAGTATATTTGATACTGCTTATCATAGTTGAAATTCATGACACTTAAACTAGAATAAACATTTCCTAATTAAGTCTGCCTTAGACATCAGCTGCTATAACATCCTCATTTTACATTATAAAAAATGCAAGAGAATTACACAAATTTGTTAGACTTATGAATGTCAGACATATTAAAAAAAAAAAAAAGCACAGATCCTCTGAGATCCAGACTTTCCATTTTTACTTAGGAGTAACTTCATTCCCACCCATTACAAGAGTTTTTTTTTCCTTTCTTTTAATTTGTTTGGTTTATTTTATTTTATTTTTTTTAATTTAGCAATTGATTTTTAATGTTTTTCTTAATAAGAATATATTTCACAAGATACAAAACTATAGTTTTCTAATGCCTGTGAGCACCTATGAACCCCATCAGCTCATTGTTTTCAAATGAATTTTTGCAAAACAAAACAAAAACAATATTCCCCAATATACAGACTTAAGGATAAAAAACAAATCATTTTTAATGTGTTGATGTACCTAAGAGTAGGTCTTAAAAAAACTGTTAAACTTGCAAATAAATACAGTCTCCAGTAACACTGGGTTGATAATTTAATGCATAACTGTAATTATAATTACTCCAAATACATTATTATTCAAAATTAATTATGCCATAATTTCTTTACAAAAATAGATGCATGCATTTTTAAAGCAGTAGGGTTGTGTTCCTCAGATAAATATCAGACCAAAATTCTAACACAGATAAATTGTATTCCAAACCAAGACCAGTAAATGAAGGATAAATTATAGGTAATACTAGAGGAAATAATTCAATGCAACATCTGTCTGATCAGCTTCTTCAGAGTAATAAATCATTCTCTCATGGGAAACTTACAGTAGAAAATCTGATGTGTATTCAATATTACATAAGTCTATCCTCTCCTAGTTTTCTAAGCTATAAGTTCTGTTTAGGTATACTGCCTCCATTTTCTTTTGTTTATAATGTCATGTGAGAATTAAACTTTTAAAAAGTTGGGATTACCTTATAAATCACAAAGTTTAATAGATATTGAGAAATTTGACAAGTTCAAATACTGTTACATCTTCAAATAGTTAACACCTTGTCTAGGAATGAAAATAGATTCTGTTATTGTGAAGTTAGACACTTTACTGTTTTGGTTAATATATTATCCTGAAATGTCTTTTATTTATGTTTTGTTTTGATTACTTGAGTTAGATCTTAACCTACTTTGCTATCAATGAATGTTTTAAGAAAATTTTCTTGAAACAGAAGAAAGTGTCCTAAATGAGGGAGTAGGACAAAAACTTTCAGAAGAATAATAAGGCATAAGTATTTTTATATTATCCCAAAGGTTTTTGACAAGTAAATAAGATAGCAATAATGAGAAGCCATACTCATTGTTCAGAACAATTTTAAGTAAATCAAGTAATAGAAATATAATGGTGTGAAAAGGTGGATGCTTTCATTGGTATTGTAAGTAAAATTTTAAGATGTTTTTAAGATTTAAGACTGAAGCATTAATATCATGATAGGACTTCAAATATATTGTAAATTGTATGCTGATATTCCCCATCTACTAAAGGCCTTGGTCAAAAAATACTTTCCCATAGCACTGATTGGGAGCACACATTTAAAAGAAGCCTCATCTTGTCTCCTCTCCATCTTTACAGGTTGCCTTGGAAACTCCCTCAATAAAAACTTAGGAGTGGAGAGTGATTTACAAAGATTTAGAATGAACATCTATGACTGGTGCCTGATAAATGTGATTTTTGTTTAATGTTACAGGTCTGTCTTTTACAAATCATATTTCCCTGAAACAAAACAAAACAAAACAAAACAAAACAAAACACATTTTTGTAGAGGGCAGGAATTCTGGAGAAGTATACTTGAAACAAGTTGTTAACTCAGTGGAATTGATGAGATGATACTTCTCTAGTTCACATATATACTTAGTATTTAATATGGTGGTATAATGGTTCTCTAGTTTACACATAAATAGTATGCTGTAATGATGTAATTGTAATCGTGTATATAAGGACTAAAAAGGACTTGAAGAGAGAGATTCCATTTTTAACCATCCTCTTGATGGCTTTCTTGCCTCCTGCTCTCCTGCAATAAGATCAAGGGTGGTCCTGAGGTTCTCCAGGAATCTAGCCTAGACATTACATTTTGGTGCCCAACATGGATGTAAGGAACTACACTCAGCAGTTTGACTGATGCAATGGTAAATTCAGTGAAGTACCTGTGACCTAGAATTAGGGTGAGTAATCTAGTCACTTTCATTTTTCAACTAAAATAGGGCAAATTCTAAGAAAAGAGCCTTCTCCAACCCAAGGGAAGTGTGTAGAATGCATAGTTGGGTTAATAAAGAAGCAAGATTTGTTGGTAAGTTGGGAACAGATCATTGAACTCCTAGAAATATTGGAGTGCATGTCTCCTTGGTTCTCTAAGGAAGAAAAATTAGAGTCAGATAAGTGGAAACTAGTGGGAGAGCAACTAATTGAATATTACAATGGTAATTGTCCTGATTCAATTCCAAAGGGAATATTCTATATATGCAACATAATACACCTGGCTTTAAGGAATCCCACAAGTTACAAAATAAGGAAATGTAGAAAGAGCAGGAGGGGGAGTGGTACTAACAAAGCAGCTGAAAAACATGAAGAATTGGACAAGAAAGGAGTTCAGTACAGTGCTGATGAAGATGAAATTAAAAAGTATGGTGCTTCTCAATCAGCACCACCTATGCAGCTGCTTTGTCCACCCCCTGATAGAATTACAAAAGGCACTAATTAAAACTAAAAATGAAGGACATGATGCATCTGATTTGAAAATAGAAGCATAATCTGTGATTGAAGAGTTTGACTCTTCAGGTCAAGAAAAAAAATACACTCTGTTTAATTTGGAAATTAGCAAAGATCTGAAAAAGACTTGTACTCTTTATGGGTCTACATTGTCTTATGTTAAGATGGTATTAGAGAATTTGGCTTTTGCAACTTTAACCCCTAATAATTGGAATGTTTAGAACCTGGAGAAAACATATTGTGGCTTTCTCAGTATAAAGAACCCTGTAGAATATAAGCCTAAAAATAGGCAAGCTGGAATTAATATATCACCTTTGATCAACTAGAAAGTTTTGGTCTTTATGCAGACACTTTAGCACAGATTAATTACCCTATAGCAGCGTATGAGCAAATTGGTTTTGCTTCTTTCAAAGGATGGGTGCTCTTCCAGGAAGACAAGATAGAAGAGAGATCTTCACGAAAATAGCACAAGGTCCAAAAGAAACCTTTGCTGATTTTGTGGGACATCTGCAGATAGTTATATGAACTATTGATAAAAATGTAACATCAGAAATTATGATAAGACAACTTGCTAAAGAAAATGCTAATGAGTTTTGTAGAAGAGTTATGCTTGGACAACATAAGGATCCCCCTTTAGATGAGATCATAAGATGGTGTACCAGAATGGGCACAAATACATTTTATACCCAGACTATGATGAAGACTTCTCAAGATCTGAAGTGGGAAGACAGGGTCCCTTTTGTCAAGGAACTTCCAGAGAGACTTGTCAATGCTTTCAGTGTGTAAAGTAAGGCATTTGAAAGCTCAATGTTGGCCAAGAAGACAAGGTGGGAAAATAAAATCCAAAACCCTATGTCCAAAATGCAACAGAGGTTTTCACTGAGCATCAGAATATAGATTGATTCATGGAAATGGAAGGCGGGGCTTGGCTCCAGTTCCTCGGGCAAAAAAAAAAAAACAAACAAAAAAACAAACAAAAAAAAAAAAAAAACAGTTGGAGCATGATGGCACATGTTACACCCAAAGAGTCTTTAGAAAGTCAGTACTCAAACATGATCAATCAGCCAAGAGGCATCCTGATGAGAGAAAGGGATTACAATTGGGAATAATAGAGTTGTATGCAGCTGGGACTACTAAGCTATCCCCTGGAGAGGTGAAATCTGTCCCTGTCCAACCTATAGATCCTTTGCCTCCAGACACAGTAGGCTTCACCATTTCACCTTCTGAGAGTGCTTATAAAACATGTCCATCCACATGCTAAAGTGGGAAACTGGGGAATGTGTAGGTAATATCACAGTCACTAATACAGGTAGACAATGTGTGACATCACCCAGGAGAAGTAATAGCATCAGGTTTACTGATACATACCTACATACCTACATATATGGCAATCTGGTGATATTTACGCAAATTTTGACTCTCAGCAACAGAATCCAGAAATATTCTGGACTGCAACTGATCATTCTATGTTTACTGTTTATGGAAATGGCATACAACTGGAAGGGGTGGTAGACATAGGTACAGGTCATACAATTGGCCCAGTCATTGGCCACAGGAGGCTCACAGGAGAATCAATAGAAGCTGAAGTTAATGCTACCTTTGGGATGGATATTTTAAGGTGAATCAAGAGCTTTTATTCCTATTATAGTTGAAAAATCGCCATCAATCTATGGGGAAGAGACATCTTTCAACAGTTAGGATTACAATTGAGTGCTTCTGCTTTTTAGGCAGAGCTGCTGTATAAGGCCTGCCTGCACTCCCACCTGTTCCTATGTAATAGAAAACTGATACACCAGGGTGGGTAGAATGGTGACCCTTAGCAAGTGAAAAAATTCAGGTTTTATTAGAAAATAGAACTTGAACGAGGACACTTACAACCTTATCTAAGTCCTTGGAATTCTTCCGTATTTGTTGTAACAAAAAAAAAAAAAAAAAAGGAAATATGGAAAATAGAGGATGTTGACTGATTTGAGAAAAAGTAAATCAACAGATGGAAATTATGTGAACTCTTCAACCTGAACTTCTATTTCCTATTGATTTGCCAAGAGAATGGCCTCTTTTGGTTATACACATTAAATATTGCTTCTATTCTATCCCTTTAGATAAGAAGGATATGAAAAAATTGCCTTTTCAGCACCCAGTATTAATTTAGCTGAGCATTATAAACATTATGAATGGACAGTTTTGCCACAAGAAATAAAAAAATAGCACTACTGTTTATCAAATGTATGTTGCTACTGCTCTTATTCCAGTAAGAAAGCATTCCCAAAAGTTATGTTTTTACATTACATGGATGAAATCTTGGGGTGTGTATCTGAGGAGCAAATGTTAGAAGCATGTCTACAAAAGACCATAGAAACACTAAGGAACTACAAATTGCATATAGCTACAGAAAAGAAAAGAAAAACAAAACAAAACAAAACAAAACAACAACAACAACAACAACAAAAACTCAAAGGCAAGCTCCTTTTCAATATTTAGGATATGATGTACAACCAAAGGTACTAACAGTACAAAAACTTTCTTTAAGAACAGAGATTTTGAACACCTTAAAGGACTTTCAGAAATTGACAAGAGAGATCCAATGGATATGTGTAGTATCAATTACAGCTATTATATGACATTTTAAGGGGACACAGTGCTTTAGACTCATCACACCAGCTTGCAAAAGAAGCTCAAGAGGCTTTGAGAGAGATTAAACTGGCTTTATCCAATGTGGTTGAAAGAGTTACTAGCAAACCCTTGGAAATATAAAATTTTTGCTACAAAAGAAGCACCCACAGCAGTCCTTCATCAAGGAGAAAGTGTTATAGAGTGGGTGGAACTCCCAGCACAACTAGAACAAAACTGTACTCTTTATCCAGTGCTTGTGGCTACAATTATATTAAAAGCCATTAAGCAAGCAGTGCAATTATCTGGGATAAGACCTAACAAGATATACACTTTTTATACTAATGCACAAATTAATGTATGTTGTAAAAACATCTCAGAATGGCAAATGTTATTGGCCAAAGCTCCAAATTTTATGCATGGGTCTCCATTAAAGATAACCTGGCTATTGTATAATTGGTAATGGACTTTTGAAGACAAGTTTTCTAAGGTTCCTCTTAAAGGAGCAACTATCTTTACAGATACAGCCAACCATAACATTTGTTCTGTGAACTGTCCTGACTTCACTATAAAGAGAGTAATCAGAACTCCTTTTAAGTCCACTCAGCAGAATCTATTTTATGCAGTCATGCTAGCTCTTATTTATTATCCAGGAGATGTAAAAATAATATCTAATTCAGCCTATTCAGTAGATATGGTTCAAAGAATCTCCACAGCCCAAATAAAATTTGTACCTGCACTGAAGAGTTTCAGTTACAAATTTGAAGGAAAGTTCCCAAGTCATTTGGCTACTATAGCAAAGCAGATGGTAATTTTTCTTTAAGATTATTTGCCCTGATATATCTATATAGTTATTTCTGTTATTAACATTAGACAGTGAACTGGAAATACTGCTATTCCAAAGTCTCTGTGGTTCAGGGATGTGAGCTGCATCAATCAGAATCTGAGGAGAGAGTGGCCAAGATGGCGATTGACCTATTTGACACATGGTGCCTTCTTCTCTCTGTCTCAGTGTCTTACTATTTCACTAGGCTAAGTTTTCTTCCCTATTAATAGCAGAGATAGAATGGCTGGATTGGGATGGCTAATAAGCCATGTAAATTTGATATTTTTGAAGTGCCAACTTCATACAGATAATTGAGCTGAGAAAAGGAGATACATGGAGTATTTATGAAGAACAGTAACTAATTCAGTTGCATTAGATAGTAGAAAATTAAGTGTGGAATATATAAACCTTGTGGCAGAGGTTGAATGTATCATACTGGAATAATATCAACACTTAGACTTTGATTTTATTCCCCCTGTTTATAGGAGAAGTTTTGCTTTTCAGGCAGAAATACCGACCTGAAACCACACTATTACATTAAATTTAACAAATAATTTCTAAGGTTTTATTATATGCAACATACTGTGCTTGGTACAGAGGATGTAATAAAATATTTACTTTTAACTGCTGGGGGTGGAAAATGTATTCAAATAAATATAAAATATATGAAAATGATAATTTAAAGCATGAATAAGGGATAGCTTATTGACACTTGTATGGCAGCCTCAAAGTCTCATGTAGGATGTATAACCTAAAATGACAGTTAACTCACTTAAGGATTTCAGGAGTTAAGAAAATTAAGACAAATGGCATTCCAGGAATAAGCATCAAACTACTAAAGTGCAGAGATGGGAAATAGAATGTCATATATACGGGAAAGAACAGATTGGCAATGTGAAAGGCATAGGAGGTGAAAGTGGTACTGATGAACTGACTGAAGATTGTAAAAGCAACCAGGAGCCAGATTGTGGAGGGCTGGGGATACTTAACTAATAGAGCCCCTTTCACTTTAAAGTAAAAACAACAGGAACCTAGTGAATACTCTTGATCAGAGTCTGAAGAATGGCTTGTTCAAAACTAAGCTTTTAGGGTTATCAATAGAGCAGCTATTTAGAAGATTGCAAACTCAAAGATCCTACATTCAAAGCCTTCAAGAAAAATATGAATTAGTCTCAGATGAAGGATAAACTGAAAAAGGATTTAAAAAATCAAGTAAGAGAGAGCGAGGAAAAATTAGGAAGAGAAATAAGAGTGTCATGAGAAAACTATTAAAAAGATATCAACAACTTGGTAAAGGAGACACACACACACACACACACACACACACACACACAATACTGAAGAAATTTATACCTTAAAAGACAAACTATGCCAAACTGAGGAAAGTATAAAAAGTCAATGAACAGAGGACTGCTTTAAAAAGCTGAAATGGCCAAATAGGGGTGGGGAAGGAAAAAAAGTCACTGAAAGAAAAAAAAAATCCTCCTTCAAAAGTGTAATTGGCCAATTGGAAAAATAAGTATTAATGCTCATTGAATAAAGTAATTCCTCACAAATTAGCCTTGAACAACTTGAAGCTAATGACTTCATAAGAAATCAAAAAAACAATTAAAATAGAATGGAAAAAAGATAATATGAAATATCTCACTGGAAAAAAAAAACTGACTTGGAAAATAAATCCAAGAAAGATCATTTAAAATTTGTGGGACCAGCTGAAAGGCACAATAAAAAACAAAAAGTATACATATCATCTTTCAAGAAATAATCAAGGAAACCTTTTCTCATATTCCAGAACCAGAGAATAAAATATAAATTGAAACAATGTAGCAGCTTCTATGTTAAAGTATTGTAGGGATTGAAAAATGATAATCTAGAGGGTAAAGAGAATAGATTTGCAATCAAGAATCATCTACCAAGGAAAATCAAGGGAAAAAAAAACAGACATGAAATGAAATAAAGGACTTTCCAGGATTCCTGAGGAAAAGACCAGAGCTGAGTAGAAAATCTAACTTCCAAAGACAAGACTCAAATGAAGCATGAGAAGGTAAACAGGAAAGGGAACTTATAAATTTAAACTATGTAGGTTCCTAAATGGGAAGAGAATACTCATAAATTATAAGAACTTCTCCTTATCAGGAAAGTTCAAAAGAGTATAGATAGACAAAATGCACAGGTGTAAGGTGAATATGAAGGGATGATATATAAAAATATAAAATTAAGGGGTGAGAAAAATATATCATGAGGAAATGAAAAGGAAATGTAGAATGACATTAATTATCTCATATAAACTAGGCAAGAAAAAGCTTTTATATTAGGTGGAATGCAAAGAGGAGTGAAGTAACCTGACTCTAATCAGAATTGGCTCAAAAAGGGAAAAATATACACACTCAAGTGGATATAAATATCTATTTTACCCTATGTGAAAGTAGGAGGGAAAGGGGATCAGAGAAGAAGGCTGCTTGTCATTTAAAGTGGGACAGATTTGGGGAGAGGAATAGTTTGAAGCAAAACATTGTTGAATAGGGACAGGGTGAAAGGAGAGAGAAAATAGAATATACAGAGATGGAGTGGGGGGAGATAGGATAGTGGGAAATACATTTAGCAATCCTTCCTATGGAAAAAAATTGAACAGGTTCCTCTTACAAAGTTTCTCAAACAGTTAAATTTATTAAAAAAAAAATAACAATTGATAAATTATCAAAATATATGATCAGTTTTCAGATGAAGTTATCAATACAATCTATAACAAACTGGAAAAATGAACTAAATCACAATTGATTGGAGAAATGCAAATTAAAAGAATTTTGAGGCACTACCTCATGCCTATAAGATTGCTTAATAGGATAGGAAAGGAAAATGGCAAATGGGACAGGGGATTTCTTTTTTTTTATTATTATTATATATATATATATATATATATATATATATTTTCTAATATTATCCCTTGTATTCATTTTTCCAAATTACCCCCCCTCCCTCTATTCCCTCCCCCCGACGACAGGCAATACCATACATTTTACATGTGTTACAATATAGTCTAGGTACAATACATGTGTGCGAATATCATTTTCTTGTTGCACAATAAACATTAGAATCCGAAGGTATATGCAACCTGGGCAGACAGATATTAGTGCTAACAATTTTCATTCCCCTCCCAGTGTTTCTTCTCTGGGTGTAGCTACCTCTGTCCATCATTGATCAACTGGAAGTGAGTTGGATCTTCTTTATGTTGAAGATTTCCACTTCCATCAGAATACATCCTCATACAGTATTGTTGTTGAAGTGTACAGTGATCTTCTGGTTCTGCTCATTTCACTCAGCATCAGTTGATTTAAGTCTCTCCAGGCCTCTCTATATTCCTCCTGTTGGTCATTTCTTACCGAGCAATAATATTCCATAACCTTCATATACCACAATTTACCCAACCATTCTCCAACTGATGGACATCCATTCATCTTCCAGTTTCTAGCTACAACAAAAAGAGCTGCCACAAACATTTTGGCACATATATGTCTCTTTCCGCTCTTTAGTATTTCTTTGGGATATAATCCCAGTAGTAGCGCTGCTGGGTCAAATGGTATGCACAGTTTGATAACTTTTTGGGCATAATTCCAGATTGCTCTCCAGAATGGCTGGATTCTTTCACAACTCCACCAGCAATGTATTAGTGTCCCAATTTCCCCACATCCCCTCCAACATTTGTCATTATTTGTTCCTGTCATCTTAGCCAATCTGACAGGTGTGTAGTGGTATCTCAGAGTGGTCTTAATTTGCATTTCTCTGATCAGTAGTGATTTGGAACACTCTTTCATGTGAGTGGATATAGTTTCAATTTCTTCCTCTGAGAATTGTCTGTTCATATCCTTTGACCATTTATCAATTGGAGAATGGTTCGGTTTCTTATAAATTATGGTCAGTTCTCTATATATTTTGGAAATGAGACCTTTGTCAGAACCTTTGTTTCTAAAAATATTTTCCCAATTTGTTACTTCCCTTCTAATCTTGTTTGCATTAGTATTATTTGTACAGAAACTTTTTAGTTTGATGTAATCAAAATCTTCTATTTTGTGATCAATAATGATCTCTAGTTCTTCTCTGGTTATAAATTCCTTCCTCCTCCGCAAGTCTGAGAGGTAGATTATCCTCTGTTCCTCTAATCTATTTATTATCTCCCTCTTTATGCCTAAATCATGGACCCATTTTGATCTTATCTTGGTATATGGTGTTAAGTGTGGATCCATATCTAATTTCTGCCATACTAATTTCCAGTTTTCCCAACAGTTTTTTCCGAATAATGAATTTTTATCCCTAATGTTGGAATCTTTGGGTTTGTCAAAGATTAGATTGCTATAGATGTACCCTTTTTTGGGACAGGGGATTTCTTGAGGAAATGAGACATTAATGCACTTTGGTGAAGTTATGAACTCATTCAACTGTTTTGTAGAGAAATTTGTAACTATAGCCAAAGACATAACTATGCATATCATCAACTTAGCAATATAACGACAACATTTGTATCATAAAAGAGAAAAAAACACACAAAAAGGACCTGTATATATAAAAATATTTATAACTGCTCTTTTTTCTGGTGGCAAAGAATTGGAAAATGAGGAGCTATCCATCAGTGGGGGGAATGATTGACCAAATTGTGGTATGGGATTATGATGCAATATAATTGTGCTATAATTATTAAAAAAGGAGGAGGTTGCTCTCAGAAATACTTGGAATGATTTATTTGAGCTGATGTGAAGTGGAATGTACTGTGCACAAAGTAACGACAAAAATATAAGACAATCAGCTGTTAATGATTTAGCTTTTTTCAGGAATTTAGTAATCCAAGACAATTCTGTAGGGATTATGATAAAAAATGCTAACCTTACCAAAGAAAGAACTGACAATGTGTGACTATAGATTGAAATAGTTGGGATTAAGTGACTTGTTATTGTCACACAGCTAGTAAGTATTAAGTGTCTGAGTTCAGATTTCCACACAGGTCCTCCTGATTCCAGGATCACTGCTCTATCCACTGCACCATGTAGCTGCCCCTGTGGTCTATGATTTTGGTCTATGTTTTATTTCACAGCATGATTATTATGAAAATGTTTTCCAGGAGTATAAAACTGTGGAGTACTGATTGAGGAAATCTATAATACTGTGGTAAAAGCCATACTTTCAGGGTGAAAGTCATTCCAATATAGGGGGAAAAGCTATCACAAGGATACTTTGTGTAGGAAATGTTTGCATATGTTTGACTGGCCAGCACATGACTGAGTTGTGGGACATAGACACAAAATAGGAGTTCCTTATTAAGCATAATGGAAATCCCCATTGACATATGTAACAATGACTCATAGCTCATCTTATTTATTTGATTTCTATAATTTCCATGGGACTTTTTTTGGGGGGGGTATCTTTATAAGGCTCTTGAGAGTCTTGTTTGGAGTGAGTGCATCATCTCCCCAGCAAATTTTGTGACCTTGGGCAAATTACTTAATCTTCCTGATCTAGGTATTCTATCATCAATAATATAGTGGAGAATGTTTTCTTGGGTGATCTCTAAGTTTCTTTCCATTTCTATGATCTGGGTAACAGAAATTATTTTATGTTTCTCTGTTAAATTGTGACAACTAA
The DNA here is from genome assembly GCF_048593235.1 of Sminthopsis crassicaudata. NCBI lineage: Eukaryota > Metazoa > Chordata > Mammalia > Dasyuromorphia > Dasyuridae > Sminthopsis > Sminthopsis crassicaudata. The sequence goes on along the minus strand of NC_133617.1, from coordinate 312,546,614 downwards.
TATAGACCACTGGGCTTGGAATCAGAATAACATTTTCATGAGTTCAAATATGGATTTAGTGTGTAACCCTGGGCTAGTCACTTAACCCTGTTTACTTCAGTTTCTTCATCTGTAAAATGAACTGGAAAAGGAAATGGCTAACCATTCATAAATTTTTGCCAAGAAAATCTCAGATTTCTTAGAGATTCTACACAACTGAAATCACTGAACAGTAAATTAAATTAAACTATTTTGCACTCAGAATTCTGAGTATTGATACAACCTATGACCATAAGCTTCAAAATATTTAAGAGTCAAGTAAATTAAATATATGTAGTGATGCATATAGGAGACAGTTGGATGACTCAATGGATAGAGCATTTGATCAGAACTAAGAAAGACCTGAATTCAATCCATCTTTAGACACTCACTAGCTGTGTGTGCCTGGACAACTCACTTAAAAGTGAAGAAGGAAATGACAAACCACCTTTAGTATATTTACCAAGAAAACTTCATGAACCACATAGGATTATGGGTTATGAGGTTATAAATAGTTGTATACAAGTGATGGACTAAACAAAAATAACGAGATATAATAATTTCTATGTGCAAACAAAAGAATAAATTTAATTGAAAATGTATTTACCCTGAAACAGTAGAAGAAACTCAAATAAATTCTTTATATAAATTTTTACATTAATTTTTATTGCTGTCCCAGTGAAGATTGTGATTGTTGAGTCTTAAGAAGCAGTTAGCAGATGAAGGAAAGAGGAAATTAATTTCTAGAAATAGCATAGTTAGTTGGAACTGTTATCTACTGTCTGGTTATAAAAAAGCTATATTTTTCCCTTTTTTTGGCAATCTCTACTCCAATTATTTTTCCCTTTCTTATACCCTCATGATTCTTTTCCATCTACAATTTCCTCTCTGATGCCATGGAACTCATGGCTCAGCTGTGTTGTTCTCGCTGAATTATGCATGATCTGAACTACAACACCATTTGAATTTTCCCAGTTCTCTAAATGTTCCAGATCAGAATTTGGAAAAGGCTCTTAATCCATTTTCCATCATAGAATTCATTAAAAAAGGAAAATATCCTGGCAACATTAGTACATGATCATCTCAAATATCAATTTCTTATAGTCAGTAGTACCTCAAAATCTTAGCAATTAATGAAAAAGTGAGTATCATAAGGATTAAAACACACACACACATAAAGACACACACACACACATGGAGGCAGACAGGATAAATCCATAAACAAATATGAATTAGTATAAGAAGAAAAACTATACTTTAAGTTCTTCCTTATTGTCCTTTTCCACCAAGGAATATTTATAGAAATATGTTGTGGAGGCAATATTGACTTGAGTGTTTCAGATAGCATGCTGGGAGCTTTTAATGATTTGGCATTTTCCCTCAAGATTGGTTCAAGCCTGAAATCTAACATGAAATCCAGATAAAAGCCAGTGGCCGATTATGGGATTCACTTAGAATTGTCACCACAACAATCCTTAGAATTAATCATAGTAAAAGCCAATAATTACAAATAAAGGTTTAAAAAAAAAAAGATTGAAGGTAGTTCTCAAAATGAAATGAAACCTTTCATGAATTAATGTAGAAACTCATATGTGAAGACATATTCTTAGATATAATTATACTCGATTTTAAATTTATTTTGCTAGTTCAGGTTTTTCCAATTTATATTCCAGATAACTTTTTCTTCAGTTTTTTTTTTTTTTGTTTTCCCTCCAGCTATTTGGTTTTAGTAAAAATAAAATGGGTGCAAGTCTTGCCTTACATTTATTTCCTTTGTTCCAAATATCCATATACTATGCTTCATGCTAACTATATATGATCTTATTAAATTTGCATATGAAGGTTTTTCCACTTAATGATTTAAGATACTATTAATTTCTTTTTAAAATTCTTTTGAAATCATTTCTCATTGTATTTTCATTATCTTATTATGTATTGGCTCATTCTTTAATTACTTGATGGATCTGAAAGGGACATCAGAAGAGGAAACAACCCCTTCATTTTATCTAAGAATCTGAGGCCCAGAGAGCTTAAATTATTTGTTTAAATCAGCTAGTAGACAGTAGTAGAATTGGAATTTGAACCTTAGAGTTCCTTTATTTCTCAATCCAGTTCTCTGAATCTGCACAAGGTTGCCTTTAGATTTTCCATGTAGCATTAAGCAGTCTGCATGCTTTATGATCAAATATAAACTTTCTGTATTTATTTTAAGTCCTTTATAATTTGGTTTCAGCCTATGTTTTCTACCTTATTATACAGGTGAAAGAGAAGGAGTTTTTATTTAAGTCATCCATTGTCTCTGAGGCATAACTTTCTGCAGTTTACTAGGTTTACTCAGTTGATTTCATAAAGTTGAAAATGATTGGCCTATGTCAGACCTTCTGACATTCTGTACATAATTAATACTTTAAAAAATACCAATGTTTACATTTACTATTGTTTGGCTAGAAAATGAAATAAATAACAATGGCATAATTTGATTTCATAATATGTTGGTTTTACCTGGTTCAAATATTATTTTGTTGGTTTAAATACACTTTAAGATGTTTTAATTTGAGTTAAAAAGTAAGAAATAATTTAAAATATGGTCTCATATCACTGAAATTGAAAGGCTGTGAGACTTTGTAAATTATTTTGATTGGTAATCACTGACATGAAGAGAGGTTTGCAAACTATTATAAGTAACGTGGCCTTCATTATTGAGTTCTATCTCACTTTAATGAAAAATAAGAAGTCATGATTATAATTTAAAACTTGGTATAAATTTTCCTGAGGGCGTTAGAAAAAAGCCAGATGGTGACATCTGTTTAGAGTTGATATTGAGATTAGAGTACATGTGTAACTTGCATTATTTAAAGTTTTAATTTAGTTGATATCATAGCTATGTAATCACAGATCTTCAGAGCTACAAAGGGCCTCCAAAAACATAAAAAATAATTCTTAAGAAGCTCTCTGCTGGTGATGGATAGAAGTATAATAAGGATTAAAATATAGAAAACATGACTTAATATTATTGTCATTATCTGTATCTGACATACTACAAATATGTAGCATATACATGTTTTGCTCACTTCCCCTTTTTCTATAAATGACATCCTCATCATTGAAGGATTTTATAATAATTGTGCTACACTATACATAGGAAATCTAGATAGCACAGTGGAGATACATTGCCAGGTGTAGAGTCAGGAAAAACTAAATTTAAATCTAGTTTCAGACAAATAAAAGCTGTGAAGTCACTTAACCTCTGTTTGGCTCAGTTTCTTCACCCATAAATGAATACAAGAAAGAAATGGCAAACTATTCCCAACCCACATCTTTACTAAGAAAAAAAATTGAATGGGGTCACAAAGAATTGGATATGACTGAAAATGATTAAAATAACACCAATGAATATATTAAAATGTTGTTGTTTATCAAGCATCATAAGGACCATGACATAAGAAAATTGATGATATGAACTGCACATGAATTGGATTTAAGTGAAGGAGAATTGGGCAAAGTCACTAACTAATTATTCTTGTAGGGCCATCTTGGTCCACTGGCATGGTATAAACAGAAAAAACTAGAGATGGTCCTGGATCTAATGGGAGTCTTTGACTTTTTAAGATAAAGTCTTAAATAGGTCTTAGTTTGACTGAGGCCAAGACCATTCAGTGGTAAATGTTAGGTAAGAACTGAGATAAAGAATGACCTCTTTTACCTAATCCAAAAAAATTCAGTCTGAGAGAGGAAGATCCTCAGGGTTTCTGACTAAAATAGATATAATTGCTATTTACATTAATGCTAAATAAGTCAGGGACCAAAGACAAGGTATACTTTACCTGGGATTTATTGTTGACTAACCAATGATATAGTGATTTGAGTTTAAGGCATGGTTCTTATAAAAATTATATAGACAGTAGATCCAAAGATATCTTATACAGTTTGACTAATCAAAAAGGAAAAAAAAAAAAAAAAAGAATTCCTTTGGTCTGAGAACCCACAGGTAAGATTGATACTCTATGTGGACAGAGGGAAAAGAAGGAAAAAGTAGGAAGGATGGAAGGAAGGAAGAAAGGGAGGGGGGAAGGAGGAAGGGAAGGAAAAAGGAAGGAAGGGAGGAGGGAGGGAAGGGAGGAAAGAAGGGAAGAAGGGAGAGAGAAAGGAAGGAAGAAATCTTCTTTTAAGGAGCTTTCAGTCTAATGTGGGAAACAATATACATAATGAAGCTGATAATTGGAGGAGAGAGGGGAGTGCCAGAAGGTATATGACAACAGGTATTTTATTAATATTTTCATACTGATAAAAGTTTAGGTATCGAGCTTTTGTTGAGGGAGGCATGATGATTTTCGTCAAAACCAGACAGAGCACTTGAAGAGCTTTTACAGATCGCTCTCTATGAATCCATGCACTATGAGTTCTATATTTTTAATCATTTACTGGATTTGATTCTATCACTATAAAATCAGTGATTTACCAAACCATAAAACTAATTTGAATGGATGAAAGAATTTTCATTCCTAATTCATAAAGGTGTGTCACCAAGAATTTAACAGTAAATTTACAAGGATGGCAGAAAAATTCTATAGACAGTTGGTATAGAAAAAAATGAGAATTTGGTGGATTTTAATATTTAACTGCTGATTAGTCTGAGCATCACAGACTACATTTTATGGAAATTTCCATTATATATATGTATGTATATATATATAAATATATATATATATATATGTAAATATATATATATATATGTGTGTGTGTGTTTGTGTGTGTGTGTGTGTGTGTGTGTGTGTGTGTGTATTACTAATGGCATTGTAAAATATTTTAAGTGATTTGTGTTTAGAAGGTCAGTTTGGATTAGTGTATGTATGCATAGTTGTATACTCTACAACAGATATTCAGGAAAACATGTCAAAATAACAGAAAATATATTTTGTTATCTAAGATTCCTAACATAGAATTTAATCTTGATTACATTCATGTAATTGATGAGTTTGAAATAGAGTGAGTTTGAATTTCATCTTTTATAATATCATCTTTGTGCTTGCAGAGTTATGCAAATAAATCCCCATGAATAGAAATGGGAATTTATCCACTGATGTTTCTTTTTCTACATGTCTCGAATTATACAGATAAGCATGCCTCTGTCATTATGGTAATCATTTCCAAATATGCATTTTAAGGAGGGAATGAAAGTTTCAAGTCAGAGTGTTTCCTTGCTGACTTTATAGTAGCACAAATTATCATATGATGTTCCCATTACGCATTCCTAATTTAATTTTTACCAAGGAAAAGGACATACTGTATTAGTTTTCAGGGCTATTGAAAAGAGTAGCTTCATAATATTTAATTCACTGTATTGCTATGAATACACATGATTAAAGGTAATACTCATTTCATATTAAAATTAATTTATGTTCTGTTTGACTGAAAAATTCAAAGTAAATACACACTACATTTTTATCCTGTAACATTACTAATGAAAGCTGAAACTAAACAAATTTATCATGACCTTATTACCTTTCCATTCAGTTTGCTTGAGTTCATGTGCTGCTACAGAATAAATTAATAAAAAAATATTATTGTTATCTTTCTTTGTTCTTCCAAATTCTGAGCATCAAAGTTTGTGCACATTTCTGCCTTCTTATAAACAAATTTTTAGGACAGAAATATGATTTTCTATAACAAAACAGGATTGAGATATTTTCAAAATGCATTGGGAAAATAATTAAATTAGTTTGACAATGCATAAGTAAAGAAAACTTAATATTCTTTATTAATTCAAATAAAAGCTAAATTGTTAATCAAAATAGGATATTTTTGAAGGTTCTTGGAAGCATCATTCCTTCTTTCATAACTGACATTCTTTGACAATGATTGTGCAGAAAAAAATGGCATATGAAAATTACAAGATTGGTGTTTTACTTTTATCATTGCAGGGGAAAATTAAAATTTTAAAAATTGATTTTTATAACTTTTTTGCATTTGAAATTAGATAGTTACTTTTTAAGTCAAGCTTAGAATATTTTGTGATTGTGTCTTAAAATATATAGTTTGGGATTTGGAAACAATTAGAAAAAAACTTTTAAAATGCAAGTCATATAAATCAAATAGAACAAACACCAAGTCTTGGAACAATTTAGTTCTCAAATTTAAGAAAGAAAAGAACATGATAGTCCTTCTGAATTGTCCTTTTGAGGGAAAATCATGGTTGACTGGCTTTAGTTTCTTCTAATGAAATACACTGACATAATGAGCTACCAAGTAACTTTTATCTTGTGACAAATGTTTCTCCTAGTCACTTAAAATGAATTTAACTATCACTTTTTGAAGTATTAACTATGTTTAAGACATTCTATAGTGAAACATTTGTCCTTAAAATCTGCAGTGAGCACAAACTTTTAAAAAATACCCATTAGAAAAAAAAATGATAAAAATTATAAATTTGCATATCCCTCCAAATTAAATATTAACCAAATCAAGAATCCTGTTTTCTATAAGTGATTACTTAAAGATATCTGTGACAATAGTAGCCTATTTCTTTTTAGAAGCAGCAATAATTTTTAGAAATTATTGCATTTCTATTGAGTTAAGAATTCCCATTCTAGAAACAACTATTCGTTTTATTTTTCCCTCTACCAATATAGGTAAGCATTGTGTCATCTCCTTATAGATTAAGAAAGTTAATTGTAGCATTGAGATGTTTAGTGAGTTGCCAAAGGTCATCTGAAACATATAACTTGTAGGGATCTAAAAGGGAGATCATATTCCTTAGTTTGAATTTTAATTTGTTTGTATCACATTAGTATTGGGAGTTGTTACATCAAAATCACAGAATTGATGCTAAACAGGACCTCAGATGTTATTTAGTTCACACATTTCCTGAGAAATTATTACCTCCATCTTCCCCAGGGAATTATGTATCCCCAGTGAATCGTGTAATCTATGGCTAGGTTTCAGTATATCAAGATCTTGAAACTTTTATTGGACACCCTCCACAAAGCTGTTGAAATCTTCCTCCTATTTTAGAAAGGCAGAGATCTACACATGTGAATCCTCACCCTTTCTAAAAAAAACTCCAAGTAGGTTCATATTGATCATTGAATCATGCAAAAATTCATAAATAAACACACACACACACACACACACACACACACACACACACACACACACCCCTCAATATACCATATATAGTGCTGTACAATCTTGGTAACATTTAGCTTCTCATCCTTAATTCATTCTTTATTTGCATCTTTTATTATTTCTTTCCTTTCTTATTTCTGTATCTTCTTCCTTCCTTCCTTCTTAGCAAGACTTATAAAAATCAAATGAGAGAGATTGAGGAAAAACTAAAAAGAAAACATAAGAACAATCTAAGGGGAAAAAAAAAGAAAATTATCACACGAAAGTCAATCAACTAGAAAAAGATATCCAGAATCTTAAGGAAAATAAATTCAGATATTACTGAGACACAATTAGAATCACACAAGATCTAGCAGTAACTATATTAAAAGACCAAAGATCTTGGAACACATTATATTGAAGAGCAACAGAACTGGGATTGTAACAAAAAATATCATATCCAGAAAACTAAAGCATAATCTTGAATGAGGAGAAAAATGGACATTCAATAAACTGTCAGATTTTAAAAATTTTGTTGTAAAGAGACCTAAACCTAAAAGAAATTTTGACTCATAAGTTTCAAGAGAAATATTAAGTGAATATCAAAGATTAATTCATGAGACTAAGTAAGGACAATCTGTTTAGGCATCATATGTAAAAATGTAAGCAGTATGTCTAAGATTAGTAGTAAGTAGAGAGTCCAAAAGAAAGACTGCAGGGTGTGTGTGTGTGTGTGTGTGTGTGTGTGTGTGTGTGTGTGTATAAATTTATTTTAAATTAATAAAACAACAAGATGAGTAGGGGTTAGAATAAGAAGTATAAGAGCAATAGGATAAAATATGTAGATTATTGAAAAAGGAATAAGATCTAAGGGAAGGGTAGAGGAAGAGGATAAGGGAAGAATCCTTGGAGGTGGTATAAATAAAGTAATGGCAAGTTAAGGAAGCAGGTAAGAGTAAAGCAGAGGAGTCTTCAGGAATAGGAAACAAAAGAGAGAAAAATAGTAGTAATGAATAGGAATAAAATTTGTTAGAATACAATTTACTAAATATAGCAATCACTGATCTCAGATCAAATTAAAACTAAAATAGATTTATTCAAAAGACAAAAATGGAAAAAAAAACTACATTAATGTTAACCATTTTAATCAATATTGTTTTAGTCTATTTAAAATATTTATATGGTATAAAGTTGGAATATTCCTGTGATATAGAAAATGATGAGAAGTAGATTTAGAAAAACATGAAAAAACTTGGACATAAAATATGATGTTATTCAACTTCAGAGAAATAAAATGCAAACAAGCACAAAATGATCTTACATAAATGTATATCAATGTATATTTCTATATATGTGTATGATTATAGATACATATGTATAGCTATACGCACATAAGTATATTGTGTATATGCATATTTATATGTACATATAAATATAAACATACTTAATTGTAGCCTTCTTGAGTGAGTTGGGGGGGGCAGAGGAATGGGGAAAACATAATAAAGCAATAGGTGCAAGCAGAAAACAAAAGAAACCAACAAGGAAGCAAATATGGACAGCTCTGAATATAATGTGTAGTATTATGTAGATTTTCTTGAAATTGAAAATTATTGTCTCATATTTTGAATCCTTTTGTTCAGTGAGCAAGACATTTTTTTCTTTTTTCCATTTTTTATTTTATTTTAAAATAAATTTTCAAAAAAAATCTTCTCTTTTCAAAAGTGTAGATAACAATCCATACATGGCTCTTCATGTCCATGTGATATTAAGTTCAACTGATTCCATAGATGTTCATCCTGTAATGTTGGTGTCCTTCTAGACCTTTTGCTATTGTATGTGCACTAAAATTTACATGCGTGATTCAATGGCTATTTGTAGAATTGGATAGGTGTGAGTCAGTACACTCCACATCCTCCCTCCCACTTCTCACTGCTGGCAATCTCCCTGTACTGCACTTACACAACACCATTCATTCAGGACTATTGATAGCAAAGACATTATGGTAAAAACCTGTGGATTTTGAATTAACTGAGCCATTGTGCTCAAAAGACAAGCATAATAGTATGCTTTATGACATTGAGAGAAAACTACAAAGATAACAGCAATCTTCCTTAATAATTGATTCTAAGTTTCTTGAAAGGATTTTGTCTAACTGAATTTTTTTTAATCAACTTGGTGAATGATTCTACCTAAAAGGATTGTAATATGTATTTTAGAAACAGGATTATTTGAATCCTTAGGTTTTGTGTGATCCACTGCATGAGATATGGAACCATGACTAAACAAATATATATATATATATATATATATATATATATATATATGACCAAGATTCTGTGTAACACTTAAACATCTTGTCCAATAGATATCTTAAACTTAGCATGTCCCAAACTGAACCTGTCATATTTTCCCCCAAAGCATTATTTTCTCCAGCCTTCCCTATCACTATAAGGAAAAAATCTTTCTCCCAGTCTCAAAGGTGCATTACCTAGGAATGATTCAACCTAGGAATCATTTGAATTTCTTACTATCTCCCACTCCACCTCCCACTTTCACACCCACACACACACAGATCCAATATGTTGTCAAAGCTATCTGATTTTATCTCTTCAACATCTCTTGTGAACTTCCCATTTCTTCTCTCACATCACTATTACTCCAGTATAAGCCCTCATCTCGATCAACAGACTGTTGATGGTCTTCCTAATATAGTGTTTCTCCCCATTACAATTTATTCTCCATTTAGCAATTGAAGTGATTATTCTTAAAGTACAGGTCTAAAGGTTAATCCCCAAATCAAAATCTTCCTATGGCCAGGAGAAGAGAGTACCAAATTATTTTTGGCATTCAAAGCTTTCTATAATGGAGTTTTGTTCAACTATACCAGACTTGTTATATTTTACTTCTTGTCGTGTGCTCTTTGATCCAGTAACATTGGTCTCCTGGTTCTTCCATGAAAACATACATTTTATTTCTCAGATCTTGGTATTTTCTCTAGATTCTCCCCATGCTTAAAATGCTTTCCTTGTTCACTTCTTATTACTGGTTTCCTGATATTCTTTAAGTTCCAACTAAATTTCCACCTTCAAGAGGAAGCCATTTTCAACCCCTTTTAACTTCATTTCCTTCCCTCTTTTGACAACTTCATGCTTATTCTGTATATCACCTGCTTTGTACATTTTTAGTTGCATTTTGTCTTTCTCTTTAGATTCTAATCTTCTTGAGGAGAGAGTCTACCTTTTAAATCTTGCATCCTTAGGCCGTAGAAGAATACTTGATACTTGACAGGCAGTTAAGAAATGTTTAGTGATTGATTGATAGAAATCAACAAAAGACATAATATTGAACTTTAGAAATTTTGAAAGTTACCTGGGACTTATGAAAAAAATATTACAAGATTTCCTATAACATGGAATAAAACAAAAGTGAAGCAAAAGGAGAAAGCATGGTATGGTGAAAAGAGTAGTTACTTTGTTGCTAGAAAAATTTGATTCAAATACAGCATGTGATACTTACTGTCTATGTGACATTGAGTGAAGCAGTTAAGCCTTATGAACTTTAATATTTTTAATTTAATTCTTAATTTAAAATACAGAGATTAGACTAGATAACTGTTCTGCAACCTCAATTCTAGATTTAGAATCAAAAAACTTTTATAGGTCCCTTAACTGTTGGAATTTGATTTTTTTCTTTGTATGCCTAATACCCAGTTCCAATCTTTGCATATAGTTTACATTTAACAATCTTTATTAAATTGAATTGAATTAAATTCCTTGATGTTGGTCATTTAGAAAAGTAGGAAACAAACAGAATATACAATGGACTGAAGTATTATCATTAATGTCTCTTAAGAAAAGAAAAAAGGAAACAAACAGTAGAAAGCAGTGTAGAACTAATTAAACAACATAGGCAGCAACACATAAGAGAGAACATTGAGGACATATTTGAATCTATTTTTAGAAAACTACATATTTGTATAGTGACAGATTTTATTCCTGGGGCACATAGTTTGTGGTAAATCAGGTTACATATATCAATGAAATTTAAACAAAAACCTCTACTTGACAGAAACACCAAAATTTTATAGTTTTGAAGTCTTAAAGCACGCACAATTCCCTCTATATGTTCCAAACAAGCTTCACTGAGAAGATATTCTGATATATTGGGGATTTAGGTTAGCGCTAGATTGTTACATAGATAGCATCTTTTAGCAGAAAGGAATATTCACAATTATTAATTTTTTTGAGGAGAATTAGGTTCTGAAAGTGAAAAGGGACATACCCAATTCTATCTTGTGGTTAAGGTCTCTATATAAATGCAAACTGCTGCATTCCTATTAATATTGAAAAATATATTTAAACTATCACATTCTAAAGTACATTGCAAATTTAGAAACAAAGTTAAAATTCTATTTTACTGAAAACATAATAATAGAATGCCATAAATATTCCTGCATATGTATAATGGTTATATTAGGGATAATGGAAATTATAAACAAGCCTATGGAAGAGTTACTTCATGTACTCTATCTTGAAGGATATATTTAAAAAAAAAAACAGATTAATGCATGCCTACATTTTGTACACTTAAAACAACTGTTCAAGCTTTGCTCATTCCTACTTCATACATTGGAGTGATTAATTTATTTAAGAACTCTAGACTCTTTCAAATTATTAAGATACAATATGTAAAATTAAAAGAGTCAAGGGATAGTCTTCTATAAAATAGAAAAGAAGACAAAGACTTTTTATAATTTAATTTGGAAAGGGAAGATTGGGGAAACAAAACAGAAAGTGTTACATATTTTTCCACTTAATCCTCTTTTAAGTGTCCTCCTTTCTTGACCTTTGCAAAACTTTCTGTTCCAAATTTTTCCCTTCTTTCCACCCCCCCACCTAGATGACAGGTAGTACAACACATGTTAAATATGTTAAATATGTGTTAATCCAATATATGTATACATATTTATACAGTTATCTTGCTGCACAAGAAAAAAATAGATCTAGAAACGAAAAAAAAAACCCAAGAATGAAAACAAAATGCAAGCAAATATCAATAGAAAGCATAAAAATGATATGTTGTAGTCCACACTCAGTTCCCACAGGCCTCTCTCTGGCATGTGTTGATTTACATTTACTCTCCTTAGTTCTTTTTTGGATGCAGATGGAATTTTCTGTCCAAAGTCTACTGGAATTGCTTTGGATCACTAAATTATCAAGAATACCCAAGTGTTTCATAATTCATTATTGTACATTTTTGCCCTTACAGTGTGCAATGCATCCCTAATTCTGCTTGTTTTTCTCACCATCAGTTCATGTAAATCACTTCAGACCTTTCTATAATCAGCTTGTTCATCATTTTTTATTAACAATACCACTCCATTACTTTCACATAGCACAATTTGTTCAGCCAATTCCCAGGTGATGAGCATCCACTCATTTTTCAAATCTTTGCTACCACAAAAAGAACTTTTATAAGCATTTTGTACAAGTGGGTCCTTTTCCCTCCTTTATGATTTACTTGTGATACAGAAACAGCAATGGTACTGCTGAGTCAAAGGATAGGCATAGTTTGATATCTCTTGCTCTCGAGAATGATTAGAGCAGTTCACAACTCCTCTAACAAGGCATTAGTGCCCCAGTTTTCCCACATCCCTTCTATTATTTGTCATCATATTTTCTTGTTATCTTAGCCAATCAGAGAAATGTGAGATGATACCTAAGAATTGTTTTAATGTCCATTTCTCAAATCAATAGTAGAACATTTTTTTCATATAATAATAAATGGCTTTAATTAAGTCATCTGAAAATTGTCTGATAATACCCTTTCACCATTTATCAATTGGGGAATGACTTGTATTCTTACAAATTTGACACAATTCTTTATATATAATTTTAGAAATGGAATCTTTTATCAGAAATACTGACTGAAAAGATTTTTCCACCTTTGTACTTTCTTTTTTTTAATCTTGTTCCTATTGGTTTTGTTTGTGTAAAACCTTTTTAATTTATTGTAAAAAAGCTGTCCATCTTCATGCCATTTTCACTTCTTTATTCTGTTGGTAGGGATGGTTAGATCAGGTGCAGACTGAAGGCAGCCAGCAGGAGTGCAGTAGGCAGTGAGAACACTTAGTTGAAGTTCCTGATATTATAACTAGGGAGACAGCTAAAAACATTTTTTTGAATATTTTTTTCTTTTGGAGAGATTTGAGAAGCAATGAGAGTTGAAGAAAATGTTTAGTTATTTATTTTATTGGTCACATCACTCATACCAATAAAGACATAGGTTCATTTACAACCAATCCTCTCTTCCAAAGCCCCAAAAATCATACCAAGGGCATTTTTTAAAAGGTTTGTTAGAAGCTAAATAGAGGCTAAATATACAAAGCACAATAGAGAAGTAAGAAAATAAAATTGAGCAAATTGAAAGTGTCAGAAACAAATTTAACTGAAGGCTGATTAATAAATTGAACCAAGTCTTTGGGTCAAAGAAGTACATGCATTATAAAAAGTGAAAATTGAGATAATTTAAGTGATATTACTTATATATAAAAGAATAAAAAAGAAGCATTAAGATAATAGCAACTAATCATCTAACAAACAAACTATATAATATTTTTAAATATACCTACAATTCTATATATTTTAGAGGGAAAATCAGCAATTTTAAGATTTGTCCTAAGAAGAAAAAAAGATAATTAAAAATTTTATTTATATAATCTGCATAGTTATATATGTGTTCATATGTATATAATTCTTTAGGAAAGAATGCTGCTCTTTTTACTTTTTTATATTTTTTCAGCCCAAAGAAATAGAATTATTATATTACATGCAGACGGGGAAATAACAACAATAACAACAACAAAACTATTGATCTCATAGAGATAACTTCACAAAGGAGCATTTCATTAAAGCAAATTTGCCCCCAAATAAGAAATATGTTAAGGAAGCCATTTCTTAACTTTCAGAAAAGAAATCCTGTGCCTAGTACAGTTCAGAGAGAGAGGGCAAAAAAAAAAAGCTTTTGACTTTTAAGATTCTCAGTTTTTTCTCCTTATTGGGCAAGAAATAATATTTTCCACTGATCTGACATATAGTAAAGAAACATGACTGGAAATTTGCAGGTATCTAATTTACTATAAGGCCCTAAAGGCAATTAGCTAGAAATGTATTCAGTGGAAGAAGAATATATGTAATCTTTAAGATGTGTCATTTCTAAAAAGGCTGAGGTTATCCTATCTTAAAGTCTGATTTTTTAAAGTGTTAAAAGAGTCTTTTGTTCTTCACTCTCTGCTACAAGACCTGTAATGACTTGGAGCATCAGAAAAAAAAGCAATCTAGGGTTTTATCTAGATTAATCACTGTGGATAAGCTACTTCATACCAGTATTTTCTTATATTCTTACTTAAATATTTTGATATAATGTTAAATATTTTAAATGTTTTGTTCTGATTTTTCAGTTTATACCGGATACGTGCCTAGAGTATTCAAGGAGAAATCACAGTCCAAAATATGAAAATGTCATATATTATATAAATATCTTCTTCAATAAATGTATTTTAAAATCATTTTTCTTTCTCTTTTGATTTATGCCTGTGTCTTTAAGATTGAAGGAACTATGATATTCCCTCTTTCTCTCTTTACTTAATCTCAACATTCCCAGAATTAGGTATCTGACAATGTGGTTGTCTCAGTGAATATATGAGAGTGAGGGCAATCTGCAGCAGGAAGAGAGTGCTACTAGGTTTCTTGGCCTTTGGAAAGTTTGTAAATTTCACAAGAGTTGAATGTTACCACATGATTCAAGATACAGTTTTTTTACTCACATATTTAATTATAAAAGTTAATCTTTGACTGTCACTGCTAACATAATATTCATAAAGGTGATACAGTTTGACTTTTTTTGAGAAAGAACAACTAATCTTTGATCTTAAAATAAAGACTGCTAAACAGAAAATTGTACATATATTGTGGGTTGGTGGGTTTTTCTTAAGTTGAGCATAGTAGAATCCTTCAATGACCACATTTCATCTTTATTATGTATGGAATAATAATGAGTTTTCTAAAACATTACATCCTGGTAAACTGGCCTAACAATACTTTAATAGAGGGTTACCATTCAAGAAAACAGTGGGGTACTTGGAAGCAAAGACGAAGACAACAAATAACTAGTAGACAAAGATAAAGAAAAGACAAATTATAAGGTTGCATAGATGGATTTCAAATCCAAGTTAACTTGAGAATGCCTTGAGGCTTTTTTGGGGGGGATTAGTAAATTTAATGAATTCTCAGTAAATGAATGGTAAGAAAAGAGTATATATGTGCATGTTAGTGAACCATCTGTTCAGTGAATGAACCGATGAAAATAGAATTTTTTTGTGTGTGTTTACTGACAAAGTAGCTAGTATCTGCAGAAATTTGGCATAAACATACATGCTACTAATGTCTCTTGTAGAATTTAGTAAACATTGTGATGATTCTATATTATTCCTTGTTGCATTATGTATGTAATTATAGGTTATAGAGGGTTAATTTATTTCACTATAAGCTCTAGAGGACCTTATTAAGCAAGAAAGTCTTCTAGTAGGGCCTTGTAAATAAAACCAAAGAGTAGAAATAAATTGTAAGATGGCAGATTAGTTACTTCGTACAAACCATAATAAATGTTCCAGTAAATACATTACTATTATTTCACATAGGTCTAGAAATAAAAGATCTTTCAGTGTATCAAGGATCACCTCCAATTGTCCTCATTTGTATGTTGCCACTGGACCAAGATGGCTCTGAAAGGGAAAATGAGACTGTTGACTTCTTCATTTAAATCTACTTCACTTACATATCATTGCATATTCTCTCCCTGATGTCATATGGCCCTTTTCAAGAACAAAAAACAAACAACAACAGCAACAGCAATAATCCTAATAGTAAGAAAAAGGGAAAAATTCAAGGGATAACACAATTTAAAAAGGTGATAGATAACTCATTCCCTAGTTCTTATGATATGATTTTTTTAGGAAATTCTATAAAATCAAAGGTACAAAAATCTTTTAAATGCCATATTTAATGGTTTTCCACAGGCTTCATATTTTATGAGGGTCCTTGACATTATTATCACTTCTTTTTTTCTTTTAACGCTCACCTTGAGGTATTCTGAACATTATATCTTCCTTATTATTCTCCTATTAATCTGACATCTCCCCATTCAAAGGCTAGAAATTTAACTAAATTATGCTTATTAACTTTGGATATATCTTTAGGAACTAACCATTCTCTGGGGGTTTACACCTACATGGTGATGATTTCCAAATCTCCTTATCCAGCCCTAATGTCTTTGCTTATCTCGAATCAGGAATTGCCTATTAGGCACCTCAAACAGGATTGTTCTAGATTTTTACTTTTTAATTTTTTTATTTTATAATTTTAGATTTTTTTTGACAGTATATATGCATGAGTAATTTTTAAAATAACATTATCCCTTGTATTCATTTTTCTAAATTATCCCCTCCCTCCCTCTACATCCTCCCCTAGATGACAGGCAATCCCATACATTTTACATGTGTTACAATATAACATAGATGCAATATATGTGTGTAAATCCCATTTTCTTGTTGCATGTTAAGTATTAGATTCCGAAGGTGCAAGTAAACTGGGTAGATAGACAGTAGTGCTAACAATTTACATTCACTTCCCAGTGTTGCTTCTGTGGGTGTAGTTGTTTCTGTCCATCATTGATCAGCTGGAAATGAGTTGAATCTTCTTTATGTTGAAGATAGGCACTTCCATCAGAATACATCTTCATATTACATTGAAGAGTACAGCGATCTTCTGGTTCTATTCATTTCACTCAGTAGCAGTTGATGTAAGTCTCCCCAAGCCTCCTTGTATTCCTCCTGTTGGTCATTTCTTACAGAGCAATAATATTCCATAACCTTCATATACCATAATTTACCCAACCATTCTCCAATTGATGGACATCCATTCATCTTCCAGTTTCTAGCCACTACAAAAAGAGCTGCCACAAACATTTTGGCACATACAGGTCCCTTTCCCCTCCTCAGTATTTCTTTGGGATATAAGCCCAATAGCAGCAATGCTGGATCAAAGGATATGCACAGTTTGATAACTTTTTGGGCATAGTTCCAAATTGCTCTCCAGAATAGCTGGATTCTTTCACAACTCCACCAACAATGTATCAGTGTCCCAGGTTTCCCACATCCCCTCCAACATTCATCATTATTTGTTCCAGTCATCTTAGCCAATCTGACAGGTGTGTAGCGGTATCTCAGAGTTGTTTTAATTTGCATTTCTCTGATCAGTAGTGATTTGGAACACTCTTTCATATGAGTGGATATAATTTCAATTTCATCATCTGAGAATTGTCTGTTCATATCCTTTGACCATTTATCAATTTGAGAATGGTTCGATTTCTTATAAATTAGGGTCAGTTCTCCATATATTTTGGAAATGAGACCTTTATCAGAACCTTTAAAACCTGTAAAAATATTTTCCCAATTTGTTACTTCCCTTCTAATTTTGTTTGCATTAATGTTGTTTGTACAGAAACTTTTAAGTTTGATGTAATCACAATCTTCTATTTTGTGATGGATAATGATCTCTAGTTCTCCTCTGGTCATAAATTCCTTCCTCCTCCACAGGTCTAAGAGATAGACTATTCTCTGTTCCTCTACTTTATTTATGATCTCATTCTTTATGCCTAAATCATGCACCCATTTTGATCTTATCTTGGTATATGGGGTTAAGTGTGGATCCATATCTAATTTCTGCCATACTAATTTCCAGTTTTCCCAACAGTTTTTTCCAAATAATGAATTTTTATCCCTAATGTTGGTATCTTTGGTAATGTTGGTATCTTTGGTATCTTTGGGCTTGTCAAAGATTAGATTGCTATAGATGTACATTTTTTTTGTCCTTTGTACCTAATCTGTTCCACTGGTTGACTGTTTTATTTCTTAGCCAATAACAAATGTTTTTGGTGACTGCTGCTTTATAATATAGGTTTAGATCAGGTACAGCTAAACTACCTGCATCTGACTTTTTTTTTTTCATTAATTCCCTTGAAATTCTCGACCTTTTATAATTCCATATGAATTTTGTTGTTATTTTTTCTAGGTCATTAAAATAGTTTCTTGGGAGTCTGATTGGTATAGCATAAAATAAATAGATTAATTTGGGGAGTATTGTCATCTTTATTATATTCACTTGGCCTATCCAAGAACACTGAATGTCTTTCCAATTATTTAAATCTGACTTTATTTTTGTGGCAATATTTCATAATTTTGCTCATATAATTCCTGACTTTTCTTTGGTAGATGGATTCCCAAATATTTTATACTGTCGACATTTGTTTGGAATAGAATTTCTCTTTGTATCACTTGCTGTTGCATTTTGTTGGTGATATATAAAAATGCTGAGGAATTATGTGGATTTGTTTTGTATCTTGCAAGTTTGCTAAAATTCTGAATTATTTCTAATAGCTTTTTAGCAGAGTCTTTGGGGTTCTCTAAGTATACCATCATGTCATCTGCAAAGAGTGATAGTTCGATTTCCTCATTTGCTACTCCTTGAATCTCTTTCTCGGCTCTTATTGCTGAGGCTAGCATTTCTAGTACTATATTGAATAGTAATGGTGATAATGGGCAACTTTGTTTCATTCCTGATCTTACTGGGAAAGGTTGCAGTTTATTTCTGTTGCATATTATGCTTACTATCAGTCGTAAATATATGCTGCTGATTATTCTAAGGAATAGTCCATTTATTCCTATACTCTCAAGTGTTTTTAGTAGGAATGGATGTTGGATTTTGTCAAATGCTTTTTCTGCATCTATTGCAATGATCATATGATTTTTTTAAATATGATTATTAATATGGTCAATTACACTAATAGTTTTCCTAATATTAAACCAGCCCTGCATTCCTGGTATAAATCTTACTTGATTATAGTGTATTATCCTGGGGATGATTTTCTGTATTCTTTTTGCTAATATGTTATTTAAGCTTTTAGCATCAATATTCATTAAGGAAATTGGTCTATAGTTTTCTTTCTCAGTTTTTGATTTACCTGGTTTAGGTATCAGTACCATGTTTGTGTCATAAAAGGAGTTTGGTAGCACTCCTTCATCCCCTATTTTTTTCAAATAGTTTATATAACATAGGGGCTAATTGTTCATTAAATGTTTGGTAGAATTCATATGTAAATCCATCTGGTCCTGGGGATTTTTTCCTGGGGAGTTGATTAATAGGTTGTTCTATTTCTTTTTTTGAAATGGTACTATTTAAGCAATTTATCTCCTCCTCTGTTAATCTAGGAAGCCTATATTTTTGGAGAAAGTCATCCATTTCACTTAAGTTATCAAATTTATTGGCATAAAGTTAGGCAAAGTAATTCCTTATTATTTCTCTAATTTCCTCTTCATTGGTGGAAAGATCCCCCTTTTCATTTGTAAGACTAACAATTTGATTTTCCTCCTTCCTTTTTCTCATCAGATTTACCAAAGGTTTATCTATTTTATTGGCTTTTTCATAAAACCAACTCTTGGTTTTATTTATTAATTCAACAGTTTTTTTTTTTTTTTTTTTTTTTTTACTTTCAATATTATTGATTTCTCGATTTCTCTTTTAATTTTTGTATTTCAAGTTTGACTTATGGTTGCGGGTTTTTAATTTGGTATTTTTCTAGCTTTTTAAGTTGCAGGCCCAATTCATTAAACTTCTCTTTCTCTATTTTGTTCAAATAAGCCTCTAAAGATATAAAATTTCCCCTTATTTCCGCTTTAGCTGCATCCCACAGATTTTGGTATGATGTCTCATCATTGTCATTATCTTGGGTGAAATTATTAATTGTTTCTGTAATTTGCTGTTTCACTCAGCCATTCTTTCAGATGAGATTATTCAGTTTTCAATTACTTTTTGGTCTATTTACCCCTAACTTCTTATTGAATATAGTTTTTATTGCATTGTGATCTGAGAAGAATGCATTTATTATTTCTGCTTTCCTGCATTTAATTTTGAGAACTTTATGTCCCAATATATGGTCAATTTTTGTATAAGTTCCATGAACTGCTGAGAAGAAAGTATATTTCTTTCTATCACCATTCAGTTTTCTCCAAAAGTCTATCATACCTAGTTTTTCTAATGTTCTATTTACTTTTTTAATTTCTTTCTTATTTGTTTTGTGGTTGGATTTGTCTAAATCTGAGAGTGCAAGTATTATAGTTTTGCTGTCTATTTCTTCTTGCAACTCTCTTAACTTTTCCTTTAGAAAGTTAGATGCTATACCACTTGGTGCATATATGTTTAGTATTGATATGCCTTCATTGTTTATGCTACCTTTTAGCAGGATATAGTTTCCTTCCTTACTCTTTTTATTAGATCAACTTCTACTTTTGCTTGATCTGAGATAAGGATGGTTAGCCCTGCATTTTTGGCTTTACCTGAAGCATAATAGATTCTGCTCCAAACGTTTACCTTTACTCTGTATGTATCTCCCTGCTTTAAGTGTGTTTCCTGTGAACAACATATTGTAGTATTCTGACTTTTGATCCAGTCTGCTATCCGTCTACATTTGATGGGAGCGTTCATCCCATTCACATTTACAGTTAAAATTACTAATTCTGTATTTCTGCCATCATATTATCCCCAGATTATGCTTTTGTCCCTTGACCCCACTGAACCCCTTCCCCAATATTTAATTTATAGACCCCACTTGTGATGCACAGCCCTCCCTTTTTTAGTATTCCTCCCCCCTCCTTCCAAATCCCTTCCCTTTTCTTGTAGCCTTCCCTTATTCCCCTTTTCCTTTTGCCTTTTCCTCTCCTCCCTTTTAAGAGGTGAGAGAGAATTATCTGAAAAACAAATATGTGAATTATTTACTCTTTGAGCCTACTCTGATGAGAATAAGATTCACACAATGTTTCACCCCATCTCTAAATTCCCTCAGATGTGGTATATTTTTCTATGCCTCTTGCTCTTTTTATCACTCCTTCTGCTTTTTCTAATACTACCCCCTTCCCTTTACTACTCCCCCTTTTTTATATCAGTAAAATCAAATTATCCATCTGGACTTTCTATATATCCATAACAGAGTTATGGTTCTCAAGAGTTATATTTACCTTTCATTGTTTCTCTTCAGATTTGTGGATGTAGATCAAGTTTTTTGTTTAAGTCTGTTGTTTTTTTTTGTTTTTTTTTTTTTTTTCTTAGAAATATATGGAATTCCTCTGTTTCATTAAATGACCATCTTCTTGCATGGAAGAAAATGCTAAACTTAGCTGGATAGTTTATTCTGGGTTGCAATCCTTGATATTTTGTCTTTTGGAATATAAGGTTCCAGGCCCTTCTATATTTAATGTGGAGGCAGCCAGTTCTTGAGCGACCCCTATTGTGGCACCTTAGTATTTGAATTGCTTTTTACTAGCTGCTTGCAATATTTTTTCCTTTGTTTGGTAGTTCTGCAGCTTACCCACAATATTCTGTGGAGTTCTTTTTTATGGTCTTTTTCAGAAGCTGTTTGATGAATTCTTTCAACGGCTTTTTTCCCTTCGGTTTCTATTATCTCTGGACAGTTCACTTTGATGATTTCCTGTAAAATAGAATCTAGGCTTTTTTTTTTTTTTGGTCATAGGGAAGTCCAATGATCCTCAGATTATCTCTCCTAGTTCTATTTTCCAGGTGTATAGATTTTCCCAGTACCCAGTAAGTATTTGACATTATTCTCCAGCTTTTCATTTTGTTTTTGTTTTTGTTTTTTTTGTTTTGTTTGACTGATCCTTGGGTTCTCAATGAATTATTCATTTCTGTTTGTTCCCTCCTGATTTTTAAGGAGTTATTTTCTTCATTCACAGTTTTTAGTTCTTTTTGTATATGCCCAATTGAGTTTTTAAATGAAATATTTTGCTCTATTGAATTTTTTTTCATTTCCCTAATATTTTTAGGGAGTTATTTTCTTTTTCCAATTTAGAAATCCTAATTTCTTGAGAATTTTTTATCTTTTCCAATTCATAAATCCTACTTTCCTGTGATTTGTTTTTAACATTTTCTAATTCACAAATTTTGTTTCCCTTTATCTCCTGTGAATTCTTTATTTTTTCCAACTCAAATTTCAGAACGATGTTATTCTCTATCATAGTTTCTCTTTCCTTTCCCCATTTTTCTTCAAACTCCCTTAGCTTTTTTGTAGTCTCTGTTAGGAGATAGTTATGTGATGGGGGCCAGGTATCATTCTCCTTTAGACTGTTATCTGCTGACTCTCTGCTATTAACTTACTTGGGGTTTGATACCTGCTCTTTCTCTGTGTAGAAGGAATCAATGGTTCTCTTCAGCTTTTTACTCGTGGTTAAAAATCTTTTGGGGTCTGCCCTTGGGATAAGAAGTTTATTTATTTATTTCTTTACCAGATTCCTCCCAGACCATATGGATGCAGCGGCTCCTGTGTTTGAACTAAGAGATAGCTCTGGGAGTGAGTTCCCCCTCCCCCTCCCTGGAAGTGCCTCAGAGTTGATTAGTAAGACTGCGCTGTGAGGGTTGCCCATTGAAGGACCCCACTATATGTCCTAGCGACTTCCCTGAGGTTTAAGACTGAGCAGTAATCGCAATACAAAGCCCAGCCAATGCATCACATGGGGCGTGGATATCAGCAGCTGATGTGAAAAGCCCCTGAGCTCAAACTGGAAGTGTCTGCCCAGAAAATGTGGTCCCTATTTCAAAGGTTCCGCTTCTCTGGGACTTCTGCTGCTGAATTCTACACCTTCTGCCAATCCTGGCCCTATGTGGATTAGATGTTGCCTCAGGCTGTGCCCGTGCTGTTCAGGCTCTTAACTACCCAAAGGTGAAGCCCCAGACAGCAGAAAGCGACTGCCCAGTCTTGCCGAGATCTGTTAGGTCACTTCCAGATTGGGGTTGTTCTAGTATCTGGCTTTATATTTTAAAGTGGCTTGATTTCTCTTCTGAACTGCTGTTTTATAAGCAGAGAAGAGCTAACAGCCTGTGCCAGATTCCTCTATCTCAGTGGCTTCTCTGATCCCAGAGTTCTCCCCAGCCTAATCGACACAGTGTGCTAGCACCTAACTGTCTGTGCTGGCCTTTTTTCTTCCTCCCCTTGGAACTGACCTTTTCTGTTGAAACTCCAGATTCTCTTCAGCTGGTAAGTCGTGCTTCCAATCCTTGGGATTTCTATCAGTCCAGCGTTATTTTGTGAGGCTGATTTAACTAATTGGTAATGAGGGAAATAGGAAGCTTACAAATTCGAGTGTATCTTCTCCACCATCTTGGCTCTACCCCCCCTACCCCCACCCCCACTCTAGATTTTTAAACTCTGGATATTGAAAAATTTTCTGAATGTCAAAGATTTTGCTCATTTCACTTAGCAACAGTTCATGTAAGTCTTTCCAAGCCTTTCTATATTCATCCTGCTGGTCAATTCTTACATAACAATAACATTCCATAATATTCTTATACCTCAATTTACCCAATCATTCTCTAATTGATCGGCATCCATTCAATTTCCAGTTTCTAGCCACTACAAAAAAGAATGACACAAACATTTTGGCACATACAGGTCCCTTTCCATTCTTTAAAATCTCTTTGGAATATAAGCCCATTAGTAATCCTGATGGATCAAAGGGTATGCACAGTTTGATAACTTTTTGAGTGTAGTTCCAAATTGTTCTCCAAAATGATTGGATCCATTCACAACTCCACCAGCAATGCATCAGTGTCCCCATTTTCCTGCATCATCTCCAAAATTCAACATTATCTTTTCTTGTCATGTTAGCCAATATGACAGGTAGGTACTGGTATCTCAGAGTTGTCTTAATTTGCATTTCACTCATCAATAGTGATTTGGAACATCCTTTCATGTGAGTAGAAATAGTTTCAATTTCATCATCTGAAAATTGTCTGTTCATATCTTTTGGCCATGTTTCAATTGGAGAATGGCTTGATTTTTTGTAAATTAGAGTCAATTTTCTCTATATTTTGGAAATGAAGTCTTTATCAGAACCTTTAAGTGTAAAACTGTTTTCCCAGTTTATTACTTCCCTTCTAATCTCATTTGTATTAATTTTGTTAAAAGCTTTTTAACTTGTTATAAATTTTAAAATTTTCTATTTTTTTTTATCAATAATGATCTCTAGTTCTTCTTTGATCACAAATTACTTTCTCCTCCACAAGTCTGACAGGTAAACTATCCTATGTTCCTCCGATTTATTTCTAATCTTGTTCTTTATGCATACATCATGAACCCATTTTGATCTTATCTTAAGTGTGATCTGATTTTAAGTGTAATCTTATTTTTCCCATACTAATTTAAATTTTCCCAGAATTTTTTTTTTTTCCCAAACAGTGAATTCTTATCCCAAAAGTTGGGATCTTTGGGTTTGTCAAACACTAGATTCCCATAGTTATTGACTATTTTTTCTTGTGAGCCTAACCTATTCCACTGATCAACTAATCTATTTCCTAGCCAACACCGAACTGTTTTGGTGACTGCTACATTATAATATAGTTTTAGATCAGGTACAACTAGGCCGCCTTCATTTGATTTTTTTTTTTTTTTCCATTAGTTCCCTTGAAATTCTTGAAGTTTTGTTCTTTCATAAGAATTTTTGCTGTTATTTTTTCTAGGTCATTAAAATAGTTTCTCGAGAGTCTAATTGATATGGCACTAAATAAATAGATTAGTTTATTTTCATTTGGTATTTTCATTTTTATTATAAAGGCTTAGACTATCGAAGAGCACTTAATCTTTTTTTGTGTGTGTGACTTTATTTGTGTGGAAAGTATTTTGTACTTTTGCTTTCCTTTGGGCAGATAGATTCCCAAATATTTTATGCTATTGACAATTATTTTAAATGGAATTTCTCTTTTTATCTCTTGCTATGGATTTTGCTGGTGAGGTATAAAAATGCTGAGCATTTATGTGGATTTGTTTTGTATCCTGCAACTATGCTAAAGTTGTGGATTATTTCTAATAGCTTTTTAGTAGAATATCTGGAGATCTTTAAGTATCATCATATCATCTGCAAAGAGTTATCATTTGATTTCCTGCTCTAATTCCTTTAAGCTCTTTCTCAACTTTTATTGCCAACGCTAGCATTTCTAATACAATATTGAATAGTAATGGTGATAGTGGGAAACTTTGTTTCACTCCTGATCTTATTGGGAACATTTCAGTTTATCCCCATTACATATGATGCTTAACTGATGGTTTTAAATAGATGCTCCTAACTATTTTTTAAGGAAAACCCCATTTATTCCTATAATCTCAAGTGTTTTTAATAGAAATGGATGTTGAATTTTATCAAATGCTTTTTCTGCATCTATTGAGATAATCATAGTTTTTTTTTAATTAATTTGCTTGAATGTTGATATAATCAATTATATCAATAGATTTCCTAATATTGAAAAACCTCTGCATTTTTGGTATAAATCCTACTTGGTCATAGTGTATTATCCTGGGGATGATTTTCTGTAATCTTTTAGCTAATATTTTATTTAAGATTTTTGCATCAATATTCATTAGGGAGATTGATCTATAATTTTCTTTCTCTGTTTTCTCTGGTTTAGGTATCAGTTCCATGTCTGTGTCATAAAAGGAATTTGGTTAGACTCCTTAAATCCCTATTTTTTTCAAATAGTTTATATAACAATGGGTCAAATTGTTCTTTCAATCTCAAAATGGGCAAAAAAGTTAAATCAAGCTGTAACTATAGATAGATTCCATATGGATAGGAAGAAGACCTCAAACCTTAAGGAGGCTAAAAACAGGATTTTTTTTCTTAGGAAGTTGATTAATACCTTTTCTATTTCTTTTCTTTTCTTTTCTTTTTTTAATGGAACTGTTTAACCAATTTACTACTTCTGTTATTCTGGGCAAGCTATATTGTTGAAGGTATTCTTCCATTTCATTTAAGTTATCGAATTTATTGGCATAAAGTTGAACAAAGTAACTCCAAATTATTGCTCTAATTTCCTATTCAATAGTGGCAAGTTCTCCCTTTTCATTTTTCAGATTAGCAATTTGATTTTCCTCTCCTTTTTTTAATCAAATTTACTAAGAGTTTATCTATTTTTTTCATAGAACCAACTTAGTTTTATTTATTAATTCAATAGCTGTTTTCTTTTTTACCTTCAATTTTACTAATATATTCTTTTATTTTTAGAACTTCAATTTTAGTATTTAGTGGGGGTCTTTAATGTAATCTTTTTTTAGTTCCAAGCCCAATTCATTGATCTTGTTTTTCTCTATTTTATGCAAGTATGCCTCTAGAGATAAAAAAAAAAAATTCCCCTTAATACCTCTTTGGCCTCTTTGGATGCATGCCACACATTTTAGTATGATGTCTCATTATTGTTATTTTCTAGGTGAAATTATTAATTGTGTCTATGATTTGCTGTTTCACCTAATCATTCTTTAGGATGAGAATATTTAGTTTCCAATTATTTTTGATCTATTTTCCCCTGGCTTTTTATTGAATATAATTTTTATTGCTGCACAACCTGAAAAGGATGCATTTACTATTTCTGCCTTTCTGCATTTGAATTTGAGTTTTTTATTTCCTAATATATGGTCAATTTTTGTATAGTTTCCATGAACTGCTGAGAAGAAAGTGTACTCCTTTCTGTCTCCATTTAGTTTTCTCCAAAGATCCATCATACTGAATTTTTCTAATATTCTCTTTACTGCTTTGACTTCTTTCTTATTCATTTTGTGCTTTGATTTACCTAATTCTGAGAGTGCATGGTTGAGATCTCCCACTATTGTAATTTTGCTGTCTATTTCTTTTTGCAGCTCTCTCAATTTCCTTTTTAAGAATTTTGATGCATATATGTTTAATATTCATATTGCTTCATTATCTATGCTACCCTTCAGCAAGATATAGTGCCCTTCCTTATCTCTTTTAATTAGATCAATTTTTGCTTTTGGTTGATCTGAGATCAGAATGGCTATCCCTGCTTTTTTTACTTTGCCTGAAGCATAGTAGATTCTGCTCCAGCCTTTTACCTTTACTCTCTATGTATGGCCTTGCTTTAAGTGTATCGTCTATAAACAACTTATTGTAGGATTCTGGCTTTTGATTAGTCTGCTTTCTGCCCCCGCTTTATGGGGGAGTTTACCTCATTTTCATTTATGGTTAAAATTACTAATTCTGTATTTCCTGACATCTTGTTATCCCTAGCTTATGCTTTTGTCTCTCCTTTCTCCCTTATTCCCCTCCCAATTATTAAACTTGTGAGCCTCCCTTTTAAGGATCACTTCCCCCACCTTAGAGTTCCTCCCCTTTTCTTACCCCTTTTCCTCACAATTCTGTATTCCATTCTACTTAGCATACTCCTTCCTTTTTCAGTTTTCAATGAGGTAAGAAAAATTTCTCAGTAAATCAAATATGTCTTATATTTTTCTCTTTAAGCCAGTTCTGATGAGAGTAAGATACACATTATATTCATCCTCCTCCCTTCTTTCCCTCAGATATATTAAGTTTCCTTTGCCTCTTTGTGAGATGTAGTTACTTTACCCTTTTTCTGGTATAATTTCCTTTCCACCTCTAGTTTCTGTTTTATATTATCATAGTTAAACCACCTTATACATGTATTTTTATGTAAACTCATAGCAGAAATATAGTTCCCAAAATTTATTTTTACTTTTTATGTTTCTCTTGAATTCTATATTTGGAAATCAAATTTTTTTTTTTTTTAGTTCTGTTTTTCTCATCAGAAATAGATGAAATTCACCTATTTCAATGAATGTCCATCTTCTTCCCTGGAAAATAATGCTCGTTTTGGCTAGGAAAGTTATTTTTGGCTGCCTACCAAGTTCGTTATTCTTTCAAAATATCAGATTCTAGTCCCTTTGATCCTTTAATGTAGATGCTGCAAAATCCTAAGTAATCCTTATTGTGGCTCCTCTGTATTTGATTTTTTTTTCATAGCTGTTTGTAGTAATTTTTTCCTTGGTCTGATAGTTCTTGAATTTAACTACAATATTTCTTGGAGTTTTGATTTTGGAATCTCTTCAGTAGGTGATCAATTAATTCTTTCAACATCTATTTTACCCTCTATTTCTATAATGTCTGGACATTTCTCTTTGATGATTTCCTGAAAAATAGTGCCTAGGTCTTTTTTTATCATAATTTTCAGAAAGTCCAATAATTCTTAGAGTATCTCTCCTAGATCTATTTTCCAGGTCTGTTGTTTTGCCAAGTAGATATTTAACATATTTTTCTATTTTTTTTCATTTTTTTGTTTTTGCTTGACTGATTCTTGGTGTTTCCTCAAGTCATTCTTTCCATTTCTTTAATTCTTATTTTTAATTATTTTCTTCATTTACTTTTTTATTTCTTTTTGTAATTGTCTAATTTATTTTTTAACTTATTTATTCTATGGAATTTTGTTCTATTTCACCAATTTTATTTTTTACAGAGCTATTTTCTTTTTCCATTTCACTAATTCTGTTCTCCTTGGAATTGTTTACCTTTTTCCAATTCACTAATACTCTTTTTTAAGGATTTGATTTCTTTATCCACTCTATCTTTAAATGAGTGGGATGACTTATTCAGACCCTCTTGCCAATCTTCCCTTTCCTTTCCCCAATTTTTTTCTAGCTCTATTGTAAGAAACTTTTTAGTTTTTTTCTATGACAGTCTTGTGTGCTGGTGACCAGATCATATTCCCCTTTGGGGTTTCATATGGAGACACTGTTTTTAGTCTCCTGAAGGTTTGACGTAATGGTCCTCAAACTTTTTAAAATAGGGAGCCAGTTCCCTGTCCCTCAGACTTTGGGAAGGCCAGGCTATAGTAAAAACAAAACCTCACACTCTGTCTCCACCCCTCAGTCCACCCCTCACTCCACCCCATAACCGGTGGGCCACATAAACGGTCTCAGTAGGCTGCATCTGGCCTGTGGGACGTAGTTTGAGAATCCCTGGCTTTGAAGTCTGCTTTCTATCCATATATAAGCTACCTGTAGTTAGAGTATGCTTTGATTTTTTACTCATTTTGACAAAAAAGAAACAAACTAAAAAAAGTAAATGTGGTCTGCTTTTTGGGCAATATGGTATTAACAAGCTTCCTCTACAGACTACAGGAGAAAGCAGTGAAGCAGCAGTTGATAAGCAAAGGTTGTGCTGCCTGCACAGTGTTTGAGCATTGAAATTCTGAGAGTGTGCTGAGTCACTCCTGGTGCTGAGTGGGTGTGGCCAGGTCCTGAGAGATTCTAGGGGTTACAATCTTTACCACCTATGTTTGTAGCTTCTCTACTGATCCACTGGCTTGCTGCCACTGAAAAGTAGACACATTGCAGTAAATTTCTCCCTGCAAATTTTCAGCCAGCTGAGACTAAACCCTTCCCCCCTCCAGTCTGCTCAGCTTGAGCTGCTTTCTGTGCCCTCATTGCATATCTGTAGTCTGTGCTTGGTCTACTTTTCCACACCCACAAGCAAAACCAGACCTTTTCTGGAGAATTTTGAGGATATCTTCT
Organism: Sminthopsis crassicaudata; assembly: GCF_048593235.1. Classification (NCBI taxonomy): domain Eukaryota; kingdom Metazoa; phylum Chordata; class Mammalia; order Dasyuromorphia; family Dasyuridae; genus Sminthopsis; species Sminthopsis crassicaudata. The sequence continues at coordinate 312,517,001 of NC_133617.1, read as the reverse complement.
GTTGGTAATGTGTTATCTTCCAAATATTTATGTTTTTTTCAGTCAAGCACTAATTCCAAGGCCATATCATGAAAAAAGTAGTCTGAGGGCAAGGAAGAGCTTAGATAGATGTGTGCATCCTCTCTGCCACCTTGGCTCTAGCCCCTAAACAAATATTTATTTAGTGATTGTGTATGTATCTTACTAGCCATCTTTATAACCATGTTAATTAGCCAAGGAAGATGAAAATTCACTGCAACTTGTCTCCTAAAAGATGATTAAATGGTCATATCTAAGTTGCCTGATATTTGTTAAAAAAAGAAAAGCCTGAAGCCACAAAGCCACCAAATGAATTATGATAAATTATAAAGAGGAAATTATTTACCACAAGAAAATACAGGAGAAAAAAAAGAAATTCAAATAAGAAGGGGAGGGCAGGAAAATAATCAATACATGTTGCAAAGAATGAAGGGAATCAGGATAAATCCCTAGAGAAAAGAATAATACTACAATGATTAATATTGCAGACATGGTAATAGAAAAAGCACAAGAACTTCTAAAGTGTTTTAGAAGTTCAATAAAATAATTAAAGAAAGGAAGAAGTATGGGAATTATGACTTAATGAAATAAGACTAATAAGAAAACCTTTTTCATTTTTTAGTACAAATGTTGAGAAACTTCTTAAAGTATGTAGACTCTGAAAAACAAATAGGAAGATTTGGAACTCAACATTAAAGACTAGAATGAAAAAAGAAAAATCAGAATTGATTTTAAAGATGGTAGAGTAAAAAAAAATGAAGTTTCTATCAAAAGATTTGAATTTGGTATTTACCAAAAAAAAATCTTTTTTTTTCAGCAATATGGAGGAGATCAGGAGGCTAAATTTCAGCAGAGTGAAGCAAGAGGTTTTAGAGTTTGGGCTGGTTTGGTAATGGGCAACAAGGGCAGCTATAATACATTTGTTTACTTAGGCCAATGGTTTCATAAACTGGGAGAGTTAACTGAATATGTTCTATTTTCAATTTTTTTCATATTCTTTATAGGGTTAATAAAATAGTTGTATCTCTGACAGTGAACTTGTATGGGGATTAAACTGGCTTGGTTTTGTAAGGATGAATTATCGACAGTCTCTACTGTGATGGTTCAGTAGAGTTCATAATCTTAAATTGGGTTCTGATTGTCTAACTAAACCACAATTTCTTTTGAATTTTTCTTCATAAGACTTACAATCTAACCTCTTAAGTGTTATCAATACCAAGAAAGAGTCACTTTTTTTCATCTTTCCCAATTTGGCAACTGCCTAACAGATTAGCTACTGAAGTGTGACCATTAGATGAGCTTCTTTAATGTGAAACAGACCCAAATCATGTTTCTTTACTTTATCTGAGCTCAATTCCAGTCAGCTCATTTAGGTGTTAGAATTTAGGAAGACAGTGGCTCTCTAGGCTTAGCATTTCCTTAATATTATTCAAAGAGATAAGTATATAGATAATAATATTGCATAACTACACAGAGCTAACCCAGAATGACCTGATTTTTTTTCCTCTCCTCACTATGATAATTGTTCTGAATTTAAAGAGTGGTTGAGGCTTTTGTTACATCTATTTTCTTCTTCTTCTTCTTCTTCTTCTTCTTCTTCTTCTTCTTCTTCTTCTTCTTCTTCTTCTTCTTCTTCTTCTTCTTCTTCTTCTTCTTCTTCTTCTTCTTCTTCTTCTTCTTTTCCTTTATGAATGCTAGTGGTGGTTTTATTGTTGTTTACTTGATTTATATGATGTTCCTTCTGGATATTTGAGCTTCTTTTAACATCTAAAACAAAGTCCAGATTATTTGAGACTAGATAAAACCTTTGCTTTGGTGATTGAGATCATGGAGTAGAGTGAGTAAAATATTTTCTGCTCAGGTCTTGAGTTATAAAGTGTAAGGAGCCTTTAAATGGGCTGCACCACAGCGCATCATTGAGACCCGGAAGTAATTTCTGTGGATATTAGGACTGCCCTTGGGCGGGATCCTGGCCATATTGAGATAGCTTCATAATGGGTGACTCTGTCGCTGATTGGCTGTGTGTGTGACCTCACAGGCCCTATGTAAGCCCACTGCAGGCAGCAGGCGGTCTCTTTAACCTGGCGTTCTTCACCTTGGCTTCCCAGCCTGGGTGGCCAAGCCAAGATGGATAGCCAAAAGAGGTAAGGGTTTTGGTAGTGAACACATGGGTCTTCTGACCAGGTGTTCACTCGGGAACCAACAAGTCAGGGCATCAGTTAGGGCATTATGTGAGTAGGTATAATAAAGGCTTTTAAGATTACACGTGGTTGTTCTTGAGTGCGCTACCGGTTATTAAGCTAGTAATTGTAACTGCCAGGAGAGCACGTTACAATAAAGAATTTCCTTAGTTTCTCAAACTCTTTAGAGATCTAGAAGCTAGTGATTATTCCATTGTCAGTTTCAAAGGATGATGGGTCTCATCCAGACTTTTGAGGTGAGGGGTATACAATTCCAAGGAGAGGGAAATTCTTTCTCAATACTAAGGAGTTATCCACTACCTCTCTGAAAGTTCTGTTCTATAAGCAACTTGTGTTTGGACACTTTAGATGTACAAAGTAAGAGAAAAGTAGTTCAATCCCATAATTTAATATAGAAGGCTAGATTTCTCAGGAATATTTCTGACTCTGATATTGCTGGAATTATGTTTCACAGATAATTCTGCCCTCCTAAATTTAAACTGTATCTGACATTAGATTTGGGGGGATAGAGATCATGAATTTGGGGGCCTTAGTCACCTAGTAAAACTAATAGACACCTCTCCCTGCTTAGCTGCTTGTTGGTATGACTAACTGCAGCTGTTAGAAAAGGAATATAGTCCCCATTTCTTAAAACAGATATCTGATATCTTTGTGTGTTCAAGGAAATTTTCAGCAGTTTAGTTAAAACTATTCTCCTAATTAGGATGATTTTTTTCAACATTTGAATGAAATGCTAAATTTAAGTTAGAGATAAGTGAATATAAAAATCTATGTTCCCTCATTCAAATACAAGAACCTAACCAATATTTTCGTCTAACTCTTGGGGATCTGTGAACCCTAAGTTAAAAATTCCCATCCTAGAGGGAGACTCAAATTTAATAATCAGACTGAAATTGTTGTACTAAGAGTCAGGCTCCAGTTTCTGTTTTAAATGTACTGGAATAACATAATATGGACAAGGTGCTTGTACTTTCCAATTAGGACAGCTTGTAAGTATGAGATTTGGTCTCCATTTGCATTCATCTTTGTTTATCCCATGCTTCCTTAAAAACAAACAAACAAACAAGCAAAAAAAAAAATTAAATAGACTTTTTATATTACCACAAGCAAGTTAATTACCCTTACTGGAGCTTCATTTTCCTCTTCTAAAATCAAGCAGCTAGACAAAATTATCCCTGAGGCCATGGTCAGCATCAATGTGGTATTTTGAGGATTTGGGTTTTAATATTTCCAAGACTTCTTTCAACTTTTTTTCTTCTTTTTTTTATAGAAACCTCCATTTACTATAAGGATTACTGCCATCTCACCCTCTACTCCTTCCTCCATCCTCAGGACCAAGATTCTAGAATGCAGAGTATAAAAAAGAAAAAAAAAAATGATACCACTTATTAAAATAATTTACACAGAAACTACCTCCTAATGTAGAAGATAGATACCAATCAGTGGACTAATCACCTTTCCCTTAATAGAGTGATCCCCAACCCATCCTCTTCAGTTTAGTGAACCTTTCATACCATTTCATAATACTGGTTTTAGTCATGGTTCAAGTACAAAAAAATCCTTAGTGATTATCAACCTTTGAACATTAGTTCGGAATAACTTTCTGAGCAGCCATGTCACACTTTTGGTCCATATACATGACTGAGCTATGATCACTTGCAGTGGTTGGAGCTCAGCTGGCAGACAGTACTCTTGAGATCAGAGAGACAGGTTAAAAGCAGCCACACATGAAAACCCACTAGAATCGCAATCATTTCTCAACAGTGCCTGCAGGGAAGCAATGAAGGGTGCTCGTTCCATATACAGTTAAACAACTGTTGTCAAAGGAATGTGAATTGTGAGAGAACATTACCAATGCTTTTGCATGAAATTTTGTTCTAACACTAAAATATTCAGAAAAGCACATTAAAAAAAAAAAAAAAACCTTGCTGTTTTGGAAGGGGAAGCACCAGCAGGCTATAAATGCTAAACTTTAAGGCTTCTCAGCAGTAAGAACTTGCTTCACAGTTAATGAAGCATTTGCTAAGGCGCTTAGTCACTTGGATAACAATAAGTTAATTGAGAGGAAAAGCCAATCAGAGAAAGAGGCTACCCACTGTTTTTTCTTCATTACTCTGTGTTAATCCGGAGGAGGAAAAATTCAAGTACAGGTCAAAGGAAAAAGCAATGCAACAATTTACCTGAACTATTTATATAGCAAAAGCAGAACAACAGCTGATAAAGAGAGAAAATGGATCATAAAGAAAGTGTGCTTAGAGGAAGTTCAGCAGATAAAAATAAACCTTTGCTAGGTAGCCAACTTATAGTTCATTTTGCATCTAATGAGAAGGACCCAACAAAAGCTCTTCCCTGTAAGATTTTTGTGCCATGAGATTTTTTTTTAAATATCAAGTTGAAAATTTAAAATGAAGAAGTACCACTTGAGTTTATTGAATTTTGAATTTTTAAATTTGTATAACCTATAATTTAATATACTTTTACTTCTTGTAAACATTGTTTATTATAATCGTTCTTCTGTCCATCTCCTGATGCCCTAACTATGGTACACTTTGGTTTGATAGTAGACAAGTCTTTGAGTATTATATAGGCAACTGTCTAAGATTATAAGGGACTAAGGATATTCCATTTGATGTTGATGGAGAGAATTTCTTCACAGAAAGATCTCTATTCCAAAGAACTGACAGTATTGGCCTATCCATCTCATATAGAAATAGGATAGATATTATTTTTATATAACTTTCAGTGTTGGATTTTTAAAAGAAATTTATGTTTGAAATATGGATTAGATGATAAGCTTCATTCTCTAAGCAAGTATCTTCCAGGAAAACATCCTTACTAACTAGTACTTGATGTCACTGTTCCCAGTTAGTTAGTTAACTTGAACACTGAGAAAGAAAATTATAGACCAATCTCCTCAATGAATATTGATGCTAAAATCTTAAATAAGATATTATCAAAAAGAATACAGAAAATCATCCCCAGGATAATACACTATGATCAAGTAGGATTTATACCAGGAATGCAGGGCTGGTTAAATATTAGGAAAACTATTAGTAGAATTGACCATATTAATAATCAAATTAATAAAAAACCATATGATCATCTCAATAGATGCAGAAAAAGCATTTGATAAAATCCAACATCCATTCCTACTAAAAACACTTGAGAGTATAGGAATAAATGGACTATTCCTTAGAATAATCAGCAGCATATATTTACGACTGTCAGTAAGCATAATATGCAACAGAAATAAACTGGAACCTTTCCCAGTAAGATTAGGAGTGAAACAAGGTTGCCCACTATCACCATTACTATTCAATATAGTACTAGAAACGCTAGCCTCAGCAATAAGAGCCGAGAAAGAGATTCAAGGAATTAGAGCAGGAAATGATGAAATCAAACTATCACTCTTTGCAGATGACATGATGGTATACTTAGAGAAGCCCAAAGACTCTGTTAAAAAGCTACTAGCAATAATTCAGAATTTTAGCAAACTTTCAAGATACAAAACAAATCCCCATAAATCCACAGCATTTTTATATATCACCAACAAAATGCAACAGCAAGAGATACAAAGAGAAATTCCATTCCAAACAAATGTCGACAGTATAAAATATTTGGGAATCCATCTACCAAAGAAAAGTCAGGAATTGTATGAGCAAAATTATGAAATACTTGCCACAAAAATAAAGTCAGATTTAAATAATTGGAAAGATATTCAGTGCTCTTGGATATTTCGAGTGAATATAATAAAGATGACAATAATCCCCAAACTAATCTATTTATTTAGTGCTATACCAATCAGACTCCCAAGAAACTATTTTAATGACCTAGAAAAAAATAACAACAAAATTCATATGGAAGAATAAAAGGTCGAGAATTGCAAGGGAACTAATGAAAAAAAAGTCAGATAAAGGTGGTCTAGGTTTACCTGATCTAAAGCTATATTATATAGCAGCAGTCACCAAAACCATTTGGTATTGGCTAAGAAATAGATCAGTCGATCAATGGAACAGATTAGATACAAAGGACAAAAAAGGGTACATCTATAGCAATCTAGTCTTTGACAAACCCAAAGATACCGACATTAGGGATAAAAATTCATTATTTGGAAAAAACTGTTGGGAAAACTGGAAATTAGTATGGCAGAAATTAGATATGGATCCACACTTAACACCATATACCAAGATAAGATCAAAATGGGTTCATGATTTAGGCATAAAGAGGGAGATAATAAATAGATTAGAGGAACAGAGAATAGTCTACCTCTCAGACCTGTGGAGGAGGAAGGAATTTATGACCAGAGGAGAACTAGAGATCATTATTGATTACATCAAACTAAAAAGTTTCTGTACAAACAATACTAATGCAAACAAGATTAGAAGGGAAGTAACAAATTGGGAAAATATTTTTACAGTTAAAGGTTCTGATAAAGGTCTCATTTCCAAAATATATAGAAAACTGACCCTAATTTATAAGAAATCAAACCATTCTCCAATTGATAAATGGTCAAAGGAAATGAACAGACAATTCTCAGATGATGAAAATGAAATTATATCCACTCATATGAAAGAGTGTTCCAAATCACTACTGATTAGAGAAATGCAAATTAAGACAACTCTGAGATACCACTACACAACTGTCAGATTGGCTAAGATGGCAGGAACAAATAATGATGAATGTTGGAGGGGATGTGGGAAAACTGGGACACTGATACATTGTTGGTGGAGTTGTGAAAGAATCCAGCTATTCTGGAGAGCAATTTGGAACTATGCCCAAAAAGTTATCAAACTGTGCATATCCTTTGATCCAGCATTGCTGCTGTTGGGCTTATATCCCAAAGAAATACTGAGGAGGGGAAAGAGACCTGTATGTGCCAAAATGTTTGTGGCAGCTCTTTTTGTAGTGGCTAGAAACTGGAAGGCGAATGGATGTCCATCAATTGGAGAATGGTTGGGTAAATTATGGTATATGAAGGTTATGGAATATTATTGCTCTGTAAGAAATGACCAGCATGAGGAATACAGAGAGGCTTGGAGAGACTTACATCAACTGATGCTGAGTGAAATAAATAGAACCACAAGATTGTGGTACACTTCATTGTTGTATGAAGATGTATTCTGATGGAAGTGGATATCTTCAACATAAAGAAAATCCAACTCACTTCCAGTTGATCAATGATGGACAGAAACAACTACACCCAGAGAAGGAACAGTGGGAAGTGAACGTAAATTGTTAGCACTACTGTCTATCTACCCAGGTTACTTATACCTTTAGAATCTAATACTTAATGTGCAACAAGAAAATGGTATTTACATACATATATTGTATCTAGGTTATATTGTAACACATGTAAAATGTATGGGATTGCCTGTCATCTAGGGGAGGGAGTAGAGGGAGGGAGAGGATAATTTGGAAAAATTAATACAATGGATAATGTTAAAAATAATTACTCATGCCTATATACTGTCAAAAAATTATAAATAAAAATATAATAAAAATAAATAAACAACAATAAATAAATAAATAAATAAATAAATAAAAATGTCTTTCTTCCCTCCCTTAACTGTCATTACATATATACCAAAACCTGAAATGAAGAAAAAAAAAATTTATTCCTTTTATATTAACTTTCTTTTTATGTGTTCCTAAAGGCTTAGAACCCAGTTGTACATAATAGTCATTTTTTTTTAAAATAGGAATTTCAATTAACACAGAAATATGACTATATATGTAAAGGAATAGGGTTCCACTTGCAAAACATGAATGTGTAACCACTTCTATCAGTCAAATACTCTTTACATCTGTTTGAAGGGGAATGGGACACAAAATAAGTTGGTTTTTTTGTTTGTTTGTTTTTTTTTGTGTGTGTGTGTGTGTGTGTGTTTATTATGTTTGTTCTATTCTCAAGAAAATGCTTCAGAGAAGCATTGAAGAAAAAATGACAGTATTCTGATAGTCTAATTGTAGTCAGCATTCAATTTCTCTTACTAAGCTCTACCTACTAATGCAGAATGCATTTCATGCCCTTGATAAGGTCTATGAAGCAATAGAAATTTAAATGTATAAAACATAAGGGTATAAACTCCTTGAGTAATGTCATATCTTGCATATGCATAAGATTCCTTAAGTTGCAAAATTTGACTTTATGATAACGTTTAGAAAACTATCAAAATAGTTCCATTTTCAGACACTTATTCAAGTAATGCTATTGCTTAAATGTCCTTTATATGACTAATTTAAGACAAGAAATCTGTGTTTTTTAAATCTGGACATCCTTTCACTTTCACATGTACTGCTTTCAGATTTAGTGACTTACAAGGTAAAAGTATCTCACAACCTATCTAAACCCCCATCAGTTTCTGAGTCATTCTCTCCAAAAAAGATCTAGTTTAACAAAGATGACATGGACAAATAGTATGAAACAGAAGTGGAATTTATTGCCAAATCCTGAGCCATAGGCCTAAGAGGAGAAATTGGAGCAAAGTATAGGAAGTTCCTCATGGGTGGCTTACTTAGAATTTCTGAACAAGGAAAGATGTTTTTAGTCAACAACTTAAACCTAATTGGACCTCTCATTGAATCACTAGAATCAACTTAGGTCAAGTAAATCCTCAGATTTCTCTAGCACATTAATAAAAACAGTAAGAAAATTTTCTTAGAAGAAGATAGATCAAGATGAGGAGAAGCATTGCTATTGTTCAAGTGAATCTATGATCCATTCTATATAAAGAATATAGTGTAAAGGCTATAGTGTTAATAGATAAGTCACATCTACCTGAATGAGGTGGAGTTCCATCAGTCAGGAAGTCTCATTGAGGATTCTCTTCTTCACATTCATTAGAAGAACATTACCTCTCAAGGATTGGAGACTTGACCTTTGTTCATTTAATAGGAGAGAATAGTACAACAAGGATGGCCCACTAAATATGATTTTGCCATCAAATTGTAATGCTGGAATAACTGAGACATGATAGAGATTAGAGAGTTTTTAATATTTTATTTGAGGGGAAAAGATTGTTTGGGGCCCAAACAGCATCCATGCTGACCCTAGCAGACTGAATGGGATTCAAGTTTCAAAGCATTGAACAACAAGTGAAGAATTCCAGGGATTTATAGGGCTTCAGGGATCAGAAGAGACAAAGGCAGAGGTGGGGTATAGGACAGTGGTGAGAGGGAATTTTCAGGAATGGATCACAAATTCCATTCTGACAGGTTGGGGGTAAGGACCATAAATTCTTGATGAATTAGGAGGACTAGGATCCAAGATGTCTGAAATTGGAGATCTCCCCCTTATCTGAGATTAAATATTTACAGTTTATGACCCTAGAATAGCCAATCTTAAATTATATTAGTCAGAAGGAGGGCTTGAAACCAGGGGGGATTGAGGCAGAGCAATTCAGGGAAACAGAGATAGAATAATTAAAGGAAACTGTGACATAACAAAATCATAGAAATCATTGTTGAATACCATGGCTTACAGGAACAGAGATAGAGATTTGGGATGGGGAAGAGAATGATCTTAATGACTTGGAGTCTAGGCATAGGTAAACTGGTGAATTTCTTTCTTCTAAAGCCATGTCATAAACATTATTATAAAGGGCCCAATACAACTTGAAGAATCAAAAGGAACATGTCCTTTGCATCATAGGAATTGAAATATAATGGCTGTTCAATTTTCCCCAATATGCTTGGAAATCCAGCTTAAGCTCTGTGATTAGTGACTATGTAAGCCTATGTAAGACTATGTAAGCCTATGTAACAGTAGAGGGCACACATAACCAAGGTTATTTGAAAATGGTAAATCCTAATGGTGATGGTAAATGGATAAGTGAATACAATTCTGGGCATGGAGTTAGGAAGATATAAATTCAAATCCATCTTCAGACACTTATTAATTGTGTGATTGTATTTTAAGACTCATCTTTAATTTGAAGAATGTAAGGGATCATTTATTTGTTATCGTTGGCAAAATTTAAAAGGCAATAACTTCTTGGTCCAAACAAAAGAAAAGGTAATATGAAAGAAAAGATAACACATTTATAAGAGTAGCAATATGTTCGCCCATAGGACCCAAGGTCTAAGTCACTTAACCTCCATTTGCCTTAAACCATGGGAGAAGAAAATAGAAAAACACACACCATTTTCTTTTTTTTTATTCCATGGATAGTAAGGTCTGCTGAGTCATGAAGAGTTGAATATGACAACAATACTGCTGTTTTGAGTGGATAAAGAAAGGAAATCTCATTTTTTTAGAGAAAGATTAAGTGGAAAAAAATACTGGAGGGGTATAGGTGGATCAAATCAAATGTATTGTAGGAATGGACTTTTTTTGCATTATTTGTATTAGAGAATCATGGTTTATTACCTATTACCTATTATGTGGAACCCCAATCAGTACTTAGAGGACAGGCTATACATATTGAGAAGTCTCTTGATATACCCAAAGCAACTCACAAAGTTAATACAACATATATTTAATCATGGGAAGAGTTGACAAATTTACTGTACTCAGATTAGACATTAGACCACATTAGACTAAAAATGGTCAAAAATATTGCATTGTATACATTCCTTTTAGAGCAAACCAACATGTATCCTATGCTGTAGCAGATCTGTCAGTGAAGTAAAACTTCAATGCAATGATTGCAATGTGTGACAAGTTGCTAATAATGCTGGACTCACAGATCAATAAAAATGAAAACCAGAAACTAGGGTTATTATCATGGTTGTGATTGAATGAAATCTCTCATTTGGGTTCTGTGATAGCTGCAATCTACTGAGCACATAGGAAAGTGATTTAATTTTATGATAAACATAAACAAATTTAGAAGATAATTCCATAATTCATAAGATTTGGCTCTCATTCTCTTATAATCCAAATTGATCCTTGGCTTTGTAGATATGTTTCTCTAAGCCAAGTTAAAAAAATGTATGGTTATCAGAGCAGTGCTGACTATGTTAGGCTGGCAGCTCAAATCTAAGATTAGAACAATGTGAGACACTTATTTTCAAAAAGAGTTTTAGGGGGCGGAGCCAAGATGGCGGAGAAGAAACACACTACTCAGTGAACGTCCTCACTCCCTCACAACCAATTAGATAAATTAAGTCTCAAAATTAGCTCAGGACTGATAGATACCACAAGGACTGGAAGCACGACTTACCAGCTGAAGAGAATCTGGAGTTTCAACAGGAAAGGTCAGTTCTCAGGGGAGGAATAAGAAAGACCAGCACAGACGGTGGGGTAGGGGCACACTGCGCCCATTGCGCTGGGAAGGGCTCTGGGATCAGAGAAGCCACTGAGGTAAAGGAATCTGGCACAGGCTGTTAGCTCTTCTCTGCTAATTATTTAGCAGTTCAGAAGAGAAAGCCAAAATATTTTAAAACTCAGATTAGATTTCCCCCCCCCCCCCCACCCTGGGGGTGACTCAGCAGACTCGGCAACAGGGGGTGTGGCCTCAGCTACCTCCTGAGAATAGTTAAGAGACTGACAAGTGGGTGGATACGGCCCAAGGCAACACGCACGGCCTAGCTTAGCTGGAGGGAGTGGAACTCAGCTCCAGGAAGTCCCAGAGAAGCGGAACCTTTGAACTAGGGACCGCGGTTTCTGGCAGACACTTCCAGTTTGAGCGCAGGGGCTTCTTACGTCACCTGCTGCAGACACCCACTCCCCACCCGGACACATAGGCTGAGCTTCTTGCTGTCTTCACTATTCTACGCCCTCAAAGCACAGCAGTGCTAATCACCTCTGAGGCGCTTCCAGGGAGGGGGTGGGGAACTCTCTCCCAGAGCTCTCTCTTAGCACGGGCGCAGGGGCCGCTGCATCCATCCGGTCTGGGAGGAAGCTGGTAAAGAAGTAAATAATTTCCTACCCCAGGGACAGACCCCAAAACATTTTTTAAGTATGAGCAAAAAAGCTAGAAAAACCATAGATTCCTTCTATACAGAGAAAGAGCGGGTACCCAACCCCGAGGAAGTTAACAGCAAAGATTCAGAAGATAACAACCTAAAGGGGAACGATCCCTGCCCCCCATCACATAACTCTCTCCTAGAAGAATCTCTTAAAAAATTGAGGGAGATTGAAGAAAAATGGGGCAAGGAAAGGGAAGTTATGATAGAGAATAACAACGTCCTGAAATTGGAGTTGGAAAAAATAAAGAATTCACAGGAGATGCAGGGAAACAAAATTAGTGAATTAGAAAAGGTTAAAAAAACACAGGAAAGTAGGATTTCTGAATTGGAAAAGATAAAAAAGTCTCAAGAAAATAGAATTTCTGAATTGGAAAAAGAAAATAATTCTCAAAAAAAAAAATTAGGGAAATGGAAAAAAATTCAATAGAGCAAAATAATTCATTTAAAAACGAAATTGGGCATTTACAAAAAGAACTAAAAACTGTGAAAGAAGAAAATAACTCCTTAAAAGTCAGGATGGAACAAATAGAAATGAATGATTCACAGAGAACCCAAGAATCAGTCAAACAAAACAAAAAAAATGAGAAGCTGGAGAACAACGTCAAATACTTACTGGGAAAATCTATAGACCTGGAAAATAGATCTAGGAGAGATAATCTGCGGATTATTGGACTTCCAGAAAACTATGACCAAAAAAAGAGCCTAGATTCTATTTTACAGGAAATTATCAAAGAGAACTGTCCAGAGATAATAGAAACAGAAGGGAAAGTAGATGTGGAAAGAATTCATCGAACTCCTTCTGAAATAGACCCTAAAAAAAGAACACCACGGAATATTGTGGCTAAGCTGCAGAATTACCACACAAAGGAGAAAATCCTGCAAGCAGCTAGAAAAAAACAATTTAAATACCAAGGTGCCACAATAAGGGTCACCCAAGATCTGGCTGCCTCCACATTAAAAGATAGAAGGGCCTGGAACCTGATATTCCGTAAGGCAAAAGATCAAGGACTGCAACCAAGAATGAACTACCCAGCTAAGTTTAGCATCTTTTTCCACGGAAGAAGATGGTCATTCAATGAAACAGAGGAATTCTATATGTTTCTAAGAAAAAAACCAGACTTAAACAAAAAATTTGATCTACATCCACAAGACTGAAGAGAAACAGAAAAAGGTACACAGAACCCTTGAGAACTGTAACTCTGTTATGGGTATATAAAAAATACTCAAGGATAATTTGATTTTACTGATATAAAAGAAAAAAAGGGGGGTGTAGTAAAGGGAAGGAGGTCGGTTCAGAAAAAGGGGAAGGAGTGATAAAAAGAGGGAAACTACATCCCAGGAAGAGACATAGAAAATACACCATATCTGAGGGAACTTAGTGAGGGGGAGAATCATTGTGTGAATCTTACTCTCATCAGAAGAGGCTCAAAGAGTAAATAATTAACATATTTGTTTTTCAGAGAATTTTCTCTCACCTCATTAAAAGGGGGGAGAGGAAAAGGGAAAAGAAAAAGGGGAATAAGTGAAGGGACTTGGAGGGAGGGGGGAGGGATCCTAAAAAAAAAAAAAAAAAAAAGAGGGAGGGTTGCGCGTCACAAGGGGGGTCTGTAAATTAAATATCGGGGAGGGGGATCAGGGGGGTCAAGGGAAAAAAGCATAATCTGGGGACAATACGATGGCAGGAAATACAGAATTAGTAATTTTAACTGTAAATGTAAATGGGATGAACGATCCCATCAAACGGAGACGGATAGTAGATTGGATCAAAAAGCAGAACCCTACAATATGTTGCCTACAGGAAACACACTTAAAGCAGGGAGATACATACAGAGTAAAGGTAAAAGGTTGGAACAGAGTCTATTATGCTTCAGGTAAAGCCAAAAAAGCAGGGGTAGCTATCCTTATCTCAGATCAAGCAAAAGCAGAAGTAGATCTCGTTAAAAAAGATAAGGAAGGAAACTATATCCTGCTGAAAGGTAGCATAAATAATGAAGCCATATCAATACTAAACATATATGCACCAAGTGGTATAGCATCTAACTTTCTAAAGGAAAAGTTAAGAGAACTGCAAGAAGAAATAGACAGTAAAACTATAATAGTGGGAGATCTCAACCTTGCACTCTCAGATTTAGACAAATCAAACCACAAAACAAACAAGAAAGAAATTAAAAAAGTAAATAGAACATTAGAAAAACTAGGTATGATAGACCTTTGGAGAAAACTGAATGGCAATAGGAAGGAATATACTTTCTTCTCAGCAGTTCATGGATCCTATACAAAAATTGACCATATACTAGGACATAAAGATCTCAAAATTAAATGTAGGAAGGCAGAAATAATAAATGCCTTCTTCTCAGATCACAATGCAATAAAAGCTACATTCAGTAAAAAGTTAGGGGTAAATAGACCAAAAAGTAATTGGAAACTGAATAATCTCATCTTAAAGAATGACTGGGTGAAAGAGCAAATTATAGAAACAATTAACAATTTCACCCAAGATAATGATAATGATGAGACATCATATCAAAATCTTTGGGATGCAGCTAAAGCGGTAATAAGGGGAAATTTTATATCTTTAGAGGCTTATTTGAAGAAAATTGAGAAAGAGAAGATTAACGAATTGGGCTTACAACTTAAAAGGCTAGAAAAAGACCAAATTATAAACCCCCAACCAAAAATTAAACTCGAAATACAAAAATTAAAAGGAGAAATCAATAAAATTGAAAGTAAAAAAACTATTGAATTAATAAATAAAACCAAGAGTTGGTTTTATGAAAAAGCCAATAAAATAGATAAACCTTTGGTAAATTTGATCAAAAAAAAGAAAGAGGAAAATCAAATTGATAGTCTTACAAATGAAAAGGGGGATCTTTCCACCAATGAAGAGGAAATTAGAGAAATAATAAGGAGTTACTTTGCCCAACTTTATGCCAATAAATTTGATAACTTAAGTGAAATGGATCACTTCCTCCAAAAATATAGGCTCCCTAGATTAACAGAGGAGGAGATAAATTGCTTAAATAGTCCCATTTCAGAAAAAGAAATAGAACAAGCTATTAATCAACTCCCCAGGAAAAAATCCCCAGGGCCAGATGGATTCACATGTGAATTCTACCAAACATTTAAAGAACAATTAGCCCCAATGTTATATAAATTATTTGAAAAAATAGGGGATGAAGGAGTCCTACCAAATTCCTTTTATGACACAGACATGGTACTGATACCTAAACCTGGTAGATCGAAAACTGAGAAAGAAAATTATAGACCAATCTCCTTAATGAATATTGATGCTAAAATCTTAAATAAGATATTAGCAAAAAGACTTCAGAAAATCATCTCCAAGATAATACACTATGATCAAGTAGTATTTATTCCAGGAATGCAGGGCTGGTTTAATATTAGGAAAACTATTAATATAATTGACCATATTAATAATCAAATTAATAAGAACCATATGATCATCTCAATAGATGCAGAAAAAGCATTTGACAAAATCCAACATCCATTCCTACTAAAAACTCTTGAGAGTATAGGAATAAATGGATTATTCCTTAGAATAATCAGGAGTATATATTTAAGACCGTCAGTAAGCATAATATGCAATAGAAATAAACTGCAACCTTTCCCAGTAAGATCAGGAGTGAAACAAGGTTGCCCACTATCACCATTACTATTCAATATAGTACTAGAAACGCTAGCCTCGGCAATAAGAGCCGAGAAAGAGATTCAAGGAATTAGAGTAGGAAATGAGGAAATTAAACTATCACTTTTTGCAGATGACATGATGGTATACTTAGAGAACCCCAAAGACTCTGCTAAAAAGCTACTAGAAATAATTCAAAATTTCAGCAAAGTGGCAGGATACAAAATAAATCCACATAAATCCTCGGCATTTTTATATATCACTAACAAAATGCAACAGCAAGAGATACAAAGAGAAATTCCATTCCAAACAAATGTTGATAGTATAAAATATTTGGGAATCCATCTACCAAAGAAAAGTCAGGAATTATATGAGAAAAATTACAAAACACTTGCCACAAAAATAAAATCAGATTTAAATAATTGGAAAGACATTCAGTGCTCTTGGATAGGCCGAGCGAATATAATAAAGATGACAATACTCCCCAAACTAATCTATTTATTTAGTGCTATACCAATCAGACTCCCAAGAAACTATTTTAATGACCTAGAAAAAATAACAACAAAATTCATATGGAAGAATAAAAGGTCAAGAATTGCAAGGGAACTAATGAAAAAAAACTCAGAGGAAGGTGGTCTAAGTGTACCTGATCTAAAGCTATATTATATAGCAGCAGTCACCAAAACCATTTGGTATTGGCTAAGAAATAGACCAGTAGATCAGTGGAACAGATTAGATACAAAGGACAAAAAAGGGTACATCTATAGCAATCTAATCTTTGACAAACCCAAAGATTCCAACATTAGGGATAAAAATTCATTATTCGGAAAAAACTGTTGGGAAAACTGGAAATTAGTATGGCAGAAATTAGATATGGATCCACACTTAACAACATATACCAAGATAAGATCAAAATGGGTCCATGATTTAGGCATAAAGAGGGAGATAATAAATAGATTAGAGGAACAGAGGATAATCTACCTCTCAGACTTGTGGAGGAGGAAGGAATTTATGACCAGAGGAGAACTAGAGATCATTATTGATCACAAAATAGAAGATTTTGATTACATCAAACTAAAAAGTTTCTGTACAAATAATACTAATGCAAACAAGATTAGAAGGGAAGTAACAAATTGGGAAAATATTTTTAAAAACAAATGTTCTGACAAAGGTCTCATTTCCAAAATATATAGAGAACTGACCATAATTTATAAGAAACCAAACCATTCTCCAATTGATAAATGGTCAAAGGATATGAACAGACAATTCTCAGAGGAAGAAATTGAAACTATATCCACTCACATGAAAGAGTGTTCCAAATCACTACTGATCAGAGAAATGCAAATTAAGACCACTCTGAGATACCACTACACACCTGTCAGATTGGCTAAGATGACAGGAACAAATAATGACAAATGTTGGAGGGGATGTGGGGAAATTGGGACACTGATACATTGCTGGTGGAGTTGTGAAAGAATCCAGCCATTCTGGAGAGCAATCTGGAATTATGCCCAAAAAGTTATCAAACTGTGCATACCCTTTGACCCAGCAGCGCTACTACTGGGGTTATATCCCAAAGAAATACTAAAGAGCGGAAAGAGACATATATGTGCCAAAATGTTTGTGGCAGCTCTTTTTGTTGTAGCTAGAAACTGGAAGATGAATGGATGTCCATCAGTTGGAGAATGGTTGGGTAAATTGTGGTATATGAAAGTTATGGAATATTATTGCTCAGTAAGAAATGACCAGCAGGAGGAATACAGAGAGGGTTGGAGAGACTTAAATCAACTGATGCTGAGTGAAATGAGCAGAACCAGAAGATCACTGTATAGTTCAACAACAATACTGTATGAGGATGTATTCTGATGGAAGTGGAAATCTTCAACATAAAGAAGATCCAACTCACTTCCAGTTGATCAATGATGGACAGAGGTAGATACACCCAGAGAAGAAACACTGGGAGGGGAATGTAAATTGTTAGCACTAATATCTGTCTGCCCAGGTTGCATGTACCTTCGGATTCTAATGTTTATTGTGCAACAAGAAAATGATATTCACACACAAAAAAAAAAAAAAACAAAAAAAAAAACAAAAACAAAAAGAGTTTTATTTAGTCATACCAAAATAATGCAATTTAGAACAGAGAAAGAATATTTACCTAAGGATCATCCATTGATTGATTAAGTCCAATTTCTCTGACTCTGTTTTATGTATGGAAGTCTTCTGGTTAAGTTTTAGATTCCTTTTATTTATTCCTAACATTCAAGTCCCCACTTGGCTCATGAACATAGGTATTATAAGTAATGCAGGGATTCATGGATAGTTAAGGTTATAATCAGATCATACTTATGTTCCTGCTCTTGAAGACTTCCCACTAGTCTCTCAGTTCAACAACACAGGTGAGTACTAATTTTCTATGCTTCTTCAGCAGGCCAGAGGGATTTTCCTGTTAATTATACTCTTCAGAAACAAAAGCATTAGCTGTAGTGACAAAAGCAAAGTGAAGAAATCCAGGGGAAAAACAAGATTATACAGCTCTTCTAAAATTATCTGCTCAGTGATGTACACAGGGATTGTTCCTACCAAGTACTGCATGCAGAATCTTTCCTCTTTTTATTATTTATTTGCATTATATGCATTATATGCATATGTGTAAGTGTGTATGTGTCTATGTATCTATATATGTAGACACACACAATATATACATACATACATATACATAGAAGAAACCTCCCTTCACGTGTATTTGGATCTCTTCAAAAAGGTTATCCAAGTTTTAAGTAATATAGATATAGATATACAATATACATGTATATATAGCAAAAGGAATTAAAATATGTGTCTCCTAAAATTGAGTCACATTCCCATGTACATATGCATAGTATTTATAGAAAGAATGGGCTCACGGAGAAACATATACAGAGAACATGTCATCAGAGCATATATGTGAAAGGAACTATAGGAACATCTGTGTTATCTTATGAAGTTATAACACTACTTCCAACTAGGCATGCTTTAATGCATCATGTATTTTTAGTTTGGTTTTGTTCCTGTTTTTATTGCATGCCTGCTGGTAAATTGTACTCTGTTGGTTTCAAAGACATTACCCATTATGTCTCTACTGGGCATGATGATGATACAGACTTTTCTTCACTTCTAAATTTTGCATTTATCTCAGGTGTTCGGTGGTGTGCCAGTCCTAGTCAATAAGAATGGGTTCCATCATTGCTCAGAGCTTAAACTCTAAGAAATTTTTGCTGCAGTTCTTTTAAAAAGTCAGAGCCATTATTCAGTTGCTTCTCTTTTCTTAAAGGGGTGTGATTCATATGTAAGCCTAAGGTATAATGGCCATTTCTACTTCAGAAGGAGATTTCACTGCCTAGGTTCCCAACCTATTAGCACCATCAAGCATAACTCTTTTATAAAAATTGTATTTCCCTGTCAATAAAGAAAATCTCCCAAAAACTTTATTCCGAAATTGTTAGAAATTCCTTTAACACTCTCTTTCATTTCTGTTTTATTGGATTATTTTATTCTTTAATATTTAAAGTTCACATTTTCCTCCACTTATCTCTATTTTTTAAGTTATATTTTCCCTTGTTCCACTACAAATACAGTACTATATCTTCTTTATCACTTTAACTTAATCTTTTTTTTTTTTTTTTGAGATGGATTGTTCACCTTCACCTTTATCCCTTCTTTGTCTGAATTACTCTTTTATTCTGGATAGTTATTTTTTCATTACTTCTTTCCTGCTTTTATATGGTTATTCCCTCTTTTTTTTGTCTCTCTCTCAAACAGATTTTCCTTTCCTCTTTATCTTTTCTAGTACTTCTATACATTAGGTTATATATATATATATATATATATATATATATATATATATATATATATATATATATATATATATATATATATATATATATATATATATATATATATATATATATTTTTTTTTTTTTCTTTTGGTACCCTTTCCTGTAAAGGAATTCTCATTTCCTGGTTAATTATCTATTTAGATCCTTATTCTTTGGTTCCTGTTCTCAATATTTCACATAGAATTGAAATATCTCAAGTATCCATTCTGGGCTCTTCCTTCTGCACAGCTTCTGCCACTGCCACTATACTTCACTCTCAGAAGAAATAAATTGCTATAAGGACTTCCTATAGAGGACAGAGGACAATATCCTTTAGTCCTATTACCTCTCTATTATGCATCCCACCATTGCTTATACACTCTTCCTGCTTTTGTTCTTTCTCCATTTGTCTCAAAAATTTCTTTCTTGAGCATATACCTGTTTATCTCCAAGTCCCAATTGTCTCCAAAGAGTTTTAACTTAAACCTCCCCCTACTCCCTAAGGTGAGACAATAGGTTTTTTTAAGCACCAAATCACCCAGACATCTAAACAAAATGACCCCATCTCTTATGGTACAAAATATATCTTTATTCATAGGATCCTTTAAAAATGGAGCATCCTCCTATTTACCAAAACACTTCTCAATTTTTCTACCTCTTTAGCATCATTCCCTCATTTTCCTTAAAAAATCCTATGCAGTATACTTTAACATATTTAACATGTGTTGATTTATCTGCCATATTGGGGAGGGGATGGAAGGAAGGAGGGGAAAAATTGCAACAAAAAGTTTTGCAATTGTAAATGCTGAAAAACTACCCATGCACATACTTGTAAATAAAAAAAAAAAAAAAAAAAAACTATATATTTTTTAAATCCTATGCAGTATCTCTTCTTACAGAGAAATCACAGGAGTCACCTAACCCTAACAGCTAGCCCTACATTTAACCTAGGTATATTACACATTTCCCTATTTTTCCTCTGACCCCTTTTCTCCTTCATATACCTTCCTATTTTGTAATGTAATTTAAAAAAGGAAAAACAAAAACAAAAACAAAAACAAAAACAAACAAACAAAAAAAGAAAACAACTAGCACACACTGATTTTCCTGTAGTGTTTAAAGGTTTTGTTCTTAATATCCCAAATCAACTTTCTGTTGTTACCTTTACCGGATTTCCACCTTCACCTTGTCTCCTTGTTAACATTTGGAAAGAAGTGTCTTACTATTCTCTTTCCTGTCATTCTGTTGATATTGCTGTCATATTAATTCATCCCTTCCTCATTTCATTTTCGGGAATGTTTAAGAAGTAAATGGGGGACTTCCAGCTAAGATGGCGGTTTGGAGGCAGACAGCTGCTTGAGCTCCCTGTTTTCTCTCAGAACTTACTTCATGACAAGCCTCAGACTTAATGCTTGACCCAGAAAGAAATCCACAAATAATCACCAAGAGAAGACATCCTTGAAATTCGCCAGAAAAGGTCTGTGTTTGCTTGGGGGAGGGTCAATCAGACTGGGCGCAGACTGAGGGCAGGCAAGCCAGAGTGAGACAGGCAGCTCACACAGCTCAGACCTGAGGGGGAGGGGTAAGATCTCTGCCGTTTCTGCAAAAAGCCTTTTACCCCAGTGTGGATACTCCGTCTTGGCAGCAAGCCAGGATCAGTGGAGAGGATGTAAACACTGGAGGTGAAGATTAAAACCCCAGAAAGCCAGCATCTCCCAGAACCCGGCCACCCCCAACCCCCACCTGGACTGACTCAGCACGTTCTCAGAGCCTCAGAGCTCAGATTCAGTACAGTCATCAATGTCCTGTTAGTGCCTCTCTGCTGCCCTACCCCCAGTCTGTAGAGGAAGCCCATTAATACCATCCAGCCCCAGCCCCCACAAAAACAGACCAATTGTTTCTCTTGTCAATTTGTTTTCTTCCATTCCTACTTTGACAAAATGAACAAAAAATTCAAAAGGGCTCTAACCATTGACAGCTTCTGTGTGGAGAGAGAGCAGACTTCAAACACTGAGGAGACTAAAAACAGACTGTCCCCAGAGGAATCCCCCAAGGGGGATATGAGCTGCTCCTCAATAGAAAAGTATCTCATAGAGGAAATCAAAAAGGCTCTCACAAGAGAGCTGGAAGAGAAATGGGAAAAGGAAAGGGAAGCTTGGCAAGAGAGCCTGGAGAAGTTATCCCATGCATTTAAAGACAGAGTGGATAGAGAAATCAAATCATTGAGAAAAGAGATTAGTGAGCTGGAAAAGATAAACAACTCTAAGGAAAACAGGATTAGTGAGCTGGAAAAAGAAAACAGCTCTCTAAAAAATAAAATGGATATAATGGGAAAAAATTCCATAGAAGATAAAAATTCAATCAGACAATTACAAAGAGATATAAAAAAAGTGAGTGAAGAAAATACATCATTAAAAATTAGACTTGAACAAGTAGAAATTAATGACTAAAGGAGAAACCAAGAGGTAATAGAGCAAAACCAGAAAAATGAAACAATTGAAAAGAATGTCAAGTACCTTATTAGAAAGACAATAGATCTGGAAAACAGATCCAGGAGAGACAATTTGAGAATAATCGGACTCCCTGAAAAATGGGAGGAAAAAAAAAGCTTGGACACCATTTTTGAGGAAATTATCAAAGAGAACTGGCCAGACGTTCTGGAAACAGAGGGTAAAATAGACATTGAAAAAATTCATCGATCACCTACTGAAAGGGACCCTAAAATCAAAACACCAAGAAATATAGTGGCCAAGTTCAAGAACCATCAGACAAAGGAAAATATATTGGAAGCTGCTAGAAAAAAAGCAATCCAGACATGGAGGAGCCACAATAAGGATAACCCAGGATCTAACTGAGTCCACATTAAAAGAACGAAGGGCCTGGAACATGATATTCCGAAAGGCTAAGGAACTTGGTATGCAGCCAAGAATAACTTACCCAGCAAGAATGAGCATCGTTTTCCAGGGAAGAAGATGGACATTTAACGAAATAAATGAATTCCATTTTTTTTTATGAAAAAACCAGACCTACATAAAATGTTTGATCTTCAAATACAGAACTCAAGAGATTTCTAAAAAGGTAAAAAGAAATCTTGAGAACTATACTTCTGCCAAAAAATATATATATAAAGAACATATATACAATTTGTCTTAGAAATTAGAGGTGGAAAGGAAATTATATCATAAAAAAGGGTAAAGTGGTGGTACTACATCTCATGAAGAGGCAAAGGTAACCTATTATATCTGAGAGAAAGAAAGGAGGGAGATGAACATAGTATCAATAGACATATTCGATTTATGGTGAAACTTCTTCCACTTCATTGAAAAGTGAAAGGGAAGGAGTAAGCTAAGGGGAAGGGAATATAGAAATTGTGAGGAAAAGGGGTAAAATAAGGGGAGGAACTTTAAGGTGGGGGAGGGATCCTAAAAAGGGAGGACTGTGAAAAGCAAGTGGTGTTCACAAGTTTAATACTGGATAGGGGGGTAAGAGGGAAGAAAAGGGGAAAAGTATAAGCAGGGGTTAATAGGATGGCAAGCAATATAGAATTAGTCCTTCTAACCATAAATGTGAATGGGGCAAACTACCTCATAAAGAGGAAGCAGTTAGCAGACTGTATTAAAAGTCAGAATCCTACTATATGTTGTTTACAGGAAACACACCTGAAACAGGGTGATACATGCAAACTAAAAGTAAAAGGGTGGAGCAGAATCTATTATGCTTCAGGCAAAACCAAAAAAAGCAGAGGTAGCCATCCTCATCTCAGATCAAGCAAAAACAAAAATTGATCTAATCAAAAAAGATGAGGAAGGGCATTATATCCTGCTAAAGGGTAGAATCAATAATGAAGCAGTATCAATATTAAACATATATGCACCAAGTGGTGCAGCATCTAAATTCTTTTTTTTTTTTTTTGTATTCATTTTTCCAAATTACCCCCCCTCCCTCCCCCCGATGACAGGCAATCCCATACATTTTACAAGTGTTTCAATATAGTCTAGGTACAATACATGTGTGTGAATACCATTTTCTTGTTGCACAACAAACATTAGAATCAGAAGGTACATGCAACCTGGGCAGACAGATATTAGTGATAACAATTTACATTCACTTCCCAGTGTTTCTTCTCTAGGTGTAGCTACCTCTGTCCATCATTGATCAACTGGAAGTGAGTTGGATCTTCTTTATGTTGAAGATTTCCACTTCCATCAGAATACATCCTCATACAAACATTTTGGCACATATATGTCTCTTTCCACTCTTTATTATTTCTTTGGGATATAATCCCAGTAGTAGCACTGCTGGGTCAAAGGGTATGCACAGTTTGATAACTTTTTGGGCATAATTCCAGATTGCTCTCCAGAATGGCTGGATTCTTTCGCAACACCACCAGCAATGTATTAGTGTCCCAATTTCCCCACATCCCCTCCAACATTTATCATTATTTGTTCCTGTCATCTTAGCCAATCTGACAGGTGTGTAGTGGTATCTCAGAGTGGTCTTAATTTGCATTTCTCTGATCAGTAGTGATTTGGAACACTCTTTCATGTGAGTGGATATAGTTTCAATTTCTCCCTCTGAGAATTGTCTGTTCATATCCTTTGACCATTTATCAATTGGAGAATGGTTCGGTTTCTTATAAATTATGGTCAGTTCTCTATATATTTTGGAAATGAGACCTTTGTCAGAACCTTTGTTTCTAAAAATATTTTCCCAATTTGTTACTTCCCTTCTAATCTTGTTTGCATTAGTATTATTTGTACAGAAACTTTTTAGTTTGATGTAATCAAAATCTTCTATTTTGTGATCAATAATGATCTCTAGTTCTCCTCTGGTCATAAATTCCTTCCTCCTCCACAAGTCTGAGAGGTAGATTATCCTCTGTTCCTCTAATCTATTTATTATCTCCCTCTTTATGCCTAAATCATGGATCCATTTTGATCTTATCTTGGTATATGGTGTTAAGTGTGGATCCATATCTAATTTCTGCCATACTAATTTCCAGTTTTCCCAACAGTTTTTTCCGAATGATGAATTTTTATCCCTAATGTTGGAATCTTTGGGTTTGTCAAAGATTAGATTGCTATAGATGTACCCTTTTTTGTCCTTTGTATCTAATCTGTTCCACTGATCTACCGGTCTATTTCTTAGCCAATACCAAATGGTTTTGGTGACTGCTGCTATATAATATAGCTTTAGATCAGGTACACTTAGACCACCTTCCTCTGAGTTTTTTTTCATTAGTTCACTTGCAATTCTCAACCTTTTATTCTTCCATATGAATTTTGTTGTTATTTTTTCTAGGTCACTGAAATAGTTTCTTGGGAGTCTGATTGGTATAGCACTAAATAAATAGATTAGTTTGGGGAGTATTGTCATCTTTATTATATTCGCTCGGCCTATCCAAGAGCACTGAATGTCTTTCCAATTATTTAAATCTGATTTTATTTTTGTGGCAAGTGTTTTGTAATTTTTCTCATATAATTCCTTACTTTTCTTTGGTAGATGGATTCCCAAATATTTTATACTCTCAACATTTGTTTGCATTTTGTTAGTGATATATAAAAATGCCGAGGATTTATGCGGATTTATTTTGTATCCTGCCACTTTGCTGAAATTTTGAATTATTTCTAGTAGCTTTTTAGCAGAGTCTTTGGGGTTCTCTAAGTATACCATCATGTCATCTGCAAAAAGTGATAGTTTAATTTCCTCATTTCCTACTCTAATTCCTTGAATCTCTTTCTCGGCTCTTATTGCCGAGGCTAGCGTTTCTAGTACTATATTGAATAGTAATGGTGATAGTGGGCAACCTTGTTTCACTCCTGATCATACTGGGAAAGGTTGCAGTTTATTTCTATTGCATATTATGCTTACTGAAGGTCTTAAATATATGCTCCTGATTATTCTAAGGAATAGTCCATTTATTCCTATACTCTCAAGAGTTTTTAGTAGGAATGGATGTTGGATTTTGTCAAATGCTTTTTCTGCATCTATTGAGATGATCATATGGTTCTTATTAATTTGATTATTAATATGGTCAATTATATTAATAGTTTTCCTAATATTAAACCAGCCCTGCATTCCTGGAATAAATCCTACTTGATCATAGTGTATTATCTTGGAGATGATTTTCTGAAGTCTTTTTGCTAATATCTTATTTAAGATTTTAGCATCAATATTCATTAAGGAGATTGTTCTATAATTTTCTTTCTCAGTTTTCGATCTACCTGGTTTAGGTATCAGTACCATGTCTGTGTCATAAAAGGAGTTTGGTAGGACTCCTTCATCCCCTATTTTTTCAAATAATTTATATAACATTGGGGCTAATTGTTCTTTAAATGTTTGATAGAATTCACATGTGAATCCATCTGGCCCTGGGGATTTTTTCCTGGGGAGTTGATTAATAGCTTGTTCTATTTCTTTTTCTGAAATGGGACTATTTAAGCAATTTATCTCCTCCTCTGTTAATCTAGGGAGCCTATATTTTTGGAGGAAGTCATCCATTTCACTTTAATTATCAAATTTATTGGCATAAAGTTGGGCAAAGTAACTCCTTATTATTTCTCTAATTTCCTCTTCATTGGTGGAAAGATCCCCCTTTTCATTTGTAAGACTATCAATTTGATTTTCCTCTTTCTTTTTTTTGATCAAATTTACCAAAGGTTTATCTATTTTATTGGCTTTTTCATAAAACCAACTCTTGGTTTTATTTATTAATTCAATAGTTTTTTTACTTTCAATTTTATTGATTTCTCCTTTTAATTTTTGTATTTCAAGTTTAATTTTTGGTTGGGGGTTTATAATTTGGTCTTTTTCTAGCCTTTTACGTTGTAAGCCCAATTCGTTAATCTTCTCTTTCTCTATTTTCTTCAAATAAGCCTCTAAAGATATAAAATTTCCCCTTATTACTGCTTTAGCTGCATCCCAAAGATTTTGATATGATGTCTTATCATTGTCATTATCTTGGGTGAAATTGTTAATTGTTTCTATAATTTGCTCTTTCACCCAGTCATTCTTTAAGATGAGATTATTCAGTTTCCAATTACTTTTTGGTCTATTTACCCCTAACTTTTTACTGAATGTAGCTTTTATTGCATTGTGATCTGAGAAGAAGGCATTTATTATTTCTGCCTTCCTACATTTAATTTTGAGATCTTTATGTCCTAATATATGGTCTATTTTTGTATAGGATCCATGAACTGCTGAGAAGAAAGTATATTCCTTTCTATTGCCATTCAGTTTTCTCCAAAGGTCTATCATACCTAGTTTTTCTAATATTCTATTTACTTTTTTAATTTCTTTCTTGTTTGTTTTGTGGTTTGATTTGTCTAAATCTGAGAGTGCAAGGTTGAGATCTCCCACTATTACAGTTTTACTGTCTATTTCTTCTTGCAGTTCTCTTAACTTTTCCTTTAGAAAGTTAGATGCTATACCACTTGGTGCATATATGTTTAGTATTGATATGGCTTCATTATTTATGCTACCTTTCAGCAGGATATAGTTTCCTTCCTTATCTTTTTTAACGAGATCTACTTCTGCTTTTGCTTGATCTGAGATAAGGATAGCTACCGCTGCTTTTTTGGCTTTACCTGAAGCATAATAGGCTCTGTTCCAACCTTTTACCTTTATTCTGTATGTATGTCCCTGCTTTAAGTGTGTTTCCTGTAAGCAACATATTGTAGGGTTCTGCTTTTTGATCCAATCTGCTATCCGTCTCCGTTTGATGGGATCGTTCATCCCATTTATATTTACAGTTAAAATTACTAATTCTGTATTTCCTGCCATCATATTATCCCCAGATTATGCTTTTTTCCCTTGACCCCCCTGATCCCCCTCCCCGATATTTAATTTACAGACCCCCCTTGTGACGCGCAACCCTCCCTCTTTTTTTTTTTTTTTTTAGGATCCCTCCCCCCTCCCTCCAAGTCCCTTCACTTATTCTCCTTTTCCTTTTCCCTTTTCCTCTCCCCCCTTTTAATGAGGTGAGAGAAAATTCTCTGAAAAACAAATATGTTAATTATTTACTCTTTCAGCCTTTCCTGATGAGAGTAAAATTCACACAATGATTCTCCCCCTCACTAAGTTCCCTCAGATATGGTGTATTTTCTATGCCTCTTCCTGGGATGTAGTTTCCCTCTTTTTATCACTCCTTCCCCTTTTTCTGACCCGACTTCCTTCCCTTTACTACACCCCCCTTTTTTTCTTTTATATCAGTAAAATCAAATTATCCTTGAGTATTTTTTTATATACCCACAACAGAGTTACAGTTCTCAAGGGTTCTGTGTACCTTTTTCTGTTTCTCTTCAGTCTTGTGGATGTAGATCAAATTTTTTGTTTAAGTCTGGTTTTTTTCTTAGAAACATATAGAATTCCTCTGTTTCATTGAATGACCATCTTCTTCCATGGAAAAAGATGCTAAACTTAGCTGGGTAGTTCATTCTTGGTTGCAGTCCTTGATCTTTTGCCTTACGGAATATCAGGTTCCAGGCCCTTCTATCTTTTAATGTGGAGGCAGCCAGATCTTGGGTGACCCTTATTGTGGCACCTTGGTATTTAAATTGTTTTTTTTCTAGCTGCTTGCAGGATTTTCTCCTTTGTGTGGTAATTCTGCAGCTTAGCCACTATATTCCGTGGTGTTCTTTTTTTAGGGTCTATTTCAGAAGGAGTTCGATGAATTCTTTCCACATCTACTTTCCCTTCTGTTTCTATTATCTCTGGACAGTTCTCCTTGATAATTTCCTGTAAAATAGAATCTAGGCTCTTTTTTTGGTCATAGTTTTCTGGAAGTCCAATAATCCGCAGATTATCTCTCCTAGATCTATTTTCCAGGTCTATAGATTTTCCCAGTAAGTATTTGACGTTCTTCTCCAGCTTCTCATTTTTTTTGTTTTGTTTGACTGATTCTTGGGTTCTCTGTGAATCATTCATTTCTATTTGTTCCATCCTGACTTTTAAGGAGTTATTTTCTTCTTTCACAGTTTTTAGTTCTTTTTGTAAATGCCCAATTTCGTTTTTAAATGAATTATTTTGCTCTATTGAATTTTTTTCCATTTCCCTAATTTTTTTTTTTGAGAATTATTTTCTTTTTCCAATTCAGAAATTCTATTTTCTTGAGACTTTTTTATCTTTTCCAATTCAGAAATCCTACTTTCCTGTGTTTTTTTAACCTTTTCTAATTCATAAATTTTGTTTCCCTGCATCTCCTGTGAATTCTTTATTTTTTCCAACTCCAATTTCAGGACGTTGTTATTCTCTATCATAGCTTCCCTTTCCTTTCCACATTTTTCTTCAATCTCCCTCAATTTTTTAAGAGATTCTTCTAGGAGAGAGTTATGTGATGGGGGGCAGGGATCGTTCCCCTTTAGGTTGTTATCTGCTGTCTCTCTGCTGTTAACTTCCTCGGGGTTGGATACCCGCTCTTTCGCTGTATAGAAGGAATCTATGGTTTTTCTAGCTTTTTTGCTCATACTTAAAAAATCTTTTGGGGCCTGTCCCTGGGGTAAGAAATTATTTATTTACTTCTTTACCAGCTTCCTCCCAGACTGGATGGATGCAGCGGCTCCTGAGCCTGAGCTAAGATAGAGCTCTGGGAGAGAGTTCCCCACCCCCTCCCTGGAAGTGCCTCAGAGGTGATTAGCACTACTGTGCTTCGAGGGCGTAGAATAGTAAAGACAGCACAAAGCCCAGCCTATGTGTCCGGGTGGGGCGTGGATGTCTGCAGCAGGTGACGTGAAAAGCCCCTGTGCTCAAACTGGAAGTGTCTGCCAGAAACCACAGTCCCTAGTTCAAAGGTTCCGCTTCTCTGGGACTTCCTGGAGCTGAGTTCCACTCCCTCCAGCTAAACTAGGCAGTGTGTGTTGCCTTGGGCCGTATCCACCCACTTGTCAATCTCTTAATTATTCTCAGGTGGTAGCTGAGGCCACAACCCCTGGTGCCGAGTCTCTGCTGAGTCACCCCCAGGATCGGGGAAAATCTAATCTGAGTTTTAAAATATTTTGGCTTTCTCTTCTGAACTGCTAAATAATTAGCAGAGAAGAGCTAACAGCCTGTGCCAGATTCCTTTACCTCAGTGGCTTCTCTGATCCCAGAGCCCCTCCCAGTGCAATGGGCGCAGTGTGCCCCTACCCCACCGTCTGTGCTGGTCTCTCTTATTCCTCCCCTGAGAACTGACCTTTCCTGTTGAAACTCCAGATTCTCTTCAGCTGGTAAGTCTTGCTTCCAGTCCTTGTGGTATCTATCAGTCCTGAGCTAAATTTGAGACTTAATTTATCTAATTGGTTGTGAGGAAGTGAGGACGTTCACTGAGTCGTGTGTTTCTTCTCCGCCATCTTGGCTCCGCCCCAGCATCTAAATTCTTAAAAGAGAAATTAAGAGAGCTGCAAGAGAAAATAGATAGCAAAACTATAATAGTGGGAGATTTCAACCTTGAACTCTCAGAATTAGATAAATCAAACCACAAAATAAATAAGAAAGAAGTCAAAGAGGTAAATAGAGTACTAGAAAAGTTTGATATGATAGATCTTTGGTGAAAGCTAAATGGAGACAGAAAGGAGTAAACTTTCTTCTCAGCAGTTCATGGAACCTATACAAAAATTGATTATATACTAGGGCATAAAAACCTCAAAATCAAATGCAGTAAGGCAGAAAGACCACAAAGCAATCAAAATTACATTTAATAAAATGCCAGGGGAAAATAGACCAAAAAATAATTGGAAACTAAATAATCTTATACTAAAGAATGATTGGGTAAAACAGCAAATCATAGACATAATTAATGACTTCACCCAAGAAATTGACAATAATGAGACATCATACCAAAATGTGTGGGATACAGCCAAAGCAGTAATAAGGGGAAGTTTTATATCTCTACAGGCCTACTTGCATAAAATAGAGAAAGAGAGGGCCAATGAATTGGGCTTACAATTAAAATTGCTAGAAAAAGAACAAATTAAAAACCCCCAGATAAACACAAAACTTGAAATTAAAAAAATAATAGGTGAGATTAATAAAATTGAAAGTAAAAAAACTATTGAATTAATTAATAAATCTAAGAGTTGGTTCTATGAAAAAACCAACAAAATAGACAAACCCTTAGTAAACCTGATTAAAAAAAGGAAAGAGAAAAAGCAAATTGTTAGTCTTGAAAATGAAAAGGGTGAACTCACCACTAATGAAAAGGAAATTAGAACAATAGTTAGGAGCTACTTTGCTCAACTTTATGCCGATAAATTCGATAACTTAAATGAAATGGAAGAATACCTTCAAAAATATAGCTTGCCCAGATTAATAGAGGAAGAAGTAAGTAGTGTAAATAGTCCCATCTCAGAAAAAGAAATAGACCAAGCTATTAACCAACTTCCTAAGAAAAAGTCCCCAGGACCAGATGGATTTTCATGTGAGTTCTACCAAACATTTAAAGAACAACTAACTCCAATGCTATGTAAACTATTTGAAAAAATAGGGATTGAAGAAGTCCTACCAAATTCCTTCTATGACACAGACATGGTACTGATGCCTAAACCAGATAGATTGAAAACTGAGAAAGAAAACTATAGACCAATTTCCTTAATGAATATTGATGCTAAAATCTTAAATAAGATATTAGCAAATAGACTTCAGAAAATCATCCCCAGGATAATACATTATGACCTAGTGGGATTTATACCAGGAATGCAGGGCTGGTTTAATATTAGGAAAACTATTAGTATAATTGACCATATTAATAATCAAATTAATAAAAATCATATGATCATCTCAATAGATGCAGAAAAAGCAATTGATAAAATCCAACATCCATTCCTACTAAAAACATTTGAGAGTATAGGAATAAATGGACTATTCCTTAAAATAATAACTAGCATATATTTAAAACCTTCAGTAAACATCATATGTAATGGCGATAAACTAGAACCTTTCCCAGTAAGATCAGGAGTGAAACAAGGTTGCCCACTATCACCATTACTTTTTAATATAGTACTAGAAACTCTAGCCTTGGCAATAAGAGCCGAGAAGGAGATTCAAGGAATTAGAGTAGGAAATGAGGAAATCAAATTATCACTTTTTGCAGATGACATGATGGTATACTTAGAGAATCCCAAAGACTCTGCTAAAAAGCTATTAGAAATAATTCAGAATTTTAGCAAAGTTGCAGGATACAAAATAAATCCAAATAAATCCTCAGCATTTTTATACATTACCAACACAATCCAACAGCAAGAGATACAAAGAGAAATTTCATTCAAAATAACGGTCGATAGTATAAAATATTTGGGAATATATCTACCAAAGGAGAGTCAGCAATTATATGAGCAAAATTACAAAACACTTGCCACAAAAATAAAGTCAGATTTAAATAATTGGAAAGACATTCAGTGCTCTTGGATAGGCCGAGCGAATATAATTAAGATGACAATACTCCCTAAACTAATCTATTTATTTAGTGCTATACCAATCAGACTTCCAAGAAACTATTTTAATAACTTAGAAAAAATAACAACAGAATTCATATGCAACAACAAAAGGTTGAGAATTTCAAGGGAAGTAATGAAAAAAAATATGAAGTGAAGGTGGTCTAGCTGTACCTGATCTAGAACTGTATTATAAAGCAACAGTCACCAAAACCATTTGGTATTGGCTAAGAAATAGACTAATTGATCAGTGGCATAGGTTAGCTTCACAGGGCAAGATAGTGAATAAAAATAGCAATCTAGTGTTTGACCCAGCCATACTACCACTGGGCTTATATCCCAAGGAAATACTAAAGAAGGGAAAGGGACATGTATGTGCCAAAATGTTTTTGGCAGCCCTTTTCATAGTGGCTAGAAGCTGGAAGATGAATGGATGTCCATTAATTGGAGAATGGTTGGGTAAATTATGGTATATGAATGTTATGTAATATTATTGTTCTGTAAGAAATGACCAACACGAGAAATACAGAGAGGCTTGGGGAGACTTACATTAACTGATGCTAAGTGAAACGAGCAGAACCAGAATATCATTATACACTTCAACAATGATACCGTACAAGGATGTATTCTGATGGAAGTGGATATCTTCAACATAGAGAAGAGCTAATCCAATCCCAATTGATCAATGATGGACAGAATCAGCTACATCCAGAAAAGGAACACTGGGAAATGAGTGTAAACTGTTATTTTTACCTTCTGAATCCAATTCTTCTGTGTAACAAGAAATTCGATTCTACACACATATATTGTATCTAGATTATATTGTAATATATTTAACATGTATAAGACTGCCTGCCATCTGGGGGAGGGGATTGGGGGAGGAAGGGAAAAATCTGAACAGAAGTAAGTGCAAGGGATAATGTTGTAAAAAATTATCCATGCATATATACTGTCAAAAAAAGTTATAATTATAAAATAAAACAAAAAAAAAAAAAAAAAAAAAAAGAAGTGTAACGAGCTGTTGTCTCTAGAAGCTGCTGGATCGCTCTCTGGGAAGAGATCTGCTGTGTCTTCTACTCAAATCTCTCAGACAGATTCTTCTTCCTGTAACGAACCTTTGTCTCCACGCAGTTGCTGTTAACTCTTGTCCTTAGAAGTGACTTCCCTTCCTGCAGAGAGCCCCGTCACGCCTGATGCAATGCAGAGTCTTTCTTCTTGAATCCTGGCTCTGAATCTCCTCCAGCTCTTATCCTTCTCCAGGCCGATCTGCTCTCTGCGCCCAGCGCTGTCTCTTTTTATCCTCCCAGAGAATGGGCGTGGGATAATGCAAGGGCTTCTGGGAAGAACCACCCCAGCCAATGAGCTTGCCCCCTCTATCAAGTCAACCTGAGTTCTCACCTTGTAATTGTCCAGAAAACCTCAGTTCTCACTTAGTAATCCTAACATCTCCCCCTTTCTTTTGAGTTAGAACATAGGACAGTCATGACCTTGAAACATAAATCCATCAATATGGGAAGTATTACAGATAATTACATAAATGACCTTGAAACATAAATCCATCAATATGGGAAGTATTACAGATAATTACATAAATTACATAAGCATATAGTAACATAGTAACATAACGCATGCTAGAAGTATATAACATAATCAAATAATCATAAATTGAAAATTTATAAATGTCCATAAGTCCATTGTCCATTATTCTCATCTTGTGTGAGGAAGTCCAATGATTCCTGCTGGTTTTTAAAGTTCTTTAACAGTCTTCTTATTATCCATGCTCTTTCAGTGTCAGATGTTTCTTAGATCTTCTCCTTTATTTTGAGGTCTTTCTCTTTTTCTGTCTCTCTCTGGTGGACAAGGCGAATATGACTCGTTGGCACCCATCTGATTCCTTCTCCTGCTGAAGAAATACAAGCAAACCCTCTCCCCCAGGCAGTTAACCTATCTGGTCCCTTCCATTCACCACTTTCTGGATCTCTCCACATCACCTGGCGATTATCTAAGGACAGTGGAGATGCTCTCACTGGACACTGCCCTTCTGGTGGGTTATAAAACCTGTCTGCTGGAGCCAGCGCATCTTTGTCAAAAATTAGAAAATTAATGGTATAGAGAACTAAATTTAGAAGTTCCCTAGGGCTACCTGTGGCTCCCCCTTTCTTTTGTTTTTGGAGGAGTGTCTTAATATCTCTGTTTCTTCTCTCTACTATTGCCTGCCCTTGAGGATTAAAGGGTATGCCCGTGGTATGTAAAATCTTATACTGTGCACAAAAGTGTGTAAAATGTTTGGACGTATATGCAGGTCCATTGTCTGTTTTTATTGCTTGTGGCACACCCATAATTGCAAAAGCTTGTATAAGGAATTCAGTGACCACTCGGGCTGTCTCTTTTGCTGCTGGCATTGCAAATGTGAATCCTGAAAAGGTGTCTACCACTACATGGATAAAAGATAGACGACCAAAAGATTTATAATGGGTCACATCCATTTGCCAGATTTCATTGGGTCTCAAACCACGAGGATTCTTCCCTGGAGGGAGTGTAGGAGCATAGAAAGGAAGACAAGCTGTACAGCTTTTTACTATGCTCCTAGCTTCCTCTCTTGTGATTCCAAATTGTAAACGTAAAGCTCGAGCAGCCTGATGATATTTAGAATGAGATTCTTGTGCTTCCTGAAATAAAGGACTACTGGCTAACATGGTTAGAAGGCTATCTGCCTTTGAATTTCCATCAAAAATGGGACCTGGAAGTCCACTATGTGAGTGGACATGCAAGATATAAATCTTGCCTGGATGTTTTCTTACTTGCTCTTGAAGTTCCTTAAAGAGCTGATAAATATTGGAGGCTGCAAATTTTATTTGGGCTGTGGCAATTCTTTGTACTACACCTACTGAATAGGCTGAATCAGTAATTATATTTACGTCTCCTGGGTAATAAGTGAGAGCTAGCATGATAGCAAATAATTCATTCTGTTGAGTGGATTGAAAAGGAGTCCTGATTACTCTCTTTATGGTTAAATCATGAGAGTATATGGCACAAATATTTTCTTTGGAGGCATCTGTAAAGATTGTTGGTCCTTTAAGAGGAACCTTAGAAACCTTTTCTTCAAAAATCCATCGCCAATTATGTAGTAGCCGGGTAATCTTTAATGGAGATCCATGTGCAAAATTTGGAGCGGTGGCCAATAAAATTTGCCATTCTGGGATGTTCTCACAGCATACATTAATCTGTGCGTTAGTATAGAATGTGTATATTTTTTCAGGACTTATCCCAGATAATTGTGTTACTCTCTTAATAGCCTTTAATAAAATCCTAGCCACAAGCACTGGGTAAGGTGTAAGGCTTTGTTCTGGTTGTGCTGGGAGGTTCACCCACTCAATCACTCTGTCTCCTTGATGAAGGACTGCTGTGGGTAGCTCTTTTGTAGCAAAAACTGATATTTCCAAGGGTTTTTGAGTGACTCTTTCAACCACATTGGATAAAGCCAGTTCAACTTCTCTCAAAGCCTTTTGTGCTTCTTTTGTAAGCTGGCGTGGTGAATTTAAAGCACTGTCTCCCCTTAAAATGTCATAGAGAGGTTGTAGTTGATTGGTAGTTAAGCCTAACACTGGATGCATCCATTGGATATCTCCTATTAATTTTTGAAAGTCATTTAAGGTGTTCAACTTCTCTGTTCTTAAAGAAAGCTTTTGTACTGTGAGTGTCTTAGGATATACTTCATATCCTAAATATTGAAAAGGAGCATGTCTTTGAATTTTTTCTGTAGCTATATGCAGTTTGTAGTACTTTAATGTTTCCATGGTCCTTTGTAGACATGCCTCTAACATTTGTTCCTCAGGTGCACATCCCAAAATATCATCCATATAATGTAACAATATTACTTTTGGAAAGGCTTTTCTTACTGGAGCAAGAGCAGCTGCAACATACATTTGGCACATAGTAGGGCTGTTTTTCATTCCCTGTGGCAAAACTGTCCATTCATATCTTTTATAAGGCGCAGCCAAATTAACACTAGGCACTGAAAAAGCAAATCTTTTCATATCCTCCTTATCTAGAGGAATAGAATAGAAACAATCCTTAATGTCTATAACCCATAGAGGCCATTCTCTTGGCAACTGAGTAGGAGATGGAAGTCCAGGGTGAAGAGTTCCCATAGTTTCCATCTGTTCATTTACTCTTCTTAGATCAGTTATCATCCTCCATTTTCCAGATTTCTTTTTCACCACAAATACTGGGGAATTCCAAGGACTTAGAGAAGGCCGCAAGTGTCCTTGGTCAAGTTGTTCTTGCACTATGTCTAATAAGGCCTGAATTTTATCACTTCTTAAGGGCCACTGTTCTACCCACACTGGTGAATCAGTCTTCCACTGAATAGGAACTGGTGAAAGTGCAGGTAGGCCTTCAACAGCAGCCCTGCCTAAAAAGCCGAAGTGCTTATTTGTAATCCTATCTGCTGTAAAATGTCTCTTCCCCACAGATTGATGGGGATTTTTTCAACCACAAAAGGAGTAAAAGCTCCTGTTTCTCCTTCAAATACCCATCTCAAAGGCCTAGCACTAACCTCTGCTGCTATTGATCCTCCCACCCCAGACATATAGGTGTCTGCTTTAATCTTTGGCCAGTGACCGGGCCAATTGGCACCTCTAATAACTGTACGATCTGCACCCGTGTCTACCAATCCTTCAAATGGTATTCCGTTTATATAAATAGTAAGCATAGGTCGGTCAGCTGTCACAGCTGCTGTCCAATATATTCCTGGATTTTGTTCATTGGAGTCAAAATCTAGGCGACTATCACTAGGTTGCTTATTAGGGGTCCGTAACAATAAGCCTGATGCTACTACTTCTCCTGGTTGATAAATCACACGTTGTCTGCCTGTGTTAGTGACTGGGATATTAGATACACGTTCTCCAGTCTCCCACATCAGTGTATGGATGGACACTGTTTTGTAGGCACTCTCAGAAGGTGAAATGGTCAAGCCTACTGTGCCTGGAGGCAAAGGATCCATAGGCTCAACAGGAACAGATTTCACTTCTCCAGGGAGTATCTCGGTAGTCTCTACTGCACACAACTCTATTTTTCCTAATTTCAATCCCTTTCTTCCATCTGATTGCCTTTTGGCTTATTGATCATGTCTTAAAATTCTCTGGATGTAACCTCGGCTGCCATCATGCCCCACTTGGGGGGCTGAAGCTGGGCCCCACCTGTCATTTCCCTGGGTCAATCTACATTCGGAGGCCCAGTGGAGGCCCTTGTGACATTTTGGACATGGAGTTTTAGGTCTTCTCTCACCCTGTCTTTTCACTGTATCTCCAAATCTACACTGAGCTCTTAGATGTCCAATTTTTCCACATTGAAAACATCTCCGAGTTTCTCTAGAAGGCCCTTGCCAGGAGGGACCCTGTCTTTCCACATTCATCATTGTCCGGGTGTAAAAAGCATTTGTTCCCACTGTAGCACAGCGTCTTATGATCTCCTCTAAAGGAGCATCTTTGTCTAATCCCCATATAATTCTTTTGCAAATCTCATTGGCATTTTCCTTAGCCAGATGTCTGGTCATTATTTCTGTAGCTGAATTTTCTCCAATAGTTCTTTTGACAGCAGTTTGCAAACGTCCCACAAAATCTGCAAAAGGTTCATTGGGACCTTGCTGTATTTTAGTGAAAGCCTCTCCACGATCTTTCTGTCCAGGAAGGAAACCCCAAGCTTTTATTGCAGCCTTAGCAATTTGTTCATATATTGTCATGGTATAATTAATCTGTTCCGAATTCTCTCCATACTGACCTTCACCAGCTAAGTGCTCAAAAGTGAATTGTGTGTTAACTCCTATTTCCAAATTGCATCTGACTTGAATTTTACATAATTCATGAAATTCCGCAAGCCATAATAAATTTTCTCCAGGTTCCAGACATGTCCTTGCTATGGATTTCCAATCATTCGGGGTTAGGACTTCATAAGACAAACCATCTAGTAACATTTTGACATAAGCTGATGTAGCCCCATAAAGGGTACAACCTTTTTTCAAATCCTTAATTTTATTCAAATCTAAAGGTGCATATCTTCTCCTTTTTTTACCTACAGAGTCAGTATTTTCAATCACAGGATATGCATGTATAAAATCACTTATATCCTGTCCTTCTCTCTTAGCTTTAACCAATGCTTTTTCTAATCTTGTCATAGGCTTAGGCTTCTTCACAGGCAATTCTGTTTGTGTTTCTGCCTCTTCCCCTCTTTCTTCCTCCATCTCTGAAGGTGGGGTTGATGTGGGCCTGTCAATAATCTGTTCTCTAGGCAGGGTTGAAGCTTCTTCAAGAGAATCATACCATAATTCCTCATTTAAATCCTCTTGCTCTAGGGAAAGATCTTGATCTTTCCTTTTTTCCTCACACTTCCTCCTCTGTTCATTTTTAGAACTTTTCCTTCTCCTACAACTTGCTTGATAGTTTAAGGCTAATTGAACTATGTTGTAGATATAAAATACTTCTGCAGAAATTGAACGAGGCCCATTTTTTTGCTTGAAATTCTTTCATTTCATATCCCACTAGCTTCCATTTATCTACATCTATCTTTTCTTCCTCTAAGAACCAAGGGGATGTGCGTCTTAATGCAGCCAAGAGTTTAGCAATCTGTACCCAGGTTACAAGTAAACTCTGCTCCTCAATTATCTTGATTATACTCTCTATAGTACCACTCCTGAATGGAGCTGAGGTTGCGTCTGGGGCTGAGGTTGAGTCGGCTGAGGTCCAGGGATTGAATATAGCTAACATCTGCCCCATTTCAGCTATAAGAGATTCCTGGTTTAGCCCTTAACAAGTTAAGTTCCTTATT
This sequence comes from Sminthopsis crassicaudata, assembly GCF_048593235.1. Lineage (NCBI taxonomy): Eukaryota > Metazoa > Chordata > Mammalia > Dasyuromorphia > Dasyuridae > Sminthopsis > Sminthopsis crassicaudata. The sequence goes on along the minus strand of NC_133617.1, from coordinate 312,478,141 downwards.
TATCTATTAGCACGCTCACTTAATCTTTAACAAAGTTTCCTCGTTACTCACGGTTCTGGGTCAGAGAGACTGAGATCTAGATTGGAAGCTTTTCCACTGGAATCAGGACTGTGTCTGTCCCTGTTCGGGCGCCAAAATGCGAAGGTCTGGTCTAGCTCCTCTTGTCAGGATAAGCAAAAGTCCTTGCCCCACGTGTGGACGCCAATTGTAACGAGCTGTTGTCTCTAGAAGCTGCTGGATCGCTCTCTGGGAAGAGATCTGCTGTGTCTTCTACTCAAATCTCTCAGACAGATTCTTCTTCCTGTAACGAACCTTTGTCTCCACGCAGTTGCTGTTAACTCTTGTCCTTAGAAGTGACTTCCCTTCCTGCAGAGAGCCCCGTCACGCCTGATGCAATGCAGAGTCTTTCTTCTTGAATCCTGGCTCTGAATCTCCTCCAGCTCTTATCCTTCTCCAGGCCGATCTGCTCTCTGCGCCCAGCGCTGTCTCTTTTTATCCTCCCAGAGAATGGGCGTGGGATAATGCAAGGGCTTCTGGGAAGAACCACCCCAGCCAATGAGCTTGCCCCCTCTATCAAGTCAACCTGAGTTCTCACCTTGTAATTGTCCAGAAAACCTCAGTTCTCACTTAGTAATCCTAACAAAGAAGTAAATGTTTTCAGCGTTAGTTCTATTCCTAAGAAAGTTTCAAATTCTTCTTTAATACTAAATATTTCTTTTTCAGTTCTGGTTAAACATAGATTTGCAAGATAGGTCCCTCTGGTGCTACCTAGCTCCCTTTTTTTTCTCCAAACTGTATTTTATTCCTTTCTGTGTTTTCTGGTGAGTACAAAATAATGCCATATTATTAGAATTTCCTTTCCTTTGTGTTTGAAGATATTGCTATGCCACAGTTCTATTTTATTGTCCTGACTCAATTTCCCTAATTATCCTAACTCAGTTTCCCTAATTGTTCTGCCTCATTTTATAATTTTTCTGCTCAGCTGTGCAAAACGACCCCTCCCTCTTAATTAGAATATTTGATAAGGATAAAATATCTTATATTTTAGAATATCAGAATGCCTCTCCCCATCCCAAGCTACCAGAATATCAGATACCATCTTATCAAGATGCCTCTTCCCGATGAATGGATGTCCATCAGTTGGAGAATGGTTGGGTAAATTATGGTATAGGAAGGTTATGGAATATTATTGCTCTGTAAGAAATGACCAGCAGGAGGAATACAGAGAGGCCTGGGGAGACTTAAATCAACTGATGCTGAGTGAAATGAGCAGAACCAGAAGATCACTGTACACTTCAACAACAATACTGTATGAGGATGTATTCTGATGGAAGTGGAAATCTTCAACATAAAAAACCAACTCACTTCCAGTTGATCAATGATGGACAGAGGTAGCTACACCCAGAGAAGAAACACTGGGAAGTGAATGTAAATTGTTAGCACTAATATCTGTCTGCCCAGGTTACATGTACCTTCGGAATCTAAAGTTTATTGTGCAACAAGAAAATGATATTCACACACATGTATTGTAACACATGTAAAATGTATGGGATTGCCTGTCATCGGGGGGAGGGAATAGAGGGAGGGGGGATAATTTGGAAAAATGAATACAAGGGATATTATAAAAATATATATATATAATAAAAATTATTAATTAAAAAAAAAAGATGCCTCTTCCCATTATCCCTTGTCCCATCCCATGTCCAGTGGCTTGCCCCACCCTGTCAGAGTCCCATTCCAGCTCTCAGCATCCTGAGAACTAAAGCTGAAAACATTTACTTCTTTTTGTTTTTGTTTGTTTGTTTGTTTTTCGTTTTTTTTTATTTTATTTTATAATTATAACTTTTTTTGACAGTATATATGCATGGGTAATTTTTAACAACATTGGCCCCTGCCTTAGTCTATATATATATCTATATCTATATATATATCTATATATATATCTATATATATATCTATATATATATCTATATATATAGATATATATATAGATATATATATATAGATATATATATAGATACACACACACACACACACACACACACACACACACACATTGAGAACTGACATTGTTGGCTGGATTCTTGGAGAGAATAGTCTCATTCAGCCATGGGACCAAACCACTAATCCATTTGGTACCAGCAAATGTCTCCCTTTTAAATAAATTATTATAAATACTCTCTAATCTCTATCTTGCCTCAGTTTCTCTGGCATTACAGTATTTTTCCCAATCATTTGCAAAATTTGTTGTATTTATTTGAATTGTTCAATTTAATCACTACATGTCTTAGAGTTTGCAGTCTTGTTTATGTGTCTTTTGTTTCTCCTGGGCTCATTTTTCTTCATAACTTTTGCTACTGCATTGTTGAGCTTTCTGCTTTTTTCTACTGAGCTTCACTCCTACTAAAAACTTCAGGGAATCATTCCTACTAAAAACTACTTGAGGGAATCACAAGAGTTAGAGAGGACTTTAAGAGGGTCCCTATCTTCATGTTTCTGACTATGTAGCACACCAGTAATCTATTTATCTATGTGTATCTATCTGCCTGAATATCTATCTATCAATCTATCTATTCTCAAAGTTATCTATATGTATTCTTTCAATTATATGCATTGAGAAGAATAATTATTATATTATGATGTTTATTGACTTGTATTTCCTGGGAAACTTATAAACATTTGAGTCTATTAATCCTGTTTTAAAAAATCGGCATATTTTGTTTGTATGAGGAATATATTTTCTTTCAATTTTTAAATTTTTTTTCTTCATTCTCTTTTTCCATTTAATTGTTCTCTTTTGTTTCTCTGATTAGTCTTACCATCATAGATTCCAGGTGTACTGTTGCTAGTTATTTTTGTTCTAAAGACCAAAAGTTGTTTTTAAATTTTTCCCCACTTAATAATATTTTTCCAAAGATTTCAACACTCACTTTTGTAAGATTTTGAGTTCCAAAATGTTCTGTCTTCTTCCCCTCCCCCTCCCTAATACAGCAAACAATCTGATATATTCACAATACAGCAAACAATGTGATATAGTTTATACATGTATAATCATGTTAAATATATTTCCCTATTAGTCATATTATAAAAGAAAACTAAAAAGAAAAGAAGTGAAACTAGCATACATCCATTAGCATTCAGTCTCCATAGTTTTTTTTAGTATGTGAATGACATTTTCCACCAAGCAGGGATCATAAATTCTACTCTCATGATTCTCACTTCTCTTTTAAACAATTCAAAAATGGCATAATGTAGTTGCATGTTCTCCTCATATGCAATATGTCCTATTTTTATCAAATATTTGATTATTTTCCTTTGTTTTGTAGTATTTGTTTATAGATGTGGAACCCCATTAACTATATTTGGAGACCATATTTCTTTTTGTTGTTAATATTTTCTAATATATTTACTTATATTCAAGGTCTTTGAGGTTTCCTCTTTCTGAAATCTTTGTCAGTTTCAGTCTTCCTTTTTATTTTCCCCCTACTGCTCAATTTCTTACTATCTCTCCTCTGATGATGGTTTTTCTGACTGAAACTGGGAGATTCATGGTTCACCAGTTTAAGTCTCTACTCAAGATGATTTTTTTTTTTTTTTGGAAGGAGACAATTGTTCATAAGTGATAACTGGCCCCCAGGCTTACTGGTCTGCTACACAACACTGTTCCTTTCTCCTTTCTTCACATATACACTAAAATTCAGTGTCCTGGTCCATTCCTTCTATTATTTAGTTATCTGGCCCAGAAATTTATGGCCTTGCCACATGACACTGCAGTTGAGGTCATTTATGTCATGTGAAGTCTGTTTCCAAGGCTCTGGGAGTAGAAGTGAGGAAAGGTCAAGAAGTAGGTCTAAGTTCTTTTTCAGTCCCAGACATACATATTTCCTGTTGCTTTCCTTCTGATTCTCTATTCCCCAGCAGAAATCTTTTGTAGCAAGGAATTCTACTATAGTGTTAAACACTAGCACAACACAAACTTACATAGTCCAGAACCCAAATCTCTAGGGTTCTGGGAAAAGAAAAGGAAGGATTGTGCTAACAAAGAGATTACAATATAATGGAGTGTACAGCATGTCAGTAACAATGTACAAAGTACATATATTTACCTCCAAATTAAACTGAAAAGAATTAAGAGGTGGTGAGCAAGGAAACAATTATGAAACATTTCAGAGAAAATCAGTTGTTGATTAGTTTGCTTTAAATATTTTGAACAGCAAATAAATTTATCCCTAAATAGTCTGTTGTAAATACTTTTGAAATTATGTCCTGCATTTGGTTAGCATTTGTCTATTAAAAATAGAAGCATTTCAATATGAATGGAAAATTTTTGATATAATGACAAATGTTTACACTGAAATATCTTGAGATAAAAATAACCAAAGGTAGCTATCGTGATGAGTCTTATAAAATCCATGTATACTTTTTTGAACTTTAATAGCTTCAGTTTTAGGGAATATTTTTATTAATATCATTTAAGTGCTAATTGAATTTAGCAACTGCCCCCATTTCTCCTTGACTTTTATACATTTCAATTGCAGTTTCCAAAGAATGCAGTTTACTTTCTGACATACAACTTCTATTTTTCCTTAAGATGCTAAATAAGAACACATTTTATTCAGTTGAGTAACTAGTTACGTTTCCCATCTTATACTCAATATTTAGCTTGTAAAGTCTATCAGATGAAGTATGATATTCATTTCTGGATTCTCTTATATCTAAACCTATAAGCTCAGTATATATTAATAATAAATTAGTTAGATTTGTTATAGTTATTATTATTATTAAAACAGGATAGAGTACTGATGAGCAGAAGATTATAGGATTCTCTTTGCTGACACTGGTCCAGGGACTCTATTGTTTTGACTATATTCAGATCTTGGGCCCAGAGCTGGGAGCTGTCCCAGAACAAGAAGAAGTAATAACAAAATCTTGAATTCACCAGTACTCTATCAAGGGAATTATTAACCATAAGATTCATCTTAACAAAGGAATCTACCCAAAGAGTTGAAATGTCAATTTTTGCAGTCTTTTCATACATTCACAATAAAACATTCTGATGTTAACATGGTGGTGCAAAGGCTTCTTAGAAGTCAGAGAAGATTCTGTGTTACAATATATTAAAATATATTAGGTATATGCTGATGTTACAATATATTAGGTATATGCTGATGTTTTTGATATATTTTTTCAGTAAATATACTTAGGGGCATTTAATTTTAATTTGTTAAATTATACTGGAATTTCAGTGCAACAGTTACTTATAGAAGTTAATTTATTAATTATTATTAATTACAAGTGGTAATTAATATTGGATAAAACACTCCTACATAAATATTTGACCTGTTAGAATTAAAGACTCTCACCACCTCCGAAGCATCTCAGAGCTCATAATGGGACATGTAGTTAGTCCTGGACTGAAGCATCTTGTCAGTCCAAATAGAATTTGAAATAAGTACCCACAAATATATACAGTGTAAAGTTTACACAAGGAATGATAATATATTGAAAATATGAGTGTCAGAGATAGAGCTAAGATACTGAAGAACAGAAAGATATTTACCTGAAATCTCTCCCAAACTTCTCTGAACATCATTAAATAATGTCAGAAACAATTCCCAAAGTGGAAGACGCCACAGAAGGACAGGTTGAAATAATTTTCTAACTAAAGACAATTTAGAAATTAGGAACGTTTGAGTGTGAGTGTGAGTGTCTGAGTGTGAACTCAAGCTCAGACTCTAGACTCCAGACTAGAGACTCAAGAATAAAGACCCCTGGACTCTATCTCTGACCCTCCTCATGGTGACTCACCTGGTAAGACCAAGGCCAGTCCAGAGATCCTCCAGAAAGCTAAGCTGGACATTACATTTTGGTGCCCAACATGGGGCACTGAAAGAAGCACACTATATGCTGAGGCTCTGGACATAAGGACCTACACTCAGCAGTTTGACAGATGTGATAAGCTCCATGGAGAAATCCCTGTGACCTGAAAATAGGATAAGTACAAAAACAGACAAGCAGGAAACTTTGGTAAAGACTAAACTAGTCACTTTTGTTTTTCAACTGAAATGGGGCAAATACTAAGAAAAGAGCATTTTCTGCCCCAAGGGAAGTGTGTAGCAGTCATAGTTAGGTTAATAAAGAAGGAAAATTTGTTGATAACTTGGAAAGAGATCACTGGGCTCTTAAATATATTACAACGCATGTCTCCTTGGCTCTCTATGGAAAAAAAAAATACAGCCAGATATTTGGAAACTAGTGGGAGAGCAACTAATTTAATATTACGAAGCTAAAGGCCCTGATTCAATTCTTGAGGAAACATTCATTACATACAACATAATGCAATTGGCTTTTAAAAAGCCCACAAGTTCTAAATAAAGGAAAAAAAAATTTAATGTGGACAGTCAGACAAGGAAGTGTGAGGAGAAAGAGCAGGAGGGAGATGTTACTGACAAAGCAGCTGAAAAGCATGGAGAATTAGAAAAGAAAAGAGTTAAGCACAGTGCTGATGAACTTAAGTAATGTGGTGCTACTCAGCAGGTGCACTTAAGACATTCCCCTTTTCCTGACCCTCCACCCTCAATTTTGCCTTTCTCGATGGAGGGAGGAGAAGGTGTGGGAGGGCCAATGACAGGACCAGCACCACTCATGCAACAGTTTTGTCTACCCTCTATGACATGATTACAAAAGGCCTTGGTTAAAGCTAAAGAGGAAGGACAGGATATATCTGATTTGAGAATAAAAGCATACTGTGTGATTGAAGAGTTTAACTCTTCAGGTCAAGAAAGAAGATGTACTCTTTTTAATCTGGAAATTATCAAAGGTCTGAAAAAGGCTTGCACTCTTTATGAGTCTACATAGTCTTATGTTAAGATTGTATTAGAGATTTTGGTTTATGAAATTTTAACCCCTAGTGATTGGAAATCTATAGCAAAGACATGTTTAGAAACTGGACAAAACTTATTTTGACTTTCTGAGTATAATGAACTTTGTAGCACTGGAGTTAATTTACCAGTCACCTTTGATCAATTAGCAGGTTTAGGTCCTTATGCAGACATGTTAGCACAGATTAATTACCATATAACAGAATATAACCAAATTGCTTCTGCTGCTATCAAAACATGGGGCACCTTCCCAGGAAGACAAGATAGAGGGGAAGCCTTCACAAAAATAGCACAAGGGCCAAATGAATCCTTTGCTGATTTCAAGGGACATCTGCTGACAACTGACATAGGAACTCTTGGCAGCAGAAGTTATGATAAGACAACTTGCTAGAGAAAATGCTAATGAGGTTTGTAGAAGAATTATATTAGGACTACACAACGATGCTCCTTTAGAGGAAATCATAAAATGCTTTGCCACAATTGATACTAATACCTTTCATACCCAGGCTATGATGCAGACTTCCCAGGATCTGAACATGGGAAGACAGAGTTCCTTTTGGCAAGGGACTTCCAGAGAGACACGTCAATGCTTTCAATGTATTAAAGTAAGGCATTTGAAATCTCAATATTGGCATAAAGATAGAGTGAAAATATAGAATGGAAGAACAAGACTCAAAACCCCATTTCCACAATGCAACAGAGACTTCCATCAGACATCAAAATGTAGATTGACTAAGGGAAGCGGGACTCTGCTCCAGGGCCTGAAGCAAAAAAAAAAAAAAAAAAAAATTGGGGCATGATGGAAGCTGATTCTATACCCAGAGTCTTTAGAAGTTCAGTGGTTCAGTACTCAGAAATAATCAATCAGTCAAGAAGCAATCTGATGGGAGAAAGGTTTTATAATTGGAGAGAATAGAGTTGTATGCATCTGAGACTACTTAGATATCCCCTGCAGAGGTGAAATCTGTTCCTCTCCAGCCTATAGTTGCTTTGCCTCCAGGCACAGTAGGCTTGAACATTTTACCTCCTGAGAGTGTTTACAAAACAGTGTTCATTCATACACTTATTAGGAAACTGGGGAATGTGTAGATAATTCCCTAGTCACTAATACATTACACAATGTGTGACTTATAAACCAGAAGAAGTAGTGCCATCAGGTTTACTGATACAGACTTGTAATAGGCAATTTGGTGATATTTACACAGCTTTGGATTCCCAACAATAGAATCCAGGTATATTCTGGACTGCAGCTGTTATAGCTGACCATAACTATGCTCACTATCTACGTAAATGGCATATCACTGGAAAGTTTCCTAGACACTGGTGCAGATCATCCAGTAATTAAAGGTGCCAATAGGCCCAGTCATTGGCCACAGATTAAGACAGACACCTATATGCTTGGCATGAGAGTATTAATAGCAGCTGAAATTAGTGGTACCCTCTTGAGATTGCTATTTGAAGATGAAAAAGGATTTTTAATCCTTTTGTAGTTGAAAAAAATCCCCATCAATCTATGGGGAATAGGAATGTTACAACAGTTAGGATTAAAAATGAGTATTTCGGTTTTTTAGGCAGAGTCCTATTGAAGGCCTGTCAACACTCTCACCAGTTGCCATTCAATTGGAAACTGATACACAAGTGTGGATAGAGCAGTGGGCCTTACAAAGTGAAAAAAATCAGGCTTTATTAGAGATTGTTCAGGAGCAACTTGACCAAGGACACTTACAATCTTCTCTAAGTCCTTGGAATTCCCCTGTAGTTGTTTAAGAAAGAAATCTGGAAAATGGAGGATGCTGACTGATATAGGAAAAATAAATGAACAGATGGAAACAATAGTAACTCTTCAGCTTGGACTTCCATCAACTACTCAATTGCCAAGAGAATGGCCTCTTTTGGTCACAAACACTAAGGATTGTTTCTATTCTATCCCTCTAGTTAAGGAGGATATAAAAAGACTTGCCTTTTCAGTACCCAGTGTTAATTTAGCTGAGCATTATAAACATTATGAATAAACAGTTTTCCCACAGGGAATGAAAAATAGCCCTACTATGTGCCAAATGTATGTGGCTGCTGCTCTTACTCCAGTAAGAAAAGCATTTCCAAAAGTAATGTTATTACATTACATGAACTATATATATCTTGGGGTGTGCACCTAAGGAACAAATGTTAGAACATATCTACAATATGACCATAGAAATATTAAGGAACTATCAATTGTATATAGGATACTTACAGCAGAGTGTTTACTCAGTGTGATTGATGAGATAATGTTTCTCTGGTTCACATAATTAGTACTTAGTATGGTGGTGTAGTGGTTCTACAGTTGGCACATGCTCAGTGTGCTGTATCGATATAATTGTACTAGGGTATGTAAAGGCTGAGAGGACTGAAGAGAGACATGAGAGTGTGAGAGTGAGTTAGTATGAGCTCAAGCTCAGACTTCAGACTCTATCCCTGACCATGCTCGAGGTGACTCTCCTAACACCAAGGCCCATCCAGAGATACTCCAGAAAGCTAGCCTGGACATTACATTTTTTGATCTATGCTTTATTTTCACAATATGATTTATATATAAATACATTTTGCATGACTACAATATATTACTTTTATTAAATTACTTGCCTTCTCAGTGGAGAAAATGAGGATTGGTGAGAGTTGAAAGAATAGTATTTGGAACTCAAAGCTTTTAAAATAGATGTTAAAATTGTTTTTACATGTAATTGATGGGAAATAATGTTTTAAATAAAGGTAGATATTAGATATATAGATAATAAAATAAAACAAAAAGGTGAGTCATACGTTGAAATATAAATGCGTGCAAAGTATAATTCATATTCAAACCCAAATGCACTCTGGCCATCTTATAGTGTTTCCTCCCTTTGCCTCATTTCTCAAGTCTTGGAAAAGAATATAAGGAGTCCATGAAATATTCCATTTTAGAACCTATAAAAACATATCAGCTTTGGAACAACAATCCTGGATCAAAGTTGCCTTACTAGTTATAGTTAATTAGACCACTGCATCTGGTCAATCTCAGACATCAGAAAAACCTATCAAATACTGAAATATTTCTTCATATTCCATATATACATATATATATATATATATATATATATATATATATACATACATATATATATATATGTGTGTGTGTATACATATATATATATATATATATATATATATATATATATATATATGTGTGTGTGTATACATATATATATATATATATATATATATGTGTGTGTGTGTGTGTGTGTATGTATATCTTTCTCTCTCACTTTCTCTTTGTCCCTCTCAGAGATAGGTAACATATCTCTATGTTAAGTGGATAATGTTAAGTAGATGATAGATAAAGTATTTTTTGGGCAGTGTGGACATTAAACTATGTAATGACTATACTATAGGTTAGAATTTCCCTTTTTCAAAGGGAAGCTCAACAATGATATTACAAAATAAACACCCAATTAGAGAGACTTCTGAGGCTCAGAGCTGCTTAATATGCCAATGATCATTTTATTTGTTTGAAATGAACTCCAATTGAATTTGGAAATGGCTTCAGTGATCAAACAAACATTGAATGGCTCATAGCAAGCTTAAGAAGCAGCTGCAGATCTGATACTTTTGTAAACACCTTTCTCCTTGGCTTACTGTATTGTATTATTGTATCTGCAACACTTAACCCCCTCACCCTTCCCTTCCAATAGCATCTACAAACTCTATTTTCTCATTTTATTTATCTCCTTTCTTGAGCACATGAGAACCCTCTCTATATCTTTCCTCCCTTACAGCATTTCTCTCTATATATGTCTTTTCTTCAGACAATGAGTGCATATCATTGTGTATTGGACTCTCATTTTAGGTTCCTTTAAGGGCCTGGGATCATTTGTTAACAAGGATCAAATTGTATTTTAGATAGAATATTGAGTTTGAAGTCAGTAAGACTCATCTTTCTGAATTCAAATCTGGCCTCTGACATTTTCTTAGCTGTGTGACCCTCAACAAGTCACTTAACCCAATTTTTCTTGGTTTCTTAAATACCAAAAAGACCAAATGGGATCATAAAGAGTTAAATATCATTGAGACAATTGAAACACATGGTAGAAAACAATGTATAATGGGATTTAGGCTAAGAAACTATGCTTGATTAAAAGCTGATCTTTTTATTGATTAAAAAGTACTATAAATTTATTTGCTTACATATACATATATGTATATATGAAATACATATATGCATATATGTATATATAAATGTCTGTCAGTCTGTCTCTAAATCAGTCCTATTTCACATGACAGATAGAGAACAGAAATCTTCACTCCCAAATTGGGTAACAGAAAGCAAAAAAATTGTTTTCTGATGTAGTTGAAAAGGACTGTCTTTCTCTTGTTCATTAACTTTACTTCAGTAGTTCACATGATCTATGTTTTCTTGAATACCAAGACACCCTTTTACAGAGCAGATGTCAAGCCATTTATACCTTTCCAATCCATGTGAAACGTATTTATATTATCATAAATCTTCTACAGACTTTATTTAAGGAAGTAGAGATTTTCTTCTTGTTTGAGGTCAGATTTGAACTCAGGACCTCTTGACTTCAGGGCTGGTGCTCTATCCACTGTACCATCTAGCTTGTTTCAAATTGTTTTGTAATTATGTTCCTGGTTTTTTCTTGTCCGGTAGATTCCCAAATGTATTATATTATCTCCAATCCCCCCCCCCCCCCCCCCAGCAATTGGGTTAAGTGACTTGCCCAGGGTCACACAGGTAGGAAGTGTTAAATATCTGAGACCTGATTTGAACTCAGGTCCTCCTGACTTCTGGGCTGGTGCTCTACTTACTGCACTTCTTAGCTGCCCCTATATTTCTTGGTACTGTAGATAGCAAGTGTCCACTTTGACCAGGTGGCCCCTTTGCTAGGTGAAATTGTTAAAATTATAGTATGAACATTTATAACTCAGAATTAATTGGCCATTGGTTCAAATCAGTTGTTTTATATTTTTGTTGATTTTATAAACTTCTACATGTTAATACTTCATATTAAATTTAAAAGTATATGTGTGTATATACATTTTTTTTTGTCTTTTGAAAGCCTGGACCTTAAATACATACCACTACACAATTATGTTTCTGTATAAACAATGGTGGAAGTTAGCAGGAGTCCAATAGAAGACCTGATAACTGTAGAATGATGATGATGATGATGATGATGATGATGATGATGATGATAATGTCTCCTACAAAAAAAAAAATAGGAGTAATTTTATAGTGCTTTAGGTTTGCGAATTTTTTTGCATCAATCACAATATATTTGAACTTGATTTTCTATCAAGTATGTATAGACATACTTATATAATCAACACAATTTTTAATCTGCTCATAAATCTCATGGATTTGATCCACAATATCTATTTTCCAGAATGTATTATGAAGCTATAAAAGCTACATATAACTGTTATATCAGTACATATATTTTGGAAGATACTGTGTATTGATAATACAATTGTCCCAGGTTAGAATAGAGAGAAGATGAAAAATCTGGTAAACACTACAATATTTTCAATGATACCCCAAGGTCTTCTTGAAGAGTCAATCTCTCATAAATGGGGCAAAGTCAGAGAAGAATGGATTAGTTCTAGAGATTGCCAGATTAATGGAATATAAATAAGGCAAAGGAGGGGACAATAGAAGATTTTGAAGGGGCTAAGATGGACTTGACAGAGATGGTCTTAGACCTGTTAAGATGAACTCAAAGAAAAAGCATAGGCAAGATCATGGTAGAGGATCTATTATTCTAGTTCAATGTCTCTGTGCCATCTTTTCTTCTAGACCTTTGTATTTTGAAATATTTATATCTATCTTCCACTAAATCCTTATTTTGTATCTGATATTGTATTTGTAATCATACACTCAGCTCTCATTAAATGTCATTTAAAATATTTATTTAATTTATGAGTCCATCTTCTTACTTCAAATATTATTTTGTGATTTTTCATATTTGCATTTGTATAATATCACTATAAAAAGAAAATAAAAATTTCAAGACTCATTGGGGCAAAAGTAGGCATTATCAGATTAAAACACATTGCCACTGAAGAATTGTCTAGGAAATGTTATACATAGACCATGATAAATTATTAAAAAAAAAAAAAAAAAAAAAAAAAAAAGGCTTTATTTTGTGAATTTTACTCCAAACCCCAGCTTGTAGCTCAGAATCTTGGACCACATTATGACAATTTATTTGTTAGTTTTTAATAAACCTATAAGGCTTGCTTTATTTCTTGAATACACAGACCTCACAGTGATGAATCTTTTAATAAAAAAGACATTTTTTCATTATTGTGACATAATAAACATAATTAAGATATGAGAAAAATGTTAACATAAAAGACTTAATGGAAGATATTACAAATGAGTGAATATGTGTAATTCAATGAAAGAGGTTTGTGAACTCAACTCAGAAACTTGTTAATGACTAAAACCTACTACTAGGCAATTAATGACTGAAACTGCATCAATGATTAACAAAGAAAATCTGCATTTTCCACTTCCATAGATATGGACTGACAAGATTGCAGATCTATGTGCAAATTGCCTTTAGAAGTAAATGAAGTTGAATTGGTTTTTATTAATCAATTTGGCATTTCACTTCAAGAGCCAATCTTTTTTTTGTTTGTTTGTTTGTTTATTTGTTTTAAGATAGAAAAATATAACCTGTGGGAAGTAATGCCATAGTTCTTTTTGGGCTAATTCTGATTTTTCATAGTCAAAGTCATACAACTCATTCACGAATAATTTCTGAATTATAAACATATAAAGATATTTGAAAGGAATACTCATAAACCAATAAGCCTTTCATGTGTTAATTAAATACAATGACATATTAAAATGGTTTTACACAAGTTGATAATAATTAAATTGTTAACTAGTCAATTTGCTACCTAGCTATTACTTCTTATTTATATATTTAATTAGAAATGCTACATTATTTTTAGTTTCCAACACCTTTTCATCAAAAAATATACACTCTAGTCATTCTATAATATGAAATCATTTTTATGCAGTATAGAATGTATGGATAAAATTTTCTTGAATAAAAGCAACATAAATGTCTCTCCAGCTAGTACCCTCTACAGAATAATAATTGTATATATTAATCAAAATTCTTACACATAAAAAATTTTATTGATGTTAAAAACAAAAACAAAAACAAAAAAAATTCTTACACATACCCCAAATCTTCATGTAAATATATACTTTGATATAATTTTATAATTATAAAGTTAAAAATGAAAAAAACTAGAAAGAGGGGCTGCATAAATTTATATTTTCTCTTCTTATATTTACCTGATTTAACACTTTAAGATAGTGTTCTAATGGTGCATGATGATAAGGAGGAATATAGTAATATTTCTATATATTTGGGATATATGTGTGTAGATGTCTAGAACAGGACATAAATATTTTAAGCATCTTAAAGTGTACAAATTTTCTTGTAAATAATCTGAAATCATATAAAAATGTTTCTAAACAGTGCCTATCTTTTGACTTAGAACCATCACTGTTGAGCTTATACACAAAAAGAAAATTGAAAGGAGAAAAGATACTATATATGTAAAAATATTTATAGTATCTCTTTTTTGTGATGAAAAAAACAAATGAATAAAAAATCTTATAACTAAGATGGTGCTTATCAATTGAAAATATTTTAATAAGTGTTTATGAGGAATTACGGAATACTGTGGCTATACAATAAATTAAGACATACATGATTCAAAACTTAACATTCAAAACTGAGGTGAATTGAAGCAAGGAGAAATATGGGTGAAACAAGGATGGCCATTTTCACCACCATTATTCCATATTGTATAAGAATTGTTGGCTTTAACAATAAGAAAAGAAAATAAAAAATAAAGGAATTAGAATAAGCAATGGGGAAATAAAACTATCAATCTTTGCAGAAGATATGAGGATATACTGAGAGAATTCTAGGAAAAAAAAATCCTAAAAACCTACTCAAAACAATTAACAACTTTAGTAAAGTTGTAGGATATAAAATAAATCTATGCAAATGCATCAGTATTTTTATATATTGCTGACACAGCTCAGCAACAAGAAGTAAAAAGAGAAATTCCATTTAAAATAACTGTAGACACACCTCTCAGATTGGCTAAGATGACAGAAAAAAATAATGACAAATATTGTAGGGGATTTGGGAAAACTGAGACACTGATACATTGTTGGTAGAACTGTGAATGGATCCAACCAATCTGGAGAGCAATTAGGAATATGTTCAAAAAGTCATCAAACTGTGCCTACTCTTTGACCCAGATGTATTTCTACTGGGCTTATATCCCAAAAAGATCTTAAAGGAGGAATATGAAACAATATGAAAAATGTTTGTGGCAGCCCTTGTTTTAGTGACAAGAAACTGGAAACTGAATGGATGCCCATCAATTGGAATACAGCTGAATAAATTATGGCATATGAATGTTATGGAATATTATTGTTCTATAAAAAATGACCATCAGGATGATTTCAGAGAGTTTTAGAGATACATGAACTGATGGTAAGTGAAATGAGCATAACAAAGAGATCATTGCACATGGCAACATCAAGATTATATGATGATCAGTTCTGACAGATGCAAATCTCTTCAACAATGAAATGATACAAACCAGTTCCAATTGTTTAGTGATGAAAAGAACCATCTATACCCAGAAAGGGGACTGTAGGAATTGAATGTAGACCATAACATAGCATTTTCACTTTTTCTGTTGTTGGTTGCATGCATTTTATTTTCTTTCTCAGTTTTTTCTTCTTTTTCTGATTTTTCTTGTAAAGCAAGATTACTGTATAAACGTGTATACATATATTTGATTTAACTCATATTTTAACATATTTAACATGAATTGGATTACCTGCTATGTAGGGGAGGGAGTGTGGGGAAGGAGGGGAAATATTGGAATAGAAGGTTTGCAAGGGTCAATGTTGAAAAATTGCCTATGCATATGTTTTGTAAATAAAACATTAGGAAAAATTTATAAAATCATAAAAATACAATAAAATAAATAAGTGTAGACAAAATAAAGATTTGTGTGTCTACCTGCTAACATAGGCCCAGGAAGTATATGAACACTATCATAAAACACTTCTCACCCAAATAAAGTCAGATTTAAACAAATGGACAAAGATCAATGGCTTCTGAGTAGCCCAAGCTAATCTAATAAAAATGATAATTCTGCCTAAGTTGGTCTACTTGTTCAGTGCCATATCAATCAAACTGCCCCAAATTTATTCACAGAATTTGAAAAAATAATAGCAAAATTAATCTGGAACAAAAAAGGCCAAGAATGACAAGGGAATTAATGGAAAAAAAAAATGTAGGAGATAGTGACTTAGTAGTACCAGAACTAAAACTAATTATAAAGCAACAATCATCAAAACCATTTCGGGCTAGCTAAGAAATAGAGTGGTGGATCAGCAAAATAGGTGAGATACACAAGACACAATAATTCATGTGTATAGTAATCTAGTATTTGATAAACCCCCGACCTCCAGCTTTTGGGACAAAAACTATTTGACAAAAAATTGCTGGGAAAACTGGAAAATCATGTCAGTAATTCAGCATAGACCTACATGGCTGCCAGGGGTGGGATAGAAGTCAAGGATGGTGGAGAGCAAACAAGACTTTCTGTGAATTCCTCTGACCTTCTCTCAGACCAAGAGAAGATTAAACCCCTAAACTGGTTTTGGAGTCCCAGAACTCACAAATACTTAGAATAAAACACATTTCCAGAAGAAGACATCTTGGAAGAATTTCAGAAGAGGTCTGTTTCAAATGGTCAGGGGCTTAGTCTACTGGGCCCTGATGGCAACATAGGGAGCCCAGGCAAGGAGCTGAGGCAGGGAGTCAGAGTGTTGAAGCTTTCATGCACTTCGGAATCTTCTGTGAACCTCTAAAGTTATTCTGCCCTGGTAGCAAGCAAGTGGCTTGGCAACTTTGCAACTAAAAGCAAATTGTAAATCATTGAACCCTAGAAAAATGCAGGACCTAGCAAACCTGGAGCAGGTCAATCAGCAGAACTGCCTCAGGGCAAACTAAAGCAGTTGTTGTTCCTTTGCATTAAGAGCAGACCTTAATCCTTTAAAAAATTAACAAAAGAATTCTCACCATAGACAGCTTTTATGGAGAGAGAAAAGAAAAGACCTCAAATCCCTGAGATTCCTCATGGAAAATCATCTCCAAATTAAATCCCAAAGGGAGATATGAGATGGTTTCCATTTTACAAGGTTTTTTGGAAGATTTCATAAAGGATCTCAAAAGAGAATTGGAAGAAAAATGGTGAACAAAAATAAAACCTTTGTAAGAATGGGTGGGAAAAACAAATAACTCCCTACAAAATAGATTTGATGAAATGAAAAAAGAATATAACTCCTTACAAAATAGATATGAAAAAGATACCAATTCATAGATTTACATGTCCCAGCCCTTACCAAAATAAGGTCAAAATGGTTGGGCACAGAGTGATATCATAAACAAATTAGCATATAATTAATTCCTGCATGTACCTAAAATATATTTTTTAAACCACTTACATATAAGTTCAAAATATTATTTAATGTTATAAAGTTAGAGCAATTGATTTAATGAGTGATTTATTAGACTAATATTGCAACTGAATGATCTGGGTGATAATACAAGGGGAAAGATTTCACATTGTGTAAGCTATAAAAATCATCTTTACCTTGATCACTTTTCAATTAATACTAGGAACTAATGCATAGGTAATTGAGGATAATTTTGTATTTTAATCCATTTATTTATATGGGAAGGACAATCTTGTATTTTAATCCATTTATTTATATGGGATGACTCACACATTCGAATAAATCACTTAGTAATTTTTGGAGATTTTCAGCCACTTGAATATAGCCTCAAGAAAATACAGAATAACCCAAAAAAGCATTGGAAAAATACATAGTATGTATCAGAAATCTCAACCATGTTACCATATGTGATATATTTAAAAAGCACCATTAATTAGATAAACCGATAAGATGAATGATTACAAAAGAAAATTTCCATTTAAGTCATCAGAAGATATGAACAAATAATTCCCTAAATTAAGAAGTAAATACTGTTTTACATCATTGAAAGAATGTTCAAAAGTATTGATAATAAGAGAACTGTACATCAAAAACTTTAATCTCATCAATCCCAAGAAATTGGCAAAGTTGACCAAATATGGCAGTTAAATAAATATTGGAATGGTGATAGAAAGATGAGTATACTCTGGCTTTTTTGTTGTTTTTGTTGTTGTTGTTGTTGTTGGAGCTGTGAATTAGTCTAACCATTCAAAGAAGTAACCTGAAATTATATTAAGAGAGTTACTATATGCTCATAATTTTTTACCCAAAACTCCCATTTGCAATACATATACCACTAATAATTCATTGACATAATTAAATGTCCTATATAAACTATCAAGACTTTTGTAAGGTCAAATAATGGGAATTAGAATATTGTCTGCTTCTTAACAATTAGAATTGGCCTAAATCAATTGAATTTTATTAAGAGCAAAAGACTTTTCCTTCTTTGGAGATCTTGAAGCAGAGCCTGGAAAACCACTTTTAAAACATGTTTTAATAGGGATTTATTTTGTATTCACTAAGCTCCCTTAAATTCTGGACTTCTAATACTGTGTAAAATAATGCAAAATGAATTAGGCAAATACATATGAATTGATACAGAGTTATAAAAGCAGTAACAAGAAAATAAATTATAACAATAATAGAAAAGCAAATAATAATAATGAAAGTTAAGGATATATGATTATAATGACCATGCTTGATTAGCAAAGAAACAGAGACAGAAAAATAGATGGAGAAAGAGAAAAAGAGGGGGCAAAAGAGAGAAGACAAAATTCCTCTTCATACCTCTTTGAATAGGTGAGACTGTGGATGTAATTCATTGCACAAAATGTCAGCGTTTATATGTTATTTAACTTGATTCCATCCATATTCCCCTCTTTTTTTAGCTTACTTTTAATGGCTTCATGGGAGAACACTCAGGACATAAATTGGGACATATAAATGATATATAAACAAAGGATATTTTAAATTCTTAAGAAAATAGGGGGAAATGGTAGTACAGTGCAGTAGTGAGAATGAAAAATGGTATATGAATAACCTGAAGATATCTTTTGCATTATGAATTACCAGAATAAGATGAGGAAATTGTATAGTGGTTTTAGGTGAATTCTCTACTGAAAAATATTGTGGGAAGACATGAAGAAGAATGACACGGGATATGAAATCACAGTGGGGTTGCTATCTATATAAGTGAGAAAGAAACCAAATCATTCAAATCATAGTAATAACAAGTACAAAAGACCTCATTAAATAATCTACTATCATAACTAGGACAACATTTAGAAATCTCTATATTAAATTAAAGTTTTAATTGTATCAGCAATTAAGGACATATCTTTTTCCTCCACTCCCAAAAATCATCATTTTGTAGTTAAATTATAGCCAAAATCCTTTCATAGATTCCTAATTTTTCACAGGGTTTTAAACACATGCATTGTCCCACTGAGTCAGTCTTAAAACCACTTCTGGTTTATCAGAGAGGCAGTATTTTATAGTGACTAAAGTGCTGGAACCAAAGTCAAAGAGGCTTCAGTGTAAACGCCGTTTTTCACATAGTTGCTAGCTATATGACCACCACAAATAAATCAGTTTACTGTACTGAACTTCCATTTTAATAAGTAAAACAGAAATTAAAAATACTTACACTTATTATTCTATAGATGGAATGAGATACTAAATATAAAGTAATTCACAAATCTTAGAGCATTTTTTAAAAATGTAAGCTAATATGTTTAAATATACACTATCTATGCATGTTAGCTTTATATAATTTGCTTCACCTTTCCTTTTCCTCCCCACCAGTTCCTTCCAATTTTTTCACTGAAAACACCTGCTTTCCATTGCTTGCTTAAATTTTCCCTTTTACATCTCTCTGTAACATATTTGTTTTCTACTCATTCAGAAAATCTCAACTATTTCATCCTGTAATTCTTTGGAGAAATCCTGATGTCAAAGGATCAATAACCTGTAACATAGGTGCCTGAGGATAAAAAGTGAATTGATATGTTTGTAACTGCCAAGTGAATTAAGGCTTTATTCACAGACTATAAAAGTAATTCTAAATAAAAAATTAAAGGAATGGTTTTGTTTTTTTATAATGGTAGAGAAAACAAATTAGAAGCAATAAATTGAAAGGTGAACAATGAAGAATCTTGACATGGATAGAATGTTTTCAGCAGACAATTTATAATTTTATAGAGGTAGAAGACTGAAGAATATAAAGCACAGGTGTGAAAAAATATACTTAGAATGAAGAGTAAAAAAAATAGGATTACCAATATTTCTGGTCATAGAAAGAAGGAAAAGCATACTGAAGAACTTAGAATCTGCTATGTCCCTAGAGATATTATTTAAAGACTAAAGACTTATTTTATTGAGGGTGGGACATTAATCAGTTTCTACTGAAAAAAAAATTTGTTTTTAAAGAGCATAAAAGAAACCTAACTGCTGTTTTTAATGGCCATAATCATTCCCTCCTGGCTCTTATGATAGGAGTCTTCCTTTCATTTTGATAATGTTAATGACTTATAATGTTTCCTTGGGATATTGTAGTAACATACTGTTCTTTAACTTAGGGAGGAAATAAAAATAGACTGTGAAGTATTATTGCTTCCATATCAGAGACACTACTCATTTATTTTGCATTTTTACATAATACACTTTATAAAAAAAAGCATAGAGTTTGACAATGGTCAAATGCCATGTTTGACAATGGTCATAGAAAAATCAATGAGGACAATGACTCTTCAAAAAGTAGATCATTTATTTGTTTTAAAATCTATACATAACAAAAGAAACAACAGATAAGAAATGTGTTAAATAGAATGAAAGAAATCAAAGAACTAATCAAAAACAAAATTGCTCAGTCAGTAGCTATTTAGCCAGCTGACTGGTTGATTAATATTTATAAGATAAAACAGTCAGATAAAGGCAATTTATAAAGAAATTAACACATGACTAGACATTGATTTTAAATTTCCTTGATGATTAGTAGTTACCAATTGGCCTGTATGGGCTATTCTAGGAGTTTACATCCAGAATTGTCCAACAAACTTCCAATAACATATTGACTCATTTCTTGGCATTTTAGGAAACAAAACAAAACAAAAAACAAACAAACAAACAAACAAACAAAATATACTTTCTGGCTGCTCTTCCCTTCCCTTTCTCTTTCCTTTCCCCTTTCCTTTCCTTTTCTTTTTCCTTCCTTTCCCTTTTGTTCCCTTTCTTTCCATTTTCTTTCCTTCTTTTCTTTTCCTTTGTGAGTTGTGCCTTATTCTACAATTTATTCTGTGGCAGTGGTGGTGGTTATGGTGGTGGGGTGTGAGAGACGTTACATCTGTCAAAAGAAGAGACAGTTTCTGGCTGGACTTCTTGGTTACAATTTTTCCTATTGTAATTAATCCTTTCTTTGTTTTGACCATCCAAAGATGATGGTAGAAGATGAGTAATATGCCTTCCATAGCTCTTGCCAGGCCCATGTGGGGTACAGACATTACTAGATGAACTTGCACTTAGATCCCTTTTGGTATATTCCATATTATGGTTATTTTTCTGAGTAGGTAATGAAACATGATTCTCAAAGGGTACTTGTCCAGGCTTAGTGGATGATTTTATGAGTTGAAAGTTTAGGAGAAGAGTTTGGTTCTGGAAGAGACTAAGAAAGAAGTTCAGAAGAGGTTCAATGTATGAAGTTAGATAATCCTTTTTGGGCAATACATGCTTGTGAATGTCTTTTCAAAATTTCTTTCAAAACAATGACCTCATTCTTATAATAAATGTAGCACCTTTCCAACCCTCCCT
This sequence comes from Sminthopsis crassicaudata, assembly GCF_048593235.1. Taxonomy (NCBI): domain Eukaryota; kingdom Metazoa; phylum Chordata; class Mammalia; order Dasyuromorphia; family Dasyuridae; genus Sminthopsis; species Sminthopsis crassicaudata. The sequence continues at coordinate 312,456,304 of NC_133617.1, read as the reverse complement.
CTTTTCAAGGAATATCTAGAAATAAACTATAAGTAAATTGTCCTTTGCGGTACCATGGTGGGATGTTTAATAAGACAATGAACATGAGGAAAGAGGGCCTAACCACCTTAATTAAATTAAAGTTAATCTTTCAAGGACTAATTTAGGTACTTACTACTTGCCTGGGTAAAGAATGAAAAAGCGTTCAGTGCCATAGATTCTGTGGTAACACAGATGCAATTTGTTAAGGTTTAATTAAAATAATAATTTTACACTTGAATCCAGAGATCATATAACCAAATGCTTTCACTTTACAGATGAGAAAAATGAAGTCAAAGAGATAAGGCAATAATTCCAGACTTACACAGCCACTACATGTTTGAGGCAGCATGCAAATCCATATCTTTCTAAATCAATTGAACTCTCTGCCCACTATAGCTTACTGCCTCCTCATTTAAGTATAACCCAGTACAAATTGCTTTTCTTACCTCCTCATTTAAGTATAACATAATACCAATTTTTCTTATACCTCTTCAGTTAAGTATAATCTTGGACACATTTTGCTTAATACAAAAAGTCTGAAACTTGGAACAGTGACTGCCCAAACATAAGTGAACAGATCTAGATTTTAATATAAGGTTCAAAGTCAATAAATAGGATGAAAACATGAACAAACAACAGATCAGAATTTGATCCATGGTGACAGGGAAGACCAAGATATAGAAGACAAGAAAGTAATGAAATAAATGTGTGTATGTATATTTGTGTATATAAATATATATATATATATATATAATATATATATATACACACACACACATATATATATGCTTGTCCATAACACATACACAGAAAAACACATAAATGTACATATATGTATCTCTCTGTGTGTATATGTATCTGAGTTCTCCCCCAAACCCCATATGAATAACTTTATATAATTTATATATATATATAGTCAAAACGAGTTCTGGAGCACCAGAACTTACAAAAGGACAGAATGCATAATTTTTTCAGACTAAGATAATTTATAAGTTTGGACAGAAAGTTCTTATGTACCTGAGTGGGAGTGGAATACAGCAGGGACAGTTTCTGGACCTCTCAACTCCCAGATGAGTGTCTGGGACATTGATCAAGTCAGATAACTGATCAGAAGGAGATTACAGAGGTCCTTTAGAACCCAGGCAGAGAGATCTGGTCACAATCTAAGATTATGGTCTCAATGTGAGGAAAAGCACTAGCATAACATAACTTGGAGTCATACAGGAACTTGGACTCTGTTCCAAACTTTTGGGGAGAAAAGAGTGCTTTTGGTTTTTCATACAGAAGGCATAGGCTAATAAAGCAGGGAAAATACCTCTCCCTAGATCATTTTGCAAGAATTGAAAACTAATAGGTCCCCAGAATTATCTCTGAAAAGAGCCAAGCAAAACACCTCAAGCTTGGTATATGCACCCTCTACCTTGGAAACCGTGTCACACTTTAACAAAGCGTTAAAAGCCAAAAAATAGGCTAGAAAAAGGCAAATAACAAAATAGTACATGGATAAAAAAAGGCTACTATCGTGTCAGAAAAGATGAAAACATAAACTCAGAAGAAAACAACAAAATTAAAACTACTACCTCCAAAGTCTCATGGAAAATTATACATTGGACTCTGGACATGAAAGAACTCAAAAGGGATTTTTTTTTAAATTCCAAAAAGAGAAGTATAGAAAAAATTAGGTTAAGAAATGAGAGTGGTACAAGAAAATCATAAAAAAGAGTCAATACCTTTGTAAAGGAAGCACAAAAAATATTGAAGATAAAAACTTACAGGTCAAATGATAAGACAAAAAAATCCCATGAAGAAAAGAAGCCCTGAAGAACAGAATTGGTCAAAATCGGCAGAAACATGATATATAAAAATTTCCTGAAAAACAAAAATAATTCCTTAAAAAGGAGTTACAAAAGCTCACTGAAGAAAATAATTCCTTACAAATTAAAATTGAGCAAGTGGAAGCCAATGTCTTTATGAGATAACAAGAAATAATAAAAGCTAAATAATAAAACAAGAGAATGTGAAATATTGCACTAGAAAAAATTGACTATAATCTTTCAAGAATAAAAATAAATGTATATCCAATGAATTCCTGATGAAAAGATCAGACATGAATAGAAAATTTGACTTTCAAATCCTAGACTCAATAGAAATCTCAAGGGATTCAATAAGGCTAAATTGTTTATATACCTACATGAGAATATGATACTTATATCTCCAAAACTTTCTCATTAGTAAAATGGTTAAAAAGTTTATACATAGAGGGCACTGGTATGAGATGAACATTGGGATAATTATGTAAAAATAAAATAAAGGGGTGAGAAAGATGTATCTACTGGGAGAATGGGTAAGAAAGAAGTAGAATAGGGTTACTTATTTGATATATAAAGGACACAAAAATGTGTTAGCAGTAAAGGGGAAAGTGGAAGAGCTGGGTGTGAACTTTCCTGCATTGGCATTAGTTCAAAAAGGGAATAATAAACTCACTTAGCTTTGTATGGAAATATATATTATCATAGAGGAAAGTAAGAGGGAAAGAAGCTAGGAGAATTGATGGAAGTCATTGATAAAGAAATAGTTTGAGGAAGGTACAAGTTAGAGAAAAACATTTTTTGAGGATAAGGTGAAGAAGGAGAGTATAATAAGTGTGAGGAAAACAGAATGGAAGGAAATACATAGTAATCATCACTGTAAAAAATACAACACATTTTTCTAATAAAGAACTTACTTCTTTAATAATTAGAAAATTAAGTTAAATAGGTCAACTGATTTGAACAGTTTTCAGATGAATAATCAAAGCTATCTATAGTCAAATAAAATGTTCAATCAATATTAATTTGAGAAATGTAAATTAAAACAACTCTCCAACTAGCTAATGTGACAGAAAAAGGAAAATGCAAATTCTCAAGCAGATGTTGAGACAGTAATGCATTGTTGGTAAAGAGTGTACTTCAAAGGGTAAATTCCCCTTAAAGGCCGGAACGAAAGATTGAACTTTTAATGGAGTAATTTGGCTGTGCCCTAAGGGATCCAAAATCATACATACATTTTGACCAAGCAATACCACTACCAGGTATGTATCTCAAAGGTATTTAAAAAAAAATAAGAAATGAAAAGAATCTGTGCACTCAAGAGTATCAATAGCAGCTTTTTTGAAGTAGCAAAATAATGGATATTGAGGGTCCCCCAAAATTGGGAAATGACTGAACAAGTTGTTTATATGATTATGATAGAATACTACTACAGTAGGAAAAAAAGATGAACAGAATGCTATCAGAAAAATATGGAAAACTAATATGAACTGATGCCAAATGAAACAAGTAGAACCAGAAGAAATCTGTACATAGTAGGTACAATATTATATGATGAATGATTTAACTATTCTCAGCAATAATATGATCCAAGAGAATTCAAAAGGGATATGGTGAAAACTTCTATCCATTTCCAGAGAAAGAACTATATAGTCTAAAGGTCTAAGCATGCTTTTTTAACCTTATTTTCTTGAGGAGGGGAATTGTCTGCATTTTTTTTTTGTCTACAACATGACTAATGTAGAAGTATGTTTTCCATGACTATTCATGTATAAGCTATATCAAATTGTTTACCTTCTCAATGACTAGGGATGGCAAGGGAGACAGGAAAAATTCAAAACTCAAAATTTAAGAACAATGAAGGCTAATCATGATTTTTACATGTGATTTAGGGCAAAATAAAATATAAAGAATAAATTCCAGTATTCTCTCAATGTATATGTTCTCAAGTCATTCTTTATGAGATTTTGCTGATGTATTTATTTTTAGTCTAGGCAGCCAGAATATACTTTTTTTAAAAGAGCTTTTCATAAAAGATATTTAGAAAAGTCACAATAGAACATTTACCCACCCAATAAACTTATCTATTAAAAAAAAAACATATTTTTTCCTGCAAAGGGTAGCTATTTAGTATTTCACATGTAAAACATATATGGGAGATAGTTTATCATGACACAATTGTTAAGCAGCAAATTAAATCTCTGGTGGAAGACGAATTATGTTTTTATTTTTATCACTGAACTACTCCTCACACCAAATCTCACAGCCAGTTCTCATACCATCTCTTTTAGGCATTTTGCTCTATTAACTTCCCTTGTTTCATTTTGATGTTGTTGGATTTGTTTGTTTTTATTTATTTTGTGTTGGTGGTTTATTGTCAAGTAGTTTCAGCTATGTATTATGCATCTAGTATCTTCTCCTTGTATCTACTGGGCATATATGCCCTGAAGCTCATTCTAGTCTTGCAAGCTTTATCTTCTAGGCAACCACCTGTCAGTCACCTCAGCTCTAGTTACCTAGGGCAGGAATGTCAAACACACAACCACATGTGGCCCAAAACACTCCTAGATGCATCCAAATTAGATTAAAATACAATTTGGAGTAATTTAATAAAATAAATATAGAGTAAAATTATATTATATCATTATTATTATTACATTTTTAAAGAAGTTAATATGTAGCTCATGTGGATCCTTATGGATGGATTATTGGACTCTATTTTTATTTGCATTTCACAAAAACTGGTTTAATTTAAAATTCCAAGATAATGGCAGACGTTGATTTTAATCAGAACTATGTCATATCACCACCAAAAATGATATCTATAGTCCTCTTGATTAAACTTTCTTTTATTTTCAATTCCTAAAGCAGGAATCTGTTCTAATGCACTGTTTTTTTCCAACAAATTAATTTATTGTTAGAGATCCATTTCAAGGTTCTAAAAGGAAGTTAGATTGAGCAGTAGATTGGACCTAAAGGGAGGAAGATAAGATCAAATCCAGCATCAGATATTCTTAAATTGTGTGACTGTGAAACAAATCACTTTTCTTCTTTCAATTTCAGTATTCTCATTTATAAAATAGTGATTATAGTAGTACCTACCTTTAAAGATTTTCATAAGGATAAAATGAGATATTGTTTATAAAATTACTTTGCAGACTTTAAAGCATACTTAAAGATTTGGAGCTAGAACAAAGGAAAACACTTAGTTCTTTGATGGTATCATTTGACCACTGTGAGAGTTTGCTGTCTCTCTATAGTTCTCTTTACATACTCCAAATTGCTGTCAAAGTGACATAAGTATTTTTTCTTCTCTAAAACAGGCTAGCTCTTTGTCCTGTGCTTTAAATTCTATTGACTCTAAGATGAAATATTAACTCCTTACATTGGTATTTAAAGCCTTTTGCTATCTGCATACAATTTCTGGGATTATTGTACATAATTCATCTTCATATGTTTTATATTTTAGTCAAACCTGACTATCTGCTTCTCTAAGTAGACTCTCCATTTCTTTTGTAGAGTCTACATCCTTCATGACCAGAATGTGCTTCCTCTTCATCTCCACCTCTTTATATCTGTAGCTTCTTTCAAGAATCACCTTATTTGATAGGCACTATTGTGAACTTTCTTGAAATTCATAGGTATTACTGATCTCTCTTTTCTCCTCAAGTAATCAAATACTTGATATCCTTATCTGTTGGCACATCAGTCACTTAACAGGAACTGATTTTCATTTTTTCTTTGGATCATCATCAATACCTAACAGGGAACATTGTCTTTAATAGGGAATTAATAAATTATTCATGGATTATATTTATTGGAGTTTAAATGTGATTTTATATAGCCCATCACTGATGGGCTTCCATGCTCATTCTTCCAACAAACACGCTGCGTCCAATCAATTTAAATAGGTACAATTGGCTGAAATGGACTATTTTCATAGGTGCATATAAACCCTAATGTTTGATTCATATGGTGAATTTATTGAATCCTAAGGCCTTGGCTTCAAATCACAGAACAGCTGCTTGGCTCTTTTGTCCTAGATGAGCAACAAGATAGGTAAGGACACTAGAGAAATCCTGAATGGAAGTAAGGTTTAGTTTAAAATGAAAAACAAACTGAAAGGAAATTAGAGATTGAGAGTTGCTGAAATTAGTCTTCTTGCTAAAAAGAAGCAGGCACACACACACACACACACACACACACACACACACAGAGCAAATTTGCCTGTAAAGTTAGGTCCTAGATGTTTCCCTCTTATTACTATAATGCTATTTAGAGTTATCCCCTCCAGCAAAACTCCTTATTTCTCTTTTTCTGTCTTTTCTTCTCAATCTCCAGTGGCTTATGAATCTATTATGGTTCTCTGCTTGAAACAAGCTCATGTCAATTCACACCCTTTCATCTTCCTTTTTAATTAAATTCACTTGTTTTGTTACTGACAGTATAAAAATGTGGCTGTCAGAGTTTATTAAAATCTCCCATTATGAATATGTATTTTAGTTTTAAACTTTTCTGTATTTTTTAGATAAACCCTTAACAGTAAAAAGCAAAAAAGAAACATATCTTGGCACTGCTAAAAGATGGCTAAAGCCATGTTTGGAAAAAAAGAACAAATGCAATCTAGTAGATAATTCCCCCCTCCCCTTTAACTATGAATTAATCTCAAAAATTTGACAAGGAGAGGAAAGGTCCTATTTGTTTTGAATGTTCATATTGAACCCCCACACCAGAGGGTGTCTTTTTATTCTATTTTTCCTTTTTTATTTAATTTAATTTTATTTAATTTTATTTAATTTATTTAATTAAATTTCAGGCCCTTTCTTCCTTCTAAGCAACTGAGTTTAGCTACCATTAATAAAACTATGGAAACATGTTCTATCTAGTCCATGGTTTCAAAGCTTAAAAGAAAATTAGAACTAAAAAAGAAAAATCAATGAGCATCTATACTAGATGATGTACTTCTGCTGCCTATTATGATTAAAAGAAATTTGTTTATTAAAGTAGCCAGGAGCAATTAGTAACACAGTTGAGAAAACACTTACCCTAAAGTCAAGAAGATCTCAGTTCAAATCCAGTCTCAGACCCTCAACTAGTATTGTGCTCCTGGGCAATTCACTTACATCTGTTTGCCTCAGTTTTTTCAATTGTAAAATGGGGATGACTATAGAACATATTACAGAGCATTGATGTAAGGATCAAATGACATAATATGTATTTTTTACTTAGCACAGAATCTAGCTCATAATAGGAACAAAATAAATGCTTATTGCCTTCCCCTTTCTGTAATCTTTAACAGGAGTCACAACACATGATGTGTCAAACTCTCCACTTTTGATTATTCCTGTTTTTATATGACAACTCTAAAGGTAGAGGTCAAGTAAGTAAATCAATCAAATTATCCTACTCTACATGAAGTGAACAATAAAGGGCTATGCCTTGGTACCTTAAGGTGAGGAACAAGCCTGAATTCAATAACATATGTCAATACCATTCCAACTTAGTGAGGAAAAAAGCTGATATGAGACAAGGAAAAAAATATTAGAGCTAACTGGTAAAACTTCCTTACACTTTAAGGCTTATCTATGTCAGGATACCCATGCCAAGAAACTTCCTTTTTTTTTTTTTTTTTTTTTTTTTGGAAAACAAAAGCCCAGCAAGCAATCTGTATCCTGAGCCCAGCATAGCACCAATCCTTTGTATGCATCCTCAGAATGAACTTAACCACAGAATTCACAACAGCAGCAGCCAGGACAAAGGCTTGCAATACCTTTTACTGGCCATAATGTCCTGATATGAATTAAACTTGTCACATTGTAGCTAACCCATCACTGTCAGTGCTTTAGCTCACTGTATAGCCACTAGTAGTGTGTGTGTAAGTGAAATGGACAGACACGAGATGGACAGCTCTGACCATATTATTAAATTTAAAGCATCATTTATTAGCTGGCCAGCGACTGACCCCACTAGACAGGCTAGTAGAGATCAGCCCCGAACCTTTAGTGAGGTACACTTTTAAGCCTGTTTGCCACATCTGGGTACAGCCTTGTGGTTACAAATTTTGGGAATCACTGATACATTTTTTTCAATGGGGAAGTGTCTGGACAAGAGTGAGTACGCAACAGAACCTTTTGCAATGTAGACACCTACTTCTCAGAAAGTCTAGGGTCTCATGAACCAGGAGATGGGGCCAAGTCTGAACATAACACTTCCCTTAATTGAGTTTAAGCATCATTTTCCTATAAGCCTGAGCCCCCTTGACTCAGCAGGTGAGGGGGCCAGCTTTTTGTCCATTTCATTCCCCCATTTGTTTGGTCAAACTTGTGACTCATCCCAGGCCAAAGGGGAACAGGTCATCTGCAGGGTAAATAACTTGATGGCCTGTATATGGTCCTGGACATAGGTAACAAGGCACTTAATAACACAGGGGGCAATGAGGAGAAGGAGCAGGAACAGAAGGACAGGCCCCACAATCCCTGAGAGGAGACTGGTCAGCCAAGGGGACCAGCTATGGAGCGATTGGTACCAAGGCAGTGAAGCCTGGAGAACAGCCTCACAGTCATCTAACCCCTTTCACAGGGAAGCCAGAGACTACCTAATTACACCTGAGCAATTTACATAGAAACAAGATTCTCCTAGGGCCATACACAAACCTCCCTGCTTCATGAACAATAACTCTAATCCTTGGCCATTTTGTAATACAACTTCTACTAGGGAGTCCACTAAATGGGTGATGAGACTCTCTAGGATCCTAATGTCTGCATCCACTTGGGAGCTAATAAGGCAAATGTAGAGCCGGAGAAACTGAGGCAAGATAGAGTCAGAGACCTCCCAACCTTCTATTAATTGCAGAGTTTGATTGACTGGACAGAACTCTCATCTCAAAGTACCCAGTGGTGAATGTGAGTTCTCAATGACATGTAGACACACATGGCTCAGCTACATGAGTAGACCAAGGCAGGGGCAGAGTCAGAACACTCAGAGTGGGAACAGACTATCAGTCTGGTTCTGTCACTGGACATTCTGATAGGAGCCAGGAAGTCTGAACTCCTCCTAATCTTGAGTCTCACATTAACAATTTATAATCTTAGAGCAAGTGGCCCTCAGTCTTCAATGAACCAGAGGGGAGGTATGCAAATAAGGGGATTGAGGCAGAACAGTTAAGGAAACTGAGTCAGATCAATTTAGGGAAACTGAGGCAGAACCATTTAGGGAAACTGAGTCAGGACAATTAAAGAGGATTGTGGCACATCATTCCACACACTCTTTCTTTCCTGAATACACCAAAATAAAACTAGAAAAGAAAAAGATGCAAGGACAGGTCTTTCCCTGATAACCCCAGAGTTAACAGCTGTACAAAGGCTCTCTTGTTGCAAGCATTTCAGGTCCTCTGCAGTTGGGGCCCATCTCAGCCAGATAATCCAGTTTGAGATGGGCAGTTCCCTGTGAATTAGGTGGTCTGCAGTCATTTGTGCACTTAACTCAGTCTCTGCTTACAGAGCAGCAAGGATCAAGGCCCATGCAGATGGGCAACCCTCTCCAGGGGAGAAGGGTAAGGCTTGGAGTAACTTCACCTGTCCCCGCTCAGAGGAACAGACAGGGCTGCAGAAAGAATCAGATTGCAGAGCAGATTATGCACCACCAAGGCAGGCAAACCCCAAAGTTTTAGATGCCTGATATCAAACTTCAAGGTCCTTTGAGATCACTGAAATACTAAAGAACTGGGGTTACAGGACTGGAAAAACATATCAGTGAGACTGCCAGTCCTAAAACAGGTGTCTGATTTCTGGTTGTTTCTGAAAAAAAAGATAATCCCAAGAACTGAGTCTGCCAGGGCAATTCTGACAGAATAAGGGGATCCAACACTAAAGCATCTGAACTAGTGATTTAGGGGATGGGGTAGAAGTGCCTAAGGCAAAAATATACCAGTTTCCCCAATGTTCTATCTCATTCTCCTTTTTTTTTTTCCCTCATGGAAAGGAATTATCAAATGACCATTCCACATAAAAATCCCAAGAGTGAATCAAAATCCCTGTACATAACAGACTAGTACAGTAGCATTTCCTAAAAATTCCTCAAACATAACATCAATAGTTACACAGATTTAACAAATCCCATCCCAAATCTTAAAACACCCAACAACAAAAAAAAAAAAAATCAATAGTTAAAAGGTATGAATACACTTGCCTTTTCCTGCCCCCCAATTTTCCTTCCTTTTGTTTTAATGATTTATGTCAATGACACTCCACTCAGTTTTCCATATCAAAAATCTCAGTTAAGATTTTTAAATTTCACTTCCACCATTATACTGGTTAGCAAATCTTATTAGCTTTTCCCTCAGTGTTCTTTAAGTCATACAGACTGGAACCCTCAAAGCCTTCCTTCAATTCTCCTACATCAACATTCAGTTATTTTTTTTAACTTTTTCCAATGCCAATATTTCTTTCTATATTCTAGAGAATTACAAGACTATCCTAGTAATAGGCAGCTCTGTATCACCAGCCATTCAGAGACTCTGAATAGATTTTCCCAATTCCACTCACTGTTACCTCTAAACAAACTTTCACATTGTTGACAAATTATACTTCCTTAATTGTAGATGTGATCGTATTATTTCTCTGGTCAATAAAAATCCCACACTTTCTTGACTTTACCCTTTTATGTTCCCCATACCTCAGAATACTTTTTCTACTCCACTTTACTTTATCTACAAAATTCTTAACATCCTATTGTTAAAGTAATCATCAGTGGAGCTCAAACTCCTTTTCTTGGCTTTTAAGGCATTTTTCTACCTAATACCACCCTACCTTTCTACTCTTCCTACAGGATGCCCTCCATTATTTATGAACTTCCCAAATCTGCTGGTGAATTTAGTTTAATATTGTTTTAAGATTATCTGTATATGTGTCATGCCTGAATCCTATAGTATTATGGTGTCAAGATATGGAATGTGGCCCATGTGGGAAAACCTTTCACCAAGATGATTTAGTAGAGAAATCCTGGAGATTTCCTCTAACATATAGAGATTAAATTACTTGACTAAGATCATATAGTTACTGTGTCAGAGTTGAACTTAAGTAATGCTAACTCCACACCCAGTGTCACCATAAAGTAACTGACAAGTCACTTAGGTGCACAGTTGATGTTTCATGCTCTCTTTTCCTGTTGTTGGTTATTGTTGCCCTTTTTTCCTCCTTTTTTTTTTTTTTTTTTTTTTTTTTTTTAAGATGAGCCATATTCCTTCTGTTTCTGTGAATTGCTTGTTTTTCTATTTTAAAATTATGGGTTGCAAAAAAAAAGTTTCCAGGTGCATTAAGTAGCTAACAGATGACTAAACAAGCCAACTGCATAAAAAGATTTCAGAAAATTATTTGGACCCAAAATTAGATCAATAAATTGCATCTGGAGTAATAAATTAATTCTGGAAATCATTTTTTAAAAAAGCTGATTATCTGAAGCTTCCAGAAATTTTTATTTCAGAAAGATACCTACAATAGGACTTCTTACCTAGAATTCTAAAACCAGTCTGAACCAATTACTATGAAAGAATTTCCCAGTCAGCCTTAATTTTGACAGGCACGAAAGATTTAACAATGGCTGAGGTGTGAATACTTTTCCATTGTCATTGGATGGTTTGGCTTAAATGACTATACTCTTAAGCACACAGAAATGGATATGCTATTTCTTAAGTATATTATTCTTTCCTTAGCCAATAACACAGACAGGAAAAACAAAACAAAACAAAACCAGTAAACTACTTTCTAAAGTAGCAGGAAGCAGAGGGGGGTGGGTGAGTTGCTCTCTTCCCCACTTCTTTTTGCTGCCAAAACCTTTCTCTTCCTAAAATCATGGAAATCTTTAATTGTTCCTACAAATCAATGTTTCATAAATCACCTGCATTCTTTCCACTTCTCTTCAAAACTTTTAAGATTCCCAGGTATATGCCAGGTATTATTTGAAATGCTGTGGATAAAACAAAATCCCAAAAGAAACAAACAAAAAGCTGTTGCTAGTTGTAAGGCAATTTCATTCTTTTATAGCTATTTAAGGAACAGAATTATGTAAATAAACTATGTACATACTATTTACCCCCATAATTGGAACAGCCATTAACAACACTTGCAATAATGAATAATTACCATATCATTTTTATAGCACTTAACAGATTCTATGATAACCACTTTACAGTCATTATCTTAGTTTATCTTGAACAACCCTGTAAAATAACACTTATTATAATCCCCATTTCATAGGTAAGAGAAATAGAGATTAAGTGATTCATTAAGGATCACAAAGCTAAGAAGTATCTGAAGCCTGATTTGCACCTTGAATTTTTCCAACTTTACCTTCACTACTCTATTCTTTGTACCACCCGCTCCTCTTATAGGAGATGGTCCTAAAGTTGAGCAATGAAGGAACTGGGAATTCTAAAAGAAAAAAGTTAAGAGAGGAAGTTATAGGAAAGGGATATACCTGCATAAAGACAAAAAGGTAAAAGAAGAGTGTAGTGTAAACTGGCACAAATAGATCAGTTTAATCATGCATAATGAACCTAAAAAGATAATCATGGTAATGAGGGAAAGGAAAGGGGGAACCCCATTTCTTAGTGCATAGATAGTAAGATAATCCCATGAGGTACAGTGTCCCCTGTAAATGAATTTATGGGCCTGAGAACTTAGATTAATAAATAAAAGTTTTATTGTAGAAATTTGGAAGTATGGTTCAGTTAAAAAGATGCCAGGGCCAGAGGTGGCCACTGGGCAGGCAGGAATCCTTACATGGCTGGAAGGATACCATGTGTTGGTGGGAGGGCTCTTGCAAAGAGGGCGTTCTGGCTCGTTTCTTTTGTACCTAGAAGATGATGGCCAGTACCCCTAAGTTCTTGGTGGACTTTTCAGTTAGCTCAGATCAGGTGAGGGCTGGGGGAAGCTGAGCTGATGGTGGGGCTAGGCCTGGATATTCAAAGGGTGCCTTTGCCCAGGATTTGTGAATCATGGTCAACCACGAGTTGGGCAATTAGAAAGGAATCTTAAAGGGACCTCAACCCCCATAATTTTCCCCCTTAAACAGTTGAGACTTAAATTCATTTAAGAAAAAAAAAGAAAATTTGGGGCAGTGTCCTTCATTTAAGGCAAGGTTGAAGATTTTCTCCAAAGATCTTCAGAGTAGCGGGGTCCCCTCCTCTTGTTCCCCCCTCAAACCATCACCTCCAGATGCATGTTGGAAAAGGGGTGTCAATCTCCTCTTAACTGCTTTGAGCTGACAAGGGTTGTAGAGATTTGGGGTCTCATGCCAGGAGGTGAGGTGTGAGGTGTGGGGGATGGCAACAGGGCATCAAGGGGGTGTCCAGGTCAGTTGTCCCCAGTCAGTTGTCCCCAGTCAATGTTCTCCAGGCTGAAAGGCCAGCTGAGAATCCAAAGTGTGAAGCCTAGAGAAAACAGATCTCGGGAACAGGTTAAAAGTGGGGTGTCATCCAGGGTGGAAATGGTGACATTCAGGAGAATGGGGCCTTTAGCAAAAAATGCATCAGGTCTCTTCTGTGGGCTGCTTGTCTGATGGCCCATCTAATTATCAAGAGAAATAGGAGAAAATGCTGAGAAAATATTATTTGTAGCCTAGCTCTTTCACCCTTAATTTCCAGGAAAGCTAATTTCTCCTGGGGTTGGGATTAACAGAAGTCAAGGGAGGCAAGAGGCCTTGATATGAACCACTGCTCTTTTGTAAGGCAGGGTCTAGGGATGAGTATATCCCCAGTTGTCAGGGCTGCAGATCAAGATAAGAATACAGTTCTTCAAGGTCTTGGAAATGTTGGAAAAACTGTGCTGTTCTTGAAGAGAGTTGGTTATTCAATAAGCAAAGATCCTGACTCTTTATGGAGGAGAGGCGAAAATCATTAGCATAGCCTACCCAGCTTAGCTGCGCCTGAGGTGTTTGGGCTATCCTGAGATAAAAGGGAAACAGGGCCAGACCTCAAATTCCTACCGGGGAGCAGGATGCTGGGGACCAAGTCAACCCTTGTGGTATTTGCTGTAGTGCTTAGAAGGTAGCTCCTCCTGCTCGAATTCAGGGCAGAGACTGGGGTCTTCTAAGGCTTACGCCTAGAAAAGATTTGCATTAAAAGGGCATCTCTGCTTCTTTCTGAGTATCTGGAGGCAGGAGTTGCCCTGAAAAGAGAACTGAGAGTCTCAGGTTAACAAGATAAAGAGAAACCAACAGGTGTTAGAAGTCAGTTTTGGTCTTATAGATCTATATTAGTTGTCCAGTAGCAGACAGGCTAAATAATTTTTTGGCTAAGCAATTAGGATACAATGATTACATATAATCAGGCTAGAAACAGCAAGGTATGACATAATTGTATTGCATTAAGAATTTCTATTGATTATTGCTCTGATATTAAAATCAGTTTCATGAGGAAAAAATGCAAGAACATAAATTCTAAACAAATATTTATCCTAACCTTATGCTGATAACAATAAGGAATTTGTCCCAATGAGTTCATATCCAAGTAGATGTTTCATAAGTGAACATTATTCATACAAATCAGTTTGCTTTTAAAATACCCAATGCAGAGGTGGAGCCAAGATGGCGGAGAAGATACACACAACTCTGTGAACATCCTTACTCCCTCACAACCAATTAGATAAATCAGCCTCAGAAATAGCATTGGACTGATAGATACCACAAGGACTGGAAGCACGACTTACCAGTTGAAGAGAATCTGGAGTTTCAACAGAAAAGGTCAGTTCCCAGGGGAGGAAGAAGAGAGGCCAGCACAGACGGCTGGGTGCTAGCACACTGCGCTGATCGCGCTGGGAAGGGCTCTGGGATCAGAGAGGCCACTGAGATAAAGAAATCTGGCACAGGCTGTTAGCTCTTCTCTGCTTATAATACAGCAGTTCAGAAGAGAAATCTAAACTACTTTAAAAATTCAAAGATAGATTAGATTTTCATCCAGGGGGGTGACTCAGCAGATCTCTGCAAGGTGGGTGTAGTCCCTAGCTCCCACCTGAGACTAGTTGAGAGATTGAGAAGTAGGCAGATACGGCCCAAGGCAACAAACACTGCCTGGCTCAGCTGAAGGCTGTGGAAATCAGCCCCGGAAGTCCCAGAGAAGCAGAACCTTTGAACTAGGGACCGAGGTTTCTGGCAGACACTTCCAGTTTGAGCACAGGGGCTTTTGGCATCACCTGCTACTGACATCCACACCCCACTGGGACGCATAGGCTGGGCTTTGTGTCGCCTTTACTGTTCAGTCTCAAACCTCAGGGAAGCCACTAGAACACAGCGCCCTCAAAGCACAGGAGTGCTAGTCACCTCTGAGGCACTTCCAGGGAGGGGGTGGGGAACTCTCTCCTAGAGCTCTCTCTTAGCTCAGGCACAGGAGCCGCTGCATCCATCAGGTCTAGGAGGAAGCTGGTAAATAAATAAATAAATAATTTCCTACCCCGGGGACAGACCCCAAAAGATTTTTTAAGTATGAGTAAGAAGCCAAAAAGAACCATTGACTCATTCTACACAGAGAAAGAGCGGGTATCCAACCCCGAGGAAGTTAACAGCAGAGAGTCAGCAGATAACAACCTAAAGGGGAATGATTCCTGCCCCCCCTCACAAAACTCTCTCCTCGAAGAGACTATTAAAAAGCTAAGAGAGTTTGAAGAAAAATGGGGAAAGGAAAGGAAAGCTATGATAGAGAATAACAATGTTCTGAAATTGGAGTTGGAAAAAATAAAGAATTCACAGGAAATGCAGGGAAACAAAATCTATGAATTAGAAAAGGTTAAAAATCACAGGAAAGTAGGATTTCTGAATTGGAAAAGATAAAAAAGTCTCAAGAAAATAGAATTTCTGAATTGGAAAAAGAAAATTATTCTCAAAAAAAATTAGGGAAATGGAAAAAAATTCAATAGAGCAAAATAATTCATTTAAAAACGAAATTGGGATTCAGGGGGGCGGAGCCAAGATGGCAGAGAAGAAACACAGGACTCTGTGTACGTCCTTACTCCCTCACAACCAATTAGATAATTCAGCCTCAGAAATAGCGCTGGACTGATAGATACCACAAGGACTGGAAGCACGACTTACCAGCTGAAGAGAATCAGGAGTTTCAACAGAAAAGGTCAGTTCCCAGGGGAGGAAGAAGAGAGGCCAGCACAGACAGCTGGGTGCTAGCATACTGAGCAGATATCGCTGGGAAGGGCTCTGGGATCAGAGAAGCCACTGAGATAAAGGAATCTGGCACAGGCTGTTAGCTCTTCTCTGCTTATAATATAGCAGTTCACAAGAGAAATCTAAACTACTTTAAAAAATTCAGATAGATTAGATTTTCCCCGGACCAGGGGGTGACTCAGCAGATCCCGGCACCAGGGGGTGTGGTCTCAGCTCTCACCTGAGACTAGTTAAAGACATTGACAAGTGGGCGGATACGGCCCAAGGCAACACACACTGCCTAGCTTAGCTGGAGGGTGTGGAACTCAGCCCTGGAAGTTCCAGAGAAGCAGAACCTTTGAACTAGGGACCATGGTTTCTAGCAGACACTTCCAGTTTGAGCACAGGGGCTTTTCACGTCACCTGCTGCAGACACACACGCCCCACCGGGAAGCATAGGCTGGGCTCTGTGCCTTCTTTACTGTTCAATCTCAAACCTCAGGGAAGCAGCTAGAATACAACGCCCTCAAGGCACAGCAGTGCTAGTCACCTCTGAGGCACTTCCAGGGAGGGGGTGGGGAACTCTCTCCCAAAGCTCTCTCTTAGCTCAGGCCTAGGAGCCGCTGCATCCATCCTGTCTGGGAGGAAGCTGGCAAAGAAAGAAAGAAATAATTTCCTACCCCAGGGACAAACCCCAAAAGATTTTTTAAGTATGAACAAAAAAGCCAGAAAAAGAATAGATTCCTTACACAGAGAAAGAGCGGGTATCCAACCCCAAGGAAGTTAACAGCAGAGAGTCAGCAAATAACAACCTAAAGGGGAACGATTCCTGCCCCCCATCACATAACTCTCTCCTAGAAGAGACTATTAAAAAGTTAAGAGAGGAATGCAGGGCTGGTTTAATATTAGGAAAACTATTAATATAATTGACCATATTAATAATCAAATTAATAAGAACCATATGATCATCTCAATAGATGCAGAAAAAGCATTTGACAACATTCAACATCCATTCCTACTAAAAACTCTTGAGAGTACAGGAACAAATGGACTATTCCTTCGAATAATCAGTAGCATATATTTAAGACAGTCAGTAAGCATAATATGCAATAGAATTAAACTAAAACCATTCCCAGTAAGATCAGGAGTGAGACAAAGTTGCCCACTATCACCATTACTATTCAATATAGTACTAGAAACGCTAGCCTCGGCAATAAGAGCCGAGAAAGAGATTTAAGGAATTAGAGTAGGAAATGAGGAAATCAAACTATCACTTTTTGCAGATGACATGATGGTATACTTAGAGAACCCCAAAGACTCTGCTAAAAAGCTACTAGAAATAATTCAAAATTTCAGCACAGTGGCAGAATAAAAAATAAATCCACATAAATCCTCAGCATTTTTATATATCACTAACAAATTGCAACAGCAAGAGATACAAAGAGAAATTCCATTCCAAACAAATGTTGCAAGTATAAAGTATTTGGGAATCCATCTACCAAAGGAAAGTCAGGAATTATATGAGAAAAATTACAAAACACTTGCCACAAAAATAAAGTCAGATTTAAATAATTGGAAAGACATTCAGTGCTCTTGGATAGGCCGAGCGAATATAATAAAGATGACAATACTCCCCAAACTAATCTATTTATTTAGTGCTATACCAATCAGACTCCCAA
The DNA here is from genome assembly GCF_048593235.1 of Sminthopsis crassicaudata. NCBI lineage: Eukaryota > Metazoa > Chordata > Mammalia > Dasyuromorphia > Dasyuridae > Sminthopsis > Sminthopsis crassicaudata. The sequence continues at coordinate 312,438,651 of NC_133617.1, read as the reverse complement.
GAAACTATTTCAATGATCTAGAAAAAGTAACAACAAAATTGATATGGAAGAATAAAAGGTCGAGAATTGCAAGGGAACTAATGAAAAAAAACTCAGAGGAAGGGGGTCTAAGTGTACCTGATCTAAAGCTATATTATATAGCAGCAGTCACCAAAACCGTTTGGTACTGGCTAAGAAATAGACCGGTAGATCAGTGGAACAGATTAGATACAAAGGACAAAAAAGGGTACATCTATAGCAATCTAATCTTTGACAAACCCAAAGATACCAACATTAGGGATAAAAATTCATTATTTGGAAAAAACAGTTGGGAAAACTGGAAATTAATATGGCAGAAATTAGATATGGATCCACACTTAACACCATATACCAAGATAAGATCAAAATGGGTCCATGATTTAGGCAAAAAGAATGAAATCATAAACAGATTAGAGGAACAGAGGATAGTCTACCTCTCAGACCTGTGGAGGAGGAAGGAATTTATGACCAGAAGAGAACTAGAGATCATTATTGATCACAAAATAGAAGATTTTGATTACATCAAACTAAAAAGTTTCTGTACAAATAATACTAATGCAAACCAGATTAGAATGAAAGTAACAAATTGGGAAAATATTTTTAAAAGCAAAGGTTCTGACAAAGGTTTCATTTCCAAAATATATAGAGAACTGACCCTAATTTATAAGAAACCGAACCATTCTCCAATTGATAAATGGTCAAAGGATATGAACAGATAATTCTCAAATGAAGAAATTGAAACTATATCCACTCACATGAAAGAGTGTTCCAAATCACTACTGATCAGAGAAATGCAAATTAAGACAACTCTGAGATACCACTACACACCTGTCAGATTGGCTAAGATGACAGGAACAAATAATGATGAATGTTGGAGAGGATGTGGGAAAACTGGGACACTAATACATTGCTGGTAGAGTTGTGAAAGAATCCAGCCATTCTGGAGAGTAATTTGCAACTATGCCCAAAAAGTTATCAAACTGTGCATACCCTTTGACCCAGCAGTGCTACTACTGTGCTTATATCCCAAAGAAATACTAAAGAGCTGAAAGAGACATACAAGTGCCAAAGTGTTTGTGGCAGCTCTTTTTGTTGTAGCTAGAAACTGGAAGATGAATGGATGTCCATCAGTTGGAGAATGGCTGGGTAAATTATGGTATATGAAGGTTATGGAATATTATTGCTCGGTAAGAAATGACCAGCAGGAGGAATACAGAGAGGCCTGGAGAGACTTACATCAACTGATGCTGAGTGAAATGAGCAGAACCAGAAGATCACTGTACACTTCAACAACAATACTGTATGAGGATATATTCTGATGGTAGTGGAAATCTTCAACCTAAAGAAGAGCCAACTCACTTCCAGATGATCAGTGATGGACAGAGGTAGCTACACCCAGAGAAGAAACACTGGGAAGTGAATGTAAATTGTTAGCACTAATATCTGTCTGCCCAGGTTACATGTACCTTTGGAATCTAATGCTTATTGTGCAACAAGAAAATGGTACTTACACACATGTATTGTATCTAGGTTATATTGCAACACATGTAAAATATATGGGATTGCCTCTCATCGGGGGGAGGGAGTAGAGGGAGGGGGAGGATAATTTGGAAACATGAATACAAGGGATAATATTATAAAAAATATATAATAAAAAATATTAAAAAAAATTGGGCATTTACAAAAAGAACTAAAAACTGTGAAAGAAGAAAATAACTCCTTAAAAGTCAGGATGTAACAAATAGAAATAAATGATTCACAGAGAACCCAAGAATCAGTCAAACAAAACAAAAAAAAAAAAAATGAGAAGCTGGAGAACAACTTCAAATACTTACTGGGTAGACCTGGAAAATAGATCTAGGAGAGATAATCTGAGGATCATTGGACTTCCAGAAAACTATGACCAAAAAAAGAGCCTAGATTCTATTTTACAGGAAATTATCAAAGAGAACTGTCCAGAGATAATAGAAACAGAAGGGAAAGTAGATGTGGAAAGAATTCATCGAACTCCTTCTGAAATAGACCCTAAAAAAAGAACACCACGGAATATTGTGGCTAAGCTGCAGAATTACCACACAAAGGAGAAGATCTTGCAAGCAGCTAGAAAAAAACAATTTAAATACCAAGGTGCCACAATAAGGGTCACTCAAGATCTGGCTGCCTCCACATTAAAAGACAGAAGGGCCTGGAACCTGATATTCTGTAAGGCAAAATATCAAGGACTGCAACCAAGAATGAACTACCCAGCTAAGTTTAGCATCTTTTTCCATGGAAGAAGATGGTCATTCAATGAAATAGAGGAATTCTATATGTTTTTAAAATACCCAATGCAAATAAAATCATATACAGAATGTCTAATTCTACATAAGAGAATTCAAGAAGTTAGTTGTTAAACTTTCAGAAATAAATCCTATAAATATAAATATAAAGTATGGATGACATTTACAGAAACTCAGGTTAAGTTTGAATATTGCTCTTTCCCAAGCTTTTGGCTTCAAAGGACTCAGAAGCTTTGTTGGGTATATCCTAACAGCAGGGAAGCCCTGGCAAGGTGAAAGGAGTTAGATTAGTTAATCTGTTCAGTGGAGTTTATTGAGAGGCAGTAACCAAACCCCAACTCTATAGCCTTCATTCCCTTAGGCATCCCTAAGAGAGAGAGAAATACGACGAAAACTTAATTTTTTTGTCTCTATTTGTCAGAGCTGTGCCATGATGTCTCAATGAACAATGCTTGGCTTGAGGGTAGAGCTCCAGACAGTGTCAATCAAGTCCCGGGAAACTGAGCTGTTCCACCTTGCTGATAGAGGGGGGGGTTTGTGTTACCTCATGAACAGGAAGAGTGAAAATAGAGGCAAGAGCAATATTGGAGTAGGTTTCTAGAGAGATGACATAATCAGTGGAGACAGCATCTTGATAAGAGATTCCCATAGCTTGGGATGGGAGAGAAATTCTACTATTCTGAAATATAAGATCTTATCAAGTATTCGGATAAAGAAGCAGGGGGAGGTTTTGCAGAACTAAGAGGCAGGGAAACTGAGGCAGGACTGAGTCAAGATAATTAGGGAAAATGAGTAGGGACAATAAAACAAATAAACTTGAATAAAACTAGTAAATGCAAGGACTTGTGGCAAAGACCAGTTTCTCCCTGATAAATCCAGAATTATTAGCATAAAACAGCACTCCTTATTCAGAGAGACACACGCCTCCCTGTTCGAATCTCTGCAGTTGGGGGGCATCTCAGCCAGAGATGGACTGTCTTTAGGTCTGTGATCATTTGTGCATTTAACTCAGCCTCTGCTATGTAGCAGTGCTTAAGGCAGTCCTGCTGAACTGAGAAAGTACCCCAAGTCAGGGGCTCCAAGGAGAGACAAAAAATGGAGTTTTAGAGCTTCATTTTCTCTCTCTCTCTCCAGGGAGGACAGATTTCTGAGTAAATTATGCAATTAGAACAAGAAAGGCCACCCCAAACCATTAGAGTCCTGATGTCAAAATGCTGAAATAATAATTAAGGTACTGGGGTAACAGGGGTAGAGAAACAGATCAGAGAGGCTGCCAGTCCTTGGACAGGTGTCTGATTTTTGGTTGTTTCTAAAGAATAATCCCAAAGACTGAATAAGGGATTTCAAAGTTAAAACATAACTCGGCAAATCATATTCTAGTAAACTTTAAGCAAAGAGTAAAATAGTTTCCCATTTGGCCTGAACTGAAATAAGACATCAGTTTTTCCCAATTTCTTGACCAGCTGAAATCACAGTTTCGATCCTCCCCTGTTTGCAGAAATTATCAGATTACACATAACAAACTAGCAAATTTCCTGAAACAGCAATAGGTACAGTTTTATGCAGCAATAGTTAAACAGGTATATACAACAATAGTTAAAGTTTTCCCATACAGAGCAATAGTCAAACAGTTCTATATAGAGAGTTAAACAGTATTATCAAGTCCCCTAGTTTTAGGGAGTCTTATTTTCCTTTTCTTTTTTTTTAATTTTATTTATAAAATTTTTGACAGTATATATGCATGAGTAATTTTTTTTATAACATTATCCCTTGTATTCATTTTTCCACATTATCCCCTCCCTCCCTCTACTCCCTCCCCTTGATGACAGGCAACCCCATACATTTTACATGTGTTACAATATAACCTAGATACAATATATGTGAGTAAATACCATTTTCTTTTTGCACATTAAGTATTAGATTCCGAAGGTATAATTAACCTGGGTAGATAGACAGTAATGCTAGCAATTTACATTCACTTCCCAGTGTTCCTTCTCTAGGTGTAGTTGTTTCTGTCCATCATTGATCAACTGGAAGTGAGTTGGATCTTCTTTATGTTGAAGATATCCATTTCCATCAGAATATATCTTCATACAGTATTGTTATTGAAGTGTACAGCGATCTTCAGGTACTGCTCATTTCACTCAGCATCAGTTCATGCAAGTCTCTCCAAGCCTTTCTGTATTCCTCCTGCTAGTCATTTCTTACACAGCAATAATATTCCATAATTTACCCAACCATTCTCCAATTGATGGACACCCATTCATCTTCCAGTTTCTAGCCACTACTAAAAGAGCACCCACAAACCTTTTGGCACATGCAGGTCCCTTTCCCTTTTTTAGTATTTCCTTGGGATATAAGCCCAGTAGTATCACTGCTGGGTCAAAGGGTATGCACATTTTGATAACTTTCTGGGCATAGTTCCAGATTGCTCTCCAGAATGGTTGGATTCTTTCACAACTCCACCAACAATGCATCAGTGTCCCAGTTTTCCCACATCCCCTCCAACATTCATTATTATTTGTTCCTGTCATCTTAGCCAATCTGACAAGTGTGTAGTGGTATTTCAGAGTTGTCTTAATTTGCATTTCTCTGATCAGTAGTGATTTGCAACACTCTTTCATATGAGTGGATATAGTTTCAATTTCATCATCTGAAAATTGTCTTTTCATATCCTTTGACCATTTATCAATTGGAGAATGGTTTGATTTCTTATAAATTAGGGTCAGTTCTCTATATTTTTTGGAAATGAGACCTTTATCAGAAACTATAACTTTAAAAATATTTTCCCAATTTGTTATTTCCCTTCTAATCTTGTTTGCATTAGTGTTGTTTGTACAGAAACTTCTATTTTGTGATCAATAATGATCTCTGGTAATAAATTCCTTCCTCCTCCACAGGTCTGAGACGTAGACTATTCTCTGTTCCTCTAATCTATGTATGATCTCATTCTTTATGCCTAGATTATGGAACCATTTTGATCTTATCTTGGTATATGGTATTAAGTGTGGATCCATATCTAATTTCTGCCATACTAATTTCCAGTTTTCCCAACAGTTTTTTCCGAATAATGAATTTTTATCCCTAATGTTTGTATTTTTGGGTTTGTCAAAGACTAGATTGCTATAGATGTACCCTTTTTGGTCCTTTGTATCTAATCTGTTCCACTGATCTACTGGTCAATTTCTTAGCCAATACCAAATAGTTTTGGTGACTGCTGCTATATAATATAGCTATAGATCAGGTACACTTAGACCATCTTCCTCTGACTTTTTTTTCATTAGTTCCCTTGCAATTCTCGACCTTTTATTCTTCCATATCAATTTTGTTGTTATTTCTTTTTCTAGGTCATTAAAATAGTTTCTTAGGAGTCTGATTGGTATAGCACTAAATAAATAGATTAGTTTGGGGAGTATTGTCACCTTTATTATATTCGCTCGGCCTATCCAAGAGCACTGAATGTCTTCCCAATTATTTAAATCTGACTTTATTTTTGTGGCAAGTGTTTTGTAATTTTTCTCATATATTTCCTGACTATTCTTTGATAGATGGATTCCGAAATACTTTATACTCTCTACATTTGTTTGGAATTGAATTTCTCTTTGTATCTCTTGCTGTTCCATTTTGTTGGTGATATATAAAAATGCTGAGGATTTATGTGGATTTATTTTGTATCCTGCCACTTTGCTAAAATTCTGAATTATTTCTAATAGTTTTTTAGCAGAGTCTTTGGGGTTCTCTAAGTATACCATCATGTCATCTGCAAAGAGTGATAGTTTGATTTCCTCATTTCCTACTCTAATTCCTTGAATCTCTTTCTCAGCTCTTATTGCCGTGGCTACCATTTCTAGTACTATATTGAATAGTAATGGTGATAGTGGGCAACCTTGTTTCACTCCTGATCTTACTAAAAAAGGTTCCAGTTTATTTCTGTTGCATATTATGCTTGTTCTGTTTCCTTTTCTGAAATGGGACTATTTAAGCAATTTATCTCCTCCTCTGATAATGTAGGAAGCCTATATTTTTGGAGAAAGTCATCCATTTCACTGAAGTTATCAAATTTATTGGCATAAAGTTGGGCAAAGTACTTCATTATTTCTCTAATTTCCTCTTCATTGTTGGAAAGATCCCCCTTTTCATTTGTAAGACTAACAATTTGATTTTTCTCTTTCCTTTTTCTGATCACATTTACCAAAGATTTATCTATTTTATTGGCTTTTTCATAAAACCAACTCTTGGTTTTATTTATTAATTCAATAGTTTTGTTTTTTTTTGTTTGTTTTTTTTTACTTTCAATGTTATTGATTTCTCTTTTTAATTTTTGTATTTCAAGTTAGATTTTTGGTTGGGGTTTTTAAATTGGTCTTTTTCTAGCTTTTGAAGTTGCAGGCCCAATTCATTAATCTTCTCTTTCTCTATTTTGTTCAAATAAGCATCTAAAGATATAAAATTTCCCCTTATTACTGCTTTAGCTGCATCCCACAGATTTTGGTATGATGTCTCATCATTGTCATTATCTTGGGTGAAGTTATTAATTGTTCCTATAATTTGTTGTTTTTCCCAGTCATTCTTTAAGATGAGATTTCTGCCTTCCTACATTTAATTTTGAGATCTTTATGTCCTAATATATGGTCAATTTTTGTATAGGATCCATGAACTGCTAAGAAGAAAGTATATTTATTTCTTTACCAGCTTCCTCCCAGACCAGATGGATGCAGTGGCTCCTGAGCCTGAGCTAAGAGAGAGCTCTGGGAGAGAGTTCCTCTCCCCCTCCCTTGAAGTGCCTCAGGGGTGATTAGTAAGGCTGAGCTGTGAGGATTGCCCAGTGAAGGACCCCTCTGTGTTTCCTAGAGTCTTCCCTGAGGTTTAAGACTGAACAGTAAAGGTGACACAAAGCCCAGCCAATGCGTCCAGTGGGGCATGGATGTCAGCAGCTGATGTGAAAAGCCCCTGCCCTCAAACTGGAAGTGTCTGCCCAGAAACCACGGTCAGTATTTCAAAGGTTCCACTTCTCTGGGACTTCTGTGGCTGAGTTTCACAGCCTCCAGCCAAGCCAGGCACTATGTGAATTATATGTTGCCTTGGGCCATGTCCCTGCTTTTCAAGGTTTTAATTACCCCAAGGTGAAGCCCTGGATAGCAGAAGGTGGTTTCACAACCTTGCTGAGATCTGTTAGGTCACTTCCAGATTGGGGTCGTTCTAGTATCTGGCTTAATATTTTAAAGTGGCTTGATTTCTCTTCTGAACTGCTGTTTTATAAGCAGAGAAGAGCTAACAGCTTTGCCAGATTTCTCTATCTCAGTGGCTTCTCTGATCCCAGAGGTCTCCCCAGCGGGATTGGAGCAGTGTGCTAGCACCTCAGCCTGTCTGTGCTGGCCTTTTTTTTTTCCTCCCCTGGGAACTGACCTTTTCTTTTGAAACTCCAGATTCTCTTCAGCTGGTAAGTCGTGCTTCCAGTCCTTGTGGTTTCTATCAGTCCAGTGTTATTTTTGAGGCTGATTTAACTAATTTATAATGAGGGAAGTAGGGAGCTCACAAAATCGAGTGTATCTTCTCAGCCATCTTGGCTTCACCCCCTTAAGGAGTCTTTAAAAAGCAGGCATATTTCATTCAGAACCTTCTCTGTGGAAGGTGGGTGTGGAGAAATCCCACATGGCCCCTCCTTACTCTATAAGAAGAGGCAGAGAAAGGGGAAGGCAGCTAGCATTTACCTCAGGCTACAAGGTACTTGATCATTGAGTCCAAGACAAAAGACCCTATCCCCATCCATCTTTTAGTGATTAGGATGTGGGGGCATTTGGGGCAGTCAGACTCTAATTGGAGATAAGCAAATCCTGAAAAGAAAGTTGGGGGTTGGGCAAGTCAAGAGAGATTGGAACTCTACATAGAATTCAGGTGTTAATTTAGCCATTCTCTAAAAGGCAGCTTGAGGGAGAGTCTATTCTTATTCTATATCCCTGGCTTCCTTGACTGAAGCCAGAGAAATTGAGGCAAGAGAGAGATAGTTTAAGGAAACTGAGGCAGTAAAAACAGAATTATCAGAACAGAAAAAGATTCTAGAGAGGCGCCAAATTAAAAGTGTTTAAATAGTTTCAATCTCTTTAATTCACCCCTGCCTACCTGCAGTCAGGATGCGGGGAAAAAAAGGAGAAATCAAAAGAAAATATTTTTACTCTCTTAACAATTAATTTACCTGGATTTGGAATTTTGTTCCCCAGCCAAAATTACCAAGACCTCCTTTCTGAAATAACAGCGTGGCCAAAGCTGCACTTCAGAAAAGAAGCTTTTAATTATTAGCAGAGGGCATAGGGGGCATAGGGTGCCAATCCAGAAGAATAGGAGAGAGCTGAGACAGAGATAAGCTTCAGCAGTTTAAATTCTCTGTCTAAACTTTAGAGAGCAGGTAAGTATGCCCTGAGGCTTAGAAAATCCTATATCCAGCCTAGGGAGCATGTTCTAATGCAGGATAACTAAATCAGGAAACCAAGTCCTGTTTTAAAAGGTATGAGACAAGCTAGTTCTCTGAGAGGGCTGGAAGCCTTGGCTCCTTTAAGACCCAGGTAGAAGCTATGAGAGGGGCGTTTCTAGAGATCTTGAAAAGAGTCCCCAAATCTCCCCACTGTACCCCAAGAAGGGGACAGGATGGGAGCATTTAAATGGCAGGTTAAGCCACATGGGAGAGATTGGAAAAGAGAGGATGGGGGAAGGGAGAGATGTTATCTTGCCCAGTGCTTCTTATGTGGCAAAGGTGAAGGCTTATGCAGTTGGGTAGAGACACATCTCCAAGTTCGCCCCGATCCATTGACCATTTCCTTGTGGCTACAGCCTGACCACTACAGTGGATTATTAGAGGGGCTGTAACACAGATTTCTCCCCCAGAAAAGATCAAGGAGACTGCAGGCCTGGAACCCGAGAGGCATGGCCACTTGGTGGGGGGAGGAATGAAGAGACACTCTCCAGTGTGTCAGAGTTGCAGCCTGAGGGCAGGCTTTTCTGGTGAGATAAAGGGATTAGAAATGCCTTGGAAAAAATCTTTTGTCTCTAGAAGAAGTGGCCTGAAATGCCTAGGAGACTTTTGTTCTCACCCCAAACCTGGTCTGGGTGCCCTATGTTTTAGAGATAGAATGAGATGAGGGTAGGAACACAGATATTCTTCCTGAAAGCTGCTCGAACTGCTAAGAACGAAGGTTGGTTCTGAGAGACCTGAAAAGGTTAAGGTTAATTTTCAGGGTAACAATTTTCGGGGTCCTCCTCACAGGCCACCAACTAATGAGGGAAAGGAAAGGGGGAACCCCATTTCTCGGTGCATAGATAATCCCATGAGGCACAGTGTCCCCTGTAAATGAATTTACAGGCCCAAGAACCTTGATTGATAAATAAAAGGTTTATTGTAGAAATTTGGAAGTATGGTTCAGTTAGAAAGACGCCAGGGCCAGAGGTGGCCTCTGGGTGGGCAGGAACCCTTACATGGCTGGAAGGATACATGTATTGGCTGGGAGGTCTCCTGCAAAGAGGGCATTCCGACTCGTTTCTTTTGTACCTAGAAGATGATGGCCGGTACCCCTAAGTTCTTGGTGGGCTTTTCAGTTAGCTCAGATCAGGTGAGGGCTGGGGGAAGCTGAGCTGATGGTGGGGCTGGGCCCGGATATTCAAAGGGTGCCTTTGACCAGGATTTGTGAATCATGGTCAACCACGAGTTGGTCAATTAGAAAGGAATCTTAAAGGGACCTCAACCCCCATCAATGGAATTATAGAAAGCTTTGAATGCTAAACTGATTATTTTACATTTCATCCCAGAAAGAGCTTCTCATGTTATCTGATTAAGAGGATTATATAATGATGTCTTTGCTGTAATAATATCAATTTTTCATTTATTTTAGGGATGGATTAGAGAGGGGAAAGGCAGAATGTAAAAATTTTAATTCTAAAATGACACACTCATTTCCTCCTAAGATTTTCTTAAGTTATACCTCAACAATTAACACTCCATTCTCAGTAAACATCAGGTAATGAACAGCTACTTTTTGTTTGCTTCACCATCTATAAAAGATTTCAACTTATCATTAAGACAAATGAAGAAATTACTAACCTCTAGTCTGTTAAACCTATAAAATTCTAACAACATTCATATAGTGATGTTCTTGGGGCATACACTAGGAAGAGGAAAAAAGAATAAAAATAAACTGGGTTTCTCACAGAATATCTGCTTGGAAACATGAGCCAAAAGCTAATTAGAAGACTCCTTCCCTCAAGACAATATCTATCCATGCAATCCCAGATCTAGGGTTCTAAATTATAGATTAGACACACACACACACACACACACACACACACACACACACACACACACACACACACACACACACATATATATATATATATATATATATATATATATATATATATATATATATATATATATATATATATATATATATATATATATATATATATATATATATATATATATATATATATTTGCCTCAATATACTCAATTGAAAATATGGATGATAATAGCACTTAACTTCCAGAATTGTGAAGATCAGATGATATATTTGTCACTTAAAAATGCTTCCATCTTTCCTTCCTTCCTTCTTTCCTAACATGAATTGCTTCATTTGCAGTATTTGAAATCCATAACCCCCCAAAAATATCCAGACTATATGAGAAGACAAAATAAAAGTTGAATGACTTTATCTTTCTAAATAATAGCCACTATCAGAAAGACTATTTCTTTCCATAATTTACATCACACTTACTTTGATAATGAGATTCACTATATTGACAAGTAGCAATTACTTTCATGACATTTTCATTTTTATAAATACATAATTATCATGAAGACAAAGCAAGAAATTTTTCAAATTTTTTTTTTTTTCTTTTTACAAAGAAGGGAGAATGTAAGCCAAGATCTGGATAAAGTCTACTATTTTAAATACATATATTTTATATCTTTTTTTTATTCCTAGATGGTTAAAAATAATAGTACAATGATTATGCTATCATCATTTTTATGGAATATTTCAGGTAGCAAAAATATTTAAACAAATTATATCAGATGACTCTGAGAACAAATCTGTAAGGTATCTGCAAAAGCATAGTTCAGTTATTTTGCTTTCTCATTTTCAGTAATATGTAATTCTTATGATTTTCTTGGCAAAGATACTAGAGTTTGTCATTTCTTTTCCAGCTAATCTTAGAGATGATTAACTGAAGCAAACAGAGTTAAGTGACTTGTCCAATATCACAAAAAGGGAGTGTTCTTCCCTCCAGCCCTGCACTCTATCTACTATAGCACATAGCTGCATTAATGATTTGTTTATCTGCAACTTATATATCAAGAAATTAAAACTCTGAGTGGTAAAGATATTTGTCTATATTCAAAGTTTCAGAAGTAGAAATTCTTTTGGTTTCAAGTCATTCTTGTATGTATGCATGTATATTATATTAATATATATATATAACATATTAATTTAAATAAGTGGGTGATTATATGTATCTGTACTTTACTTATTTTAATTAATATTATGTTATGAATGTTATACTTTTGTAAAGTCATATTATGATCATTAGTTACATGATACCAAATCTCACTGAAACTCGTGAAGTTCTATCTATCTTTTTGCATTCAGATCTATACAGAATCATTTTTATTACTCACAATTTTTTCCCTTTCACATTTCACTCAATGCAGACTGGAATGCAAAGCCCTTTACTATTTACTTATAATGTCTCTAATTATCTTATAGCAAGAGATGATACTAATTTCCTGATAAAGTCTTATTTTTTTACATATGGTATTTAAATATCTCACTATACAGTTTCTACATTTTGACCATAATGGTTCTACATTTTCCACTTCTCAGGCATTTAAAAATATTTTATATATTTTATGTTTAGTTGGGCATTATGATAGAATATATCCCACATTTATCCAAGTTTGAAAATCCTATATATCTCTCAGTTATAGACCACACAGAATCATATGCTTCAGAATTTAAAAAAAAAAAAAAAAAAAAAAACTGTCTGAGAACTATAACTTTTATCAACATAGTTATTGACTTCTTCCATATTTTATTAGATAATCAGTACTCATCCTTTTGATTATTGGCCTTTTCAAATACAGAAAAGCTACTCCTGAGATGACTATTGCATTCCTTAACAATAAAACTATGTAGAATTTAATAGCATATACTGAAGCATTTATTCTAATAGAATTGTTTTAGAGAAATTCATGGCAATCTCTATTCAAATGATGATAAGATGAAAGATCTGTTTAAGGCAGTGGATTATTTTAATGTATTATAATAATAAAGAAAATAATAGAAACAATAATAACAATAAATGTTGTTTATATCTATGAGGAAACCAATATTGCATAGTAGAAGAAAACCTATTTAGAAAAATTAGGAATTGATTCCTATATAAAGCTCTGTAAAGTAAGTTGTAAGTCAATAGAGTTGTTCAGCTTTTCTGTGACTCCACTTCTAAAATTAAAAGTATGTGCTAGGCAGTCTAAATTTCCATCAAATTCTAAACATTTTGATTCTGTAACACTATTTAAATTTAGCAAAGGATTTGTTCTTAGTAAGAGCTGAGCAGAGCAAGATAAGCTTTTTGTTTTTACTGTTTGAGACTTACTGCCTAAGTATTGCCAGGGAGAACTCAAATACAAGAGCAAACATTGAGAAACTAGCACGCTCAGCCCATGGCTTCTACTTTTGATGAAAGAACTAGATATCACAAAAGGCCAGTCAGTCTCTGTATCTCTCAGACTTAGAGTTTCTGCTTTTCTTAAATAATATAAAATGTCCTTGGAATTACAGAAAAGAACCAGCCCCAATAGAGCAGAATTCAAGAGCAGAAAGAGCTAAAAGAAGAACATTTTAAAATCAGCCCTTGACGATGAAGCTCCACCTAGTAGTGGATTTTTGTACAAAAAATATTTTTGTTTTCCTTAAAAAAATAAAAATAATAAAGTCTGAACAAAAGCTGTAAGCTACACCCAGAAATGTGGCACCTACAAATAGGCTTCTCAGTTCTGTACTATAAGTTGGTATCTCCTCTATATCCATAGATATTGTATGCAATGTTGGGGCAGTTTGCTCCCATTTTACATGAATAATGTTGCTTTCTGCTTAATATGTGTTTCAGACTAAGAATTAAAGGAAATGATTCATTTGTTAAACAGGAAGCACAAGGCTCAGGAGTCAAAAAATATAATAGTATGAATGTATCAACTCAACCAAGTTTGTGCATAGAATTATAACAAAGAGAATTGTAATACTATTACTTCCTAAATTATGTAATTCCCCGACCTACAATATAAGTAAAAGTTAGATTAATGATCCACTGAAAAGTGGTAAAGTTAAAAGTTAGATCTGTGTAACATTACCATTATTTTTATTATTATGTATCATATTAATAGCAACAATCACACTGCAAATAAAAATATCCAATTAATCATGTAAAGTTGTTCTTGGTACAGCTCTCACCCTGCTGTGTGTTTGTTAAACAATTTGAATCAACAAACATTTGTTAAGGCCTTATGTACCAGAGGCCTTACTAAGTACTGAGGATTATTAAAAAAAACAAAAACAAAAACAAAAACAAAAACAAAAACAAAAACAAAAACTAAAACTAAAACTAAAACTAAAAATATGAATCATGATTTCAGAGAGTTTTAACATTCTAATAGGAATGAGAACAGATCAACATTCATATGTGTAAAATGTATATAGTGTAAATTAAAGGTATTCTCAAAAGAAATGCATAAAAAGTGTGAGTAAAAAATATTCAGTGTTGAAAAAGCCTGCTGACAAAAAGTTTGGAGAACTGTTGAATCTTCAAATTTGAAGGAATCCAGGAGGCAGAGGTAAAGAGCAAGAACATTTCAGGCATAGAGACCAGGCACAGGTTTGAGAAGTAAAATGTCCTGTGTTAGAAAGAATAAAAGATAGTGTCATTAAATAATAGATTATGTCAAAAGGAACAAAATGTAAGAAGAACAGAAAGGCAAAAGGTGCTTTGAAGACTTTAAATGCCAGAGATTTTTATATGTGATCTTGGTGGTGATAGGAATGAACTGAAGTTTATTGAGTAGGAGTAAAGTATAATCAAACATGTTTATAGAAAAGTGATTTTTTTTTTCCAGTTGAATTTAGAATGTCTTGCAGTAGAGAGATATTTGATGGAGAGATCAAACAGAAGGGAGGGGAGAAAATGAATAATCATTAATAATCCACCTATTGTGTGGAGGACAATGTGACTTATAAACAATTAATATCTCATTTATTCCCATTTGACCCTCAAACACATTGTGAAATAGATGCCATTATCGCTTCCATTTTACCGGTGAGGAAATTTGTCATACAGCTAGTAAATATCTGAAGCTGGATTTGAAATCAGTTTTTTTCCATATTTGTGACCAAACATTCTCTAGATGCTTCCCAAGACTATTATAATTAGTGTGTTGGTAATTATTCTTTGTGCCCCAAAAAACCAAATATGACATCAGGTTATGATGCCTGACTGAATGATCACATACCTGTGCATTTGGCAGGCTCTATCATAAGTCAGGATCAAATAGTCCACATCAACATTTGAAGTGAAAATGTCGTTAAATTTGTATATATCACATTTCTCTTAAGCCACTTGAATTCTTCTTTGTTCACAGAGCAAAGAATTTTCTTTGATGTTGCTATGCAAGTCTGTGTAGTCCTGTGCCATCGTCTGCCATGTTTTGACCTCTATATGAGCTCTTGCTTTATGCATATTCTTTGTAAAATTGTCCTTTAGACAAACATATATTTAGCTTTTCAAAAAATGAGTTATGCTTTTGATAGTAGGATTTAAATGTTTGGGAGTTCGATCCAAGAAAAGACCTCAGCATTTATCATTTTATATTGCCTAATAATATTTAGAGGTTTTCTAAGACAGTTTTAATGAGAGATATTAAATTTCCTGCTATTAGTCTAGCTGTGAAGTAATTAGGGTTAACATCAGGACAGATACTCTATAAATGGAAAGTAGGGAATATATGTCAGAGTTGTTTTGAAGGTAAAAATGACAATACTAGAAAATAAACTGTATACAGAGAACATATATAAGAGAGAAGTTGAGAAGATATTGAGATCATAAAACTATAATGCTGAGAGAATAGTGGTGTTTTCAATAGGGAAGTTTGAAAGGAAATGTATGGTTCTATTACATATAATTGAATTCTGTTCTGGACCCAGTAACAAATTATACACAAACACTTTTGTCTTAATTTCTCAGATGAAAATTTATAGTCATACTTCATAGAAATTTTAGCTGCATGACATTAGTTCATTCTAGTTAGTTCAAAAAAGGATGAACTTTTCTCTTCAAGGATTTCTTCAAGATTTATATTTACCAGATATCCTCAGAATTTAGAACTGAAAGCCTACTATCAAAGGTGATAAGAAAAGCACTACATAATGAACAGAGCAAAGAATGAACAGAACAGATAATTACTAAAGTTGTGAGTGGCCTTGGAGAAAAGACAGAAATATGAAATAGGATTTGGAATTCTTTCCAACATATATGAATATATATGAATAACATATATGTTCCACAACTCAAAATACAAGACCTCTATTTGTTTATAGGATGGAAGTAAAGAGTACATATCTAATTGTTTTGAATATCCTGGATTCCATAACAAACAATACCGGTTAGCTTAGCAAAAAGTGAATGTTCTGTTTCACCTGTAATTTATATTCTAGTTGTCATCAGTCTAAATCATTTTAGTTATCTTCTTATGCCATTTAGAATCTATGAGATTATGATTCCACATACTGTTGTTCTTGATAAATTATTTCAATTGGAAAATAAAATATTTATGTACAAAATTTATGAGTTTCATGCTAATGGTTACCATAGACTAACTGTAACAACCCTTTCATGACACTTCTCTCTAGTAATTACCTAATACACTTACCTTAATTTCAAAATCATCAAAGTAATCTGTAAGTAAAATTTGTATACTTTCTTTAAAATATACAAATATTCTGCCTTTTATTCACACTTTATACTATGCATTTTAAAATATACTTTAAAATGTATCTCCAATGCATATCTTCCTTCAATTGTAACTTTTCTTTCCCTTCCATCTGTTCATTAAAACCACATAGTTCTTCCCTTCACATCTAATCTACATATTTCAGAATATAGTGCATTTACAAATTTCATCAGGTCACTCTTACTCTAAGCCTCCTTTCATCAGCTGTTTTTACTTAAATAAAGTTAGAACTTTGCACATTTTATCAATAAGAACCTTCCATTTTTAACCTATATTGGATTACCTCTTGTTTAGGGGAAAGGGCAAGGAGGAGAGGAAGAGAGAAAAATGTGGAGCACTAGGTTTTGCAAGGATGAATGCTAAAAACTATCTTCGCGTGTATTCTGAAAAATTAACAGCTATTATAAAAATCTTCTATTTTTTATTACACCTTTTTATTTACAAAACATAAGTATGGGTAATTTTTCAACAATAACCCTTGCAAAAATTTCTGTTCAAAATTGTAGCAAGCTGTCATCTCCAGAAGCTGCCGGATGGCTCTCTGGGAAGAAATCTCCTGTGTCTACTCAAATCTCTCAGACAGATTCTTCTTCCTGTAGAGAACCGTTGTCTCCAGGCAGTTGCCATTAACTCTTGTCCAGAGAAGTGACTTCCTTTCCTGCAGAGAGCCCCATCAAGCCTGATGTAATGCAGAGACTACTTCTATCTCTGGAGTGGTGTCCTCTTTTATCCTCCCAGAGAATGGGCGTGGGATAATGCAAGGGCTTCTGGGAAGAAGTTCTCCAACCAATGAGCTTGCTCCTCTTATCAAGTCAACCTGAGTTCTCACCTTGTAATTGTCCAGACAACCTGAGTTCTCACTGAGTAATCCTAACACCAAATTATCCCATCCTTCCCCCCACCCACTCCCCTAGTTAGCAGGTAGTCAAATACAAGTTAAATATGTTAAAATATATGTTAAATCCAATATATGTATATACATGTATATAGCTATTTTACTGCAAAGAAAAATTAGATCAAGAAGGAAAAAAAAAACATGAAAAAGAAAACAAAATACAAGCAAACAACAACAGAAAGAGTGAAAATGCTATGTTGTGGTCCACACTCATTTCTCACAGTCCTCTCTTTTGGTGTATATGGCTCTCTTCATCACTGAATAATTGAATTAGTTTAAATCATGTCATGGTTGAAGAGAGCCACATCCATCAGAATTGATCAGCATATACTCTTTTTGTTACCAGGTATCATGGTCTTCTGGTTCTGTTCATTTCAATTAGCATCAGTTCATGTAAGTATTTCTAAGCTTCTCTGAAATCATCCTGCTGGTCATTTCTTAAGAAATAATAATATTCTATAACATTATATACCATAATTTATCCAGACATTCCCAAATTGATGGGCATCTACTCAGTTTCCAGTTTCTTGCCACTACAAAAAGAGCTGTCACAAACATTTTTGCACATGTGGGTCCTTTTCCCTCCTTTAAGATCTCTTTGGGATATAAGCCCAGTAGAAAGAATCTTCCATTTCTTACCACTGCATCGAACCATTAATAAAAAAGTAACTCATTAAGAAAAGTAAGGGAAAAAAAACCCTCATTATTTAAACTTTTGAGTAGAAAAGTTCAATTTGAAATATAAAGGGTTTTTTCATCATTGAAAAATGTTATAGAAAGGACAATTTCACCAACAAAGAGTAATATGTATAAACAATCCATTTTACAAATTTTTTGGATATACAGTTGTTCCAAAATATCTTTCACATCTGCTCTCTCCCAAAATTTTCCACTCACATAGTTACCTCCCTAGGTACTTATAACATGTCCACTAGACTATTGCAATGACATCCTAGTGGGAATCCTGACCTGCAATCCTTCCTATATAAGCTATCTATGTTATCTTCCACAGTGTTCTTAATTGATAATTTTATAGCACCATTCTTATCATGTTAATATTTTGGTATCAGTATTCATTAGGGAGATTGATCTATAATTTTCTTTCTATGTTTTGACCTTACCTGGTTGAGGAATCAGCAACATGTCTGTGTCCTAAAAATAATTTGGTAGAACTCCTTCTTTCCCTATTTTTCTAAATAGTTTACATAGTATTGGAGTTAATTGTCCTTTAAATGTTTGGTAGAATTTGCACATAAATCCTTCTGGCCCTGGAAATTTTTTCTTAAGGATTTGATTAACAGTTTGTTCTATTTCTTTTTCTAAACTGGCACTATATTTAAATAGTTTAATTCTTCTTCTGTTAACCTAGGTAATATATATTATTTATATTTTTGTAAATATTTTGTAAATATTTCTCTATGTAACTTACATTGTCAAATTTATTGACATATAATTTGGCAAAATAACTCAAAATTATTTTTTTAATTTCTGCTTCATTAGTCAAAAGTTCTCCCTTTTCATTTTTGAGACTCATAATTTGATTTTCTTCTTTCCTTTTCCTAATCAAATTAACTAAAGTTTTATATATTTTGTTGCTATTGTTTTATAAAACCAACCCTTAGTTTTATTTTTAATTCAATAATTTCCTTACTTTAAACTTTATTTTCAACACATTATTTTATTATAACATTATATTATAATAATTGTCTTATTAATTTCCCCTTTCATTTTCAGAATTTGAAATTTGGTGTTTAATTGAGGGTTTTTAATTTTTTTTTGTGTTATTTTCCTAGCTTTTTTTATTTTTAAGCCCAATTCACTTGTCTTCTCTTTCTCTTTTTTATAGAAGTAAACATATAGAGATATAAAATTTCCTCTAATGACCAATTTGGCTGCATCCCACAAATTTTGGTATGTTGATTCACTATTGTCATTTTTTTGGATAAATTTATGGATTGTGTGAACTATTTGTTGCTTCACTGAATCATTCTTTACGTTTAGATTATTTTGTTTCCTGTGAATATTTGGTCTATTTTACCCTGGCCTATTATTGCATTAACATATGAAAAAATTAATTTGTTATTTCTGTCTTTCTGCATTTGCTTTTGTAGTTTTTTCTGCCCTAATACATGTTCAGTTACTGTATCTGTTCCATGAACTCCTGAAGGGGGGGGGGGAAGTTATACTTCTTTCTGTCTCCATTCAATTTTTTTTTTCCCCCGCAAAGATCTATCATACCTAACTTTTCTAACATTCTATTTACCTCCTTAACTCCTCTCTTATTTATTTTGTGGTTCTATTTATCTAGTTCTGAGACAGCAAATTTGAGATCTATCACTAATGTAGTTTTGTTATTCATTTCTTCTTGGATATCTCTTAACTTCTTCTCTAGGAATTTTGATGCTACATAATTTGGTGCATATATGTTTAGTACTGATATTTCTTCATTATCTATGGTATCTTTTTGTAATATTTAATTTTCTTCCTTATCTCTTTTCATTAGATCTACTTTGCTTTTCTTGATCTGAGATAAAGATTGCTAGCCTTTCTTATTTTACTTCACCTGAAGCAAAATAGATACTTTTCCAGCCTTTTACCTTTGCTCTGTATATCACTCTGCTTTAATTGTGCTTCTTATAAACAAGATATTGTAGTATTCTGGCTTTTAATCTAGTCTGCCATCCACTTCTGTTTTATGGTAGAGTTCATCCTATTGACATTCGCAATTAAATTAATCTGTATTTCCTGCCATCTCATTTATCCAAAATTATGCTTTTGCCTTTCTTTTCCCCTCTATCCTCCCTACTATTTGCTTCTGACCACCAACTTGCTCAAACAGCTCTTCCTTTTGCAGCCCCTCCCTCTTTCTTACATCTTTTCCCTACTACTTCTATTTTTCCTTCTGTTAACCTTTCTCTTTCTTTTCCCTTTCCCCTCCCACTTCCATGTAAGGTGAAAAAAGTTTCATCGTGAAACCAAATGTGTCTGATATTCTCTCTTTCAGCTCAATTTGATGAAAAGAAAGATTCACACAAAGTTCATCCCCCTACTTTCTTTCTCTCAATTATAATAGGTCTCTTTTGCCTCTTAATGATATGTACCTTCCCTCATTTTATTTCCATTTTCCTCTTTTTCCAGTGCAATCCAATTTCTACTTCTAGTTTCTTTTTCATGTTATCATAATAAAATAAAATAATACCAGCACTCTCTATGTATGCCCATACCAGAAATATAGTTCTCAAGAGTTCTTTCCTTTTTTGCCTTGTTATGTTTCTCTTGAATTCTGTGTTTGGAGATTAAATTTTTTGTTCCACTCTGGTCTTTTTATCAGAAATAAATGAAATTCATGCATATCATTGAATGCCCATCTTCGTCCCTGAAAGATAATGCTCAGTTTAACTGGATAGTTGATTTTTGACTATAATTCAAGTTCCTTTGCTTTTTAGAATATTAGATTTCAGGCCCTTCTATCCTTTAAGGTAAAATCTGCTAGATCCTGGGTAATCCTGATTGTGGCTCTTCAGTATGTGAATTGTTTCTTTCTGGCTGCTTCAAATATTTTTTCTTTGATCTGATAAATCTGAAATATATTTATTATATTTTTTTTTTGGAGTTTTCAGGAGATATTCAGTGCATTCTTTCAATGGCTACATTACCTTCTGGTCCTAGGACATCAAGGCAGTTTTCTTTGATGATTTCCTGAAGGATGATGTCTAGGCTCTTTTAATCATCATGGTATTCAGTAAGTCCAATAATCCTTTATCTCTCCTAGATCTATTTTCCAGCTCAGTTGTTTTTATCAGGATGTATTGCATAGTTTCTTCTTCTTCTTCTTCTTCTTCTTCTTCTTCTTCTTCTTCTTCTTCTTCTTCTTCTTCTTCTTCTTCTTCTTCTTCTTCTTCTTCTTCTTCTTCTTCTTCTTCTTCTTCTTCTTCTTCTTCTTCTTCTTCTTCTTCTTCTTCTTCTTCTCTTCTTCTTTCTTCTTCTTCTTCTTCTTCTTCTTCTTCTTCTTCTTCTTCTTCTTCTTCTTCTTTCTTCTTTTTTTTTTTACAGATAAGGAAGCAAAGATAGTAGCTAAGAGATTTGCCTAGGATTATGCAACTTGCAAATGTCTGAGTTCATATTTGATCTTTTGTCTTTGTGATTTCAGATTCAAATTTCTTTCTTTTTTACATTTTGTTACCCTAACTTATCTATCTCTAATCTCTCCAATAATATGCCTAGGTGAAAAGGGCTGAAACTCTTGAGTTGATGCACTGAGGTCGGAAGAACCAAGCACTTAAGGCTAATTGCCAACTGACAATATTCTATTAGCATATGCTTGGAAAATGTGCCCTTTCCACTATTCTGTGCTGGCTCAATATTGGTGTACACAGAGAATTGTAGGAGGATTGAGGGGGGTGGAGTAAGAGTAGCCAGAGTCACTTTTTGGAGGTAGATGAAGAGGAGAGGTCCATTCCCTTCACATCTACCCCTAAAGACCAAAAATAAAGACCAAGGACCTTTGCTTATCCTGACTCAGCTGATGCTAACATATCCAGGGTACTAACTTACTAACTCAGTTCTCCACAACTAAGTTTTTTTTTTGTTTGTTTGTTTTTTCCTGCTATACAACTTAGAGGTAGATCCAAATACTAACAGTACAAAACAATTCAAGAATAAAAAGTATGTTCTATGTGTATATATATATATATATATATATGCATATAGATACATATAAATATAGCACATTCTCAGATAAATAAATATTATATGATATACATATATATTATATGTAGATATTACACATGTATAAATATATAATATATAAATTCTATATATTTTGTGGTTCAGTTAATTATTTTTAGGTATTTACATATGGACCACATATTTTTCATATTGAAATCCTGAAACATCAGAATTAGAAATTAACTCAGAAATCATCTATTACAACCCATTTTTGGAAAAAAATGCTCTCTACAAACATGTCTGACAATTGATCATATAGCCTTTGTTTGCAAATCTCTAGGGAAATGTGATTTATTCTTACAGTAGATAGTATACACATTGGAGATCTCTAAGGAATGTGATTTTTTGTGTGTGTGTTTGTGTTTGTGTGTGTGTGTGTGTGTATGTGTGTATGTGTGTTAACCATATGGATTACATATATCCATATGAGTTTAACTAAATGTGACCCACAAGAAAACATCTCCATCTAGTGTTTCTTCAAGAGATACTTTGATTTCTGCCAAGAGGGGAACAAGAGGTTGGGCAATGATTCTAGACACTTTGTCTTCCTTAAAGATGTTTACTGAGCTAAAATTACATTTATTTATCTTACACTAAATATATTTACTCTAAGTGAAATATCTTTTTAAATCTAATTTATATTCCTAATTATTATCCCTGAATTATTAACCCTAAATGTGCTGAATTTGAAATCACAAAGGATTTATATGCTTTATATGCAAAGGCTTGATTCTATTCTCAACAAATACCATGAAAATAACTACTAAATAGCAGATGGATTCATCAATCTTAGCTTGTGGTAAATATAAATTAGAGAAGATATAAAGATGAAAATATACTAGAAAATATCCAGATTGAATAAATTTTTTCTCTTAGAGTCAGATATGATAGCTCAACCAAGAAAAAGAGTACCAGTTTTCTCACTCAAGAGGAAGTTCTCTAATGTCTCTAGAGCACTATGCCTGGTATAGGAACATGACAAATGTTATATGTTATCATCTACCTTTCACTTAAGGAAAATATTCCTAAAGAGAATCTAGAATAGCAGTGTATCTTTTATCTGGAAACCAGAAGCCAATAGCCCAAATTCTTGCTACCTCTTCTTCTCATTTATGCACAAAGTATTAATCAATCTTCAATAATGAGAAGAATTTTATGGAAATAATCTTTGTCTAGTTACTTGACAAATTGACTCTCAAAAGAAGTGAAATGTGTAAAAAAGGTTTTTATTAATTTTTTTTTACTATTATTACTATTATCAAGTCAAATGCCCTTTATTTGATGAGAAAATTTCTAAAATCTGAAAACCATTATGATACTCATTCCATTCCTGGTGTTGGTTCTTCTGTGACCTAAACATTTCCTGGTCATGACCTAAATATTTCCTGGTCTTTTAATAGATTCTTAATTAGGCTAGATGTTTAAATATATTATGATATAGTTTATTATGGCCAAGCAAGGTTAAATAATCAATGACAGTTGAATACATTCCTACTATTTGATTACTTTTCTAGGATATCAAGTACTTCATTACATTATTTTTTCAGTAAAACTAAACTTGAAGGGTTTTTTTTAAATCAAATCTAAACTTTCATCATCCTTTGCTTTTGAGACCTCCATCAATCATTATCCTACTTCTCAATAATTTTCCTAAAAGATAATGGTTCTCACTGAATACATTAAGTTAAATGTTATTTAACCAGGCCATAGGAAAACCAAACTATAACTTTTACAATCCTGTGCACTATGTCTCTTATAGTGCAAATTAATTTTATATTAGTTTCTTTGGCTTCCAATTCCAATTTTTGCATCCTGTTGATTGTGTTTGCCAAGAATGTTGGATCTTTTTCAGAAGAGCGTCTGTCTAGCTCCTTCATCTTGTACTTGTGAAATACCTAAATAGGGAGATGAGAGAAATGCTATAGATAGGTTTCAAACCTTGAATTTGCCAAAGCACTTGTTAAAGGATCTTATATTTTCATGTAATAACTTAAGTGACATGGACAAAATAATAATATAATGATAGGGCTTGAAATTATTTGATTAAATGGATTTTAATAATAATTGATATTGCATCATATCAATTTAGAAGAATGTTTAATGGAGTGTTTCAGGGTGCTATGCTTGACTCTGCTGTTTGGTTTTTATTAGGTTTTTTTTTTTTTATCAGTGACTGACATTGTGCTTTTGAAATTTGTGGATGACACAAAGATAGAAGAGATAGCAAAATTATTATAAAATGCAAAAAAAGAAAAAAATAATAAAATTGAATTGAATTTGAAATAACAAGGGAAAAATATAGCCTTAGACAAAAGAGACTGCTTTTTAAGCATAACATAAAGGAGGCATAGTTGACAGAAATTTGCCTGTAGCAATTTGTGATGTTTTAAGTGGGTTGCAAATTCAGTGAATCTTCAAGCCAAGAAGTATAGTAATCAGAAAAAGCTATGTGTTTTAGGGCTGCTTTAATGGAGGTAAAGTGTTTAAGAGCAAGGACTTGACAATCCTTTTACTCAGCTCATAATTTTATCTTTCATTTCTTGTTTGTTTCTTTGAGCGGCAATAAGATTTTAGTGACTTTCTCAGAGTCACACAGCTAGTAAGTGTTAAAGATCTGAAGCCACTTATGAATTCAAGTCAGTGACTACAGGACCAGTGCTCTATCCACTGCTACCAGCCCCATCTTCCATTTCTTTTACTATACTATGAGACAGTTTATTCTTGTCAGGTAATGTGAAATAATGATATCTAGGCATATGCATCTTTTTATTTATTATATATTTTATTAATTTATACTTATATATTTTATTATTAAAGTTTTAAAAATATATGCATAAACAATTTTCAATATTGACCTTTGCAAAATTATGTGTTCCCAATTTTTTCCTTCACTTCCCCCATTCTGCAGATGGCAAGTAATTCAATATATATTAAACATGTGCAATTATTCTATTAATATTTTAACAATTATCATTCTGCACAACAAAACTCAGACCATAAAGGCCTCATTTCCAAAATATATAGAGAATTGGCTCTAAGTTATAAGACATCAAGCCTATCTCCAATTGATAAATGGTCAAAGGATATGAACAGACAATTTTCAGATGAAGAAATTGAAACTATTTCTAGCCATATGAAAAGATGCTCCAAGTTATTATTAATCAAAGAAATGCAAATTAAGACAACTCTGAGATACCACTACACACCTGTCAGATTGGCTAGAATGACAGGGAAAGGTAATGCAGAATGTTGGAGAGGATGTGGGAAAACAGGGACACTGATACATTGTTGGTGGAATTGTGAATACATTCAACCATTCTTTAGAATAATTTGGAACTATGCTCAAAAAGTTATCAAACTTTGCATACCCTTTGATCCAGCAGTGTTACTACTGGGCTTATATCCCAAAGAGATCTTGAAGAAGGGAAAGGGACCTGTATGTGCAAGAATGTTTGTGGCAGCCCTCTTTATAGTGGCCAGAAACTGGAAACTGAGTGAATGTCCCTCAATTGGAGAATGGCTGAATAAATTGTGGTATATGAATATTATAGAATATTATTGTT
This sequence comes from Sminthopsis crassicaudata, assembly GCF_048593235.1. Lineage (NCBI taxonomy): Eukaryota > Metazoa > Chordata > Mammalia > Dasyuromorphia > Dasyuridae > Sminthopsis > Sminthopsis crassicaudata. The sequence continues at coordinate 312,413,123 of NC_133617.1, read as the reverse complement.
CTGTAAGAAATTACCAACAGGATGAATTCAGAAAGGCCTGGAGAGACTTACATGAACTGATGCTGAGTGAAATGATCAGGACTAGGAGATTATATACTTCAACAACAATACTATATGACGATCAATTCTGATGGATGTGGCCCTCATCAACAATGAGATGAACCAAGTCAGTTCCCATAGAGCAGTAATGAACTGAATCAGTTACACTCACCGAAAGAACTCTGGGAGATGACTATGAACCACTACATAGAATTTCCAAAACCCCTATTTTTGTCTCCCTGCATTTTTGATTTTCTTCATAGGCTAATGGTATACTATTTCAAAATCCAATTCTTTTTGTACAGCAAAATAATTTTGGACATGTATAGATATATTGTATTTAATTTGTTATAATATTATCCCTTGTTATTGTATTTAATTTATACTTTAACATATGTAACATGTATTGGTCAGCCTGCCATCTGGGGGATGGGAGTGGGGGGGAAGGAGGGGAAAAATCGGAACAAAAAAGGCTTGGAAATTAGTGCTATAAAATCACCCATTTTATAAATAAAAAAGCTATACTAAAAAAAATTTCAGACCAAATAGGAAAAAAAATGAGAAGGAAAACAAAATGCAAGCAAACAACAAAACCAGTGAATATGGTGTCTTGTGATCCATACTCAGTTCCAACAGTCCTTGTTCTTGATGCAAATGTCTTTCTTCATCACAAAACTATTGGAACTGGGATGAATCATCTTATTGTTGGAAAGAGCTACATCCAACACAATTGATCATCATATAATCTTGCTGTTGCCATGTACAATAATCAAGTTTTGTTAACTTCAGTTATCATCAGTTCATCTATCTCTCCAGGCATCTCTAAAAACTTCCTTATGATTTTTTTAATAAAACAATAATATTCCATAACATTCATATGTCATATTATTTAGACATTCTCCAAAAGATGGGCATTCATTCAGTTTCTACTTTCTTACACTTTCAAAAAGGATTGCCACAAACATATTTGCACATGTGAGTCCTTTCCCTCTTTTCCATCCTTTATGATCTCCTTTATATAAAAGTCCAGTAGAAACACTGCTGGATCAAGGGATATGGACAGTTTAATAGCCCTTTGTGCATAGTTCCAAATTGCTCTTCAGAATTTTTGAATCAGTTCAAAACTCCACTAACAATGTATTAGTATTTCCCAGTTTCCCCACATACACTTCAACATTCATTGTTATCTTTTCTTATCATCTAAGACAATCAGAGAATTGTGCAATGGTCCCTCAGAGTTGTCTAAATTTGCATTTCTCTTACCAATTCAGATTTAAAGCACCTTTTCAAATGACTAGAAATTATTTAAATTTCTTCATCTAGAAATTGTTCATATCCTTTAAACATTTATCAACTGGAAATGGCTTGAATTCTTATATCTTTGACCTAATTCTCTATTTATTTTAGAAATGAGTCTTTTATCAAAAACCTTGAGTGTAATTTTTTTCCAGTTAATGGTTTTCTTTCCCTTTTTATTAAATCTTTTTTTTTTTATTTTGGAAATATGTGCACAGATATTTCAACACTGACCCCTGAATAGCCTTGTGTTCCAAAATTTCCCCTTCTTTCCCCACTCTCTTCCTTAAATGGCAAATTATGCAATATATGTTAGACATGTTAAAAAGTATGTTAAATCCAATATATGCAAACATATTTACACACTTATCTTGCTGCACAAGAGAAATCAGATAAAAAAAAGAAAGTAAAAGAGTAGGAAAACAGGGGCAGCTAAGTGGCGCAGTGGATAGAGCACCAGCCCTGAATTCAGGAGGACCCAAGTTCAAATCTGGTCTCAGACACTCAACACTTCCTAGCTGTGTGACTCTGGGCAAGTCACTTAACCCCAGCCCTAAAAAAAAAAAAAAAAAAAAAAAAAAAAAAAAAAGAGTAGGAAAACAAAATGCAAACAAACAACAACAAAAAGAGTAAGAATATTAGGTTATGGTACACTCTCAGTCCCCACACTCCTCTTTTTGGTGTAGATGATTCTTTTCATCACAAGATCATTGGACATGGCATCAATCATCTCATTTTTGGAAAGAGTCACTTTCATCAGAATTGATCATTGTATAATACTGATATTGTCATGTACAATGATCTCCTAGTTCTGCTCATTTCATTTAGCATCGGTTCATATAACTCTCTCCAGACCTTTCTAATATCATCCTCCTGATCATTTCTTATATAACAATAATATCCCATAATTCATATACCATAACTTATTCAGCCATTCTCTTACTGTTGGACATTCACTCAGTTTCCAGTTTTTTCCTACTACAAAAAGGGCTATCACAAACAATTTTAAACATGTGGGTCCTTTTCCCTTTTTAAAATTTCTTTGGGATGAGGGAATGGCGATCTTCAAATCTTGTCTGTATGGGTTTTGTTTGTACAAAACCTTTTTAACTTAATATAATCAAAATTATCCATTTTGAATTCCATAACATACTCCAGATCTTATTTGGTCACAAATTCCTTCTTTCCCAAAGATCTGAGAGGTATACTATCTTTGTTTTGTTTTGTTTTTGTTTTTTTTTAAATTTTCTAATTGTACCTTATATTGGTATAGTGGCTAGTTTCTGCCATACTATTTTCCAAATTTCCCAGAAATATTTGTTCAATGAGTCTTATCAAATAGAAGCTGTGGTCTTTGGGTTTATTAATAAAAACTAGATTACTAGAATCATTGACTACTGTGTCTTGCAAATTTACACAATTCTATTGATGGAATATTCCATTGCTTAGAAAGTACCAAATAATTTTGATGACCACTGGTTTATAATATAGTTTCATGTTTGGTATAGCTAGGCCATATTCATTTGCATTTTTTCATTAATTCCCTTGAAATTCTTGACATTTTTTTTTCCTTCCAGATGAACTTTGTTATTATTTTTTCCTAGATATGGGATTTTGATGGCTTTGGCACTGAATAAGTACATTAACTTAGGCAGTATTGTCATTTTTATTATATTAGCTTTACCTATCCCTGTGTACTTGGTATTTATGCAATTCATTAGATTAACTTTATTTGTATGGAAAATGTTTTGTAATTGCGCTCATATACATCTTAATTTTGACTTGGCAGATAGACTCTTGAATATTTTATATCATATATAATTATTTTAAATGGAATTTCTCATTGTATCTCTTTCTACTGGACTTTGTTGGTAATATAGCACAAATGCTGATATTTGTATGGATTAATTTTGTATCTTGCAAATTTGCTAAAGTTAAAAATTGTTTCTAGTAGATTTAAGTTGATTCTCTAGGATTCTGCATGTATACCATCATATCACCTGCAAAGAGGAATAATGTTTTCCTCATTACCTACTCTAATTACATTAATTTATTTTTCTTATCTTATTGCCAAAGCTAATATTCCAAATGTAATATTGAATAGTGCTAGTGGACAAACTTGTTTGACTCCTGATATTACTGGGAATGGTTCTAGTTTATCCTAAATTCATGTGAGCTTGCTGATAGTTATAAAAAGATGGTATTGATCATTTTAAAGAAAACTCTATTTATTCTCATAATTTCTAGTGTTCTTTTTTTTAATAGGAATAGGTGTTGGATTTTATCAAATGCTTTTTTTCTGCATGTATTGAAATAATCACATGCTTTTTGTTAACTTAGTTAATGACATAATCAATTATGTTAATAGTTTTTCTAATATTGAACCAGCCTTGCATTCCTGGTATAAATCTTATTTGATCATGGTGTACAATCCTAGGAATAACTGTCTGTAATTTCTTTGGTAATGGTTTATTTAAGATTTTGGAATTGGGGGTAGCTAGGTGGCGCAATAGATAGAGCACCAGCCTTGAATTCAGGAGGACCCGAGTTCAAATTTGATCTCAGACATTTAACACTTCCTAGCTGTGTGACCCTGGGCAAGTCACTTACCCCAGCCTCAGGGGAAAAAAATAAAAATAAAGATTTTGGAATTGATATTCATTAATGAAATTGGCCTATAATTGTCTTACTATGTTTGGACCTCATCTGGTTGAGGGATCAACACCATGTCTGTGTCATAAAAAGAATTTGGTAGAACTCCTTCTTTCCTTAATTTTCCAAGTTGTTTACAAAGTATTTGGATTAATTGTACTTTAAATGTTTGTTAGAATTCACATATAAACTCTTCTGTCTCTAAAGATTTTTTCTTAGGCATTTGATAAATAGCTTGTTCATTTTTTTTTTTCTAAAATGGGAAAATTTAAGTACTTTGTTTCCTTTTCTGTTAATCTTAGCCATCTATATTTTTGTAAAAAAATCATTCATTTCACTTAGATTATCTATCAGATTTATTTGTATTCAGTTAGGAAAAATAGCTCCTAATGATTGCTCTAATTTTCTCTTCATTTTGGAACAGTTTACTATTTTCAGTTTTGCTACTGAAAATTTGATTTTCTTCTTTCCTCTTTCTAATTAAATTAACTAAAACTTTAGCTATTTTGTTATTTTTTTCCTAAAAGTAACTCTTAGATGACAATACTCCCCAAACTAATCTATTTATTTAGTGCTATACCAATCAGACTCCCAAGAAACTATTTTAATGACCTAGAAAAAATAACAACAAAATTCATATGGAAGAATAAAAGGTCGAGAATTGCAAGGGAACTAATGAAAAAAAAGTCAGAGGAAGGTGGTCTAAGTGTACCTGATTTAAAGCTATATTATAAAGCAACAGTCACCAAAACCATTTGGTATTGGCTAAGAAATAGACTAGTTGATCAGTGGCATAGGTTAGGTTCACAGGACAAGATAGTGAATAAAAATAGCAATCTAATCTTTGACAAACCCAAAGATCCCAAATTTTGGGATAAGAATTCATTATTTGACAAAAACGGCTGGGAAAACTGGAAATTAGTATGGCAGAAACTAGGCATGGACCCACATTTAACACCACATACTAAGATTAGATCAAAATGGGTCCAAGATTTAGGCATAAAGAACGAAATCATAAATAAATTGGAGGAACATGGGATGGTTTACCTCTCAGACTTGTGGAGGAGGAAGGAGTTTGTGTCCAAGGGAGAACTAGGGACCATTATTGATCACAAAATAGAACATTTTGATTACACCAAATTAAAAAGTTTCTGCACAAACAAAACTAATGCAAACAAGATTAGAAGGGAAGTAAAAAATTGGGAAAAAATTTTTACAGTTAAAGGTTCTGATAAAGGCCTCATCTCCAAAATATACAGAGAATTGACTTTAATTTATAAGAAATCAAGCCATTCTCCAATTGATAAATGGTCAAAGGATATGAACAGACAATTTTCAGATGATGAAATTAAAACTATTTCCACTCATATGAAAGAGTGTTCCAAATCACTATTGATCAGAGAAATGCAAATTAAGACAACTCTGAGGTATCATTACACACCTGTCAGATTGGCTAAGATGACAGGAACAAATAACGATGAATGTTGGAGGGGCTGTGGGAAAACTGGGACGCTAATGCATTGTTGGTGGAGTTGTGAAAGAATCCAACCATTCTGGAGAGCAATCTGGAATTATGCCCAAAAAGTTATCAAAATGTGCATACCCTTTGACCCAGCCATACTACTACTGGGCTTATACCCCAAGGAACTACTAGAGAAGGGAAAGGGTCCTGTATGTGCCAAAATGTTTGTGGCAGCCCTTTTCATAGTGGCTAGAAGCTGGAAGAAGAATGGATGTCCATCAATTGGAGAATGGTTGGGTAAACTATGGTATATGAATGTTATGGAATATTATTGTTCTATAAGAAATGACCAACAGGAGAAATACAGAGAGGCTTGGAGAGACTTACATCAACTGATGCTGAGTGAAACGAGCAGAACCAGAAGATCATTGATACTGTACGAGGATGTATGCTGATGGAAGTGGATTTCTTCAACATAGAGAAGAGCTAATCCAATTCCAATTGATTAATGATGGGCAGAACCAGCTACATCCAGAAAAGGAACACTGGGAAATGAATGTAAACTGTTATTTTTACCTTCTGAATCCAATTCTTCCTGTGCAACAAAAAATTCGGTTCTACACACATATATTGTATCTAAATTATACTGTAATATATTTAACATATATAAGACTGCTTGGCATCTGGGGGAGGGGGTTGGGGGAGGAAGGGAAAAAATCTGAATAGAAGTAAGTGCAAGGGATAATGTTGTAAAAAAATTACCCATGCATATGTACTGTCAAAAAATGTTATAATTATAAAATAAAATAAAAAATTAAAAAAAAATAAGTTATAGAAAAAAAAAGTAACTCTTAGCTGTTATCATTAGTTCAATAGTTTGTTTGTTTTTCTTTCAATTTTCTTAATCTCTCATTTTATTTTTCAGAATTTCAAATTTAGTATTTCATTGGGGGGCTTTAATTTGTTCTTTTTATAGCTTTTCTATATGCATGCTTTATTCATTGTTGTTCTTTTTTTTCTACTTTATGCAAGTAAGAATCTAGAGATATAAATCTTACTCTGAGAACTGTTTTGTTCGCATCCTATAAATTTTGGTGTATTGTTTCATTATTGTCATTCTCTGGATGAAATTATCACTTGTTTCTATGATTTGTTGTTTCTCATACTCATTCTTTAGAATCAAATTATTTGGTTTCCAATTAATTTTTGGTCTGTTTTTAATCTCTTTGGTTTTGTGTTAGATTCTTGGCTGCCATTCAAATACCTTTGCCTTTCACAACATCAGATTCCAGGTGCTTCAGTTCTCTAAAGTCAAAGCTGCTAGATCCTGGATAATACTAATTGTGTCTCCGTGATATTTTAATTATATTTTTTCTAGCTGCTTACAATATTTTCTTCTTGATATATTAATTGTGAATTTAGCTATGGTATTCCTTGGAGTTTTCATTTTGGAGTCTTTTTCAGGACATGGTTAGTTAATTCTTTCAATGCCTGCTTTACCCTCTGGTTCTACAATATCAGGGAAGTTTTCTTTGATGATTTTTTTTTTGAAACATGACATATAGGCTGTTTTTTCATGATGGTTTTATTGAAAGGAAAGGAAAGGAAATGATCTTAAAAGAAGGAAATTATGTTAAAAAACAGCTATAAGCAATTTTTTCAAAGAAAATAATTGAACTGGTTAAAAGAAAAATAAGAACCCTGGAAAAGTTGAAAAAAATTAAAAAAATGAGGTAGGAAAGGAAAAATTGGGTAAAAAATGAAAGTGATACAAGAAAATTGTGAAAAGAGAATGAATATCTTGGCAAAAAGATACACAAGGATTACAAAGAAAACAAAACAGAACTGGCCAAGTAATAAAAGAAGGGCATAACTTCACTAAAACAAAGAAATTCTTTTTAAAAAATTTTATTTATAATTTTTTGATAGTATATATACATGAGTAATTTTTTTTAAATAACATTATCCCTTGTATTCATTTTTCCACATTATCCCCTCCTTCCCTCTACTCCTTCCTCTTGATGACAGGCAATCCCATACATTTTACATGTTACAATATAACATAGATACAATATATGTATATAAATACCATTTTCTTGTTGCACAATAAGTATTAGATTCTGAAGATATAAGTAACCCGGGAAGATAGACAGTAATGCTAACAATTTATATTCACTTCCCAGTGTTCTTTCTCTGGGTGTAGTTGTTTCTGTCCATCATAGATCAACTGAAAGTGAGTTGGATATTCTTTATGTTGAAGATATCCACTTCCATCAGAATACATCTTCATACAACATTGAAGTGTACCGCAATCTTCTGGTTCTATGCATTTCACTCAGCATCAGCTGATGTAAGTCTCACCAAGTCTTTCTGTATTCCTCCTGCTGGTCATTACTTACAGAGCAATAATATTCCATAACTTTCATATATCATAATTTACCCAACCATTCTCCAATGGATGGACATCCATTCATCTTCCAGTTTCTAGCCACTATGAAAAGAGCTGCCACAAACATTTTGGCACTACAGGTCCCTTTCCCCTCCTCAGTATTTCTTTGGGATATAAGCCCAATAGCAGCAATGCTGGATCAAAGGGTATGAACAGTTTGATAACTTTTTGGGCATAGTTCCAAATTGCTCTCCAGATTGTTTGGATTCTTTCACAGCTCCCCCAAAAATGTATTAGTGTCCCAATTTTCCCACATCCCCTCCAACATTCATCATTATTTGTTCCTGTCATTTTAGCCAGTCTGACAGGTGTGTAATGGTATCTCAGAGTTGTCTTAATTTGCATTTCTCTGATCAGTAGTGATTTGGAACACTCTTTCATATGAGTGGATATAGTTTCAATTTCATCATCTGAGAATTGTCTGTTCATATCCTTTGACCATTTATCAATTGGAGAATGGTTCGGTTTCTTATAAATTAGGGTCAGTTCTCTATATATTTTGGAAATGAGACCTTTATCAGAAACTATAACTTTAAAAATATTTTCCCAATTTGTTACTTCCCTTCTAATCTTGTTTGCATTGGTATTGTTTGTACAGAAACTTTTTAGTTTAATGTAATCAAAATCTTCTATTTTGTGATGATAATGATCTCTAGTTCTCCTCTGGTAATAAATTCCTTCCTCCTCCACAGGTCTGAGAGGTAGACTATTCTCTGTTCCTCTAATCTAGGTATGATGGCATTCTTTATGCCTAAATCATGGACCCATTTTGATCTTATCTTGGTATATGGTGTTAAGTGTGGATCCATATCTAATTTCTTCCATACTAATTTCCAGTTTTCCCAACAGTTTTTTTTTCCAAATAATGAATTTTTACCCCTAATGTTGGTATCTTTGGGTTTGTCAAAGATTAGATTGCTATAGATGTACCCTTTTTTGTCCTTTGTATCTAATCTGTTCCACTGATCTATTGGTCTATTTCTTAGCCAGTAACAAATGGTTTTGGTGACTGCTGCTATATAACATAGCTTTCGATCAGGTACACTTAGACCACCTTCCTCTGAGTTTTTTTTTTTTTTTTTTTCATTAGTTCCTTTGCAATTCTCGACCTTTTATTCTTCCATATGAATTTTGTTGTTATTTTTTCTAGGTCAATAAAATAGTTTCTTGGAAGTCTGATTGGTATAGCACTAAATAAATAGATTAGTTTGGGGAGTATTGTCATCTTTATTATACTTGCTCGGCCTATCCAAGAGCACTGAATGACTTTCCAATTATTTAAATCTGACTTTATTTTTGTGGCAAGTGTTTCGTAATTTTTCTCATATACTTCCTGACTATTCTTTGGTAGATGGATTCCCAAATATTTTATACTCTCTACATTTGTTTGGAATGGAATTTCTCTTTGTATCTGTTGCATTTTGTTGGTGATATATAAAAATGCTGAGGATTTATGTGGATTTATTTTGTATCCTGCAACTTTGCAAAAATTCTGAATTATTTCTAATAGCTTTTTAGCAGAGTCTTTGGGGTTCTCTAAGTATACCATCATGTCATCTGCAAAGAGTGATAGTTTGATTTCCTATTCTAATTCCTTAAATCTCTTTCTCGGCTCTTATTGCCAAGGCTAGCATTTCTAGTACTATATTGAATAGTAATGGTGATAGTGGGCAACCTTGTTTCACTCCTGACCTTACTGGGAACGGTTCCAGTTTGTTTCTGTTGCATATTATCCTTACTAATGGTCGTAAATATATTCTCCTGATTATTCTAAGGAATAGTACATTTATTTTCATACTCTCCAGCGTTTTAGTAGGAATGGATGTTGGATTTTATCAAATGCTTTTTCTGCAACTATTGACATGATCATATGGGTTTTATTAATTTAATTATTAATATGGTCAATTATAGTTATAGTTTTCCTAATATTAAACCAGCCACGCATTCTTGTTATAAATCCTACTTTATCATAGTGTATTATCTTGGGGATGATTTTCTGAAGCCTTTTTGCTAATATCTTATTGAAGATTTTAGCATCAATATTCATTAAGGAAATTGGTCTATTATTTTCTTTCTCGGTTTCGATCTACCTGGTTTAGGTATCAGTACCATGTCTGTGTCATAAAAGGAGTTTGGTACGACACCTTCCTTCCTTTTTTTTTTTTCAAATAATTTATATAATATTGGGGCTAATTGTTCTTTAAATGTTTGGTAGAATTCACATGTGAATCCATCTGTTTCTGGGGATTTTTTCCTGGGGAGTTGATTAATAGCTTGTTCTATTTCTTTTTCTGAAATGGGATTATTTAAGCAATTTATCTCCTCCTCTGTTAATCTAGGAAGCCTATATTTTTAGAGAAAGTCATCCATTTCACTTAAGTTATCAAATTTATTGTCATAAAGTTGGGCAAAGTAACTCCTTATTATTTCTCTAATTTCCTCTCCATTGGTGGAAAGATCCCCCTTTTCATTTTTAAGACTAACAATTTGATTTTCCTCTTTCCTTTTTCTGATCAGATTTACCAAAGGTTTATCTATTTAAATGTCGTTTTCATAAAACCAACACTTGGTTTTATTTATTAATTCAATAGTTTTTTTTTTTTTTTTTAACTTTCAATATAATTGATTTCTCCTTTTAATTTTTGTATTTCGAGTTTAATTTTTGGTTGGGGGTTTTTAATTTGGTCTTTTTCTTGCTTTTGAAGTTGCAGGCCCAATTCATTAATCTTCTCTTTCTCTATTTTATTCAAATAAGCATCTAAAGATATAAAATTTCCCCTTATTACTGCTTTAGCTGCATCCCACAGATTTTGGTATGATATCTCATCATTGTCATTATCTTGGGTGAAATTATTAATTGTTTCTATAATTTGCTGTTTCACCCAGTCATTCTTTAAGATGAGATTATTCAGTTTCCAATTACTTTTTGGTCTATTTACCCCTAACTTCTTACTGAATGTAGCTTTTATTGCATTGTGATCTGAGAAGAAGGCATTTATTATTTCTGCCTTCCTACATTTAATTTTGAGATCTTTATGTCCTAATATATGGTCAATTTTTGTATAGTATCCATGAACTGCTGAGAAGAAAGTATGTTCCTTTCTATCGCCATTCAGTTTTCTGCAAAGGTCTATCATACCTAGTTTTGCTAATGTTCTATTTACATTTTTAATTTCTTTCTTATTTGTTTTGAGGTTTGATTTGTCTAAATCTGAGAGTGCAAGATTGAGATCTCCCACTCTTATAGTTTTACTGTCTATTTCTTCTTGCAGCTCTCTTAACTTTTCCTTTAGAAAGTTAGATGCTATACCACTTGGTGCATATATGTTTAGTATTTATATGGCTTCATTGTTTATGCTACCTTTCAGCAGGATATAGTTTCCTTCCTTATCTCTTTTAATTAGATCAACTTCTGCTTTTGCTTGATCTGAGATAAGGATGGCTACCCCTGCTTTTTTGGCTTTACCTGAAGCATAATAGGCTCTGTTCCAACCTTTTACCTTTACTCTGTATGTATCTCCCTGCTTTAAGTGTGTTTCCTGTAGACAACATATTGTAGGGTTCTGACTTTTGATCCAGTCTGCTATCTGTCTCCGTTTGATGGAAGATTTCATCCCATTCACATTTACAGTTAAAATCACTAAGTCTGTATTTCCTGCAATCATATTATCCCCAGATTATGCTTTTTCCCTTGACCCCCCTCAACCCTTTCCCCAATATTTAATTTATAGACTCCACTTGTGATGCACAGCCCTCCCTTTTTTTACTCTTTGAGCCTCTTCTGATGAGAGTAATATTCACACAATATTTCTCCCTATCTCTAAATTCCCTCAAATATGGTATATTTTCTATGCCTCTTCTTGGGATGTAGTTTCCCTCTTTTTATCACTCCTTCCCCTTTTTCTGATACTACACCCTTCCCTTTACTACTCCCCCCCTTTTTTATCAGTAGAATCGAATTATCCATGCGTACTTTCTATATATTCACAACAGAGATACAGTTCTCAAGCGTTCTTTTTTACTTTTTTCTGTTTCTCTTCAGTCTTGTGGATGTAGATCAAAATTTTTGTTTAAGTCTGGTTTTTTTTCTTATAAAGAAATGTAATTCCTGTTTCACTGAATGACCATCTTCTTCCATAAAAGAAAATGCTAAATTTAGTTGGGTAGTTTATTCTTGGTTGCAATCCTTGATCTTTTGCCTTTCAGAATATCAGGTTCCAGCCCCTTCTATCTTTTAATGTGGAGGCAGCCAGATCTTGAGTGACCCTTATTGTGGCCCCTTGATGTTTGAATTGCTTTTTTCTAGCTGCTTGCAATATTCTTTCCTTTGTGTGGTAATTCTTCAGCTTAGCCACAATATTCCATGGAGTTCTTATTTTAGGATCTATTTTCCCTTCTGTTTCTATTATCTCTGGATAGTTCTCTATGATGATTTCCTTTAAAATAGAATCTAGGGTCTTTTTTTTTGGTCATAGTTTTCAGGAAGCCCAATAATCCTCAGATTATCTCTCCTAGATCTATTTCCCATGTCTATAGATTTTCCCAGTAAGTATTTGACGTTATTCTTCAGCTTTTCTTTTTTTTTCTTTTTCTTTTTTTTTTTTTTTTGTTTTGTTTTGTTTTGTTTTGTTTTGTTTTGTTTGACTGATTCTTGGGATCTCAATGAATCATTCATTTCTATTTGTTCCATCCTGATTTTTAATGAGTTATTTTCTTCATTCACATTTTTTAGTTCTTTTTGTATATGCCCAATTGAGTTTTTAAATGAATTATTTTGCTCTATTGAATATTTTTCCATTTCCCTAATTTTTTTAGAGAATTATTTTATTTTTCGAATTCAGAAATCCTACTTTCATGTTATTTTTTAACCTTTTCTAATTCACCAATTTTGTTTCCCTGAATCTCCTGTTAATTCTTTATTTTTTCCAACTCAAATTTCAGAATATTGTTATTCTCTATCATAGCTTCTCTTTCCTTTCTCCATTTTCCTTCAAACTCTCTTAACTTTTTAATAGTCTCTTCTAGGAGAGAGTTATGTGATGGGGGGCAGGAATCATTCTCCTTTGGGCTATCATCTGCTGACTCTCTGCTATTAACTTCCTTGGCATTGGATACCCGCTCTTTCTCTGTGTTGAAGGAATCATTGGTTCTCTTTAGCTGTTTATTCATATTTTAAAAATCTTTTGGGGTCAGTTCTTGGGGTAAGAAATTATTATTTACTTCTTTACCAGCTTCCTCCCAGACCAGATGGATGCAGTCGCTCCTGAACCTGAGCTAAGAGACAGCTCTGGGAGAGAGTTGCCCTCCCCCTGCCTGGAAGTGCCTCAGGGATGATTAGTAAGGCTGAGCTGTGATGGATGCCCAGTGAAGGACCCTGCTGTGTGTCCTAGCGACTAACCTGAGGTTTAAGACTGAACAGTAAAGGTGACACAAAGCCCGACCAATGCGTCCAGTGGGGGCGTGGATGTCAGCAGCTGATGTGAAAAGCCCCTGCGCTCAAACTGGAAGTGTCTGCCCAGAAACCGGTCCCTATATCAAAAGTTCCACTTCTCTGGGACTTCTGTGGCTGAGTTCCACAGCCTCCAGCCAAGCCAGGCACTATGTGAATTATATGTTGCCTTGGGCTGTGTACCCGCTTTTCAAGGTCTTAACTACCCCAAGGTGAAGCCCCGGACAGTAAAAGGCAGTTTTCACAGCCATGCCGAGATCTGTTGGGTCACTTCCAGATTGGGCTGGTTCTAGGTTCTGGCTTTATATTTTAAAGTGGCTTGATTTCTTTTCTTAACTGCTATTTTATAAGCAGAGAAGAGCTAACAGCCTGTGCCAGATTCTTCTATCTCAGTGGCTTCTCTGATCTCAGAGCTCTCCCTAGCTTGATAGGTGCAGCGTGCTAGCACCTCACCCTGTCTGCACTGGACTTTTTTCTTCCTCCCCTGGGAACCGACCTTTTCTGTTGAAACTCCAGCTTCTCTTCAGCTGGTAAGTGGTGCTTCCAGTCCTTGTGGTTTCTATAAGTCCAGCATTATTTTTGAGGTTGATTTAATTAATTGGTATTGAGGCAAGAAAGGAGCTCACAAAATCGCATGTATGTTCTCAGCCATCTTGGCTCCGCCCAAACAAAGAAATTGTGAAAAGCAAAACTGGCCAAATGAAAAAAAAGGTACTAAATTAGTAAAATAATTCCTTTGAAATTAAATTGTATAAATGAAAGTTATTGATGACATTATACATCAAAGAAATTCAATAACAACAATAATATGATATGAAATATCTCATTCGGAAATTAAATGACTAAGAAAATAATAAATCAAACTGTTGCAACATAAGAATTAGTGGACTACTTGAAAGCCATGATTTACCAAAAAAGAGGTTTGATATCAAAATTAAAGAAATAATCAAGAAAACCCTCTAAACTTTTCTCTGAGCCAGTGGGTAAATAGAAATTGAATGAAACCATGAATCTACATCCTGAAATAAATCTCTGAATGTAAAACCCATGAATATAGTCAGTAATTCATTTCAAGGCAAACTATTCAAGCAGTAAGAAAGAAATAATTTAAATATCATGGAGTAGTAAAGAAGATCACACAAGATTCAGTTGCTTCCATAGTAGAGTATTAGAGGCCTTGGAATATCATATTCTAGAAGTCCAAAGGAGCTAGTATTGAAATCAACAATAAGCTATCCAGCAAATCTGTGTATAGTCCTTCAAGGGAAAAATTGGATATGATGAAATCAAAAACTTTCAAGCATTTTCATGAAAATAATAGAATAGAATAGAAAATGAGACATTTAAATAAAAAACTCATAAGTAGCATAAAAGGATAAACATAAAAGAGAAATCACAAAAAACTCAATAAATTTAAACTTTTTATATGCCTATATGTGAAAATGATACATATAACTTCTAAGAAAATTATCATTTATTAGGACATTATAAAGAAGTTAACATAGAGGACATGCATGTAAATCAATTATGATGATCATAACTGTCTAATTTTCTATTCTATTCTTAACTCTTATTGGATTTATTTCAAAAAGTTCATAACATGGGCAGAGCCAAAATGGCAGAGAGGACACATGGGTCTTTCTGAGATCTTATTTAACCTCAGACTACTTTTAATGAAAAAGCCTCAAAGTTAGTGCTTGACTGTTAAAATTTATGAATATTGGGAGTACAACACATTACCAACAGAAGATAATCTCAAAATTCACCAGAAAAGGTCTGTTTTTGCTTGTGTGCGGGGATGGAAAGGGACTAGACCAGGTGCAGACTCAGGCAGGCAGTGTGAGAACAAGAAACAGCTCATACTGAGCAGATCAGAGGGGGATAAGATGTGGTCTTCACTGGATGAAAATTTGTGGGGAGAATTTTACCACAGTGTCAGCTACTCTGCTCTGCTGCAGTCAGTAGATCAGTAGAGAAACTATAAACATAGGGGGTAAAGACTATAACCCCAAAACACTAGAGTCTCTTTGGACCAGGACATACACCCCCATAAAGCAAAGGTGGATAGTAGACTGGATTAAAAGCCAGAATCTTAAAATATGTTGTTTATAAGAAACACACTTGAAGCAAGGTGGTACATACAGAGTAAATGTAAAAGGCTGAAGCAGAATTTTTTCACTTTATCCTTTCTCATTTTTTTTTTTTTTTACTTTTGATCAACTTCTTTATCAACCATTATAAACATAGAAAAATGTTTTACATGTTAGTACATCTACAACATATATCAAATTGCCTACCATTTTCAGAACAGGAGATGGAAGAGAGAAAAACATTGGAATTCAAAATCTTTTAAAAATAAATGCTAAAAAAGGGTTAAGGTTAGGGTTAGGGTTAGGGTTAGGGTTAGGGTTAGGGTTAGGGTTAGGGTTAGGGTTTAGGGTTAGGGTTAAGGTTAGGGTTAGGATTAGGGTTAGGGTTAGGGTTAGGTTTTAGGGGTAGGGTTAGGGTTAGGGTTAGGGTTAGGGACATTTAATTAAGAAAATCCTAATAAAATAAGATAACATATTGAAGCTACATTATTTGTTCTTTTTAAATCATTATGTATTTAAATTAGCATGTGTGTTTCATTATCAATAATTTTGACTGTAACAAATGCTTAAATAAGTGTTCTTTATTTGATTTCTACATGAACTGCATACCTGAACAAGGACTGATATTATTGGGTCAACCTATTTTTGGTCAGCACTATCTCAGCTCACTCACACACATTTTAGCTTAATGTGTACTCCAAAATGGCAATGTTTCTTTAGCTCAGTAATTCTTGTTCTTTGTAGATCTGTACTGTCTTAACTCAGGAAAAAGGATTCATATAAATGTAAAATACAATTATTATTGTTACAGAGCTTTCTTCACATATGAACATCTGTTCCTGTTTGTGGAGTTTTTCCTCTTGGCAACTGTGAATAGAAGCAATCCATTGGCTCTCCACCAACCCCAAAATGTGTTCAACGACATCACAAAGAGCTCATCGCCTGCACCTGTTCAAGTTTTACAGCTGAAGCAGCAAATGTAATGTGGGAAAGAATAAAACACAGAAAATGTAAATATTGAAAAAAATCAGTATATTATTTTTCTTGTCAAAGATCTATAAGCATTTCATAAAATGTAAGTAATCATAAAAAATAAGAACAAGAATAGAAAAACTCCTTTATTTATAATTGCTCTTTTTGAACCTTCATTACCTTAGTGTGAGGCCCTCAATTAGCATGAGTACAAGTGAACATTAAGTATGAATTAAATACCTCATTTGCTATCTTTTTCACTTGCCTAAGAAACTGTTTTTATGATCAAATTCTCAGTGCATCTGGTACTGCCAGTCATTCCCTAGGGAACATTGGATGCTTCCAGCCACCCTGCAGCTAGCTGTAAGTCATTTAACAGCAGACAGAGCTGATCAAGTAGTTGATATTTTTAGGCTCCTGAGCTCTAGTTTTTGACCTGAACTAAGAAAAACATGGAATGGGGCCAGGAATTTGATTCAGAACCAAAGGTGCTAAAGAGATTCGATATGAACTGCCAATCCACAAGGATTACTTGTGTCCTGGATCTATATTGAGCAAAAGTATTCATTGGGTTTTTAATATGTGTCAAACAACATCCTTACTTATGTGTCCCTACTATCTGTCAAATACAAAGGTAAAATAGTTCTTGACCACTAAACCCAATTCTTTTTTTTTTTTTTTTCATTATAGCTTTTCATTTATAAGATATATACATGGGTAGTTTTTCAGCACTCATAATTGCAAAACCTTTTGTTCCAGTTTTTACCCTCCTTTACCTTATCCCCTTTCCCTCAGATAGCAGGTTGACCAATACAAGTAAAATATTAAACCCAAATCTTGATAGTTATGGTTTTAAATCTCTACATTAAGTCTTTGTAAATTACTTAGTTATTGGTGTTGTTCTCACTCCCATAAAGTGCCTTGTATTTATTTTGCAGATACACTTTATTTAAATATATATATTCATATTGTCTCCCTAAACAAAATGTAAGTTCCTTGAAGGGAGGTAACATTTCATTTTTTTAATTTTCTATCCATTCTTGCCAGCCTAATGTTTATCACCTAGCAGTGGGCTTATAAATGGTTATACACTGATTATGTGATTACAAACTAGAGATAGATAGATTCAGAATTAGGATCCAAATGTTCTGAGAGGTGTTAGAACTAACAATTCTTTTTTCCACCACCTCATTCTCATGAATATTCCTTTTTACAAGTAAACACAGTCTTGAAATATTCTCCAAGGTAGAATTTTTTTTTTTTAAATTCTGGAAAAAAACCCAATATTCAAATTTGTCCTGTGTATCTAACACTCTAACATATTAGTGCATCCATTTAACAATCATTCAGGTGAGTTGAACTCCATTATAACCATCAAATTAACACATAATATACTTAAAATTGAAAAAATATTATTTCAGAAAAAAAATTTTGGAAGAACAAGCTATGTAATAACATTTGAAATAATAGTAATTGAGAGAACACAAATAAGAAAGAAAATCACATGAAAAGATTTTTTTTAAATCAGATCAAGCACAATCCCTTTTTTTCTTTTTTTTAAATGTATTTAGTATTGCTTTCCCATGTTATATGTAAAATCTATTTTTAACATTACTTTTTAAAACTTTATGCTCTAAGTTCTCCTTCTTCTTTCCCACCTATCTTTCACAGCAAGCAATTTGAAACAGTTTATATATGTGTAATCATGTAATATATATATATATAATATTCATTATAAAAGAAAATATATAAAAAGCCTCAAAAAATAAAGGTAAAAAGAAAAAATGTGCTTCAATCTGTATTCAGATGCCATCAGTTTTCTCTCTGAGAATGAATAGCCTTTTTCATAAGTTCTTCAGACTTGTCTTGGATCATTGTATTGCTGAAAATTGCTAATTGATCATCTTACAATATTTTGTTACTTTATATAGAGTACATTCCATTTGCATCAGCTCATATAAGTCATCTAGGTTTTTTTTTTTCCTAAAAACATCCTATTTATCCACCCTTATAGTATAACAATATTTTATCACATACCACAGTTTGTTCATTAATTCCCTGATTATGGTACATCTCCTGAGTTTCTAATCCTTGGGTCCCAGAAAAGAGTTATAAATATTTTCCACATAGATCATTTTCTTTTTTGTTTTTTTATCTATTTTGGGACACAGACCTAATAGTAGTATTGCTAGGTCAAAGAGTATACATGGCTTTATAGTTCTTTGGTTTTAGTTCCAATTTGCTTTATAGTATTGTTGAATAAGTTCACAGCTCCAATAACAGTACATAAAATATATGATTTTTTCCCACATCTCTTCTAGATTTTATCAAATCAACAATATCAAATAACTCACTCTACCAGTATCTGCATAAAGAAGGTATCAACTTAATCAGGGAATGAAAAATCTCATTTTTGAATAAGCCAAATGTAGAGGTTTGTTTTTGTACATTGTTGTATATCAGATAAATGATTTTATTTTTCATTTATTTCACGGTACTTCCCTTCTTTCCTTCCCTCCCCCACAGGCACTGAGTTGAAAAGAGAGTGCAAATGATAATTTTTTTTACAATCATATCTGAGGCTGGATTTGAACTGAGGACCTCCTGCACTCCAGATCCAAAGCTCTATTTATTGTGACCCTGCTAAGTATATAAAGTGCTAGATTTTTGAGTTAAAAATATTTTAAATCTCAACAAAGACAGGAGTAAAAATACTTAATCTAAGCAAGTTATTTAATCTCTCTGTACTACAGTGTTCTCATCTTCATAAGGAGATCGTCAGACTTACTGGTCTTTAAGGTCTCCTCTAGACCTAAATACCTTACTTCTATGCTGTACTTTCATGAAAAAAAGTGATATATAAATTACAGATTGATTATTTAACGGAATTATTTTTACTGCTTTTTGAATGAAAATAGACTCTTTAAGATAAGAAAAAAAAAGAGGAACAAAAAAGTTGGAAAAGGAAAATTACCTAAGAAATTTGATTTATCTTCAATAATGTTGCTATATTTTTTTTACTGAAATTTAGGATTTGTTAATACAAAAATCACATAAATCTAAAAAAAAATTATCTAGGGACTAACAGAATACTGATCATTTAAATGGAGGGTTTCTCTTCCCCCATTATTTACCTCTGTATATGACAATTCATTCACTTGTTCAGTCTGTTGGAATCCTCTTATAATCTTTTTATGCCAAATTATGGTAATAATAAAATGTGAAACATAAAGTTGTGAGAGATCATAGTTTACAAAAAATATCACCAATTAAGAACAGCTCAAGGAAATCAAAAAAAATGTGAAGAAAATACTTGCTAATTATAACCATGGGAGGAAGAAAAATGAAAGTTTCATTGCCCTTTCACAGATTTCTAAAAGCAATGGTCAACAGCTTCACTTTATTCTAGCAATATTTTGCTTTTTTAATAAGCAGATGCTCTGGAAGGTAAATTCATGCCTGCAATGAACTGAATTTCTGAACTCTGTCACTAAAATTTATGTAACAACTCTTTTCATGTCTCTGTTTTTGTCCCATTTATTTCTCTGACTCTCTATTTCTGTCTTTGATTATGTCTCTTTGCTATTATATGTGTGCACAATTACAAGAATATTAATCAAAACCTCCACATAGCTCAATTTCTAATCCATATTATGGGGCTGTTAGAATAATGACAACAACAAAAAAAAGAAATTCCATCTGAGGAAGTGTACAGTGTGAATTATTCTTTTTGGTGACTGCTAGAGTGGTTGTGACGGCCTAGTTGGATTGAATCAGTCCATGCCTATTGGGCTCTAATCATACAACTGATTAGATAGCACCTCAGTCAATGTAGTACAACTATTTCTATGATTCTTTTTTTTTTTTTTTTATTATATATATATATATATATATATATATATATATATATATATATATATATATTATAATATTATCCCTTGTATTCATTTTTCCAAATTACCCCCCCTCCCTCTATTCCCTCCCCCCGACGACAGGCAATACCATACATTTTACATGTGTTACAATATAGTCTAGGTACAATACATGTGTGTGAATATCATTTTCTTGTTGCACAATAAACATTAGAATCCGAAGGTACATGCAACCTGGGCAGACAGATATTAGTGCTAACAATTTACATTCCCCTCCCAGTGTTTCTTCTCTGGGTGTAGCTACCTCTGTCCATCATTGATCAACTGGAAGTGAGTTGGATCTTCTTTATGTTGAAGATTTCCACTTCCATCAGAATACATCCTCATACAGTATTGTTGTTGAAGTGTACAGTGATCTTCTGGTTCTGCTCATTTCACTCAGCATCAGTTGATGTAAGTCTCTCCAGGCCTCTCTATATTCCTCCTGCTGGTCATTTCTTACCGAGCAATAATATTCCATAACCTTCATATACCACAATTTACCCAACCATTCTCCAACTGATGGACATCCATTCATCTTCCAGTTTCTAGCTACAACAAAAAGAGTTGCCACAAATATTTTGGCACATATATGTTTCTTTCCGCTCTTTAGTATTTCTTTGGGATATAATCCCAGTAGTAGCGCTGCTGGGTCAAAGGGTATGCACAGTTTGATAACTTTTTGGGCATAATTCCAGATTGCTCTCCAGAATGGCTGGATTCTTTCACAACTCCACCAGCAATGTATTAGTGTCCCAATTTCCCCACATCCCCTCCAACATTTGTCATTATTTGTTCCTGTCATCTTAGCCAATCTGACAGGTGTGTAGTGGTATCTCAGAGTGGTCTTAATTTGCATTTCTCTGATCAGTAGTGATTTGGAACACTCTTTCATGTGAGTGGATATAGTTTCAATTTCTTCCTCTGAGAATTGTCTGTTCATATCCTTTGACCATTTATCAATTGGAGAATGGTTCGGTTTCTTATAAATTATGATCAGTTCTCTATATATTTTGGAAATGAGACCTTTGTCAGAACCTTTGTTTTTAAAAATATTTTCCCAATTTGTTACTTCCCTTCTAATCTTGTTTGCATTAGTATTATTTGTACAGAAACTTTTTAGTTTGATGTAATCAAAATCTTCTATTTTGTGATCAATAATGATCTCTAGTTCTCCTCTGGTCATAAATTCCTTCCTCCTCCACAAGTCTGAGAGGTAGATTATCCTCTGTTCCTCTAATCTATTTATTATCTCCCTCTTTATACCTAAATCATGGACCCATTTTGATCTTATCTTGGTATATGGTGTTAAGTGTGGATCCATATCTAATTTCTGCCATACTAATTTCCAGTTTTCCCAACAGTTTTTTCCGAATAATGAATTTTTATCCCTAATGTTGGAATCTTTGGGTTTGTCAAAGATTAGATTGCTATAGATGTACCCTTTTTTGTCCTCTGTATCTTATCTGTTCCACTGATCTACCGGTCTATTTCTTAGCCAATACCAAATGGTTTTGGTGACTGCTGCTATATAATATAGCTTTAGATCAGGTACACTTAGACCACCTTCCTCTGAGTTTTTTTTCATTAGTTCCCTTGCAATTCTTGACCTTTTATTCTTCCATATGAATTTTGTTGCTATTTTTTCTAGGTCATTAAAATAGTTTCTTGGGAGTCTGATTGGTATAGCACTAAATAAATAGATTAGTTTGGGGAGTATTGTCATCTTTATTATATTCGCTCGGCCTATCCAAGAGCACTGAATGTCTTTCCAATTATTTAAACCTGATTTTATTTTTGTGGCAAGTGTTTTGTAATTTTTCTCATGTAATTCCTGACTTTTCTTTGGTAGATGAATTCCCAAATATTTTAAACTCTCAACATTTGTTTGGAATGGAATTTCTCTTTGTATCTCTTGCTGTTGCATTTTGTTAGTGATATATAAAAATGCCGAGGATTTATGTGGATTTATTTTGTATCCTGCCACTTTGCTGAAATTTTGAATTATTTCTAGTAGCTTTTTAGCAGAGTCTTTGGGGTTCTCTAAGTATACCATCATGTCATCTGCAAAAAGTGATAGTTTGATTTCCTCATTTCCTACTCTAATTCCTTGAATCTCTTTCTCGGCTCTTATTGCCGAGGCTAGCGTTTCTAGTACTATATTGAATAGTAATGGTGATAGTGGGCAACCTTGTTTCACTCCTGATCTTACTGGGAAAGGTTGCAGTTTATTTCTATTGCATATTATGCTTACTGACGGTCTTAAATATATACTCCTGATTATTCTAAGGAATAATCCATTTATTCCTATACTCTCAAGAGTTTTTAGTAGGAATGGATGTTGGATTTTGTCAAATGCTTTTTCTGCATCTATTGAGATGATCATATGGTTCTTATTAATTTGATTATTAATATGGTCAATTATATTAATAGTTTTCCTAATATTAAACCAGCCCTGCATTCCTGGAATAAATCCTACTTGATCTTAGTGCATTATCTTGGAGATGATTTTCTGAAGTCTTTTTGCTAATATCTTATTTAAGATTTTAGCATCAATATTCATTAAGGAGATTGGTCTATAATTTTCTTTCTCAGTTTTCGATCTACCAGGTTTAGGTATCAGTACCATGTCTGTGTCATAAAAGGAGTTTGGTAGGACTCCTTCATCCCCTATTTTTTCAAATAATTTATATAACATTGGGGCTAATTGTTCTTTAAATGTTTGGTAGAATTCACATGTGAATCCATCTGGCCCTGGGGATTTTTTCCTGGGGAGTTGATTAATAGCTTGTTCTATTTCTTTTTCTGAAATGGGACTATTTAAGCAATTTATCTCCTCCTCTGTTAATCTAGGGAGCCTATATTTTTGGAGGAAGTCATCCATTTCACTTAAGTTATCAAATTTATTGGCATAAAGTTGGGCAAAGTAACTCCTTATTATTTCTCTAATTTCCTCTTCATTGGTGGAAAGATCCCCCTTTTCATTTGTAAGACTATCTTCCTCTTTCTTTTTTCTGATCAAATTTACCAAAGGTTTATCTATTTTATTGGCTTTTTCATAAAACCAACTCTTGGTTTTATTTATTAATTCAATAGTTTTTTTACTTTCAATTTTATTGATTTCTCCTTTTAATTTTTGTATTTCAAGTTTAATTTTTGTTTGGGGGTTTATAATTTGGTCTTTTTCTAGCCTTTTAAGTTGTAAGCCCAATTTGTTAATCTTCTCTTTTTCAATTTTCTTCAAATAAGCCTCTAAAGATATAAAATTTCCCCTTATTACTGCTTTAGCTGCATCCCAAAGATTTTGATATGATGTCTCATCATTATCATTATCTTGGGTGAAATTGTTAATTGTTTCTATAATTTGCTCTTTCACCCAGTCATTCTTTAAGATGAGATTATTCAATTTCCAATTACTTTTTGGTCTATTTACCCCTAACTTTTTACTGAATGTAGCTTTTATTGCATTGTGATCTGAGAAGAAGGCATTTATTATTTCTGCCTTCCTACATTTAATTTTGAGATCTTTATGTCCTAATATATGGTCAATTTTTGTATAGGATCCATGAACTGCTGAGAAGAAAGTGTATTCCTTCCTATTGCCATTCAGTTTTCTCCAAAGGTCTATCATACCTAGTTTTTCTAATGTTCTATTTACTTTTTTAATTTCTTTCTTGTTTGTTTTGTGGTTTGATTTGTCTAAATCTGAGAGTGCAAGGTTGAGATCTCCCACTATTATAGTTTTACTGTCTATTTCTTCTTGCAGTTCTCTTAACTTTTCCTTTAGAAAGTTAGATGCTATACCACTTGGTGCATATATGTTTAGTATTGATATGGCTTCATTATTTATGCTACCTTTCAGCAGGATATAGTTTCCTTCCTTATCTTTTTTAACAAGATCTACTTCTGCTTTTGCTTGATCTGAGATAAGGATAGCTACCCCTGCTTTTTTGGCTTTACCTGAAGCATAATAGGCTCTGTTCCAACCTTTTACCTTTACTCTGTATGTATCTCCCTGCTTTAAGTGTGTTTCCTGTAGGCAACATATTGTAGGATTCTGCTTTTTGATCTAATCTGCTATCCGTCTCTGTTTGATGGGATCGTTCATCCCATTTATATTTACAGTTAAAATTACTAATTCTGTATTTCCTGCCATCGTATTATCCCCAGATTATGCTTTTTTCCCTTGACCCCCCTGATCCCCCTCCCCGATATTTAATTTACAGGCCCCCCTTGTGACGCGCAACCCTCCCTCTTTTTTTTTTTTTTTTTTAGTATCCCTCCCCCCTCCCTCCTAGTCCCTTCACTTATTCTCCTTTTCCTTTCCCCTTTTCCTCTCCCCCCTTTTAATGAGGTGAGAGAAAATTCTCTGAAAAACAAATATGTTAATTATTTACTCTTTGAGCCTCTTCTGATGAGAGTAAGATTCACACAATGATTCTCCCCCTCACTAAGTTCCCTCAGATATGGTGTATTTTCTATGTCTCTTCCTGGGATGTCGTTTCCCTCTTTTTATCATTCCTTCCCCTTTTTTCTGAACCGACCTCCTTCCCTTTACTACACCCCCCCTTTTTTTCTTTTATATCAGTAAAATCAAATTATCCTT
This sequence comes from Sminthopsis crassicaudata, assembly GCF_048593235.1. Taxonomy (NCBI): domain Eukaryota; kingdom Metazoa; phylum Chordata; class Mammalia; order Dasyuromorphia; family Dasyuridae; genus Sminthopsis; species Sminthopsis crassicaudata. Next base: position 312,388,197 of record NC_133617.1, on the reverse strand, counting down.
GAGTCTTTTTTATATACCCACAACAGAGTTACAGTTCTTAAGGGTTCTGTGTACCTTTTTCTGTTTCTCTTCAGTCTTGTGGATGTAGATCAAATTTTTTGTTTAAGTCTGGTTTTTTTCTTAGAAACATATAGAATTCCTCTGTTTCATTGAATGACCATCTTCTTCCATGGAAAAAGATGCTAAACTTAGCTGGGTAGTTCATTCGTGGTTGCAGTCCTTGATCTTTTGCCTTACGGAATATCAGGTTCCAGGCCCTTCTATCTTTTAATGTGGAGGCAGCCAGATCTTGGGTGACCCTTATTGTGGCACCTTGGTATTTAAATTGTTTTTTTCTAGCTGCTTGCAGGATTTTCTCCTTTGTGTGGTAATTCTGCAGCTTAGCCACAATATTCCGTGGTGTTCTTTTTTTAGGGTCTATTTCAGAAGAAGTTCGATGAATTCTTTCCACATCTACTTTCCCTTCTGTTTCTATTATCTCTGGACAGTTCTCTTTGATAATTTCCTGTAAAATAGAATCTACGCTCTTTTTTTGGTCATTGTTTTCGGGAAGTCCAATAATCCGCAGATTATCTCTCCTAGTTCTATTTTCCAGGTCTATAGATTTTCCCAGTAAGTATTTGACGTTGTTCTCCAGCTTCTCATTTTTTTTGTTTTGTTTGACTGATTCTTGGGTTCTCTGTGAATCATTCATTTCTATTTGTTCCATCCTGACTTTTAAGGAGTTATTTTCTTCTTTCCCAGTTTTTAGTTCTTTTTGTAAATGCCCAATTTCGTTTTTAAATGAATTATTTTGCTCTATTGAATTTTTTTCCATTTCCCTAATTTTTTTTTTGAGAATTATTTTCTTTTTCCAATTCAGAAATTCTATTTTCTTGAGACTTTTTTATCTTTTCCAATTCAGAAATCCTACTTTCCTGTGTTTTTTTAACCTTTTCTAATTCACTAATTTTGTTTCCCTGCATCTCCTGTGAATTCTTTATTTTTTCCAACTCCACTTTCAGAACATTGTTATTCTCTATCATAACTTCCCTTTCCTTTCCCCATTTTTCTTCGATCTCCCTCAATTTTTTAAGAGCTTCTTCTAGGAGAGAGTTAAGTGATGGGGGGCAGGAATCGGTCCCCTTTAGGTTGTTATCTGTTGATTCTCTGCTGTCAACTTCCTCGGGGTTGGATACCCGCTCTTTCTCTGTATAGAAGGAATCTATAGTTTTTCTAGCTTTTTTGCTCATATTTAAAAAAAATGTTTTGGGGTCTGTCCCTGGGGTAGGAAATTATTTACTTCTTTACCAGCTTCCTCCCAGACTGGATGGATGCAGCGGCCCCTGCGCCCGAGCTAAGAGAGAGCTCTGGGAGAGGGTTCTCCACCCCCTCCCTGGAGGTGCCTCAGAGGTGATTAGCACTACTGTGCTTCGAGGGCGTAGAATAGTAAAGACAGCACGAAGCCCAGCCTATGTGTCCGAGTGGGGAGTGGATGTCTGCAGCAGGTGACGTGAGAAGCCCCTGTGCTCACACTGGAAGTGTCTGCCAGAAACCGTGGTCCCTAGTTCAAAGGTTCCGCTTCTCTGGGACTTCCTGGAGCTGAGTTCCACTCCCTCCAGCTAAGCTAGGCAGTGTGTGTTGCCTTGGGCCGTATCCACCCACTTGTCAATCTCTTAACTATTCTCAGGTGGTAGCTGAGGCCACACCCCCTGGTGCCGAGTCTGCTGAGTCACCCCCAGGATCTGGGAAAATCCAATTTGAGTTTTAAAATATTTTGGCTTTCTCCTCTGAACTGCTAAATAATTAGCAGAGAAGAGCTAACAGCCTGTGCCAGATTCCTTTACCTCAGTGGCTTCTCTGATCCCAGAGCCCTTCCCAGCGCAATGGGCGCAGTGGGCCCCTACCCCACCGTCTGTGCTGGTCTTTCTTATTCCTCCCCTGAGAACTAACCTTTCCTGTTGAAACTCCAGATTCTCTTCAGCTGGTAAGTCGTGCTTCCAGTCCTTGTGGTATCTATCAGTCCTGAGCTAATTCTGAGACTTAATTTATCTAATTAGTTGTGAGGGAGTGAGGACGTTCACTGAGTCGTGTGTTTCTTCTCCGCCATCTTGGCTCCGCCCCTATTTCTATGATTCTTAACAAAAATGTGGTGGCATAGGATTGCAGACAGGTGCTCTTCAAATGGTTATGATGATCACCATGACAGAGGGATAACAGAGCAAATGGTGTTCTCTTGTTTCATAATAAGCCAAAATACTTTGAAACAAATTAGAAAAAAAATCAGTCATACAGTTACTGAAATGCTTTTTTTCATATAAAAGTGACAACTTAAGTGGGCAAATCAGAGTTTTACAAAAAATTGATTGAAGATAGGACTACCCATTAGTGCAAATGTGTACTAATATAAGATAAGTTAATGCAGACATTATTTTTTTTGCTATTTTACTTACAGATTTTTTTTGATATTTTATAGATTCCCTTCATCTTTCCATTCTTCACCACAAATGAGAAAGCAAGATATATGATGGCCACTTAACATATGAAATTTTATAAAGTATATTTTTATAACCATATTGGAAGAAAAGGAAGAAAAATAATTAGAGAATTAAAGAAAGGAAGGAAGAGAAAAGAAGGAAGGAAGGAAGGAAGAAGGAAAGAAAGAAAAAATGAAAGAAGACAGGGAGGGAACAAGGGAGGAAGAGAAGGGGAAAGGGAGGGAAGAAGGAGAAATATGCTTCCATTTATACTCAGTGTATAAGTTTCTTTTTTTGTTTGTTTGTTTTTGTTTTTTTTCTGGAGATGGATGCTGTTTTTCATCATGATTCCTTTGAATTTATTGAGAGGTATCAGACTTGCTAAGTCATTCACATATATCATAGTAACACTGCTGTTACTGTGTACTTTGTGCACCTGTTTCTGTTCATTTCATTTTAAATCAGTTGATATGTCTTCCCAGATGTTTTGAAACCATTAATTAATCAATTTTGTACATTATAATAGGATTCTAGCAAAATACAATTATAGTTACAGTAATAGTCAGTCCAGTTATGCGATTTGTGGACATTCCTTTGTTTTCATCCATTCTTTTGAGATGATCCCAACATAATATATTCACACTCATGCCTTCTTTCTAAGAGTACTCCTTAATGCTGATAAATTTCTTAGGGGTTAGGCATAACATTTTCATATAAATGAATGTATATAGTTTAACATTGTAAAATTCCTTATAATTCCTCATACTTAATTATTTATGCTTCTCTTGAATCTTTGATTTGAATATAAAAATCATTCTCAATTTTGCTGGGCAGGTTATTCTTGATTGTAATGTTATCTCCTTTGCCTTCTGGAAAAGAAGGTGGTGGCTGTCCTGTCTCCTTCACTGCTCCACTAAGACCAAGGTCCATCTGAAGGTCCCTCAGAAAACTAGCTGAATAAGAAATTTAAAATTTCATATTAGAATTAGAAGCTCACTCAAATCTAACAGGACTGAGCTTCCAAATTATGGGAACTTGACCGTTCCATGAACTCTGTATATTTTTGACACTAGATGCTGGGAACTAGCCATTCCTAGAGATGTTTGTGCTCCAGAGAAGAGTGGCTCCCTCCCTGGGCATAGACAATTAATAAAGAACTGTCAAGATACAGATGATATGGAACGAGTCAACTAGTGAAGCCCTCCCGTACCCCGCACAGATGTATGTACCAAACCCTTATATAATTTTTTGGCAAAAATCCTTCTTTGTCTAAAGAGGGTATATCAGGTTGAGTGTCCTATACCTCCACTGAGTCTCATCCGTGGGGAGGACGCTTCGCCTGGAAAAATCTTTACACAACTCAAGTTGAGAAGGCTGAAAAAGAGGGGCTCCCAGCCATTTGATGATCTTGTGGGTTCCCTTGAGTTGGTGATGTATTCTCTTCCTCTATCTGCTATAATTGTCATATTGTTAATTTTTCTTATTTCTATTTGTTTTTTATGCAAATCTAAACTATCTATACTTTGTCTTATTTGATTAAAACTTTTTACTTTTACTTTTTAACTGAGCTTGAGAGCGTCATTTATAGGAGCGCATCTGAACTTTCCTTTAATATCACAATACACTAGCCCAGCCCCAGATGAAGGAGACAGACTGTGAAGGAAATAATAAAGTCTTTGGATGTTATTCCTGACTATTCTTGTGGTGATTATTCTGCTGAAACTAAAGCCCATTCAGAGGACCTCCAGAGAGCTAGTCAGACATTATGGAGGTGGATAGAATTTTTCCATCATAAGTCCTTTTAAATAGTCTAGGAACACTTTATTGAACTGAGTAGTTGATCATAATTGATCATCATTATAACACTGTTGTTACTTTGCACAATGACCTCCCAGTTCTCATTTAACTTGCATAAGTTCATATAGGTCTTGCCATGTTTTGATGAAACCATTGCTCTTCATTACTTCTAAAGGCAAAATAGTACTCCATCACAATCATATGGCACAGATAGTTCAGACATTTCCCAAATGGTAAGTAAACTTTCAAATTTCCAATTCTTTGCCCACCACAAAAATAATTGTTATATTTTTGTACATATAATACATTTTCCTTTTTCTTGGATCACTTTGAAGTACAGCATTAAATGATTTTATATCCTTTTGGGAAGAGAGCTCATTTGTTCTCCTGAATAATTGGGGCAGTTCACCACTCTGTCTATAGCTTATTAATATAATTTTTCCCCTTATCCTTTTTAGCATTTGTTTCAGATATTTGTGATGTGAGTTGTTTAAATTTAACTTTTTAAAGTCTTCAATCATTTTGATAATTTTTCATATGACTCTAAATGATTTCATTACTTTTTAAAATTATCTTTATAACTTTAGATGACTTATCAACTTGAGAATAGCTTTTATCATTATAAATTTAACTCAGTTCCCTAGGGACAGGTAGATAATAAAGTAGATAGAGTGACAGGCCTAAAATCAGGAGCACATTTTCCCAAGTTAACATTTGGTTTCAGATACTTACTAGCTATGTGATTCTGGGAAAGTCATTTAACTTTACTGCTTGCCTCAGTTTGCTAACGGTAAAATGAGTTGAAAATAAAAATTATAAATCACTCTAATGTCTTTATCAAAATGACAACAATAACAAGAACAACAAGAAGAAAGAAAAAACCAACTGAAAAATGGGGTCACAAGGAGTCAGAGATGTCTGAAATGATTGTACACAACAGTATCCTATAATTTGAGAACTAATTTTACCAGAAAAACATGCTATATTTTTTGCATATTGCCCCACTGGGGGGGGGGGACTTTGGCCTGAGGTTGTGATGCTTTCACTGTTCAGCCTCTAGCCTTAGGGCAGTTGCTAGGCTACAAAGTGGGGTCTTTCACTGGGCACACCCACAGCCCAGCTCTGAACCACTTTAGGAGGAGGAGGAAGGAACTCTCTCCCAGAGCACTCTCTTACCTTTTTGAATAAAGAATTGAGATTTCTTTATATAAAGTAAGTTCACTCCAAAATATGAGGACTAAGAACTAAGCCCGTGAGAATGTAATTGCCCTGTGAACTTTGTAACCTGGCTCAAGCTAACAGATCTGGATAACAATTCTGGGAACTAGCCCTCCTGGAACTACTTATGCTCAAAGAGATATGGTTACTCTCTTCCTGCATATCTACAACAGTCTGTTTCCTTGCTCCAATTCATAATCCTTTCACATAAACATTTGATGAATTGACTTGTTCTGCATCCTAAATCACATAACTGGTATATGTGCAGGATTCTATTGGTAAATCAGTTAGCCGAATGCCTTCTTTGTTTAAAGTCCTATATAAGCTGGCAAGTCTTAAGTCTCCTCAGGCTTCACCCACAGAGATGACGATCTGCCGGGGAAATTCTCCCTATTTGAGAAACAAAGGCTATTGAAATGGGGACCCCAGGTGAGATTGTAAGAGAGTTGGTGCTCCCTCGAATTGGTGATGTTTTATTTATCTTTTTCTACTGTCCTTATTATTAATCCTTTCTTTAATATTTTGTGTTATTTGTTGTATTGGATGTTATTGTAAGCAATCTATTCCTTGCATTGTATGATTAAATTTTACTTTTACATTTGCCTATTATGTAAGAGCGTCATTTATAGGAGCAAATCCGAACTACATATTAAAATCACAAAACACTTTTCCATCCCATTCACAAGATAGCTGCCTTTCATATCTCTGTTATGGAGAGGAAGCTGGGAACCCCTTAATCTGAAAGCAGATACCACAAGCTATAAAAATGAGTAAGAAATTGAAGAGAACAATTGACAGCTTCTATATAGAAAAAGAGCAGATCTCTAACCCTGAGGAGACTAATAACAAACAGTCTCAGATAATGCCCTGAAGGGGAATGTTACCTGGCCTCCATCACATAACTCTCCCCTAGAAGAGACTATTAAAGACCTGAAAAGAGAGTTAGAAGATATATGGGCAAAGGAAAGAGAAGCTATGCTAGAGAGTAACAATGTCCTGAAAATTTAATTGGAAAAGATGAAGAATTCACAGGAAATGCAGCAAAACAAAATTTGTGAATTGGAAAAGGTTAAGAAATTACAGGAAAGTAAGATTTCTGAATTGGAAAAGATAAAGAATTCTCAAGAAAGTAGGATTTGTGAATTAGAAAAAGAAAATAACTCACTAAAAAAAATAGTGAAATGGAAAAAAAATTCCACAGAGTAAAATAATTCATTTAAAAACTCAATTGGACATATACAAAAAAAACTAAAAAATGTGAATGAAGAAAATAACTCATTGAAAATCAGGACTTAAAAAATAGAAATGAATGATTCATTGAGACACCAAAATTGAGTCAAACAAAATTAAAAAAATGAAAAGCTGGAGAATAACATCAAATATTTATTGGGAAATTCTATAGACCTGAAAAATAGAATTAGGAGAGATAATGTGAGGATCATCGGACTTCCCGAAAATTATGATGAAAAAAAAGCCTAGATTCAATTTTACAGGAATTCATCAAAGTGAACTGTCTAGAGATAATAGAAACAGAAGGGAAAATAGGCGTTGAAAGAATTCATCGAACACCTTCTGAAAAAGACCCCCCCCCCAAAAAGAAAATCAAAACAAACAAACAAAAAAAAAAACAAACTCCACAGAATATTGTGGTTAAGCTGCAAAACTATCAAACTAAAGAAAAAATATTGCCAACAACAAGTAAAAAACAATTCAAATGTTGAGGTGCCTCAATAAGGGTCACTCAAGAGCTGGCAGCATCAATATTAAAGTATTGAAGGGCCTGAAATCTGATATTCCGAAAGGCAAAAGAACTTGAAATGCAGCCAAGAATAAATTACCCAGCTAAGTTTACCATTTTCTTCCATATAAGAAGATGGACATTTAAAGAAACAGAGGAATTCCATTTGTTTCTAAGAAAAACAAAAACAAAAACAGACTTAAATTAAAAAAAAAAAATTGATCCCCATCCACAAAACTCAAGACAAGCAGAAATAGGTAAAAGGAACTCTTGAGAACAGTATTTCTGTTGTGGCTATACAGAAAGTCCACATGGATAATTTGATTTTACTGATATAACATAAAAAAGGGGGAAGTAGAAAGGGAATGGTGATAGTATCAGAAAATGGGTAAAGGGAGATAAAAAGAGGGAAAATACATCCAAGGAAGAGGCAAAGAAAATTTATCACATCTGAGGGAATTTAGAGAAGGGGAGGAACTTTGTGTGAATCTCACTCTCATCAGAGTAGGATCAAAAAGTTAATAATTGACATACTTGTTATTCAAAGAATTCTCTCTCATCTCATTAAAAGAAGGGAGAGGAAAAGGGAAAAGGAAAAGAGTAATAAGGGAAGGGTACAAGAAAGTTGAAGGGATTTAAAAGGAGCAGGGAGGGCTGTGAGACATAACTGGGGTCCATAATTTTAATACTGGGAGAGGGGTTCAGGGAGGACTAGGGGGAAAAAAAGCATAATCTGGGGATAATATGATGGCAGGAAATACAGAATTAGTAATTTTAACTGTAAATGTGAATGGGATGGACTCTCCTATTAAGTGGAGGCAGATAGCAGACTGGATCAAAATTCAGAACCCTACAATATGTTGCTTACAGGAAACACAATTAAAGCAGGGAGATACTTACAGAGTAAAGGTAAAAGGCTGGAGGAGAATCTATTATGTTTCAAGAGAAGTAAAAAAAGCATGGGTGGCCATCATTATCTCGGATCAAGCAAAAGCAGAAATTGATCTAATTAAAAGAGATAAGGAAGGAAACTATATCCTGTTAAAGGGTAGCATAGACAATGAAGCCATTTCTACTAAACATATATGCATCAAGTGGTATAGCATCTAACTTTCTAAAGGAGAAGTTAAGAGAGTTGCAAGAAGAAATAGACAGCAAAATTATAATAGTGGGAGATCTCAAACTTACACTCTCAGAACTAGATAAATCAAATCACAAAACAAATAAGAAAGAAATTAAGGAGGTAAATAGAACATTAGAAAAATTAGGTATGATAAATCTTTGGAGAAAACTGAATAGTGATAGAAAGGAGTATACTTTCTTCTCAGCAGTACATGGAACCTATACAAAAAATTTACCATATATTAGGACATAACGATCTCAAAATTAAATGCAGGAAGTCAGAAATAGTAAATGCTTTCTTCTCAGATCACAATGCAAGAAAAACTATATTCAGCAAGAAGTTAGGGGTAAATAGACCAAAAAGTAATTGAAATCTAAATAATCTCATCTTAAAGAATGATTGGGTGAAGCAGAAAATTATAGAAATTATTAATAATTTCACCCAAGATAATGACAACAATGATACATCATACCAAAATTTATGGGATACAGCTAAAGTGGTAATAAGGGGAAATTTTATATCTTCAGAGGCTTACTTGAATGAAATAGAGAAAGAGAAAATCAATGAATTGGGCCTGCAACTTAAAAGGCTAGAAAAATACCAAATTAAAAACCCACAACCAAATACTAAACTTGAAATTCTAAAATTAAAAGGAGAAATCAACAATATTGAAAGTAAAAAACAAACAAACAAACAAACAAAAAACTATTGAATTAATAAATAAAACTAAGAGTTGGTTTTGTGAAAAAACCCAACAAAATAGAAAAACCTTAGGTAAATCTGAACAAAATAAAGGAAAGAGGAAAATCAAATTAATTGTTAGTTTTAAAAATGAAACAAGATCTTTCCACCAATGAAGAGGAAATTATAGCAATAATGAGTTACTTTGCCCAACTTTATGCCAATAAATTTGATAACTTAAGTGAAATGGATGACTACCTCCAAAAATATAGGCTTCCTAGATTAACAGAGAAGAAAGTATATTGCTTAAATAATCCCATTTCAGAAAAAGACATAGAACAAGCTATTAACCAACTCTCCAAGAAAAAATTCCCAGGACCAGATGGAATTACATGGGAATTATTCCCAATGTTATTTAAACTATTTGAAAAAATAGGAGATGCACTTCCAGTTGATCAATGATGGACAGAAATAACTACACCCACAGAAGGAACACTGGGAAGTGAATGTAAATTGTTAGCACTACTGTCTATCTACCCAGGTTACTTATACCTTCGGAATCTAATACTTAATGTGCAACAAGAAAATGTATCTAGGTTTTATTGTAACACATGTAAAATGTATGGGATTGCCTGTCATCGGGGGGAGGGAATACAGGGATGGGGGGGATAATTTGGAAAAATGAATACAAGGGATAATATTATTAAAAAAAAATTACTCATGCATATATACTGTGAAAAAAATTCTAAATAAAAAAAAATATTTGTTTAATAAAAAAAAAAAAAAAAAAAGAAAAAGAAAAAAAGAAAAAATAGGAGATGAAGGAGTCCTACCAAAATCGTTATATGATACAGACATGGTACTGATACATAAACCAGGTAGATCAAAAACTGAGAAAGAAAAATATAGACCAAGCTCCTTAATGAATATTGATGATAAAATCTTAAATAAGATATTAGCAAAAAGGCTTCAGAAAATCATCCCGGTGGCAGAGCCAAGATGGTGGAGAAGAAACACATGACTCTGTGAATGTCCTTACTCCCTCACAACCAATTAGATAAATCAGCCTCAGAAATAGCGTTGGACTGATAGATACTACAAGGATTGGAAGCACGACTTACCAGCTGAAGAGAATCTGGAGTTTCAACAGAAAAGGTCAGTTCCCAGGGGAGGAAGAAGAGAGGCCAGCACAGATGGCTGGGTGCTAGCATACTGCACCGGTCGCGCTGGGAGGGGCTCTGGGATTAGAGAAGCCACTGAGATAAAGGAATCTGGCACAGGCTGTTAGCTCTTCTCTGCTTATAATATAGCAGTTCAGAAGAGAAATCTAAACTACTTTAAAAATTCAGATAGATTAGATCTTCCTGGATCCTGGGGGTGACTCAGCAGGTCTCGGCACTGGGGGTGTGGCCCCTAGCTCCCACCTGAGACTAGTTAAGAGATTGAGAAGTAGGTGGATACGGCCCAAGGCAACACACACTGCCTAGCTCAGCTGGAGGGTGTGGAACACAGCCACGGAAGTCCCAGAGAAGCAGAACCTTTGAACTAGGGACTGAGGTTTCTGGCAGACACTTCCAGTTTGAGTGCAGGGGCTTTTCACATCACCTGCTAAAGACATCCACGCCCCAGAGGGACTCATAGGCTGGGCTTTGGGGGGTCTTTACTGTTCAATCTCAAACCTCAGGGAAGCCTCTAGAACACAGTGACCTCAAGGCACAGCAGTGCTAGTCACCTCTGAGGCACTTCCAATGAGGGGGTGGGGAACTCTCTCCCAGAGCTCTCTCTTAGCTCAGGCCTAGGAGCCGCTGCATCCATCAGGTCTGCGAGGAAGCTAGTAAATAAATAAATAAATAATTTCCTACCCCAGGGACAGACCCCAAAAGATTTTTCAAGTATGAGCAAAAAGCCCAGAAAAAGCATAGAATCCTTCTACACAGAGAAAGAACGGGTATCCAACCCCGAGGAATTTAACAGCAGAGAGTCAGCATATAACAACCTAAAGGGGAATGATTCCTGCCCCCCATCACGTAACTGTCTCCTAGAAGAGACTATTAAAAAGCAAAGAGAGTTTGAAGAAAAATGGGGAAAGGAAAGGGAAGCTATGATAGAGAATAATAACGTCCTGAAATTGGAGTTGGAAAAAATAAAGAATTCACAGGAGATGCAGGGAAACAAAATTTGTGAATTAGAAAAGATTAAAAAATCACAGGAAAGTAGGATTTCTGAATTGGAAAAGATAAAAAAGTCTCAAGAAAATAGAATTTCTGAATTGGAAAAAGAAAATAATTCTCAAAAAAAAATTAGGGAAATGGAAAAAAATTCAATAGAGCAAAATAATTCATTTAAAAATTAAATTGGGCATTTACAAAAAGAACTAAAAACTGGGAAAGAAGAAAATAACTCCTTAAAAGTCAGGATGGAACAAATAGAATTGAATGATTCACAGAGAATTAGTCAAACAAAACAAAAAAAAATGAGAAGCTGGAGAACAACGTCAAATACTTACTGGGAAAATCTATAGACCTCGAAAATAGATCTAGGAGAGATAATCTGTGGATCATTGGACTTCCCGAAAACAATGACCAAAAAAAGAGCGTAGATTCTATTTTACAGGAAATTATCAAAGAGAACTGTCCAGAGATAATAGAAACAGAAGGGAAAGTAGATGTGGAAAGAATTCATCGAACTCCTTCTGAAATAGACCCTAAAAAAAGAACACCACGGAATATTGTGGCTAAGCTGCAGAATTACCACACAAAGGAGAAGATCTTGCAAGCAGCTAGAAAAAAAAAATTTAAATACCAAGGTGCCACAATAAGGGTCACTCAAGATCTGGCTGCCTCCACATTAAAAGATAGAAGGGCCTGGAACCTGATATCCCAAAAGGCAAAAGATCAAGGACTGCAACAAAGAATGAACTACCCAGCTAAGTTTAGCATCTTTTTCCATGGAAGAAGATGGTCATTCAATGAAATAGAGGAATTCTATATGTTTCTAAGAAAAAAACCAGACTTAAACAAAAAATTTGATCTACATCCACAAGACTGAAGAGAAACAGAAAAAGGTACACAGAACCCTTGAGAACTGTAACTCTGTTGTGGGTATATAAAAAGTACACAAGGATAATTTGATTTTACTGATATAAAAGAAAAAAAGGGGGGTGTAGTAAAGGGAAGGAGTTCGGTTCAGAAAAAGGGGAAGGAATCATAAAAAGAGGGAAACTACATCCAAGAAAGAGGCATAGAAAATACACCATATCTGAGGGAATTTAGTGAGGGGAGAATCATTGTGTGAATCTTACTCTCATCAGGAGAGGCTAAAAGAGTAAATAATTAACATATTTGTTTTTCAGAGAATTTTCTCTCACCTCATTAAAAGGGGGGAGAGGAAAAGGGGAAAGGAAAAGGAGAATAAGTGAAGGGACTTGGAGGGAGGAGGGAGGGACACTAAAAAAAAAGGGAGGGTTGCGTGTCACAAGGGGGGTCTGTAAATTAAATATCAGGGAGGGGGATCAGGGGGGTCAAGGGAAAAAGCATAATCTGGAGATAATATGATGGCAGGAAAAACAGAATTAGTAATTTTAACTGTAAATGTGAATGGGATGAACGCTCCCATCAAACGGAGACGGATAGCAGATTGGATCAATAATCAGAACCCTACAATATGTTGTCTACAGGAAACACACTTAAAGCAGGGAGATACATACAGAGTAAAGGTAAAAGGTTGGAACAGAGCCTATTATGCTTCAGGTAAAGCCAAAAAAGCAGGGGTAGCCATCCTTATCTCAGATCAAGCAAAAGCAGAAATTGATTTAGTTAAAAAAGATAAGGAAGAAAAATATATCCTGCTGAAAGGTAGCATAAATAATGAAGCCATATCAATACTAAACATGTATGCACCAAGTGCTATAGCGCCTAACTTTCTAAAGGAAAAGTTAAGAGAATTACAAGAAGAAATAGACAGGAAAACTATAATAGTGGGAGATTTCAACCTTGCACTCTCAGATTTAGACAAATCAAACCACAAAACAAATAAGAAAGAATTTTAAAAAAGTAAATAGAACATTAGAAAAACTAGGTATGATAGACCTATGGAGAAACTGAATGGCAATAGAAAGGAATATACTTTCTTCTCAGCAGTTCATGGATCCTATACAAAAATAGACCATATATTAGGACATAAAGATCTCAAAATTAAATGTAGAAAGGCAGAAATAATAAATGCCTTCTTCTCTGATCACAATGCAATAAAAGCTACATTCAGTAACAAGTTAGGGGTAAATAGACCAAAAAGTAATTGGAAAATGAACAATCTCATCTTAAAGAATGACTGGGTGAAACATCAAATTATAGAAACAATTAATAATTTCACCCAAGATAATGACAATGATGAGACATCATACCAAAATCTGTGGGATGCAGCTAAAGCAGTAATAAGGGGAAATTTTATATCTTTAGAGGCTCATTTGAAGAAAATAGAGAAAGAGAAAATTAACGAATTGGGTCTGCAACTTAAAAAGCTAGAAAAAGACCAAATTAAAAACCCCCAACAAAAATTAAACTTGAAATACAAAAATTAAAAGGAGAAATCAATAATATTGAAAGTAAAAAAAAAAAACTATTGAATTAATATATAAAACCAAGAGTTGGTTTTATGAAAAAGCCAATAAAATAGATAATCCTTTGGTAAATTTAATCAGAAAAAAGAAAGAGGAAAATCAAATTGTTAGTCTTACAAATGAAAAGGTGGATCTTTCCACCAATGAAGAGGAAATTAGAGAAATAATAAGGAGTTACTTTGCCCAACTTTATGACAATAAATTTGACAACTTAAGTGAAATGGATGACTTCCTCCAAAAATATAGGCTTCCTAGATTAACAGAGGAGGAGATAAATTGCTTAAATAATCCCATTTCAGAAAAAGAAATAGAACAAGCTATAAATCAACTCCCCAGGAAAAAATCCCCAGGACCAGATGGATTCACATGTGAATTCTACCAAACATTTAAAGAACAATTAGCCCCAATGTTATATAAATTATTTGAAAAAATAGGGGATGAAGGAGTCCTACCAAACTCCTTTTATGACACAGACATGGTACTGATACCTAAACCAGGTCGATCGAAAACTGAGAAAGAAAATTATAGACCAATATCCTTAATGAATATTGATGCTAAAATCTTAAATAAGATATTAGCAAAAAGACTTCAAAAAATCATCTCCAGGATAATACATTATGATCAAGTAGGATTTATTCCAGGAATGCAGGGCTGGTTTAATATTAGGAAAACTATTAATATAATTGACCATATTAATAATTGAATTAATAAGAACCATATGATCATTTCAATAGATGCAGAAAAAGCATTTGACAAAATCCAACATCCATTCCTACTAAAAACTCTTGAGAGTATAGGAATAAATGGACTATTCCTTAGAATAATCAGGAGCATATGTTTAAGACCATCAGTAAACATGATATGCAACAGAAATAAACTGCAACCGTTCCCAGTAAGGTCAGGAGTGAAATAAGGTTGCCCACTATCACCATTACTATTCAATATAATACTAGAAATGCTACCCTCGGCAATAAGCACCGAGAAAGAGATTCAAGGAATTAGAGTAGGAAATGAGTAAATCAAACTATAACTTTTTGCAGATGACATGATGGTATACTTAGAGAACCCCAAAGACTCTGCTAAAAAGCTACTAGAAATAATTCAAAATTTAAGCAAAGTGGCAGGATACAAAATAAATCCACATAAATCCTCAGCATTTTTATATATCACTAACAAAATGCAACAGCAAGAGATACAAAGAGAAATTCCATTCCAAACAAATGTTGAGAGTATAAAGTATTTGGGAATCCATCTACCAAAGAAAAGTCAGGAATTATATGAGAAAATTTACAAAACACTTGCCACAAGTATAAAGTCAGATTTAAATAATTGGAAAGACATTCAGTGCTCTTGGATAGGCCGAGCGAATATAATAAAGATGACAATACTCCCCAAACTAATCTATTTATTTAGAGCTATACCAATTAGACTCGCAAGAAACTATTTCAATGACCTAGAAAAAATAACAACAAAATTCATATGGAAGAATAAAAGGTCGAGAATTGCAAAGGAACTAATGAAAAAAAAACTCAGAGGAAGGTGGTCTAAGTGTACCTGATCTAAAGCTATGTTATATAGCAGCAGTCACCAAAACCATTTGGTACTGGCTAAGAAATAGACCTGTAGATCAGTGGAACAGATTAGATACAAAGGACAAAAAAGGGTACATCTATAGCAATCTAATCTTTGACAAACCCAAAGATACCAACATTAGGGATAAAAATTCATTATTTGGAAAAAACTGTTGGGAAAACTGGAAATTATTATGGCAGAAATTAGATATGTATCCACACTTAACACCATATACCAAGATAAGATCAAAATGGGTCCATGATTTAGGCATAAAGAGGGAGATAATAAATAGATTAGAGGAACAGAGGATAGTCTACCTCTCAGACTTGCGGAGGAGGAAGGAATTTATGACCAGAGGAGAACTAGAGATCATTAATGATCACAAAATAGAAGATTTTGACTACATCAAACTAAAAAGTTTCTTTACAAACAATAGGGAAGTAACAAATTGGGAAAATATTTTTAAAAACAAAGGTTCTGACAAAGGTCTCATTTCCAAAATATATAGAGAACTGACCCTAATTTATAAGAAATCAAACCGTTCTCCAATTGATAAATGGTCAAAGGATATGAACAGACAATTCTCAGATGATGAAATTCAAACTATATCCACTCATATGAAAGAGTGTTCCAAATCACTACTGATCAGAGAAATGCAAATTAAGACAACTCTGAGATACCACTACACACCTGTCAGATTGGCTAAGATGACAGGAACAAATAATGATGAATGTTGGAGTGGATGTGGGAAAACTGGGACACTGATACATTGTTGGTGGAGTTGTGAAAGAATCCAGCCATTCTGGAGAGCAATTTGGAACTATGCCCAAAAAGTTATCAAGCTATGCATACCCTTTTTACCTAGCAGTACTACTGCTGGGCTTATATCCCAAAGAAATACTAAAGAGCAGAAAGAGACCTATATGTGCCAAAATATTTGTGGCAGCTCTTTTTGTTGTAGCTAGAAACTGGAAGATGAATGGATGTCCATCAGTTGGAGAATGATTGGGTAAATTATGGTATATGAAGGTTATGGAATATTATTGCTTGGAGAGACTTACATCAACTGATGCTGAGTGAAATGAGCAGAACCAGAAGATCACTGTACACTTCAACAACAATACTGTATGAGGATGTATTCTGATGGAAGTGGAAATCTTCAACATAAAGAAGAGCCAACTCACTCCCAATTGATCAATGATGGACAGTGGTAGCTACACCCAGAGAAGAAACACTGGGAAGTGAATGTAAATTGTTAGCACTAATATCTGTCTGCCTAAGTTACATGTACCTTCGGAATCTAATGCTTATTGTGCAACAAGAAAATGGTATTTACACACATGTATTTTATCTAGGTTATATTGTAACACATGTAAAATGTATGGAATTTCCTGTCATCAGGGGGAGGGAGTAGAGGGAGGGGGGATAATTTGGAAAAATTAATACAAGGGATAATATTATAAAAAATATATATATAATAATAAAAAAATAATTAAAAAAAAAGAAAAGAAAAGAAAATCATCCCCAGGATAATACACTATGATCAAGTAGGATTTATACCAGGAATGTAGGGCTGGTTTCATATCAGGAAAACTATTAGTATAATTGACCATATTAATAATCAAATTAACAAAAAAACATATGATCATCTCAATAGATGAAGAAAAAGCATTTGATAAAAACCAACATCCATTCCTACTAAAAACACTTGAGAGTATAAGAATAAATGGACTATTTATTAAAATAGTCAAGAGCATATATTTAAAACCATCAGTAAGCATCATATGTAATGGGGATAAACTGAAACCATTTCCAATAACATCAGGAGTGAAAAAAGGTTGCCAACTGTCACCATTACTATTCAATATTGTATTAGACATGCTAGCCTTGGCAATAAGAGTCGAGAAATAGATTAAAGGAACAAGAGTAGGTAATGAGGAAATCAAAGTATTGCTCTTTGCAGATGATATGGTAGTATACTTAGAGAACCCCAGATATTCTAATAAAAAGTTGTTAGAAATAATTTACAACTTTAGCAAAGTTGCTGGATATAAAATAAATTCACATAAATTCTCAGCATTTTTTTATACATCACCAACAAAATGCAACAGCACGAGATACAAAGAGAAATTCCATTCCAAACAAATTTTGAGAGTATAAAGTATTTGGGAATCCATCTACCAAAGAAAAGTCAGGAATTATATGAGCAAAATTACAAAACAATTGCCACAAAAATAAAGTCAGATTTAAATAATTGGAAAGACATTCAGTGCTTGTGGCTAGGCCAAGCGAATATATAATAAAGATGATAATACTCCTCAAACTAATCTATTTATTTAGTGCTATACCAATCAGACTCCCAAGAAACTATTTCAATGACCTAGAAAAAGTAACAACAAAATTGATATGGAAGAATAAAAGGTCGAGAATTGCAAGGGAATTAATGGAAAAAAAATCAGATGAAGGTGGTCTAGCTGTACCTGATCTAAAGCTATATTATAAAGCAACAGGTACCAAAACCATTTGGTATTGGCTAAGAAATAGACTAGTTGATCAATGGAATAGGTTAGGTTCACAGGACAAAATAGTGTACAACTATAGCAATCTAGTGTTTGACAAACCCAAAGATACCAACTTTTGGGATAAGAATTTACTATTAAAAAAAAATGTTTAGAAAATTGGAAATTAGTACGGCAGAAATTACATATGCACCAATACTTAACACCATATACCAAAATAAGATTAAAATGGGTCCATGATTTAGGCATAAAGAATGAGATAATAAATAGATTAGAGGAACAGGGGATAGTCTACCTTTCAGACCTTTTGGAGGAGGAAGGAATTTATGACCAGAGGAGAACTAGAGATCATTGTTGATCACAAAATATAGTATTTTGATTACATCAAATTTAAAAGTTTTTTGTACAAACAAAACTAATGCAAACAAGATTAGAAGGGAAGTAACAAATTGGGAAAACATTTTTACAATTAAAGGTTCTTATAAAGGCCTCATTTCTAAAATATATAGAGAACTGATTCTAATTTATAAGAAATCAAACCATTCACCAATTGATAAGTAGTCAAAGGATATGAACAGACAATTTTCAGATGATGAAATTGAAACTATTTCCACTCATATGAAAGAATATCTACGAAGAATCACTACTGATCAGAGAAATGCAAATTAAAACAACTCTGGGATACCACTACACTTCTATCAGATTGGCTAAGATGACAGGAAAAAAAAATGATGGATGCTGGAGGGGATGTGGGAAAACTAGGACACTGATGCATTGTTGATTGAGTTGTGAAAGAATTCAGCTATTCTGGGAAGCAATTTGGAACTATGTCTAAAAAGTTATCAAACTGTGCATACCCTTTGATCCAGCAGTGCTACTCCTGGGCTTATATCCCAAAAAATACTAAAGAAGGGAAAGCGACCTGTATGTGCCAAAATCTTTGTGGCAGCTCTTTTTGTAGTGGCTAGAAACTGTAAAATGAATGGATGCCCATCAATTAAAGAATGGTTGGGTAAATTATGGTATATGAAGGTTATGGAATATTATTGCTCTGTAAGAAATGACCAGCAAGATGAGAGACTTAAATGACCTGATGCTGAGTGAAATGCACAGAACCAGGAAATCATTATATACTTCAACAACAATACTGTATGAAGATATATTCTGATTGAAGTGGATATCTTCAACATAAAAAAGATCTAATTAACTTCCAGTTGATCAATGATGGACAGAAACACCTGCATACAGAGAAGGAACACTGGGAATTGAATGTAAACTGTTTGCACTATTGTTTTTCTACCCAGGTTACTATACCTTTGGAATAAAATTCTTATTGTGCAACAAGAAATTTGGTTTTACACATATATATTGTATCTAGGTTATACTGTAACACATTTAATATATATATGGGATTGTCTGTCATCTAGGGGAGGGAGTAGAGGGAGGGAGCTTGTAATTTGGAAAAACTCAATACAAGGGATAATGTTGTAAAAAAATTACATATGCATATGTACTGTCAAAAATTATAATTATAAAATTAATAAAAATAATTATATCTATCTTTGTGTTTTTCTTCATCAGAGAAAGACTTCTACCTATTTCTTTCTTTTTTAAATTTATTTTTATTGAGGCTTTTTATTTTTAAAACATGGATAGATAATTTTCAACATTTCCCTTGCAAAATTTTGTGCTCCAAAATTTTGCCTCCCTGACCCCTATGTCCCCCAGATGATAAGTAATCCAATATATGTTAACCATGAGCAATTCTTCCATTCGTATTTCCACAATTACATTGCACAAGAAAAATCAGAACAAAAATGAAAAAGAAATGAGAAAAAAAAAACCAAAATGCAAAAAACAACAGAGTGAAAATACTGTTTTGTGATCCAGACTTATTCCCTCCCAGTCTCCTTTCTGAGTGCAGGTGGCTATTTTCATTACAAGACCATTGGGACTAGCATGAACCATTTCATTTTTCAAAAGAGCCATAACTACCAGAATTGATAATCTTATAATCTTGCATTGTATAATGTTCTCCTAGTTCTACTCACTTCACTTAGCATTAGTTTATTTAAGTCTCTCCAGGCCTTTCTGAAATCATCCTGCTGATTATTTCTTATAAAACAACAATATTCCATAACGTTCATATGGCATTCTTATTCAATTATTCTCCAACTGATTATCATCTATTCAATTTTCAGTTTCTTGCTATTACAAAAAGGACTGCCACAAACATTTTTACTTACTGGATCCTTTCTTTTCCTTTATGATCTCTTTGGAATATAGGCCCAGTAGACACACTGGCTGGATCAAAGGGTATGCACAATTTGATACTCCTTGGGGCATAGTTTCAATTTGCTCTCTCGAATGATTGAATCAGTTCACAAATCTACCAACAATGTATTAGTGTCCCAGTTTTCCCAAATCACCATTGTCTTTATCTGTCATCTTAGTTAATCTTACAGGCAAGTACCACTACACTTCAGAGTTGTCTTAATTTATATTTCTTTGATTAATAGTGATTTAGAGTACTGTTTCAATTTCTTCACCTAAAAATTATTTATCATTTCTTTTGACCATTTATCAATTTGAGAATGGCTTGAATTGTTATAAATTTGAATCAATTCCATATATATTTTAGAAATGAGCCCTTTATCAGAATCCTTGAATTTAAACAAATTTTCCCAGTTTATTAATGCCTTCTAATCTTTTTAGCATTGGTTTGATTTGGACACAATTTTTTAAATTAATAAAATTGAAATTATCCATTTTGCATTCCATAATATACTACAGTTCTTCTTTGGCCATAAATTCCTTCCTTCTCCACAAATCTGAAAGGGAGATTAAACTTTGTTCTTCTAATTCTCCCCCCCCCCACCCCAGGCTGGGGTTAAGAGACTTGCCCAGGGTCACACAACAAGGAAGTGTTAAGTGTCTAAGATCAGATTTGAACTTGGGTCCTCCTAATTTCAAGGCTGGTGCTCTATCCACTGCGCCACCTATCTGCCCTTTCTAATTTGTTAATATTAGCATATTGTATGTATAAATCATGAACCCATTTTGATTTGATCTTACCTTGGTATAGTATGTTAGATATGAGTCAATACCCAATTTTTGCCACACTAATTCCTAATTTTTTTTTTGTCAAATAGAAACTTCTTGTCCCAAAAGTTGTGGTCTTTGGGTTTAATCAAATACTAGATTACTATAATCATTGATAGGGGATTTTATGGACCTCACATATTTCACTGATCAACTACTTTATTTCTTAGCCTGTAGTAAATGGTGCTGATTAACCATTTTAATAATATAGTTTCATGTCTGTAAAGTTGGTCATTTTTATTTGCATTATTTTTTCATTAATTCCCTTGGAAGTCTTGACATTTTATTCTCCCAAATGAATTATGTTATTTTTTTTTCTAGCTCTATAAACAAAACAAAACAAAACAAAACAAAAACATTCTTGGGAGTTTGATTAAAATGTCATTGAATAGGTAGATTATTTTAAGTAATATTGATATTTTTATTAAATTAGCTCAACCTACCCATGAGCAATTGAAATTTTTCTAATTGATTAGACCTGACTTTATTTCTGTTGAAATTGTTTTGTCATTTTATTCCTATAGTTCCTTACTTTGTCTTGGTGGGTGAACTCCCAGGTATTTTATATTTTCTACAGTTATCTTAAATGGAATTTTTCCTTGTATCACTTGCAGCTGGATGTAGTTGGTAATATATAAAAATGCTAATGATTTATGTGAATTTATTTTATATCCTGCAACATTGCTAAAGATATAAATTGTTTCTAGTAGTTTTTCAGTTGATTCTCTAGCATTCTCAGTATACCATCATATCATCTGCCAAGAGTGATAATTTTGTTTCTTCATTTACCTTCTCTAATTACCTTTTCTAATTCTCAATTTATTTTTCTTCTCTTATTGTGCAAGCTAAATTTCTTACACAATATTGATTACTAATGGCGATAGAGCACAACCTTGTTTTACACCTTATCTTTTTAGGAATGGTTCCAGTTCATCTCCATTATATGTGATGATTGCTGATGGTTTTAAATAGACGGCATTCATCATTTTAAGGAAAATGCCACTTATTCCTAAACTGTCCAGTATTTTTTAATAGGATTGGGTGTTGGATTTTGTCAAATATTTTTTGTACCTATTGAGATAATCATTTGATTTTTATTAGGTTGGTTATTGGTATAGTAAATTATTTTTTATAGATTTTACTAATACTGAACCAGCCTTGCACTCCTGGTACTGATCCTACTTGATCCTGATGCATTATCCTGGAAATAATATATTGCAATATTTTTGCTAATATTTTATTTAAGATATTGGCATCAATATATATTAGAGAAATTGGTCTATCATTTTCTTTCTGTATTTTGACCCTCCCTAATTTAGGAATCAGCATCATATCTGTGTCATACAATAAATTTTGTAGGACTCTTCTTTCCCTATTTTTCCAAATAGTTTGCATAGTATTGGAATTAATTGTTCTTTAAATGTTTGGTAGAATTTACATGTAAATCTGTTTGGCCCTTGAGATTTTTTCTTAGGCAGCTAAATAATAGCTTAGGCAGCTAAATAAATATTTGAGTAACATATTTTCTCTTCTGTTAATATGGTCAATCTATATTTTTATGTGTCCATCTATTTCAATTAAATTATCACATTAATTGACATATAGTTGGACAAAGTAGCTCCTAATTATTACTAATTTCTTCTTCATTGTTGGAAAGCTCTTCCTTTTCACTTTTGTTTGAGTTTCTTCTTTCCTTCTTTAATCAAATTAACTAAAGGATTATCTATTTTGTTGTTTTTTATAAAACCAACACTTAGTTTTATTTATTAATCCAATACTTTATTTTTTACTTTCAATTTTATTAACCTCCCCTTTTTCAGAATTTTAAAATCGGTATTTAATTGGGGGGTGGTTAATTTGTTCTTTTTTCTAGCTTTTAAAATTAATTTTATAATTATAACATTTTTTTGACACTACATATGCATAGGTAATTTTTTACAACATTATCCCTTGTACTCCCTTTTGTTCCAAATTTTTCCCTTCCTTCCCTCCACCCCCTCCCCTGGATGGCAGGCATTCCCATACATATTAAATATGTTATAGTATATCCTAGGTACAATATATATGTGCAGAACCGAATTTTGTTGTTGTTGTTGTTGCAAAGGAAGAATTGGATTTGGAAGATAAAAATAATCTGTGGAGAAAAACAAAAAATGCTAACAGTTTACACTCATTTCCCAGTGTTCCTTTTCTGGGTGTAGCTGATTCTGTCCATCATTGATCAATTGGAATTGGATTAGCTCTTCTTTATGTTGCAGATATCCACTTCCAACGGAATACATCCTCATACAATATCATTGTTGAAGTGTATAATGTACTCCTAGTTCTGCTCGTTTCATTCAGCATCAGTTGATGTAAGTCTCTCCAAGCCTCTCTGTATTCATCCTGTTTGTTTCTGGAGAAAGCCAGTTACAAAGAGAGATAAGAAATAGTGAGTCCCATAATATATGGGAATTTTCCCTACTTCTCTTGGTATCTAACAAAAGCACCATCACATCAAAAACTAAAAACCTAAAATTCTGAGGAGTATTTATCTAGAAGTGGCAAAATAAACAAACAAACCAACCAACAAAAACAACAACAACAAAAAACTATTTCACTAATGTGAATTTAAAAGGACTTTTTGGATGGTTATCTGTTGAAAACATTCCATCTTGAATAGATCAGGAATCTTGAGTATCAAAACCCCAGCACCATATGTTTAGAGATAGAAAGTTAATGGTCATCATTTTCCTGACACTACATGGTTTCAAGATGACCCAAACTGTCATAGGAAGGTAATGAATATTGTTAGTAGCCAGGGATTTTTTGATGGGAGAAGTATCCAGGAATTGACAAAGCCAAATAATGTCAAGTTAGGCAAGAGAAAATAGAGAATATGCATTAAATTTGAAATAGATGAACATAGGAAAATTTTGATAAATCAGTATTCCTTTTATTCTTATAGTTTTATATTTTTAAGGCTTAGAATTTTTCTAATAGATTTAAAACACTTGAAATTATTAAACATTGTGTACTGTTCATATAGTTACATTTTATTACTTAAGTCTATTGTGATTCTCAATGAAAATACCTGCAGGTCACCTTAAATCAAATAGGGACATTTTAACACAACTCTCTCTGTTCTGACTTTGCATTTGATTTTACATTTCTCTAATGCAATGGTACTTTTAAAAAATAGGTATCTATGATTAAGTCTTTTACTTTTACTAGATGCAATGTAAGTTTTATGAAAGCCAATATCATGTCTTATTAAAATTAGTTGATATGGAGACAGACAATATAAGTGTGAACCCTGATTATGCTAAATATTCTATATTATGATTTTTAAATGACTTTCAAAATTCTTTCTGTATCTAATTTATTGATCTAATAAATTTTTAAAATTTATCTTTTCTATCTTAGATAATACTTAGAAATTTATTATTTGAATAACAACAGGGCAGAAGAGAAATTATGACAAGATGGAAGAAGTTGAAATAGTACTGTAGTGTAGGAGCAAACTCTTCTACATCATTTAAAGGTCACCATGATTATTATAAAGGGAACAGCCCCAAAATGTGGTGCAGGAGCATTTTAAGGAGCTCTTTCTCAGCAGTCTGCTCTCAGATACGACCTATTAAAGACATGGATGACTACACAGTGCTGATCGTTTCTATGGGGAAAAAAGTGATCTCCCTTCAGGAGAAACTTAAAAAATCTCCTCAATAATTTCAAGACTTCTATAACACAGATTTATTATATATGACATATACACATACATATAAACATACACATTTATATTACACATAGAAAAAATGTATTCATTTACTTATATTAATATAGCAAACTATTTGATTCTGGTTACAAATTTATTTTTTTCTTCCTTCTTCCAGTTGAAGTTTGGGAATTTGGGGAAAAAATAAAGAAGAAAGATAGCTGCCTCTACTAAATAACTCTTAACAATAACTTGGAAACATGAGTTTAAAGTCACTGACTTCTCATAGAACTAAAAGGAGTTTAAATATTTATTATAATTATAACCTGGGGGGTGGGGGTGGGGGCAGTGCAGCTAGGTGGCAGCTAGGTGGCAAGGTCGATAGAGCACCATCCTTAAAGTCAGGATAATCTAAGTTCAAATCTGGCCTTAGACACTTAACCCTGCCTAACTGTGTGACCTTGGGTAAGTAACTAAATCCCAATTGCCTCAGCAAATAATAATAATAATAACAATTACAATAATTATAATCTGAGCAATGTAAATTCTGTGAAAATATAGTATCTTCCAGTCTTTCTGGTAGAGAACACAGAACTTCTCATGCTTTATAGCCAAAACTAGTGTCACTTATATTTACTCAGTTATTTCATATTTTGTTGTCATTTCAGTGAATAGCAAATAAGTGCAGACTTATTTAAGAAAAGCAACATTATTCTACTGATAGACAATTAAAGAGCTAATTTGCTAATTTGTTAAATGAGTTAAGATTTCACATTATTTTTACTATTTTCTTGCCAATGGATTCAAGAATGAGGACAGAAAAATCTTCAAAATGCCATTACAGATGAGAATGTGAGAATTCATATTAATTAAACATTTGACCCAGTTTAGAGGGAACATTTTCAGGGAATATATATATACATACATACATACATACATACTTACATATATATATATATATATATATATATATATATTTAAAACTTTCATAGAAACACAATAGCACAATGGAGAAAACTGTATGACAAATTTCAGAAAAGGACAGATACTGACCACCAGTTGTTGCCAGCTACTGGATGTGATATTTATTTAAGAGGGAACCTTTAAGTAAGTATCTGTTGAATTCATTTGCAGATATGTTCTCTCAGTTTAAATATTTGAAAGGGAGTGGTAAATACATCTTTATATCAACATTATAATTTAGAAATATAATGGGAAATCTGATAAACAAATTTGGGGGAGATTATAATAATGGGGAGATAAATTAACTTAATGGACATATGGTAATTACCAAACAAAAAGAATAAAGGGAATTTTTAAAATGGAAATGTTAAAGTTATGCAACAGGTAGAAGGGTTTTTTCCACTATAGAACACATATACATGTTAGAAGAATTAGTAGAACATGAGGAACTATAAGCAAATGCAATATATATTTTTAAATCATAGAAGAATAAGATTTAAATATTATGGTAGCTCTCATTAGGGAGTTTTTATTGCTCTTATGACTGATAATTTAATTTTAGTTTGGGGGTAGGGTAGCAAAAATGAGAGTTTAACATCAGAGTTCCAATAGAATTTATTAAACAATGTGAGTACATAAACACTTGTGAAGTCTGGAGAGACCTTTGTTTTAGCTATTTATAGACTAAGAAACTATATTGAATAAAACTTCATAGAAGCAATTACTACAACTATCATGTTTTCTTGGGCTATGTCTAGATAATGACTTCTTATTATTGATACAAACACAGTTATGTGAATATTTAATTATGAACTTTCTATCATTTTTGTCCTATGCTACAATGTTTCACTAGCAAAAAAAAAAAAAAAAAAAATCCTGGTTATTTCAGAAAAAGAACACATGTGCCTCTGAATTACATGAATAGATAAAACTAAAACTCTAAACCCCAAATGAGCTTAATTTTGCGGAGGAAAGTAAGGTCAATGGAAAGAATTTCTTAAAAGTTTTCCAGAGAATAAGAAAAAGGGAGAGTCAGTAAAATGTAATTTTGTGTTCATCTTCTCTATCAAAGTCAATAATCTCACTACTGAAAAAAGGATAGAACGGACATGATTAAAAGGAAATTGAAGCCCAAGATAAGTAAGGAGATAGAAACAGAACAATACTGTTTTAAATGAGTTCAAGTCCTTTGAGACAAATTACATGATACAGCACTGAAGGAGCTAGATGTGATTACTGAACAACAATCAGTAATCTTAAAGAATTACAGACAAGTAGAAAAGTATCAGAAAATAGGAGGTGGACAAAAATTGTCTAATGAATTAAATAATGCCCTATCTTCATATACATATAAACCCATAAAAAGAGGACTGAGTTGTCATAGAATATCATATGCATAATTTTAAAATAATTTTGTGGGAGATAGCATCATCACAAAAATATTCCCATGGATTAATTATTACCTGATATACAAGCCAACCAAAGACTCAAGCACAGAAAAGCAAGGGGAATAATGATATATACATATATGCATATATACATATATGTATATATTCCCTTTAATATTCCTCCCATGGAGTGTAAGGACGCCTTGTAAATAATTGTAAGAATAGCAAATAAAATTAAAATTAATTAAATTTGCCATCTATGTTTATCTTCACAGGAAGTAACCCAGCCTAAGAATTTATTTGTAAATGAGTAACTTACAAGACTTGGAAGTCTCCTAGCTTTCCACTAGAGATATTAACTCAAATTAGCTTAAGTCATGAACATATTGGCCTTAAATATTGTAGTGTGCTTTCTAGAGCCTCCAAACTGAGGCGCCAAAATATACCATTCCAATTTAATATTAGTCCTGTTTCACTGTCTATAATGCCTTTAAGCGTAATGTGGTTATTCTGCTGTTTCTTCTTAAAGTTTTCAATTTGTATTTTTGTCTAATCTGAGATAATAATTGTATTTTTATGCAATCACCTGAAGCATAATAGATTTTCTAAAAGGTTTTTGCTTTTATTTTTATGTCTTTTTCTACTAAATATATTCATTGCATGCTGAAAATAATTGGATTTTATTATTTTAATATGGTCTAATGAGTAGAGGGCAAAATTTGAAGTCAAAAGATATAAGATTAAGTCTAACATCATATAAATATTAGTTATGTAGCAATGTCAAATCTCTATAAGCCTCATTAAAAAAAAAAACAAGGAAAAATAGCACCTACTTTGCACAGTGAATATTAAATAAGATAATACATTTATTTAGTTTTTAATGCTTATAAGCATCATGCAGATATTGCTGTTTTTTGTTTGTTTGTTTGCTTGTTTTGTTTTTTGCTTATAGCTATTTCTGTGATTTCTATTTTAATAAGAACTTTAAAAAAATCTCAGGATAATTAATGACAGTGGTTTCGTATGACAAAGAACTGGTTAAAGCCTCTGGATAGTAAATCTGGAGAAAACCTAGAATGATAATTCCAGGTTTGCTATATGAAAGAGGATTTTAACTTATTCTTGCTAGCAGAAGTCAGAATTAGAAGAAATTAATGGATATGGCAGAAACACATATTAAACTTAAAATAAATAAAATCATCCTAGAATTAGAAAATAGTCAAAATTGCAAGTAATTACCCTGGATAAAGTTGCCATTAAAATTTGAACTTGGGTTCAAATTCAACTTTCAACTACACTCTAAAAGGCATTGTAAAAATCACTTGATCTTTTTCAGTCTCAGTCTTGGCACATCTAAATTAGGAATAACACCTGTTAATTCCTACTTTAAAGAGACAAGTAAATAGTATAGTGGAATGAATACTAGAAAGAGGCCTTCAAGTATAGCCTTATGCACTTACTGGTTGTGAGATCTTAGGGAAGTTATTTAACCCATTTGCTTCAGGTTGCTCAAATGTAAAATAGATATCTTAAGGACATTTACTTCCCAAAGTTATTGTGAGGAACAAATATTAGCTAATATTTATAAAATACTTAGCATAATGTTTGGAACACTGTAGGCATATAATAAATGTTTCTTCCCTTCTCTTCTTTTCCCCTCATAATATTTTCAATACCAAATGATGTAACATATATAAACCACTTAGAAATTATCATTTCTCTTACAGAAGATTTTCCAGTAAAAGATGTATGACTACTTTTCACACAAATATTGTAGGACTACTTCTCCAGATATGTGCTAGATTACATATTCTCTTAGGCTATTCTTATACTTAAAAGAAACATCATTACTTTCATAAAGTTTTTTTTTTTCCCCAATCACAGACTTGCTAACAATCAAAAAATCATTCTTCTTTATCTCTTCTTATATTTTGTCCATCTTTTATGCATTTCTCACAATCTTTATAATATAGGTATTTGTAGTCATTTTTTTTTTCTTACTGGATTTCACTGATGTGATGGATCATATATTATTAATCTTTGTCTATCACAAAAAAAGTGAATTTTTCTTTTGTGGGTACCATTTTCAAAAGTGGACAGAGGTGAAATCTCAGAAAACATCCATTTTGCCATCCCACTATGAGCTATTTCTTCTGTCTCTTCCATTACCCCTTCAAATAAGTATAAAATCAAGGCATTTTCTAGATTCTCCTTCTTGCCCACTGCTGCAGCCTGATGGAGCTCAGTTCAGGTTCAGTGCCATACAGTATCACTAGCAGTTAACAGTATTCTCTTTTCCTTTATATGAATTAGGCACATAGCCCAAATGCCAAACATATATTAACTTAAAAGACTATTTGATGAAGAACTCACACAAGACAAGCATTTTCAGGGAAACCAGAAGAAATAAAACTTTTCTGTGCTTTTGAGACATAGGAAACACTAGCACAAGACTACACAGTATGGTGTGTGATATCAAAGAATTCACTGTACTCTGTGAGCAAAATTTTAAGTATCTCAAAAAGAATGTGAAACCAATCTAGAGGCATTTCTATCTGAAATGTGCA
The DNA here is from genome assembly GCF_048593235.1 of Sminthopsis crassicaudata. Lineage (NCBI taxonomy): Eukaryota > Metazoa > Chordata > Mammalia > Dasyuromorphia > Dasyuridae > Sminthopsis > Sminthopsis crassicaudata. Next base: position 312,358,758 of record NC_133617.1, on the reverse strand, counting down.
AACAAAATTATTTGAGCACAATATGTTGTAGAGGGTTCCAAGTTCATATTATTCTCTTCGATCCCAATAGAATATAATGTAACTTGACCCTAGCATTGTGATATCATTGGCCTTCTTAATATAAAGTGCAAACAACCTGTAACTTATGCATGATGTATCTTGTATTAGACTATTAAGCTCCTAAAAACCAGAAACTTGTTCATTATTTTGTATCTAACAAAATATCTTGTTGACACCATACCTGCTTGTAGAGTTAAATTTATTTGAAATCTGCCCTGTGGTCAGAGTAACAGCATATGTTCTAGGAAAGTGGAATTTATACAAAAGGACCTATATAATAAGGCATTTGCAAATTATTGAAAGCACAAAGGAAAAATTCAAAACTGCCTTTGACTTCAAGGATGTTACAGTATAACTGAGAAGTGTAATATATCAAAGTTTTGCTGTAAGAGCTGCTGGGGAAGGGTTGAATGGGAAAGGCAAGAGTAAACAGGCTATGTGGAAGTAACAGACATTCCCACCACTTAGCTTTCCTACATAGATTCTGGAATGGCCCAGGGTAATGGGGAGATCTAAGTGGAATCCAATGGTTTTAGATCTTCCAGCCAATATTTATAATGATTTTACTCATTATACTGCTTATACTTTTTTTCTTTTTCACCACTTTTCCTATAATATCACTTTTGTACATAACTTTTTTTTTAAATTTCTCCCTTATAACTAAGTTAAATCACCTAGTTGGTACATTAGATAGAGTGTTGAACTTGAAGACAAGAAGACTTGTCTTTGTGAATTCAAATCTGTCCTCAGATATTTATTAGCTGGTTGACTCTGAGCAAAGGTAATTTATCCTACTTTTTTTTTAGTTTCCTCATTTGTAAAACAATCTAGAGCAGGAAATGGCAAACTACTCCAGTGTCTGCCAGAAAAATCCCAAGTGGAGTGACAAATGAGGTCACAAATGACTGAACAAAACTATGATTCATTCAGTATACATGTAGTTAATCAGGTACTTGTGATTAATCCCACATCCCTTCTTTTTATCAGTCCATTTGGTGGTAGACTTCTTCACAGATTATAAATGTCATTGTTGAATTTAAGTGAATTCATTTAACATTTATCAAGTTTCTGCTATGTTCAGAAAAGAGACATAGATTCAGATTCTGACTCTGACATATGCCCATTATGTCTCAGAGCACAAATCAAATTTGGAAAAGTATGAATTGAAGGGAAACTACCAAATTTAAGAAAGAGATTTTGGAAACTGCAGATTCTGTATACTGAAAAAATCATAGGACTCACACACACATACAGAGAGCCTGGTACTAAGAACTAGGGATAAAAGAACATTTCTGCATTCAAAAAAGTCATTAAGTTTTTATAGGAGAGATTAATCATCTTTATAAAAATGATGTTTGATATGAGACAAAACACATTTTAAATATTTATAAATTATACCGTTTTAAAAAATCAGAAATAACTTGTCCCTATCAAACTGGCTCAAGGGATTCTACTTCAAAGGTAAAGTAGCCCTTTTCTGAATTCTAGTCTACTCTAAAATTGACTATTTCAGAGATTCCTTTTGAAATGAAATGTTTCTTACCTAATTCTTTTACATAATAAAGTGTATTTATATATTGCCTTTCTTGCCAGAGCATGTCCATGCCTTGCATATAGTATTTCCTAGAGTTACTGATGGCTGATTAGCACTTATCACTTCCTTTATTCTCAAAAGCAGTCTCTGCCACACAAGGTTGTTTTTTTTTTTTTTTTTTTTTTTTCCCCTGCATAAACCTGACTTCTGCAAATTGCTGATTACTGCAAGTCTCTCAAACACCTTGATTGCAGTTTAGGCCCAAATGCTACATTTCTCTAAAACTTGCTGATTACTATTAAGATCTACAGGCATTTTTTGATGAAGGTTTGCTTTGGTTTTCTACCATGTTTTTGTTGTTGTTGTTTTTAAGATAAAACTCTCTAAACTCTGTTCTCCCTAATTTAAAAAGAAACTGAAAAAAAAAAAAAAGAAAGAAAAAGAAAAAAAACTCTTCAATGTTTCCTTGACTATTCCTGTTTTAAAAAGGATTATACTTCTCATTACACAGCTTTATTCCACTTCCTCTCTGCCTGTTTCTTGCTCTTTCCTCATTTTTGTAAATATATATGAGAAAATATATATATATATATATATATATATATATGTATATATATATATATATATATATATATATATATGAAATATATAAGAAAATGTTTTAGGCAATTGTGATTTTTCTCAGGAATTCAACTTAATTAAACTGTGTTAAAACCTATTAAGTGAAATTATTAGACCAGACACTAGGAATACAAGGTTAAAAACAAAAGAAACAATAACAGCATAGTTCCTTCCCTCAAGACGTTTCCATTCTAATGTGAATACAACCAGTACCTTAGGGAATATAATTCAAAATGATTCTTGTGCAAATTTATAGGTTCATATTAATAAATGAGAAAGCAGAATGCCATTGCTTTGCAAAATACTTATTGACAATGCCTTTTTGAGAAATAACTATGAGGGAATACACAGAGAAACATTTCAAGTGGCCTACCTATCTCTGGACATCTAACTGAAATCATATTCTAAAATTTTTGAAACTACAAAAGACTTAAATGAGTCTTTGCTCTTCCTATCTGAATTTTCAATTCAAGAGGAAGCATGGCAGAATAAGGGAAAAATACATAATCTTCCTCTGCCCCTATCACCCACAGTCTAACATTTTCATAAAGAAAATGAGGACCACTTGAAGCAGGGAGATACATATAGAGTAAAGGTAAAAGGTTGGAGCAGAATCTAAAGCCAAATTAGCAGGGGTAGCTATCCTTATCTAAGATCAAGCAAAAGCAGAAGTTGATCAAGTTAAAAGAGATAAGGAAGGAAACTATATCCTGCTGAAAGGTAGCATAAATAATGAAGCCATATCAATACTAAACATATATGCACCAAGTGGTATAGCATCTAACTTTCTAAAGGAAAAGTTAAGAGAACTGCAAGAAGAAATAGACAGTAAAACTATAATAGTGGGAGATCTCAACCTTGCACTCTCAGATTTAGACAAATCAAACCACAAAACAAACAAGAAAGAAATTAAAAAAGTAAATAGAACATTAGAAAAACTAGGTATGATAGACCTTTGGAGAAAACTGAATGGCAATAGGAAGGAATATACTTTCTTCTCAGCAGTTCATGGATCCTATACAAAAATTGACCATATATTAGGACATAAAGATCTCAAAATTAAATGTAGGAAGGCAGAAATAATAAATGCCTTCTTCTCAGATCACAATGCAATAAAAGCTACATTCAGTAAAAAGTTAGGAGTAAATAGACCAAAAAGTAATTGGAAACTGAATAATCTCATCTTAAAGAATGACTGGGTGAAAGAACAAATTATAGAAACAATTAACAATTTCACCCAAGATAATGATAATGATGAGACATCATATCAAAATCTTTGGGATGCAGCTAAAGCAGTAATAAGGGGAAATTTTATATCTTTAGAGGCTTATTTGAAGAAAATTGAGAAAGAGAAGATTAACGAATTGGGTTTACAACTTAAAAGGCTAGAAAAAGACCAAATTATAAACCCCCAAACAAATATTAAACTTGAAATACAAAAATTAAAACGAGAAATCAATAATATTGAAAGTAAAATAAACTATTGAATTAATAAATAAAACCAAGAGTTGGTTTTATGAAAAAGCTAATAAAATAGATAAACCTTTGGTAAATCTGATCAGAAAAAAGAAAGAGGAAAATCAAATTGTTAGTCTTACAAATGAAAAGGGGGATCTTTTCACCAATGAAGAGGAAATTAGAGAAATAATAAGGAGTTACTTTGCCCAACTTTATGACAATAAATTTGATAACTTAAGTGAAATAGATGACTTCCTCCAAAAATATAGGCTTCCTAGATTAACAGAGGACGAGATAAATTGCTTAAATAGTCCCATTTCAGAAAAAGAAATAGAACAAGCTATTAATCAACTCCCCAGGAAAAAATCCCCAGGACCAGATGGATTTACATGTGAATTCTACCAAACATTTAAAGAACAATTAGCCCCAATGTTATATAAACTATTTGAAAAAATAGGGGATGAAGGAGTCCTACCAAACTCCTTTTATGACACAGACATGGTACTGATACCTAAACCAGGTAGATCGAAAACTGAGAAAGAAAATTATAGACCAATTTCCTTAAGGAATATTGATGCTAAAATCTTCAATAAGTTATTAGGAAAAAGACTTCAGAAAATCATCCCCAGGATAATACACTATGATCAAGTAGGATTTATACCAGGAATGCAGGACTGGTTTAATATTAGGAAAACTATTAGTATAATTGACCATGTTAATAATCAAATTAATAAAAACCATATGATCATCTCAATAGATGCAGAAAAAGCATTTGACAAAATCCAACATCCATTCCTACTAAAAACTCTTGAGAGTATAGGAATAAATGGACTATTCCTTAGAATAATCAGGAGCACATATTTAAGACCGTCAGTAAGCATAATATGCAATAAAAATAAACTGGAACCTTTCCCAGTAAGATCAGGAGTGAAACAAGGTTGCCCACTATCACCATTACTATTCAATATAGTAATAGAAACGCTAGCCTTGGCAATAAGAGCCGAGAAAGAGATTCAAGGAATTAGAGTAGGAAATGAGGAAATTAAACTATCACTTTTTGCAGATGACATGATGGTATACTTAGACAACCCCAAAGACTCTGCTAAAAAGCTATTAGAAATAATTCAGAATTTTAGCAAAGTGGCAGGATACATAATAAATCCACATAAATCCTCAGCATTTTTATATATCACCAACAAAATGCAACAGCAAGAGATACAAAGAGAAATTCCATTCCAAACAAATGTTGAGAGTATAAAGTATTTGGGAATCCATCTACCAAAGAATAGTCAGGAATTATATGAGAAAAATTACAAAACACTTGCCACAAAAATAAAGTCAGATTTAAATAATTGGAAAGACATTCAGTGCTCTTGGATAGGCCGAGCGAAATATAATAAAGATGACAATACTCCCCAAACTAATCTATTTATTTAGTGCTATACCAATCAGACTCCCAAGAAACTATTTTAATGACCTAGAAAAAATGACAACAAAATTCATATGGAAGAATAAAAGGTCGAGAATTGCAAGGGAACTAATGAAAAAAAAAACTCAGAGGAAGGTGGTCTAAGTGTACCTGATCTAAAGCTATATTATATAGCAGCAGTCACCAAAACCATTTGGTACTGGCTAAGAAATAGACCTGTAGATTAGTGGAACAGATTAGATACAAAGGACAAAAAAGAGTACATCTATAGCAATGTTATCTCTGACAAACCCAAGGATACCCACATTAAGGATAAAAATTCATTATTTGGAAAAAACTGTTGGGAAAACTGGAAATTAGTATGGCAGAAATTAGATATGGATCCACACTTAACACCATATACCAAGATAAGATCAAAATGGGTCCATGATTTAGGCATAAAGAGGGAGATAATAAATAGATTAGAGGAACAGAGGATAGTCTACCTCTCAGACCTGTGGAGGAGGAAGGAATTTATGCCCAGAGGAGAATTAGAGATCATTATTGATCACAAAATAGAAGAGTTTGATTACATCAAACTAAAAAGTTTCTGTACAAACAATACTAATGCAAACAAGATTAGAACGGAAGCAACAAATTGGGAAAATATTTTTAAGGTTAAAGGTTCTGACCTTTAACCTTATTTCCAAAATATATAGAGAACTGCCCCTAATTTATAAGAAATCAAACCGTTCTCCAATTGATATATGGTCAAAGGATATGAACAGACAATTCTCAGATGATGAAATTAAAAGTATTTCCACTCATATGAAAGAGTGTTCCAAATCACTACTGATTAGAGAAATGCAAATTAAGACAACTCTGAGATACCACTATACACTTGTCAGATTGGCTAAGATGACAGGAACAAATAATGATGAATGTTGGAGGGGATGTGGGAAAACTGGGACACTGATACATTGTTGGTGGAGTTGTGAAAGAATACAGCCATTCTGGAGAGCAATTTGGAACTATGCCCAAAAAGTTATCAAACTGTTCATACCTTTTGATCCAGCATTGCTGCTATTGGGCTTATATCCCAAAGAAATACTGAGGAGGGGAAAGGGACCTGTATGTGCCAAAATGTTTGTGGCAGCTCTTTTTGTTGTAGCTAGAAACTGGAAGTTGAATGGATGCCCATCAATTGGAGAATAGTTGGGTAAATTATGGTATATGAAGGTTATGGAATACTATTGTTCTGTAAGAAATGACCAGAAGGAGGAATACAGAGAGGCTTGGAGAGACTTACATCAGCTGATGCTGAGTGAAATGCATAGAACCAGAAGATTGCGGTACACTTCAATGCTGTATGAAGATATATTCTGATGGAAGTGGATATCTTCAACATAAAGAAGATCCAACTCACTTCCAGTTGATCAATGATGGACAGAAATAACTACACTCAGAGAAGGAACACTGGGAAGTGAATGTAAATTGTTAGCACTACTGTCTATCTACTCAGGTTACTTATACCTTCAGAATCTAATACTTAATGTGCAACAAGAAAATGGTATTTACACACATATATTGTATCTAGGTTTTATTGTAACACATGTAAAATGTCTGGGATTGCCTGTCATTGGGAGGAGGGAATGGAGGGAGGGAGGATAATTTGGAAAAATGAATACAAGGGATAATATTATAAAAAAAAAATTACTCATGCTTATATACTGTGAAAAAAAATTCTAAATAAAATAAATAAAAAAAAGAAAAAAAATGAGGCCCTTGGACTTGGTAAATCACTACATTTACTTCCAGTTAAAAATTCAATAAATAACCTTATAATGGCAAAGGTAATTGAACTATGTACTTATTAATATGGAAAAAGAAATTTCTCTTCATAATGTAGTTCAGCATCTTTTTAAAAACTTAAGATTTAGAGAGTAGCTATATCTATCTTTCTGAAGATCACACAACCAGTATGTTAAAGAGACAAGTCTTAAACCTAGTTTTTAATCTACACTCTGTTCCCTACTGAATTACCTTGCTTGACACTCTGTTGAGAGATGTGACATTAAAGAAAACTCTGAAGATAAAGTGTGTACAAATAACAAAACATTACTTTAGAATGTCCAGGATTCTGGCTATGAAAATCATAAGCTATAAGCAGGTAATATAGTCTTTTCAAGGAAAGGATCTCCATCTTATCACTATACATTAATAGAAAAAACTTGTGAAAAAGGTGATCATTAAAAAGAAAAGAAGTTCCAGAAAAAAATGAATGAAAAAGCATTTATTAAATTCATACTAAGCTCTGTGTTCTAGTGCTTAGAATTGAAATGGAAAAGAAAAACAGTCCCTATGCTCAAGAAGCATGTGTTAATACAGGAAGGCAAGGTAACAAATATTTGTTAAGCACTTTATGAGTGTTTTATTGCCTAAGGAGTGACTGACTTTTTGACTGGTATTGGGCTAAGTTGACCTGTCTGGCCTGATCCCTGAGATGATCTCAGAGGAGAACCAATGTAAGGAAGAGTTCTCACTGCTATGATTTTTTTCAGTATAGAGAATCTGCAGCTTCCAAACATGGTAGAGCAATGTTGTTAAAGAAGTTGCTGTGTAAGAATATAGTTAAATCATGATGGCGACATCTTGTACAATTAGAAGCATAGCAGGGATGCTACTAGGGGGGAAAAAACACATAAAAAGCATAGTGACCAGAAAGGGTATTCAACTTTGAAAAGTTATGGGGATAATGACTGGAGCCACAAATTAGGAAAGAGGTTAAAATACTCCTTCCAATAATGATGAAAATATTGTGAAAGGAAGGAAATTATGATTTATTAAATAACTACTATTATCAGGACACTATGCTAAATACTTTATTTTTGTTGATTTGATTATTTTTTTCCAGACTTGAAGAGGGAGACTAAAGTGGGGAGGTGTTAGTCACTATTCTGGTCATCAATTCAGCATCTGATAACAATAAATCATTAAGCTCAAAAGTTCAAACAAACAAAACTTTTAAAAAATATATTCTGTTACTTCTTCCCAGACAGTGAAAAAAAAAAAAGAAAATAGCAAAGTTGAGGGTAAGATGGGGAAGAATATTCTCTAGGGCCTCAAGAACTCTCTGTTTAAAATGACTTTTATATTCTTGACCAAAAAATCCACAGCTAGGACTTAGAAAAATCAATAACCCTAATACCACTGTTTCCCACTCATAGTATTTCTGAATGACATCATGGGGTTGTGGGAAGTTAGTATATGTCTCCACTAATATCCTGACCAGAAAAACAAAAATGACAAAAAGAAGGCCAATATATAATATGAAGTACATAACCAGCCCAAAGATCTTGAGTTCCCCCAATAATTCACCCAAGATATGGTCTATAGACCAAAGAGTTTTTGTAGCTAGATGACAAGCCAGAAGTAAGTAGGTTTTAGTATGAAGTGAACTATAGTTCAGAAGAAGAGTTACAAGGGACTTACTTGCCACTTTGTTTAACTCCCTTTATTTTATAGATAAGGAAACTCAGAACCAGAGATGTTAAATGTCATTTCCTGTCAGAGTTGAAATTCAAGTCCTTCTGACTATCAATACATTTTACTTTACATTATATCACAGTCCTGGGTTATCTTAGAAAAAACAATCTAAGCAGAACCTATCATTCATGAAACACACACTGTAGCTAGGTAACTAGATCTGAAATCGAGAAAATTTGATTTCAAATCCTGTCATAGATACTAGCTATGTGACTTCGGGCATTACTTAATGTCTTTTCTTCTCAGTTTTCCCATCCATAAAATTAGAATAGTTATATCATCTTTCTTCTTGGATTTTCTTGAGGATAAAGTAAGTCACTTTTGGTGAAATATTTGCAAACCTTAAGAACTATATAAATGTCATCATCCTCCTCCTCATCCTCATTATCATCATATATACTGCAATGAGTCCCCAAACCTCAGAGATAAATTTCTTCTAGAAACTCAAATTTATGAAGTGGTTCATAGCATTCGTCCTTTCTTTTCTTCCCCTGTTTTTGAAAAACAAAACAAAACAAAACAAAAAAACAAAACAAAAACTCCTTCACTATATTCCAGCTTGTAATTTCCCTTTTGTATATATATTTACCTATTATAATGTAATACCTTAGAATAGTGATTATTTTACATAGCACATTACCTGGCACATTAAAAAAGTGCTTTATAAATGTATACTTTCCTTCCTTCCTTCCTCCCTCCTATCTTCTCTTCTTCCTTCACTCCTTTCTTCTTGCCCTCACTCCTCTCCCTCCCTCCATTTTCCCTCCCTTCTTTCCTTCCTTCCTCCCTCTCTTCCTTCATTTCTTCCTTCCTTCATTTCATGACAACTTGTTATGGATATTGTAAAGTGCATGCTTAATGAAATAAATATATTTTTTGTAATGAATGATCATTGAAGCTCCTTTCATATTAAGATTGTATCCCAGATTTCTGGATGTGTATTTGTGGTACTAAGAGTGTACTATACTGGAAAAACAATCTGATTATTCAGGTCATAGTTGCTATGATGACTTAATTGGGAAAAGTTAAGGATCCAATAAAGCAACCTATTTGTCCACTAACCAGCTATGTAACATTAAGCAAGCCACATTGCTATCCAGTCCATTTGTGAAATGATCTAGTGTCACACACATAAATGATGCTCATAAATGTTTACTGATAAAAATTGTATAATAATTACATACTACGTATCTATTTGATCATAATTGAGTTTAATTCTGATGCTTCCGTGGCTTTCAAATTTAGACCAGTGGAAAGCAACACTTCCAGAACTTCCAGAACTAACCTTAATAATCTTGTCTTGAAGGCTATATTCAGTGAAGTACAAACTCTGCAAGGTTTTTAATAACTGGGAAAGCTATGAATAAAGCTTATTAATTAACTGAGAGAGTAGAAATAGTGAATGTTTTGGAATCATGCACTTGAATTCAAATTCTGCCTTCAACTTACTCCCTTCAACATCTTCCTGCACTTCAATTTGCTTACCTATAAAAAAGGGAGTTAGCCTAAACAGCAACTAATTTCCTTTCTAGTAGTCAGTCTAGGATCTTGTAATCAAGTCTATCATTTGAAGACAAGTCAAGTTATTTTAGGAGTGGTACATTAGCATGATGGCTGCAAAGTAGTGGATGATTTTGGCTATGCCAATTATACAAGCCTATCTTATAAAGCACAATGATTGTGATCTATATCAAGTGAAAGAAATTACAAATTACAAATCTTTGAAGCATTGAATTATAATGAATATGACCAGATGATAACAGATGGGATAATCAAATGGAAAGAGAGATAATTTTAAGAGAAAAATGAAAAATATTAAGGAATTCATGAAAGAACTAGAAGTGAGACTGAAACATTTCCATTGTGAATGAAAAGACAAAACAAAACAAAATAGACTTTTTGCTCTATTAAGATAAAATGAACATTAAGAAAGAATCTTATCAAGTTAAATGAATGAGATGATTCAAGAGCACTATGGAATTTTTAGGAATATGTTGTAAACATATATCATCCAGAATAAACTTGTGATACTCATAAATTTACATTGTATTTGAATAAATTTCAAATTTGAGAACTCCTTAATGTATAAAGCAAAACTGTATTTTCTTTCAAATGGTGTTTGAAAACATCATGAGAGAAACCAAAAATTCTCACCTTATTTATCAGCCATTCTTTAACTTAATCTGTTTTCCCTACTTTATAATTAAGGCTTCATTTTTCTCATTTAATATCCATTATTTACATCATATATTTATAATCAATTAAAATCCAACCAGATAATTACAAGTTTGATTTGAAAATCAATTGGCTTTCATGAAAAGTACAATTTTGTATGTATATAGTATATCAATATAGCCAATGGTTACCCTTTGTACTTGAGAACAAGTTGTTAGTGTAATGATTAACCATGGGAGTAAGCATTATTAGAAAGAACAATGCATGCCTTTTTCTTCATTCTGCACTGAATATTCAAAAGAGAAATGTTTAGCTGGTTAGGAGCTTAGAATTTCATATATTCTTAGATTTAGAATGGGAAAGGACATGCAACACATATCATCTGGTTCAGCTCACTTAATTTTCAAATGAGGAAACTGATCCATAAAGAAATCAAGTGACATGAAGTCACAAAAGCAGAGTTACGATGTGAACCTAGGTCCTTTGATAAGTCAAGAACTTTAATCTACTGTACCATACTGACTCTAATCATGCATCCAAACCAAAGCAGTTATCTCTACAAACTAATGACTATATTAACTATAGTTTATAATTTAGATTTTTATTTCTATAGATATGTAAAGATCACAGGGGCAAAGGCAATGTTGCTATAAAAGTGAATTAGCCTTATTGTTCTACTGATTCTTGTTTCATTAAAAACTAAAATTATCATAACACGTTGTTTTACAAGGTTCTCTATCCATAATATATCTATATATATTTTAACTGATTGTGAAAAAATACTATTACTGAAACCTTTTTTTTTTTTTTTAGATGAGGAAATTTAGGTTCTAAGAAATAAATATCTTGCTCCAGATCATGTAGTTTGGTAAGTGTCTAAGAGCAATCCAAACCCTAGTCTTTCTCTTCTTGTTATAGATTCCAGATACTATGCTAAGTTGTATAGGTCCATATTTGTTTTCATCCACAATATTTGTAGAAAAAGACATTTTTGGTTCAATTAGAATTTTTCTTGAATTTTTACATACATTTTGCACACATACATCCTTTGTCTTGAAGTGACATTACTTCAATGATAAACTGGTCCCATTTGTTGGATCTTACTAAAGTTTTGTATGGACTTGTATAACATGAAATAGAAATCTGAGACAATTTTTCAAATGTAAATCTCAATATTATATGACCTGATAAGATTGATCATAGCTTCAAATCAGTACCTCCAAATTACCCCATATGTTTGAATGTATATGCATATATGTATGTACATATCATCTGAATACATTGAATATATATATATATATATATATATATATATATATATATATATATATATATATATATATATATATATATATATATATATTTGGTTAGTGTCTTCCTCATTAGAAAGTGAGCTCCTTGAGGTTAGGAATTTCTTTCTTTTTCTTTGTATCCCCACTGCCTTAGCACTGGGCCTAGAACATTTTAGATGCTTAATAAATGCTTGCTGACATATAGATTGAGAATTTATTATGTGCTGCAATAGCCATTTTGCTAAGCATTACAAATGCAAATGGAAGGGGTTAAAAAATACAAAATAGACATTTGAGTAGAAGAGAATACACCATAGGAATGATCTTTTCAAGAACAAAGTGAGAACACTATTAAATCTTCTGTGCCACAATTACATTTTTATATTTTTCCTATTAAAATTATGGAAAAACCACAGCGACCCTTTCCAATCTCACTTTAAACCATTTATATAAGCAAAACTAAATCTTATTTTTAGTTTCAATTATCTATAAAAATAATCTAATTTTCTGTCTTAAATAGCATGTGTAGACAAAGGCTCAATAATTTTGTCTTTTTATTTCTTGTTAAAGATACATATCTGACCCAATAAATGTAGTTCCAAAAGTCAGATGTGATGTCTGTCAAGTATATACTATGTCACTATCTGCAATATAAAATTGTTGGTCCAATGATATTTTTCCATCACCTAACTTCCTAAAGGTCATTTTGGATTTATACATTAATTTTGCAACTTTTAAAAACTCTATTAGCTTTCTTTTGAAAAGTATATGTGCTGATAATAGAGTGGGCTTTGATAATAGCTTTCAGCAACCTGTCACCCACAAAGAGCTGTGATTCCCTGTAGTCATTTCCTGGGACAGATTGTTAATGAGCTCTGTCTTTGTCAGACTGATTGTCAGTTCAGAGCACTGTGCTGACTTTGCTGTTCTGTCCCTGATCTGTGGGATACTCCTCCTGTGGGTACTTCTGAAGAAGTGTCATCAGCATACTCAGCTCTCTGACTTAATATCTATAGAACTTCTGATTATAATTTCTGTCATAATCAAACAAGCTAGAAATATTTCCCCAAATCCAATAAATCTAGTCAGTCTTGACCTTCTATATATCTGGGTACATTAAACGACATAGGACAATATAAATGACCCAAAAATGGCACAATCTTTTTTTTTTCCTTTTTCTGGTGAAGAGGAAGGGGTCAATCTAACTCTTAAAACAAGAGTAAAGGAAGATTCCCTGAGGCCCTTTCAGGAACACAAAGATCAGCTTTATAGTTGACAACAGGTTGAGGATGTTATTGTTTACAGAAAGCTAACCAAGAAATTATTTTATTCCCGTGCCCCTATTAAATGCTATGGTCACCATTTCACCATTCACTGGTTAAAAATTCAGCTTTGGAACATGTAGAGGCTAAACCAATGCAAGGTAATGCAGTATATTAATAAATACTAACTATTATGGATATTTCACTGTGCTCTGTCCTGGAGATTAAAAAAAAAAAAAAAACAACAGGATAAATTGAGCAAAATCAACATAAGAAGCACACCCAAAAAGACCAATCAAGAAAGGTTTTCTAGAGAGGCTTTGGTTTTAGTTGAAATGTGAGGAAAGTCAAGGAAACCAGGATAAAGAAATGAAAAAAAAAAGAGCACTCCTGTAATGAGGGAACAAGCTGTGCAAGAGACATTTAGTTTGTTAAAAAGAGAATTATTTTGAAACTAAGCATAGAACAATATTTCAAAACTTATACTAATATACTAATAATAATGAGACATGATTTAGGCATAAAGGATGATACTATAAACAAGTTAGGAGAGCAGTTGTTAGTTTGACTTTCACATCTTTGGAGAAAGTAGTAGTTTGTGAATAAAGAACTAATGAACATTATAAAATGCAAAACATATAATTTTGACTACATTAAATTTAAAAAATTCAACAAATAAAAACAATACAGCCATGACTAAAAGGGAAGCAAAAGCTGGAAAACAATCTTTACCTCCAGTTTTCTGATAAATGCCTCATTTCTAAAATAGATAGGGAACATAGTTAAATTTATAAGAACACAAAACATTCCCCAATTGATATATGATCAAAGGATATGAACAATTTTCAATTAAAGCCATGTATAGTCATATGAATATGAGTGGTTAAGCATTGTTGATTAGCGAAATGCTAATTAAGATTACTGTGAGATATTGACTATCAGATTGACTAAGATGACAGGAAAAAGTGATAAGTGTTGGAAGGGATGAGGGAAATGTAGAACATTAATACATTGTTGGTAGAATTGTGAACAGATCCAACCAGTCTGGAGAGCAACTTGGAAGTATGTTCAAAGGACTACAAAAATGTGCATAGCCTTTAATGTAGCAATGCAAAGATATCATAAAAGAGGAAGCAGGACCCACACATGCAACACTATTTATAACAGCTCTAGTTATGGTGGAAAAAATTGAAAAATGAATGGATGTCCATAAATTGGGAAATAGCTGAATAAGCTGTCATATAGAAAAGTAATGGAATATTATTTTTCTATAAGAAATGATGGACAGAATGATTTCAGAAAAAACTGGAAAAACCTACATGAACTGATGCTGAGAGAAATAAGCATAACCAGGACACAACTGCACACACTAATAGCAACCTTGTGAAAATTGTCAAATTTGATAGACTTTGTTCTTCTCAGTAATTCAATGATCTAAGAACATTCTAAAGAATACAGAACCCATGATGGAAAATGCTATCTATAACTGGGTAAAAACAAAAAAAACAAAAAACAAAAAAAATATGCAATCTTTTTGCAGATAGAAGCGTACCATTTTTGAAGTGTTTTTTTTTTCACAGTTTTTTATTTTTGTTTTGATTCTTCTTTACAACATTGCTGATGTGGAAATATGTATAGTATAATCTATATCAAATTGTTTGATATTTGGGGGACAGAGAAGGAAGGGAGAGAAAAAATCGAAATAAAAATCTTATATAAATAAATGTGAAAAACTAATAGATAAATTAAAAAAAGAAAAGCAAACAATGTCAGCAATTTGGAGTACCTCAAAGCTCAAAAATTTTATTAATAACAAACTGCTATCAATCCTATTGGATGAAATAAATATTGATTTATGAGCATTAATGAACATTCTTTTAGTAGTAGAGGTGATCCTTCTTCAGGTACATATACTAAATGAAATGAAAGGTTCCCTCCCAATGTGGCCTAATGGATAAAGTACTGAATTTGGAATCAGAAAAGAGGTCTGAAATCTTCCTTTCAAAATATGGATCTTCATGATTCAAGTGATTTACTTAAACTATATGAAGATAAGTTAGATCATTTTTAAATGGGCTGTTGTACACATTTTTGAACATATAGTTCCTTTTTCCTTTGTTATGATCTCTGTGGGATACAGGCCCAGTACAGATCATCAAAGGGTATACACAGTTTGCTAGTCCTTTGGGTATTGTAAGGATATTATTTTCTAACAAGAAAAGACAACATAAATAAAACATATATATATATATATATATATATATATATATATATATATATATATATGTATATGGCCACAAATAGAAAATAAATACTGTATATAAAATAAATACAAATTAAGTTTAAGGTACTTTTGAATGAGAGAAATACTAGCAACTAGGAAGATCAAGACAGGATTCATGTAGAAGAAAGCATTTGAACTGAACTCTGACAAAATTAGACAAATTTTGAAATGAAGTTAGAAATGAGTAAAAACTCAGTCTGTTAGGTAGCCATGTAAACTGAGACTGAATACTGGGTACTTAGTAGCTAAAAACCTTTATAACATTAAGTGATTATGAGAATTGAGTGAAGATGCCAGTCCCTATTTTTTAGTAAGTCAAATCAAGTCAACAAGCATCAAGAGACCAGGAACTTTGCTAAGCACTGGGGATATAAAAGAAAGAAATGTATGTAAAGGGGGAAAATGCTACCCTTAAGGAGCTCCCAGTATAATGAGGTAGGGAAGCAAAGAAATCTGTACCCCCCCAAAAATTATATACATACATAAGTGTATATAGATATAGATATACACACATACCAAGATAAATTGTATAATTAGCAGAAGGCAAGAACTAGTATTAAGGGATAAGGAAAAATGCCTCTTATAAACATATATGCATATATATATATACATATATATATGTATATATATATATACATATATATGTATATATACATATATATGTATATATATACATATATATGTATATATATGTATATATATATATATAGATATATATATATATATCTATATATATATCTATATATATCTATATATATATATATATAGATATATATAGATATATATATAGATATATATATAGATATATATATATATATCTATATATATATATATATATATATCTTTGTATATATGTAAAGGGCAGGAACTTTGGAGAAATATATTGAAGGCTCAGTCTGATTGATTTAGTCCTACAACAAGGTGTTAACTCAGTATAATTGATAAGATGATGACTATCAAGTTTAGCATGTGAGTTCTCTAGTTCAGTATGATTAAGTTTATCTTACAACAAATAATGGTTGTCTAGTGATATAATGATTGGTTTATACTCAGTGTGTTGTAATGATGTAATTGTAATAGATCATATAAAGTGGGGACAAACTCAGCCAGGAAGAGACTTCAAGATAGAGACCATCCTGTTGGCTCTTCTGCTTCCTGCACACCTGAAATCCAAGACCCATTCTGGAGGACCTCCAGAAAGCTAGCCCAGCCTCAGGTGAAGGAGACAGACTGTGAAGGAGATAATAAAGACTTTCAACTTTATTCCTGACTATTCTCATGGTGATTATTCTGCTGAAAATAAGGTCCAAAAATCTCTAGAAACTTAAACCAGAACCTTACATACATACATATATATATATATATATATATATATATATATATATATATATATATATATATATATATATATATATATATATATATATATATATATATATATATATATATATATATATATGTGTGTGTGTGTGTGTGTGTGTGTGTGTGTGCATATATTGATATATACATACATGTATATATATATGTGTGTGTGTGTATATATATACACACACATCCATATACATATATACCTATATGTCTGTGTGTCTGTGTGTGCATATATATACATATATATATATGTGTATATATACATATATGTATACATATATATACCCCCACATATATATATGTGTGTGTGTGTGTGTGTGTGTGTGTGTGTGTGTGTATATATATATATATATATATATATATATATATATATATATATATTTATTTACATATAACAGATGTTTTATAAACATCTGTTATATAAAAAGAAGCCAGGGAAGCCAAAAAATGGAGATGAAAAAGAATAATTTCTAGATATGAGAGAAAGTCATTGAAAATGACAAGTTATGAGATGAAATATCCCTATGTGAGGAAAAGCAAGTAGGAAAGTGTCTCTTACTGCAAAAAAAATTGTGGAGAATAAAGTTGAGATTATTGAGTATGTAAGAAATAACCAAATTAACAAAGGACACAATTCCTAGAGTGTATTATATCTGATCATGAAAATAATAATAAAACATTAAAGTTTACTGAATGGAAGCCTTTAGTGGTGGGTTGAAATTGTCAAATACATTTTGCAAATAAAAATCTTACAGTTGAGTGGAGAGTGAAGTGGAAATGGTATGACTGGAGATAGAGATTACAACTAGAAAGCTCTTGCAATATTACTAAGGTAAGGCAACAACGACCAGTGGGAGGGTAGTTGTATCTGTCATAGTCAGGAAAGAAAAGGGGAAGTGGGGGTAGCAGAGAAAATCAAAGCAATTATAATTTTATATGTAGTTCTTCCACCTTGGAGATAGCCTTGTTTGTATTATAACCCTAAGCCCGTGTGTCATTTTTGCTTCTGCTGAAATAGCAAGGGCAGTCTTACTGTTAGGGCAGAGTTACAAGTGATAGCTAACCTGAAAAAAAAACTTAGGAACAGATTCTGTTGAAAAGTTACTATATTTTTTTATTGCTACCCTGAAAGCCACAAGTAACAATCTCTGTCCAATCTCTGCTTCTGAATATAATGCACAATTCACCTCTGTCTAAATTGAAACCTGTATAAACTTTGTCCTTGTGTTTCCTTAAAGTATCTCCATCCCAGTGGGTGGGGCTTCCTAGTTGGGAACTCAGCAAGTGGATTCCACAAGTTGCATTTGGCTTTGATTTTCATTCTGGGTTGTTCTCATACTGACAGTTTCACCCACAGAAATACGAAAAAAAGATGATACAAAGGTAAAATCAAAAAGACTTGGCAATGCATTAGGGAGGCAGTTTATAAGAAAAAGAAGAGTCAAGAATGACATTGCAAGTGATAGGGTGACTGGGAAGATGATGTTGCTCTTAATAGTACTAAGAAAGTTAGGTAATCAAAAGTCTTTGGGGAAAAGAAAATGAGTTCTGTTTTGGGATATAAAATTTAGGTATATATAGAACATTCAATATGAGACATCAAGTAGGCATTTGCAGATGAGAATGGAAATTATTATTAGCAAATTAAGGCTGTTCCAGGAGATTTTAGACTCCTTACACATAGTTGATAACTAATCTATGAGAAATAAGAACACCAAGTAAAATGATCAGAAATCCCAGAACTGAGACTGGAGGTGGACAAAATTGTTTATAGCCATGGACTATCTATGAAGATAGGGAACGAGATCATAAGAGAAGAGAACAATGTAGTGGTTCACCAAGAGATAAAGATAAGAAAGGAAGGATGATATAATAGGTATAGGATACACTATTTATATTTTGTTTGAAGTCTAGAGATCATGGTTTTAAGAAACAGAACAGAGTTTGTGATTGCAAGACAGAATGAGAATAGACTGTTTTCAGAGAAGGGGATTTTGAGGTTTATGGCAATGAAGTAGTCTTTCTCTCTTCCCCAACTCCTTACCTTTACACTAGAGCCTTTGATGTACATAACAACATGCTCTCAAAAATCCAAATTTTAGTCAACATAATTTTTTACATATGTAAAATAAAGTGAATAGAGATAAGTGAGGAGGGATGATTGCTGAATAATAGAGTTGTTAAAATTGTCAATATGGAACATGATGGAGAGATTTATTGACTAGCATTTTGTCTGAGTAGAGTTTTCCAAAAAAATGAGTTTACATTGCTTCAATCTATGTGAGGTGGAGATATCTGTTTAAATTAGTGTAACTGGATTTGTGAAAGAAACAAGAAAATTAATGATTGTATACTTGTATGTTAATGGAGAAAATATGTGCATTAAATTTCATGATGAATTAAAAAAAACAATAAATGGAACTCAAACTATATGTGTAAAACCAATATAATGTGTATGTGAAAACCAAATGTAAAACACACTGCTTTACACAATCAAAAATGAACCTGAAATAGTATAATTCTTCAATTAAATTACAAGAAAACAATGGTAGATGTTTTCATTTTGGATAAGATAAGAAAAAAAAACACTAAAATATTTTGAGAAAGACTAAAATTTATACATTAAAAGGGCCATATGTATCAATGGAAACACAAATTTGTGTATGTATTTTTTAAATGTCTCTAACATTTAAACAAATCTAAAAGAGAAGAAAGAAGTTACTTTTGAATAAAACATCAATCATCCAGTAACAATTAGTTGGGTGATTTTTTTTTATTATATATATATATATATATATATATATATATATATATATATATATATATATATATATATATATATATATATATATATATATATATATAATATTATCCCTTGTATTCATTTTTCCAATTTACCCCCCCTCCCTCTATTCCCTCCCCCCGACGACAGGCAATACCATACATTTTACATGTGTTACAATATAGTCTGGGTACAATACATGTGTGCGAATATCATTTTCTTGTTGCACAATAAACATAAGAATCCGAAGGTACATGCAACCTGGGCAGACAGATATTAGTGCTAACAATTTTCATTCCCCTCCCAGTGTTTCTTCTCTGGGTGCAGCTACCTCTGTCCATCATTGATCAACTGGAAGTGAGTTGGATCTTCTTTATGTTGAAGATTTCCACTTCCATCAGAATACATCCTCATACAGTATTGTTGTTGAAGTGTACAGTGATCTTCTGGTTCTGCTCATTTCACTCAGCATCAGTTGATTTAAGTCTCTCCAGGCCTCTCTATATTCCTCCTGCTGGTCATTTCTTACCGAGCAATAATATTCCATAACCTTCATATACCACAATTTACCCAACCATTCTCCAACTGATGGACATCCATTCATCCTCCAGTTTCTAGCTACAACAAAAAGAGCTGCCACAAACATTTTGGCACATATATGTCTCTTTCCGCTCTTTAGTATTTCTTTGGGATATAATCCCAGTAGTAGCGCTGCTGGGTCAAAGGGTATGCACAGTTTGATAACTTTTTGGGCATAATTCCAGATTGGTCTCCAGAATGGCTGGATTCTTTCACAACTCCACCAGCAATGTATTAGTGTCCCAGTTTCCCCACATCCCCTCCAACATTTGTCATTATTTGTTCCTGTCATCTTAGCCAATCTGACAGGTGTGTAGTGGTATCTCAGAGTGGTCTTAATTTGCATTTCTCTGATCAGTAGTGATTTGGAACACTCTTTCATGTGAGTGGATATAGTTTCAATTTCTTCCTCTGAGAATTGTCTGTTCATATCCTTTGACCATTTATCAATTGGAGAATGGTTCGGTTTCTTATAAATTACGGTCAGTTCTCTATATATTTTGGAAATGAGACCTTTGTCAGAAACTTTGTTTTTAAAAATATTTTCCCAATTTGTTAATTCCCTTCTAATCTTGTTTGCATTAGTATTATTTGTACAGAAACTTTTTAGTTTGATGTAATCAAAATCTTCTATTTTGTGATCAATAATGATCTCTAGTTCTCCTCTGGTCATAAATTCCTTCCTCCTCCACAAGTCTGAGAGGTAGATTATCCTCTGTTCCTCTAATCTATTTATTATCTCCCTCTTTATGCCTAAATCATGGACCCATTTTGATCTTATCTTGGTATATGGTGTTAAGTGTGGATCCATATCTAATTTCTGCCATACTAATTTCCAGTTTTCCCAACAGTTTTTTCCGAATAATGAATTTTTATCCCTAATGTTGGAATCTTTGGGTTTGTCAAAGATTAGATTGCTATAGATGTACCCTTTTTTGTCCTTTGTATCTAATCTGTTCCACTGATCTACCGGTCTATTTCGTAGCCAATACAAAATGGTTTTGGTGACTGCTGCTATATAATATAGCTTTAGATCAGGTACACTTAGACCACCTTCCTCTGAGTTTTTTTTCATTAGTTCCCTTGCAATTCTTGACCTTTTATTCTTCCATATGAATTTTGTTGTTATTTTTTCTAGGTCATTAAAATAGTTTCTTGGGAGTCTGATTGGTATAGCACTAAATAAATAGATTAGTTTGGGGAGTATTGTCATCTTTATTATATTCGCTCGGCCTATCCAAGAGCACTGAATGTCTTTCCAATTATTTAAATCTGATTTTATTTTTGTGGCAAGTGTTTTGTAATTTTTCTCATATAATTCCTGACTTTTCTTTGGTAGATGGATTCCCAAATATTTTATACTCTCAACATTTGTTTGGAATGGAATTTCTCTTTGTATCTCTTGCTGTTGCATTTTGTTAGTGATATATAAAAATGCCGAGGATTTATGTGGATTTATTTTGTATCCTGCCACTTTGCTGAAATTTTGAATTATTTCTAGTAGCTTTTTAGCAGAGTCTTTGGGGTTCTCTAAGTATACCATCATGTCATCTGCAAAAAGTGATAGTTTGATTTCCTCATTTCCTACTCTAATTCCTTGAATCTCTTTCTCGGCTCTTATTGCCGAGGCTAGCGTTTCTAGTACTATATTGAATAGTAATGGTGATAGTGGGCAACCTTGTTTCACTCCTGATCTTACTGGGAAAGGTTGCAGTTTATTTCTATTGCATATTATGCTTACTGACGGTCTTAAATATATACTCCTGATTATTCTAAGGAATAATCCATTTATTCCTATACTCTCAAGAGTTTTTAGTAGGAATGGATGTTGGATTTTGTCAAATGCTTTTTCTGCATCTATTGAGATGATCATATGGTTCTTATTAATTTGATTATTAATATGGTCAATTATATTAATAGTTTTCCTAATATTAAACCAGCCCTGCATTCCTGGAATAAATCCTACTTGATCTTAGTGTATTATCTTGGAGATGATTTTCTGAAGTCTTTTTGCTAATATCTTATTTAAGATTTTAGCATCAATATTCATTAAGGAGATTGGTCTATAATTTTCTTTCTCAGTTTTCGATCTACCAGGTTTAGGTATCAGTACCATGTCTGTGTCATAAAAGGAGTTTGGTAGGACTCCTTCATCCCCTATTTTTTCAAATAATTTATATAACATTGGGGCTAATTGTTCTTTAAATGTTTGGTAGAATTCACATGTGAATCCATCTGGCCCTGGGGATTTTTTCCTGGGGAGTTGATTAATAGCTTGTTCTATTTCTTTTTCTGAAATGGGACTATTTAAGCAATTTATCTCCTCCTCTGTTAATCTAGGGAGCCTATATTTTTGGAGAAAGTCATCCATTTCACTTAAGTTATCAAATTTATTGGCATAAAGTTGGGCAAAGTAACTCCTTATTATTTCTCTAATTTCCTCTTCATTGGTGGAAAGATCCCCCTTTTCATTTGTAAGACTATCAATTTGATTTTCCTCTTTCTTTTTTTTGATCAAATTTACCAAAGGTTTATCTATTTTATTGGCTTTTTCATAAAACCAACTCTTGGTTTTATTTATTAATTCAATAGTTTTTTTACTTTCAATTTTATTGATTTCTCCTTTTAATTTTTGTATTTCGAGCTTAATTTTTGGTTGGGGGTTTATAATTTGGTCTTTTTCTAGCCTTGTAAGTTGTAAGCCCAATTCGTTAATCTTCTTTTTCTCAATTTTCTTCAAATAAGCCTCTAAAGATATAAAATTTCCCCTTATTACTGCTTTAGCTGCATCCCAAAGATTTTGATATGATGTCTCATCATTATCATTATCTTGGGTGAAATTGTTAATTGTTTCTATAATTTGCTCTTTCACCCAGTCATTCTTTAAGATGAGATTATTCAGTTTCCAATTACTTTTTGGTCTATTTACCCCTAACTTTTTACTGAATGTAGCTTTTATTGCATTGTGATCTGAGAAGAAGGCATTTATTATTTCTGCCTTCCTACATTTAATTTTGAAATCTTTATGTCCTAATATATGGTCAATTTTTGTATAGGATCCATGAACTGCTGAGAAGAAAGTATATTCCTTCCTATTGCCATTCAGTTTTCTCCAAAGGTCTATCATACCTAGTTTTTCTAATGTTCTATTTACTTTTTTAATTTCTTTCTTGTTTGTTTTGTGGTTTGATTTGTCTAAATCTGAGAGTGCAAGGTTGAGATCTCCCACTATTATAGTTTTACTGTCTATTTCTTCTTGCAGTTCTCTTAACTTTTCCTTTAGAAAGTTAGATGCTATACCACTTGGTGCATATATGTTTAGTATTGATATGGCTTCATTATTTATGCTACCTTTCAGCAGGATATAGTTTCCTTCCTTATCTTTTTTAACGAGATCTACTTCTGCTTTTGCTTGATTTGAGATAAGGATAGCTACCCCTGCTTTTTTGGCTTTACCTGAAGCATAATAAGCTCTGTTCCAACCTTTTACCTTTACTCTGTATGTATCTCCCTGCTTTAAGTGTGTTTCCTGTAGACAACATATTGTAGGGTTCTGCTTTTTGATCCAATCTGCTATCTGTCTCCGTTTGATGGGATCGTTCATCCCATTTACATTTACAGTTAAAATTACTAATTCTGTATTTCCTGCCATCGTATTATCCCCAGATTATACTTTTTTCCCTTGACCCCCCTGATCCCCCTCCCCGATATTTAATTTACAGACCCCCCTTGTGACGCGCAACCCTCCCTCTTTTTTTTTTTTTTTTTTAGGATCCCTCCCCCCTCCCTCCTAGTCCCTTCACTTATTCTCCTTTTCCTTTCCCCTTTTCCTCTCCCCCCTTTTAATGAGGTGAGAGAAAATTCTCTGAAAAACAAATATGTTAATTATTTACTCTTTGAGCCTCTTCTGATGAGAGTAAGATTCACACAATGATTCTCCCCCTCACTAAGTTCCCTCAGATATGGTGTATTTTCTATGTCTCTTCCTGGGATGTAGTTTCCCTCTTTTTATCACTTCTTCCCCTTTTTCTGAACCGACCTCCTTCCCTTTACCACACCCCCCTTTTTTTCTTTTATATCAGTAAAATCAAATTATCCTTGAGTATTTTTTATATACCCACAACAGAGTTACAGTTCTCAAGGGTTCTGTGTACCTTTTTCTGTTTCTCTTCAGTCTTGTGGATGTAGATCAAATTTTTTGTTTAAGTCTGGTTTTTTTCTTAGAAACATATAGAATTCCTCTGTTTCATTGAATGACCATCTTCTTCCATGGAAAAAGATGCTAAACTTAGCTGGGTAGTTCATTCTTGGTTGCAGTCCTTGATCTTTTGCCTTTCGGAATATCAGGTTCCAGGCCCTTCTATCTTTTAATGTGGAGGCAGCCAGATCTTGGGTGACCCTTATTGTGGCACCTTGGTATTTAAATTGTTTTTTTCTAGCTGCTTGCAGGATTTTCTCCTTTGTGTGGTAATTCTGCAGCTTAGCCACAATATTCCGTGGTGTTCTTTTTTTAGGGTCTATTTCAGAAGGAGTTCGATGAATTCTTTCCACATCTACTTTCCCTTCTGTTTCTATTATCTCTGGACAGTTCTCTTTGATAATTTCCTGTAAAATAGAATCTAGGCTCTTTTTTTGGTCATAGTTTTCTGGAAGTCCAATAATCCGCAGATTATCTCTCCTAGATCTATTTTCCAGGTCTATAGATTTTCCCAGTAAGTATTTGACGTTGTTCTCCAGCTTCTCATTTTTTTTGTTTTGTTTGACTGATTCTTGGGTTCTCTGTGAATCATTCATTTCTATTTGTTCCATCCTGACTTTTAAGGAGTTATTTTCTTCTTTCACAGTTTTTAGTTCTTTTTGTAAATGCCCAATTTCATTTTTAAATGAATTATTTTGCTCTATTGAGTTTTTTTCCATTTCCCTAATTTTTTTTTTTTTGAGAATTATTTTCTTTTTCCAATTCAGAAATTCTATTTTCTTGAGACTTTTTTATCTTTTCCAATTCAGAAATCCTACTTTCCTGTGTTTTTTTAACCTTTTCTAATTCACTAATTTTGTTTCCCTGCATCTCCTGTGAATTCTTTATTTTTTCCAACTCCAATTTCAGGACATTGTTATTCTCTATCATAACTTCCCTTTCTTTTCCCCATTTTTCTTCGATCTCCCTCAATTTTTTAAGAGCTTCTTCTAGGAGAGAGTTATGTGATGGGGGGCAGGAATCGTTCCCCTTTAGGTTGTTATCTGATTCTCTGCTGTCAATTTCCTCGGGGTTGGACACCCGCTCTTTCTCTGTATAGAAGGAATCTATGGTTTTTCTAGCTTTTTTGCTCATACTTAAAAAAAATCTTTTGGGGTCTGTCTCTGGGGTAGGAAATTATTTACTTCTTTACCAGCTTCCTCCCAGACCGGATGGATGCAGAGGCTCCTGAGCCTGAGCTAAGAGAGAGCTCTGGGAGAGAGTTCCCCACCCTCTCCCTGGGAGTGCCTCAGAGGTGATTAGCACTACTGTGCTTTGAGGGTGTAGAATAGTGAAGACAGCAAGAAGCCCAGCTTATGTGTCCGGGTGGGGAGTGGGTGTCTGCAGCAGGTGACGTAAGAAGCCCCTGCGCTCAAACTGGAAGTGTCTGCCAGAAACCTCGGTCCCTAGTTCAAAGGTTCCGCTTCTCTGGGACTTCCTGGAGCTGAGTTCCACTCCTTCCAGCTAAGCTAGGCAGTGTGTTGCCTTGGGCAACACTTGTCAGTCTCTTAACTATTCTCAGGAGGTAGCTGAGGCCACACCCCCTGGTGCCGAGATCTGTGCCTGAGTCACCCCCAGGGTCCGGGGAAAATCTAATCTGAGTTTTAAAATATTTTGGCTTTCTCTTCTGAACTGCTAAATAATTAGCAGAGAAGAGCTAACAGCCTGTGCCAGATTCCTTTACCTCAGTGGCTTCTCTGATCCCAGAGCCCCTCCCAGCGCAATGGGCGCAGTGTGCCCCTACCCCACCGGCTGTGCTGGTCTTTCTTATTCCTCCCCTGAGAACTGACCTTTCCTGTTGAAACTCCAGATTCTCTTCAGCTGGTAAGTCGTGCTTCCAGTCCTTGTGGTATCTATCAGTCCTGAGCTAATTTTGAGACTTAATTTATCTAATTGGTTGTGAGGGAGTGAGGACGTTCACTGAGTCGTGTGTTTCTTCTCCGCCATCTTGGCTCCGCCCGATTTTTTTTTTTAAGGAGAATGCTAAGTAGCATATTTTTTTTGGTACAGGAACCACCTGCTAGTGGCTGCTGGAGGTCTAACTCAGACCTGTTAGAATGAATCTCTTCATGTGAGTGGATGATGATGATGATACAAGAAGACTGAGAGACAGTTGCTATTCTCTGACCTCTTGACTGAGAGTCTGTTGCATTGTCTGACCTCTCTTCTCTTCCTCCAATTTTTTTCCCCAGTTCACAAGCAAAACCTGTGTCAGTAAAGGCTGCTTTGCAACTCCTTCAGATATTATATGATTCACAGCTGTGGAGGCTCTCTTAGAATTGACTTGCCTCCTCACTTAGGCATAGTCCTTAACAAGCATATTAATTTTTTCACTATCTAATAGCACCTTTCAAAGTTTAATTATTTCTTAGAACATAGATAACACATGAATACATCTAAAAAGTCAAATATGTCAACTGTGATCCTTATATATCATAATACATATTAAATATAAATGAAATAAGAAATGCAGGCAAAATACAGAGAAACAGAGCATAGTGTTCTGCTAAATAATATAAAGGTCACGAAAATTAAAGATGTGCTAGGTATTATGTGTGCATAGCTGTGGTCCCTGAAACCTCAGAAACTGATATTAGTGAAAACATCATTAGGCTGCCTAAGGAGATGTGAACCAGCCCAGCTAATATATAATTTTTAAAAAATGGGCCAAAGGGTCTATGACAACAAAAATAATTTTGTGTTCATGAGAGATTGATGTTCTTTTGCCCTTAAAGGGGGTGAATTACTCTCAAAAAATGAAATCATTAGCTATTGAAAGCAATAATAAAAAATAAGGCATCTTATCAAATATTATTAGGATAATTTAATTATTGGATTTGTATTTGGATCAAGAATGATGATATTAAATACATAATATTTATAAATTGTTGTAAGGTTTGTATATCTATGTGTATTACATAAAGTACATATGATGTGTCAAAATAGATATTTTATTTCACCTCCAAAATAATCCTGTGATCTAGGTACTAAAATGGGACTAATGATTTAGACCTAGATTTTATTTTTATGTATTTTTGCAAGTAATGGAGTCCTGAAATGGTAGGTTGAAATGTCTTCATGATCTCAATTAGAATTTTCTTATCAAAGGTACTGCAATGATTTGCTATTTCCTTTTCTATCTTATTTTACAGATGATGAAACTGTGGCAAACAGAATTAAGTCACTTGCCCAATGTCACATAGCTAGCAAGATCCTTTTGATTTCACGGTTGGAACTCTATCCTCTATGCTACCTTGCTGCCCATAAACATGCAAAAAAAAAGTCTCATAAAATAAAATTGAATAAATATCTATCAAATGTTTATGAAATTAGAGCGGAGAAAAATTAAAGGCACAATACTGAAAAAAAGAACTACAAAATTTTGATCTTATGTATTATATTAGATACTAATAAAATTGGCTTAAAGATTTTTTTCACAGAATATAAATGTAGAATTATCGAGTTTAAAAAGAGGATATAATTCAATACAAATAAGAAATTAAGAAATTAACCAGAAATTTGTTTGTCCAATTATTTGCCAATAAATCAGAAAAAAATTAATTTGGTATCAATTATTAAAAAAATAAAATACAAATATGAAAAACTATAGTGAAATTATCTGTGATCTCATAAGTGTTACAATGTAATAAATAAGTCCCAAATATGGCTAGATTTAGAGTAGTTGTCTCTCTTGCATTTAGAATACAATCTATCCAACAATTAAACAAGGAATAATTTGCTAGGCCTCACAAACAATTCACAAAAATACCTAATCCACAGAGAGAAAAAAGAAGAGAAAAAAACAAGGTCACTAATTCATATTACTAAAACAAAACAAAACAAAAAAAAAACCATGAAAATATGAACAAAAAAGAAATGCTAATATACTAAAATTAAAGAACAAGTGAATATCAACTTAACATGTTTAAAATCAAGCAGTAAATATCACAAGATGAAATCAAAAGACAGAAAATATGTCTTCCACCAAAGTCAGTACTCTTTGTTATGAGTGACACTATAAAAATAAATTGGAAAATTAAATTATTAACAATCAGTAAGCATTTATTAAGTGACTGCTAGTGCCAGTGAATGTGCAGATAAGACAAAATATATTAATAGACAATGATATTGTTTATATTAATCTTCACATTTTTCTCAGTAATTCCCAATCAGTTGTATATCTGCTTTCCCAATTAATAAGATTCTCATGGTGAATAAGTTATTGTCCTTGATTACCACAATTAAATCTTGAGGGTCAATGAGACTGATACATCAATTTATGTACTTTCCTGTCACTTTTCTTCCAGAATTCCAAATTGAAATTCAGAATTGCTACACCATTTGCTTTGTCTCTTTTTTAAGTAAAAGAATTCCATTTTTCAACTAAAGAAAAAATAAGTGGCAGGTATACTTTGTCTATAGTTTTGAGAGTAATTGTGCTAACAAATAATTCTTTTAATTTTTGGTCAATTTCACTTTTGATTCCAATTGGTTAAGGGTTCCTTAAACCATTAACAATTTTTTTGTTAGTAACTTATTCAAGATATTTTTTTATTGTATTAGTATTTCACTTTTTTTGTAAATACTCATCAATTTTCTTAGGATTCTCAATTTTTTATAGGAATTAGTTTGAAATATAGTAGTTTTAGTAATCATTTTATTCATTTTCTATTTGTGGTGAATGATTTGTAATCATTTTGTACTTTGATAATTTTTATTTGTTCATTTTTCTTTTAAATCTGCTTAAGAAACCCATGTATATAAGATATTATGTATGAATAGATATGTGTCTGTATATATATATATATATATATATACATATACATACATATATATATATATACATATACATACATATATATATATATTGACCTTTAAAAATAAGCAGTGTTCTATAATCTTTTATTTTACAGATTACACTTTCATCTATATTTTCAGTATTTCTTCTGTGCTTGTTTTAGGATTACTAATTTGCTTACTTTCTACTCTATTATATTGAATTCTTTAATCATTGATTGTTTTTTTTTGGTTAATGTTTTCAGAAATTTCTCTTTTTCTTTGATGACTGCTTTCAATCTGGCCAAATGTTTTGAAGTATGAATATACTCTGGTGGCATATAATTTGACCTATGACCTAGAATCAAGACTTGTGTCTAGAAGGACCAGGTTGAATTCCAGAGATTTTCTTATACAAATCATTTTTAATAATTCTCTTATCTGGAAGTTCCTTTGAGAATATCAAATTTTCATTCATGTCAAGATAAAAAAGGACTACCAATTATCATACAAGTATTCAAAATAATTAGATATAGCATATAGGTTAGGCTTTATTTCACCCAACAGAAAATAGGATGGGGCTCACATTCTAAAAATTCCATAGGTAGTTCTTCTGACTCTTCTATCAATGTATTATAGAAGAATCCCTCCTTTGTAAGGTAAGGCATTTGATATTACTAGATAACTGACCACTTTCCTCCTGGATAACTCACTTTTTTGCTGCAATCAACATATCCAATCAGATGTCAAACTTTGTCATTTCAGCCTTCAAAATCTATGTCTCTTCTTTTTTATTCAAATATAGATACTGCCTTAGTTCAATCTTCCATTATCTATCATTTAGATAATAAAACAACATTCTAATTAG